>NW_023425515.1:155213712-156677045 GCF_014108245.1 Pipistrellus kuhlii | reverse complement strand
TGCTTGTATAATTATGTGTATACTAGGGGCCTGATGCACAAAATTTGTGCAAGGGCATTAGTCCTGGCCCCAGCCTGCCACTGCTGTGGCCTGGGCCCTCTGCTGCCTCTGCCTCGGCCCCCACCCACTGAGGCTTTGTCCAGAAGGAAGTATGTCTGGTTAATTAGCATATTATGCTTTTATTATTATAGATACTTGAGCTAGTATTATGAGCCTGTGGGTATGTGTGCACGACTCTATGTGTATATGTGTTTGTGTGTTTGTGTGTTTGTGGTTGGGGGAGTGAGAGGACAAAGCTACCACTAGCTTACTCTGTACTTTGTGCAAATTAGGAAAAGTTGCCCCATCTAGAGGACAACCCTAGGAGCAACCTCTGAGGGTCAGAGCATTACTAGCAAAGTTTGACTGGATTTGAGCCCTCCTTAATCTCTGCACTTGGTGTCTTAAACAAAAGAACAACTTGGCAGGTGTCAGGGCATCTTGGAAGACCTGGAAGTCCACTTGGCCTCTCCTTTGCTGTGCAGGTACCTTGCCATAGGATCTAGTCTGAAAACTACCTAAACCAAGGTTCTCTCATAGTTTCCAAAAGGCATTATTCTAGAGAGGTTCATGGCACAGTTTCTCCAACCAGAGGCCAGACACGGCCCAGGCTCCAGGGATACGAGCAAGCCATCTGTCTCCCCACTCCTTTGGCCTTATCGTCTCATGGCCCTGAACTCTCCTCTTCCACCTGTTGCCTCAGTGCAGAAGAATGCCTTTTGGAGTTTAGGGTTGCACATTGTTGTCATGGCTCATCACATAGTTTGCACTTTTATTAAAATGACTCATGGCCAAGAGGCTGTGGAGTTGTATTTGGGTGGTGTTAGGGGAGAAAGATAGGTGTCAAGCCAGGTTAGATGGTGAGTGAGGTCTTGGAAGTGTGGAGTGGGAGAGGAAACTGGAGCCCCAGGTGGACATCAGTATGAATATTAGGACTTGCATTCATCTAATTCTAAAGCCTTTCTTTCCAACATGAGCACTCTGCCCACTTTAGCTTCTCAGCAGGGACTCCCTCTTTGGCAGTGACACAGGTGGTGTCTTGAGTTAGATGACTGACCTCGTCGGCAAGTTGCTCCATCGTTGTGAGCCTTGGTTTCTCCAGCAATCATCTCTATTCCCTGACGTGGTGGTTGGGAGGAATCACTGGGACACTGCACTGAGGTGCGAGCACAGTGCCCAGCGAATGTTAGCATAGTCTTTTCTTCCCCTTTGCACTCCCACCCCTCTCTTCCCACCAGCCTTGGGGTGTCCATAGCATTTTGTGCATTTGGCAAAGCATCCAGCTCTGACCTAGAACTTAGCAAATACTCACCATTCAGCAGATGTCTGCTTAGTGAGAAGATAAAGTCAGGCAAGCCAGCAGGCAAAAGGCAAGTAGGAAGTAGCAGGTAAATAATAAAGTACAATAAGTTGGGACTTTTCCATCATTGGAAATGTGCTATTGGCATTCTTTAAAGGTGAGGGTTGAGCAGATTATTATTTTTTTCAGTCTAACTTTATTTTCCCCAACACCATTTATCCCTTCTATGCCCTTTTCTACCTCTGTCCCTCCCACGCACTGTCCCCACAATGTTGTCCATGCTCATAAATTATTTTGTATCTGAAAGATGGCTCTTGATGCTGGTCAGGGTGGGGAGCTCAGCAGGCACTGGTAGTCAGTGTGTTCACCTTGCTGACCATCTGTCGGGGGTCCAGTGAACGATTTCAGTTACTTTCCTCCTGAGATGAAGGTGTGGATTTGGAAGACTTAGAGTGTCCAAGCAGAGCCACCTGATCCTGAAGGAGGATCACGTTCAAAGGAGGCTTAGAGGAGTTTGAATTGAGAAAGAAAGAGAGGAACAGAGACAGGAGAAAAGTTTGCTTGATGGTGAAGGGCCCAGTAGGCAGAGAAGGGCTGTCTCAGCCATGTTATGCATCTGTGATTACAGAGTACTGTGTTGGTTACTGAGATTCTAAAGCAGAAGGTACATTTCTTGCCCTCCAGAGGCTTCTCATCTGGGGAATGAAATTTCCCTAAGCCTCAGTTTCCCTATCTGTATAATGGTTGTGATAATAGCCACTTTGTGGGATTGCTGAAGACAATGTGTTCCAAAGCCACTGTTTTCAGCAAATCACCAATCTACGTTAGACCTCAGTCTAAATCATGTTCCCTGTCTCATAGTATCCTATTTCCCCTACTGCTTGCAACAGAATCAATGATATGTCTGTGTGCTTATTTTATTGCATGTCTGTTTCAGGACTGTAAATTCCCCGAGGACAGCAACAATATTTATTCTTCTCAACACCAACTCTTTAGTGGCCAGAGCAGTAGGCCCTCAAAAAGTCTTTGTTAAATGAATGCATATATACATGTATAAATGAATACATGAAACACTATACCAATTTCTGTGCCATGACTCCAAGAATCTCAGGGAAATCAAGTTATTTCCTCTGGTGAGGTGGCAGGTTGCTATCGCAGGAAGAAAAGCCTCCAGAGAGAGTAGTGAGAGGATCACAGGGCCTCTACGGGTCATCAGAGGGAGCAGCCTGTCTCCTGTCTGCCTCCTGGCGTTGCACGCAACTGTCTCAGAGCAGGAAGAAAATTACACAAACTTGCAGTTCAGCTGGTTCCAGGGTTTCACAACCCAGCTTGTTCTGTTTCACTCACGTCTGATGTGCTGCCTCACTTGGTGTGACTTGGGACGTGCCGAGTGAAAACTGACTCTGCGGGATCCCAGGCTGCCCGACAATAACCCTGAGTGAATGTCTAGACTTTCCAACAATAAAGTCTTCTAATTCAGAGCAACACAATAACCCTTTCTGCAGAGTAGGGAGGAAGAAAGGTGAAAAACAGATATGCTGATAATTGCTGGGCATTTAATGTATGCATTCTACGGGTTCCAGAGGTAAACACAGAGAACTGAAGGGTACATGAACGCTGTATAGTCCTGTCCTGGGTGAAACAATGTAAATTTAGTTAGATAACATTTGTAGCTTTTAGAAATATTACATAGGTAATCTCATCTTAATCTCCCTGCAGCCATAAAAAAATGGGAAAGTATGGATCACATTTGTATTGCTATTTGTTTCTAATATACAGGGAAAGTGAGGCAACTGGAGATAGTCCAACTGTAGAGCTGGTGGCAGCTGCAGATATGAACTTGCTGCCCATATCTCATGACTATCAGTATAGGGATCATTTTTTGTTTTGTTTTGTTGTTGGCTTTTTTTGTTTGTTTTGTTTTGTTTTGTTTGTTTGTTTTGCTTTTTGCACTGCACTGTCATGCACTGGCCTTTATATTGGTCAATAGTGTGAGCATGCATGCATTGTCACAATCCCCCCATCCTTCTATAATGTATTTCCAATGCACTTTTGGGATGGAACATTAGAATTGAATAAATCAAGGGGAGGCAAGCGAAGGTCCATGGAACAACTTGGCCCATTGTATGCTTATGTAAATAAAGTTTTATTAGAACATAGCCAGGCTAACTCATTTACACTGATCTACAGCTGTCTTTGCATTACAGAAGCAGACTCCTTGCTTTATTGTGCTCCTTCCATTTTTAAGGTCCTCTCATGGTCCAAGATGGTTCCTGGTGCTTCAGCCACTGTGCTGTTGTTGTTACTACTACTACTGATAGCATGATAACTAGAGGAAACAAAACAAAATTGAATACAAAAAGCCTAGAAACAGAGACATCCATAAAGGCAGCAAATAGGCATTCATTCAAATCTAGCCAAGATGAGACTCCTGCCATAGTTTCCGGGGGCAACCAGCATATTTCATTTCTCCCATTCCTGGGCACACTGGGGAAGATCTGGAGACTGTGTCATACCTGCATGCAGGATCTCAAACTTTACAGAGTATTTCTATATTTATTACTTCATTTGCTCTTCATAATACTCTAGAAAGATAAGATGAAGAGGTCTTATCGATATTAATATTATTTCTACTGTATACCACGAGAAACATAAGTGCTAAGTAACCAGATCCAGTATCCTCTATCTTCCCAAAGATGATTAGATCTTCAGAGGTATGTTGAGAATGAAAGGTGAACATTCATTGCAAAGAAGAAAGAAAATGATCCAGGACTCCTAGCAGATGCAGCTAATCATGTAGTCTCAGCCTCACTGAGCCAGTACCTGTAAGACAAAGATCAAAGCATCTTTGGACGTCTGGGGTTGTTAAGAGGCACAGGGCACATAGGCCAGTCGCTGTCATTACCTAGGCTTACCTCTCATATCTGGTTTGTCCTTGGAAAGATATTTCCTTTTACTGGGCACCAGTTAACTTTTCTCGGAAAACAAAGGGCTTGGCCTCAATGATTTGCTAAACTATCTTCCCAATCTTGGGTCCCATCAGCCTAGGACCTGCCGTTTTAAAAGAAACTGCTCAGATAAGAGCTCAGGTTGGAATTCTCCCTCTGGCTAAGAGCTAGCTGTGTGTCTCAGTACGTGCTAATCATATTTCTGACTCTGCATCTGAAAGATAGGGCCAAACAGTGTCTACAGTGTATCCGTGAAAATAAGACCTACTTACAGGTTTCCTTCTGAGTGAAATATAAGGCATCCCCCGAAAATAAGGCCTCCCCCTAGGTTAAACATGAGAGATTTGGTCCACTGATTCTGAAAGAAATGGAATCACAAGAAATTCACCAGGAAATTCAGGAATTGGATTGTTATGATGATGTTCCAGAAGATGATGACATGATTGTCATTGAATAAATGAGTAAATTCTTGATACTGTAGGATTCACAGTTTGTCTGGTTTGTGTTGACAACTACCATACTACTGTACCGTATACAGGTAATAAATTTCCTTTATTTTCATTTAACAATAAATGTGTACCGTATTCTTCTTCATGGAAAAATAAGACATCCCCTGAAAATAAGACCTAGCGCATCTTTGGGAGCAAAAATTAATATAAGACACTGTCTTATTTTCAGGGAAACAGGGTAGTTTACTGGACAGGCAAGGATTGTGAGGATAAAATTAGGTAGGTGTTTCCAGGCCCCACAGATTGTAACTCTTCAAAGGTTTAGGAACCCCTCCGTTTTGCAGATTTAAAGACTGGGATTCCACTTCAGAGGGTCAGCCACAGCATTAGATGAGTGAATTCATGTAAAGTACAGTCAAACCTCGTTTTTTAAATGTCTCAAACAATTTGCTTCTCAACCTGACAAACCTTTCATGCTGATATCTGTATGACCTGTCACCGGTCTCAGACAAAGAAAGGGGAGAATGCCAGAATATGAGTCAGTGTACTTAGCTCTGTACTGCTCTTAACAGCTCAAGATATTGTGCTGTAAATATTTTTGTAGGTTTTTTTTTTTGGCCTTTGTTTCTCTTATTATTAAATTTTTATTTTTATTGTACATTTCATTTATTTTTTGCTAACTTTTTGTTTACATTTCATGTAGTTTGTTTTGAAAGTGATTACAGATTAAAACAGTACATTCGATATGTACAGTATATAAGAAAAGTTAAAACAGGGGATCCTTTGGGGATCTGGAATGGATTACTTCCATTTACATTATTTCTAATGGGGAAAAAAAAAATACTTCAGTTTTTGAACAGTCTCCCGAACGAATTAAGTTCGAGAACCGAGGTTCCGCTGTACCAGGAACAAGACTTGGCACAAAGTAAGCATTCAACAGATATATATATATATATATATTTTACATCCGTCTACAACACCAAGTCCTGGTGTTCAGTGAAGGTCAAGAAGTGGCTATAAGGTGCACATAGACATGCACGATCCGGGGCGGCCCAGGGTTAGTGGGGGTGAGGTCTGGGAAGTGGGCCCCGGGACAGGAAACTCTCCGGGGAAGCTGACCAAATCCCGCAGGTGTCTTCAGAAGCACCGTGGGGATTGCAGTTGCTCAGTGCGATCTTGCTCCACACTGACCAGCAGGGCCAAGCCCCGGGCGGCAGGGCGACGGGCACACCAATCCAGCCAAAGGGCCAATCGGGAAGCAGTTTACGGGGACAGCTGCCGGCCGGGGGCGGGGCCGGGCCGGGATATGGGCGTGGTCTGGGACGGGGCGGGTCTTCCTTCACTGAAGGAGACCGCCCAGTCTGGTTGCTGTGCAGCACCGCTGGGCGACCTGCAGAGTCCGGCTAGCTAATACGTGGTATCTGATTGGACAAGTAAGTGACCCTCCTCTCAGACCCACGTGTGACTCAGGGCCAGTTGCAGACGCGCAGCGCGCACGGTATCCAATCGGAGAGCGCACCCGTCCAGCCTCCCTCCCTGGTGGTGCCCTGGCCACCTCCTCTTCCTTTTCCTCCTCCGGGTGCTAGTCTCATTCCAGCCGGGCCTTGGCTCCCGAGACGTTGTTGGGCTCCCCCGTATCCTCTCCTGGGTGAGGCGTCCGGCCACTCAGTGGGAGGGTCGGCTTTTACTGCAAACCCAAAGCTACTCATGCGATGTCTGGAACCCGAGGTCCCCTGCCATCACTGTCCATTTGACTATGTGCACTTCTCTCCCCTTCGCCCCCTCTGTCCTGACCCGCATTTTAGGATAGTTTCCCCAGGCATTTCTGAGCCATTGAATTCAAATCTGGCTACGGAAGGTATTTTTAGGGTCGGTGTTGCTTGTAACTTGAAACGCTATCAGCAGCTTGTGATAAAGTTTGAGGTGCAGTTTAGATGGTATACTACTAGAGCTATCTCCTTGTAACTTGAAACGCTATCAGCAGCTTGTGATAAAGTTTGAGGTGCAGTTTAGATGGTATACTACTAGAGCTGTCTCGTTACAGTTATCCTGGGGAGGTAAGTCCTTGGGACTAATCATTCCAAGATGCAAAAAATATGAATTTCCTTAATCATTGACTATTTTCCACTGAAGCACTTCTCTTAACTTATTCCATTCCTAAATTAAAGTGGCAATCATTACCAAGAAATGGAAGAGCCATAATCATTTGTTTAATTTTTAAAATACGAGTTCAGGGATGAGGAAGAAATTAATCTCTTGAATGGCTTATCCTCCCTTGGAATGTGGCGGTTATTTAGATGGCATAGTTTTGCTTTTGCTTTGTTTTGCTGGCTTTTCCTCATTTCCCATAAGCCACCAAGTGTATCGTCACCTGCTTTTTTGCTTTTGAAGTTGTCTGCTGGGTTTTTCAGCCTTATGACTTCCCCCTAGTCTTCTGGGAGTCTCCTGGTAATGAGGGCGGGCCTCTGCTTGGCTCTTGACCTGGTGGCCACTGGCCTGACTATGGGAGGGACCAGCTGAGGTGGACCTCCTGTTACGAATGATTGGGGGAAACAGACCACAGATGTTGAGAAGGGCCTGGAGATTGATTTGACGGGGGGAGGAGGGATTGCGAAGAGTGGAGGTAAGGAGACTGGGAGCCTCTTTGCCTGGATTTGGAGGTCAAAACATGAGTATTTGGAGAAGGAAATAACCCAGAGGGTGAACTATGTCTTTCTAGATGGGTTTAAGTTTACTGGGAGGAGACTGGGCCTTCTTCCAGGTGATGTTAATCTTTGCTGTGGGCCTTGTCTTTACCGGGAATCTGGTTCCCTTTCCCTAACCTTTCACTTAATTCAAATCATCATCAACTACCAGCTGGTTTTGAAAACAATTTGAGGTGGTGAATCTTGCCTTGAAACTCCCAGCCAGAGTTGGACCACCCTCCGCCTTCCCAGGGGATTTGATATCATTATTTTATCAGAATGTATTATAGAGGCCATTTTACTGCTTACCTGCCTGTCTTTTTATAAGGTGGGATTTAGAATCAGCCCGGTAGTATAAGAGGAGGCCATCCAAACCAGTTCTTCAGTTCATTCATTTGTTCACACATCTTGTGGCTGGTGTGGGCCTGGTGCTGTGGTAAAAGAACAAGACATGGTCACCTCTGCTTTCTCCAGTCTGCTGCTGTCTGGTCTGACAGGGGGGATTATATGATAGGTTAGTGCTGTGGCAAGGTGTGCAGAAGGGCACATGGCCCAATATGGGGTTCAGGAAAACTTCCAAGAGGAGATAATAACTAAGCTGAGTTACAAAGCCTCGGTATGCGTGGGCTGGAGAAAGACAAAGGGGAAGGATTATACTTTATTTGGGAACAACATGTGCAAAACTAGATAAACCTGGCACATTGTTGATTAGTATGGCTCATCAGGAAAGGGTGAGAAATCACCAGAAAGGAGGCTGGGGCTGGGCTAGGTGACAGGCCAGAACAGGGAGGGTCCAGTGAGTCATGGTAAGGGAATTTAAAATGTGTCTCCCCTGTTTTAGAAAGTTAATTCTGCCTGCACATAACTTTTAGAAAGTTAAGTCTTCTGGTGAAGACTGGAGGAAGGCTATTATAATACAGGTGAGAAAGAGTTAGGGTAATAGTTGTGAAACTGGAGAGAGATTAGGAGAATAGAATGATTAGGAATTAATTGCTGATTGAGTGTAGGGGATGAAGAAAGAATGTATTACTCAAGATGCCATGGGGAAAAGAAGGCATTCTTAACCTGGGTATTTTTGAATAGCTTTATTGAGATCTACTTGACATAAAGTGAACTACATACTTGAAGTGTCTAGTCTGAGAAAATTTGACATCAGTATATAATCATGAAACCATCACAATCAAGATAAAGAATATTTCTAATACTCCCAAAGATTTCTTGTGGCCCTTGGTAACCTCTCCCTATCTAGGACCACCCTTCCACCAAAGCAATCAGTGAACTAGCTTCTGTCTTGTTAGATTATTTAAGATTTTTTAGGACTTTATCTGTAGAGTCATATAATATGTATCTTTTCTTGTGAGGTGACTTTTCCTTAATCCTCATCTTAAGATTCATCCATGTAATATGTGCATACATGGTTCATTCCTTTTTCTGCTGAATAGTATTCCATTGAATTATACTACGAGAGGTCCGTTGCATGAAGATTTGTGCAATAGGCCTTCCTTCCCCTGGCTGCCTGCACTGGTTTTCCTCTGGCACCTGGGTCTCAGGCCTTTATTCCAGCCACAGCGTTAATTTGCATACTCCTGATTGGCTGGTGTGCATTGCAGAGGTATGGTCAATTTGCATATTTCTCTTTTATTAGTGTAGATGTTTTGTTTACTCATTTACCTGCTGATAGATTTTGAATTATTTGCTGCCTTTGGCTACTACAAATAAAGCTGCTATGAATATTTGTATACAGAGACATGCTTTAAATTCTCTTAAATACCTAGATGTGGAATAGCGAGTTCACATGGGAGGTGTATGTTTAATTTTTTAAGAAACACCACGTGAATGTGTATTTCAAAGTGATTATGCCATTTTACACCCCCCTCAGCAGTGTGTGAAATTCTCAGTTGCTCCCACAATTTGTGTGTTCACTTTCAAATTTTAGCCATTCCAATGTGGAATCCTGGCATGTGGTTTTAATGTGTATTTCCCTAATGACTAATAATTTCAAGCTTCTTATGTGCAGCCCATATATTTCATGTATCTTCTTGGGTAAAGTGTTTATTAAAGATTTTTTTTTAATGGGCTGTTTTCTTATTGAGTTTTGAGAGGTTTTTGTAATATATTCTCATTATAAGTTCTCAATCACATCTGAGTCTTTATTTTCTTAACTATCTTTTGAAAAGCAGAGTTCTTAATTTTGATAAAGTCTGGTTTATTAATGTGTAATTTATTCTTTTATGGATGATGATTTAGGTGTTGTATCTAGCCTGAGGTCTCAAGTATTTTCTCCTATTTTTTTTTTAAAGAAGCCTTATTGTTTTTGGTTTTACATTAAATCCATGATCCATTTTAAGTTAATTAAAGTTAATCTGTAGCACCAGATGTGGAACAAAGTTTATTTCCTTTTTTTTTTTTGGGGGGGGGGGGTATGGTATCAATTGTTCCAGCACCATTTGCTGAAAAGTTTATTCTTTCCCTATTCAGTTGCCTTTGCATCTTTGATCAAAATCATTTTACCATATGTGGACCTATTTCTGGTTGTTTTATTCTGTTCTGTAGATCTTTTTGTCTATTTTGATGCCAGTACCAAGTAATCTTGATAACTATAGTTTTGTAATAAGTATTCAAGTCACATAATGCAAGTCCTTCAACTTTGTTCCCTTTTAAAGTTGTTGTGGTCATTCCAGGTCTGTTACATTTCCACATTAATTTTAAAATGTTGTCATTTTGTCAATTTCAAAATAAAGGCCTGCTTAGCTTTTAATTGGGCTTTTATTAAATATATACATTAATTTGGGGGAGATTGACTTATTTAGATCTTAGGTTCAGCAATGTTTTGTAGCTTTCAGTAGATAGGTCTTGCACATCTTTGTCAGATTATCTGTAGGCATTTCATATTTTTCTTGTTATTGTAAATAACATTGTCTTAAAATTTTAACTTGTACTTGTTGCTACTTGTGTATTGATCATGTATCCTACAATCTTGCTAAATTGCCTATTATTTCTAATAGCTTTTTGTAGATGCTATCAGCTTTTCTATGTAGTGATCATGGTATCTGTAAATAAAGTTTTACTTTTTTCTTTTTTTTTTAAAATATATTTTATTGATTTTTTACAGAGAGGAAGGGAGAGAGATAGAGAGCTAGAAACATCGATGAGAGAGAGATATCCACCAGCTGCCTCCTGCACACCCCCTACTGGGATGTGCCCGCAACCAATGTACATGCCCTTGACCGGAATCGAACCTGGGACCTTTCAGTCCGCAGGCGGACCCTCTCTCCACTGAGCCAAACCGGTTTTAGCTACTTTTTTCTTTCAATGAGGATGCCTTTTTTTCTTTTTCTTGCTATAGTGCACTGGCTACAAGCATTGCACTTTTTAAACATATATTATCATTTTTTAGAGAGAGAAGAAGGGGAGAGAGAGAGAGAAAGAGAGAGAGAGAGAGATATTTGTTGTTCCACTTATTTATGCATTTATTGGTTGATTCTTGTATGTGCTGTGACAGGAATGGTACCCATAACCTTGGTGTACTGGGATGATGCTCTTACCAACTGAGCTACCTGACCAGGGCCTAGCTAGAAGCATTTTTTTTTTCATCATTAACTTTGATGTATTTATATTCTTTGTTGCAGCCCTTTATCAGATTTAGGAAGTTTCATTCTATTCCTACTTTTCTGAGAGGTGATTTTTTTGGTATTTGTTTTTAAATGAAGAATGGATGTTGTATTTTTGTCATTTCCTTTTTTCTATAACTATTGAGATCATTTAAAAATTCTTAATATGATGAATTACATTCATTGATTTTTTTTTTTTTTAATATTAAGCTGAACTTGTATTCCTGAGATAAATCCCACTAGGTTAGGACCTAGTATCCTTCATATATATATATATATATATATATATATATATATATATTATTTTATTGATTTCAGAGAGGCAGGAAGAGGGAGAGAGAGATAGAAACATCATTGGTGAGAGAGAATCATTCATTGGCTGTCTCCTGTATGTCCCTTACTGGGGATTGAGCCCACAGCCTGGGCATATGACCTGACCGGTAATTGAACCATGACCTCCTGGTTCATAGGTTGACGTTCAATCACTGAGCCATGCTGGCTAGAACATCCTTATTATATTTTGTTGGATTCTATTTGGTAAAATTTGAAGAATTTTTGTATCTATATAATAATGGATATTGATTTATAGTTTTCCTTATATTATCTTCCTAGATTTTAGATCTAGCTAATTCTGGTCTCATAGAATGCGTTAAGAAGCATTTCCTACTCTTCAATTTTCTGTAAGCACTTGTGTAAAATTAATATTAATTCTTCCTTAAATGTTTGATAGCATTCAAACCAGTGAAGTCATCTGGGCCTAGAATTTTTTTGTTTTGGGGGGGAGGGAAAAGTCAGTAATATGGGACTATTGACATTGTTTCTTCTTGAATAAAATTTGATAGTTTGTGTAGTTTAAGATATTTGTACATATCTTCTAAGTTGCTCACAATAGTCCCCTATTACCATTTTAATATCTATAGAATCTGTTGTGATTTCATCTCCTTCATTTCTAACATTGGTAATTTGTGATTTTTCTTTTTATTTTCCTGATAATTCTGGCTAGACTTTTATCAATTTTATTGATCTCAAAGAACCAGCTTTTGGTTTCATTTATTCTCTCTCTCTCTCTCTCTCTCTCTCTCTCTCGCTCTCGCTCTCTCTCTCTCTCTCTTGTTTTGTTTGTTTTTGTTCTGAAATTTATTTTTTCTTCTGCTTACTTTGGGTTCCTTTTACTTTCTAATTTCTTAAGGTGTTGATGAGGCCATGTTTTTGTGACTCTTTCCTAATATAGGCATTTAATATACATTTCCAAGTACTGATTCAGCTTAATCCTACAACTTTTTTTTTTTTAAATGTTTTTATTGATTTCAGAGAGGAAGGGAGAGGGAGAGAGAGATAGAAACATCAATGAAGACGGAGAATCATTGATCAGCTGCTTCCTGCATGCCCCCTACTCAGGACTGAGCCCACAACCATGGCATGTACCATTGACCGGAATCGAACCCAGGACCCTTCAGTCCACAGGCTGACTTTATCCAGTGAGCCAAACCAGCTAGGGCTAATCCTACAACTTCTGCTGTTTGTTTTTTTTATTTTATTTACTTAAAATCTTTTTCATTTTTTAATCTTTTTTTAATCCATGGATTATATAGAAGTTTGTTATTCAGTTTCCAAATATTTAAGGACTTCTTATTACTATATATTACATATCTTTCTATTAATTTATTTATAACTTAATTCCATCTGGTTACAGGACGTGCTTTGTATAACTTGAATCCTTTTAACTTTTTGAGGTTGGTTTTTGTTTTGTTTTGTTTTTGCGCCCAGAATATGATCTGTCTCAATAAATGTTCCAAATGCATTTGAAAAGGATGTGTATTCTCTTGTTGGATAGAGTGTCTTTAAGGTCAACTTTATGACTGCTACTGTATATTATAACTTGCTGATTTTCTATCTAATTACTCTGTCAGTTATTCAGAGAGAGGTATTGAAATCTCATGATCATTGCAGATATATGCATTTCTTCTTGAAGTTCTACCAGATTTTGTTTTATGTATTCTGATGTACTGTTATTAGGTACATTAATATCTAGGATTGTTTGGCTATCTTGGTGAATCATCCCCTTTATTATTTCAATTTCTGATAATATATTTGCTCTGAAATCTACGTAGTCATTTTTCCTGGTAGTAGTTGTGCTCTAAAATGTAATTAGTATACTAAAGATATAGCTGCTTCAGTTTTTTTATTTTATTGCTGTTTTATGCTATATCTTTTTCTTGCTTTTACGTTTTAACCTATTTGTGTTCTTATATTTAAAGTGGTTTTCTTGCCGAAACTGGTTTGGCTCAGTGAATATAGCGTCGGCCTGCGGACTAAAAGGTCCTGGGTTTGATTCTGGTCAAGGGCATGTACCTTGGTTGCAGGCACATCCCCCATAGGGGTAGTGCAAGAGACAGCTGATTGATGACTCTCTCTCATCAATGTTTCTAACTCTCTACCCTCTCTCTTCCTCTCTGTAAAAAATCAATAAAATATATTTAAAAAAAAAAACATTTAAAGTGGATTTCTTGTAGGCAGCATATAGTTAGACTGGATAACAAAGCAACGCCTGACATTTCCTGCCTTTTCATTAGGTTGTTTATAGCACATTGAATGTAACTATTCATTTGGTTTGGTTTGAATATTCCATCTTGCTTCTTCTCCTCCTCTTCCTCCTCCCCCCTGCACTTTCCTCCTCCTTCTCCTCTTCCCCCCTCCTCCTCCTCCTCTTCCTCTTCCTTCTCCTCTTCCTCCTCCTTTCTTTCTGTATTTGTTCCTTCTGTTCTTTGGTCTCTTTTCCTTTTTCTGCCTTCTTTTGGACTATTTTTTTTAAATAAATTTATTTTTCTCCCTTATTGGTTAATTAAGTATAACTTTTTAAAGACACTCACCTGAGGATATGTTTTTATTGATTTAAAGAAAAAGAAAGGAAGGAAGGGAGGGAGGGAGGGAGGGAGGGACGAGAGAGTGTGAGAGAGAGAGAGAGAGAGAGAGAAAGAGAAACATCAATATGAGGGGGAAACATTGATTTGTTGCCTTTCATACACCCCCTGACCAGGAATCAAACCCAAAATCTACGTATGTTCCCTGACTGGGAATTGAACCTGCCATCTTTTGGTATATAGGACAACACTCCAACCAATTGAGATACCTGGCCAGGCAATTACGATTTTTGGCAGGTATAATTTCAGTGGTTGCTTCATGGTTTATATTATACATCTTTAATTTATCAGCCTACTTTCAAGTGGAATTATACTGCTTCATAAAAGGACCATTTAACAATAAATTTATAGTTTTTCCCTTCTAGCCTTTGTGCTACTTTGCTGTATGTTGTCCATTTTACGTTTATATATGTTTAAACATCATAATACATGGTTAGTTTAGTTTTAACAGTCAATTATATTTTTATTCACATACTTTTAAAAAATTCTTTCATGTACCCACAATGTTACCCTTGTCTCTTCATAACATATTTTAGATTTCTATGCAATATCATTTCTCTCGCTGCTTCTCATAGTGCAGTTCTGCTCCAGAAGGACTTTTTAACCTTTTGTCTGGGAAAATTTTTATTTTAGCTTCAATTTTTAAAAAAAATATATTTTTATTGATTTTGTACAGAGAGGAAGGGAGAGAGATAGAGAGTTAGAAACATCAATGAGAGAGAGTCATCGATCAGCTGCCTCTTGCACACCCCCCACTGGGGATATGCCCGCAACCAAGGTACATGCCCTTGACCGGAATCGAACCCGGGACCCTTCAGTCCCCAAGCCAACGCTCTATCCATTGAGCCAAACCGGTCCTGGCTATTTTAGCTTCAATTTTGAAAGATTTTTTCTCCCCCATGTGGTAAAGAATTCTACATGCAAGGTATTTTCTTTCAGTACTTCAAAGATCTTAGCTCAATTGTCTCCGAGCTTGCATTATTTTACTTTTTTTTTTCTTTTCTTTCGTGAATAATCTCCCTCCCCCTGTCTATCCCCCATCTGCTTTTAAGATTTTCTCTTGATAATTGCTTTTGAACAATTTGATTATGATGTTTATTGGTTTGGTGTAGCTTTATTTATATTTCTTGTGTTTGAGATTCATTGATACTCTTGAATCTGTAGGTTTATAGTAAATCTGGGAAATCTGTGCCCGTTATGTTTTCAAGTACTTCTTATGACACGTTTTCTCTCTTCTTCAGAGCTTCCCATTTCACATGTATTAGGCTACTTAAAGTTTTTGTGTAGATCACTGATACTCTATTTATTTTTAAAATGTTTTTATTGTTGTTTTTTTTCTTTCTTCTTCTTCTTTTTTTTAATACAGAGAGACAGAAAGAGAAACATCGATGTAAGAGCTCAGCATCAATCGCTGCTTCCTACATATCCCCCACCCAGGACCCAGCCCACAACCTGGGCATGTGTCTTGAGTGGGAATCGAAATAGCAACCTTTAGGTGCATGTAAAGTCACCCAACCAACTGAGCCATACCATCCAGGATGCTCTGATTATTTATTTTAAAAATCTTCTTCTTTCTTTATTATATTTCATATAGTTTGTATTACTGTGTCTTGAATGTCACTAATATTTTCTTCTGTATTGTCTAATCCCATAAAGTCAGTTTTTCATCTCAGATATTCCAGTTTTCATTTCTAGAATTTCAACTTGAGTCTTTTATATATATATGTTCTATGTCTGAACTTTTAAGCTCAATCTTTCCTCTCGTTTTTTGAACATATAAAATCAGTTTATCAGTTATGATTTTTAATAGCTATGCCTGTTAATTCTAACAAATGGCAGTTCTAAGCCAGTGTCCATTAACTTTCCTCATTTTGGGGAGTATTTTCTTGCTTCTTTGCATGCCTGGTAATTTCTAATTGATCAGACATTGTGTTTTTTGACTTGTTAGATAATTTGTATTTCTATAAGTGCACTTGAGCTTTGTTCTGGGGCATGTGTAAGTTATTTGGAAACAATTTGATCCTTTTGATTCTTGCTTTAAGCTTTGTTAGTTGGGATCAGAACTATTTCTTCTTCGCTACTGTGTGAAACCCTCTGCATACTCTACCCAATGCTCTGGGAATTGAGGTTTTTCAGTCTGGTTCTTTCACATAGGCACTATTCATGGGCGTGTGAAGTCCATTCACTGTTCATTTTAATCCTGTCGGGTGTTTCTGGCTCCGATAGATTCCTCACATGTATACAGTGATTGATACTCATGGTAATACTTGAGGAGTACCCTTTGCAGATGGCTGGACTTCTCCCTTTGTCTTGTCTTGTCTGTTTCTCTCTCTCTCTCTCTCTCTCTCTCTCTCTCTCTCTCTCTCTCTCTCTCTCTCTCTCTCTCTCTCTCTCTCTCTCTCTCTCTCTCCTCAAGCACTCTAGCCTCCTTGTTATCCATAGATTCCTAACTCTGTCTCCTCAGCTCAGGGATACTGCGGGGCTTGGCTTGGGTCCCAGGCATTAAACTTGAACAATTTCAGAATACCCCCTCTTTTTCATCCTCTCAAATTTCTCCAGAATCCCTCTGCTTTGTTGCCTGATTTCCAGTATCCCGAGAACGTCTGTTTCCCATGTGGGTTTGTTTTTTAAGTTGTTCTGGGCAGGAGGCTCAGGATGGTTCCTGTTACTCGTTCTGGGCTGGAAATAGAAGTCTTCAACTAGAATTGTTAAGAAAATGTAAAGAGAGGACTACCTGAGGACGGGAGGAAGGGATTTTGAGGTCCCCAGGCACCAGTAATAATGGGGACCTCTTTTGCCACTTGAAGCCTGGAAGGGCACAGTGAAGGAGGTATATCAGAAGGACACATAAAATACCCTCATCTTAGGATATTTTTCAATAAAGGAACTACTTAGAAAGATGAGGGCAGCCTGAATCCCTGTGGCTAATCACAGCAGGTTTATTATATCCCTCTAGTGGGGCAAGGGGAGGAATGGTTAGCAACTGAAAAGGAGAAAGTCATGTGAAGAAGGCTGCCTTGAGAGGATCTGTTACCTTAGTTCAAGAGGTACAGCTAGTTCAAGGCCACTCCAAAGGAAGGGGTCCCGGCCTTACTCTCCTTCCTGCTTTGAGGCTTCTGCTAACATTCGCCATCGGCCAAACCCAACCAGAAGACAGACGATTAGAGAGCCTTGGAGATCCAGACTGTGGTCCACAGGACACAGAGCATCAGAGAAGGATTGAGAATAGATATGTATTTGGTGGAGGAGGGGGACAAACGGAAAATAACCTGTGCAAGGAGTCAGTGAGAGCCTCTCGATTTCTGGCTACAGGATCAGCGTGGCTGGTGGTGCCAATCTCTGACATGGGAGAGAAGGAATAGTAGATGTTTGGGGAGAAGGTTTGACATGTGAAGGAGACAGGATGAGGTTTCCTTCCCACACTCGTCATGTTTTCCCCTGGAGGTCTTATCCCCCTTCCTCCCACCCCCCTTCATCATCTTAAATTGTTTAGGAAGTTTTTATCAACCTGGATGACAAGGGAAGCAGAGTTCACACAAGAGGTACATTTGCAATGATTTATACGTGGGGCGGCTTTAGGGAGAGTGGGGAAATCAAGTAGAAATCATTCAGGCTAAGTGTATTACCAGTCCCTCGGCCATCTGGATTTGGGGTTGCGCTACATTGAAATCTGTTGCAGATAGGGTTGGGAGCCAGGTAGCTTAAACTCTGGTAAACTGGCTGTTGGATGGGGATATTAACAAAGGACTCAGGCCCTGGCTGGTGTGGCCCAGTTGGTTGAGTGTCATTCTATGCATGGAAAGGTTGCCAGTTTGAGTCCCAGTCAGGGCACATACTCCATCCCCAGTAGGGGGCATGCAGGAAAGAGCTGATCCATGTTTCTCTCTCCTTTCTCTCTAAAATCAATAAAAGCATTTATTTATTGATTGATTTTTAAAAGAAAGGATCCCAGCTAGTGTGGCTCAGTGGTGGAACGTCAACCCATGTACTAGGAGTATATGATTTGATTCCCCCGTCAGGGCACATGCCCGGGTTGTGGGCTCAATCCCCATTAGGGGACTTGCAGGAGGCAGCTGATTAATGATTCTCTCTATCGCCTCCCTTTCTCTTTCTGAAATCAATAAAAAACATTAACAACAACAAAAGACTCTGTGACTGATTGGATATGGAAAATGAAAATTGAGAAGACAAATTCTGTAAAATCAAGAATGTTGTAGGTAGATTAAGTTAAGTGTAATTTACCAAATTCTTGGATTATAGAATTATGTGGCCAAATGAGGCAGTTGTTAAGATGTTTAATGGTTACCACGTGGCATAGTGGAAAGAGCATAGGACTGAAGTCCCACTCTGCTTTCCTCTGGCTCTGTGAGGTTGGGCTTGTGACCTGACTGCACACTATGGTTACCCCATCTGTAGTGGTGGCCACTATATGGTCATCTACCAAATCACTAGTACTATGCCTGGCACAGATTAAATACTCATGAAAAATTTATTCATCCAAGATGAGGGTTGGCTCCAAATACAAATATCTTTGAGAAACATTTGGGTTCATATGAAAATATATATTGAGTAAATACAGGTAACACTAATTTCTAATGATATATTAAGAGAAGAGTAGAGTATTGGAACAGGGTGATGACAAAGTCCCCCTTCAAAGACAGTTGGTGAAAACTCCCTAGCTCCTTTTCATTTTCTCCTGAACAGATTATTCTGATGTTAGTGTAGGGATTGCATATTCGGCTGTGGAGATCACTGGTTTGTTCCAGCACACCTTGCAAACAGAGGGCCTCCGGGAAGGTAGAGAAGACCTTACCTTGTGCTGTTAGTCCAATGTGTACCTCATCTCCACACAATGTCATGTGGAAACATGGGTATCTGAAGCTCATTCTTGTTAAATGTATCAAGTGCCCCTTATCCCTCTCCCTATCTTGTTGTTGCAAGCAAAGCCATAGGATAGAGGAACATCAGTTATAGGAACTGAAAATATTCAGCATAGAGGAGAGTAGACCCAGTAGGAGGTTGCTTACCTAGAAGGGATTAGATGGTTTGGATGATCCCATATGATAAAAATGAGGACCAGAGGGTCGAGCCATACAAATCAGAGTTTAACTCATGACAAGGAAGAGCTTTTTTTTTTTTTTTTTTTTAACAGTAATAACTGCCAATCCTTTGAGAACCACTGAAAATCTATCCTCTTTAAAACAAACAAACAAACAAACAAAAAAGCACAGTACAACTGTGAACTTGCTTTTACCTAACATTTTTTTCTTTAAGCTCCTTCTTGTTTTTAACAGCTGCTTATTAATAACATTTAAATTGTTTCCAGGGTTTTTGTGAGTATGCTCTTGCCCTTTTATTTTTTAAATGTTGGAATGGACCTTTTTGTATATTTAGCTGAGACAATCTATAAATTCTTAGAAGTAAAATTGTTGAGTAAAAGTGTAGATTTTGAAAATGGAAAGATATTGGCAAATTGTTCTAAAAAAGATTCATCCAATTACTATCCCACTAAAAGTGTATGACACTATATCCTCACATTCTTGCCAGAGTGGGTATTATAAAAAATTTTAATTTTTGCCAATTTGTGGCATAATTGTATCTCAATATTGTTTTGACTTGTATTTCCTATCGCATTTGTGAGGGGAAAGGTTCATATGTATCCATTGCATTTATTTTTTCTGTGAACTGCAAGTTTTTGTTCTTTGTCTTATAGGAAAAGGGAACAAACAGTATGAACAAAGGTGCCAACCCTTTGAGGGGTTGCTAATACTTGTGAATGGTTGCAGTATCAGGGGTTGCAATCAGGGTTAATGGGAACAGGAGGGCAGGGACAGAGGGAAGGAGGGAGGGAAAGGAGGTTAGAGAGGCAGGCAGGGCCAGAGCTTTGAGGTCCTTGTGGGCCAAATAAAGAGCTTGGACAGAAGCATCATTGGTGGTGGTTAGGCCTAAACTGTAGCTCTTGGTAATTTTGACAGGGTGTCTGTGTGTGTGGCATGGCCAACTGTCCAGTTCTCCAAGTCTAATCCTCAAATAACTCATTCTTAGGCCTTTCACCTTGGGTCTTAAAGCCACTGGGCCATGCTTGGTAAACAGGTAAACAGGAGAATAGGCCAGAGACTTCAGACATCGTCTGGCAGGGCGTTGTCTCTGGGAGGGTGTTTCTGTGTGGGGAATGGATTCTATTGCTCTTCCTAATACTGCCCTGAGCCCTTCCTGACAGCAGTCATTAAGGTCGGTGGTTTTTCAGTTCTTTTAATTTGAGTGGCTTTCTGGGAAAAGCTGTGGATGCTGGCCAATATGCTAATGATAACGGCACTGCTTTGAAGGTCTGGTTAGATCTGTAGAAAATCATTTCAGAGTTAACTGGATCAGCAAATCAACAGCAGTCCCTTGGAGAAGAAAGTGACAGAGGGAGAGAAAATACATATGCAGAGTGGGGCAAAAGTAGGCTTACCATTGTTGTTTGAAAAATAATGTAATCATTCATAAATAATACAAAAATAAACTGTTTCAGGTTCTCACGACTGTAAAACTGTTTTGCCCATCCTGTATATTTAATATTTCAGAATTCAAAGACTCATATTTCAAAAAGAAGAGTCCACATCATAATAATAAGTCGCTGCTTATAATTTTCCCTGCTGTGGGCTTAGCTGTGTAATTGGTATATTGGAGTTAAAATACATTGACTTGGCACTTAGAAGCAGGCCACTAGCCCTCACCCTCTTTGTATTTGCTCTGCCATCTTCCTGTCCCCAGAGTCCTGGCAGGAGAGTGGCCATCGGATTCTAAATCTGGGTTTTAGTGGACTCGGGTTTTCAGAGAGAGAGAGAGAGAGAGAGAGAGAGAGAGAGAGAGAGAGAGAGAGAGAGAGAGAGAGAGAGAGATGGACTAACATGGGGGTCTTGGACTCTCTCTCCATCTTCCTTCTCCCCTCCACACATGTGCTCATGGAAGTGGGGCCCTCGGTCAAGGAGGGAGAGTGTTCCAGGGGAGGGGCATGGCGCTTTACACAGAAGAGAAGTTTGCTGATATTGCTTCTACAACTCTCCATGCACAGAGAGTCCTTCAAGGCTTTTTATTTTTAAAATGTATTTATTTAATATAGGGGTGGGGGACTTGTTTTTTCTTTTTCTGCCAAAGGGCCATTTGGATATTTATAACATCATTTGTGGGCCATACAAAATTATCAACTTAAAAATTAGCCTACTATATTTGGTCAGATATTTAATTAACTCACCCCAATGCCATGGCAGGGCCAGGCCAAATGATATAAGGCCCACGGACTAGGCATTCCTGATTAAATACAACCTAGTATACAATATAGTAATCTCCCATTTACTATATCACACTACACTGTGCTCACCTGTAGGGACAGCGAAGCAGGGGACAGGACCGTTCTCAGTTGATAACCAGTGCTTCCTCCCGTAGCCTTTATAGTGCCATGGGGGTATTTATTAATCAGAGTGTGGAGAAGGCATTTCCAATCACTGCGTGGCTGAGCAGCTTCCCAGGATAAGCAGACCTGGAGGGGCATTGTGAGTGTGTCCATGATGAAGGCACCTTGTTAGTGTGAAAATCCAGGACCCTGCAGGGTAGTAGCAGGAGTGCTGCTGGGACTCAAGCCCCCTTCCTCTGGGCTTTGTGGCCATCACTGGGTGTTGACCCTCAGGATTTGTGTCCTCACCTGTAATGGGAGTGACAGCACATACCTTGTATCTGCGGGTCCCTCTTTGCCTTTCTGTGCAAGAGGCTATCAGGGTGGCAGCATGAAGAGCTGAGAAGGCAATATAACAAGTGAGGAGGTTTGTGTTTTTTACTGTAGGGTAGGGGTGTCGAACTCAATCAGAGAAGGGGCCAAAATCTAAAATCCAGCCTAAATCGCGGGCCGAATGGTTTACTGAACAGTCATAAACTGTCATTGTGATGGAAATGCAGCGGAATG
Organism: Pipistrellus kuhlii; assembly: GCF_014108245.1. Classification (NCBI taxonomy): domain Eukaryota; kingdom Metazoa; phylum Chordata; class Mammalia; order Chiroptera; family Vespertilionidae; genus Pipistrellus; species Pipistrellus kuhlii. The sequence continues at coordinate 156,655,151 of NW_023425515.1, read as the reverse complement.
CAGTGATGACAGCGCGGTGCGGGCCACACTGCAAGGCCTGGCGGGACGGATTTGGCCCGCGGGCCTTGTGTTTGACACATGTGCTGTAGGGGATAGGAAGGGGAGAATCAGCAGGGTTTTCTGGAAGAGGATTTAGGAGATTCAGAGTTTACTTTGCTCTCAGGTGCTGTTTGCTATTGGAGTTTGGGGACATTATTTAAAGAGCCAGATTTTCCATCCACGATTTCTTTAGGACCTTCACTGTGCATTTGGCCTCGGCATGGCTAGATTTGGTATTTTCTTGGTGTCGACTGTTGTGCCATCGCCGGTGTGGCTCTTTCTTGGAGGTTGGCAGTTTTTGGTCACTACCCAGGACTGGCCTTTTTTTTATTGTTTTCTAATAATTGGGCCCAGGCCTTGGCCATGTTATACCTTTTTAAATACTGAGCTTCTGGTTGCTCTGCTGCCTCCTGCATTCCCCCTACCAGGGCTTGAACCCACAACCTGGGCATGTGCCCTGACTGGAAATTGGAAACAGTGACCTTATGGTTCCTGGGCCAATGCTCAACCACTGAGCCACACCAGCGGGCAGGATTGGCTCTGTTTTGATCCCTGTGGCTGTCATATGGTGAGGCTGGCCAGGGTGTTGGGTGAGTGCTGGCTTCTCTGCCTTTTGAAATCCAACGTTGAATTAGAAAGTACAGCCAGTCTTTCTCCTCTCTGATTTCACACTATTCCCTTTCTTCAATCACCTTGTGTTTGTCTTTAAAAATGGGCTCAGCTGGCCACCATGGCTCAGTGGTTGAACATTGACCAGGAGGTCATGATTCGATTCCCAGTCAGGGCACATGCCCAGGTTACGTGCTCGATCCCCAGTGTGGGACATGCAGGAGACAGCCAATCAATGATTCTGTCACATCATTGATGCTTCAATATCTCTCTCCTTTTCTCTTTCTCTCTGAAATCAATAAATATATATATTAAAAATGGGCTCAGTTGAGAGCATGAAGATCCTCAAAATCCTGAGTTTCTGATCGAGTGGTTGGAAAGGTGATGAAAACTGAAAATTAGTGCATCTGTGTCTGCATTCTGTTGACAAAGGTGGAGTTGGAATAGGATGCTTGACCCTAGGAGTATGGCTAGGATTATGGGTAGGATTAGGATTAACATGAAGCCATTGCTGCAGTTTTACTTAGGTGCATTATGTTTAGCTTGAAATACATAAACTCGAGGCATCACCATTTGAATTTCAAAAATAAAATTCTTACATTAAATTTTCGGTTCATAAAAATTAGAAATGATTTTTTTTCCAGTTTTCTTTTCTTAGTGTCCAGGCATAGAAAACACACTTAATATTTGTTGGAATTTGAGCTGTTAGATATGTTGCAAGCACGTATGTATTATGTAATACATAATTAATATGTATTAGATAATACAATACATATTAAAAGATTTCAGGCATCTAGAAGTGATTTGGTGTTGGATGAGAAGATCGGCACATAATAATAGTCCTAATAATTGCTACAATTTATTGAGCACATACATCAGATACTGTGCTAGGCATTTTAGTTACATAATCTCAGTTAATCTTTGAGAGAATACTAGGAGATGGTAGCCTTTCACTTAAGAGAAAAAGCACCTGTCAGCAATCTGCACTTTTTGTTCCATGTGTATTGTTGATAAAGCCAATGAGGGAGCCAGTTACTATTGCCATATGATCTCTTTCCTGCCACTGTGAACTTTCTCATCATCTTAAGCATATGAAGTTTGTTTAAAGTGGTATTGAGTTCTTTAGGTTGAGAAGACTGAAGGGGACAAGTCTACTATTGCGTATCTTTTTCTTCCCAAATTTACCAGCCCCCATGGTAGTATAACTAACTAAATCATAACTAACTAAATCTGTACAGGAGCTCCCAGCAAACTCTAAAGATCAAAGTTGAAAGAGGATATCGAGCTCCCTCCCAGATCCCTGGGGCACTGTGTCTGTGGACACAGCCACCAGATTAGTCCTGGAGGAGTGGCTCTTTAAGAAATAAGACTGAAGGTAAGCTCATCACCTCCAGAGGTTTGTTGTCTTTGGAAACAGCATTATTACTATTAGGTTATTTAGGGGAAAAGAAGGAGAAAAATAAAAATAAGGGAACAACCCCTCAATGATTGGTTTTTAACGCAGTATTTGCAGTGTTAACCCCCCCCCCCCCCCCCTTCTTAGAATTGCTGAAATAGTTTTGCAAAGAATAGCCTCCATGTCCAGGTCTCTCTCTCCTTTTTTTCACACTGCATTTGAGCAGCTTGCACATTGGTTGAAAAATCAGCCGTGAAGTCTGTGGTTTCCTGTGCACATTTCTAATAATATTTATACAGGCTCTTTCTTAATGAACCGTATAAATATTTATCATAAGAACCATCTTTTGATGATGAATAAGGGCTAAAAATCAGTCCGGTTTACGCTGGGGACTTGGACAGGCGGCTTTGCTGCCCTTTGAAGCGTCCTGTGGCTGAGGAGTTAGGGATGGCTCAGGACTTGTGGGCAGTGCACTTGAGTTTCTCTCCAGTATCTTTCTTTCTCTTGGCCTCCTCCATCCATGTCCTTATTTCTCTTTGCCTGACCACTCTCTCCATACCCCCATCAGGTTTGCCTTTTAGAACATTCATCTTTGCCTAAAAAGAATGAGGTGGGACCATTCGTAAATTGTGCTTTGGAGCTTTATCCACTCAGCCTCCAATCCCAGCACCTCTGCTTCTGTGCTCAGTGACCTTCAACAGCTATGTCGTGGAGAACCTATCTCCTCTACTGGAGAATGGGCTCATCATGCTGATCTCACACGGTTGTTAGAAAGATGCAATGAAATAACATGGGTGATTTGCAGAGCAGAGCTTACTACATGCTAGCTGTTGCTGCACTTGCTGTGGATATTGTCATTGGAGAAGTGGTCAAACTTGTTTTTTAATTTTAGGTTGGTGTTGTGGAAAGAGCCCTAAGGCTTACCCTAAGAGACAAGGGTTCAAATATGGGTGCTGCTGTTTAATGTTTGTGTGACTTGGGCAAATTTCCCCATCCCACTGAGGTGTCACATGGGCACAGACTCACCAACTTGATTGGGTTTTAGTCAAAAGAGGTTCACACGTGTGAAAGTGCCAGACACACAGCAGGGTCCTAATCCTTTAAAAAAAATTTAGAAAAGGAAATAATGTTTTCCATCTTGCAGTGACTTTATCTTTGAAGCCCCAGAGGCACTGGGATACAGTTCAGAGTCCAGGACTCCTGCAGATGGAACTTCTGACCCAGGAACAAAGGGCACAGAGTGAGCGGGAAGGCAGGGAAAGCCCTTTGGCAGAGTTTGTGTAACTCCCAGGGTTCAGTTACAGGGAAGCTGCCCAAGGGCTCGAACCTCTCTGCTTTCCTGCTTTCAGGGTCCATGTCTGGAAACAATCAACAGAGATCACTTAAAACTATAATACTGGAAAGCGTGGTGAACCCGAAATATTTAATTAGGATCTGTTTCTTAGAAAAACATGAACTGGGAAGTGTGAGAGAGCCATGCTGGGAAGATAGGAGCCCTTTTTCCTGTGGGTTTGACTCTTCATGACTGATCCTTGGTAATACGGTCTATAAATGATAGTTTGCCAGAGAGGCAGCGTGGCGTGGGGGAAGGGTCAGTCTCTGAAGGTGAGCAGCCCGAGTTCTGAGTTAGCCTATCTGAGACAAAGTAGGCAGGGTCCCCCAGCAGAGTGCTTGGCCATTTGATAAATGGAGGCGTATCAGGGGTGTTGCATCTTGAGAAAACAGTAGGGACTGTGGAGCCAGAGAGGATTGGATTGCTGTCAGCTATCTTACTTACTAGTTGCATAACATTCTGGAGTGAGTTTCTTTCCCTGTCTACAACTCACTCTCCTCATCTGATTATGTTCAGGGTTGGTGTCAGAATTAAAAGTGGGAATGTATAAAAAACAACTGGGTGTCAGACTTGGGATCTCTGTATATAGTCATATATATGTCCCTGAAAGTGTATCGAGGATGGTGTGTTCAACTCTCCCATGAAAATTGAAGTAAGGTGTTCCACAGCCTATTTCTGAAAAATCCCATGATTTTTCTTTTGAAGGGCAGGCATTAGGAGAGAGTTCATGTTCAGGTCAGTATGTCAGTGAGGTCAATAAGTCCTCAATGCAAACAAGATGAATTTCGGAGGATTTCCATGGTAGATATTAATAGGTGCCAACCATGGACATAGAAATATTTTAAAAACGTTACCATAGAATATGGTATTTCATGATTTACACAGATCCTGAGGAAAATTGCCCCAGTAAATTAGTTGTTTTAATGTTGTTGTAAGTAGTTGTTTTTTTTAAAAATTGTTTTATGTATTTTTGTAGGATATTTCCCAAATAAATTCTAATTTTAGAATAGTTAAAAAAGTGGTGATGTCAACAAGCTCCTTAGCACAGCAGAGACCCACAGTGAACATGGCACCTTTGATGATTTCCCTAAGGACAGGTGACTTGTCGGGTTCCTGTGGTGCCAGGACTGGGCTAAGGGGACAGCCGTGATCCCAGCAGCAGTGCATTGAAATGATTAATGAACCAGGAGAGGTGAGGCCTCCCCTGAAGGGTGGGCTCTTTCCTGTTTAGCAAAGAGATAGGTCTAAATGCTGAAACTGCAGAGTGGAAATCCTCCTCCTTGGATTTTACTGGAAATAAATCAGGATGTAAAATGGGAGAGGGGTGGGGGGGAGAGGTTACAATACTGTACTCCCTGCAGAGGAAGCCAGAGTCAAAGGGAAGAGGAACCTAGGTGTGAGGAATTGGGCCCTAGACCCCCTTCTTCTCCCTCCTCCCTCCCCCCTGCAGCAGAATTTCTCTTATGTTTGGGATTGGCAAGAGTGGAGACAAGTCTGGATGGTGGCTAACCAGGTCTGTGTCAGCAAGAATGTTTGTATTCTTCATTTTCTGTTGATTTCTTGTTTCTCCCTGAAGTGCTTAGAGTAGTCTTTGGAATGTTCTAGCCAAGGGCAGAGAGTTGTTGGTAGGCTAAGATCAGTGTTAAGGAGCAGCACCCCAGACCCCTTCCCAGTGGGGCTGTAGGAAGCTAAGAGAAGTAGGATGTGTGTGTGTGTGAGAACAGTGGGGAGGTGGACCAGCCAGCTTGGCCAGCCTTTGTCCTTTTCAAAGATAATGACACGGAGGAAACTCTGAACTGGGGCACTGTCCCATTTTGTCCCTCATTGTATCCTGAGTTTTGAGCTGGGTGCCTGGCACAGTCCGCATTTCTTCAAATTGCAGCTATCATTCATTGCAAGACGCATCATTATTTCTGTTACTGCTAAGAAAGAAAAAAGGCTACCAATGAATTGTATGACGCCATTGGTCATCAGGTTCAGTCTGATTTTGCAGAAGAAAAATTAGTGTTTAGAATTTAATAAAATGTAGCTATAAGCATCCAATAAATATTTGTAATTGGATGACTGAAGCATTTAGATATTAGAATCAAGACAAAACACTATTCCATCTCAATACAATTTAGGAATGCAAACTCTATTAAAACATGAATTTGTTCATCCTTGTCTGCTATTGATTCAGTGATTTAGTCATTCACTCAGTAAACATTTATTGGAAACAGATTATGTACCAGACCCTGTGCTAGGAGCTGGCAATGTGGAAATCAATAGTTCCCTTTGTCAGGCTCAGGCCAGTAAGGGAGATGGATAAGGAATTAAAAAAAAAAAAAAAAAAAAAAAAAAAAAGGCACAATTCTGAGTGGTAAGTTTCCACAGAAAGTAGGGACACAGCGGCCTGGTGGCTGCAAGGGGCAGAGAAAAGCAAGGAGGTCTTCCCTGAAGAGATGATGATGGAGCAAGATCTTACAGTGTGGGTCTGTGGTCACCAGGCAGGAGGAGGAAAGAATTAGGGAAGAGCAGGTCTGAAGTTGATGGGCAGTTGGGCAGCAGTGGGATGCACTTGGGAATCTATGAGGAGTTTTGGGATGTCTTGAGCTGGGGGTGAGGATGGGCAGGACGGGGTTGGACACAGCTGGACAGCAGGTAGCAAGAAGCTCCTGGAAGCCTGAGATGTGATGCTGAGAGCCTGGGACTGTGTATCAGCCCTGAATCAAAGGTGGCCCACCTTCCCGAGTCCTGAGGGAAGGAGGAAGGTGGGGCCATGGTGATCTCTGCTTCAAACTGAGCAGCTCTGCTTTGACCTGTTTCATTTAAATTTTCTGAGAAGTGCCTTGAAGAAACGATGTCACCTTTGAATGAGTGAAGTGAAGGAAAGCATGGTGTGAACACTGGTGCTGCTGGTCCTTTGGGGCTCCTGGATGGTTGTAAATGAGGGGGAGAAGATGAGGAAGCAGTGGGCTGAAGCCTGAGAGTTGTCCTCTGAAGCTCTGATGACGGTAGCAAATGTTCTTACTATAGCTTCCCCGTTTTTCTCTCCATCTGCCAGCCAGCTAGCCAGCCAGCCAGCCAGCAAGCGGGGCAGGCCCTGCTGGGAAATCTCTGTGATAAAGTCAGAAGCAGTCGCTTTTAATGAAGCTGTTTTTTGTCTGGAATAAATATCCAGGAAGCAGTAAGCAAACATCTGCTGGCTGGCTTCGTTTTAGTGTCCCCCAGTGTGACGTTGCCCAGGAAGTGTTACCCTTTGGAAGGGGAAGGGGCACAGAACGCTGCTGCCCCTGTTGAAATGGGACTCTGGGTGTTAGGACTGCCCCGAGCTCACCGGGGGAGCTGTAGCATGTTAACCAGCATGGCTGTCTTGGGGCAGGGGGTGGGCTGGTTCTTTGAAAGCCAAATATGGCACACGAAAGCCTCTCTGAGATTTCTGTCCTGTTGGCTGATCTGACCAAAGGGACTTGGAGTGGCAATGAAGGCGAAGGCATTCCGGAGTGTCCTCCAGTCAGATTTCCTTGTACCTCCCAAGGGGTCTGTAAAGAAAACAGATTCTCTGCAGATTCCTGGTCCTGCCTCCGGCGTGGCTGCTTCCCAATTCCCAGTCTCTTCATTACCGGGCTGCAGGATGTTTGCCTCTTCTCCAGACCTATACTGCCAGCTGTTAGAAACACAGGAAAGAGCGGAGACTCAGGAGCTCGCAGACCTGGGACTGCAGGCCCGGGGTGCCCCTGAGGGCTGCTGGCTAAGTTCCTTAACTTCTCAGAGACCTATTTCCCCATCAGGATAATGTGCATGGTCATAATAATGCACATTTACTGTTCTTAAGCATGTTGACTTAGCATTAAGAGAAAACTTATGTACTTCTTGGAGCCTCACCTTGATCACCTGTAACATAGAGATTTAAATATACTCGTCTTGGCCCAGTTGGTATGGCTCAGTGGTTGAGTGTTGACCAGGAGGTTCAATTATGGTTAGTACACATGATAGGATTGTGAGCTAGATTCCCAGTAGGGTGCCTGCAGGAGACAGCTGATCAATGATTCTTGATGTTTCTCTCCCCCTCTTCCCTTCCTCTTCCCTCTTCCTCTCCCTCTCCCTCTCCGTCTTATTTTCTCTCTCTGAAATCAATACAAAAACATTTTAAATATAATCACCTTGGAGAATCCTAGTGTGGAGTAGTGGGAGGTTTGTGCTTGGCATGTAATAGATGCTCATATAATTATTTATGTGAACGATTGACTGTGTAGATGAAGTTCCCATTCAGTATCATGGCCACTGTCCTTGTTTTGAGAAACTCATTAAGAATAAATGCATATCAGTTACCTCAATATTCTCAATTCTCCTATAATCCTTTACTTACCTTTATAGCACTTTTCACTTGATATCATGACTTTGCTTAAATAGTCATACAGCTGTTCATAAATTTTTCACATCTGACCCCCTCCCAAGAATGGAAATTCTATATCTGGGAAGATGCCTGTCTTGTTCACCACCACCTAGTTCATGCCTGTTACCATACTGTTAGCACTCAACATTTTGGGGGGTGAATAAATCATAGAAGGCCACCAGTTCGTTAGCTGCACCCCTTTCATTTCCACTTTCAGTAGGTCTTGAGCCTGACTTTGCAGACCCTCTTGGTCTTCATGTGGTTTGCCTTTGATCCCTGTAGGCCAAGAGAACGCCATGCCTGGTGGAGATCAGGAACCAGGGCGCTACTACGTGGGTGTGGATGTTGGGACAGGCAGTGTCCGTGCGGCTCTGGTGGACCAGCGGGGCAGCCTTTTGGCTTTTGCGGATCAGGCAATTAACAAATGGGAGCCTCAGTTCAACCATCATGAGCAGTCCTCGGAGGACATATGGGCCGCGTGCTGTACTGTCACCAAGGTAAGACCATAGCTGCGGTGCTCCCTCCTCACATATGCTTCTGCTGAGTGTGTGCCGTGTGTCCACCTGGCGCCAGGGACAGTGTTGGCAGTAACTTCAGACACAGGCTTGGCCTTGCAGGAGCTGACATTCTAGTAGTGACAGAGACCAACAGCCAGCCAAACAGGACATGATAGGTGGTGGGAGCAAAGTGATTGTGACTGGCGCTGAGGAAAGGGTTACCTCTGAGGGGCATAAGGTAGACGGGACAGGAGATGGGAACATGCAGGCATAGCATGGTCAGGTATGACCTAAAGTGGAAGAAGTCACTGATAATCATCGCTAACATCTGTGCTTTATGTGTGCCCATGTGGTACAAAACGTGTTAACATGGATTATGTAGTTGAATCTTCACAAGGAAGCAGGACTGGAACCTAAGCACTTTGATTCCAGCACTGCACCCTTAGTCACTGGGCTGACCTGCTTTCCAAGCGGACAAGTGAAGGGAACCTCATTTTGTTCAGAGGGAACAGCATGTGCAAAGGCACTGTGGCATGAGAATACGGTGTGTTTTGAGAAAGCAAGGAAGTTGGGCAAGTGAGGAGCAATTCAGTTGTGCTAGGCAGATGTTTGCCTTGAGCGGCCTTGGATTGGAGTCAGCTTGCTGGCTTGAGGGAGGAAGTGATGCTGGCCAATGCTAGTTCATTTTTAGTTTCACTTGACTATTCAGTTTTATATTCTGGTGATCAGAAACAACAGAGATTCTTTCCTCCTTATTTTCCAAAGGAAAAAATGAAGTTTTGGGTCCTCTCTTTTCCTCCTAGTTTAGTTCCTCAAATATTCATGAAGGGCTTGGCAATTTACAGATGGACAATTCACCCTTCTATCTGTATTGATCAATCTGTTTAAACTTTAATGAGCCCTGGGCTCTTGTTAGTGCTCCAGGAGAAGATGGCAGAGAGAGGAGGTAGGAGTGGGAGGCGCTGGAGCAATATAGGAATAAAAGAAGGCACATTTTCTCTTCTACCTGTTTAATTTTCCTCCACCTCCCCCCTCAGCCCCCGCAGCTAACATTTCTTGGGCACTAATTAGGTTCTGCGTATTGCCCTTGGGCCTCCTTTGTTCTTCTAACATGTAGCCTTCCTTGCCATTAAGGAAATTGTCAAGAAGAAAATGTAATCCCCCAATGAAAAGCTACTTTAAGAAAGGTCTGCTCTAAGTACAGTACAGTTTAATGGCAGATTTTAATCATCTCCCAGTGGCGGCCAGCTCGCTCTCTGTGTGGGCCCCTTAGCCACATGAATGCTGTGGTCACTGGTTCTGAATGATGCTCTTTTGCTACAGCAAACCTGGATGCAGCTGCTCCCCTCCTTAAAGAAGGAGGCATCTGTATATTAGCCACAATCACAGAGCACCAATTCTAGAGCCAGACTGCCTGCATCGTCATCCCAGTTCCAATGTTTATTAGCTTGTCATCCTATATCTCTCTCTTGAGGTCTGTGGTGAGGATGCAATGAGCTGGTGCATATGCATTGCCATCACAGTGCCTAGAAATGCATAAGCACTTTGTTTCCTGTGGGAATAAGGATGAGGAGGACAGAAATGAGGGGGATGGATTTGTAAGACAAAATGTACTTAAAAGTCAAAGTTAGTTAGGAGGCACACTTCATAGGAGCAGTCACTATCCACCTCCTGGTTAGGGTTCTTTCTATGCAAGATCCTGAGAAGCACTGGACAAGGGCAAAGTGCAACATAAAATCCATTTTGACTTGTTGGCTCTGTTTTCTCAAGAAGGTTAGAAAGTTAAGAGCTTGAGAGTAGTTGTACTACGTCCTTCTCCCTACGTCATTCACTTGGTGTTCTCCATAGTCAAGTTAATAAAAGAACAACAATAATGGGATGGTGACGATCATAATGGCAGCTAACATTTCTTGGGCACTAATTAGGTTCCAGGTACTATGCTATCATCCTCATCCAGGTATCTTATAAGGGAAGCTTAGGCGTTACTTCATTTTATCTGTATGACAGCCTCTTTTTTTAAAAATTAATCCTCACAGAAGATATTTTTCCACTGACTAGAGAGGGCGAAGGGAGGGGGAGAGACAGAGAGAGAAGCGTTGATATGAGAGAGACACATCAATTGGTTGCCTCCTGCACATGCCCCCACCTAGGGTCAGGGATTGAGCCTGCAACCCAGGTACAGTGCCCTTGAATGGAATCAAACCCAAGTCCCTTCAGTTTCTCTGTCCACTGAGCCAAACCTGCTAGGGCTGTATGACAACCTCTTGATATAGTTTTTATTATTCTCTGTTTTGGAGCAGGAAGAAATGAACTTTGATGAGGTTATGTAACCAGCCCAAGGTCACATGACTAATATGCACCCCACCCCCACGCTCTGCCTTTTGCCTTTCTTTCCAGCCTCCTCTCACCCTGCTAGGAAATGTATGAAGCCACCTGAAGTATTTTGAATTAGCCACTCACTGTGTGGAAAACCTTGAGCTTCCTGTGATGGTTGTACTACCTACATTGAATTACAAGTACCCTTGCCTGGCTGTCCACTCATGCAGAATATGTGTGCACCCCCAGCAAGGGTGATATCTTGTTTATCTTTAATTCTCTAGAGTTCCTCGCTTGTAATATGCTCAGTTCATATTTTTTGAGTTTACCAATGAATGAAATGTCTCTGTTTTCACTATCTGGAATGTTCTTCTCTTACCTCCTTTACCTACCCAACTCCTTGGTATCTTTAAAAAAAAAAAAAAAAAATATATATATATATATATATATATATATACACGCATACATACATACATATATATATTATATATATATATATTATATATATATATATATATATATATATATATATATTATTGATTTTTCACAGAGAGGAAGAGAGAGGGATAGAGAGCTAGAAACATTGATGAGAGAGAAACATCTATCAGCTGTCTCCTGCACACCCCCCACTGTGAATGTGCCCGCAACCAAGGTACATGCCCTTGACCGGCATTGAACCTGGGACCCTTGAGTTTGCAGGCCGACGCTCTATCTACTGAGCCAAACCGATCAGGACTCCTTGGTATCTTACAAGATAAGTTTAAGTCTTGCTTGTATATTAACTGCAATCACAGAGCACCAATTCTAGAGAACTGCATCGTCATCCCAGTTCCTGACCAGTTCTTCCCTCGCTTGTCAACCTCCGAGGAAAGAGAGGGTGAGAAGGCCTCTCTGCGGCCTCAGAGCCCACCACCTTCACATGTCTCCTTACCTGGCCCTCAACAGATTGCATTTAAGTTGATGACTTGTTTGGTACCTTTTAAACCATGAGCTGAGCTCTTGGGAGAGAATTGTCCTTGTATCCCTGCCACAGGGGTGGGGAACCTTTTTCTGCCAAGGGCCATGTAAAATTACCAACTTAAAAATTAACCTGCTGTATTTGGTCAAACATTTCATTAATTCACCCCAGATGCCTTGGCACGAGCCAATTCAAATGATTTTCCCAACTGACCTTAGCGTCCAACACATGGCCCGGAACAGATTTTGTGCTCAATAAATGGTTGTTGAATTAGTGTTACTTAGAGTTAAAAACAGACAATTAAAAAAAACATTCTGGCGTCCCTCATCTTATTGAAGTGTCATAGTGACTCTGTGAGACAGATTGCCATTTTTCTTACTTGACACTTGAAGATAGTAAGGCTTTGAAAATAATAAGTGTTAGAGATAGGACTGGACCCCTAGGGAGATGACTCCAGCTCCTCTTCTCTCTTCTCCACTGGGATTGGATAAACCAGCCAGTTATATATATATATATATATATATATATATATATATATATATATATATATAAATATAATTTTTATTTTAAATTAACAGTTGACATGTAATATTACATTAGTTTCAGGTGCAAAACATAGTTATTAGACATTTATGTACCTTACAAAGTGCTCCCCCAACAAGTCTAGTACCTATGTGATATCATACATAGTTATTCCAATATTAGTGACTACTGGAGGCCCAATGCATGAAATTTGTGCAAGGGGCTTGGCCCTCGCAGCCCCAGCTGGCCCTTGCAGCCCCAGCTTCATCTGGAAGGTCATCCGGATGGTCGTTCTGGTGTTTGGTCTAATTAGCATGTTAGCTGTTAATGACACAGGATATTACTTATGCTCTACTTTATCCCTGTGACTATTTTTATAACTAATAGTTTGTACTTCTTAATTCCTTTCACCTTTTCACCCATCTCCCTAACCCATATTCATTGAACGCTGTTTTATTTGCAATCATCCATTTGATTGTCATACAAGTTGGGTAGGGAAGGGGTTATTCCCTTTTATCTTTGTAAAGAAAAACTGATACCAGAGACTTAACTGACTTCCCCCTAAGTCACCCGGGGCAGGCAATAGGTGATAAGCCTAAAATCAGATAGGATAAATATGTGTACCTTTCCACATCTCTCCATTTCCAACACAACATACCTTCGGCTTTTGTCTAGATTCATATGAGAACCTAACCAATTTCCTCATGTATGCTCTTTCCCTTCCAGTCCATTCTTGTTCTTGGAGGTGGATGATTCTCTCTCTCTTTTTTTTTTTTTTTAATATGCTAACCTGATCATGTCGCTCTTTTGCTTATGACTCTTTAATACCATTTGGATAGAACTGAAATTCCTTAACATGGCCTTCAGCCCTTTAGGGCCTGCTTTCACCATCCTTTTCTGTCTCCTCTATCGATGCCTCTGTCATCTCTGAATCCCAGCCACCTTCTCCTGCCACGTCCTCAGTATGAGGTGCTCCCTCCGGCTTCTCGACTCTCACACACGTGCTTTCTTCTACCCGCCCATTGCCAACACATTTAATTCCTGCTCATCCTTAGAGCCACATTATCCAATGCAATATTCACTAACCACGTGTGGCTATTAAGTTCATTACAGTGAAATACAATTTATTTAAAATTTAAAAAAAATATATAAAATTTAAAATTTGGTCTCTCAGTTGCACTAGCTATGTTTAAAGCACTCAGTAGCTATTTGGTTGGTGGCTACTGTGTCTAACATCACAGGACAGACCATTTCCCATTGCAGAGAGTCTCGTGGACTAGAGCTGCACTGCCTTTATATTTGGAAGTCAGTCTTCAAGGAAGAAACCTTTCCTTGCCCAATATCACCTCCAGATTGAGCCCTGTTTTATTTGCAAAATGTTTTCACAATATCTTGTAATTTTCCTTTCTAGATAGGACATTCACTCTTTGATGAATCATTCACTCTTTGATTAATATCAAATAATAAAATCATTGCATAAACAAATAAACCAACAGAATAAAGAATAAAGCCATTCATTTTTGGGATTAATTATCTATCTTCCCTACTAGATTTTATGGTTCAGGAGGGCTTTTATGTTCCCTATCGTTTGTTTGCTCACCCAGGTCCTAACATACAGTAGACTTAGGGATTGTAAAAAAAATGAGTGATTAAAGAGATTGTGACCTCCCTACTCCCAGTCAGTGGAGAAAGTTTGAGGAAGGATGTAGGGCTAAATGTGACTCTGGGGTACTCTTAAGAGAGGATGTTCAGAACCGGAGAAGTGCGAGATGGTGATGTCAGGGAGCCAGCCCTGGAGCAGATGAGCGCCAGTAGGAGGAAGAAGGGAGACTGGGAGTAATGGTAGGGGCACACCTGGCTAGCTGGTTCTGAGGCCCATAAGGGAGCTTTTTGAGAATCATCCAGAGTTTCAGAGTGACCAGCAGCAGATTCAAGATGGCTTGTAGGGAACAGGCACTACATTCATGGATGCCAGCATGATTCTTCTAATGAAGTTCTGGGGGCTGAGATTCCTTTGAACTGTCAGCTCTGGAAGTCTTGTGTTCTTCTTGTTGGCATGTACAGGTACTTAATAATATCTGCTTTACAATGAATGGCTAGATTAGAATGTTGGTGGAGGAATAAGTAGAAGGGGGAGGATTGAGAGACTTAAGAAGAAATATCTAACAGGATTTGATGACAGTGGAGAGGAACGAGGTAGAGGCAGTTTCAGAGTTTCTGTTCTTGGAAGAATGTTGGTGTCACTGACATAAAAGGCAGGGTTTGGCCTATATTTCCCCACCTTATCTTCAGGGACAATACCACACCTCAGCTAGGATGCTGTGCAGGTGATGATCCAAGATCAGCTTGATTCATTTTCTGAGCCACTAGAGGAGATTCTGTCAGATCGAGAGCCCCCAGGGGCCCATCTCTGGGCCTTCCTTTGCACTGGATTTCTCCAGATTTCCAGACGGTCAGATCCTCAGGTCCTTCAAGTATTTCCTCAAATCTCACCTCTCAGCAACCACCTCTTCCTTCTCCAGCATTACTGATCTCCGGCGTATCACTTTCTATATACTATACATACACTATATAATTTATTTGGTTTGTTAGCTGTTATCTATCCCTATTAAAATATAGTCTCCAAAAGAGCAAGGAATTAAAGAAATATAATTTGCTTTCCATTGGTTCCCAAGTACCCAGAGGAGTTCCCAGCCTTGACCTTAGAAGGAGGCTGATTACATTTGCCAACTGACTGAATGAGTGAGTAATTGAATTGTGTAGGCAACAGGGAGCGATGGGCCTGAAGGAATCAGGGTTCAGGGATTGCATAGCCCCACACATGCCCCCAGAGCTGACAAAGGCCTTCACATCAAGATTTAAAAGAACACAGGACCAGCCACACAGAACTCTATTGCAAGCTGGATTCTGTCTGTGGGGCTCCAGGTTTTGACCCCATCTCCAAATAAAGCTCAAGATAAACCAGGTATGCCTCTGACCTTCCAGCTCTTTCTTTGGAAACCACTGTCTCCCCACCAATATGGCAGAGCCTGCTGATCTAAAACATATGCTGGGTTGAACTGGTTCCCACAGTCAGAACAAAGCTATGTACAACCCCTTCTCCAAATATTTGTTTGCTGCCCCATAGCTACGAGTTGACAGTTGCTAGACATGGACCAGGTTACCAAACCAAGTTGTTGTAATCACCTTCTCTGGAAATTCTCTAGAAGAGCAATATGTTTTCTCTCTAGCCAGGGAAATTCCCTTGATGCCAAGGCATTGGGGTGAATTTACTCGATTGCTTTCTTCTTCCATTTATAACAGTGTAGAAAAGAATCCTCAGGTCAGCAGGTCAAGTCCCAGGGGCCTTCTGGGTAGTGTGACCCTGGCGGCCTTGATCCTGAGATGTTGTAGATGGAGGTGGGGTTGTAGGGTGGAATGGTCCCACTCTTGGGTAAGCATGAAGATAAGGCATTTCCATATAAAATTGGGAAAATAAGAATAGCTCCCCAACAAATCAGATGTAAATGCATGTCACAATTCTTCCAGTTCCTGGTGATAGGTTACTGTTTTAGAGATGGAGACACCGAACCTTTGTGACCAAAAGGCCTCAAATAGAATGTGGAAGAAACTCTTCAGAAGGGATTCATAAAATAGATTGAAGGGAGTGTTTGCTTTGCTTCTACTAAAATCTTACTGCTATCATGATTCTTAGGAACATTTGAGTCTATCCACTTTTTTTGATCACTATCCCTTTGCCTATCATTTATATATAATATGTGCTTACATGACACAGAGAATATACTATAATCTATATAATAAAAGCCTAAGTTAAGGTGGAATAACCAGAACGACTTGTCACCATTGGTATGCACTGACTACCAGGGGGTACACACTCAATACAGGAGCTGCCCCCTGGTGGTCAGTGCACTTCCACAGAGGGAGCGCTACTCAGCTAGAAGCCTGGCTCATGGCTGGCAAACACAGCAGCAGAGGCAGGAGCCTCTTTTGCCTCCTTGGCAGCGCTAAGGAGCAGTGAGCTGAGCAGTAAGGAGCGAGCAGGTGGGCAGTAAGGAGTGAGGGTTCCTGGATTGTGAGAGGGATGTCTGACTACTGGCCTGGGGATTGGGCCTAAGCTAGCAGGCAGACATCCCCCAAGAGGTCCCAGACTGCGAGAGGGTGCAGGACGGGCTGAGAGACCCCCCAGCCCCCCAGTTTATGAATTTTTGTGCACTGGGCCTCTAGTTTATACATAAAAATGATTCAATTGAACAATCAATGAGGAATTGAGAGGGTTTTCCATCCTTTACATTTATTTCTTATACTAGTAGCCTTGTGCATGAATCCATGCACCAGTAGCTCTCTGTGGGGCTTGACTGCTCTATGCCTGCTGTCCAGATGCTCTCCGCAGCCCAGAGGTTCATCTGCAGCAGGGTGCGGAACACTTGCCTCATCGAAGGTTAACAAGGCAAGAATTTCTCCCCACACACACCCCCGGCTGCTCTGTGCTCTCTGCCCAGAGGCCCTCCAAGGCCGGGATGGAACACTTGCCTCGTCATGGTGGTGACAAAGCAAGCATTCCACCAGACCTCTCACATTGTCCACTCTCAGTGGCTGCCCCCCTGTGACTGGGGGACTCTGGGGCTGAGAGGAATGGGTGTCGCCATCTTGTGACTATGGGTGCCACCATCTTTGTGATGGAGTGATGGTTAATTTGCATATTACCCTTTCGTTAGATACAATTTACTGGTTCCAAAGCACTTTCAAACCAATTGACTCCTTTGATCCTCCCTTGGGAAATATCTTTCCTCTCAGGGAATTGAGGCTCAGAAAGGTAATGAGATTAGTGGCAGGATTAAACTGACTCACAAGTGGTAGAGTTGCAACCAGAAGGTGGCTTTCTGACACAATCTTCTAGGTTCATTTCTACTTCAAAGCTGCCTTATGGTATTGAGTTTATTGAGTCTTCCGTGTTTTCTCACCTATTTCCTCCTTTGACTAGCTGTAGGCCTGTGAGAGATGGTTTTGCCAAGTTCAGACTGGCAGTGTCTAGGCACAGAGGCCAGTGGGGCCACAAGGCAGGTAGAAGTTAGGGCTGGCCTATTGATTTATTGATTTATGTCTTACAAATTCAAAGGAGATTTGAGACAGCTAATTTATTCTAATAATGGCTGATATTTTTCATACACCAAATGCCAGATGTTGGACTAATCACCCCTTATTTTGCTGCATTTTCATAACATCATGAGGAGATATAGGCACAAGTAATAGCTTTGTGCAGCCAAGGAAACTGTTTCTCTGGCTTCCCAAAGTCTTATGACTGGTAAGTGGCAGAGACAAGCCTTAGATTCAGATTGCACCCAGTACCATTAATTTTAACCACTATCCAGTGATTTTCAGGCCCAGATATAAGGATGGACATGCCAGACAGAGGAAGCCATGCCTATAAATGCTATGGAGATGTGGCCCAGCAAGGCCAGAGGGGGATTAGAATGGCTGGAATTGTGTAACCTTTCCTCAGTCACACATAGTCAGAGTGGCAGAGCTAGGCTTTGAAACCAGGCATTTGAAACCAGGTTGTCATGAGGCCATGCTGCTGGACAGGGAATTGGGTTTGGTCCTCATGCTCTTGTAAGTCTAGATCAATCAGTGTCATAAAGCAGAGGGCATTCACTTGGCGTGGTGGGGCAAAGGTATTGCCAGAGGTCACTAGTAAATGTTCTCCCCTAGTGCACATGCCCTCTCCACAGCGTGAGTCTCTTGGGCATTAGGAAAATCTCTGATGACACAGGTGGACAATATGGTGCAATAGAAAGAACACAGGTTCAGAGTTTGAATTCTGGTTCTGCCATCTACTGGCTGTGTGACAAGTGCATTACTTGCTCCCTCTTCCCTCCCCAGTCCTCCACTTATATTTTAAGAAATGGAAATATTAAATATATCTTCAGAGGACTTTGTAAGGATTAAATATGATAATGTATGTAAAGCACCTGGCACATAGTAGGTGCTCAATTCATGGTAGCATTACTTGACAAATTGAATGCTTTTTTGTTGTTAAAAATCTATAATGTGTTTAGCTCCTATATGAGGAACATGGTATATACTAGTAAGAATTTGAATCCTAGGTTACAAGTCTGCCATTCCAAAACAGGCAAAAAGAATTATGCATTTTAAACAGAGATAGATTCTTTTGGGTTGGCTTTTTGGGGATTTAAAAGGTTTGTCAGGTTTGAAGTTACTGGGAAATGGTAAATGTTAATGATTATGGTCACTCATGTTTTTTTCAAAAAAGAAAACCATAGAAACAAAAATAAAAATTAGAGTTAATAAATCTATTATTCTACAACTTATAAAAATTACACAATGAAGTGAAAAATCTCCTATATCCTCCAACTGCCATTTCTGCTCTCAGAGGCAATTACCATTAACAATTTGTTGTGTAAACTTTTTTTTTTAATTGTTTTTTACCTTATTGTATCGAAATGGATATCTTTCCATCTCATTTTTTTATGGCTCAACTTTTAAACCTATATTTAACAGCATGAGGTATAGTTTATACACCATAAAATCTACCTATATTAAATGTATAATTCAGTGATTTAATTAAATGTACAGAGTTGTGCGGTCATCATGCTAATCCAATTTTAGAAACTTTCTGTTACTCTAAAAAGTTCCTTATTTCTTTTTTGCGATTACTGGTAGTTCTCACCGCATAGATAGATAACTTCTTATCTACCGTCTATATTTATAGTTACTCATTTTAGACATCTATCTATATAAAACCCTAATATACAAATAGACCTAACGGTGGAATGACTGGCAGAATGACCAATCACTATGACATGCACTGACCACCAGGGGCAGATGCTCAATGCAGGAGGTGCCCCAGGACATAGGCCCTGACTCGCAGTGGTGGCAGGGGACTGGGCCAGCAAGTGGGCATTGCCAGGCCAGCCATGGTGGGTGTGAGATGGAGCCCCGATCACCTCACCAGTCACCCCACAGATCGGTCCTGATTGCCAGCGAGGCCTAGGGACCCTACTCATGCACTGGGCCTCTAGTTTTATATAAATGAATTCATAGAAAATGCATTATTTCGTGTCTGACTTTTTTCACTTAGCATGTTTTTAAGGTTCATTCATGTTGATGCATATATGAGTAGTTAGTCCTTTTTTCTTGCTATGTACTAGTTCATTGAATAGATATACCATAACTCATTTGGTTAAACCATGATAGATATTTGAATTGTTTCTAATTTTGAGTTATTATGAGTAATTCTGCTATGAATATGCACATACAAGTCTTTGTGTTGGTATATGCTTTCTTTTTCTTGGATAGATATCTAGGTGTGAAATTGTTGATTTGTATAGTAAATTATATTTAAAAACTGTCAACTTTTTTTTTCTTTTCAAAGTGGTTGTATCTTATATTTCCATCAGTAGTGTATGAGGGTGCCACTTTCTCTATCACCTGAGCCAAACCAGCTGAGGCTGAGTTCGTTTTGCTTTTAAAGAAATCTTTGTCTAATTCATGGTCACAAAAGATTTTCTCCTATGTTTTCTTCTACAAGTTTTATAGTTTTCATTCTTATACTTCGGAATATGATACATGTTGAGTTAATTTTTGTATATGGTATAAGCTAAGTCTTTTTCCCCTTCATATCATACTAGAGGCCTGATGCATAAAATCATGCTCGGGCGGGGAGTGGGGGTGTCCCTCAGCCTGGCCTGTGCCCTCTTGCAATCCGGGACCATTCGGGTGGGGTCTCTAGGCCTGGCTGACGATCAGAGTCTATCAGGGCTTTCCTGAGTGTGTTTTTTTTTTCTTTTTTCTTTTTCTGCATCTCTTGAGATGATCATTTGATTTTTATTTGTGCTTTATCCTGTTAATATGTGTAATACATTAATTTATTTATGGATGTTAAACTACTCTTGCATTCCTGGGGTAACTATATGATCTTGGTGAATAATGCTGTTTAACATATTGCAGGATTCATTTCTTAATATTTTGCTAAGGATTTTTTTATAGCTATTTTCCTGACAATTTTTGATCTATAGTGTCCTTTTTCTTATGTCTTTATTTTGGGGGGAGGCTTGAATATCAGGGTAATACTGGCCATGTAAAATGTGTTGGAAAATGTTCTCTCTTTTACTATGTACTGAAAAAGTTTGTGTAGGAAAAATATTGGTTTTTCCTTCAAATTTTTATGTGTGTAATTTCTCAGTGAAGCCATCTGGTATTAGATTTGTTGTTTTTTTAAAGTTTTTTTGGGTGATAATGTTATTAAAACAATTTTGATTTTTTAAGAATAAATACATTTCAACTTGTTTTGCAGCTTTGGTAAATTTTTATAGCCCCCTAGATAGATCTTGTTGTTTTTATATATGCTTTTATTAATTTCTAGAGAGAGAGCAAGGGAGAGGGATAGAGAGATAGACACATTATTGATTGGCTGCCTCCTGCACTTCCCCTTCTGGAAACTGAGCATGCAACTCAGGCATGTGCCCTGACTGGGAATTGAATCCATGATCTGGTTCATGGGTCAATGCTCAAACATTGAACCACACTATCCAGGCACAAATGGTTGTTTTTGATGATTTTTACCCCTCAGTTTTATCCTTTCATTTTGTTAAGATGATTTGCTGACTTATTCATTCCACCACACCCAGAACTTGCTTCTCTAAATCTTTTTAATTGTTGTAGAATATTTCATTTTACAGATGTACCATAGTCTATTTAATGTAAAAGTTTTTCTACTTATTAAATATATTCTTATGCAGTGCTGCAGTTAACCTTTATATATAGGTGACTTTCTTTGCTTAGGCTAATAATTTGCTAAGATACATTCCTAGAAGTGGCAGTGCTGGACCAAAAGTAATGCATGTCTTACATTTTAAAACATACTATGAAATTATTTTTCAAAATTTATACTACATTAGAAGGTCCACTTCTCCATATCTGGCCCCTAAGATATTATGCTATTAATCTTTTACATTTTGCCATATGGGAAAAGCAAAGAGTGGTATATTTTAATTTGGTATGTTTTACATTTTATTGAATTGGAATGGAGTTGGGATTCTTTCTATATGCTTTTTAACTATTTTTTTATATTTTATGAAGTGATGCATCATGCCCTTTGGTTAATTTCCAGATAGATTGGTTGTCTTTCTCTTATTTATTTATAAATCCTACTGTTGAACTTTTATTTATTTTACGTTGTAAATATTTTTTCTATTCTATAATTCACTTTCTTCTAGTCATAATTTCTTTTCATTTTTTAAAAAGCCTTGCATTGTAATTTATATTCTTGTTTTCTTTTAAAACAGAAAGTTGTACAAGGGATCGATTTAAACCAAATCCGAGGGCTTGGGTTTGATGCCACGTGTTCTCTGGTTGTTTTGGATAAGCAGTTTCGACCTTTACCAGTAAACCATGAAGGTAGGACCATTCCTCTCCCTCTCCCTGGTGGTGGGAGACATGCTGGGGCAGACTTGGCTGATCAATCCAAAGGGCCCAGGTGGGACATGAGGGCACAGGTCTCTTACCAATGAAAGTGAGACTTAGAGGAGAAGCATAGATGCTGGTAACCATGTCTTAGAGGATAAAAGCTTGACTAGCATTTGGTCATAGTAGGGTGGCATCAGGAGTCTGGATTCTGGAGAGACTTGGGTCCATAAAGCACAAGAGCCACCGTAGAGAGCTTGAGGGGAGGACATAGACTCATTATTAGCTCAGAGTGGGTAGTCTTGAAACAGACAAGTGGTCTGGGTGTTTTTTTTTTGGAAGAGAGTACCAGTGTCTAGTTGTTTTGCATATGCAGCTCCTATACAACACTCATTTGAGTGGGTGAGCCAAGTCCATTTAAAGCACACATGTCAAACACAAGGCCCGCGGGCCAAATCTGGCCCGCCAGGCCTTGCAATGTGGCCCGCACTGCGCTGTCATTACTGCACTCCGCTGCGTTCCATCACAATGACGCGCGGTGACATAGGAGGCTTGTGATCTCGCTGGCCACCTCGCCGGCTGCTGTACTTGCTATCTATTACGCATGCGCATAGATAACAAGTCACGCGAGATTCAGGAGGCTTGACCTATAGTCCGGCATCCAATGTGGTTGTGCGGGTGGCAGAGCAGAGGAGAGAGTGAGTGTGCGGGCATAAAAAATACACAGCAGAAGCTGCCAGTTCCTGGCATAAAGTGCAGGCATAAAAATCGCAACAGAATCTGCTATCTGTACCCAGCCAGGCATTTATTGACTGACTTTTTTTTTCTCCACTCCATCTGCCAAATCAAGCTATCCCTGTGCAGTTTTCAACTTTTTCCTTCTAACGCAGATTTCCAATAAACTACATCTTTTACTGCCAATATTGATCCCAAAATGTCCAGGAAAAGAAAAGTTGACGGTGAAGGCAGACAATTTAATGACAAATGGGAAAATGAATACATGTTTGTGCTTAGAGAGGGCAAACCAGTGTGTATATTGTGTTATGAGACAGTGTCGGTGATGAAAGAGTACAATATACGTCGTCATTTTGACACCAAACATAATGTTAAGTATGGCAAATATACTTTGGAAGAAAAGCATAAAATTGTTAAAGAACTAAAAGGCAAACTACAATCACAGCAGCAAATGTTTACAAAGGCTACAGCGAAAAATGATGCTGCAGTGAAAGCAAGCTTTATAGTGGCTGAAGAAATTGCCCGTACTTCAAGGTGTTTTTCAGAGGGTGCCTTTTTGAAGCAATGCATGCTAAAAGTGTGTGAGCAAGTATGCCCAGACCAGATACAGAGTTTTCAAAATGTCAGTTTGTCAAGAAACACCATTGCAGATAGAGTTCAAGAACTCTCAGGAAATCTATCATCACAGCTGGCCGAACAGGCATGCAGTTATCTCGCTTTTTCACTTGCTGTCGATGAAAGCACAGACAACACTGATACAGCGCAGCTGTCCATCTTTATACGTGCTACGAAGACCGACCTCTCTGTCACTGAGGAACTTTTGGATGTAGCTGCCATGCATGGGACGACGACTGGTGGAGATATATTTGAGGCTGTGGAGAAATCTATAAATAATTTTAAATTACCCTGGGAAAAGTTGGTGGGGCTAACTACCGATGGCGCACCTTCAATGTGCGGAGAAAAGAAAGGCTTGGTTGGACTAATGAAGGAAAGAATGCAAAAAAGTCACTGCCACACACCCTTGATTACTTATCATTGCATTATCCACCAAGAGGCTATGTGTGGAAAAGTTCTGGACATGAATGACATAATGACCACAGTCATTAAAACTATTAACTTTATACGGGCACGTGGCCTGAATCATTGCCAGTTCCAGCAGTTTTTACAGGAGGTGGGTGCAGAGCATGGAGACGTGCCATACCACACAGAAGTAAGATGGCTGAGCAAGAGCGCAGTCCTCAAAAGATTTTTTGAGCTCAGAGAACAAATTGCTCTTTTCATGGAAAGTAAAGGAAAGCCCTTGCCTGAACTGTCGGATCCCGCCTGGCTATGTGATTTTGCTATGATGTGTGACATATGCGAGCATCTCGCCCAACTGAATCTGAAGCTGCAGGGACGCAAACAAGTCATCACGAAGATGTCTGACATGATCACAGCATTCCAGCGTAAACTTCAACTATGGAAGTCCCAACTGGAACAGGACAATCTTGCCCACTTTCCCGTTTGTTTGAGTATCTCAACCACTATTTCTGGTACTTTTCCTTGCAGTTGGCTGGCTACCAAAGTTAGCCGTTTACTAAGTGAATTTGAGCAGCGCTTCTCTGACTTTAGAACACAGCACTCAGGCTTTGACATCTTTGCCAATCCTTTTACAGTTGATGTCAACAATGTGCCCCATCACCTTCAGATGGAGATAATCGAGCTTCAGTCTGACAGTGGCCTGAAATCAAGGTTTCAGGATGTTGAAATTGAGGACTTCTACCCTCTACTGCCCTCTGACTCAATGCCAGAGCTCCGACTTCATGCTGCCCATATTCTATCCATGTTCGGGAGCACCTATCTTTGTGAACAGATGTTTTCAATAATGAATCTGAACAAAATAAGCACAGATCACGCATTACCGATGACAACCTCCATGCTGTTTTGCGGGTTGCTACAACCCAAGAAATAAAACCGAACATTGACTCATTGATCCGGGGAAAACGGTGTCAGACATCTAGCCAGAAAACAAAACAATGAGCATTTTAGGTACATTCCAATATTACTGTTTTGCTTGATACCAATATTACTGTTTTGCTTGATAGCATGTGAGTTGGTTAACAGCACTGTTAAGGAAAAGATTGTTCCACTCATTTTAAATTCACATTTCTGGTTAACATTGTCAGTTTATGACTGTTCAGTAAACCATTTGGCCCGTGATTTAGGCTGGATTTTAGATTTTGGCCCCTTCTCTGATTGAGTTCGACACCCCTAATTTAAAGGAACTAGAACAAGGCAGACAGGATCACATATAACACAGAAACAGGGAATAGATGGCCTCTGTTTTCAATAGCCAGACCAAAGGACATTCACGTTTAATAAGGCTATTCTAATGAGATTGTGACTCAACAAATGTGAAGTGTCACTTGGGTTTTCCCTCAGAAAATTTTCACAAGGAGTGAGGATGTGTCCCCTTTGGGGAATTTCTGTCAATAGCCGTAGCCTGAGTTTGAAACTCCGAAGTCTACACTGGTCAGGTAGGTAATGCATAATGATAAACTTCAACTGATACTTTTTTTTTAATCTTCACCTGAGGATATGATTTTATTGATTTCAGAGAGAGGAAGGGAGAGTGAGAAACACTGATGTGAGAAACATCAATCGGTTGATACCCACATGGGCCGTGACTAGGGATTGAACCTGTAACCTAGGTATGTGCCCTGACTGGGAATGGAATCTGCAGCCTTTTGGTGTATGAGATGAATCTCCAGCAAAATACTTAACTTTTTAATGAGCAGAGATCATTTGGGAGTGGTGGAAATTATGATGCACCTGAAAGTTCATTAAAGGAATGTGGCTGTAGGTGTTATCACAGTCAGTTGTTGCCACGGTAGCCATTACAGACATGTTTTGGGTTGGATTATGTTTAAGAACCTTAGTAGTGGATACTGCTGTAGCAGTGTCTTTCTGCACTGGTGGCTGTGGATACTGGGGTACACTGGGACACCTGGGGATTGGAGCCAGGCAGAGCCTGGATCTTAGCTATAGCACAGGAGTAATGATGACCTTTTCTAACTCACTCTCTTATCTCTTTCTCCTCTCTCTCTTCTCCCCCCCCCTCTCCTTCACACACACACACACACACACACACACACACACACACACACACACTTCTTCTTGCTATACTTATTAGCACCTACTTTGTGCCAAGCCCTATTATTAAGTGCTGCTGGGGCTTCAAAGATGACTATGGACTGTCCTTGTTCTTTTACTGGCTCAGTTGCATTTGTCTGGAAGCAGAGACCAAAGGATGGGGCTGAACCAGCAGACCTCAGCTCAGCAGCAGCAGGCACTCGCCAATTTTGAGATCTGTCCAGCCATGCTGGGAGGCTGTCAGCACTTCCCTTAATGGCTTTAAGTCCCAGTCGCCTATTAGGGATGCTGTAGGGGAGTTCTTATTTGGGGTGAGGTGTTAGGTGTTAAAAGTTCCAAGGGCCTTAGCTGGTTTGGCTCAGTGGTCGGAGTGTTGGCCCATAGACTGATGGGTCCTGGGTTTGATTCTGGTCAAGGGCACATACTTTGATTGCAGCTGGATCCCTGATCTGGGTGTGTGCGTGAGGCAATCAATCAATATGTCTCTCTCACATTGATGTTTCTCTCTCTATGTCTCTTCCCTTCCCTTCCACTCTCTCTAAAAATCAATGGGAAAAATATATCCTACAACAACAACAACAACAAAAGTTCTAAGAACACTTACCTTCTAACCTTCCAAAAACACATGCTGTTTTTAAAACTCTGGCTGTATATTCATGAGCTTAAGCCCCCAAATTTGTATTCAGTTGGCTTAATGTGAGGGTAGGCCATCAGCATATTTGAAGCTCCCTCAATGGTTCCAGTATTGCAGAATCACTGGGCACAGATGAAGGGACAGTTAAAACAGCAGGAACAAAAACAGTAAAGTGGCAGATGAGAGTTTCTTATCAGATCTGCTTAGATACCTGCCCTTTCTGGATGTTATCATTTCTTTCATTGTAGGCATAATTGTCTCCTGTTAACAGACCTTCTGTTAAAAAAAAGGTAGCTGGGTTGCGCCTCTAATTATAAGTGTTGAAAAAATTATATTTCACCTAAAGGTTAAGATGTGCCCATTCATCAAATGCATCCAGCTGCAGGTGCCCCTCACAGTTTCCTGCCTTTCAACAGGTTCTATTAAGAGTAGATTATCCTATGTGAGAAAATGGTATTAGATTTTTAAAGGTAGCTTTAAAGATTCTTTAACGATTGCTGCTACCTACATGACAGTGACCGACTCTTTTTTTTTTTTTTTTTAATACATTTTTATTGATTCCAGACAATGGGAGAGGGAGAAAGAGATAGAAACATCAATGATGAGAGAGAATCATTGATCAGCTGCCTCCCGCACACACTATATTGGGGAATCAAGCCTGAAATCTGGGCATATACCTGGCAGGGAATTGAACCGTGACCTTCTGGTTCTATAGGTCAATGCTTTACCACTGAGCCTTGCCGCTGAACTGTGGTGACCAATTCTTGATTGGTTAACTGGAGTAATTGTTAAGAGCAGAGAGTGGAGTCAGGAAATTAACCATCATCATTAAAATCAAACCTACAGCTCTAACTGGTTTGGTTCAGTGGATAGAGCGTTGGCCTGGAGGCTGAAGGATCCTGGGTTCGATTCTGGTCAAGGGCACATGCCTTGGTTGTGAGCTTGATTCCCAATAGGGAACATGCAGGAGGCATCCAATCAATGATTCTCTCTCATTGATGTTTCTAATTCTCTATCCTTCTCCCTTCCTCTCTGAAGTCAATAAAAATATATATTAAAAAAAAATCAAACCTATAAAGTGGGCAAAACTGTTAGACGTTAGATGTCAACCACAAACAAAACAAAACAATAACAAAAACCCACCAAAAAAATCCCCCAAACCAAACATATTCAGTACAATAGTTTAGGAATAAAAATGGTTGCTATCTGATGAAACAGTCTCATTGTTAGGCCATTTTTGTTTTATCTTTCTTCTTTTGAAGACTAGAACAGCCCCTGGGATGGACAGTGGTACTCTGACTGCTGGCTTCCTGGGTTAGACAGTGGCACATTGGTGCCTGCTTCCTCCCTCTGTGGCCCATCAAACTCAAGGCATAACTGTGTTTGGGACATCCCAGCTGTAAGAGCTCTTGGGAAGGAAGGTAACCAAGGGACCAGGAAAAGGACTTACTTCGTAGGCTACTCTGCAATGGACACCTAATACTTAGAGGTATTTGCTGGTTCATAGTCATTTTCTCCCCTCAAGTATGCCTGGAACATAAGGTGTTCACAATATTAATTGATTGCATACATGGATAAATAATCTGCCCTTAGGTAAACTGGCTACAGGCATACGCGGGAGCTCTTGCAGGTTTGGTTGCTGACCATTGCAACAAAGTGACTATGGCAATGAAGCGAGTCCCATGAATTTCCCAGTGTGTAAGAAAAGTTATGTTTATCTATGCTGTAGTCTGCTAAGTGTGCACTCGCATGATATAAAAAAAACCCACAATGCCCATCCCTTAGTAAAAAAAAACACTTTGTTGCTTAAAATTGCTAACTGTCATCTGAGGCTTCAGTGAATTTTAATCTTTTTGCTGGTGAGGATCTTATCTTTAATTTGTAAACACGCAAAGTGTAGTAAAATGGGGCATACCTGATATAACCCAAAGGCTGCTCGTCCATACTGCCCCTGGTTCTCTTAAAATATGATAGCTTCTGGGTCTGAGCTCAGTGTGTGTAGTGCCTCCTTTCTTACTCCTTCACCTGGTGAACCAACTAAGTTAAAGCTTTATTGCCTCTTGGGAGCTCTCTGTGCAACCTCAGGCTCAGTTAACCTAGTGTCCGCTCTGCTCCTCCTCCTCTGTTTCGCACGTCTGCCACTTCTGTCCTGGCAGTCAGCACATCACATGCTTCCTAAGGCAGGGTCTGTGGCCCCTTCTTCTTGCATCTCAGCACTGTGCGTGGCAATAGTAGCTGCTCAATAAAAGACTTAATTAATTTCTCATGGAGTTTTTATTTGTTGTTTTTTTCAAGAACTGAAAAACTATTAACTTGCCAGGTTTTTAAAAAATATATATTTTTATTGATTTTTTACAGAGAGGAAGAGAGAGGGATAGAGAGCTAGAAACATCGATGAGAGAGAATCACTGATCAGCTGCCTCTTGCACACCCCCTACTGGAGATGTGCCCGCAACCAAGGTACATACCCTTGACCGGAATCAAACCCAGGACCATTCAGACCGTAGGCAGACGCTCTATCCACTGAGCCAAACCGGTTTCAGATAACTTGCCAGTTTTTACCTAAAAGTAAAAGTTAATAATCATAATAAATACAATACAGTATTGAGCCTGTGCAGTTCTCATTGTGTCATTCTGACTGCATGTTGAGAGCCTTTCATGTAAAGACAGTGCTAGCTGATTGCTTCTTTTGAGGAAAATATGTTTTTATTGATTTTATAGAGAGAGAGGAAGGGAAAGGGAAGAAACATTGATTGGATGCCTTCTGCATGCCTCCTACTGGGGATCTGGCTCGCAGTCCCAGCATGTACCCTGACTGGGAATAGAACAGGCGGCTTCTTGGTGCAGGGAATGAGGAGGCCCAACCAGTTGAGCCACACTGTCCAGGGCTGGTTGGTTCTTTATAGTTGAAAGTTCAGCAACAGGTGTTTTTGTCTTCCAGCAGCACCAGATACATCCTATACAATATTTAAGCGATACTGATATTGCTTCTTAAATATCATACCATCACACACACACACACACACACACACACACACACGTGCATGTCTGTGTGTGTGTGTGCCCACACTTCCACATTCTGATTTGATGACAGGTCTGGAATGGAATCTGGACATCCATATCTCTAAAGCTATCTAGGGATTCCAATGTGCAGCCAGAACTGAGAACCAGACCTTGTACAGTAGAATCATTTTGCTGTTAAAAACAAATCTGAGGCATGCCTCGGAAGGTCTTATGTACTTTCTCTTTCTTTGGAAGTATTAGTGGTTTTTGAGGAGCTTTTGTGGTGCCTCAAATCTCTCCATGCAGGCAGCCCAGTGACTGAGCCCTGGCCTCCTTTTGATGATTATGACCTAATTTACATATTTTTTAGGTTGTCTTTTTGTTTTTGTAAGTTTTAAAAATTCTTTTTTAAACATATGGAAAATAAATAACAGCCTCCTGTGTGCCCACTACTAAGAATAAACAGATGGAATGTTGCCATATTTGCCTCAAATCTGTTTTTGTTTGAAAAGGAAGAACTCGAAGCTCCAACCGTGCCTTCTCCCTCTCACACCCTTTGCCCAGCAGGTGACTATCCTGCTATGACTGATGTTCACAAACATGTTTCTGTGCTTTGACAACGTATGTACATACCCAAAACAACAAACAATATACATTATGTTTAAAAATATCCCAGCTGGTATCATTACGATTGTTGATATGTGGAACTCAAGTTTACCCATTTTACCAATTTATTTATCCCTTCTCTGCACAGATGATCTGTTCTCAAAGTACACTTCATGCTTTTCCCAGCTGTGAGATAGTAGGCATGTGCTCAACTTCAGAGTCAGGTCATCTTGGAAAGCGACCGAGATCAGGGGATTGTTTTGAGACTTAAATGAAATTTTTTTTTTGGTAAAATGTTTAGCTCAGGGCTTAAGTCACACACACACACACACACACACACACACACACACTCACACACCAAGCTTTTTAAATATTTGCTATTAGCAAAGTTACATATGTAGTTGCTACAGTTACTTTGCCATTAAATAAAATCATGTGTGAAAGTGCCTGGCTTACTTACTATTGGGTAACCGTTTATCTTTCCTTCTTATAGTTTCCCAGGCATAGTCACTGCTGTTCTCTGCATTTTGCCTTCTGAGGAAGTAGAGGGCTGTCAAGAGTACTGAGTGGCTTGCCCATCAGTAATGCTGAATTACTAGGTGGGGGAAGGGAGAAGGGGACGGACAGCTCCTCTGAGGTGCAAGACAGTGAATGTAGCATGTGAGGGGATATGCTCCTTTCCCAGTTGGGTTTAAATTCTATTCCTCATGACTTACTTCTTCTGAGTGTGTGACAGGTGCTTGCTGTATTCTTTATGTACATTATTAATCCCTAAATGCTATTAGGTATTGCTACCCCCATTTTATGGATGAAAATGCTGAGGCCAAGAAAAGTTTAATACGTTTCTCAGTACATCACTACTTATCACTGAGGAAGCATTTGTCGTTAGGTCTGCATGACTCCAAAACTTGTGTGCTTCCCATTCCACCCAATAAACCGAGTGAGGGAAACAACTTATTTTTAAAAACTATTTTAATTAAAGTGACTAGAAGTTGGAATATAAGCAGACCAGAGCCATTGAATAGCTGTGTTCTACTAAGTATATTATGCCATCGAAATACTTGTCCACATTTAAAGGAGACAGATCTTAAACAGCCAAAGTATTGTTTGGGGCTTATTTCTCCCGCTGTTTTTCTGAATATATACCCAGAAAAGATTTTCCAGAACAAAAGGGATAAGAAAGGAAAGGAAGAAACTGAGAGAGAATGATGCTGGTAGAATTTGTTGTGGGAGCTTGTCTGTTTTTAGTGTAGATGGTTAACTCTGGGTGCTTTAGTCAAAGAACACATCTCATGAAGGGAAAGCCAAGGCTGGGCAGTGTTCTATTCGGCCTGGCAGTGATCCTTTCACTTGTTCCTTGTGGATGGGGGAAATTATAAAAGTGGTATAGCCCTTTGCCCTGGGGAATCCATAATAGCCCTTGACTTAGAAGGATGCTAATGTGTCTTCATCGCTCTGTTTCTGCTAGGGGATTCCCATCGGAACATCATCATGTGGCTGGACCACCGAGCCGTCAGTCAGGTTCACAGGATCAACAACACCAAACACAGCGTCTTGCAGTACGTTGGGGGCGTGATGTCCGTGGAAATGCAGGCCCCAAAGCTTCTGTGGCTAAAAGAGGTGAGTGCATGGAGTGGAGGGGATACTAATACAGTGGACTCTTGAACAATGAATGGTGCTGACACCCTACGAAAGCCTATAACTTTCAAGTCTCCCAAAACTAATGGGCTTTTATATATGCAAATACTGGAACAAATACTAAACAGTTGATTGTCACATATATTGTATGTATCGTATACCGTATTTTTACAGTAAAGAAAGCTATAATAGATAAAAGAAAATGTTATTAAGGAGATTATAAGGAAGAGAACATAACTTACGGTACTGTAGGTGTTTATTGAAAAAAATCCACCCATGCAGTTCAGACCTGTGTTGTTCAAAGGTAATAGTAGAGGATTCCATTCACTATGGATTTGTCTATACCAGGCACCCTGCCACAGTCCATTATGTTTGATTTTCCCCAGCAACTCCCTGAGGAAGGTTGACCCCATTTTATTGATTACTTTGCAGTTAAGTGACTCTTGTTTTTCTGTGTTTAACTCATGGAAGGCACTGTGATAAGTGTTTAACCCAGATGATCTCTTTGGATCCTGACAGCAATCCTGAAGAAGGGTTTATTTTATTTTATTGGTGTGTGTTTTGTAAAGAAGAGAACTAAAGCTCACAGAGATTAATCAACTCACCCAAGTGACAGAGCCAGGATTTGAACCTAATAATGGCTGACTCTGAAATTGATCCTCTGAATATCCAGTACCCATTTGAAGTTCAGAGAGGTTAATTACCATTCCAATTAGAAAGTGGCAGAGCTGGGATTTAAGTCCAGGTCTTCTGACCAGAATCTTCTTTCTCTATGCACGCTTAGCCCCAACTGCTTATTCTGGCCTTGGTGGCATTTTCGGGTATTCCTTTCTCATCTCACCTGCATTTGAGTTTTCATGTCCTTGAGTAAGATGGTGATCTCTGGTCGAAGCACTTGCAGGTGGTTCCCGTTTCCAGAGGTCAGGATCCTTTATGAAGTGTAGAGAGTGGTGATGTCAGCTTAATGGTTCCCTTTAGAGATGGATGTGTGAGAAAGTTCAAGTCCTCTGGGAACCTCTGGACTAGAAAACCCCTAGGTGGTCTGCTGGAGAGAGAATCCATCCAAGAAGTAAGACCTGGCGTGATTTATTCAGTGGCTCTGAGGTGTCAGATGGGCTGCATCTTCAATTACTCAAAATATACATGGGGAAGGGGGGAGTTTAAGGTGCTGAGAAGGTGTCCCTGGACTGCCACCATGGGGCAGAAGGGAGATAAGCAAACAGGACATCAATCATCCATGTATGCCTGGCCAGCATGGTGCAGTGATTGAGTGTCCACGTATAAACCAAGAAGTGTCAGTTTGATCACTGGTCAAGGGCATATGCCCGGGTTGCAGGCTCGATCCCCAATGTGGGGCAGCTGATCAATACTTCTCCCTTCCTCTCCCTTCCTCTCTGAAATCAATTAAAAGAAGAAGAAGAAAAAGTAAAAAGAAAATTTGAGTAGGCTTGGCTTATTACCTATTTTATATATTTAACTGTTTTGTGAGTTTTAATTTCTAGAAAGGCTTTTATAGTTGCTGCAGTTCAAAAGCTACAGAGTGTCTTAGGCACTGGGGCTTTCAGGACTCTGATTTTTCTTGACTAACATCACATTGTGTAATTTTGGGTGGAACGATTCTCATCCCAGACATCACTTTTTCCGTTTATATAAAGTTTGAAAACCTGATCCAAACATATGCTGAAATACAAATCAGAATCTAGAACCATGCTTCACTGCCCCACACTCTGTATTCTGTAGCATTAGCTCATGCTCTCCTAGCAGGCTGTGCCTGGTAGAGTGTATGGGCCACAGAGGCTGAGAGGGAAGGTTAAATGCCTTTCCCAAACAGATGGTAGAGCCAGAATTTCAACCCATGTCTACTGGGCTCCAAACCTTAGTCATCAACTCCTGTCTCATGGTACTAACCCATTTCCCCGAAAATAAGACAGTGTCTTATATTAATTTTTGTTCCCAAAGATGCACTAGATCTTATTTTCAGGAGATGTCTTATTTTTCCATGTGCTAGGTCTTATTTTCGGAGAATGTCTTATTTTCGAGGAAACACGGTAAAACCCTCTGTAAAGGGTGCCACTTAGGGTAGGACCAGGAATGAGAGCAGTGGCGTCCTTCACACCAGCCCAAACATGGTGCAGGAGAACAAACGAGGTGGATATAACACCCTTCTTGGCCACAGGTAAGGAAGAGGGGTAAGGAATTAAGTGAGGAGGACCAGGCAGGTGGTCATTGGTGCACCATAAGGGCCTTATTGAGCCCCTACTTCGTGGCCAGCTCTGGGGTGTATACCAAGGAGATCTACATATATATTCAGTATGAGTTTCTCAGGATACTTTAGAGCACTTGAGATCAAAATGCTCTAAATAAAGCCCATAGAAAATAAAGTTTTAGATTGCATAGCTCTGACCATCACCTTCTAAGACCATCCATCCATCCATTCCTCCCTCCACCTAACCAATACCATTTCAGAATGTAATGAGTAAGAATCTAAATATTGCTCCAACCTGTATTTAATTACCTGAAGGTTTTTAAATCCATTTGGGAAAAAAAAATTAAATTTATTGTTAATTTTTGGTAAGCATGCACAGGAATCCTTGCTGAGAGTCCCTTTGGTATTGCAATCTGAAAACCAGAGCTATTTCTAAAATCACTTTTAGCATCTCCTTAAAGCCTGACCTGGTTGCTTTATAGCACTTCTCAAACTGTAATGTGTAAATGAATTAGTTGGAGAGCTTGTTAGCTTAAGATTGGTAGCCCTGTGAAGGGCAGGGAAAATGTGCATTTCTAACTTGCTTCCTGGTGTTGCTGATGTGCTCTTGCAGGCTTAGGAAATAATTTTCAATGCTAAGGGCTCTGCCCTGGCATCCTGAAAAGCGTCTATTTGCAGAGAATCAATAAACAGGTTTTTATATATATTGATTTCAGAGAGGAAGGGAAGGGGGGGGGAGGGAGGGCGGGAGGGAGGGAGGGAGGGAGAGAGAGAGAGAGAGAGAGAGAGAGAGAGAGAGAGAGAGAGAGAGAGAGAGAAAGAAATACGAAAGATGAGATAGAATCATTGATTGGCTGCCTCCTGAACACCCCCCACTGGAGATTGAGGCTGCAACCCGGGCATGTACCCTGACCTGGAATTGAACCAAAACCTCGTGGTTCATAGGTTGATGCTCAACTACTGAGCCACGCCGGCAGGGCCAGTAAACAGTTTTTAGTGGGTTATGGGAGACTGAGACACAGAAAGCTAGATAGATTCTATAGAGCTGTTCCACTGCACATTCATGTCAGAGCATGAGACTGTGATAGGTTTATGGGGCTGTCATTTGTTCACTCTTTATTCATTCCTTAATTTGCCAAATTTAAAAAAGGTCCTGCTATAATCCAGTAATCTGATAGGCATTGGGGGTATGAGCACAAAGATGACTCAATGGTTCCCTTGGGACTTATCCTAAGAGCATTGGGGACAATGGAGGGGCAGTACTAGAATAAGGAGGGAGTGGGTGGAGGAAGAGACAGGGAAACCTAAGTGCAGGCACACAGGACTATGCCAAGTGCTTTATGAGAAAATAATTTGCTTCCTGGAAGAGTTGAGATGAGCCTCAAGACATGACCCTCAAGAGTGGAGGTTTTGCTTAATAGAGAAGACAGGGAAGACATTCTAGAGAGACTTATAGTTATTTTATGGTAAGGGACATAGGTCCCAGGACCTGAGCCTGAGTGGAGCAGGAAATGAGGCCAGGGCTCAGTTTGTTAAAGACTTATTTGGTGATAGAGATTGGTTGGTTGATGGTTTTTAGCCAAGGGAGGGAGTACTCTTGATCCCTTTGGCAGGGTGGAGGAGACTGGATTAGGTGTGAGATACTGTGTTGGGGAGTAAAAACTTGTTTTCTTCCCTTATAATAGCACTTTGTTACGTTTTCTGTGCTCTTAGGATAAGTTCCAGAATTTGTAACATGCGCCAGAAGATGCTATGTAATGTCCCTTTGCCCCTTTTCTGTGCTTACTGTGTGGCCCTCACCTTGCTTACTCTAGGCCTTGCGCAGGGATGCCCTCAGGGTGCCTCAAACACACCCAGCTCTTCTAAGTCATTCTTGACTTGGGCATGGCCCACGGGCCACATCTGGCCTGCTGCCTGTTTTTGAGTGTCCTGGGAGCTAAGAATGGCCTTTATGTTTTCAAATGGTTGAAACAGAATCAAAGGAAGAGTGATATTTTGTGACGTGTGAAAATTAGATGAAATTAAATGTGAGTGGCCATAGTATGGTTTTACTGGAACACAGCCACCTCATTCATCTATGCGGTGTCTAAGGCTGACCGAGACGAGTAGTTGGGCCAGGGACTGTATGGTCTGCAAAGCTAAGAATATTTATTCTCTGGACCATTAGAGAAAAAGTTTACTGACCTCTGGTTTTGATGATGTGATGCTGTGCCTTCTGTCCCTGAATCTTCTTCCCTCTACTCACCACTGCCTGTAACTCATCATTTAGGTCTCAGCTTTATTGTCACCTCCTTACAAAAGCCTTGACCCTCACATAAATCAGAAGTATCCTGTCTTTGCATTCTTCATCTTACTCTATTGTGGCTCTCATAAATTGTAATCATATGTCAGATTGTATGATGATCTGTATAATGCCTGCCCCTCCAACCACTGTAATTCACAGCAGGATGGAGACCTTATCCATTTTGTTCTTTGCTGTGTCCCTACCCCTAATCAAATACCTGGAACTTAACAGGCACTCAGCATATATTTTATGAAGAGGGTGACCCACTGTGGGTCTGTTGCAATACTCCAGATGATAATGCGATCTGAATTAGGCACTGAGGGATGCAGAGGAGATAGTTTCTATAACTCTTTGGGGGATAATATCAGGAGGACATTGAGACTGGCTGTGAGGGGTGAATTAGGTGGACGAGTCAGAGCTGAACACTCACTTCAGTGTTGCTGTCATTCATGTGCTCCTTGTCCCAGTCTGAAATCAGATGTTAGTGGGAGTTGGACAGAACTAGGAGTGCAGACTTCCCGGAAGGCAGAAGTGATGTACTGAGACCACCAGAGTTCTTGGGCCAAGTAACTCAAGCTCTAGTGCTGCAATATGGAATCTTAATCCTGCCCTTTATACTTAAAGTCGCTGTGCTTCAGGTTGATGTATGTCTCCTTTATAAGAATTGTCAGATAAAAAGGAAAATGCCATTTGAATTTTTCATAACCCCCAGCCATTTTGGGGGTTTTCCATTTGATCTCAATGCATCTGACTCTCATCTTAATGAAGGCCAAATGTAAATTAAATTCTGTCAGGTGGAGCAGCTGGAGTCTCCTATCTTTATAAACACGAAACATTGCAGGGATAACAAGGTGCAGACTGAGGAAGGTCAAGAAAGTTAACAGGCTGATGCCAGTCCTGACAGCTCAGTGTTAATGGAAGATAATTAACTGGCTTGTAGAGGCTGCATGGAGACATTCCAATGGTCTTTTAATGCATTTCCTCATTTTGCCACTGTCAGCAGAGCAGAAAGCTAAACATTTTATAGTTTGAGATTTTCATTGTTTATTCCAAAGGTCTGGAACCAACTGGCTGGAATGTCAGAGGAGTTTGTTGATGGGTTTTGAAATACATCTGTCCCTCCCACCTCCCCAGTCTGTGCCTCTAACATGCTGGGAAAACGAGTAAAGGGTCTTCTGATTCATTCTAATGTGCCTTTTCCTAAATATCAGGTCTAGTAATAATTAATGTCGTTTTTAAACATTCGTTTAAAATCTTGCTTGGAGTTGACTTGTATTGACATAACCTTCAAACACGTGGTATCTACAGAACGTGTGAAGTGCAATTAACAAGTTTTGCTTGAAAAAGTTTGTGTTTGGTTTGGTTTTTGTTGCAAAACTAGGGCTAAGAAGATGACGGATGAAGAGCATATTCGGCACTGCATGCTTTACGAGTTTCAATTAGGAAGAAAAGCAAGTGAGGCTGCAAAAAAACATCTGTAGTGCTCTTGGTCAAGATGCAGTTAGCGCCAGAAAATACCAGCGTTGGTTTGAGAAATTTTGCGAGGGAAATTTTTCGCTAGATGACAAGAGTGGTCGAGGCCGTGTGTCCAATTTTGATCAAGAAGCTCTTCAAGCTCTTTTGGTGCAAAATCCTCAAATTACCCAACAAGAGCTTGCGACAACTTTAAATTGTTCACAAAAAACAATTTCCAATCAATTGCGTGCACTTGGCAAAGTCCAAAAGTTTGGAAAATGGGTTCCTCCTGAGTTGACCGACAACAACCGTAATCAAAGAGTCACAATTTGCAGTTCCCTCCTCTCTCATCAAAACCGTTTGCCGTTTTTAGAGCAAATTGTTACTGGAGATGAACAATGGGTGCTGTATGTTAATTTGAAAAGGCGGCCTCAATGGTTGGACAAAAATGAGGCTCCGCAGCCCACGCCAAAACCTGACTTGCATGCGAAAAAAGTGATGTGTGTTTGGTGGAATTTTAAAGGAATTCTTCATTATGAACTTTTACCATCTAACCAAACCATTACAAGTGCAGTGTATAGTGCCCAATTGGAAAGGTTAGCCCAAGCTTTAAGAGAAAAAGAACCCAACCCGCGCTGATTAATTGGAAGGGCGTAATTCTTCACCACGATAACGCACGACTGCATACTGCAAGAATCACTGCTGAAAAACTGCGCCAGTTGGAATGGGAAGTTCTCCCTCAACCTGCATATTCTCCTGATATTGCCCCTTCCGATTACCATTTGTTTCGTTCTTTGCAAAACTTTCTTCTTGGAAAAAAATTTAATAATGAAGAATGCCTCAAAAATGCATTGACCGAATTTTTTTCATCAAAATCACAAGAATTTTACAACAGAGGGATTAAAATGCTTCCTGAGCATTGGGCACAAGTAGTAGAAAACAACGGCAACTATATTGTTGATCAAATTTTGTTGTATTGTTTAAATAAATTCGATTTTAAAAAGTATTAGAAAACGACATTAATTATTACTAGACCTAATATGTAGTTTCTGTGGAGGAACCTGGGAGCTTGGATGCCGGAGAAGTGGTTTGATAACTTCTACTCTCTATGGAAGGTGTTGGTTGAGTGCTTTGCATTAAGAACTATTGAAAAGAAAACTGTTAGAGGTCAGGAAAGCCTGGTTCCTGTCCCTTCTGTAAAATCAGAGGCTTGCCTCAGCTCATTGTTAGAGCCTTGTCTGGCCTTATTCTTTCATTCTTTCTAATGCTATAGTAACATGTATTCTCTTATCATAGGTTTCTTCTAATCTTGATACTCTATGAAAGATCTATATATGTTTTTTTTCTTTGATATATACCGATTTTGTTTTGTTTTAATGGCAGTATGATAGAAGCTATAATCTTTTCCTGTTATTATTCTGGCTTTAAATTCCATGTATAGCTTAATATGACTCACCTACATTTATCAGAGCTAATACAAGATGATGAGAAACTTTGGGAAATACAACATGGTTTAGTCATAAAAAATAAAAAATTAATTAAAAAAAAGAAAAGAAAAAAGGACAAGATCAGAAGCCAAACACACTTGAATTTGAATATTGCTGCACCATTTACAATTTATGGACCTCAGACAAGCTAAGTCAAGTTCTTTGTGTCTCAGTGTACTTTGCTGTAAATGAGGATACTCTCAGCATTGTGGAATTATTGTAATTTAGGGAGATGTTATGCTGTACATATTCATACAGTAGCTTAATTTTCACTTCCATTGTGTTTAAAAATGTATTTGTTTGTTTTTCTGTACTGATGGGCATATAGCAACATCCTATCACCAAAGGAGAGAATTTTAAACACCAGAATATCTTATTTCATGGAGCTGGTTGTAATGAGTGGTATGTTTTTCCTGTTTGACTAATAGCTAAGGAAAGTTTCTGAAACCATCGTCGGTTGTCAGAGATAATCATAGAAAATAGACAGAAGAAGAGAACAGAACATAGTTTCAGAGTCATTCATTTGTTTGAATCATGCACATCCTATGTATAATACCTACACCAGAGATAGCCAGCATTGAACTGCAGAGCTGAAGAATTTACTGAGTACTTTCTGCTTGTTTGCTCTAAGTCATCATTGCCTCCAGCCTCAGAATGATTTTCTTTCACAAGGATTACTTTATTTATTCTTTACACCCATCTCCTAGGGTATATATTATCTCATTTTACAGATGAGGAAACTGAAGCTCAAAAAATTTGCATGACATACTCATAGTTTTGTATCATGTAAGTAGACCCACATCAAGAGCCATACCCCAGCTCTGCCCCATCCCCCTCACATGGGGGCCTGTGCAGTTAGTTCACTGTGGGAATCCAGAATTGGTCTCTGTCTTCAAGAAATTACAGTCTGATTGGAGAGGAAAGCTGTAAATCAACTAATGAATAAGAGCCCAATGAGGAAATAGATGAAAACAGTAGCTGAAGTATATATAATGCTTATTATATATCTAGCACCCTTCTAAGTATTTTATCCATGTTAACTCATCGAATCCTCACAACCACCCTGTGAAGTAAGTAACATCATTTTTGGGTGATAAAATGGGCCTGGGGATGTCAAGCAACCGTCATTCAGCTAATATGTGGCAAGCCTGGGATTTGAACCTTGGCATTTCAGATCCAAAGCATGGGCATCACCCTTTCACTTTATCTCCTGCCTCTTCAGATGTGTGCCTTGCAGGGTGTGACTAAACTAGTTCAGGGAGAGACTTGTAAGTGATGACTTCAGGAGG
Organism: Pipistrellus kuhlii; assembly: GCF_014108245.1. Lineage (NCBI taxonomy): Eukaryota > Metazoa > Chordata > Mammalia > Chiroptera > Vespertilionidae > Pipistrellus > Pipistrellus kuhlii. The sequence goes on along the minus strand of NW_023425515.1, from coordinate 156,615,214 downwards.
ATCTGAGGCCAGGAACAATGGGTGGTGGGTTAATTTTCTTCATTAAACGAAAATTGAGTGTCTCCTTTGTGATAGGCAATGTGCTGGGCATCGGATGAGCAAGACAGATGAGGGCCCTGGGTAGGATTTGGGGAACTTAGATTCTAGTGTGGAGAGCAGAAAATAGACAAGGAGACTGTTTTATTTTCTGGAAGCTTGCTATGAAGGGAAAACACAGAGGAGCAGATTTGGCATGGCTTCCAAGTTCTCTCTTGGGAACTTTTGTTTGGCCTGAATGATGAGGTTTTTCAGGAAGAGGGAGCAGCAGATTCACCCAGGGGAGGAAAGCACCTGTGAGATCAGCCAAGGAGCTGGCAGGGCTGGGAGGGAATGAGCAAGGCAGAGAGTAGGAGGAGGTATGTAAGGGAAGTAGGAAGGGCCAGATGCCGGTTAGCCTTGAGGCCCTGGGTGAGAATTTAGATTCTATTTTAAGACCAGTGGGATATGGTTAATGGATTTTAAGCATTGGTGTGATGCGATCTGTTTTACAACCTAAAAAAAAAATAATCACTCTTGCTATTTACTGAGTACATGATAAATATTTGTGGAGCAACAATAAGTTTACACTGTACTACTAAAGAAAACAATTGCAGGATGAATGTGCAATCTTATAAATGCATTTGTTTTTAAGAAATTATCTGTATAGCATAAGAGACTGGTGTATATACAAAAACTATTCATAATGGGACACTATCTATGGTTGGAATAGTTTGCTACTGTTATAGCACATGCTCATGCTTTTATTACTTCTTAACAATTTTTCATTAAAAAGTAAAGTTGGTTGGGCATCCTCCTGGGCACCCAAAGGTTGCGGGCTTGATCCCTGTAAGAGGCCTGCAGGAGGCAGCCGATTGATGCCGCACTGTCATATTGATGTTTCTCTCCTTCCCTCCTTCCAATCCTCTCTCATCCTTTCTCTCTAAAAAATTAATAAACTATTATTTTTTTAGAAAATATTTTCCTATAAAAAATAATCTTTATAGTCATAGCTAACTTTCTTGGTTGACAATTCCTCATTATTTAGTATGGGATTCCCCCCCTCCCTTGGGCTTGTTTTCTCAAAAAACACCATATTGGGGTTGGGGGTGGGGTGCTTCATCTGTAGTATCTTCTCTAAAACCCTTAGTGGCATAATTTTATCCCATTATACAGATGAGGAAAGGAAGGCCCAGAGGGCTTTAGTCGCTTCCCCAAAGCTACACAACATGTAACTGGTCTACCCAGGATTCTCACCAGGTTCTGCCAGCCTCCAGCTCCTGGGCTCCTCTCATTGGCCCTCATTGCCTGCTCTCAGAGTGCACTCATTCCTTCCCATGGGCCATGGTTATAGGCAGGCAAACCAGAGGCTTGAATCTGGTCCCCAGATGGGTTGTGTTTGACCCACCCTGTGTTTGGGGGACAGGGGGGAAGTTAAAATTAGTTTCCAACATTTATAAACTAAGAAATTGTACACAAAAATTCAGACTTTCTGCTTCTCTAGAGAAAATAACCAAAGGACTTGGCTATCCTGGGTCCACATTCCCATGTGGCAGGAATTGGCCAGAGCTGAGTAGATGGGGCAGGTGTCCTTCATTTCCCAGCAGTCCCCACCCAGCCTGCATCACTCATTTCTTTTTCAGCAAGACCCCTCCAGACATTTGGATTGGAGACTCAGGCTGTGGGAAGCTTTTCAAATAACCCATCATTCCTTTTCCTCTAATAGAATGCCGAAAGGAATGGAAAGGCTTTCCAGATGGTGCATTTCTTGGTCAGTGGCTCAAAGGGTACATGCCCACACACCTCTGGACACTCGCTCGCTGCATGAAGTAACCTTTATGGTTTTTCTTTATGCCTGGAAAACTTATAATAATTCCTTCCTTCACTTGGGAAAACTTATACTAATTCTTCAAGGCTCCAGGAAGCTTTCCTTGACTTTCTCTCTTAAATATTTCTTACCCTGGGTCCCCAGTGGCATCCTTCCCTTACTTTGACTTGGAATTTATCACACTATAGTGTGTGTACCTGGCATCTAGGGACACATACTGCTTAGTATTTAACATTGATAACAGTAAATATTTTAACGGGTGAGTGGATGAACCGTGAGAACATTTCTCATGGCATTTTTGATGGCTGGGTGTGTCCGTCCAGTAGCTCCATTCCAAAGTCAAGATCCACCACGTGCTGAGCGTAGGTTAACTTTCTCTTCCTTTTTGTGGAAAAGGAAGTTGGGAGCATTACCATTCCTTTCCACCCCAGAGCCACCCCTTGGCTGCAGTCCTGTTAGCATGAGTCACAGCTGATTTTGTATGTGAAGCGAAGGCTCTAGGTGGAGGCAGTAACTCCTCCACACCTCTCCTTGAGGTGGACAACCCCTTCAGGTTGCTCCCTTCATCCCCCAAGAGAATAAGAGTCCAAGACTCAAATACTGAATCAAATAGCCTCTCTTTAGAATGCTTAGACCAGGGTGCTGTTGCGTTCGGACAAGATTCCTCCCCACCTTGAGCAGCGAGGACACTGTTTTTAGCTATTGTTGGGGCATCTGCTGTGGATTTTCTCTCCGGGGTGGTCTGCCCATAAACGGGGCTTGTCACTGAATATATGGGGTGTTGGGGCTGATGGCCTGCCTTCAATGACCTGGATGGCGAATTATTTCTTTACCGTCCTTGCACTCACATATCTGAATATGCCAAATAGATACCGTATTCTTTTAGTTGTATAGTCCATCAAAATAATTTTAAAAAAGCAGACAGAAGAGAAAAGGACTTGGCCTGATACCTAGTAACATTTAATAAATGTCAGCTATTGTTACAATACTATATTTTGGATTTAACTTCATGGCTTATGGCAGACTTTGACATCTGGTTTATTTATTTGAGCTATGACTTTGCCTTGTGAGATAAATATTACTGTTTGCCACATTTTACAGTTGAATGCAACAAGCCTCAGCAGATGAAATGACTTATCCACAGGTGTCAGGATTGGTCTTCCTGAGGGTCCTTTTGGCTCTCAATCCTGTCTTGTTTTCTTCTGCTGCACCGTCCATGCTCCTTCCTCAGCTGCCTATGAGCAGGGGCCAAATATACTTGTCTGTTGTGTCCTCAGAGCCAAACACAATGCCTGGCATTGAAAACATATTCAGAACATATTTGCTAAATGAGTTCATGTTTCCTGGTCAGAACCAGACGAGACGGCTGTGGTAGTAAACCCCTCGTGCCCACCTCCTTGCTGGCCGCCATTCTGACCTCTGTGCAAGCTGTTCTAGTGTCTCCAGGGAGGTGAGAAAGATGGCTAAGTTCAGCTGGCTTTATGCCTACATGATAGGATTTGATGTACAGCAAACATTACATATAATTCTTTTCTCACACTGGCTAAAATGGAGGTCACACCTACTGGATGAAAATAGCCTACAACAGACAGTGCATTTAAAGTGTGTTGTGATGTTGGAACTCCTTAGCAGGATCAGCCTCATTGAAGGGAACTGTCTTGAATATATAGATGCATGAGGTAGGTAGATGCTGATGGAAGCAAGGGAAGAGGCAGCCCTCAGTCAGAACAGTTGCAAAACAAGGGATTCTTCTGGAAGGATAAGTAAATCTCATCTCTGTGGACATGTGGGTTGGTTTTACTCTTTGTTATTGTTCTATTATCTTCTAAATGAGCAGAGGTGTTCTGCTGTTGCAGAGATACATTCATTTCATCGTGAAACAAACCTGTTATGTAGAAGGCATGGTGCCTGATGAAGGGAGACAAGGTAGGAGGCAGGAGTATCCTTTATCTCAAGGAGCTTCCAAAGAAGCTGTGAAAGCCTTATTTTCATGCATTTTATTAAAAATTTCAAGAATGTGGGAAAGTGGAAAGAATTTTATAGGGAACACTCAGAACTATCATGTGGATTCTGCCATTAATGTTTTATTGCACTTGCTTTCCATCTGTCAGCCCACCTAAAGTTTTTCCAGTAAGTGGAGACATCCTTAGACTTGTGAACGCAGTTTGAAATATTAAAGACCCCTAATAAATCCTGTCTAAGATATTGACCCTGCTTGATTGCTATCTACAAACATCATCAACTCCTGCACGGAAATTTATTACATATCTGCTCTGTGCTTTTAAGTCTGCTATTTCATTTAATTCTTCAGAAAATCCTGTGAGGTGGATGGTATAACTTATTTTGTAGATAAGGAAGGTGAGTTGGAGGGAATTAAGATACTTCTGCACTATTGGAACAGAAACTCAATTTTTCTAACTCTAGGGAGTGGATTTAAAAAGGAGTTGTCAAGGTTAGTGGGTCAAACCTCAGTCTTTATCAGAGAAGGTCCCCCTGTCCAGCCCACAGGTGAGACACCTAGAGAGATAGTTCTCGTAGTTTACATTTCAAATTCCAGAGGACATATTTGTTTGAGTTAACTTTTTTTTTAATTTAAGATTTTTAATTGATTTTTAGAGAGAGAGGATGGGAAGGTGGGGTGGGGGGAGAGAGCGAAGCTGAAGCTGCCTCCTGCACACCCTCTACCTGGGATCAGGAATCCTGATCAGGAATCGCTCTGACCAGGAATCAAACTGTCAGCCTTTCGGTGCATAGGACAATGCTAAATTAACTGAGCCACACCAGCCAGGACCAAGTTAACTTTTTAAGATAAAATATGAACTCTAGAATAAAAAGTTATTGAAGTTGTCTTCAGTTAGATTCACCATTAAAGAACCATGCTTGAGATGGGGTGAGATCTGCCGTTTGTGTACCTAAGATACACACATTCTAGCACATCCCAGCACATTAGAGTTGCCTCTTAAAGACTTGGCCACTTCCTCCCCTTTGCATTCACCCTCACTGATGGTAGTTTGACAAAATGAGTAAATTACTCAACTAGTTCCTTACCTTTCTGAACCGAGGGGCCCTGGATGTACTTCCACAGCCAAGATCTCATTCGAGGCTTTTCTCTAGGCATCAAGCAGTGGCCAGCCTGCTGTTTGAATGATAGAAGTGACTTAGGGATCCCCATAAAAGCCATTGTCTGTCTGAATCCCTCCCATATGGACAGGCTTATGGATTAGGCCAAACTTGTGAGTGACCTCAGTAATAAAGGAAAGTCTAATCTCAACTCTGCAGCCTCACCAATAACCCATACCTACACCCTCTCAAAAAGCTGCATGAGTCTGAGTTCACCATTGACTAATGAAAAGTACTGTTCATGGACTAGCACCAGGTCATGGTTTGACATTTGGGAAGGAGTGGTCTACATGACCTTGGAGTTTTCCTTTAATGCTGACATTCTGTGAACCTAATAGAGAGAGGAGAGAATGAGGGCCAGAGTGAGGCCTACTGCAGTTGTCTGGCCTTAGGCTTTGTGGTCTGGCTTTGGCTGGGGGTCAGAGACAAGGCCAAGGATCTGGGAGAGAGTGTGAATCACTGGGCAAATATTTTTCGAGCACCTCCCATGTCCTGGGAAGCAGCAACTGGATAGGGGTGAAGGAGGATTGGGTTTGGAATTCCAGTGGTCGGGGTTTCACCCCAGGCTTTCCACTTGACATCTATATGGGCCATTCATGTCACTTATGGGCCTTAGTTTTCTGTCTGTAAAATGATGTGGATGTATATTCTGTATCAGGAGATGGTGGGGGTCATGTATGTTCAGATGATGATGATGATGGCACAAGTTGCCTTTTGGAAGGAAAATTAGGGAGGTATGTTTCTCATATACTTATTTCTAGGTGGAGCAAAGAAAGCCAAGAGGGAAAGGCAATAAAATGTGCATTGTTCTTTATGGACAACCTGGAGAGCAGGGATCATTCCTGTTGGAGCAGGTGGGAAAGGCTGGGAGAGGTCACTTCATGTAGCTAGCGAGTGCAAGAGCTGGGATCTCACTCACATCTAACTGTGGCCTGTGCTCTTTCCACAGCAGCTCACTGGCCAGGGGTTGGGGGAGTAGAGGAAATCAGGGAGAGTAATTTCATTCTCAGAGGCTGCAAGCAATGTTTCCAGAGCAGTTTCACTCACACTATTAACTACTAAGTTATAGGGTGTTGTCTTTTAGCTGTTTGGATGATAGAAATTAGGCCTTAGCCGGTTTGGCTCAGTGGATGGAGCATTGCCTTGTGGACCAAAGGGTCCCAGGTTTGATTCTGGTTAAGGGCACATACCTAGTTGGGGGCTCAATCCCCAGTGGGGGGTGTGCAGGAGGCAGCCAATCAGTCATTCTCTGTCACCCTTGATCTTTCTATACCTCTCTTCCTCTCCCTTCCTCTCTGAAATCAATAAAAATATATTATGTAAAAAAAAAAAAAAGAATGGGTATATATTTTAGAAGTGGTACTACTGAGCTCCTGCCAGAGTTGATCAAGGACAGCCATTCATTCATCAATAAGCATTTACTGGAAATTTATATTTTATCTAGGTACTTTGTTAACTGCTGGGAGAGCAGCAAATAAAGCAGAGTCCCTGTCCTCAGGCTGCTCATATTCTATCATAGAAGAGGGACAGAACTAAGGTCACAGTGCACTGTGAGTGGAATGGAAATTTAGGTTAATCTGAACAGATGCTACAGTTAGCGGAGTGGAGTGTGGAGGAGGCGATAGGCTGGGGGCTGTTGGAGTTATCTGAGCACTAGGGTAGGGTGACTCCTTGCAGAGGGCAGGCTGGTGGATGGAGGAGCCTGGGGAAAGGTCTGGCAACGTGAGGAAACAAGATGCAGGGAGGTGAGAGCTTAGAATGTAGGCGCAGCCCAGTGAGTCAGTCAAAAACCACCTTTTGAGTCCCATTATGTATTCAATACTATTCATGATAGGAATTTCCTTTCTGGCATCCTAGGATGGAGCGAGTTTCCCTTGGCCACAGTAGGAGGAGAGAGAGAAGCTGTTCACCACACCTATCTGACTCTGACTTGAGGGTTGGCCTTGAAACCCTAGGGAAGACAAGCTGTGAGTGCTCCTCTCCAGGCAAGTCCTCTTCATTGCAGTTATCTTAGGACTAGACTAGACAGTGCCCAAGAGGACAGAGCTCTGAGTTAACTCCTCCTACCCAGGAGGGTGGGTCTGAGCTCCAGGCTAAGCTCTTCCCACCTCTTCTGGGGTGGGCGTGTGACTCAGAGGCAGTGACATCATCCATGACTTCATTCACCCAGAGGAGAGACAGTGCTGACCCAGCTGGGCTCTGGCTTCTGCCCTACCTTCTCCATGTTTTGTCTCAACGGGGACAAATGTTTTTGTCATGGTCCTGCTGTTGTTTTCTACACATCGTTTTCTCTTTTTGTCTTTTTCTCTTATTTTCTTTTCCTGTTTTTCTCATTTTATTTCCCATGTGAAACCTGTTCTTTTCACCCCATTCTCTTTCTTGCATTGTCCATATTTCGCTTTTGTCTTTAATTTTATCTCCTTCTTCTTAATCTTTCTTGTTACAGTTTCTTTCTTGCTCATCTTCCCTTTAGCCTCCATTTTCCTTTCTTTCCAATCTCTTTCTCTACATAGGACTGATGGTGTGGCTGCCTTCCCTTTTCCCTTGAGTATCTAATCCAAATACAGACTTACCCTTTCTGTCCTTCAGCACACATTTCTGAGGCTGCCCTTCTTTGGGGTCCTTTTTTGTGGACAGGGATGCATCTGATGCTACTTCTTACACTTTTGCTCAGGGAGTCACTTCAGCTTGGACTGCCCTCATCCTATCTGCCTTAGTCTTTGCCTTTTCTCTACTCTAAGGTCAAACACTACCTCCTCAGTAATACCTGCCCTCTACCTCCTGCCTATAGCAGTGTCTTTTCTTCATGGACAGGATGTATTTTTCATTTATAAATCAGGTATTTTAGAACTTGAGTTGTTCTTTACTACTTATATAATACATTCCTGCTGAGGGCTACATATACACAGATTTTTTGCTCTATCCAGGATGCAACCTGAGGATCAGGACCAGTTCATTCTTACTTTCATGGCCCGTCTTCATACTTACACAAACCTGGCTGCAAGCTGGAACTTATAGATAAATTGTTTAATGTTCAATAGTATGTCATTTAAGAAATAGTTATTTCATGTTAAGTCTAGGGATACAGATTAATAAGTTAAACCCTTTCCTAAAAAGAGCTAAGAGTCTAGTAGGGAAGACAGTTCCCACCATAAAATTTTTAATTTGTGGAGGAAATTGAAATTTACTGGAAATGTGCCAGGGTGTGCATATTAACATGTACAATCTCATTAAATGGAATCTTACTAACAATACCATGAGTGAAATAGTGTTGTAAATTAGCAAAGTGAGACCCATAGATATTAGGTGAGTACTGGCCAACACAACTAAAAGTGGGAGAACCAAGGTTTGAACTAAGGTGTATCAGTCTAGAAAGCCCCTGTCCTTCCTAAAGATGGAAACAGGAGTTAGAACTGACATTCTGACTAATATTAGAACAATTTTTTAAGGGGTGCTTACAGTGTGTCAGATGTTGTTCTAAACACTTCATATCCCTTTGCTCATTTGTTCCTTCAACAACTCTATGGTATAGGCAGTAGTATTGTTCTCTCTAATTATTATGGGACAAGGAAGTCTAAGAGAAGCTGTCCCAAGGTCATGCACCTATGAGGTATTAGAGCCGTCCTTGGAATGTGGCTCTGTAGAAGAGACAGCAGAATGTGCAAAGTCACCTCAGTGTAGAGTAGATATTGCATTACTTGAACTGCCACTGTGTTAGCCCATTTGAAGAATTGGGGACTGTGGGGGTGCTGATAGGTGAAGTCCTTGACATGTGAGGTAAAGAGGAAGCCTGGAGCTAGATCACAATAACCTTGAAGTGTTCATTGTCCTCCAGAAGGACCCTTCACAGAAGATGCAAGTAGTGTTCCTTGAAGGGATGTTGCCTGTGATGTTGGACCATGAGGTGTCCACCGTAAGGAAGGGTTTATGAAGTGTTGATCTTCTTCTACAAGTTGAGTAGGGAAGGTATTTCTCAGCCGTGGCTCTTGTAGGAAATGAACAGTGGTATAAACAAGGAAGAATATAGATACCCAAAGGAGCCCCAAAGAAATGCCATATTGGAACTGTAAAGTATACCCATCCTTTATGGTTTGGGGATAAGTAAAATTTGGCTTGAAGGACATTTGGGGAAGAAAGAAGAGGGGGCATCCATGCAAGCCAGCCTGAACTTGACATAGGTGGTCCTCAGATGTCCCAGAAGATTTGACATTTGATGGAGCGCCTTTTCCTGCTGCAACCCCTCTCCAGTGGTGCTTGGCAGCCATTCAGCATGGTGCTGCACTGACCCAGACGTCCAAGCCAAGAAGTGAATGAATCCATTTCCCAATTAAAATGAAACTTCTCCAGAGGACCTGCTCACCCCGAGAAGAGAAATTTATCTTCCTGGCAGTCTGGCTTGGCTAGAATATGTCTCTGCTCCTAAGATAGACTATGAAAATCCATTACTTGAATGAGAAAAGAGAAACTGGGACAGTTCTTATTCACAATCTCATTTATTTATCCATTCATTTCTCATTTCTATTTCCATAAACTTCTATTTAACTTGTACATCTCTGCCCATTCATTTCTTTTATTCATTCAGCTAATGTTATTCATCATCTATATATCAGATACAATACTGGACCCTAGGAACAGAGAGATTGAGAAAAAAAAATAAAGAACACTGTCTCTGCCTCTTAGGAGCTTTCAGTCTAATGAGGGAGGCAGGCACACGAACAGATGATGGGAAGTGTCGTGGTTGGGATATTCACAGAATATTATGGGGTGTACCATAGAGGCACCTAATTTTGGAATCAGGAAAGATTTCATGGTGTGGGTATCATTTGAATTGAGTCCTAACTGATGAGTACATGTTAGGGTATTTCAGATAGGGTACACTATGAATAAAAATACAATGGTGAAAGAAAAAGCACAGTGGATGTGGGTGATGTAGTATCTCAGAGTGTTCAGAGGTGAAGCTGGTGAATAAGATATGGATTGTATGTCTTGTTAATGAATTTGATCTTTCACTTCATAGGTAGTAGAAAATGTTGAAGGGTGCATAGTATACTAGATTGGAAGCTCCCTGTAGTTTGCTCATTTTCTTAGCACTGAGTGTAGTACCTGAAATGTAGAGGATGCCAAATAAATACTTAATTAATAAATGATTTACATAGCCAAATTTACACTTTATGTAGATCATTGTATTCTAATTAGCTATACATAGGGATGGGAATTGAAGGGGTAAGATTTAAAAGTTAGGGGGTGCTGTGTAACAAACCACCTCAAAATTGAGTGGTATAAAAAAACCACCAATTTTTTAACCCTAGAAATTATGCAGGTTGCTTATTTGAAGGTTGTTTATTATGCAGGTTGCTCAGAAAGATGCCTTTTCTGATTTCCACTGAATTCATTCAAGAGTCTATGGAAATAGGTAGGTTTGGCTAATGCTGGGTAGGTTTGGCTAATCTTGATTTTGGTCAGCTGTCTTGAATGACCTTCACTTGGCTGGACAGTTAGTTTTTGTTCCATTTGTTCTCTCATCCTCCATCAGGCCAGATTGAACTGCCTCACATGGCAGCATTACATTCCATGAAGGCAAAAGCAAGGCTTCAGTTGAGAACTATCACAGTGCTACTTCTTCATTCCATTGACCAAAGCAAGTCATAAGACCAGCCCCAACACAGTTGACCCTTGAACAACATGGTTTTAACTGCATAGATCTACATATACACAGATTTTTAAAAAAATATGCAGTTGGTTCTCTGTGTCTGTACATTTCATTGTTCTATGCCACTTTATATAAGGGACTTGGGCATACTCAGATTTTTGTATTTGCTGGGGGTCCTGGAACCAATTCCCTGTGGATACCAATGAAAGCCTGTTGTTAACTTTTTGGAGAGTCAGAGTCATATGCAGATTCTCATCATTGATGTTTCTATCTCTCTCTTCCTCTCTCTTCCTCTCTGAAATCAATAAAAATATATATGAAAAAAGAGTCATATGAGGATTTTCAATTGTGTCTCTAGCCCCTGTGTTGTTCAAGGGTCAACTGTGTGTGTGTGTGTGTGTGTGTGTGTGTGTGTGTGTGTGTGTGTAATCTCCTATTGGATTATTGGCTCTATTTCTTTGAAGAACCTTAACTAATACATGGGGGTGAAGAGATGGGAACTTCTTCATAAATTAACTGGGAATTTAAATTAGGATGATTGAGTGTAAAGAATGAGAGAGAAGTATAGATGACCCTTGGGTAACTGGACAGTTGACATAGAAAATCAAGGAAGGGAAAACATTTTGGAGAAGATAACATAGTCCATCCTGGGAATGTTGAGTTAGAAGTGTAGTGGGACATCCAGGAGACATGTGTCAGAAGAGAGTGTGAATGGAGTTTGAGATTTGGCACATTATTCAGCTTATGATTTGGTCAGAACGATGGGAATAATTGAGATTTACCTAAGTGTGAACAGTAAGAAGAGTAGATCGGCAAGAACTCTGGTAGCATAGACATTAAAAGGGCGACTAAGGAAAGGAGCTCAAGAAGGAGACAGATAAGCAATGAGAATGGTGTGAAGGGATCCAACAGAATGAGATATTAGGAAAGACCTTCTCAGCTTTCCACTTTTCCAGCTCGTCTACTTTTTTCATGTTTGTTCCAAGACTTTATATCCCAAAGCCTTCTCTTCATATTAGGACTTCTTCACTTCCTTCCTCATTTTTTCCCCTCCTTCCCTTCCTTTCATAGACAATACCGCCCACAAGAAGTGGTGCTATCTATGTCACATGACACCTCCTTTTCTCCTGCCCCTTCTGCATTTTGTTAGGCTTTAGGAAGATAGACACATGAAGTAGTATTGGGCTGGCCCACAGATATCTACGTTTCAATCTGTCTTTCCACTTCTCCATATATGACCTTGGAACAGTCCTGATGTGGCTTCTTTCTGGATTATAGTTTCTTAACATGCAAGGTGAGTTTTATTTCTTGCTCTCCCTGCCTTAAAGAATCATATAGATCAGATGAGATCATGCACGTTAAAGTGCTTTGAAAAACACCAAGCTCTGTAGCAGTAATTAGAGTGAAACTCATTGGCTTATCAGGCCCTCTACATTATTGCATTTAATTCTCACAATATCCCTTTGAGGTAGATGCTAGTAATAGGGCATTTGAGGAAATTGGAGCTTAGAGAAATTAATTTGCTTAAAGCTACACAGCTGGGAAGTGGTGAGGACAATAATTAAACTCAGGTTTGCCTGACTCCAAGGTTCTTAGAGCCCACCTACCAAACCCTCATTCTCCTAATGCATGTGGTGGTATCGCATTCATGGGCCAAGTCCGCTTTGCTGAATATGATCAGTTTTCTTGCCAGTGATACCATTTTTGTGGTTGGGAGATCAGCTCTAGTGTGGATTATAAATTTATTTTTCTGTACAACAGAAGAGCTATAGAGGAGGTGGTGGCAGGAGGGAGGATGTGTATAGAGATCCACTTCTTAAAAAAAAAAATTGAAATTATATTATGGAATTATTTTATTTTATGAATAAGTTCTATGAAGGTACTGGTAAATCCTCCTCTAATGGGGGTAACTTTTACTTGTCAGTTCAGGTGTTTGTTTCTAGGATGCGACTCTTCCAGTAGCATAGCTATTTATTTTACTTGACCTTTTGGCTTCAGCTCAAATCTCTCCCCCATGTAGCCTTTTCTTGCCACCCTGATCCCAAAGTTCTTTCTCTTCTCTGAACTCTGTGATTACTCATTAGAGGCAGCTATATGGCCACACTCAAAATAATGTGATAAAGTTATATGGCTGACTCACCTAAACCGTATAATAAGTCCATTGGTGTTGGACTCATTACATATTGTCATACATCATCTTAAATGAATTACCTTTTCCTTTGTATACATCTTTTTCCAGCTCCACTTTGACTTTAAAAGGGTTTGACTTTAAATTTCTTTATACCTCTTGAAACTTTTTGCATTTTTTTTCTCCCATGAGTAAGCTAGCTGGCTTCTGCCCTCCAGGAGTTTGTCATTTTGAGGTGCATTTAGGCACATGAATATATAATCTATACTAATAAAATGGTAATATGCTAATTAGACCAGACAGCCATGGTGGCAGGGGCTGAGACAGAGGCAGTTAGGGCAGATCAGGCTGGCAGTGGGGAGCAGTTAGGAGGTGATCAGGCCAGCAGGGGGGAGAAGTTAGGGGGTGATCAGGCTGGCAGGGAAGTTATGGGGTGATTAGGATTGCAGGGGAGGGCAGTTAGGGGCAACCAGGCAGGTAGGTAGGTGAGCAGTTAGGAGCCAGCAGTCCTGGATTGTGAGAAGGATGTCCGACTGTCAGTTTAGGCCCGATCCCTGCGGAATCGGGGCTAAACTGGCAGTTGGCTATCCCTCAAGGGGTCTTGGATTGGAGAAGGTGCAGGCTGGGCTGAGCCTCCTTCCCTCCCACCCCTCGTGCATGAATTTTGTGCATTGGGTTTCTAGTTAAGATATATCAGAGGATGGAGGGATTCACTGGAAAGATGACATTTGAACTGGATTCAAAGCAAAGGTAGAAGTTTGGGGCAAGATGGGCAAGTCAATCCAAGTAGAGGCATTAGCTCCCATAGACACATGGGGATATAAAAATGCATAATACATTTGGGGAAGTGAGAGAAATGAGGTGAGAGCAGGGTGGAGAGAGCAAGGAGGGGGTGATGGCAGATATGTCCAGAAGAATTCATAAAAATAATGGCCACATTGGAGCCAGGTTCTTAAGTGTCCTGAGAACCATGCCAAGGAGATAAAATGTGGTTTTAGGCCATGAGGAACTGTCGAACCATTTTCAACAAAGGAATAGAAGAGTGAGTTTAAGTTTTTAGAAATGGATGCCTTTCATAGCACAAACCTCTCAGTGTATCTGTCTGTCTGACTTGCAACATGTCCAGTGCTAGATCTTTCTCTCTGGGATGGTTTTAAACACACAATTGTTTCATTCACTCTGGGAAGTTTCTGGTTGAGGGTTATGACCCACTTTATGTTTTTCGCATCATTTTTCTTTTAAGAATGACATCCAGGGATTAAGTTTCTTCCTGATACAGCTTTCCTCTCTGGACCATCAGCCTGTGCCCTAATTTGGAGTCTTGAATGCAGAGTGAGGATAAGGCTTTGATTTTTTTTTATTTTTTTTATTTTTTATGGGTTGTTGTGCTGGAGAACAGCATTGTGAGTATTCGGAATGCTTGGGCAGGATCATTTATTGGGTGAGGAGTTAGGGAGCTCTGTTCCCTCTCTTTTATTCACTGCCCACAGCAGACAGCCCACATAGAATCCCTTCGCAATTAATAACAAAATACTTGGATGACCCTCTTGGAACTGGTCATCCCTGCTTTCTCAAGCTGCTCCTAGACCCTGGTGTCTCCCGACATGCCTTGCAGTATCTGCCTCATTTTTCACACAAGTTCCCACAGTGTCCAGAAGCCACCAGAGACCTCATTGCCTCCACAGAGGGAGCAGCGAGAGTACTGTGTCTCCCTGCCCCAAGGCCTGGGTGGCTGCTGCCTGGCCTGGAGTCTTGGATATGCTGTCCTACCTCCACCCTCTGCTGAGACCTGCAGCTGTGTGAGCTTTGGGTAGTGCCTCCTTCCAAGAAGTGCTGTTGTTTTATGAAGTAATACATGATTAAAAAAAAAAAAAAAAGTCGAGTTGTTCCTTTGGTTGCTTTCAAGCCTGGGGGATTGCTTGCTCAAAGGATTTTTATTGGATTGCAGAAGGCTTATTGCCAAATCACACACCCCTAATCATGGTTGATGTCTTTTTTTTTCTTTTTTTTTTCTTTTCTTTTCTTAAAAAGACTCATTTTTGTTAGTTGCCTGGTAACTGGAGATTAGACTTAACCCATTTGGCACAGAGCTCAACTAGCTTGAATTGGACTTAGCTATTGTGTGATAGGATACACTAACATTGGCATGTGTTGAGACCGGCTCTATGTTCTCTCAGAAAAGGTAAGTGCATTGCCCAGGATTGAAAGTGAAATCTCTGAAATTAAAAAAGAAAATTATATATGTAAAAAATTAGGTTTGGGGGGGGGGGGGCTTTTTTTTCCCCTTCTTCTTTTTCTCCTTAAAGAATGACAGTAACTTCTTTCATGACCTTTCTCAAAGGCCAAAACCCACCTCCTGATGGATCTGGGGCCTTGGGGTGGTGGTGGCTGTGGCATAATGGGAGGATGTCACTTTAGAGCTGGCAGTCCTGTGTGTGACATCAGGCTAAGCCCTTGTCATCCAAACCACAGTTTCTGCATCCTCCCTATTCGACTATTATGTATGGCTTGCACACCCCAGAATCTCTCTGAGAATCAAGTGAGTCAAGGCACATGGGAGCACTATTGTATGCTGTGGAGAATTTAATAGGGCAGTCACTGTGTCTTGATGTAGACCTAGTGATTACAAGGACAGAATTAATTCAGTAAGATTGACGCCCTCTGCTGGGACTGAACTGACTGGGGAAGGGAAGAGATGGAGAGATTTTCCCAATGGAACTAGATTAAAAATTCATCCATGTGGGCTCCTATGCCCTTGGCCAGAGTGGCATTTGATGAGCAAGCACTTGTGAATCAGGTGGCTCAA
This sequence comes from Pipistrellus kuhlii, assembly GCF_014108245.1. NCBI lineage: Eukaryota > Metazoa > Chordata > Mammalia > Chiroptera > Vespertilionidae > Pipistrellus > Pipistrellus kuhlii. The sequence continues at coordinate 156,599,667 of NW_023425515.1, read as the reverse complement.
TGTGAGAACAGCGTGAGGTTCTCACAGGTGGTCTGGCATCCTCTCGGAGTGAGGGGAATCAAGCTTCTGGAGACATTGCCTCTCATCTAACAAACTCTCCCTTCCCTCTGCTGGCTCAGCTCCTGGCTGCTCTTATAGTGAAAGCAGGGACCATTGTCGTCTTGCCCTCTAGACCTCTAGACCACATGCATTTTTAAGGACATCTCAGACTCCTAATAAGATGTTGTTTCTGATTTCTCCTGTAGAGAGGATGAACTGGGTACTTGGCTTTGATCAATGAAGCAGACGTGATCCCAGGAATAAATGATGCTCCCGGCTGCCTTGTGCCTCCTACCCTCAGTGTGTGTCTTTTTGGCAAGAGGACTGAAGTTCCCTGAAATGTTCTGCTTGGGAGCCATTGCCCACAGTGGCTGTCTGCATGGCCACAGGCTGAAAGCTCTCATTGTGCGTGGTCTTTCATGACCCCACAGCTCTAACAGAAGCAGTTGTTTTCTGAGTTTTGGAAGTTTGCTCAGATCTGGCTTGAAGCCTTGGTTGTTGCTGCAGTGGCTTTAGTGGTTCATTTCTGGTGACTGGGCTTGGATTTCTGGAGCCCTTCAGAGGAGGCAGCCTCTTCTCTTTCTGAGAACCAACCATGGAAGCCACAAAGCACATGGAAAGAGATTCCTTGGAATACCCAGGAGGCATACTAGTTTCACTAGCTTGACTCACATACGAGTTTAATTGGCTACCATTTTTTTATTATGACCTGTTAGTATAGAAAGATACCACTAGTTCATAGTTGTTTCAGGCGTAGTCAACTTCAAGTGTTTTTGTTTTGCTTAGCATTAACATATGTGAATATTCAAAGATAAATTTCCTCCTTTCTAGATAGAAGTTCTATCTAGATGCTTAGGAACTTAAAGAAATAAACAAGTATAGAAAGTGGACTGTTCCCATCAGAATCTTTTTGCTGTTCCTGTTGTTTTAAAGGAAGCCTGTGTCTGGGGTAATATTCAGTTTCTCTGCTGTGCATAGATGCCTGTGTTTGTGTTGTGGTGGTGGGGAAGGAGAAAACAGGAAGAACTCATAGAATTGGAAGGCCGATGTCCATAAAGGCCAGCTGTATGTCTGTGAAATGGATGTGATAACACTCAGGACTTCTGTATTGTTCTGAGGAGACACCACATCTTGAAGCCCTTTGTAAATTCTGAAGCCTTTCCCACCTGAGAGACCAGGAGGTGAAACTGAGCAGTTTGGTTGCTGGACAGTTATTTATTGAGTGCCTCCAATGTGTCACCCTCTGGCAGACACTGGCCTGTGTCTCTTCTGAACTTGTGAGTTGTTGCCCTCAGGGTCCCCAAGTCCCCATGTGCTTATGATACAGTCTTTGTTCTTGTAGTCTCATGGGGAGGTGATCATTGGAACCAAGACATGGACAGTGCCTGGGTGGTAGGAAACCTTATTTGCTGTTGCTTCTAGTCTGTTTCCCACTTCTCTTTATGAAGTTCTACTTCTCTAGGTACAGGAGATGATCACCTCACTGTTTCCAAGTTTACCTCACCTCCAGTTTCGTTCATAGGCAGAAGTTAAATGACTCCATTGGATACTGATTCTCCCTTCTTTGGAGAAGAGAGCTGATTAGCTCAGGTCACATGTCCATCCTGGTCCAGAGGAGGGGAGTGGAGTCACAAAGTTTGTACCTCACTACTAAGGGTCCAGTCCTGTTTAGGGGGAAGAGAAAGACAGTCATGGGACATCGTGGTGAATAAACTGACAAGGTCCTTGACCTTATGGAGCTTAAAGTCTAGCAGGAAAGAATGACATTCACACATAATCATGTGGTGGTATTGAGAGCCAGGCCTGGCCTAGTAGGAGATCCTGGAAGGTCTCTCCAGAGAAGGTTGGTCAGGGTTAACCCCAGGGGGCTGGGTGACGTGGGTCCTGGGCGGGCATGGGGTGGTGAGTGAGGAATGAATATTCTAGGTGGGGTCCCCAGAGGAAAGAAAATCCCCAGTGGCAAGAAAAACTCTGACCCCATTGGCAGCATGGGAAAAACAAATGTTTTAAAACCTTATAATAATAACTTGATTACATGCCATTCTCCTTGGCTTAGATGGGAGGTTCTTTGAGGGCAGGAATTATTGGGAACTTGTTGGTCTGGGGAGAATTTTACACATGCAGGGCATGTTCTGTCTCATGCATTAATTTCTTAGTGTGGTTTTCTTCCCAGCATTCAGCTGTTCAGCTTTGAAATCTTGTATGTCTTGAAGCATATTTTTTGGCCCTTCACTGGGAAGATGGATTGCACACCTTCACAGAGTGTGTTTCCGACCCCTCCAGGTTGGCAAAGAAGGATAAAAGGGAAATTGTGGTCATTTTTGGAAGGATCAATAATTGCCAATTTTTCTTTCCTATATAGGTACTGCTTTTACATCACCTCCTCTCTCAGCTACTGAACAGATGTTTTATTGGGCATTGTTGGCTATGCTTTTGGTTAGAAAATTTTGAGACATTATTGAAAGAGGAGAGGGTTAGAGAAAAGAGTCCATAATTGATTCTAATATATATTTTATTTGGCAGAACTTGAGAGAGACTTGCTGGGATAAGGCGGGACATTTCTTTGATCTCCCAGACTTCTTATCGTGGAAGGCAACAGGTGTCACAGCACGGTATGTTAATTACAAGTTAGGTTTTATTTGCGCTCATCCATTCTCTGGTGTCTGTATGTATATTGTTTTCTTAATTCGCTTTGACTAGACGCAATGTTTATACATCTGCATGCGATTTTGCATACTTGAAACATCTTGAACCCATCTTCTACCTTCACTGCAAATGCCCAAGCACCACTGTTCCTAGGAGGCCAGAATGTGGTATCCAAGGTAAAGACCATTCACTGAAATTGGACACATTTGAAAGAGACATGAACAGTCCATTATGAAATGTGACTGTTTTTTCCAAAGGTACTTTTTACATAGTGAGTAAAAGGAAAATATCTTTTTTGGCCCCTAAGAATAAGGCAAGAGAAATATTTTTTTTTAAATTTTCAATTACAGTTGACACACAATATTATATTAGTTTCATATGTACAACATAGTGGTTAGACATTTATAAACCTACTAGAGGCCTAGTACACATGGAGTCCCTCAGCCTGGCCTGCGCCCTCTTACAATCTGGGACCCCCTGAGACCTGGTGCAGGGACCCCACTGGTGCACAAATCCATGCATCGGGCCTCTAGTATGCATATAAGATCTTTGGTTAATCTCTTCCCACCTTTCTCCCTCCTCACTTCCCTCTGAGATTCATCAGTCTGTTCCATGTTTCCATGCCTGTGTGTTGAGCATCTTCCCCCAGTGGTCAGTGTGTGTCATAGCTAACGGTCGAACAGTTGCTTAGGCTTTTATGTCTTTAGATGAAGTCATCATTCCAATAAGTCTAATACCCATCTGACACATTGCATAGTTAATCTGTTATTGACTATATTCCCTATGCTGTACTTTACATCTTTGTGACTGTTTTTATAACTGTCAATTTGTACTTCTTAACCCCTTCATTTTTTTCTCCCACAATAGATATGTTTTTAAAGAAGCTGAATGGGTGTCTAGTGAACCTATTTTGCTTTATATTAATGAATTATTGCAGAGTGTAGAGGTATATATATGTTGAAGTCAAGAATAACTTTTTAAAAAGTATGAATGTTATAAATAAGTATGTGTTACATGGCAGAGACAATTAAAAAATACTCATTGAGCCCTAACTGGTTTGGCACAGTGGATAAAGCATCAGCCTGTGGACTCAAGGGTCCCAGATTTGATTCCTATCAAGGGCATGTACCTTGGTTGCGGGCACATACCCAGTAGGGCATGTGCAGGAGGCAGCTGATGGATGTTTCTCTCTCATCGATGTTTCTAACTCTATCCCTCCCCTTCCTCTCTGTAAAATATCAATAAAATATATTTTTTAAAAAGATAGAAAAATACTCATTGAGTGTGAAATTGTTGCTGTTATTATTAAGAGTGGATGTATGCATGGCTCTCCATATGTACATATGAATATATAATACGTGGGCAGGTTTGATAGGAAATCTTAAAGTGTACACATCTGTTGTCATTCTGACCTCAGATTTTAGGGGATATACAAGGGGGAGTAGCAGGGTGGGGAGGGGTCTTCTCATCTTGAAAATGATGTAAAATCTGTATTGAGCAAATCTGTGAGGATCCATTCTCAGAGGACAGAGAAACCTGTATAAATACATATCTTTGCAGAGGCAGTTATTGTTTCTTAAAGTTAGCTCATTCAGAAAGGGCTAACTCTTCCCATTTTCCTTTTTATTCAAACTTTAGGGTCGCTGGGAACAAGAGCCCCATTTTCGAGGTGCTCTTTGTATTTGTCTCATTTTTTACAATTCAGACCTTTTCTTGTAGGGAGTTGATAAGAACGTGGTGGTTCAGCAGCAGGGGCTTCCAGAAAGGAGATAGAAGAGGACGTGCTTCACAGGCACATCATTTTTCATTGGATTACCTTCCCCTATCACCAATGCTGTGGTTGTTCCTCTAAGTCTCAGGGGAGTGGGGATCCACATGCATGTACAAATGGCTTCAGTAAACCCCAGGCACTCACCCCTTGGGAGGAGAATGCTCCTGGGGAATGGTCTGAACTTTACCCCAGAAGGTACAATTAGTCACCCTGACACCATTATCACCAATGGGGAGGCTGGTGTGTGGGTGAAGATGTCATCTTGGGAATTCCTTTTTTGGTGTGAAATTAATTGTCTGAGGTTAGTTCTGGAAGTACCTTTCCTTTCTGTAGCTTTATTTTATTATTTTATTTTATTTATTATTTTATTTTATTTATTTTACTTTATTTTATTTTATTTTATTTTATTTATTATTTTATTTTATTTTATTTTATTTTATTTTTTTTTTATTTTATTTTATTTTATTATTATTTGACCTTGTGCTGTAGTTAAAGAGTTGTTTTCATTATTTTAACTAAATGGATCTATTTAGTCAAAGCAATACTTACAGTGTGGGTATTGGCAATGCTCCTGGCCTGAAAAACTTGAGGACTCAGAAACACAATTATAGATGGAGTAGGACCTTGCTTTCCTTCTCTTTTAGTGTTGACTTGCTCCCCAGTTCTCTCTGATGGTGCTGAGTAGTCTAAAGAGTAGACTTTTTGAAGCTAGCTCTGGCTCAGGTAGATTTAAATGTGGTGGTTTCCAGTTTATTTTGTGTATGTGTGTGTTTTAAATATTGAGAGAGAGAAGGAGAGAGGTAGAGAGGGATGGAGGGAGGGAGAGAGGTTAATTTATTGAGAGAGAGAGAGAGAGAGAGAGAGAGAGAGAGAGAGAGAGAGAGAGAGAGAGAGAGAGAGAGACGTTAATTTATTGTTCCACTTATTTATACATTCATTGGTTGTCTCTTGTATGTGTTCTGATCGAGGATCAAACCTGCAACCTTGGCATATCAAGACGATGCACTAACAGGGCCCAAGGCTTCGAGTTTTGAGCCTACATATAGAATCAGAATCTCTATAAGGTACCTGGGAATTTTATGCTTAACAAGGGCCCTAGGTGGTTATATGATCAGGTGATGTTGGACAACATTGCCTAACCGAATATACATGCAAGTAATAAGTTTAATGAATTTGTAGAAAGTAAAATGGATAGCTCCTGCTGAGCTATCAGAACATGCTGGGAGCTTCCAGTTCTGCTCATGACAGTCTCAAACCCCAAGCAAGCAGAAAGCTAATGCACAGAAATGATTTATTGGCTGTCCAGTCATTCCTGCCTTTTTTTCTAATTGGCTTTGACACTTGTGACTCATTCTGTTTTTATTAGTACACATTTGCAGTCCTCCTCTCTGTGCCCCTTGCCCTATACTTACGCACTTGCTGGTACCTTCAGAGGCCTCCCTTCAAGATATTCTGGAGCAGAGCCCGGGGACCTTGGACGCCAGCACCAAGTTCCTCTTGCAAAGGTGGCTGCCCTGTTCCTGGCACGCCTATCTCTTATTTCTGTCTTTCTCTCCAGCTGTTTCCTTTGTCTCCAGTTCTTTCTCCCTTCTCTATTTCAGCCTGCACCAAACGGTGAAACTGGTAACCCTTCTGAACTTTCTCGTTGTACAACTGGATAATGACAGCACCCACTCCATGGGTTTAGTTACTGATTGAGTGAGGTAACAGGAAAACTTCCAATCCAGTGCTGAGAGATTTTTTGAAGGAGTTTGCGATTTTATTTTGTTCCCTTTTTCTATCAATTTTGGCAGGGAGTCTTTGCATTAAGTTTCTGGCATAGTGGAAAGAGGGAAACCTTTGTAGTCAGACTGACCTGGGTTAGTGTCTCTCTTTCTGTGTACTGTTTGTAGGAACCTGGAGCAAATTACTTATTTCCCTTTCTCCCCATTCCCTGAGCCTCAGTCCTCATGGGACATCCATTCAGGGTTATAAAGGGTCTTCATAGAGACTATGGATGAAAGGTGCAGTACATACCAAACTATTTAAAGAATGTGTGGTTCTTTTAATGAATATGCCCTTTGTCCTCTCTTCCAGAATAAGGAAGATGAGGGAGGGTCTGAAATTGAATGGAAAACACACACATACACACACACACACACACACACACACACACAGAACTTTGGGCAGTAAAGTATGAACTTGGCATCCATTAAGCCAAGAAGAAGTTCAGATTTGGTGTTTATTTGGCTCTTACTGTGATTGTTTTGGGAGGCTTTGGGGTAATGTGTGCCAAAAAGGCTAGATGGTGTTTTTTATTGTTCTAGTGGAATTAAGGATAAAAAGTGATTGGATTTCACCTGTCTTAGAGCTTTCAGACTTGTTTTTGGCAGTGAGAGAAGGTAAGAATTCCCCACCTCTTCTTATCTGTTTTGCTCCCCTCCCCTTCTTCTGTTTCCCCACTCCCCTTTAGTTATTGTTTTCATCCTTCAAAATATGGCAGCTACTCTTGTTTATCTGAGTCATGAGAAAGTCACCACCTGGCTTATGATTAATTTGTAATTCAACTCCATTATTTTATTATATTAATGAAAATAATCATTGCTATTTTTTGTTAATACTACTACTAATGGTAATTATCATTTATTGCATGCATTTTATCTGTAATAGGCATATTATCAAATGTGCATCCCATTAGCCCTGAAACCATTAGTTAAAGCAAGTTGTGGTGTTACCATTTTGCAGTTTGAGAAATGAAGCTGAATGTTTTTAAATATATATATATATTTTATTGATTTTTTTACAGAGAGGAAGAGAGAGGAATAGAGAGTTAGAAACATCGATGAGAGAGAATCATTGATCAGCTGCCTCTTGCACAACCCCTACTGGGGATGTGCCCGCAACCCAGGTACATGCCCTTGACCAGAATCAAACCCGGGACCTTTCAGTCCGCAGACCGACGCTCAACCACTGAGCCAAACTGGTTTTGGCTGAAGCTGAATGTTTTAATAATTATCCATATTCTAGCTGTTGAGTGGGAAACTGTCCAGAATTTTGATAACATGAGAAATGGGAAGTCATAAATTTGAATAATGAAATTTTGTATAATCAGACAAAAACATATTCATAACTCTTCTAAGGAGATTTGAAATGACTGGTAATAAAATGAGATAAAAACAGTGATAAAAAAAAATTTAAAAAACCACAGTGGAGTCTGGCCAGTGTGACTCAGTGGTTGAGCATCAACCCATGAAGCAGGGCACATGCCTAGGTTATGGGCTGGCTTGATCCCCAGTGAGGAGCATGCAGGAGGCAGCTGATCAATGATTTTCTCTTATCATTTATGTTTCTATCTCTCCCTCTCACTTCCTCAATAAAAATACAATAAAATACATTAAAACACACACACACACACACACACACACACACACACACGAAACAACACAAAGAAGTGAAAAACTGAAAGATTGACTAAGGTGAAACTAAGAGCATCATAGAAACTATCCCAGTTCTTCATAATTACCAATAGGTTTGTTTCCAGGCTTTCTAGCAGCCAAAGCAATGACTAGAATATAATCAAGATGAACTGAGTGCCCAGATAAGAACCTGACTGCTGTTTAGAAGAAGTGATCTACTTCTAACACTGGGGCCTGGATAAATTTCTTATAGATTATAAGGGTTGATGACATTCTATAAATCATTTAAAAGCATGTCCTATTAAATTCAGTTATAATTTCAAACAGACTTCTTTTTTTTAAAACAGTTTTAGAATTACAGAAAAAGTATGAAGACAGTACAAGAGAGTTTCTATATACCGGTACCCAATCTCCCCTACTATTCACACTTAAGTTAGCATGATACATTTGTCACAATTGATGAATAAATATTGTTATATTATCATTAAGTAAATTCCATACTTTGTTCACATTTCTTTAGTTTTTTTCCTAATGCCTTTATCTGTTCCAGGATTCTGTCCAGAGTACCATGTACATTTAGTCATGTCTCCTTACACTCTTCTTGATTGTGGCAATTTCTCAACTTTCTTTGTTTTTGGTGTCTGTGACAGTTTTGAGGAGTACTTGTCATGCATGTAGTAGCATGTACCTCTGTGGAAATTGGTCTGTTTTTCTCATGGTGAGACTTAGGTAGTATGTTTTTTTGGGAGGAAGACCATTTTCTGATGAAGATCACTCTCATGATCACAACAAGGGTCTATACTATTAGTATGACATGCTGATGTTGATCTTGATCACATGGCGGACGTACTGCTCAGGTCTCCACTGTAAAGTTACTCCTCTTCCCCTTCTATATCCTATTATTTGTATATAGAAGTCATTTTGCACAGCCCACATTTAATGAGTAGGGGATTCTGCTTCACCTCCTTGGGGTCAGAGTATCCATACATTATTTTGAATTATTCTGTGTGGGAGATCTGTTCTCAACTCATTTATTTTTATTGCTTTGGATTTAAAGACCAGGGTCCTTACAGACAAGGGATACTTTGGCAAATTTTCTTTAGAAATTACATGTTAGAATTTTTGAGGTGTTTCTATGGCATATGAGAAAACGGCTGAATTTTTGGAATCTCAGTTTTATTTTTTTTCTCATATGCCTTTATATGATGTATTTATCTTCCCTTTCCTTTTTTCTCCACCTTAATATATAATTCTGTGCAAGTTCTTAGTAAATATTCTATCTGCTATGTTAAAGATATTAATTGATTGTTTTAGAAAGGTAATCCCTTTTAAAATAGTAATTATTTTTCTGACTTGTGTGGTTCTCTATATTTTCGGTTTATAAGGGATACTATTTTTAAAAAAATATATATTTTATTGATTTTCCACAGAGAGGAAGGGAGAGGGATAGAGAGCTAGAAACATTGATGAGAGAGAAACATCGAGCAGCTGCCTCCTGCACACCCCCTTCCGGGAATGTGCCTGCAATCAAGGTACATGCCCTTGACCAGAATTGAACCTGGTTTTAGCTATAAGGGATACTATTGTATTATTTTTTTTTTCATGGTCATCTGCTAAACTATCCGCTAAATGGTGAGATTATTGTTCCAAGCCTGTCATCATTTTCCAAATCTAATCTCCAGGATTTCAGAAACTAGTATCATTAGTTAGACTTGTATTTTATTGTGTTTTGTTTTTAGAATTTTTAAATTGTAAATTTGTACAACTTATTTTTTACTTAATATATTATTGTGTTTTTATATCAATAAATATTACCTGAAAATATATTTTGATACCTGTATAATATTCAATCCTATGTCAGTATGTGTGCCAATTTTGCCATATTTTTAGGCTAAAGTTTGTATATTATTTTAATTTCAATTTTTATTACTAAATGTAATTTTTCTTATATTCATCAACCACTTATTATGTCAATTACTAATATGTCAATTAGTAATTAGTAAGGTATGTCACTTACCTTTTTATGTCAATTACTAATATTTATATTGGGTTTAAGTGTTTCCTTAAATATTGGTGAGATCTCATTATTTTTTTATTATTGTTTTAGTATTTCCCCCAGGTGCTTTGAAAAAAATTAAAATCTACAGAAAAGTTGAGAGAATAGTATATTGAGCACCATATCCTTCCCCTACATTCATCAATTATTAACATTTTGTTACATTTGTGCTCTCAAATATGCAAGCATGTATTTATTCTTCTGAATCATTTGTAAATGAATTGTGGACATCACATACTTCCCTCTTAAATTCTGCAACATGATCAATCACCAAAGAATATGACATTCTGCTCTATAAGCACAATGCCATTATCACACATAGAACATTTAACATTAATACTCATTATTTAAGCTCCCAACAGGTATTCTTAAGTGTTTAAAGTAACACTCACATTTCCTTGCCATTGGGGTCCTGACTCATAGAGACTACATACAAAGCATATTAGCTGAATGAAGAATAAGCATTGTCTTAGAAAATATTCTTTAACTTTAATGTATAGAATTTCTCATATACTGGATGAATAATACAGCTCAGAAGGGAGGCTCACCCAGTATGTTCAGGCTTATGTGCACATTTAGAGTGTTCCTCCAAAATATACACACAATTTGAATAAATATAAAGTCATTAAAGTACATTTCATTTTCAAAATTGAGCTCTTATCTGTATTCATTTTGGGGGGACACACTCTATATTGGGCATGGAAGTCCAGGTATGTCAGCTAGATCTCAAGTCTGGTAGCTGAATCAGCCACGGGAATGCAGACCCTGTTCAGGTGTGCCTACTTGAAGCCGAGGCATGTTGGTTGCACCTGGGCATAGAAAATGAGGAGTAGGCTTGACATTGTTCTGGGCATAATTGTCTTTAACAGAGTGATCTTTAAAATGTGGCTTAATATCATATATTCCAGAGTCTCAGCAATCAGATGAATTTTCCTTATCTCCTTGGACAGTGATCGGCAAACTCATTCGTCAACAGAGCCAAATATCAACAGTACAATGATTGAAATTTCTTTTAAGAGCCAAATTTTTTAAACTTAAACTTCTTCTATCGCCACTTCTTCAAAATAGACTCGCCCAGGCCATGGTATTTTGTGGAAGAGCCGCACTCAAGGGGCCAAAGAGCCGCATGTGGCTTGCAAGCTGCAGTTTGTGGACCACGGTCCTTGGAGAAAACCCAGTAAGGGGAAGGGGTACAAATCATGCTTCCTGAGTGGTGAGAGCAGGTGGGTGCAGTCTGATCCTCCACAAGCTGAGATTTTAGTAGGGATGGGAGAAGGGTGGAGATACTTTCGCTGTAACATCTGCCTCTGGTGACAAGTCTTTCTCAGATGCATACCTGGGGTCAGACTTGATTTAAAAAACAACAACAGTTTTATTGAGATACTAAAGGCCTGATTCATGCAATTTGTACACTCAGGTGGGGGTCCCTCAGCCTAGCCTGTGCTGTCTTGCAGTCCGGGAGCTCCATGGAGGAAGGCCTCACCCATTCACCATAGCCCACAGGTTAGGTAGCCTGGGCCTCCCTCTGCAGGTGATCTATTTTGGAACCATGTGATCCATTGTCCCAAAGTGGTAGGTCTGCCCACCTGGCCAGGGCACCAAATCTATTGCCCAGAAGAGGGAAGCCCAGACTACCCAGCCAGCTGTGCTGCAGTGGGTGGGACAATAGATCACGGATCCCCCTCCCCTCCTGCACACCCCTATTGATCATCACCTTCCCCTTTGCTTGTGGCCTGGGCCTCCCTCTACGGGGGTGGGGCAATGACTGGGCCCCTGACCAATCACATTGCACCTGCCTTGGCTTGCCTGGCACCAGTGCATGTGATAGCATGGACTTTGGACAATCATTCTGCTGTTCGGCCATTTGGTCTATTTGCATATTATGCTTTTATTATTAGAGATATTTCACATATTCTGTAATGCACCCATTTAAAGTATTCAGTTTAATGGTTTTGATATGTATTGTATTATTAATTTTTATAAATTGTAGTAAAATATATATATATATAGCATAAAATTCACCATTTTAACTATTGTTTATTGTACAATTCAGGGACATTAATTACATTCATTGTGTTGAACAACTATTGCCACTCTCTTTCCAAAACTTTTCACCCTAAACAGAAACTCTGTAACCATTATGTAATACTCCCATTCCTCCCTTCTTCTAGCACCTGTTAATCTCTAGTGTACTTCCACTACCGAATTGTACAGTCTAGTCTAGATACCATATATAAATAGAGTGATATTTGTCCTTTTGTGTCTGATTCATTGGACTTAGCATAATATTTTCAAGATTCATCTGTGTTGTATGTGTCACTTGAATACATACATCCTTTTATGGATGAGTAATATTCCATTTTATTCAGATACCACATTTTGCTTTCCATTCTTCTGTTGATGGACCCCAGTGGGTATTGGGTTATTTCTTCCTTTTGACTGTTGTGAATAATGGTACAGTGAACACTGATCTATAAGTATCTCTTTTAATCACCTCTGCTTGCAGTCCTTTTAGATCTCTGTCTAGGAGTGGAATTTCTGGATCATATGGCAGATTTACATTTAGCTTTCTGAGGAATCACCAGCTTTTCCACAGTGGTTGCCCAATTTTACATTTTCACCAGCAGTGTGCAAAGGCTCCATTTTCTCCACATCCTTACCAACACGTCTTTTCCCTCTTAAAAAAATTACAGTGATCCTTGTAGTTGTAAAGTACATTGTCATTGTGGTGTAAAAATTGATATTTTAATGTTAGGAGTCTATTGAATGAAACTAAAATTGATCAGATTTAGATCATTGTAGAGGTAACACTTTTTGGCTGGATCTTGGTTGAAACTTGATAAGGATTCTCCAGATAGTAGGGATCAGTGAGAATCAATCAGTGGGGATCAGAGTGTGTGTGTGTGTGTGTGTGTGTGTGTGTGTGTGTGTGTGTTTAGGGGAGAGGGATCCATTATTCCTAATTTGATTATGTTAAAGTCATTTGATTTGCATTGTTTTATGGTTGTACTGAGGGCTGATTTCTCAGAACAATGGAATAAAAACAGTTCTAGGTTCTAGGAAGAATGATATAATTATTCTCTCGCATCTGCTTATTTTTAAAATATATTTAATAGTGCTGAGAAATGGCTTATAACTATTAGATTTTCTTTACCCTTGTTTTTGGAAAAAAAAGAGTACTTACAGTCTCTATGGAAAAAATATGGTTTTTGTCTCTTCATTGATGAATAATAGAAATAATAGAAAATGCAAAATAGTAGAAGCTTAAACACATAAGAGTTAATTCTCTTCTGTAAATAAATCTAGTTGTATAGTATCTTGGGTAACTTTGATAGTCTATGACATCATCAAGGACATTAGCTTTTTTGACATTTTTATTTCACCATCGAAAGCCCTGACTTCTGTTCTTAAGGTCACCTCATAATCCAGGATGTTTGCTGGAACCATTATCAAGTCCACATTTCATGTTGCTGGAAGAAGGAATGCGGAGAACTGCAAAAAAAAAGGATGTACCTACATCTGAGTCAGCCTTCTTTTAAGAACCTTAGAGGATCTGCATAATATTCCTGCTTGTATAATATATCTTTAGCCAACACTTGGGTTTATGTTCCTCCCTCACTGAAATGGAATCTGGGTAAAATAAGCTTTTAGCTGGATACATTGCCACCTGAACACAGTGGGTTTTTCTTACTGCTAAAGAAGAAAGGGAAAATTAATATTGGGCAGGTAAAAATACAAGTTTTCAGTAAATTACATTTTTAAATATTATAGCTGTGTGTTTCAGGGTAGTCTCTAAGTTTCAGTCAATTTGGTTCAAGTATCAAACCCAAGGGCTAGGAGGGCTTAGAGCTCAGATATGTGAGGTGGTGTGGTTTGAAATTTGATCCAATCAGGTCACCCCTAGGCCTTGGGCACTCAGTTCCTTCATTTGTAGAATTTGGTGGTTGGGTTAAGTCAGTAGTCAGCAAACAGCGGCTAATGAGCCACATGTGGCTCTTTGGCCCCTTGAGTGTGGCTCTTCCACAAAATACCACCTGCAGGCATGCACATACAGTGTGATTGAAACTTTGTGGCCCATTCGCAGATGTTTGTTTTTTGGTTCTCAAAAGAAATTTCAATCATTGTACTGTTGATATTTGGCTCTGCTGACTAATGAGTTTACTGCCACTGGGTTAGCCCCTTCTAGGACTAAAGTTTTGAGTCTGTCAGATGTCATTGTGTTGACCAAAGTTTTTTTCATTATTATTCTTTCTGAAAACTCATTCATTTGTAAAAGTATTGCTGAAGTCCTCTAACATTAAAATTCAAACCTTGGGTATATAAATTAGTGTTGAAATACTATACCATTTTTTTCTTTTTTCTCTTCTTTACTTCTATGTAGTGTTTTTTTGTTTTGTTTTGTTTTGTTTTTAACATATCTTGTTTTTTTCATGTTTCCTTCATTTTCCTTTATTTCTCTCTCTAAACTATTGTCAAGGGCCTTTGAAAAAAATTCTTAAATGTTATTAAGAAATTGTAGTCAGGGAGCCCTTTGTTCCCGAGTCATTTAGAAGATTGCTTTCCTTTTTGTTAAATACAAAAAATTGTCAACCTGTATCGTTAAAATGTGCCCCAAACCGCATTCACCAATAAAAAGTGTCAGCTCTCATCGTTGCCCAGATATTATTCTTTCCAAAAGCTGAGCGCTCGCTCTCCAGGCTTTCCAAACAGTCTTCGACTCATTCATCTTCCTGGTTTCGTTACATTTTGAATCTCTCTGGGTCTATATGGGGTGGCAGCCTGTCTTTTAAAAATTAATGAGTTCCAAATGCCATTCAAACTTATTTCCGCCATCCCCCCTCCCTTCTCCAGCCCTGCCTGTTCCAGTCTTAAGTTCTGTATAAATATTGAGCTGGAGATAGTTTCTAAAGAAGTGTTTGGACTTTTAATTAACACTGACAGCCTGTCTGCTTGGGATTTTGCTCTGCTGTCTCCATGGAAAAGTCAGGCAGGTCAGTATGGAGAGGGGAGGAGGCTGTGCAGTGGATATGTTCCTGGCGGCTGGCCCTAGAGACACTGAACTCTGAGCCAACCATGAAGTCATTTTGAATTTAAGGAGTCTTGCTAATCCAAGGCAATGCGTCTTAATTTGACAAAGTAAAGGCTGCCCGATAAGCAACCCTAACTACAAGTTCTGTGAAACTGGGGGTGTTTGTAAGTTTAGACTGTGCTAGAGAAATGTGGTGATGTGGGAATGGGCTCTTTCTCTTCTGTTTACTCTCTTTCCCACCCCATCCCCCTCTCCTCTTACTTACTTTGGCCCAATTCAGCCCTGCAGTCTGGCCTCTGCAGTGGCTTGATGTGAAATTTGAGAAACATATGTAGTTTTCTATTTCAGGAAAATGATCTCAGGGATTGAATGTGGGCTGATTTTTTTTTTTTTTTTTTTTTTTTCTCTCTCTTTTTTTTTTTTTTTTTTTTTTTTTTTTTTTTTTTTTTGTTCTTGTTGGCTGTGAAATTCTGATCTTGCCCAGTGTGGTTTTTTGATGACGGGAAAGAGGCTTCGAAGAGCTTTTTATCAGAATTTTATGTAATAAACCTTAAGGCTTGGTTTCTTTACTTGGGCCCCCCACCCCTCCCCAGCCCAGGATACAATGTCATCTATTCTGTCAGAAGTGGGAAGAAGTGCACATTGTTCCTATTTACAACCAACTTATTGCTGCTGGCACACATACATACAAAAATGGCCACTGTGTCTGTCGTTCACAAAAGCTATTTTAAATGTAGTTCAGTGGAGGACCAGGGGTTTGCATACTGTTGCCTATAAAGGAAAAGCAGTCCCTGGGGAGAAGCGTGCCTTTGTTTTGCCTTGGAAGGGCCAGTATTCTTCTTTGTTCTAGAGGTGAGTGCCAACCATGGGCCCCGTGCCCTGCAAACCAAATGTCATTGATCCTGCCGTGCACAGACTGTGTGGGGCCAGCATCGTGGTGACCTGTTGCCGGGGAGGGCTGAGTGGGGCTCAGGCGTGGGCCAGGCTGAGACTGGCTGTGAGCTGGGGAGGCAGGAGGTGGACTCACAGTATTTTCAGTTAGGTTGCCCTGCCCCATGTCAGAGGGTCTGTGTGGAATGAGGCCTGGCTGCCGCCCCTGGGAGCATCTCACTCGCCTTGTAGAGAAAGGCTCCCTACCTGTGGTTGTCCATAGACATGAGATCTTGAAGGGAGTAGCATGTCTGTGTTCATCTTTATATCCAGGAGTGCTTGCTGAATGCTTAAGAAAATGGTGTGCGGATAGAGGTCTCTGTCTTCTCTGCATATCCTGATGATGCAGAGAAGGACCTGCCTCTCCACCCCAGAGCAGGGTGCGTTCAGAGGAAGGAAGAAGGAGAAAGCAAAAGGGAGGCATATGCAGAGGGAAGGGAGCTGACATTCCTGGGCAGAGCACATGTTACCCTACTTGATCCGTACAGTGTGTCATTTTTACGGATGAGGAAGCTGAGACTCAGAGATCACACAGCTACTTAGGAGCAGAGGTTGGATGTGAATCTGGGTTTGCTGTGGCTCATCTTCCTAAGAGGGAGAATGGATGAAAAACTTAGTTTCCCTCTCATTGCACTCATTTCCGCTTCCTTCTTTTTGGTCCTGTAGGTGAACTGACCATCTCCCTCAGGCCCAAAGCTCTGGCATTTGTCGAAATAGTTTGGAAAAGACCCTTTCACAAGGTGAAGCTTATAGCCTCAGGGCCCCTCACTTGCCTGGGTCCTGCTGTGCTAGTAGCTGCTGGGAGTGTAGAATGTTCCAGGTGGGGACAGGTTGCTTTCAAGAAGCATTTCTAATCTTAAAAAAAAAAAAAAAAAAAAAAAAAAAAAAAAAAAAAAGGTGGGTGGGTGGAATCTACTAATAAATCCCTAAAGCTCTGCTTATTTGTTATAACTTTTTCCTTATTGTAGACATTTTCTATTGCATCTGATTTTGCATTCATAAATTTGTATTCCTTTTCTTAATGAGTTCACCACATAAAAGCTTCAAATCCTGGATTTTCCCTCGCTAGTGGTGTGAGAGTATCCTTCAGGGTACCATGCTAGCCCTGTGACCTTGAACAAGTGACTTCCATTTCTGCACTTCATTTTCCTCATTGGTACTTCATGTATAGGCTTCATGTATGGGCGTCCAAAGAGTTCATGTATATAGAGCTTACAATACAGCATGGTGAGGACTCAATAAATGTGGTGTTTAGTTGTTACTAATATGAGACCCAAGTAGATGGAGCTTAATCCCAGTGTCTGCCATTAAAACATTGACCTTCTGGAAGGGATTGTTCCAGGACCACTTTAGACTTACATTAAAAAGCCCAGACTATCACTTTATGCATTTATTTCCTTACCGTCTTTGACCATCACCCAAATGGATTCAAGTACACTTTATTACATGGAAAACTGGTGATATTTTCAAAGATCTGAGACAAGAGCTGTCTTTCTCTGCCGTTCTTCATCACCCACCAACATTCCAGCCACATCAGACATCTTGCTAATCCCTGGGCCTTGTCACGTCTGCTTGCCTTTGCACATACTGCTCCCTCTCTCTAGAATACTCTTCAGGATTGCTGTCTACCTGCTGAACTGTTGCTTATCCTTCAGGATGCATCTTAAACATCGGACCCCCAGGGCAGTAAGACACTCCTCATTGTTTCTGGGGTTCTTCTAGCAGTTCTCTCTTACTGGAGTTATTCTCAGCACATGTTTTTCTCCTACTAGCAGAGCCTTTTGGATGAAGACACTACCATTTATTCACTTTTGCATCCCTAGTGCAGGACATGGTGCATATTGGGAGCTGAGAAATTTGGGGGGTTGATTGAAAACAGTTTTCCTTTCCATACCCTTCCTACATTTAAGAAGACAATAGTTTGTTCCAGAATCATGTTTGTCCCTTGATTTATACTCCAGTTTAATAAATGCTTTTTAATGCCCGATTGATCTCCAATCTGAAATAACTTTATAGCCTCTTCTCTTTGTTTCCCTGCTTTTAACCCTCTGATGTAAGCAGATAGTGCGCTCTAAACAAACACTTCAGTTGTGTCTTCCTTGATAAACTGACTTCAGAGTTCAAGACCTTGTATACGTGGTCCACACAGCTCTATCCCAAATTCCAAACACGCGGATTGGATTGACACAGAATAATAGTTATAGAGGTAGAAGAAATAGTAATAATAGCAGTGTTTGTAGTTTATACTAATAACAGGGTAGTTAACATATATGCTGGCTCTATTGTGAGCATTTGAGATATACCAGCCCCTTCAGTCCTCCTAATATCCCTGTGTTCTATAATTATCATGCATAGTTTACAAATAAGAAAAGTGAGGTTCAATGAGGCCAAGGGGGGCGTTGGTGGTATAGTGGTTAGCATAGCTGCCTTCCAATGAGGCCAAGGAACTTGTCCAAGGTCACACAATTTAGCTGCAAAATTGTGATTTGAACCCAGGTAGTTGGCTGCAGAATTCAGGCTTTTTACCACAGTGGTATACTGCCTCTGGTTAGCACTGATCAGCTCAGCACTTCTTTGTTAACTGATTTGTAAGGGAATCCAACAGACACCTATTTTTCTAAAGTAGAGAGTTCACTTGTTAGGTGATTATTCACCCCACACCAGTGGTTTTCAAAGTGTGGTCTCCAGCGCTGGCTAGTGTGGCTTAGTTGTTTAGGTGTCTTCCAGTGCACCAAAAGGTTGCCAGTTCAATGCCCAGTCAGAGCACATGCACAGGTTTCTGGCTTGATCCCAAACATTGACATGCAGGAGGCAGCTGATGTTTTGCTGTCACATCGATGTTTCTCTTTCACTCTCTCTCCCTCTTCTTTCCTCTCTATCTATAATCAGTTATTTAAGAAAAAAAAAAATGGTTCCCAGACCAGAAGCATGTTCATCACCTGGAAATATAGTAGAAATGCAAATTCTCTAGCATCACCTGAATTAAAAACCCAGAGAATGGGGCCCAGTAATCTGTGTCTTAACAAATCTTTTATGAGTTTCTGATGTATGCTGATATTCGAGAACCACTTCCCAAGACTGTTATTTTATCTGGAATTTTGCCTCTTCTTTTGGCCTTTCTCTCCTCCTCCTCCTCCTCCTCCTTTTTATATAGAAAATACAGACATTTTACCCACCTCCTCCAAGTTTACTGAGATATAATTGATATATGATATTGTATGTTTAAGGTACAAATTGTGTTGATTTGATATCCCTACGTATTGCAAAGTGATTACTACCATTGTGTTAGCTAATTATGTCACATAATTGCCATTTCTTTCTTCGGTTGAGAAAATTTAAGGTTTACTCTCTTGGCAGTTTCCAAGTGTATAATACAATATTCTAACAATAATCATCATGTTATGCATTGGATCCCTAGAATTTATAATTGGAAGTATGCACCCTTTGACCATCATCTCTCCATTTACTCAACCCGCCAGCCCTTGGCAGTCACCATTGCACTCTATATTATAGAGTTCAGCTTTTCTGAATTCCTTATATAAGTGAGAACGTACAGTATCTGTCTTTCTCTGTCTGACTTATTTCACTTAGCATGATGCCCTTGAGGTCCATCCACTTTATTGCAAATGGCAAGATTTCCTTCTTTCTTGGGCTGAATAATATTTCAGTGGGTGTGTGTAAAACATTTTCTGCATCCATCCATCCACGGATGGACACTTAAATTTGTTCACATCTTGTCTATTGTAAATAATGCTGCAGTGAACATGGGAGTGCAGGTATCTCTCTAAGACCTTCTTTTAATCTCCTTCGAATCTATACCCAGAAGTGGAATTGCTGGATCATGTGGTAGTTCTACATTTGATTTTTTGAAGGTACCTCCATACTGTTTTCCATAGTGGCTGCCCCAGCGTACATTTCCACTAACAATGCCCAGGGCTCTCTTTCCTACATGCTCTTTGAAAGGGAACTTTTGCTCTCTCTCTTGTCTTTTCAGTGTTACTTCGTGGCTTTTCTTAAAGTGAGTCATACCTTTTGGATATTTCACCTGTATCTTCCTGATTTCTGTGTTATGTGGGGGACTATGCTCTAGCCTCAGTGAATGTATTGCTAGGCTTCCTGAGAGATTTCAAAATTTGGGGTGGGTTTGGAGCTTGATAATTTTTTTTTTCCAGTGCTGATGGATTTCAGGATCTGGGACCTTAAAGATTACAATATCCCTGCCATCCAGCTCTGCTCTCTCAGGTTCCCCTAAGTGGAGGGGAAAGAAGGAGCCCAGAAATGCAGGATAACAGAGGAAGGGGAGGTAGCAGAACCAGTGAATGAGGAACCAGGTTTCATGTCATCGAACTTTCCAGAAATATCCTCGTCCCTATAGACCTAGTTACACACAGTAGAATAAAGGACACTGGACTTTGCATTTGATTTAGAATCCTGGCTCAGCCCTTTTATGTATGTGATTTTGGGAAAGTGATCTTGCTGAGAGGCAACTCCTTCATCTGTAAAATGGGGATAGTACTACCTACATCGTGAAGATGCTGTGAGAATTTGTTGAGGCACATGAGCATCTAAATCATGCATGTTGTTTCTGTGTTGAGGGGAAGCCATAAGAGCTTAACTGAGTCACTAGCATCTTCACCAGAGAGTATTCTAAGAAATGGATTGTAGGATTTTTAGAGCAACAGGGACTCCAGAGTCCTCCAAATCACTGCTATTCCAAGGCTGGAATTCTGGGAGGTCTAATTCCAGGGAAAATCAGGCACCAGATTGAATGCTTTATGTCTTAAGTCTCCTCATTTTCAAAAAGGTATCTAAAAATGATTTAACAATGTCAGGATTTAGACTTAAGGTTTCTTTTTGTTTGTTTTTGTGCTTTTTTGTGTTTTTGTGGTTTTTTTTTTTTTTTTTTTTTTTTTTTTTTTTTTTTTTTTTTTTTTTTTTTTTACATGTTCCAAGAGGCCACTGCTGCAAGGCAAGACCTAAGGCCTGTACAAATATTGATGCAACTGTCAGAGGTACATGGTATTTGACCTTCTATTAATAAAGACAAATTATTGCATTTCTGTGATATTTGAGTCTGTAAGAATTTCCCTTAATTCTACTGGTATTCTATTCCACAGCTACTGGGGCTGCAGGGACAGGGGACATGGGGTTGTGTTTCTGATTTATGAGGTGGAATATTAGTCTGATTTGCTCAACTGAAAGTCACAGATGGTTCAGATAACAGCATAGTGAAACCTCCTGACTGATACCAGCCACAGAAACAACTCAAGTAGTTGGTGGCAAAGGAACAAGTTTGAACAGAAGTTATCCACAGAATAAAATACTTATTCTTTGGGGGGACAAGTAGGGAAGTGCAAATAAATAGATGCCCCGCAGATACAGAGCAGGTTAGACTGGGAGTGGAAGGACTTTGAAGGAGGGTTTGTGTGGACATTTGCAGGAGGTAGGCAGTGGAGGCTTCCTCATGGCTGTTTGCTAACACCGTCCCATTTTGTGGATTGTTCCCTTTCCCCCAGATTTTACTGGTGGGCCACACCAGCGTAGCAGGGCAGCAAAGGATAGCCTGCATTACTTAGAAAGAAATCTCAGCCTACACAGGGTAGCCTTGTTATTTTTAACCCTTGCCTTGCTGCGTGCAGACAGAGCACTTTGGAATCAGTTCATCTAAGCCTTAGACTTCAAAGGGAACTCATTCTCATTTGACAGCAGTCATATCCATTTTTGCCAACTCTTTGACCTTTCAAATAACATGCACTCAGGTCTGACCTGTCAACTGTCTATAAAAACCCATCCAGATCAAGGGCTCAGCATTTTCAACAGCACAGCTAAAGGAGGGGGGCCTTCTCATTTTATTCCTCCAGGACTTGTCCTCAGGGAAAGCCAGCTGCTGTCCCGAAGTCTTAATGAGATGTGTCTGTGGAAGCCTTGAGATGCCGGAGCCTCAACTTACATGACGATCCTGTACCCTTTTATTACAAGTTGCACAGGATGTTTTTAGCCACTCATGTCAGCATTTTTCTCCAGCTGCAGTCAATTTTATCTAATTCTTGTTGATCATGATCATTTGACTATAAAAGTATAAAAAGGAAAAAAGAAGTATTTCCAGAGTCCGTTTGCTATGAGAAAATAGGACATGTTGACCTTTCCATTTCTGTCCATCTGGGGGCTTTTGGCTATGAGGGTCAGTTTACATGTGGCTATGGGATCACTCTTTGGTGTGCTTCAGGCAGTCCAGATGTCTGGAAACGTTGCAAAGTGAAAAAGAAAGTTAGAGAGAAATCTGATTTGATTCGACCAGAACCTGATTGGTTAAGCCAGTAAGCTCCCAATAGCTCTAATCTATGAAGCGTTTTTGTATTTCCGTTGCTTCCTTATACAGGGTGGGGGTAAGAATAGTACCTATTCCATAGGGTGATTGTGACTATTGACGGTATTAATACTTGTAAAGCATTTGCATAGTAATGCTGGCACATGGTAAGTTCTCAGTAAATGGCATTGTTTGTATTGGTTTTAGAATTAATCAAATATGTGTTTAAGTGTCCCCTCTGTCATTTACTGGTTGTGTAGTCTTGGAAAAGAACAGAATCAATCAACATGGCTGCCATTTATTGAATATTATCTTATAATGCCAGGTATTATACTAAGTACATTTTACCGTATTTTATTTCTCTCTTTATTCTTACTCAAACAGTCTGAGGTAGGTATGATTATATCCATTTTATAGATGAGTAAGGTAAGGTTTAGAGAAGCTGTAAAGCTTGCCCAAAGTAATAGAGCTAAGTTGCTGGTAAAGCTAACTCTCTGAAGTTCTTGTTCTTGGTTACCTACTTAGGTTCTCAAGACATACTATTATCATTTGTAACAGGAATAACAATAGCTCTTTGTAACTAGTTGCTGTTGTACATAAAGTACTTGGCATTTACTGGGCAGTCTTGACATGATGCACTGGGTTGTTACACCTCATTAGAACTTTGTATGCAGTAGAAATGTCTATCTTCTGTTTCTAATGCCATGTGTCTTTCTGTAGGGATTGAAAGGAAGGTCAGTGGGGTCTTGCATTTCTGAGAACTTTGAATCACATGTATGATCTGGTTCCATAGATGCTTGACTATCTATGTGTATCTATACTTTTCATAGTATGTGTACCACGTAAGGAATATCAAAATCTTTGAAATTATAGACTCAGACCTGGAAGTGTCTCAGCCCTAATGTTTTGCTTTTCTGTTTATTCTGAAAGTTGTTAAGGAAACTGGCTCAGCTAAAGCCAAGCATTTAGGAATCAAGTACTTTTGGATGGGCAGGGTGGAGCCAGCGTTGTACATACACTTTTGGCACTCAGAAGCAACAATCATCCTTTAGAGTGGTATGTACAGATGTAATATATTCCATTATGTTTTAGCCTATATTTTCTGCCTTAGCCAGTGAAAACACTGACAAGTTGGATCGTGGGCCTCTGCCTCATTTTTTTCTCCTTCTGAAGTCAGATCTTCCATATGAAGGATCAACACCCACTTCATTTATTCAATTTCCCATTCATTCCTTAACCCCTTATTTATGCCTTCACCCCTACCATCCACCTGAGGTTGGTTACCATCCACCAGTAATTTTCTTACTGTGCTTTATGACATGAATGTGTACCCCACACATGTCTACACACCTTAATATCAGTCCCACATTCTCCAGGGACACAGTGGTAAGGAATTGTCCTTCTAGGGTATCATTTAAAGTTAGCAAGAATATGTTTTGGGAACTTCATTTTTCTCTAACACTTATTTTATTTACTCTGTATTTTAAAAAAAAAGTATTGGAGAGGATTTATCACTCTTCATATACACAATTGTTGATTTTTTTTTTTTTTGGTGTGAAATATGGAGGCCATAAGGTTGACATTTTTCTTTTAACTCATCCTTAAAAAAATATGAAGAATTCTAAATAGAACCTTTTTTGGAAAGAATTTTGGGTTTAGTAGAACTAAATAACCAAATATTATCTTTAATTCTTTATTATTGTTATATTTTACTAGAGGCCCGGTGCACGAAATTCATGTGTGGGTACGGTTCCTAGGCCTGGCCTGCTAACAGGGTCATCTTCCTCGAATGCCTGCAGCTGGCCCTGCTTCCACCCGTATCCCCAGTTCCCCATTTGCCATCGGACTATTAAAGCCCAATGACCAGAGGATAGGCCTGAGAGGTCAGCCTTTTCTGCCTGTTCACTGGCTCTGCCCCCACCACAGGTTGCCCTCTGTGTGCGGAGTGACTGGTAGGGTGGGGGCCTTGGCCTGGCACCACCTGCATACCCTGCCACCCATCCCCATTCTCAATTCACCATCGGGCGATTGGAGCCTGTTGGCTGGGGGAAGGAACCGAGAGGTGATTAGTGTGCCTCATAGTCAATGGTCGAGCTGTCATCTTGTTGTTTCACCATTAGGGTCAATTTGTATATTACCCTTTTATTATATAGGATGTTATGAGTGTTAGAACCAAACAGTGCCATAAAGATTCTAAATCTTTCTCATTTTAATAGTACTTGGCTTTATATTACTTAACTTTTTATATGGATTTATAGTCTCAAATAAGATACATAGTTCTTTGTCAACTCAATAAGTTACTGATCTCTCTCTCGTGATATTTGGTTTATCAATCTATTATTAAATTATTTCACATTTCTTAATAATTGATTAGATACATAGTAACAGTTTTCAAACCCATCATTAATAGCATTTTGCTTCCATAATAATAAATAGATATTTATATTTCAACCAACTTACAACTTACATTTTCTAAATATGAAACTTATAAATATATTTTTGTGCCTCAAATTGGTTTTATATTACTAAAATTCATATGCTGGAAGTGAATACTAGGATATGAACAGCAAATCCCATACTGCTTTGTATTACTGACAATGTTATATTGTCTAGCTATAATGGAGACCCTGGCTATGATCACTGTCATTGAACAATGCCTGAGTTGACAATGAAATAAGCAATGCCAGAGATTGAGGTCAGAGACAATACCGGTAGTGATTTAGGGTAAATACTATTGCCATGCTAACCTTTAGTGTATTCTGGAACGATCTCCATTTTAGACATCTGGAAATGTTGAGGGGTTGAGATCTTAAGTAACCTGTTAAGGTTTCAGGACCAGTAAGTACTTGCCAGAATTTAAGTAATAAAGGTCATGCCTTTAACTACCACTGTCCTACAAGCCACTCAATAAGCATTTGTCTATTAAGCAAATCAATTTCTTCAGGGAATTGATTCTAGTGATAAAGATAAATAACCATAATAAATTATAATTCAGTGTGAAAAATGTGTGACCACAGAATGAACAGTACACAATAAATTGGGGTGAGATTGGGAACAACTTGAGGGAAGGAATGGAAAGAGGAGCGTTTCAGAGGAGGCACAGAGACTGGGTTCCCAGCCTTTCCTTTGAGCTGCCATGCAGCCTGTCTCCACTCCGGACACAAGACATACTGTTCAGTGTTTTGATTTATTTGTTCATCTTCACCTGTCACTAGACTGTAAGCTCTCCAAAGACTGGGGCTGAATCTCATATTTTCATCATTTAGTGCAGGATCTAGTACCTAACAGCTATTTAATAAACACATAATGATGAGTTATATTCCAGGAGTGAAGACAGTGGACAGGTAGAAGAAAACAAGACATTACAGCCAAAGATATGAGTGTAAATGAAGATGTGGAAACTCACTGCATGTTGAGGAAACAGTGGGCAGTTTGGAGTGGGCTGAGCATGGCAATATAGACTGACGTCTTGTGAAGGGTGGTTAGCCATACATACTCATATGCCATGATAATAAATGATATTAGCCCAGTGGGCATGGCTCAGTGGTTGAGTGTCAATCCATGAACCAGAAAGTCAAAGTCAATTTCCAGTCAGGACATATGCCTAGTTGTGGGCTCAATCCCTAATGTGGAGCATTTCAAGAGGCAACCGATTAGTGATTCTCTCTTATCATTGGTGGTTTCTATCTTCCTTTCTGAGATCAATAAAATTGTGTGTGTGTTTGTTTGTTTTTTAAATATATTTTTATTGAATTTTTTACAGAGAGGAAA
This sequence comes from Pipistrellus kuhlii, assembly GCF_014108245.1. NCBI lineage: Eukaryota > Metazoa > Chordata > Mammalia > Chiroptera > Vespertilionidae > Pipistrellus > Pipistrellus kuhlii. The sequence continues at coordinate 156,573,723 of NW_023425515.1, read as the reverse complement.
AGAGAGGGATAGAGAGTTAGAAACATTGATGAGAGAATCATCGATCAGCTGCCTCTTGCACACCCACTACTTGGGATGTGCCCACAACCAAGGTACGTGGCCTTGACTGGAATCAAACCTGGAATCTTTCAGTCTGCAGGCCGATGCTATATCCACTGAGCCAAACCGGTTTTGGCTGGGATATTAAATTTCTGAGTGCATGACTTTCCCTGTTACATCTTCATCTCTTTAAGAACAAAGACAAGGGCTCGAGAGCTAGGTTATTTCATACGGTAAAAAAGATGTTTCCTTTTCCCACCTCTGCTGGTCCTCTGCTGTGTGACAGTGGACATGACACCTAGCTTTATGGTCCTGCTTCTCACATAGTGGGCATTTGATAAGGATTTGTTAATTGGATTAATCAATGTGACTATTGTTTTTTTGTTTTGTTTTTTGCAAGAAACTTTGGAGGAATTTGAGATACAACTATGTAAGAGACTCAGTATTGTGCCTTATACTTATTCATGGAGTGGGATACAAGAGTTAGAGACTTTCAGACAAGAGGGTTACTGACCATTTAAATTGGGTAGCAGTTCTGTGGTTCAGAATGGCTAATCCACTTGGAATTGAACCTAGACAGTGGCAGGTTGTGTGTGTGTGTGTGTGTGTTGTGGGGGAAGGCAAAGGCGGGGAGGGGCATCAAATCCCCTGGAAGAGGAATTATTTGGCCAAAGGAACCAAGACTCCCAGAGGTTCCCAGTGGCTCCCAGGGTCAATGAAAAGGCTCCATTCTCAGTGGATGCCACCTTGGAGTGCAAATCAAGTGACAGGTAAGATGCTCAATTGTTTAGATCTACCCAGCAGAGAAGTCAGGGGTCAGTGAAGCCTGGGTGTGGCATTCTCAAATCTTGAGGCCCTAGGCTTAGTGCTGGGATATAGGCAGCACAGTTTAGCCCACTGCCTTGTGTGGCTGAGTCTAAGTCCAGAATTTTGCCTCTGGCTGTGGTCTGCCCGGGGCTCATCATAAAAGTTGCAGGGTCATGGAAGGAGGGAACTGATGCATTTTGGGAAGTCAAAAATAAAGCAAGGTATGAGTTACCAGTGAGTTGAATGCTTCTGGAAGTCTTGTAAGGGTTCTTTGGGGTGATAAAGGAATTTTGTTTTTTCTTTTCTTTCTCTCTATAAATCATACCAGAGGGTAACATTTTTTTCTATATTGATGTTGATAACACTAGACCATGCTCTGTATATGTCCAATGTGGTAATTGGGAGAACCATAAATTTCTTTATTCCTCATGCATTAATCAAAGCCCTGTAATGGTCCCTGCTTGTAGGGACATTGAAATAAAAGCCAGACTCTCCCTCAGTCACACTGCAGTGCATTTAGCACCATAGCCGAAATCTAGTAGGTTCCAGACTTTGCATTAGCAAAGGGAGGAGGAGTGATTACTTCTGTCCAGGGAATCAGGAAAAACATCATAACATGGAAAATGAGGGATGAGCACGAATCTACCAGTGGATGAGAAGGGCTGCCTGGCAAAAAGGCATCCTGTGCAAAGGTACAAGCAGGCAGGACCATGATATATCTTGAGCGTGTTAGCGTAACCAGAACATAGGTCGTATGTAGAGAGCATTTGGAAAGGAATAGGATGTCATCATGTGCTTTTCTCAGCCTTTGGGTTTTGAATGTTCATGTCATGGTCCTGGCCCCACGGCTGCATGCCTCTGTGGTCCTGGGCGAGCACCTCCATTTTCCTATCCCTTAGTTTCCTCATCTGAGATAATAATAGAACATGCCTCACAGGGTGGGCCTGGGAATTTAAATAATAGCATAAAGCACTTAGACCAGTGTCTGGCACATCAGTTGTAAGTATTAATTCTATAATACATATAATTAGCTAATTACTGATAATTATTATTACTCAAATTTTAACCTATAGTCAGAGCGGAACAACCTGTTGAAAATAATGCTTAAGAAAGGTGACTGTCAGCCAGGTGGAGTGGAGTGTGAATTGGAGCCAAGAGCTAAGGCGGGAGAGGGGTTGGGGTGTGGGGATAAGCATCACAGTATTCCCAGGGATGTTGGAGGATGGGACTAACATAGCTTGGAGAATAGGTTTGGAATGTGCTGGAAAGGTAGGCTTAACCAAATTTGCTAAGAGATGAGATGAGAGTGAGAACCTCCTTCTCACAGTATTTAGGAATGTCACCGGGTACATGCTGATGCTAGTCGAGCAGAGTACCGCAGAGGTGTTGGTGACAGCCACACTGTGCATTCCTGGCATCTTCCCCTTCATGACTTCAATGTGACACATGATGATGAGCATATTTACATAATGTGTGGCTGGTGAAATCACAGAAGATTAGAATTTCCCATTTCAATTTTATTTTAAAAATGCATGTTAAGCAAAAGAATATAATTCATATTTTTTAGACTGCTGAAATGTTATTTTGGCCTCTTGAATCAAAGGCATTCCGCAAGTGTTTTCTTTATTACATGCCTTAAACTTTAATTAGAATTTAATTATAAGATCCTGAAGGCATGAGGAGTAAGAGGAGCAGATGGTACGGTAAAAGCAGCTTAGTGAACGAGGATTAAAGATTAAAAGTTGCTCGTTAATGGCATAAGGAATGAACAGGGCTAAATTACTGTGCTTTCGTGCTATTTCAATGCTTTTTCAATTCCGCAGCTTAGTTTTATTCCTGGTTTGATGCTGAAGAATATCATGAATTGGGTTTTTTAATTTTTTTTCCCAGTCCCCAGAGTTCCATACATCTGAAATAAACTCAATGGGCATGTTTTACTTGAATCTTCATTCTAAACTCAGATCCTTGACTATTAGTAAATATTTTTGAACACGAACATAGAAAGCAGAACCAAGGTGCAGTCTCTCTGTCCCCTCTTTCCTCAAAGTATGGGGGCGGGGGAATATGGATAGATGTTTTGGGTGTTTTTCTACAGTTGTGTTTCAAAACTTGTCTGGACTCATATCATTACTACAGCATGCACCCTGGAGATGCTTCAGTGTCGCAGTTCTAGGATGGTGGGAGGAAATTGTGAATGGAGCCAAGGCCCTTACGTAACCATGATCTGGGACAAAGCCCTTTACCTCTCTGACCATCTTTCCTTATCTATAAAATTATAAAGAATTTCTACTTCAATGTTGTTATAAGGATTTAATCTGAATTCATTAATTCACAAGGATTATTGAGGATCTACTAGATAGTGCCTGTCCTCAAAGAGCTAGCTGAGTCCTAGCTGGTTTTTTGCTCAGTGGTTAGAGCATTGGCCTGCAGATTGAAGGATCCTTTGTGTTCGATTCCGGGCAAGGGCACGTACTTAGTTGCAGAATCAATCCCGGCCCTCGACAGGGCACATGCAGGAGGCAACCAATATTGTGTCTTTCTCAGATCAGTGTTTCTGTTTCTCTTCTCATTCCACTCTCTCTAAAAATCGAGCTAGCTCAAAGAGCAGAGGGAAAATAGACCCATAAATAAGTCAAATAATGTAATGTGCAGTAGCAGAGGTATGCATAAAGCACCACATGGATGCAAATGATTGACAAAGACAATTAGAGCCAGGAGATCATGTGTACCTAAGAATTTTATAAAGTGCATAATTAGGGATCCAGACATGCTGATTAGTTACAGAATAGATAAAACAAGACATATGACAAAATTAGATTTTCTTCTCTCTGGTCCCCCTTTGAGAGCAGTTTGCACATCAGAGGCCCAAGTCCTGTTATCTGAGTTGAACTGAAAGCAGCTCACATCATCTCATGGATAAACATCAAATGAGTATGAGAGAGAGATGGATGGGGAAGTGTGAATCCATGAATCCAGGCTCAGTTGGGTCCCTCCTACTTTTAGCCTATCCCACGGTGAGCCTTACCATTTTGCCCACCTGTGTCCTTGGCTGGAGGAGAAGTTGGGATTTGGAGTGGGGACACCTTGGAACTGACCCTCTTATAACACAGTGAGGATGGCCTGCAGAGATCCTTGGGATGATCTCCAGCTAGGCTAACGATTCCATTACTTAATGTTTTATGCCTAGTTTTCTTTCATTTTTGAAATCTTAAATTTAGAATCCTTTTGCCACTTAATTAGAATTTTAATGTAAAGTAGGCAGGCAACAGTGGAAAATAAAAAGGAAGTAAAATTACCTAATGAAACAAAAATATTTCCCTCCCCCACCATCCAAGACCACTTTCTATTCTTTAAACTTCTTTTTTTGGTTGTTGCTAATCCTCACTTGAGGTTAATTTTTCCATTGATTTTTAGAGAGCATGAAAGGAGGGGAAGAGATATATAGAGAGGAACATTAGTGTGAGAGACAGGTCAATTGGTGGGATTAATCCTCTTGCAAGTGCTGGGATTAAGCCTGCGACCAACATACATGCCCTTGACCAGAATCAACCCTCAAGCTTCAATCTGTGGGCTGATGCTCTAACCATTCATCCAATCCAGCTAGGGCTTTAACATCTTGATGTACAGTACAATCAATTGTAATCTGTATTTGCAAACCCACCTGCTTGTTAAAATTTATTTGTAATCCCCAAGTCAATACTGTGATGCTTTCGTTGACATTCTCAGATGTGCACAGAGTGGTGATACACTTCTGAGCTTTCCAGAATGCACATACCTAGGGTGAAGCAAGATGGCCCTGCGCATTCTTGTGTCCACTCTCAGACGGTTAAACACCTGTCTTTTTTTGTGGTCTGTTGGTGTCACATTTTTCTCAGTTTTTGTTGCTGATATCACTGTTTAAATGGCCCCTAAGAAAAGTGCCCTCTGTGTTTCATAAGTGTAAAAAGGCTGTGCTGTGCCTTTTAGAGAAAATACTAATTTAGGTATGAGATAAGCACTGTTGGCCCTGAGTTCGTTGTTAATAAATCAACAATATATGTCACTTGGGGTGTTTTTAAGCAGAAGCAAACATAGGACAAGGTTGGGTATCGATTGGTTGAAGGAGATGTGACCAGAGGCTCACAGGAACCTAACCCTCTGTTTCCCCTGGTTTAGTATTTGCGGAAACTTTATAAAAGTAATGACTGTGAATAATGAGAATGCATTGTATATCTTTCTCCTCTTCTGGCTCTCTCTTTCTTGATCTTCCCATCTCACTACCTCAGTCTCTGTATTGTACATAGTGCACCAATACTCTGTGCTTCTATCACTTATATCATATCTAGTAATTATGTTATCATACAACCTACTATTCTGGGCACATCTTTCAACTTACCTATTTTGCTGTCCTTAGTCCATTTTCCCCCAGATCCATTTGTTGCCCTTACCCTTCTCAATATTCCATTCCAAGGGTTCACCTCTTTTCTGACATTTTGACAATCGTGGAGATGGGAGAGCAGGATGAGAAGGGAACCAGAGATTTTTTCTTTCCTCTTTGTACCTTAAGAAGCATCACCAGCAGTGGCCACATTCGCTCCATGGCTTCTTTCTCACTGGGCAGGCCCCCATGGCCTCAGCTTCTGCTGGGTCACCTGGCTCTTGGATTCCAGCAACTGTGCCTTCTCCATTTTCCTTCCAGCTGACCAGAGGGGAGCAGCTTCCTGCTGCTGCTAATCTCTGAATTTCTTCCGTATCCCCTAGATAATGCATCATATTCAAAAGCCAAGATAAAAACAAAAAATGAGAGAATGGTAGCAAGGGTCCAGTGTTCTACAAGGGTGACTGAGAATGGGATGGAGAGTAGGGCCACACATGTTGAGAGTATGATGCTGAGCTCTGCATGGACCCGTTATACAACGAAGATGCCATAGACAGTTCGCAAGCAGCCTGTGCCTCTCATCCTGAGCTTTCTTGTCTGGGATATGATTCCCCTAAACCTGACTAGCTCATTCACTGAGGGAGAAAAAAATCTGTTCTGATAATTATTTTGACAGAGCTCTTACAGGGCTGCATTTCCAAGATTATATACTTTTTATTCCCTTCTCCACTTTAGGACCCTTTCTCCCAGGAGTGTGAGATCCCCTCTGGGTCTTATACTCCATTCCAAGCCTCTTGTGTGGATGCAGTCCTTATTAAAAATGTATTTTCTCTCAGCCTTGGCTGCAACCCCCGAGGTGTGGATTACCAGAAAGACAGGCCTTTAGGGCTGAAAGACATTTGTGAAGAACCCCTGTACCAAGTGGCATTAAATATTTATCACCTGCCACATGTAAATTGTTCATCTTTCTGCTTTAACTCTTGGACCAAAAGATTTCTTTTCTTCTTCTTCTTTTTCTTTTTTTTTTTTTTTTTTTTTTTTTAAGATGTTAAATTGATTTATAGAGAGAAAGGAATGGAGAGATGGAGAGAGAGAAAGAGAAACATTGATTGGCTGTGAATGGGGTATGTGCCCTGACCTGGAATCCAACAGATGACCTTTCAGTGCATAAGAAGACGCTCAGCTAACTAAACCACACAGTCCAGGACAGTTTCTTATCGTGTTTTGTTGTTGTTTTGTTTTGCTTGCTTGTTTTTTTATGCTAAAGTGGGGATCATAAAAAAACCGCATTTGACCTTGCTGTGGTATTTTCCTGCTCCAGGACTATGGGACATTTCTTTGTCCTCATTGCAACACTGTAAAGATTGCTTCTGACATTCAGTATTTCATGCAGGAGAGGGGATGTGTAATCATGATGAGAAACATCTCAGTTCTGGGGCCCGCAAATGGGCCCTGCCACTTGTAAGCAGTATTGGCTGGGAATCTGATATTTACCTCTTAAGTTTGCTTTGCAGGTAAGATGGGACAGCTGCACTTAGCATAAATCCTGCCATCCCATGGGATGTTCATAAAAGGAATGGCTCCCTTCCCTCTCCTCATGTCTTAGGTCCTCTATCTGGTACTTTTCAAGTACATTTCTGAGCAACCTAGAATAAAGTATCCTATCTAATAAAAGAGTAATATGCAGATTGACATGCAAGATGGCTGCCCCCATGTGGTCTAAGATCCTGCCCGTATATTGACACAAGATGGTCACCACAAGATGGCCAGCAGGGGTGGGCAGTAGTTGGGAGGCACCAGGCCTGCAAGGGAGGGCAGTTGAGAGGGATCAGGCAGGCAGGGAAGGGCAGTTGGAGGCAATCAACCCTGCAGGAAAGGGCAGTTAGGGGTGACCAGGTTGGCAGAGGAGGGAAGTTGGGAGCAAACAGGCTGGCAGGGGAACAGTTAGACATCAATCAGGCTGGCATGGGAGTGGTTAGGGGTGATCAGGCTGATAGGCAGAAGCAATTAGGGGCAATCAGGAAGACAGGCAGAGAGCAGTTGGGAGCCAGCAGTCCTTGATTGTGAGAGGGATGTCCAACTACCCATTTAGACCCAATCCTACCGGCAGTCAGACATCCCTTGAGGGGACCCAGATTAGAGATGGTGCAGGCTGCGCTGAGGGACAACCCCCCACCCCATTCACAAGGCTTGTAGTGCTATTAATAAAAAGCAAAAACACACAGTTTAATTTTATTAGCTAGAACTGTAATGTTGCTCCAGCACCTTTCACTGTTCTTATTATAGAATGGCTTTAAAAATTATTTTGATCTTGCTAAAACACTACAGCATCTCAAAGCTTATTTCATCCCTTGTGATTTATACCTGAAAACATACAGAAGTTTAGATAATTTTGACATACACACATGCATGCCTGTGTGTATGTGTGTATCTATATCTATATTTAAACCTAAACCTATACGTATACCTATATCTCTATCTCTGTCTCTATCTCTATCTATATCTCTATCTCTATCTATATCTATATCTCTATATCTATCTATCTATCTATCTATCTATACACTGTATATTCTCTGTGTGTTTGTGTATCTATGTATGTGTGTGTGTGTATGCTCTTTTTTTCTCTGTGTATGTATGTATATAGGAGCATACATATAACTCTTCAATAAATGTTCTTTTAATGTTTTATTTTTATGTTCTTAAAGTCTGTGTTCCACATTGTTTCCTCTCCCACCCCAACCCCAGCTCCCAGAGCTGTTTATCCTCACTCCAGACATGACCTTTGGAAAGGTGGCAGGAAAAACAAACGGCTGGTGTGTTTAGGGGCAGTCTGCATTCCTTTTAACTCTCGAGACCAGGCTTATGCTTGAGCATTCAACCCATTTGTCCTGGGCTCAGCCACTTTGATTCCTGCTTGAAAATTAGCCTGTTGTCCAAGATCATGAGAGCCCCATGGAGCTTTCTGGGTCGCACCAACTCAAGAGACCCATGAAGGGCTGGGTTTTATGTGTAACTTTAACCAATGCAGCCTTAACTGGGCTTTTGTTTCTTTATTTAAATTTTTATTCTTGTAACCTTAACCTAATTTCTTTTTCAAGTCTCCATCCTCTCCGGCACACAATTCCTAATCCCTCTTTTGTCTTCAGGTTTCCCTCCAAAGTCTAGAGTATGACATTTAAATCTTTTTTTTTTAAGTAGTGACAGAAGTCTAACATACACATGGAATTACTGTGTTTTTGTTTGTTTTTTTTTTTTTGTTTTGTTTTTTCTAGGTCACTTTGGAAGATGAAACAAAGGTCTTAGAATGTGGGATTCAGAAAACATGGGCAGATGTGGTGGTGTAACTTGGGAGAGAAGTGTGGGTTTTAGACAGCATGGGATGCTTCACTTGGCCTTCACGTGGAAATGAAAGTGTAGGCTTTTCTTTCTCTGTAAGGGCCCCAGGAGCCAGGTTTGTGGATAGCTTCGACAGGAAAGGATTGAGGGGATAAATGCTTCCAGACCCTGAGCCTTGAGCACTTGCCATCATTCAGATTCAAGAAAAAGAGCAGGATACAGGGGGAGGCTCAGGGGGTTTCCACACAGCTTTCCTGAGCTACGGCTTGTGTGTTTCCATCTCCACATGTGTCGCTGGTACCATGGAAAATACTTTCATACCTCCATCCACCTCTGCAACCACCCAGGGAAGGACACGGTAGTGTTTTCATTTTACAAGTGAGGAAACCAAGGTCCTGAAGTGAAGGAAATTGAAGATGTAACCAGGATCACAATGACTCTGAACTAACTAGTTTGTAGATTGTCTTTCACTTTCACCAAGGCCTTCTTTTCTTTTTGGAAAGTTTCTCTGGAACTTTCCTTCTTGCATTACTTCAGGTCTGTGAGCTATATGTTGCATTTAGTCACAGTTTTATGCAATATCTACCTGCCCAGTGTACGTTCTTACAGTAACCCTGCAGGAGGGGGGAGCGTTCCCATTTTCAAGAGGAAATCCCTGAGGCTTTGTGGGATACAGGTAATTTGCTCAAGGTAACACAGAACCCAAGAGATGACTCCTGAATGGAACCCAAGTGTGTTGCCAGAACTTTTGACAACTCTATTGCACTAGCTCTCCACGTAGGAGAAGGTGCCTTGATGCAGGGCCATTCAGCATAGAAGTGGTAGCTACGTGCCCAGTGGTGCAGCGGTGGTGTGTTTCATGTGCTATTACAGTCTCATTTCATTTTTTAAAGATATTTTTAAATTGATTTTAGAGAGGAAGTGAGGGGGGGGAGGAAGAGAGAGAGAGAGAAAGAGAGAGAGAGAGAGAGAGAGAGAGAGAGAGAGAGAGAGAAACATCAATGATGAGAGATAATCATTGATCTGCTGCCTCTTACACACCCCACACTGGGAATAGAACTCTCAACCTGGGCATGTGCCCTGATCGGGAATTGAACTGTGTCCTTCTGTTTCATAGGTCAATGCTCAATCTCTGAGCCAGGTGCATTTCATTTTTATTATTATACTAGTGACCCGGTACACAAATTTGTGCACATTGAAAGGAAATTAATTAAAAGAAATATTTTAATATTGCTTTTCATCCTTTCTCTATAATAGAGGTGTCTGAGATGAAAGAAAATTAGTAAAATGTACATGAAAATAATATATAAATTTGTTAATAAAAAACAATAACAACATGATATAATAACGAATATTTTCTATGAAATTTTTACTATCAGAATCTTTGTTTATCATTATATTTTTTAAAATATGCCTGGTATTATGGAAATTTATATCATTTGGACAAACTTTGCCTTTTCTACAACATCTAGTAAATTTTCCATCAGATGGTTTTTTATTGGAGAAATATAGGGATAGGCAAAATTGACTTGTAACAGTCATTCCACCACAACTGTGTTCAATAATTGCATCCTCATTTATTTCATTTTCTCTATGAAGGCAATTCCTACCAGTATTGGTAGTACTTGTCAATGACTATTCTTCAGACATAGTTTGTCAACAGTGTCATTTTCTTTTAGCTTCAAAGGTACATTGTGCCAATAGTTGGTCTTCAGACATATTCTGTCAACAATTTCAGTTTCAGAATGTCAACAAAAATATGATGTTATTACCTGGTGTCCACAGCCACCATTTATGGGCTGGGCTGGGCTGAAGACTTTATTTTGCACCATGGCAGTGTCAGCTGGGATTTTAGTGGGCTGTTGCTCCTGAGTGGTGGTGGGGCCTGTGTCCCACTTGTGAGAAGCCAAAGTGTTGCTTTGTCAGCCCCAGGTCCTCGGTGCTATTTTTCTGTGCATGTCACGGCAGCTCCTACATTGATCGTCTGCCCCCTGTTTGTCAGTGCATGTCATAGTGACCAGTCTGACATTGGAAGGACACTTAGCATATTATTTATACATTTACATATATAAATATGTATATATTTATATATATGTGTGTGTGTGTGTGTGTGTGTGTGTATTCTTTTTATTTTTTTTCTTTCAATTATTTACAGATAATCCTTAGGGTACTTAAGAATTTTTATTTTGTTCTGTTGGTTATAATCCACTAGAGGCCTGATGCACAGAATTTATGCAAGGGGCTTGGCCCAGCTACTATGGTGGCTAGGGGCCTCTGACTCTGCCTCTGCCCCCACCTGACACAGCTTGGCCCTAAAGGACATTGTCTCACTAATAGAAAAATGTAAAAGGCTGGTCAACCTTGAAGCTCTGAAAGGTCAGAGCTAACCACTCCCTATCTAATTGAGACAATGGTAATTGAGGCAACTTCCCCATCTTGTAATCATGTAAATCCTTACTGATATGATAAACCGATTATTACCTGCCTAAGGGCTATGGGTGTCTCCCACACCTGCTTAAGGGTAATGGGTGTATCCCATAGTCTCCATAAAAGGGGTAGCAAGGCCAGAGCCTAGTGGTAGTCCTCTCCTTAGAGGTGGATTCCTACCTGGCCCCCCATTTTCCCCAAATTAACTCTTTTCCAGTCTCTTTATTTGTGTGTGGCCTTTTCCAGAAACCAGACTCTGAACAGGAATCCTAAATCACGTGGGACATGATAAGGGATCCCACCAATGATGTCTGGTCTAATTAGCATATTATGCTTTTTTTTTTATTATAGATTACTATCATTATTTTGTTGCTCAAATAGTCACAGATTTCACCTTTAGGAAGCCCTTCAAGTTGGCTTCTGTGTCTTTTGACTTGTCCCCATCTGTACATTCTGGGATATGGATGTCACTGAGTTCTTTCCTTGCTTCAGCTGCGAACCAGCTGGCTCTGCAAGGATCCCCAAGGGAAGCCTGCTCTGGCTGTTCTTCTTCCTTTCTTCCCAGCTACCCCTTCATCCACTATAACCTGATTGCTGCTCTCTCCAGTGCACTGACACTGTTGTTGCTAAAGCAGTTCATGGGCTATATTGTTGTGTAGCAGACACCGCAAATGCCCCATATCTGATCCTCTCAGAAGGATGGTAAAGAAAAGCTGCATCATTTCTTTCTTCAGCTTTCCTGGAGGCAACCAGGTTTGCATGGTCTCTGAAAGGCATTCTACAGGTATGAACAGATAGTGCTAAGGATTCACTGTCAGTGCCACCAGTATCACTCTGTGCACAACTTGGACCTGTGGAGGAAATTAATTCTCCTTTTCTCCCTTTATAGATGGTTCTGAAATAGGGTTTATACAACTTAGGGTGTGGAGCAGGGAGGTTGTGGATGGTCCTATGGAGGAAGAATTAATTACTCTTAGTGGGATCAGTTTGACACTGCAACTTCACCTTGTCTTCTCCTTACTGTTTCACTCCCTTGTCCATCACTCTCCTTGTGACTGCTGAGATCTATTGCCTAATGTGATCCTGAGCATAAGCCCTGACAAGCTCAAGATCTGCTTTTTCGGGAATCCAGGTGGAGACATGCTGTGTTTCATACTTATTCTCAATAACCCCTACCTTCTACAATATCATGTCCATCCATGCATTTATGTCACTTCATTTCTTCCTTTAAATCTTACTGATTGAGAGCTTATCTGTGTGAGGCATTGTATACAGGAACATGAAGACCTTGATTGCACAGAACTAATAGTGGGGGAGACAGAAATAACCCAATAAAACAAAATAATTCAGTGGAATGATAATGAGCTCTGAAGGAAATGCTACAGGATAGGGGTAGGAAGGGGTCAAATAATGAATGGAATTGAGATGGTTAGTACATACTCCCTGAGGAGGTGACATTTGAACTGAGGAAGGACCAATGAGGGGAAATGAATGGAGGGCTGAGCAATCCATTCAGGAGGAGGAGGAAGACATGAAGGACCCTCAAGCAGTTGTATGCTGGACCTGTTTGAAGTACAGCAAGGAGGCCGGTGTGACCTAACCTAGCAAGCAAGGGGCAAGAAGTTGGTTATGTGGCCTAGAGAGGTAGGGAAGGGCCACCCTTTACAAGACCTGATGTGGTATGATTCAGAGTTTGGATTTTTCTACATGTAATGGGAAGGCACTGGAAAGTTTTGGCTGAAGAGGGACCTGGTATGATTTACATTTCAATGGACAGTTTCTCCATGCAGTGTGGAGAATGGGTTGTTGGGAGGTAAGTGTAGAAACAGATAAGAGGCCATTGCAGTAATTCGGGTAAGAAATGCTGGTGGTTTGGACTTAAAGATGTTGAGAAATGTTTAAATGTGGGGTATATTCTGAAAAGACATGCTAACGTGGGGGAGGGGAGATGGCAAGAAAAGAGTAATCAAAGTTGAATCAATGGCCACTTGATGCCCTTGACTCTGATGATACTATGGATGCTAGCACCATTCTGATGGGTCTGTCTGGGTCTCGTTCACAGGTTCCTCTTGTAGAGGCTCTTTATGTGAGTTTGCAGAGGCTCCGGAGCTTAGTTCTCTGCTCTCCCCCAACTGCCAAGAGTTTCCCAGCAGGAGCCACAAACTCACATTCCTAAAGGACCCCAGAAAGCGGTGAAGGGAAGGCACAGGCCATTATAGCTGTGCACACACACCCTGTGAAAGTGGGCAGCCATGCTGGCCATGAGCCTGAACTTGGCCTCGGGCGGAGATGGCAAGGGAGTGGGGAGGTGGCGCGCTTTCTGAAATGAGCTCCAGCTGGGTGTGTCATCGGGAGAGGACATGCTGCCTGGTAGTACAAAGGCTTCCAATTTCTCAAGACAAGTTAGAAATCCAGATTTTTACAAGATTCACAATCTTAAGATTTTTATATGTTGGCTGAAACTTTTTTCAGAACTCTGGCTGGGCTGGGGGAGGCAAACAAAACAAGTCTGTGTTCCAGATGTGGTCCTTGGGGCATTGGTTTGCAACTTCTGCTGAAATATTCTTTCTGGAATAACTTGGTGTACATGGTGTGGTTTTATGGATTTGATTTAATCTGTATTTCCAGCAGTTTTCTTCTAAATATAGCTAGCCACTGGCTGTTGTTCCATAGCTTTCTACAGCTGTCTCCTACCAGCGTGTCCCCAGCTCAGATTCCCTAGCAACTTGCCCCTGTTCTACCTGGTCCATCCTAGAGACTGACCATCTCCTCTCAGAGATAGAAACACAGTCTCATTCTTGAAGGCTGCCTGGCTGACAGACTGCAGGCCCAGAAGTCCATCTCTGTATCTTATTTTTTAATTTTCTAAACATTTTCCATTGCACATCTTTCCCTTCCTTTTTTAAACATATATTTTTATTGATTTCATGGAAGACAAAAGAAGGAGAGAGAGATAGAAACATCAATGACGAGAGAGAATCATTGATTGGCTGCCGCTGGGGATTGGCTGCAACTCGGGCTTGTGCCCTGATTGGGAATCGAACCGTGACCTCATGGTTCACAGGTCAATACTCAACCACTGAGCCACACCATCCTGGGGCTCTTCCTTTTTTATTCCAATCTTAACTCAGTCGTTCACCTAGCTTTGGAAGCAGTATAACTAAGTCTCCACTATTACACCCATTTTTACAGGTGATGAAACTGAGAGTTGGAGAAAACTTGTAATTTACCCAAATCACTCAGAAGTAAGTAACAGAGTGGTCGTTTGAACCAGGCAGTGTTAGTGCAGAAAATGTACCTTTCATCAGTACCAAATAATAAATCACTCATCTATATTAGGGGAGATTAAATGACAAGAATATGATCTTGACAATCATTTGACAGTGTACATGCTTAACAAATTCCCATGTTGTACACTTTAAATATATATAGTTATATTTATCAACTATTTCTTGAAGTGGTTGGAAAAATTAAAATGAACAATTCAGTGGAATAAATAAAAAAAATAAAAATAAAAATATCTATAAGAAGTGGAATTACAACATCTTCTAACAAATAAAATTATATATCTTCTGTGATAGTATCCCCTAGATATAAAATGGTGCTTTCTAAGTACTCAGAGAGTATTTGAAAACACATCTTTCCCATGCAGATTTTAAACTCTTCTTTATTTTGGATGCACTTGCTTCATCCCTGCCGTCAGCCGAATCACAGAGGAGCTCAGTGCAAATTGTGCACGTCCAGTGTTCACAGTGAAGACATTTTAACATCCCTTACAAATATGGGAGTCTGCGTGCCTGAAAGGAAACAAAACCTAGCCCTCCTGCCGGGAGCCTGCTGCCTGCTGTCTCTGGTCCTGGTTTCAGATGTGCTTGCAATAGGCTCATCTGTTTTGGCAGCTTCGCCCTGTGGTCCCCAGCAGATAGGCCTGAGCTGCTCCTGGAAGGCCATTCTGCCTGCCTTCCCTCCTTGGCATGTTCCAGAGGGTATGCCGTTGCTGTGTTCATGGAGAGACGCTGGCAACTGATCTTCAACTGTGTGGCAACCCCACTTAGTGGTTTATTTTCTGCTCACTGCAGAGGGTAGTTTTTATTTGGGAAAAGACAGATTTTAGCCACCCCAAGACAGCAACCTGATCTCAGTGCACAGCCAACAAGCTTTTCAAGAAGCCCTCGGAGATTTTTCCTTGACAACATATAACTCATAGTTAAGACTGAACTTTGGATCCAAACGGTGCTACATTTGAGTCCCAGCTCATTTCTTTGAGCTGATTTCTAATCTGTAAAGTAAGAAGAATAATTACTGTATAGGATCATTAGGTGGCTTCAATATAATAATGCCTGTGAAACCCTTAGCTGAGCACTTGGCACATAATAAACACGCCATGATGTTAGTTATTACTGTTGTTATTAAAATAGCAGTTTAATTATTGCATTGGCTCCTGTAACAGCTCTTCAGTCCACCCCTATTATGCCTTCTCCAATCATAGCTCTCCCTGGAAGGAACTACTTAGTGATTGTGAAGCCATGAGTGGTCAGCATTCCTTGCTGCCCAGCTTTGAATTGATTAATTAAACAAAGTCTTTTTAAGTATCCTCTGTGTGCCAGGAGCTGCACATCTGCGAATGTTGTGCTGTGAAATTTCACCCCTTTGTGTTCTCTGTTTCTAATAAGAATGTGTTATTGTGGTTTCTCAGATGTGCCGTGTTTCTTCCTACAACCCCCCCTCCCCCGCCCCCAGCTTCTGCACAGATTGTTCCTGTGACCTGGAATACTCTCTCACTTATCAAGTTGGCAGATTCCTACCCTGAGCTCAAATCTCAGCTGAAGCCAGCCCAAGTTCCCCAGGGAGATTTAAGTGCTTTTTCTGCTGTCCCGTGTGCTGCGCTTGGAGTTCATCATCCATTTATAATATTCTCGTGAGTGTATGTATTAGAACTGTTTGCCTGCATCTCTCTTCCCTGGAATAGGGGCACTTTGAGGGCAGGGACTTTGTCTGTTCCCTTTTATATCCTTAACAAAGTGCTTATAGGGATTAAGTTTTGTTTATGGGTAAAGGGGATGATGAATAGTTGGGTATATGGGAAAAAGGAAAAAAAAACAATATGTGAGTTAAAATAAATAAGTAGTGAAAGGACCAACGCATGCCATAGAGACCTGGCTTTGAGGTGCTGTCTGTCACACTTGTAGGGATGGCAGGAATGTAAGCACTCGGCGTTATGTGGGCTACATGCTTTGAGATCTTGGAACATACATAGCAAGTGGCAACTCGCAGGTTTTGCCAGGAAACATGTGTTGTTTCAGCTACTCCATGTTTATTTACATTAAAAAAACACACAAAACAACCCATTCAGATAGCACACATAAAATGCAGACCTCTAGCTCCCCAGATTCTGTGATCCCCGGCTCATTCTCCTGCATGGAACGGTGTCCTAAGAAGTGGGGCAGCTTTCCCTGTGGGCCTGTGCTCCGCAGGTCCCTGTCCTGCTTTGCGCATCCATGGTACCATCTTGCCCTTTGAGTGCACTTGAGTGTGTAACCCCTGCTGTAGAGGGCGATTTGGAACACCTCCAAGCAGGGGGATGAGAAGGGGATGGTTCATTGTGGGAGGGAGGCGTAGTGGGTGAAGGGCCTAGAGATGTGAAACTACCTGGGTGAGGAGAGCTGGCATGATTCCTATCCAGCTGGAGCACACGGAGTTTGCAGGGGATAGAAGGAATTGGCTAAGGTCACAGAAGCCTGCAGGGCCCCTCACAGGCCATTTTGCATTTTTTTTGCTAATTTTGGGTTTTAGCTGGTTGTACATGGGAGCTGGGTGATGGTTTCAGTGAGCAATGACATGATTGGACGTGCAGTTACAAGGCCACTCTGTCTGTGGTAAGGGGATGAATTTCAAAGGGCACAGGGGTCCATGCAGGTGTATCTAATAGGAGGCTATCTGGTTAGTTGTTTTCATCCTGGAGCAGTTTTGCTTTTTAGGGGACACCTGTCAAGTCTGGAGTCATTTCTGTTTGTGAGGAGGGGTCAGGCTGTCGGCATCCTATTAAATGTCCTACAGTGCACGGGACAGATCCCACAAGGAAGACTTATCCAGCCCCAAATGTCAGTAGTAATGAGGTTGAGAAACTCTGCTCTAGTACAACTGAAAGTTACGGGGACATGAACTTCATAGTGACAGTGGTTTTCTTAAGAAAGAGTGGGGTCAGTGTGGTTCCAGGAGGTGGAATGAGCAGGCCTGAGCCACTGATGATTTGTGTTTGTTAGAGGAGAGAAAAGAAGGAGGAGGAGCAAAACAGGGAGACAGAGCAGAGCAGTATGTATTTAGCAAATCAAGAGGAGACCAGCCTTTAAAGGTAACTTGAAGCTCTGAGTTATCAACTCGGTCACTCATTTCTATTGACTAAACAGTACCAACAAGCACTTTCTCATCCTTTAACAAAATTTTAAGAACAAACTGAGATTTGTAATTTGCTTAGTATCTAAGCAAACTTAGCCTATTTGGGGTGGGGGGGGGGATACAGGAAGGCTTTTCTTTATACTTTGGTGCTTTAATTTGCTAAGATTTGTACTTATAGGTTTTTGAAATAAAGGCATGGGCCAAGGTTAGAGTAAGTGCTTTCCCAAGTCACTTTTCCGATGCATTTTTCTCTCCAGAAATTTATTGATCCTTTATAAAAATCCTTTAGAAAAGGGGAAATTGTGAGAGGTTAACTCCTTCAAAATGTGTTTGAATTTTTTTCCTTCTAACGTGACTGTTTTGACACTTGTTCTTCCTAGTTAAGGGAAAGTGGAACTTAAGGCTTGATAGCTCTTACCTTCCTTGTGCTGAAATTAATTGGATCTATTCTGTTGGGGCAGGAAATTCAGCTTTTGAAGGACCAGGAAGAGGACTGAGAGTGGGTAGTGGAAAGGCAAGATTGATTGATAGTGACCTAGCATAACTACCCAGTCTTGGAAAAGGTTTTTAAAAGTCCCAGATCTTCACCACTAACACTGATTTATCCAAATCCTTGTTGCTTGGAGAACTCCTGTATCATTCAGGATATATGTATCAGGCAGAATTCTGAAGAATGGGATGGCCAATACTTTGAGCTTCTGTTTCCACATAATGATAACTGTTCTTTGTCTTTCCACCCTGGAAACTGCCCTGCTCCACTGGCATCCATCTAGTGCCCGCTGGGACACCTGTGTCCACTCTGCTAGTCAGTGTGTCAGTCAGGGTCCCTGCAGGAAACAGGTGGCAAACTCAAATAGGGTAATTGGAGAAGAGTGGGCAAGTGTCGGGAAAACCACAAGGATAGTGCCAGACCCCTAGGCTGTGAAAAATGGAGCTGATACCACCTCTGGGCTTTAAGGACAGGCATTGGGTGTGTGTTACCAGGTGTTGGAGAGATTGTTGTCTGGAAAGGCTCGCCAGTGTGACCGTTGTGGAGAGCCACAGCCAGGCCACACTTTCCTCTTGTCTGCTCATATCCCGCTGTGTCCCCTGTTGGCCAAATCTGGGTCAAGGCCAGAGGGTGGAGAGCCTTTTGGAGCACTCCACACTGGTCAGCATCCTGGGTCAGAAAGCAGGGTTGGAAAGGTTAGAGAGTGACTCTGTAGAGGCAGAAGGAAGTCGGCTGGGACATTTGGACATTCCTTTTGATTGGTTGGTTCTTGTGGTCAGATATTGGTGGAAGAGTCAAGTTGTGGGGTTGGGAGGGCTGTGCTCTGGAGTCAGAGAGTCTGGGACAGAATCACATCTGCCCACTTGCTAATAGCGATTCTCAGCTCCTTTAAATTCACAAAGCCCTTAATTTCCCCTGTATCATGGGAACAAGGGTAATGCCTACATCAGAAGGCTCAGGGGAGGCTCAAACAGAAACTATTCCAGTGCTACTTCAGACTTAGAAAGGGCTCCTTGAAGCTATAGTAAAATGTGAGCAGTATATGTCAATAAAGTTGTTATTTATTTATATATATATTACCCTTAGTATATATACCTTTAGTATAAAAGGGTAATATGCAAATTAGACCAGATAGACCGGATGTCCTTCCTTACAAAGCCAGGTGGTGCAGAAGAAGTAGCAGCATGGGAGAGGCATTGGCACGGGCTGGTCCAGCACCATGGCCCTTTCTGCAGAGGCAGTGGGAGAGGGGGCTGCATGGTCCCAGTCTCAGTGCTGCCCCTTCCACAGAGGCAACCACAGAGGCAGTGGCACAGACTCAGTGCCACACCTCCACAGAGGCTGGACAGGGTTTGACCTGCTGTGCCTCAACCTCCCACTGCCCATCTCCCAGCTGGCTTGGTCCCATATCTCCCCGCACCCACCAGTAGGTGGGGGGCAGGGCCAGCTCTAAGAAGTGAGGATCAGCAGGTCAAACCCTGTTGGTCAGCAGCTGCAGCAGGGAGGAGGTGGGGTGTGTGTGTATGTTGGGGGTGGGGGAGCAGTACCTTACCCTGATCGGCCCAGTCACCTCCCGCAGAGAGAGACCAGACTGCTGCTCAGGCCTGCTCCTGTCAGTAGGACATTCACTAAGGGCTCCTGGACTGTGAGTGGGAGCAGGCTGGGCTGAGGGACCACTCCCCCAGTGCATGAATTTTCGTGCACCAGGCCTCTAGTATATAAATATATAAAACAAATATAACTGTGTTGTGAGATAATGGTTGATTTTTTTCCTTCATTACATTTTTCTGTATTAAAGATTTCCTGCCATCAGAAAAAAAAAAAAAAGACATCCATTTGTGTTATTAATAAGCATGTTAGTTCTGCTCTTCAAAATATTATTCATGGCTAATGTACTCTCTGGGTTACTGCCGTGCGTGAGTTAGCCACAGCAGAGCTGTCTTGACTGGAGTCAGAGGTATGCCATTTCCTGTGCTTGAACACAGGCTCAGTTTTACAGCCCAGGAAGCCTCTGCTGATCCATCAGGTGCCTCTTGAAATTCCTTCTCATCTGAGCTTCCTTTTCATAGCCTGGAGCTATTCCCAGCACTTCTCACACTGTATTACAATCACTTCCTCTACTTCACTGTGGCTCCTTTAGGTCCAGGACTATGCTCCATTCACCTCCACATCACCAAAGTTGTCTCTGTTCATAAAAGATGCATTTATTCTTGTTGCCTAGGTTCCCCTACAATGGTTACAGAGAGTCTTCAGACTCATATATCATAGCTTCTACAACAGAGCAACTGGCCTTTTCTTTCTCTTTTCTCAAGTTTCAACATTCGGGGGAAGAATTTTGATTATTTTCATATAAATCAGGTCCACATCCCTTAATGAGTCAGCTATACTCATGGGAGCGGTATGTTATAATGGTCTTAGCTTTAGGCAAGTGCCCGTTCTCAGGGAATCTGTGGTAGCCAATAGGGTGGGGTCTGTACAGTCTTGACAGCTCTCGTTTAAATCTGGAGGTTGAAGTGGGGAAGAAGCATATGTTAGGAATCCATTTATAAGAGGGAAAGAACTGGTTCTTGGAAGGTGAAAGAATCTTAGATATTCCAGTGGTTTGTGGCCTTCTAAAGCTCATAACATCGCCTAACAATGTTAATAGATATGCAGGCATTCATATTTCATGGATAAGAAAAAGAATGTCTAAAAAGCCTCTTTAGAGGGTTGATGGTAAAAAAATAAAAATAAAAAAATTGAGAAATATTGTGTTATAATCACAATAAGAATACCTAACACATAGGACTTACCAAGTGCCAGGAACTATTTTGAGTGTTTAATATATATTATTATCTGATTTTAACAATATACCCATTTTACAGTGGCTTCAACAAATAGGCCTGATTTCCTACTTTCACTCCAAAATAAAAGTGCAAAGGTGGTTGGACTATGTCAAAGCCACCGTATCTTTAATCCTGTAGACTTTTTCTTCATGTTAGTTATTGCAGGGTGGTTGCTGTAGCTCTATCCATTATATCCCCCTTTCAATGCTGGAAGGATGGGGAAGGACTAGGGAAAATAGAATCTCTCTCTCTCTCTCTCTCTTTTTTTTTAAAATATATTTTATTGATTTTTTACAGAGAGGAAGGGAGAGAGATAGAGAGCTAGAAACGTCGATGAGAGAGAAACATCGACCAGCTGCCTCTTGCACACCCCCAACTGGGGATGTGCCTGCACCCAATGTACATGCCCTGGGACCTTTTAGTCCGCAGACCAACGCTCTACCACTGAGCCAAACCGGCTTCAGCAAATCTCTCCTTTTTTTTATGATAAGAGTCCTAGGATCCCTCCTCCTGGACTCGGGTTAGGTTTCATTGGCGGGTATTAGGTTGCATGGCCACTTCTAGCTGCAAGGGAGGCAGGTAAAGTGGAAAACAGATTGTCATGGTTGCCTTAGGTGTACCTAATCTACTATGATAGCCACCTATGACTCCTTAAAATTTTTTTTATTAGTATATAATTCATATGTCATAATATTTACCATTTTAAATGTGTATTTTAGTGGTTTTTAATATGTTTGCTGCATTATGAAACCATTACCACTTTCTAATTCTAAAACATTTTCATCACTCCCCAAAGAAACAGAGGTCTCCATTCTCCCCTTTGAAGCCCCTAATAATACTAACCTACTCTCTGTCTCTATGGATTTTTCTGTTCTGGACATTTCATATGAATGGAATGATACAATATGTGGCACTTTGTATCTGGCCTTTTTCTGTTAGTACAATATAATGTTTTCAAGGTTCACCCATGTTGTAGCATGTATCAGTACTTTAAAAAAATCAATTGTACTTTGAAAAAAATCAACTTAATAATAGTTCACCACATGGATGCATCACATTTTGTTTACCCACTAATTTTTTTATGTACATTTAGCTAGTTTTCACTTATTATTATTTTTTAATCCTCAGTGAAGATATGTTTTTATTGCTTTTTAGAGAGGAAAGGAGAGAAGGAAAGAGAAACATTGATCAGTTGCCTCCCATATGCATCCCAACTGAGTATTGAATCTGCATCCTTTTGGTATACAGGATGATGCTTCAACCAACTGAGCCACCGGCCAGGGCTTCACACTTTAGCTATTGTAAATAATGCTGCTATGAGATTCATGTACAGGTTTTTATGTGAACATATTTTAATTTCTCTTTCAATACCTTTGGTCATATTCCTAGGAGTGGAATCACTGGTTTTTATGGTAACTCTGTTTAACCCTTTGAGAAAATGCCACATTATTTTCAAAGCAGCTGCAGCATTTTATACATACGTCTTACCAACACTTGCATTTTTCTTTTGTTGATTTAGCCATCCTTGTGGATGTGAAATATTATCTCATCATGGTTTTCATTTGCATTTCTGTAATGATTGTTATTGTTGAGCATCTTTTTTGTGCTTACTGTTTGTTTATTAACTTTAGAGTTATATCTATTCAGATCTTTTGCCCATTTTAAATTGTGTTATTTGTCTTTTTGTTGTTGAGTTATAATGGCTATTTGAATTTAGATCAATTAACATTAAATAAAATGAGAAATTCAACTCCTCAGTCATTTTAAGTATTCAGTCACTTTTTATGGCAAGAGGCTACCTTACTGGACAGTTGCCTATATAAAGCATTTCCATTCTTGCAGAGAGTTATTGGAGAGCATTGGCTTGGACCATCAAGACTATCATTTGGAGCCCTAGCCAGTTGAGCTCAGTGGATAGAGTGTTGGCCTGCAAACTGAAGGGTTCTGGTTTTGATTCTGGTCAAGGGCATATGCCCTGGTTGCAGGCTCAATCCCCAATAGGGGGTGTATAGGAGGCATCCAGTCAATGATTTTCTCTCTCTCTCTCTCTCTGTCTCTCTCCCCCCCCTCCCCCTTCCTCTCTGAAATCAATAAAAATGAATTTTTTAAAAAGACTCTAATTTGGAACCCTGGCTGGTATTGCTCAATGGTTAGTGTGTTGGTCCATGCACTGAAAGCTCGAGGGTTCCATTTCCTGTCAACTGCACTTACCTGGGTTGTACATTAGCTCCCCCCAACCCCTACACCCACCCCCGTCAGGTAGAGTGCCTGAGGCAACTGGTCAATGTGTTTTTCTCACTTTGCTGTTTTTCTCCCTCTCTCCATCCGTTCCTTCCGTTCTATCTAAAAAGCAATGGAAAAAATATTCTCTGGTGAGGATTAACAACAAATAAATAAAGACTGTCACTGGGCACATGGCTACTCTAAACAAAATCAAGGTTTTGTTCTACTAAGGAAGGATAGGGAAATGGAATATAATTATAAAACATTCTTCAAAACTAGTAAGATGTCCTTGATTTCAAAGAGATGGATATGTGTATTTAGCATATATCTCCTGGAGATGCATAGAAGTTTCCCAAGGAAAGAGCTGGTGCAGGGGGTGAGTGAGAGGCCAGAATTTTATACTAGGGATTGGCAAACCTTTTCTGTAAAGGCCAGAGAGTAAATTTTCTCAGCTTTGCTTCTTAGGGCATTTTTCACAACCATTGAACTTAATCATTGTAGTGAAAAAGCAGTCAGATACAACATGAAAATGGATGGGCATGATAGTGTTCTGATCACAGTTGATATATAAATAAGATAGTGGCTGAATTTGGCGCACAGGCACATTTTGCAAGTAACATTATGTGGAATGGTATGGAAGCTTATAGGGGCCTAACATGCTGCAGTAAAGGGAATGGAACAGTGTTTGGTGTGGCTACAAAATAGGCTTTAGGGTTAATGGTGTAAAAAAGGCTAGGAAGAGAGACAACCAGATTATTATATAAAGGTGCTCAATGCATATAAATGTTTTGTTCTAATATTTTTGTATGTTTGTTTGCTTTTAAAAATTATTAAGTGACAAGTAGCCATCAAAGGTGTATAAGTTGGAAATTATTCAATACAATTACTAGGGGCCCAGTGCACAAAATTGGGGGAGGGGGGTTCCTCAGCCTGGCCTGCACCTTCTCACAGTCCAGGACCTCTCAGGGAATGTCCGCCTGCTGGCTTAGGCCTGCTCCGAGAGGGGGACATCTCTCTCGCAGTCCAGGACCCCTTACTCCTTACCACCCGCCTGCTTGTTCATCCTTACTGCTTGTTTCACTGCTCCTTAGTGCTGCTGCTGAGGCAGGAGAAGCTCCCACCACCGCCATTGCACTGGCCAGTGGTGAGCCTGGCCCCTGCGTTGAGCATCTGCTCCCCGGTGGTCAGTGCTCATCATAGCGACCAGTTCTATTTGCATATTAGGTTTTTATTAAATAGGACATTGGCCTTTGAGATAATCCTCTAGCGGCATTATGGATAGCATATTGGAGAAAGTGAAGCTATAGGTAAAGAAGAACAGTTAAGAAGCTGTTGAAGCCTGGCTAGTGTTGCTCCATGGTTGAGCATCAACCTATGAACCAGGAGGTCACGGTTCCATCTCCAGGAGGTGGCCAATCAGTGATATTTCTATCTCTCTCTCCCTTCCTTTCTGAAATCAATAAATAACAGAAGCTGTTGAAGAACCTGAACAAAAGCAGTATTATTACAAGCTGAGGAATTCTGTTATTAAGTATACCTGTCTTCTAATCATGCCAGATAATAGACTGTGCACAGTATACCGCTGACTATGACTCAGGTTGATTGTGTGTCTTGGATACAGATAAAGATCTGGTAACTATCCTACAGTATAAATGTAGGCAACCAAGCTTGTGACTCTTGTCCTGATTAACCTCTTTCCTGTGGGCTGGGCAAGAAGCAATATTGACTTAAATGAAGTGCAAAGAGTGGAACTTGGCCATGCGCCTCTCATAGCCTAGGAGAGTCCCCTGGAGCCCGGAGGACTGGTACTGAGCATTGTTCCAAGAACATCGGTGCCCCTTGGAAAGCTGTTGATTGGGGAGACCCTGTGGCCTTGAAAGAGTTGGTTTCTAAATGGGAAAGGAAGCTCAACCTCCAGGGCTCAGTTCTGAAAGGCTGTTGGAGGGGAAAAGGAAACCTTGATGAACTCCTAATATATGAAGTTGGGTCCAGAGTTAAGCACCATATGGAGGTTTGCCTGGGTGTGTCTGCCATCAGTAAAGATGAATTATTCACGTGGGCTTAGAAAATCACAAGTGCCAATTGTGTGTGTGTGTGTGTGTGTGTGTGTGTGTGTGTATATATATATATATATATATATATATATATATATATATATACACACACATTTTTTTCAACATGATAACTCCGGCCTGTGAATACAGTACATATTTTCAAAACCAGTTGTGCAGACTGCGTCATAAGAACTCCACAATAAATGTTGCTAAGCTATTGATAAGGTGGTTTTCCTATTTGTCTGAAGTTTAATTTGAAGTGGGATAGTGCATAGTGATTCTTAATCAGCTTCATTCTATGCCCATTCTCTATAAGAAAGCAGCCTGGCTTGTTCACTAGTTAAGTCCTCACTGATTCCTGAAATTGTGAAATGTAAATGTATTTTAAGAAGCAACCCTAGCTGATTTGCCTCAATGGATAGAACATCAGCCTTCAGACCAAAGGGTCCCAGGTTCAATTCTGGTCAAGGGAAACTTCCTCCCCAACCCAGGCCCTTGGTCAGTGCATGTGCAGGAGGCAACCAATCAATGAGTTTCTCTCACATTAATATTTCTCTCTGTCTTCCCTTCTCTCTTCCACTCTCTCTAAAAATCAATGGAAAAATATCCTCAGGTGAGGATAAAAAGAAAAATCTATTTTAAGAAACAGCTCTGTGCCCTTCACAAGGCAGAATTGTATCTCACCCCACGAATGAAGATGAATGAGTATAGAGGCATAGCTTTTCTCCCTTTGAACATATTGACTCCAAATGCTGGGAACACCAGAAAATATCTCCTGATTCTAACTTCCAGTGGCCAGATTTATATCCAGTGGGAATAATGAGTATGTCTGAGGGTGGGGCAGACAGAGGTGATAACATCAAAAGGGACTGACCTTTGTACAGGGGCTGCTTCTTGAAGTCATTTTTCTCCTAGTGGGCATGCACTTGTGTGGGTCGGCCGCTGTGAGAAAGGGCTCCACTTCCTCCCAGGAACCCTCCCGGGCAGAGGCTACAGCTTGCCTGGAATATCCGTCTTTGACATTATTTTGTGGAGGTGTGATGAGAGAGGTGAGGAAAAGCTATCAATTTGCTGAATCCAATACCCTTGAACAGAAGGGACTGAATGAATACAGGCTATTTGGAATTCATTGAATTTGTCAAGTTGTTCTTTAAGGTTGATGGATTCAGGACTTCCTTAAATATGGTTTGCCAAGTGCCTCTGCACTGGTGTCTATTAAGGGCAGTGCACTTGAAATATTTCTGATTCTTCTACCCTGAAATGATTAAAATACTGTGTGTCTGAGATCTCTGAAGTCCAGAAAGGTCTTGCGGTTTTTAAAAATTAATTTTATAAATTAAAAAATTAGTATTTGCCCTTTAATGCAACTAACAGAAGTGGGTAATCCCACTAATTACAAAGAGGCCCAAATTCACCCCCTGCCCCTATTTCTGGCCACCGAGAAACTTGGGGCACAAGTATTTTTTCTGGGCTATTTGTATCAATGGCTATTCTAGAGCATGTTTATGATTTGCTTTACATGTATCTGATTGGGAAATCTGTTGTTGAAAAACTATCCAGAACTTTTTTTTAAATGAAGTGTATTAGTCTTTTCTTAGAACAGGGAAAATCTCTTTGTGACAAAGAATAAACAAACTCCAGGATGAAAAAGCTAGTTAGGTGACCTGGTGTCCTTAACAACCACAACAGAGGGGGAAGAAAGGGAGGTGGAGGGGGAACTGTAATGAAAAGAGATCCAGGAAACACATGGACCACTTGTGATGTATGGCCCTTGTTTGAACCCTCATTCAAAAGACAACAGTTAAAAGAAAAATAAAACATTGCAGGAAATAGGGACATAGAATGGACATTTGGTGATATTAAGGTATTATTTTTAATTGCAATAATCATATGACAACTGATTTTTAAAAGCTATTTCACATTTTATAGTTGCATGATGACATATTTGCAGAAAAATAATACAAAGTCTGGAATTTGTATTAGAAAGAATTGGGCCAGAGTGTAAATGAAACAAGATGGCCATGGTAGAAATGATCTGAAGCTGGGTGATTGGTACACGAGGGTTGACTAAATGATTCTTGCATATACACAGTGGAATACTACTCAGCCATAAAAGAGATGAAATAGAGTCATTTACAGCAACATGGATGGATCTTGAGAATATTAAGCTAAGTGAAATAAGTCAGAAAAATCTAAGAACCACACAGTTTCACTCATATGTGGTATACAAAACTGAACCTTAGGAACACAAACAGCAGTGTGTTGGTTGCGGGGGGTGGGGGTGAGGGGGGCGTGTGAGGGAGAAGGGAGTCCTTATAAGAGGTGATGGGAGAAGACTTGACTTTGGGTGCTGGACACATATACAGACTTTGTAACTTAGAAATCCTCACATGAAACCTATAAGTTCAATTAACTAAAAATAAAAAATAATATATTTGAAATTTAACATACTAAAGTTTTTTAAAATGAACAGTTTGGAATCTAAAAGTTTTAAGTTCCTTAAGGTACTTCTTTTTGCGCTGTAGCTTTTATTTCATACCTTCTTTTCCCCAGTGCAGGGATATTTCTCTTTCCTCTCCCTCCTCCTCTCCCTCCTTCTCTCCTTCCCTACTTACTATATTTTGTCTTTCTTTCTCCCGTTTCCCTCCCTCCCTGTCTTGCTTGCTGTCTCTCTATCATTTTTTTCCCCTTCTTTTCCTTTCTTGACCTTCATTTGGGCTGACAAGAAAAGAGGCACATGTTTTGTATCAAGTTGCAAATGTACTTGGATATATTATCTTGGCAGCACAGGGCCAGGCTCTGCCTGGGGAATCAGATGAGTGTTGCAGACTTACCTAGGCTTGCCTTGACCTCTGAGTTGTTTGACTTGGATAAGGTCAAAACTTGACTGGATCACTCACACCAAAATTGGTCACTACAACATGTTTTTTTTGTTGTTGTTGTTTTTAAATAAAACAATTTGCATTAGAATGTGAAGGATTCGGATTGAAGTTAATTTTTATCATTAGCCTGGATTACAAAGAAAATGTTTGGATCCCAGTCCCTATTTTGTTACTTTGTTGCTATTTGTGATATGGAATGAGTTCTTGGTTTTTAAAGGTTGTTGTGCTATTGGACTGACATAATCCCTGCCCAAATAGACAGTTTGGATCCCAAACTAGCCTCAGAAAGTACATCATGATGGCAAGAATCTTCTGAAGAGACTTTTAATTAAATTTATTTATTTATTTATTTATTTATTTATTTATTTATTTTTATTTTTAGAAAAAGTCTGGTTAACCCCCTGGGAATTCTGATTCAATGAGTCTGGTTTAAGCAGAATATAAAAATCTTTAATTGTACAGCTTTTCGGACGATTCTCATGATCATTAGATTGGAGATCTTCTAGACTCAGTAGTTTTTAATAGACTGGAGGGATTCTGGTTACTCAAGGAAAAGAGTGAGATTGTATTTCTGTATAATTTTGCCTTATTACAATGGCTGTGGCAAGTTTTTCCATCGCTGTTACTGTTTTTACTTGTTTTTATTTAAGATAACTTGCTTCTGAGTAAGGCCTTCAGTCTGGTAGTTAATACATAAGTACTAGGTCAGTGGTCGGCAAACTCATTAGTCAGCAGAGCCAAATATCAACAGTACAATGATTGAAATTTCTTTTGAGAGCCAATTTTTTTTTAAACTTAAACTTCTTCTAATGCCACTTCTTCAAAATAGACTCATCCAGGCTGTGGTATTTTGTGGAAGAGCCACACTCAGGGGGCCAAAGAGCCACTCTTTGCCGACCACTGTACTAGATAATTGCCAATATAAAAAGGAAAATCAAGAAAAGAAAAGCAACTAATATTTGAGTGCCTACTATTATAGTAACCTCGACTCTTAATTAATACTTCTCCTTTAATTTTTACCCCATCCGTGAAAAGCAATTTTTAATACCCAGTTTTACTTTTGTTGCAATTAAGCTCAGAGAAAAAGTTCAGTATTTTAACAAAAAGTTCAGTATTTTATCCAAAGTCACACAGTAAACCTATGGCAGGAGTGTCTGAACACAGATTTGTCTTGATTTGTCTTTCTGTTATGCCATGCAGCCTTTCTGGACACAGAGGCCTGTTTTTCAGTCGTTTTTGCCCCCACAGGATTGTGTAACACGAAGGAAATCTGCTTAGAGGTCAGGAAACCCGACCAGTGGGACGTGCTGCCCGAGCTTCCTTTAATGGGCTGTACTGGCATGTTTGTTTTTCTCTGTCCAACACCGAAGAAAGCCATTGTCACTGCTCAGAACACCAGGGTGTCATCACTGGGAACTGTTTGGCAAAGGAATGAAGCTGCTGAGGGACAGAAGCCTCTCGTAGGTGGTTCAGTCACGTCGGAATTTCTTTTTGGCTGTTGGCATAGGCCTGAGATTGGGGGAGTTTTGTGCCGCTGGGGACACCATCCAGCATGCTGGCTTTGACTGTGTGAAGATCAAAATGTCAGCTGGAAGAAATAATTCCCCTGTGAATTCCCAGCACGAACTGTCACTCACTCACTCACTCACCTGCCTGTGTAGACAGAGGCAGTGCAACAGCCTATACTGGTCTTCCTGCAGCCTATCTGCTTTCCGGATCACTTTTCTCAGAAGGAATCCTCTTTAAAATGAAGGTCTGATTGTGACCCTGCCTTGTGAAATCCCTGAAGGGACTCTAATACCTCCAGGAAAATGCCTGAGCCCCTATATGTAGCATTCAAGGCCCTTCCTGGTCTGGGCCTGTCTCTACAGCCACATTTCCCACCCCTTCCAGCACAGGAGCAGTCAGAGCCCTTGCACTCTGGGTTGTTGTCTGATCACCACTGTACTCTAAGCTCTCAAGGGTAGGAACTTTGTCTTATTTACTATTGTACTGTCACATGGGGAACAATTTAGGTGCATAGTGCCTGATACTTCAGTGAATAAATGACTGGGAGACACTATTCAGCGATATTCAAAGTCAAAGGAAGGCATGACCCATATGAGGTAGAGTGGACAAGGAAGGATGCACAATGGTCAATTGTGAAGGATTCAGGCTTTGAAGAATTGGCAGAAGAATTGGTTGTGAATTTTAATCTTAAGATAATGGCAAATCAAGTTGCTTTGGATGAGATTAACATTGAGAAAAGGGGCACAGCTGCACCTAAGTTCGATAAGCCAGGTCAGGCAGTGCTTATACAGGATTGGTTATTGTTATCATAATTATAATTTTGTTGCAGATATTAGTATTACACCAACAATTGTGAAATATTTTTGGGATTTCAGGCATGTTGTGGAACTGAGGCAAATAAGAATCTTGAGACAGGTGGTACCACTTACAAAAGAGAATAAATCTGAGTTTGGACCCACCCTCCTCTCCCTATCACAGATATGAATTAAAAAATGTTTTTAATTCTCCCCCTGGAGGGAGGACACACTGAGTATTCTGAGTCAGGCCAGGAGAGTCCCTGACCACAAGACAGCTGGGAGCTGCGGTCCATGGAGAGTGCCTAGGACGGAGGTGAGAAGGCGCCTCCTTGTCTGGTGGTAGCAGCTGGGGCCCTCTCTGCTTCTCTCACCACAAAAATCCAACTGGAACCAGCCCATACTGGGATGCTGCCTGCCAGACAGAAACAGGTGGCTTCAGGCCACTGCTGGTCTCTTGGTGGCATGGACGGCATGGCTGCTGCTTTACTCATGGGCGAGGGAGCCAGGGAATGGCTGAAGTGAGGGTCATCACTCTGCATTCCTTCCTCACCTGAAGTGACTCATGTTGCTGTAGCTTGAATTTCAGTTCAGTTCTCCAGGCTGGGAGGATTGCTCATGCTGCTGAGAACCAGGCTTGTCCTGGGATATTTATCCATCTCCGCATCTTCCATCAAAGCATTTGAAAGAGATACTTTATTGTCCCTTCTTCTTCACCTGACACAGAAGAGGGCTTGCCCAGATTAGGTTACATGTCACTTGCTAAGTGCAGCCCTGAGGAGGAAGAGGAGCAGGATGTACCTTGGACATCTCCTTGAAGATGATGCATTGGCAACTTCAAGAGGCAGGGTAGGAGACGGAAGTCACACCACTTGAGGAGTTAAGTTGTCTATGTTTGGGGTCAGGATTGTCACTTACTAGATATGGGACCCTTGGCAAGTCACTTAACTCAATGGCCTCCTGCTTATTTTTCACTCGAAAGAGGGGGAGGACCAAATGGGGAGCACCAGATGGATGAGATCTCTCATTCCAGTTCTTATCGATTGGAAATTGCTGTCTGGAGCTTAGTGTCATCTGGGATGCCTAGGAAGCCAATATCAGCTAAGGGAGAAAGAGCAATCAACTATTGATGGTTGCCAAGCTTGTGGACAGGGAGAACGTGGTTCATGTACCAGGTATTATCTGACTGGATGGTAATTTCTGCCTCTATTATTTTATGATTTCATGTGTCCTACAGGCAGTGATTCTACTGGGATCATGCAACATCTTCCAGTCTTAATAATTGCCTGGGGCTTTATTATGATGGTAAGGAATTTACACACAACCTGACTTAGTGAGAATTTGGGATTCTATTATTTAACTTCCATCTTTATGAATAGGGAAATCAGGGCTCATAAGGATTAAATGATTTGCTTAAAGTTACTTAGCTAATCAGTGATAGAATGCAAACCCGCAACTGCCTGCCTCCAGAACCCATGTGCTCTACTGCTACCCACACTGATTCCCGGTTGGGGAACACCACAATACAGATTATGATTAAATGCCAGAATGGACAGCATTGTCTGTTAGTACACAGAGATCAAAAGGTGCTTGAGAGATTCAGTAACTGCTCTTTGCCCAGCTCTTTTGAGCTTACAAAGTACTTTCAAAATACTGTAAACATACTGAATTCTAGCGACATGCAGGACACAGTACAGAATGCTTTACATGGAGTACCTCACTTAAACTTCAAAAGGTGTTACTCCGTTTTGCAGATGATATAACTGAGGATCAGAGAGTAACACAGCTTGCCTCAAGGCCATGTGGCTAAAATTTGGCCTGGGGCCCACCTATCTCTGGACTCTGTGAAAGCACTTTTTGTTACTGGTGAGTCCTGACTGGATCACTTAGCAGCTTTAGTGATGTTTGGTATATAAAAGGTGGGGTCAGGATCTCCCCCTTCCCCCCCCACCCCCCACTCATACTTATTCTGTACTCCACAACTCGGTGAACACCTTGGCCCATACGTACCAATGTAACAAAGGAAGAAACCCCCCTCTGCGCCTTCCACCTTCCTGTGGCCATGGCTAGGAAGTGCTGAAGGTGGGCCAGCACATGAATGATTTCAGGCGGAGGACAGCATCATTCTTTCATGAAAACTGAACACACCACACCATCAAATGTATGGCTGCACTGAATGCTGCAGATTAAAGAGAAGTGAGCAGTGGAATAGACTTTTAGGAAAGTAAATTCCTTGGTGGCCCTGATCAAGTTCATTTCAGTAACTCTGGTATTTATTTAAATAATTATTATTTTTTTTTTTTTTTGCCAGCTTAGAGACTTAAGTCTTAAAATCCATGCAAAAATAGGGATCTTCAGAAGATAAGTAGACCATTATTATTTGACAGTACAACAGTTTCTCCTCTTGACTTTTTTCATTGGGTAATCTTCTGTCTTTCCAATCAACTCAATTCATTTAGTGCTATTGCTTTCCTTTTATGAAAACGATTCATCCTAGGGACTTACTAAAAATAGACTTGAAACTATAACCCTCAAATTGCAAATACCAGGGAATCTGGAAGTTGCCTGTTCTGGAGTTTGCTGACTTGCCTGTATCCCACAACAATAAATCTCATTCTCCGCCCCTCCCAGCTCATTTTCAACATATGTGCACATACACCCTTGCACACACATTTGCACACATACATGCGCGCGCGCACACACACACACACATACATGCACACTTTTTTTACTTTGTGTTCACAGGTAGAAAGGGCCCACATCAGCTAGGCTGGGCCTCAGGTCGGTCTGGTTTAAATCTAAGCTGCCTGGGCGATCTGGGGTAATAAGTGAGTGACAACAGGTGCAGATTTCATTACACCCTTCTGAACTCAGCCCATAGTTCTTTCTTTGATTATTTTCACCAAACACCCTTGCTTGAATTGTGTCCAATAAATTTTATAGCTGCATGATCTTGTTTCAGAGCCGAAGGGAGATTTTTCTCTCTCCCTGGATAAATGATGCCTAAGTCAAAACCCCACTTCCTGCCCCTCCTCAGTCCTTAAGACATAAGTACCCCCAGGCCTGAGCTGCTGGGCCTGGGATCTTCAGTCTCCCACTCGTGGGAAGAGCTAATTTTCTGGTCTCCTTTTAGAAAAGCCAAGAATTATCTGGCAGAGAATTACCCACATTAGAAAATAATTACTTGGCGTCTCTGCCCTGTGATAACTAGAGCCCCAGGCAGATCTTTCCCACCAGTGTCCGCACCCACTTCTATTTAAAGCAAAGTATTGCTCCAAAGGCCTCAAAAGCCCCTTCTGAAGGTTCTCTCTGGCACGTTGTGGCATGAACCACCCTGAAGGGTGGCATGAAACAAGGATTTGTTTCAAGGCTTTTTGGTACAAAGGCCCAGGGTAGTGAGCCATTTTATATCATATTTGAAGACTTGAATGGCTTTTGCAGGTGCTGGACGTGTTTGTGGGCCCTGCATGCAAACTTGAGGTTAGGCCAGATCAGGGTTCCTTCAGCAATCAGCTGTGGTCTGAGAAGAGAATTGTTTCTGATAAGATCCTGTGTTTTGTTTTGTTTTTTGACACTTTTCTATTTTGATACTTGCTCAACTGCCCTATTCTCCCATGTGGAGACTGTGTGTGTGTGTGTGTGTGTGTGTGTGTGTGTGTGTGTCCATCTGGCCCCCAATATATGTAGAAGAGAGATGGTGGATTTGTCCATTTGTTACTGGGGATGACCTGAATACAGCTGGTGAGCTACCTCAGGCCCATCAGAATCTAACAATGCCATGCATCTCATGGTTTAAACACTGCTCTCCACTGATCCCCTCACATGCTGTTTGTCCTGTACTTCTCTCCTGAGCTCCAGACTGAAGAGCAAGCTTATCATTAGAGACCTCTGCTTGCTGGCTCTCAGGTTCTTCAGCCTCAACTTACTTTCTCTGAAATAAACTTGCTTTTCATCTAGTGGTTCCTGTCATGGTGAAGGTGCTGTCATAACTTATCCAAACAAAAATCCTTGATATCACACCTTCCACATTCATTACCATTGCCGACATGATGGGCAGACACTAGCTAGTGCCTCTCTCTTGTCCCTGGGGTCCATTATCCTCCTAACTGGGCTCCTTGGCTCTAGTCATCTTTCTGACGTTCTCTAGCTTCTACACCACCTCACCCACTAACTACTCCTCATTCCTCACTCCTCACCCTCACCAAGCCAAGCTCTGTCTAGTCTTATCTTTAAGTGTGGATCTGATATTGCTTGTCTATTTAAAACCTTCAGTAGCATCCCATGCCTACAGGATTCAAGTATTAACTCCCTTGAAGGCATATAAGACCCACCGTAATCAAGCTAATTCTTGATACTCCTTCCCTCCCTTGCCCCATCCCCACCCTCTGGGTAGAGGAGATCAAAAGGCATAACTCCCTTTATTCTCTTTCAACTTTACTCTTTCTCAACTGTTTGTATTTTTTTTATATATATTATTTCCTTTGCTAATAAGGCCTTTAATTGGCTACCCAATGAACTCCGGCACTGCTGTATTACTAGGCAATAGCGTTACCTATGCTTAAATGAGAGAGCTTGTGTTGTTAGTCCAGGGATTGATGCTTTTCATGACATCCACCAAGAACCCAGGTAGCTTTCATGCTGAACCATCCTTAATGTGATGCCCTCGCCTCCATGGGCCAAGCTGGCTTTCAGCTACAAGCTCCTTCCAGGCAGCAGGATGGAGCATGGATGAAGGAGAAATACTCCTTCTCTTCTTAGGGGCACATTCTAAGGGCTAACATATCTCTCCTTCCAATCTGTTATGGTCCTCTACCTGTGTGTGCAGCAGCAGCAGCAACAGTAATGGCGGTGGTGGTAGATCTCTAGCAAAAGTTGTAATAGGAGTAGGAAGAGTAGGACCGGCAGTCAGAGTGGAAGTAGGATTATAATTTCCATTCACAGTTTCAGAAGAGGGTGAAAGGTTAAGAATCCTGACCAAGGTCACACAACTAAGTAAACAGCAAAGCCAGCATGGAACCAGAGCTGTTTTGTTCAGAGCCCACCACTAGGCTGTGGCAACCTTTTGGTCCAGTCACATTGCATGACAATTGTTCCTACTAGATTCTGAACTCCCAAGTGGAAGGACTTATCTAGTTCACCTTTGTGTTTGCCGACCAAGGATAGAGTCGGTAACCAGTACATATTCCAGCTTATAAATCCGGGTTTCTAAGTCTTGATATTCTTGACATTTAGGACCAGATAGTTCCTTGTGGTGCAGTTGTCCTGTTGGGCATTATAGAATGTTCAGCACCAACCTTGGCATCTACACACTGGATGCCAGTGGCACACCCTTCTAACCCTCAACGCCCTCAGGAAGACCACAGATGTCTCCAGACATTGCTCCCTTTCCCCGGGGAGGCAAATCTTTCCAGTTAAGAACCACTGATTTATCCTACCCTCCCTCTCTGAATGTCTCACCAGGATAAGATTTCCTCCCACAGGCAGGCATTTGCTCTTGATAGATGTCTGCCCTTATCTGGTAACAGAGAAGTGGAACGACAGGGGTGAGGAGCCATGAGTTTGTCTTGTCACAGCCCAGGAAAGGGAAGAACTCTGGCGTTTACTTTTATAACTGGGACTAAAATTAGCACTCAGGGGTGATCTTTGTTTACCACTGCCAAAGACTACTGTCCTTGGAGAAAGGTCAAGAAAAACTAGACAGGAGGTGGGTGTTTACAAGTTCTGTCCATACTATCTCATGATACTAACCCACAGGCTCTCATTTCCCTGACCCCTTGTTAATTAGAGCTGAAGAGGCCACATGGGGAACTTCGGACATTGGTTTCTGACTTTGAAGTAGGATCCAGAACCCAGGACGACGTCCTGGACGCATTGCTCTACCTCATCCCCATGCCTAGTCTCAGTCAGGTCCTGTGATGCCCCTCCTTGGTAGCTTCTCTTCTTCATGGCTCTTGGGGGCAGAGAAGGGGTAGGGAGCAGGCTCAGAGTTCTGTTGTTTCCTAAAGAGCCCTGTGTTTTAATTTCTATTATGTGCAAAATAACTGCCATGACCACCAAATCGGTGTTCTTCTGGATTGGTGGTTGGAGATAGCTCCAGAGATTCAATCAAGAAGGGAAAAAGGTGTGGCAGCAGAGATGAGCCTACTCTTGCCCTAATGACAATAATGCTACCCATCCCATAGTAGAGCTGTCTCTATAGGCCAGACACTAGCTAAGTGCACAGTCCGCATCAATCTAGACCGGCCCTTTCTCAGTTATGGCAAGATCTAGAGATAGCTGAGTAAGCTCATCTTCAGGTCTTCTGTACCTTCTTAAAACCTAAGGAAGGCATGCAAACCCTTGCTTTTTTTTTTTTTTTTTTTTTTTTTT
Organism: Pipistrellus kuhlii; assembly: GCF_014108245.1. Lineage (NCBI taxonomy): Eukaryota > Metazoa > Chordata > Mammalia > Chiroptera > Vespertilionidae > Pipistrellus > Pipistrellus kuhlii. The sequence continues at coordinate 156,537,215 of NW_023425515.1, read as the reverse complement.
TTTTTTTTAGCAAATAGAAATATTTGCGATCTTGGTTTCTGTTCTCACTGACACAACTACCTTGTGTGTACACATCTCACTGTCTACTCATTTATAATGACTTACAAGAAGTTATGCAACTGACATTTGTTTAAGAGAATCTGGAAGAAAAATCACAGTTGCTAATATTAGTGATAACTTGGGCTGTGCAACTTTGACTCAGTGACTTAGTTTAATTCCATGTCTTCTAACCAGAACTGTTGGGAGGCAAAAATCAGATGTGTCAACAATGCATAACAGGCTGCTGGGTCAGAGCTGCCTCCATTTTTTCCTTTGGTCATCATGGCTGTCCTCCTGGCTGGATCACTGCCCTCTCCCTTCATCCCTCTTCACTGGACAGTGCTTGTTTATTCTGTAGGTTTCCACTTAGATGTCACGTCCCCAAGCAGTCTGTCCCAGACCCTCAGAGTTCATTCAGCCCTTCTTATTATATGATTTCACGGTACCTTGCACTTTCCCCACGTAAGGCAATTGAATCTGTGTAATTACAGGTTAATCATTGGCCCCTCTTCCTCCCTCCTGTGTTCAGGAGAGTAGAGAGCATATCTTGTATTTCCTTCAGTGATTGGCACACAATGGACATTCAGATTGACAGTCACTTAAGTCAACCTGTTAGTGGCTTCCATGTCATTAAATCCTCTTATATTTGGTTTTACTTTTTATTTTGGAAAAATTCAGAGATTAATTCAATAGGAAAGAGAATAGTGTAATGACATTTCAGGTGCCCGTTACATGAAGTGGCTGAGAACATATTTGTCTTACATTCTGCTTCCTATGCAATGGGTCTAGGAACTGCTTTAGGGGGAACGTTAGAAAAATACTTCATATATGTTAACACTGATGTTATAAACATGTATCAAGATGTAGCTTGCTCTGCATTGATGTCCATGTGCACATGTGCCTCTGGCAGTGATGGCATGAATGTACCAGCATAAAAGGAAACATGTAATTTAAAATGTTCTGGTTTGGAGTTTCTGAATAAATGTATTGGAAAACATGAATATTTCAATATCATGTGGAATTAGGCTTGAGGGACTAGCTCTGACTGTTTGGGGGAAATCGGAGTCAGTTTATAGGCTGGCAAGAGAATTGTGTCGTGATATAAAATCTACCCTTGCCACATGGTCTTTGCACCAGTCTGGGAGAGAGATTGGGGTTCTAGAACATACTATGTAAAATGGAGATTTCCTATATGGTCTAATGGGCAGATTTCAGGGGAAGTTTGAAGTACATGTGTGTGTGAGTGTGTGTGTGTGTGTGTGTGTGTGTGTGTGTGTGTGTTTAAATGTGGCAAGGTGAAGAAATATGAGTGCTGCTAACAATAGGTATTGTTCACTGAGGGCTGCATGGGTCTGTTGCTGTGCCAGGTCCTTCACAGTATATCTGTTCCTTACAACAAGGACAAGGTTTTAAGTTTGATGTCACTCCCCCCTCCTAAATGTGAGAAAATGGGCAGGATCAGAGAGTTTCCCAAGCCTGCTCCAGAGCAAGCACAAAGCTGGGGTTTAAATCCAGGCCTGCCCGATTTCAAAGCCTTGGCCCTTTCTATAATATAATACTACACAGCATTCTCAGGCATCCTCTTTGTTTGCTTGTGGGGTAAGTATCAGTTGGAAACTTATTCACTTCTTTCTTCATTTTATTTATAACTCAGAATGCTTTACAAATTCTGCAGAAGTAGCTAGCTCTAAGGTTCAGGCATAGCATAGATTTTTTTTTTTTTTTTTTTTTTTTTTTTTTTTTTTTAGTGGCTGATGGCATTTTTCTCCTCTTCTGGTTTGGAAAGATTTTTCACAGTCAGATACCTACTATGACAACTGTTTAAAACCCTTCTTGAAGGTGCCAAGTCCATTCCATTAGCTGTTCTTCCACTAGGCAGTCAAATCCATTCTGAATGCATTTCTGTGGATGCAAAGCCAAAGGTTTTGGTTGGCAGCTATCAGTTAATAGACTAGATTGTAACTTTTCAATACAGTATTAGGAATTCTGTTAGAAAATAATGCCATAATAAATCTGTTCTGATTTATTCCAGTTGAAGGGGGACATAATTAGGAAGTGAATTTATTTTGACTCAAGAATAATAAATACCTTTTGATTCACATTTAGTGATTTACAGACTGGGTCACTTACCTAACCCCAGCCAACTTTCAAGTTTTTGTTCTTATTACTTCCCAACACCTGCCTTTGCTCAGGTTACATGAGGCCATTCCCTGTTCCCAGGCATGATTCAAATATTCGTATTCTGTGTCTTTGTTTATGTTTATCACATTTATCATCTTAGAATATTTAAGATCTACTTTATAATCTACTTCTTCCTCAAAGTTTTTTTCCTAGCATTTGACAGCTCAACTACAGATTGCCTTTCTATTCTTTGTTACTCCATAGTTTGTATTTTTTGAATGCTGCTTATTAGGTCTCACATCACAGTTATGGATGGAGTAATTTTCTCTCCTCCAGTGGACTGAGAGGACTGGGACTCATGTTTTATTTCCATGCTCCTGACACCTTGTACAGAATTCGCACTTCATAGCCACTCAATATATTTTATTAAATTGAAATTTAAAAAGGAAACTTGTGTGCTTTTATTTAAATAAGACTATAAATTAGGCACAACTGTCCTCATGAATTTGAAATTCTCAGAAACGTTATTCTTAAGTGGTGTTCTTTTATTGAGATCGAAGAGGTTGGCTTTACTTAAGGGGGGACACACAGTGCTCACCTCTATCTCTCTGTGGTGCCTTGCAAAGCGCCGGCAGAATAAGCATGGAGTTCCTCCATGAATGGATGGAGCATTCTATGTGGTTTTACCCCTAAGTTTGCAGAGGGGGACACCATTTGGGCTCAGGATTAGTGAGCAAGTTCCAGATATGAACTTAGAATTTGACTTTTTGCTTAATTTTATGTTGAATTGAGCAAGGCTGGGCTGATTGCTTCTATCATTTTTTCATTTAGTTCAAATAATGTTCATCCAGTTAGAGCTGGACACAACCTGATTTCTCCGGACTGTCCTTAGCTAGTACTGTCTCAAAGCAAGTTTTCTTTGAGTAATTATTGTTTCATTATTATTTTCTTTATATGAGATGGTGATAGTGATAATGATGTTGGTGGTGAAAAGGAGAACAAAAATAGTTATCTTTTATTGGGCATGTGCTGTGTACCATGCTCCATGCTTTATGTGAAGACTCACTGAATTTATGAGATAAGTACTACTGTTACCCTCCTTAACAGACAAAAATAAAAAAGAAAAAAAAGAAAAAAAGAAGTGCAGGGAGGTTGTCTCACTCACTGGTGAATGGTGGCATCACCATGTCTGAGCTAAAACCTTTACTCTGCAAATGTTCAGCAATGCGGTGTGAAATCAAAAGACTGGACAAGTCCTTGGGAGGCCAGCTAGACCATCTCCCACCTGAGGCAGGATCATACTAGAAGTGATGCCTTGGTGCATAGATTGCCTGAAACATCTCATACACAATGTCCTTCCACCTGGTGAACTCAGGCTCACATGCCAGGACTCACAGCTCAAACTACTCCTCTAAAGGAAGCTTCCTTAATGTTCCCATGGAGAGTTGACCTCTTTCTCTTGTTCCTCCTAAATATCTTACATTTCACCAGTGAAATTCCCCCACCTCCATCATGCAGAGGGTGTGTTCCTATGTTTATAGTATTATAGTTAAGGACATAGGCTCTGAAGTTGTTTAGTGTCAAATGCTGACTCTACCCATGTTGGTAGGTGGTCTTAGGATACTTTTCTCTCCTGATAGAATAATAATTTCTTCTTCTTCTTTAAAATTTTTTTTATTCATTTCAGAGAGAAGAAAGGAGAGGGAGTTAGAGATAGAAACATCAATGATGAGAGAGAATCATTAATTGGCTGCCTCCTGCATGTCCTCATATTAGGGATTGAGCCCAAAACCCACGCATGTGCCCTGACCTGAATTGAACCAGTTAACCTCCTGGTGCATGAGACGATGACCAATTACAGAGCCACACAGACCAGGCTCATCTTTTTTTAAATCCTCACATGAGGTTATGTATAGAGTTGGAGGGAGAGAGGGAGGGAGAGAGGAGGGAGGGAGGGAGGGGGGAGGGAGGGAGGGAGAGAAGGAGAGAGGTTCACACCCCGACCAGGGATCAATCCTACAACCTAGGTATGTTCCTTAATCAGGAATAGAACCCACAACCTTTTGGTGAATGTGATGATGCTCCAACCAACTGAGCTACCTGGCCAGTGAAAGATTGGTAATTTCTTGAGATCAGAGAAATGATATTTACTATGAATGGCTTAAATCTCAAAATTGCTACATTATTTTTTTCTTTTAACTTTAAAACCTTTTAATTTTGAAATATATGCTCACAGAAAATTCCAAAGAAATGACAATTATGTCCTTGTACTGTTTACTCTCCCTTAGTGTTGACATCTTGCATAGCTATAATACAATAAGAAAAACAGAAAGCCTATATTGGTACCATCAACAGAACTTATAAAAAATTGTGTTCTTGACATTAATAGCAAGTCTGTCTCTATCTTACTTCAGAAGAGCTGACATACTATTTCTGCCAGTTAGTTTATGATCTTAATTCCTGAAGGGCATTGAGAACTAAGATTGTTTGTTGTTGTAGTTTTCAATAGACTGTATTTTTAGAGTAGTTTTAAGTTCATAGCAAAATTGAGGGCAAGATACAGAGATTGGCTTTATATTTTCTCCTCTCACATATGCATAGTCTTCCCCATTATCAATCTCCCCCATCAGAGTAGTGCATTTGTTAAAATTGATGAACCTGCACTGACACATCATTGTCACCCAAAGTCCATGTTGTACATTATGGTTCCTTAGTGATGTTGTGAATTCTATGTGTTCACCATTGTAGTATGGAGCAGAGTAGTTTCACTTCCCTAAAAACCCTCTGTGTTCTGCCTATTGATCCCTTGAGAACCTAGTTTTGAGTTTTGTTTCTTTTTCTTTTCTATTTCTACTTCCTGATCCTTTTCTTTCCTTCCTTTTTAAAAAAAAATATATTTTATTGATTTTTTTACAGAGAGAAAGGGAGAGAGATAGAGAGCTAGAAACGTCGATGAGAGAGAAACATCAACCAGCTGCCTCTTGCACACCCCCTACCGGAGATGTGCCTGCAACCAATGTACATGCCCTTGACCGGAATCAAACCTGGGACCTTTCAGTCTGCAGACCACAACACTCTACCACTGAGCCAAACCGGTTTCGGCTCTTTCCTTCCTTTTTTTTTTAAAGAAAAAAGATGCTTTGAAAGTTATGAAGACTTCAAGCCTTTGCTTGTGGTTTACCAAGTCATTTTCTTTAATATTTTTAATGTTTTCTCCTCTTGGCCTTGTTTGAAAAGTCTTAATCTGGCTTTCTCCCTTTGTGCCAGAGAGATACTTCTTTTGTTAAAAGTCTCAGCACTGTGAGCTAAGTAAACTCTGTAGGTGCTGGAAGAACCAACATCATAACTGAGAAGGCCACTAATATCACTATGGTGACCTCCTCATATCATTACAGCCACTGTCATTATGTTATCCCTCGGTCACCTGGAGCACAGTGAGTCCTGCCAGAGGGAGAACAGGGTAAGCGAAAGCATTCTAGTGCTTTTCCATTTTGCATCACGGGAGAGATATGGCACTATTTCTAGAGACCCAATTAGAACTAGAATAAGAGAACTAGAACCATAAGACCTGCTAAATATCCACATGGGTTATATGTATTATGCACTTGCAGATGGTGTCATTGGGCAACATCAAGCAGAGCAGTTTGGGGTGATTAATGTGAGGGATCATTATTTATTTCAACATCTTATACAGTTGTCAGTGTCTCATTTAAAATAAAGGTAGAGAATATTGGTTGAATGCCTATAGTATGCTAGATATTGTGCTAAAGGATAGCATAATGCAATTGTTATTATTAAGATAATTTGTAAAGATAATCCTAGTTTATCATGAAGAGATTAATTTTCGCCCTGGGCGGTATCGTTTAGTTGGCTGGAGCTTTGTTCCATAATATCCACAATGGTTGCAAGTTCAATCCTGGGTCAGAGAGTATGTGGGAGGCAACTGGTCTGTTTTAATCTCACATATAGATGTTTCTCTCTCTCTCCCTCTTCCTCACCCTCTCTTTTTTCCTTCCTCTCTCTCTAAAATCAATAAAAGCATATTTTAGAGTGAAGATTTTTTAAAAAGCCTAAAAAACCAAAGAGATTAGTTTTTAAAATTTTATATTAAAGAGTATTCTCATGTTAAGATGATGTTTTTTGGATGCACCGGAGGCCAGATATTAATTACAAAGTGGCCTAATAGCCAGGCAGAATTGGAATGCCCTGAGCCAGTTGGCAGGAGCTATTTGAAACTGCCCCCTTTCTCATCCTTTGCCAAGAATCTAACATTATCTCTTCATGGCAGAGCAGCTATGAATGACCATGTATTAATATAAATCTATTTTCCCGCCCCTCCACCACCACCACATAAGGTGCTTTAGAAAGCCTTTACTCCTTCTCATGTATTTCTTGTCTGTTGCATTAGATCCCAGGCTTACTGATATGTACACTTTAGATAACTTTGGATCAGACCAGTACTCAGCTTAACAAATGGCAAGTTTTGGATTTCATTAAGACTAAAGAATGTTGGAAGATAAGGATTGAGTAGATACCACTGTCTGTCCCTGGTGATATACAATGTGTTATCTTCTAACAGGGTGGGCCAAAATGGAAGAGGTATTTGAATACTGGAGTTTATAGCATGTGTGGGAATGTTCTCCTTTCTGAGTTACCCTGGCATAGATGCATGTGTCCTCAGTCTCTTCTGCATTAGAAGACCTAGCTGTGTGACTGGGAATAGGTCTTATTTTCAGTAACCTCATCTGCATCATAGGGTAGATATTGCAGAGGAAGTCAGCAGCAGGGTGTGAGACCTTTCGCCAAGGGTTTAGAAGAACTAGAGGGTGCATCCACGGTTAGTTTTCAGATGGCTGGAGCCACAAGGCTGAGATGAAGCTTCATGCCTAAGAAGTCAGAATAAGCCTGAAATCACTGAGTTAGAAACCCTCCATTTCTAGAATGGAGAAGAAGCTAGAGCAAAGGCAGAGGCAAACTAAAGAGGCTGGGGATGGGGCAAGGTTTGACCATCAAAAGACAGCCCCATTTTAATGGCCCATAGCCACAGACTACTCTTGGCAGATGCTCAGTGGGAACCCTTTACCCCTTAGTGGAATAATCTAAGGCAGTATATATAAATTGTTTTTTTCATGTCCTTCGATAATAGTTCCTTATTACATTTACACTTCCTAGTATTTATTAGAAATTTGAGCGAACCCTTTATAAATTTCTCTCTTCTACTGGACTCTAAACTCCACAAAGGAACAGACAATATCTGTGTGCGATACAAAATAAGTGCTTACTAAATGTTTGTTGAGTGACTGAGTGATGTTAGGGAGGAGGGAGGGAATGGTTCTTTTCCTCCTTTGGCTGTTGCAGGGAGAGGTGCTCACTGAGATGTGTCTGTTCCATACAGTCTCTGGCTTCCCTTGGCACATGTGTTCCTTCCCACTTGGAGTATTCTTTCCTCCCACTGACACTTGCTTCTGCTTCTGCTTTGACTGCTCCTGCCTCTTTCTCGACTCCCACATAGACTGACCATCAATCTCCTTGACATATTTTTTCTTTTGCAAACTTCTCAATGCCTTCAGTTTGGTTACTGTGAACTCAGAATATCCAGGAACCCATTTTGTCTTTTTATGATAATTTTATACATTTCTATTCTTTCTCATTATGGGTTGGCTTTACAGCTGAACTCTCAGAAGCAATCTTAATCTTCATATCTTGAGGGAGCATCTAATTGTTGTCCCTGCATCCTTGCCACATGGTTTGTATCTACCGAACATCCTCATGGGAAAACCTAGCTACTTATTGGTTCTCCAGGGCTCTGTGTTTTTTGAGCTCTTCATCTGCTTTTTTTCCCTTTCTTATTTTTCCTTTATTGAGAAATTAATAAATATTAAGATAACAGAAAAGATAAACACAGAGAAACCAAATATCTCAAAGTTATTATACTCTGTCACATGCACTAATTGGCCTTCAGGGTGGTTTGTTAATATCTATATTAATAATAGAGGAATATGCAAATTGGCCAAGATGCCATCACATAATGATCAATCAGGATGGGGGCGGGGCTGTGGTGGAGAACTCTCAGCAGGCCTGTGCCTGGGGTCCGAAGGGCGCAGAGAGGAAGGGATAGCAGATAGGCAGTTAGGAGGATAAGGCCAGGAGGGGAGACCATATAGACAGTTAGGGAGGTCAGGCAAGGAGGGGAGAACAGTTAGGAGGATAAGGCCAGGAGGGAGAGCAGTTAGGGGGATTAGACTGGTAGGGGAAAACAGGGCCATCAGGCTTGCAAGGAAGCAGTTAGGGGCATCAGGCAGGCAGGCAGGTGAGTGGTTCCAGATTGAGAGAGGGATCTCAGATTGGAGAGGACACAGGCCAGGCTGAAGGACCCACCCCCTCCACCATGCACAAATTTCATGCAAGGGGTCTCTAGTCTTTTTATGAATGCGTTTCAATAAGTACATACTTAACAAGTATAGATTTTTAATTGACCAGATAAGGGTTAGAACCTCTGCATTATTCCTTCCTAATGGTATGACTTGCAGTGAGTTACCCAGTCTTTTTGAGCCTCAGTGTTCTTCTCTACCCAATGGAGATCCTGAGAGTATCCTTACTTGTGGGAACGGTTGCAGTAACCTACATAAAAGTACTGCCTGGTGTGTTATAGGGGCTCAATAAGCTAGCCTTAGTTTTATCCCCTTTTCTTTTGTTCTCTGTCCCTCTCACCCCCCACCCTCCTTGTCTCAGATTGCCTGGAATTATCATCTTTATTTTTCAGGACATAAATCCTAATTCATGAGTAGAGGGGTTTAACCAAGATCTTGGATGTATTGGCAGCGACTTTAGGATCTTTTGTTTTCTAATTCTTAGATCTCTTTCTCTTGGGGGCCTGGGAAAACTTCGTGAACTTGATTATTTATTCAGTTCTTTCATGCTCCCCATATTGTCACGGCCGCATTTGAACCATGTTATCGGCAAGTCTAGCTGAAAAGGCAGTTTAATATTGCCCTGCGTTGCATCATTGCATACATTATTCCGCTTTGTCACGGACCTGTCAGCAAGTCTTGATGAAGTACAGAGTCAATAGTAACAAGCCTGAAATCTGACAGCCTTTTTACAGAAGCAACTCTGATTGGTGCAGGGGTAGTTCTTCAGAAATAAGACCTTCTTGGTCTCTTTGTTGATACAATTAGCCACTTGGTCCAAGTCCTTTCTCCTCAGAAGCTGTGTCTTCAGTGCTGGTAAGTCAGTCTGTTTCATGACTTGGAAAAACAGAGCCATCCTAGGCCTGGGATGCACTGAAGGCTGCAGCCAGAAATATCTTGGTAATTTATCCCCACTCTCAGCTCTAATTATTCTGTTATTCACTAGCTTGCTCGATTGAGACTCTCCAGTTCTGCCTTCTCCAAGCGGAAGAACAAAAGGTTTTCCTTGAAAGTGGGGGCCAGGCAGTGTCAAGGCAGTGAGCTGCACAGAAAGAATGTAGCAGCCCTGACTGAGTTATTGTTTAGAAAATCTTGTTGGAGGAATACGTGATAATGATCAGGCCTCTGGAACTCAGCAGGCCTATGCTTTTGATGTGCACCTAGCTCTGCATAAAAGCCGTTTTCTGCTAAGGCCATTCATGCTCTCAGGAGTGTGGCTGGGATCTTAGTGACCTTTTCCCTGTGTTTCTCCCAGAGTTTGGAATCTCCGACTTGCCTGGAAATACTCTGCGATAGTGAGCTCACAGTAAATATTTTCTGAATTAATGTGGTTTTTAAGATAATGATAACAGATGCCACTATTGATGGTAACAAATGAACTTTACTTATATCCTGCCATTATATATATATATATATATATATATATATATATATATATATATATATATATATATACACACATACACACACACACACACACACACACACAAAAATTGATTTTAGAGAGGAGGGAAGAAGTAGAGAAAGATAGAAACATCAATGATGAGAGGGAATCATTGATCGACTACCTCCTGCACACCCCCTACTGTGGATCAAGCCTGTAACCTGGGCATGTGCCCTGACCTGGAATTGAACTATGAGCCATTCTGGCCAGGCTGTCCTGCTATTTTAATCCTCCTCAGACTCGACTGCTCTGGCCATCCTGTTCTTTCTGTTCTTCTGTGCTCCCAACTAGCAGTAGTTCATTTCTTTTGACAGGTCACAATCCTTCCGAAAAAACAAATCCTCACAGTATAAACCTGGCAGCCAAGAGCACTAGGAGTTAAGTTGGGGTAAAGATCTTTAAGGCTGACTTATCTTGAAGAGACTTGGGAAAAGGCAGGTCCTTCCTCAGTTTCTCTCTCTGTTCATGTCAACATGCCCCTGCCCATAGCTGAGCCTTGTCCTTCACTCTGTCTGAGGATGAACCTCGGCTTCTTTCAGGGTCTGGGAGAAGCACATGGAGGTTTAATTACACCCCATGGGCTTTCAGCCAGCCTGCTGTGTTCAGCCTCACTTCTACTCCCACTTTCAGACATACCTGGTGCCACCACTTCCTGAACTGGGCTGGGTCTCTGCAGGGTATTCATTGTGTTTCTGGGTTTCCCCCAAGTTACTTAGGTTTTATCTTTCCAAGTCTACTAAGAGGGTGACTACTCATCCATCTGTGTTTTCTGGCTTTAGCTTTCTGTTGCTGTCATCTTCTGTCCTGTTTTCTTTGTCACTGTGGGTTTTGCCTTTCTGAAATATTCTTGTACTTCCACTTTTGGGGAATCTGTAAAGGGACTAGAAGTCAACATGTATGGTCAATTGGGTATCTTTACCTGGAAGTCTCTTTTTGTGTTTGTATTTTTCAAAAAAAGGAAAACAGACAGATTAGAGATATAGCATTCTTTTGTATCTGGGGAAGTAGGGGATGGGAGGGATAGATGTAGGCAAATTCATTTTCAAAAAGTTGTCTTTGTGCTGTTGAGGTGGAGAGTCTGTGCAAGGAGCTCAGTGTTCTGCTGCCCTTAAACTCTCCGGGAATCTGACTTTTGTCTCCAGGCCTCCACAGAGAACAATAACTGAAGATATGTAAACAATTAAAAAGTGATTAGGACCCTGAAAGCTTTCTTCAGTAACTGGCATTCTGTGGTTCTCATTCATTAACACAATAAACATATACTGAGCTTGATGCTGGGGAATGACATGATGAGTAAGGCAGATGTGGTCCCTGCTGTGGGAGGTTATGGCCAGGCCTGCTTTACTGAAATTCCCAGAAGGCCAGATGGAGCATCAAGGAATGAAACACAATAAAATAATGACATTCTTTTATGTGAGGAGGTAGAACCTTTAGTACCGCCTGGCTTTCCCACTGATACATACTCTACTTTTAAGATTGTCTTTTTTCACTGTGTTTTCTTTTTTCTTTCTCTCCATATTTAGCCTGCTTTGGTTTCCTTGAGTTTGGCTTTGTGGGTTGATAGCTTTTATTAAACTGAGAAAAAAAATTGGCAGTTGGTTTTTTCAAATATTTACAATTGGATGTTTACTCCTTTGTCAGTTTTATGTTGTTGGGTGTCAGGATTTTGGGGTCTTTCTCTAAGGAGCTATTTTTTTCTGGTAGGTGTTAATGTACTTTTGGCTGAGTTTTATTCTGTAAAGTCTTTTTAAAAGAATTTCTTTAGAGCAGGATCAGAACAGCCTTTCCACCAGGACATTTCAGTCACACTTATAAGGTATATGTCACCGGAATGTCCAGAGTGATTCATGAGGACATTGTACTCTAACTTTAGTAACCCCAATGATCCTCAGTTCTGCGAATTCTGAGAACTGTTCAGCTCACAGCTCTCCTGTCCCTCCGCACCGACATGGAATGTCCGTGTACACATCTGCCTATGGAAGTCAACAGAGATGAAGTGGGGCCCTTGGGCAGATTTTTGGGGCTCTCGTTCTGCATAGCTACCCCCTCTTTGGAAGTCTGTGCCACCACAGTTCCCAGCCACCTCAAATTCTCCGAATTCTGATTTCAGTCTCCTCAGCTTGGTGAAGCTGCTGTGTTTTCCTTGGCATCCCTCTGTCTGCTCCGTGGTCTGGCATGTGCTTCCAGGCAGAAAGCCAGCATGATCCTGGGGCTCACCTCATTTGCTTCCTCCTCTCAGGCATCTGTCCTGCACTGCCTGTTGTTCAAGGTCTGAAAACACTGGTTTCATATTTATTCCCCTAGTTTTCTAGTTGTATAAGGCAGGGGTAGACAATTCATTATCTGTTACTCCATCATGTTTAGAAGCAGAAACGTCTATTAATTTCTACTTCAACACATGTTTCTATCTTGATGTAGCATTTAGCTTTATCAGATACTTTTTATTTTTCTATATGAATTGATCATTTTTCTCTCCTTTAATAAAATACTGTGGTGAAATGCACTCATAGATCTTCTATTATTAAAACATTCTTGAATGTAGTTCATGATATATATTTTCCACATTTTTATATTAAGTTTGGTCCCATCTTATTTAGAATTTTTGATGCCCACATTCATAATGTGAGAGTAGCCCTCTGATATTTGTTTCTCATACTGTCTTTAATTTTTTTAACATAGTTACATTAGCTTTATAAATAACTTGAAAGCATTCCTTCTTCTTTAAGACTCTTGAAATACATTGGAGTACTGTGCTCCTTGAGTATTTGTTAGAATGTTCTACTATAAGCATTTGGGTTTGAAGTTTTATTTGAGGGATGATTTTTACTACTGACTTCATTTTATTAATGATAATAAATCTATTAAGGTTTTCTATGTTTTCTTGAATCAGTATTGATACGGTTTGTTTTTCTAGTTAATTGTTAATTTCATCTGAGCTTTCAAATTCACTGGCATAATGTTGTTTGTGTAATCTTTATTAACTTTCTATTAGTGTCTGCTTTATCTGTAGCTGTATCTGCCATTTTCATTGTAGATGTTTGGGTGGTTTGGGGTGTTTTTGCCTTCACTCCTTTTTCCTCCCTTCAATTATGCCAGAAGTTTCTGTTTCATAGAACTTGTTTTTATAGCCATGTTTGGCTCTGTTGACTTTCTAAATTTTATCTTGTTATTTTATGTCTTATCTGCTTTTATCTTTACTATTTCTTTTAGATCTTTTTCAGATTAATTTATTGATGTTTCTTATTAATAAATTGGCTGCTTAGGGTATTCATTTTCAGACATTTTTCTGTTTCAATAAAAGCTTTCAAAACTAAATTTTTCTGTAAAATACCACTTTACCAATCTAATCTCTGCATGGATTGTAAAACATTTCCTTTCTCTCTCCACTTATAAGAGCATATAGAATTAAATTTGTTGACTCTATTTGAGTCATTTAATACCTCAGCAGTGATATTTCTTATTATCCTATTGCTTTGCCTATTAAAATTTTGAAAGTATAATAAAATCTTTAAATATGAATCTCCTTTTAAGTGCTATTTGTTTTTGAGTTCTTTTGTACAGTTCACACTATGTTATTCCTTACATAAAATTGAATGAATAGTGATATTCTTCTTGGATTTAAGCATTTTGTCATTATGGAATGTTCCTCTTTGTCATGCTAATATATTTTTAATGTTGTACTCTACTTTGGTATTTATATTGTTATTTTAAAGAAATGTTTTTGTTATTTTCTTTTTCAACATTTTTAAAGAAACACACAAACCACTTTATCACATTTTAAAAATACCTGTATTATAAATAGATTGTAGCTTAATTTTAACCTCAATGTAATTATTATTTTAACTAATTGTGGAATTCAGTTCACTCACAGTTGTTATAATAACTGAAATAATTGGTTTTATTTCCTCTATCTTTTTTGTTTTTTTGTTTTTATATATGTTACCCATTTTCCATTTCCTTTTTATTTTAGTTGCTTTACCTTGGTTTCAATGATTTTTTAATTTTCTCTTTATTTTCTTTTTTGCGCATTGTTATTTTAAGAGTTCTATAAGCTTTTTGTTTTTATTAGTGATTGCTTTCTCTGTCCTTACAACCAACATTAAACTTATGTTGAAATAGTTGCTCTGAATCAATTATAGTTTGGTTATGTTCTTTCTTAAGTACTATCCTCAGAGAACATATATAAGAAGTTCACTTTTTCAGTCCTTGCATGTTGAAAATGTTTTCTTTTTTTCCTTGACAGCTGAATATTTTGTCTGGGTATAGGATTCTGGGATCATTTTTCTTAAAAGTCTGTACATTGTTCCACTGTCTTCTGCATTCCAGAGTTGTAGATGAGAATTCCTTAGCTAGTCTAAATCTTTTGCCTTTCTAAGTAACTTATTCTTTCTGTCTGGAAAGTTGTATATTATAATTTTCTGTTTATGCTTGAAATTCAAGTATTTCCTGGATTCACTTCCTGGATTTAATGAGCCTTTTAATCTACAGGCTTAAATCTTGCTTCAGTTCAGTATTAAAAAAAAAAAAATTCTAGTAATGTATTTACTTAATTATAACAACTCCTTCATATGTTTCTTTCTTCTTTTCTTTTTTTCTAAAGAAAAATCTCTTCTGGAATTCCTGTTATTCTCATGTTAGGCTGCTGGATCTGCTCTCTGAGCCTCTAATTTCTTCCCTCATTATCTCTCTCTTTGTGTCTTTGCTTCGGAAAGTAACATATGTCATTCCCTTGCTCTTCCAGATCATTAATTTGATTTTCAACAGTGTGAGTGGTTTTCTTAGTTTTTCTGCAGAAATTTAAAGTTTATCATTTAAAATCAGTGTTGTTAGTTCAGAAAACCTTTCTTTTTTGCATTCTTCTTCTGATTTCTCATTGATTTCATTATTTATGTTCTCTCCCAATTTTTTCATCATTTCTGCATCCATGAGACCTGCCTTATAGATGATCTAGTGATCTTCTCCAAGGAAAATTTATCCTCCTAAGTTAGGTATTGTTTGCACTTGGCCTACTCATTGACCTATGTTATTTTGATGTTCACATAGGTTGGTACCATCTCTTTGGCAAAGTGAAAGCATTGCAAGGCACAGCAGTTGCTCCCAGGGCATTCTGGATGGCAGTGAACCCTTCGTCCTGGTGGGAACAGCACTCCTCTCAGCTCGGGGTGGGGAAAACCCTTTGTTCTGCTACAAAGACCTTGGCTTTATTCATTAACAGTGTAATGTCCTATACTTTTTTCTCATAGAAATTTTTCTGGGGAACCTGTGCCTCAGATGAACTCTCTAAATTTTCCTAATTCCATTGCTTTTATTGATACATATTCATATTATCCAATAGCTGATTTAAAGAAACCCCAATGAAAAGGACTCTTGTAATGTGCCATTAATCCTGATAGAAGATGGAGTTGCCAGAGGCATCTCTGCAGCTGAAAATTTTACTGCTTCCTGGGTTCAGTCATATTCACTCCAAGCATACTCTCTGGCCATCTAATCTGAATTTCTATGAGGACTGAATTTCTATGAGGACTTGCCCTTATTGGGGAGGGGAGGGGATATTTAAGGCATTACTAAATTATTCCTATTTGGAATAATTTAGTAATGCCTGAAAGTGTTGAGTTGTTTCACTATTGATCTGTTACAAACCACAACCAATGCTCAGTGATTTAAGACAATAATCATGGGTAGCTCCTTTAGGCTGTGCTCTGCTGGGTGGTTCTTCTGCTCCAAGATGGACTTTCTAACCTGGGTTTTTGTTGCCTGGGCTTTCTGATACAGGCTAGGCTTGGCAGTCATTGCTCTTCTCCACTGATCCTTCTTCTGGTGCTAATGGGCACCCCCAAGCATTATCTTCTCATGCTGATAACAGAAGTGCAAGAGAGCAAGCAGAAAAGACATCATGCCTCTTGAGGCTTAGAATCCAAACCAGCATGGACAGAATACAAAGTCTAGAAGTAGGAAAGGAGGTCCTGCTCACAGTGACAGGGGAGTGAGAAGAGGAGAGCACTACAAATTGCATGACAGAGGATGTGGATATGTGGAGAGCCATAGATTGGGGGCCAAAACCTCAACCTACCTCAGCTGATAAGAATGATAATGCAATATTTCCAAGTTCTAATACTATCTCAAAGGAGAGAGCTGTGAGTTTAGCTTGGAGATAGCAAGGACATTTTGCAGAGATGACGTTGGAGCTAGATCATAAGAATGATTTGGAGTTTGCAAGTCGACAAGGATGAGTAAAAGCAGTGATCAATTTAGACAAAGGAACAGTCAAAGTAGAGGCACAAAAATCTGTACATGAATGGGCCATTTAGGGAGAGAAGAGTTGTCCTATGTGGTTTGATCGTTAGGAACTATCCTTCCACATCACCCTTTCCTTCATACATTGCTCTTTCCAGTGAGCTGCCGGAGCTTCCAAGGAACTGGAATTTCAGGCATTGAACCTAGGGGAGTTAGCCTACTGAATAATCTACAGAACATGCTACACAGGTGGCTGCCTTCTCTCTATTTAAAAAAAAAAAAGTATCTTGTGAATCAGGTGAAGGATTTAGCACATCCCTATTACATTTCTACTGACACTGTCACACCACTATATCTAGGCCATTTAGCTTAGCTAATTGTGTTCTGCCATCTGAAATTACTTAATAATAAATTTTTTGGCTTTCAAAGTTTAGACCTCACAAAATGTCATCTCCTCTATGGAGCCCTCCTTGAAACTTTTCCCCTTCCTCCTCCCACCAGTTCCTATCAGGTACTCCTGTTAAAGGTTCTCATTTTTCTTTCCACTTCCTTCAGGACATTTTGGCTGTTTGTTAGTATGTGATTTTAAATATGATTGTTTGATCAATTTCTGTCTCCTCAATGAAATTGTCAGCTTACATGAGAGCAGAGGACCAGGTCTTTTGCATACCACTGGTTCCCAACAATCCAGCACAGTGCCAGGTCATACTAACTGTGATACTAAATGTTTAGTGAGTGAATCCATGTGAATGGCTTAATGAGATGCACCTAGTTGGGTGTATGAAATAGGTTTCTTTTTAAAACTATGGTAGCCCTAGCCAGTTATGCTTAGTGGTTAGAGCATCAGCCCATGGACTTAGGGTTCTGGGTTCAATTCCAGTCAAGGGCATGTATCTTGGTTACAGGCTTGATCCCTGGCCCTGGTTTGGGGGCAAATGCGTGGGAGGCAACCAATCAAATGTCTTTTTCACACTGATGTTTCTGTCTCTCCTCCTTCCTTCCACTCTCTCTAAAAAAATCAATAGAAAATATCCTTAGGAGAGGATTAACAAAAAAAAAAATAAAAAAATAAAAAAAATCACAAGCAATTGTGATTTACCATTTAGCTGTGACAAGGTGAACAAGTCATTCTTTAGTGTTTCCATTCAATCAATATTCATTGTGGCTTGACATATGGCTGGATGTGGACTAGGTGATTTTGCTCTGAAGGAGCTGCTGGTTTAGTGGGAGAGATGGAGAAGTGAGTAGGCAAAGGCAGTTACTATAATAAGTGTTAAGATGAGGATATGACAAGAACTTGGCGAAGAGGCTTTGGACTTAGCTTGCCTTCCACAAAGGCCTCGGGAAAAGGGACAATGTGAGCTGAGTCATAGATTCTAAGTGGGAGTTACATGCATAACAGGGAAGAAAACTGTGGGCAGAATGGAGCAAAAGACTCAGTGCCCTGGGAAGTCAGAAATCAAGGCCCACTCTGGGAAACTTTCAATAATTCAGTAGTGCAGAATGGAGTGAGCACGGGTAAGAATGGCAAGCAGAAGGGTCATACTACAAAGGGTCTTTTAAGCCCTGCAGAGGATTGGACTTTCTCCTAAAGGTAATAAGGAATAATCTAAGGATTTTGATTAAGGGTTGATAGCTTCCGATTTTATTTTATGAAATTTGAACACATGTGGGAAACAGATTGGAAGTCAATAGGAATACAGGGAAGATAAATAAAAAGTAGTTAATTACACAGCATGATAAGGGCTGTGATATAGGATCCTCACATGTTCTGGGAGTTCAGAGGAGATGTACCACTCAGAACTGGGGACTCAGCCCAGATTAAAGGAAGTGTTTGTGTAATCAGGGTGAAGAAGCTGGGAAGAATTTTCTAATTAGGAGTACGGCAAAGGCACAGAAATATGCAAGGACATGATTTTTTTTCCCTAGAAAACTGTAAATGATATTTTATTGCTGGAGAGTAGAATATGAAAGGTGAATGGATGAGAAATGAAGCTGGAGAGGAAAACATGTAACATTCACATCTTCCTCTTGTTAAATATTGCTTTTTACTGGAATGTTTGTATATACACCAGGCATTTTTTCCCTTTTTATTGAATTTATTGGGGTGATACTGAATAACACAATTATATAAGTTCCAGGTTCACACTTCTATAATACACTGTACCAGGCATTTTAAAAAAATCTTTTTTATTATAGAGAATTTTGAACATGTATAAGACAGGTTAGTATAATACAAACCACTTACCTGTCACTGAGCCTCACAACCACCAACTCTTGGCCAATTCTTCCCTAACCACAATGCCATTCACTTCCCCTTCTCTTATGATTTTGAAGCAAATTCCTGATATTTTATACATAAACTAGAGGCCTGGTACACGAAATTCATGCACTGGATGGTCGGAAGTGACCAGGGGGTTCTCTCTGCCTGGCCTGTCCCCTCTCACAGTCTAGAACCCCTTGGGGGGACGTCTGCCTGCTGGCTTAGGCCTGCTCCCCATGGTCCTTAGCGCTGCCATGGAGACAAGAATGGATCCTGCCACTGCCACTGCACTGGCCAGCTGGAGCCTGGCTTCTGGTTGAACAGCATTCCTCCTGTGGGAGTCACTGACCACCAGTGGGCAGCTCCTGTGTTGAGCATCTGCCTCCTGGTGGTCAATGTGCATCATAGTGAAAGGTCATTCCACCGTTCAGTTGATTTGCATATTAGTCTTTTATTATATAGGACTAGAGGTCTGATGCATGAAATTCATGCAAGGGTAGGCCTTCCTTTCCCTGGCTGCTGGCTTTGCAGCCCCTGCCTCGAAGCCCTGGCCCTGCCCCCCACCTGCACCCACCTTGGCTTGGCACTGCCTGTGTCTGCCACCACAAACTCCCAGTTCCCCAGTTCCACGGAGGACCTCCACCCCCCCACCCCGATCAATCGGCCCATGACCTGGGCTCCCTCTGCAGGGCGATTGTGGGACGATGGCAGGCCTGGCATCAGTGCTTATCCATATCATAGCATGGTCATCTGGGAGGTCATTCTGCTGTTTGGCCATTCATTAGATTTGCATATTACACTTTTATTATTATAGATAGGATAGTTTACTTTGTATCTCTATAAGAAGAATTTATGAAATGTAACCACAATTATGAATATCATACCTAAAATTTAATATAGTACAGTACTCAATATCATAAAACAGCTGTCAGCATTGTAATTCCTAATTATCTCACAAATGTCATGTAAATATAAATAAACATACAAATATTTACATATACTCTTTGATCAAGATCTAAATACAGGACTGAGGCTCTCATGAAAGTGAAAGAAGGTACATAGTCATTAGTGGGTGTCATTGGGGACTTTTGACTGAACAGGCATATATAATTACCTAGTTAGGTTTATTCTACTTCTTTAACACTACTGCAGCTATCTGGGCAGGTAATTGGAAAAACATAAAGGAAGCCTAGTTCATATTATTGTTTCTATCTCTCTCCCATTTTCTTAGATCTCTGTGCTCCCTGGTGTGCAAGTGGACATACTCTGCAGAGAAAGGCTGGGATGACAGTTTCTGGAAGATGATTGGTCTGGAAGACTTTGTTTCCGATAATTACAGCAAAATAGGTAAAAAACAAAACAAAACAAAAAATCTGGAGAGTGATTATGTCTATATAAATATGAAGATATTGATGGATTTTTGTATGAATTAAAATACAGGGACCTAGCCCTGTTTTACAAGAGTAATGAGTAAGTTAAGGTGGTAGGCTTTTATGGTGGGGCTTACAGAAACTGAGTGGAGATACCAGATATGAAACTGCACTGAAATATAAAATCTTAGACATTAGGCTAGACTGATGAAGGTATTTGCACAGAGAAGCTAGGAATAGCATAATAAAAAAAAGGGGGGTACAGAGGAAGGCATATGCATCATTTCCAGTCATTGCAAGTACAATGTTTTGTGAGTTAGATTCAAGGTAGCAAGCAAGGTCATGAACAGAAACAAATAATTGAAGAGATGAAAATGAGAAGAATCAAGAACAAAACAGAAACTGGAACATGAGCCAGCGGTTTTTGACTAAGGCTATAGGGTTTCAGACTTCCAGTTTTTTGTGGCACTGACTGGTTCATAAAGGTGACTAGTCAGAGTTTACCTGGTGAAAAGAATTCAGATACTATGTTTATATAACAATAGCTGACATTTTCAAGTTTAAAGTTTGCATGTTCATTTCACAGAAAGATATTTATTTCCTGTAGTTATCACTTAGAATTCCAGTAAGCTGTTACCAGGTAAACAAATACATCTGATTAAATAGAATTATATCTGCAGGGTTTAGTGTTTTGGCTAGGATGTTATAAAAATAAATTTTTAAAGTACAGTGGCTTACACAAGATAGAAGGTTATTTCTGTTTCACATGATAGAATAGAGATAAGTGGCTATCATCAGGGGAGCTCTGCTATTTTCACATTGCAGCCTCCAACTTGGGGTCCAGGATAATTGATCCAATTCTCATCAATTTCCAGCCCTTGAGGGGGGATGTGCTTTTGGGGAAGCATAACGTGGATATCAGCCATGCAACTTCTGATCACATCCCATTGATCAGCACTTGTTCTTAAGGCAGGCTGCAAGGGAAGCTGGGAAATGTAGTCATTGGCTGGGCAAACATGGGTCCATTCATGTGACTAGCTAAATGTTAAGCCACCCTTGATAACTGAATCACATAGCAGGCTATTTTAGTTCAACTTTTCTGTGGTGGAGTCCTCATGCCAGCACTGTTAAAGTTCAGGAATATGATAGAAATATGAATATTGCTGAGTTGGAGAGAACATAGCTTGGTTTCTGTGGTCTGTTCAGCTACTAATAAGTCCAGGGGAAAGAACAAAGCCATGTAATTTGCAGAAAGAGCCCTTTCTGAAATTCGGTGTGTGTGTGTGCGGGGTGGGGGGGCGGGTAGTGGGGAGGAGGGGTTCAGTTGAAACCATCTCAGGATCTGAGCTGGTAGAGAAGTGGGGAGGAGCTCAGGACCAGGGGAAGCGAGGAAGAAGCAAAGCCACTGTCATTCATCACCTACTCTCCAAGTCCTTTAACAGATGATTTGTTTTATATATTATCTTGTTTGCCCCTCACCAATCTGTTTGCATAGCTATACCTATTTTACAGATGGTAAAACTGAAACTCAGTTCCTTGTGCATGCGTAAGTTGTAGACTCAGTATTAGAACTGGGTCTCTGACTCCAATTTTCTACTAAAGCAGACTGCTTGGAATATATGAGGCTGAAGGAATTCATGCAATGATATAGTTGGCCTCCAGTGGGGTTAGGCAGCAATTTAACAATTAGAACCCAAGCCAACCTGAGCTAGATTGGAACAAGAGCACATACAATCACATTGCGTACGAGGGCATGAGCATAAGAATTTTGGGAAACACAGTTTAGCCCAGGGTCACAGTGTACTGGTCATTAGTGCTAAGGCATAGCCACCAAGTTCTCAGCCCCCAGTCTGGTGCTTTGGAGGTGGCTTCCCCATGAGCTTCCTACTTTGATGAAGAACCATCAGGATTAAGTGTCAGGGGAGAAGCTCTTGTTCTGTAATAAAGGGTGCAAAGTGGGCCTGCAACTCTGAACTGGAGCTGAGGTAGAGGTAGTTCTGGCACTGTGTGAACTTGGACAAGTTTCGCATTGTTTCTATATCTTGTTTCTATAGTCATGCCTAAGAAAGACATAACTAATGATAGCTACCACTTCTCAGGCATGGTACTGTTGAATTACAGCCATTGTGTTTTTAAATTTTCAAAACTGTGTGATGGAGTTATTTTTATTTACCCTGTCAAACTTAGCTGAAAACTAAGTTTGAGAAAGTGGAAATGTGCCTAATGAATGGTCACACAGTTTGCAAGTGGTAGGCACCGAATTCAAACCTATGTTTGGGTGATTCCAAATCCTGCTTTAACCATTTTGCATACTGACTTCCAAATAACATTATGTGCCTATAGCAGGTAGCAAATAAATAGCACCTTTTCTTCCTTCTTTATATATTCCAAGCACATTTCTGTGTGCTTTTGCATACCTTGTTGCAGGTAATTTTCATAACCAATGATAAAAATACATAGTGTTACCTTGTTCGCAGATGAGACTAAGAGAGATAATCTAGTAATTTCTTCTAACCATATACAAAGCTAATAAGTGATGTTAGGATTGAAAACTTCCCAGTGGGAGGACCTAAGAGGAGCTAATCTTTTATTGGAATACATATGTCAATGTCAATGACTTAATTGTTCCAATGATTTTTAAAATTTATATGCTGCCCTCCAATTTAGTTGCTCTTACTTAAATATTCCCATGATATGCTGAACCTAGCTTATTACAGTACATGTTGATGACCACTTTACATGTATTGATTCCACACTAGACTGTGAGCTTCTTGATATCTGGATTTTCATGTATCTGTCTTTGTATTCCTGCTCCTGTCATAAGGCATCATACATTTTAGTAATTAAACTACTGTTTGATTAGTAAGTAGATTAATAACTGGGATGGCTGGTACTTGGATATTGTTGCCTTTTGCCATTAAAGCTGAAATGATGTTTACTGTTTTTAGCAGTATCTTTGGTGACTTGGACCCAACTTCAACTCTGATTTTCTGATTAATAGTAGACCCTTGAATAATGTCATTTAGTTATAATTTTGATTAGAAAAAAAAATCTATTCCCACTGGGGGCACTGACTGTATGGAGTTTACACATTGGGTCCCAGTCCGAGTGAGGGGCACTGAGAGGGGTTCTGTGATGGAACAGTGTCCTCTTCAGCACTGGCTCCTGTCTTGGGCCCTAAGCTGCCTGGATAGGCTCTGGTCACCTGTGACCCTGAACTGGAATAATAAGGTTTGAAAATCATCATATATAATTATCATATTTGTTTCTATTAACCTTTCTTAAATGTATATATAGTCACATTCATTTCAGTGTTAATTATTAGAATTATACCAGAGGCCCAGTGCATGAATTTATGCACCAGTGGGGTCCTTTGGCCTGGCCTGTGGGATCAGGCCAGAACCAGCTCTCTGACATCCCCTGAGGGCTCCCAGATTGCTAGAGGGCAAGACCAGGCCAAAGGTGCACGATTGAGGCTGGGGAGGTCCACAGAAGGTTGGCCAGCTGGGAAGGGACTGTGGGAGGGCTCTAGAGTGTGTTCTACCCATCCCGCTCATTCCCAATTGGCCAGACCTCAGCAGCAAGCTAACCTACAGGTCAGAGTGTCTGCCCCCTGGTGATCAGTGCATGTCATAGCAAGCAGTTGAGCAGCCTTAGCATATCATTAGCATATTGATTGGTTGAACGGATGACCAGATACTTAGCATATTAGGCTTTTATTATATAAGATTGGGTCTGTATTCAGAAGTTTGGTGATGTTTATATGACCAGAAATATGCAATAGGAATATAACTCTTGTTTATGTTAACATAGGGTAAAATTAATTTCATTATACATCATTTTGCTTAAAGTTGCAGTTTCCAAGACCCTGTCAACAACATAAGAACTTAACTATACTTTAACTTTTTGATGCTTTTCCTTCTCTTCCACAGATTCATGTTTATTTTAATTTTCATATTATTAAATTTTTATTGAGGTATAATTGACATATAACATTGTATTAGTTTGAGGTGTACAAAATAATGTATACATTGTAAAGTGATGGTTACTACAATAGGTCTAGTCACCATAGAAAGTTGCAAATTAATTTTTTCTTGTGATAAGAATTGTAAATATTTACTATTCCAGCCACCTTCAAATATGCACTATAATGCCATTGATTATAGTCTAGATATTGTCCATAACATCTCCATGACCTATTCATCTGCGCCTCCCACGTCTTCCCCCAGCTTTCTCCCATTTCATCCTCTACATTCCCTCTGACAGCCACCACTCTGTTCTCAGTATTCATGAATTTCTCTTTGGGTTGTTTTGTTTTGTATTTTAGATTCTTCTTATAAATGAACTCATATTGTATTTGTCTCTCTGTATGACCCAATTTCATTAGCATAATATCCTCTAGGTTCATCTATGCAAGAGGCAAGATTTTATTCTTTTTAATGTCTATCGATGGATGAATGAATATAGTCATTCATCCATCGATAGACACAAATTATTTTCATATCTTGGCTATCTATAATCATATAAGTGTAATATGCTATTTAGACCGGATATCCTTCTAGACGACTTTCCAGATGAAGTCTGGGCTGCGAGGGAAGCCTGGGTTCTAGGTGCCTGCCAGCGGTCGGAGGGAAGCCCATGTCCTGGGTACCTTCCAGGGGCCAGAGGGAAGCCTGGGTGCCAAAGGGAAGCCAGTGCCAGCAGTGGGGGGAAGGCTGGCCTACTCTTAAATGAATTTTGTGCATCGGACCTCTAGTTATAAATAATGCTACATTGAACATAGGGTTAAACATCTTTTTGAATTAGTGTTTTAGTTTTCTTTGGATAAATACCCAGAAGTGGAATTGTAGACCTTGTGGTAGTTCTATTTTTAATTTTTTGTGAAACATCCATACTGTTTTTCATAGTGGTTGTACCAATTTACACTCCAACCAATAGTGCACAAGGGTTCTCTTTTCTCCATATTCTCACCAACATTTGTCATATCTTGCCTTTTTGATAATAGCTATCCCAGCAGATAGGAGATGCTGTCTCATTGTGGTTTTAATTTGCATTTGCCTTATGATTAATGATGTTGAGCATCTTTTCTTGTGCCTGTAAGCCATCTGGATGTTTTCTTTTGAAAAATGTCTATTCAGATCCTTTGTCCATTTTTAATCATTTTTTAAAATTTTTGCTATTGAGTTGTGTGAGTCCTTTATATATTTTGAGTAATATATTCTATGTAAATATTTTATTTTACCCATTGGTTGCCTTTTAATTTTGTTGATGGCTTCCTTTGCTCTATAGAAGCTTTTTAGTTTGATTAGTACATTAGCTCTGCTAATAGAAAAATACCTACAGGAAATACTCATTAAAAGTCCATAATGTTCATCTAGCAGAAAATTTCCAGAGTAACTTTATTAGATTTTGCCTGTTAAGTTAATGGATTTTTAATGGATGTCCTAAGAAGACATACTATTAACTAGAATGTTGCCATCCATGAATTAAAACTTACCCATTCATCAAAATTAATTGTGATATTTCCTTTGGTTTTCATTTCTGGTGACTTGAACTTGGAGTTTCAGTCTGCACCAAAAGTGGAAGATGCTGAGAAGGATGCTAACTTTAAGGTGTGACTTTCAGAAACTCCTTTGGAAGCTACCTGTAGATATTCTTTAGCAATTCTTGGAACTATGAAAAGTGAATCTCAGAAGCCTCCCTATGAAGTGTTAAACATTTCCAGTGGACTCCTTGCCCGTTAAGATGTGGGCAATAGAGTGCAAAACCTTTTAGCAGATTTGAGCAGCGTGTCATGGATTTAAGCATTAATACAATTACCATAATTTGCTCCATGTGGAGCTTTTAGCCAAGTCTTTACCAGCCTTCCTGGACTTGTGCAGTAAATAAATGCGTTCCCTGAAAACTGAACACCTCAGCAACTGATGGTCTTATGGAGGGATATTTTTTAAGTAAATTATTTATGAACTGTAAGTTAAGGATCAAATGCAATATTTATGTCATGCATTTCAAGGACAGGGGAAGAACTTTTTCATTGTTTTATGTAACTACATGCAAGTTTTCAAAACAGTATTACTGCCTAATGCCTTCCTTTAGGGGGAGGTATTTGGATGGTGTGGTTTGGAAACATTATAAAAGTAAGGAGAAAACTTAATTTTTTTAGTCAAAATAACATAGTAGATTTTTTTTTTTTTTTACAATTGAAACTATTCAAATTGATTTAATGTTCAGAATTAATGAAGAAAACACAAACCCAGGGTTCTGTAGGGAATTATATATCCATAGTCCAATAAAATGATCTGTGTCAATACATTTTGACCTTCAGTTCCATGTGACTCATTCCCAGGTTACCTATCTAATCCTAAACATCTATCAAAAGCAAACAGGAAGGAAGTGATCAGCAGGGAGAGAGGACCCTTAGGAAGATAAGCAACATCCCACCTGTTCTAATCGATTATCCAGGCTGGCTTCCAGCGCGTTCTCGTGGCCTTCTTACTTCCTGGGAAAAGTGCTTTAGTGTTTTATTGGGGTAGGCAGGCCTCTCTACGAACACTCGTGTGTACAACATGGCTGAGTTATAGAGTGCATTACAGGAAGAGCTTTGTTATAGAAAGGGTGCAGTGTGTTAGCTTGTAGGTCGTTCATTATTTGGGATCAGGGATGCCAGGCAAAGATGAAATGTGCAGCCCACGTAGAAGGAGTTAGTGCCTGTTATGTGAGAGGCAGAAATAAAGACAAAGAATATGTGAGGAAGACAGTTCCTTGAGGGAGGGAGGCTACACTTTTTGGCAGGTTTTCTCTCCCTCTATGAAACTGTATTATAAGCTTCAGACACTCTGGGCAGTCATCTGGCACATAGTAGATACTGATGAGATGATACTACTGGCTTACAGAAAGTGATATCAACTCAGAGTTTGCAGTCCTTTTCAATAACATATTTGTCACTTAACACGTTTCAGATGGATCACGAGAATTCTCGCTTCATATTACACAGTGTTTTACATAGTATCACACTTTAAAAAGATATTAGTTTGTAAGAACATGTAATAAATAACCTCAAAATGCAATGGGTATTTAATTTTAAAGCGTGCCTTTAACATTTATGTAAAACGGTTTTGTACTTGTTCAGTGGAAACTTATCTGGCCACTGGCAATAAAATTACTGGTCTGCGATGTGCTTAGAAGGGACTCCTGCGGAAGGCATCCTCCAACCTGAATGGTAGCTACAGCAAGCCTCATTCCTGTAGCAGAAATGGAGACCGTGTCCTGGCGGGGATATCAAAGGCTCTTTCCATAGGGGAAAAAGAACAAAGAGAAAAACTTATTTTAGGAATAGCGGGAATATCACTTTTCCATAGAGTAAAATAAACCCCATAGTTAACTCCATAGTTAAATCTGCATTTTATAGATTTTTGTCCTGTGGGCTTAAACCTGTAGGTAAAGTATATGATGAGAGCACAGATGTGCCAGTACTTGCTGCTGTTCTGCTCTGAAGTCAAAGCAGGTGAGAACAATCCGCAGAGCCACCTAAAGCAAAGTGCAGTGTTGGCTTTGGTTAGACTGAAGTAAAGGGCAGGGGGGATCCTACCTGTTTTTTAAATCTAGCTGGACCTTGGGACCTGAGTGATATTGACAGTGCAGTCGTTGACCAAGGAGCTGGGACAAAAGACAAGAGGCCTGGTTGGGTTCACTTCAGCACTTGATCTGATTAATTCAGAAACTCAGAGAGCCCACTGGCCTGAATGTAGGTAATTTAAGGAGAGAAATATGTGCCCAGCCTGTGCTGACTCCATTTCAAGGGTGTGGCTCTATTTCCTGGTTAACATGGCCCCATGGATGATGGACTTTTAAAAAATGTGTATATATATACATATATATATATATATATATATATATATATATATATATATACACACACACACACACACATACATACACACACACACACACACACACACACACACACACACACGGCTCAGTGGATAGAGTTTCGGTCTGCGGACTGGAAGGTCCCGGGTTCGATTCCAGTCAAGGGCATGTACATTGGTTGCGGGCACATCCCCAGTAGGGGGTGTGCAAGAGGCAGCTGGCCGATGTTTCTCTCTCATCGGTGTTTCTAGCTCTCTATCTCTCCCTTCCTCTCTGTAAAAAATCAATAAAATATGTTTAAAAATAAATAAATAAATAAATAAATAAATGTATATTTTTATTAATTTCAGAAAGGAAGAGAGAGATGGAAACATCAATGGTAAGAATCATTGATTGGCTGCCTCCTGCATGCCCCTTACTGGGGATTTAGTACTCAGCCCAGGCTTGTGCCCTGACCTTGGATCAAACCATGACCTCCTGACTCATAGGTCAATGCTCAACCACTGAGCCACATCAGCCAAGCCTTTTTTTCCATTCTCATGGCTCAGCTAAGCAATTCTTCTTCTGATGGATAGTAAAAGGATGAGTATAGAAGCAGGAGATGGTCTAGTTAACATTAGTGCTTCGCTTTCCTGAAAGAGAGAAGAGGAAATCTCCTTATAGAAACACGGCTGAGGGTTTTCACCAGCAGAATTCATCATGACCAGTATTGGGAGCCAGAATCCAACAATGCCATTTGTAGCTGTGCATATTATAAAATCTCTTTTAAGCTATTAATACCCAATTTTCTGAAATCACCCAGTAAAACTGGACATGTTTACAAGGATTCATGCATTTATTTCTTAGAATGTGAAATTCGTTTTTCATTTGGAGCTTTGTTGAACTGCTGCTGTGTGTTGGTATCGCCAGCTATAGGAGCTGTCTTTCATAGTTTATATTGTGAGGTCTTTAGCCACAGGTAATCCACATCTTCTAAGCTCCTTGGGGCCCTCACACTCTCTTCCATGTCCTGAGCCTTTGAGCTTGTCCCATCTCTTCCTGTTCAAGTGATAGAGCAAGTTCTTTTCTATGCTTGAGGCAAGTCCATCTTCTCTGAGTGTTGTACTATCTTGTTTTACCCTTAAAAATAACACTTTGGCCAAAACTGGTTTGGCTCAATGGATAGAGCGTCGGCTTGGGGACTGAAAGGTCCCAGGTTTGATTCCGGTCAAGGGCATGTACCTTGGTTGTGGGCATATTCCCAGTGCCAGGGGTTGTGCAAGAGGCAGCTGATCGATGACTCTCTCTCATTGATGTTTCTAACTCTCTATCTCTCGCCCTTCCTCTCTATATAAAATCAATAAAATATATTTAAAAAAAAATAACACTTTGCCTGATGGAGAATGTCCTAGAGGTCTTCTTGTCAGTTATTGACCCATCCAGTCAAGCATCCTTCCCTCCAACCGCACCAGTGAGTGACAGGAGCAGGGCTAGGTACTGGAGATACAGAAATGGATGCACCACAGTCAGTCAGTCGCCTTGGGAATCTCATGCCTGGGCAGTGAAGGGTGGAGATAAATTAATAAATCAATCATCTTTGTTTTTCAGTAAGTCTAGAGAAGTCCAAAATACTGTGGGAAGCAGAGAAGGAAGTCACTAACTAGAGGTAATACCAAGGAAGGATTCTCATGAAATGGCGTTTGAGAATTGGCAGAAGTTTATGAGTGGTTGTTTACCACAGAAAGAGAGATGACATCTGAGGAAGAAGAAACAGCACAGGCAAGGGCATGGAATCAGGGGAAAGTGTGAGGTCCCTGAGTTGCCTGGCGTGACTGGAGCAGAGTGATCCTGGGGTGTGATAGGAAGGGGACTGTACTTAATTTCTAATGGGACTTCTGTCTCCATTGAAGATGGGGTCACTGGTGAGAGATTCAGCATCGCAAGAGTGGCCCCAAGGCTCTCAAGAGATAGTTCCAATTGCTGCCTTTGCCATTGCTACAAAGAAAATTGAGGGCAGTTTTAGAAGTTTTATAGTTCCTGTGAAGGTGTGTGTGTGTGTGTGTGTGTGTGTGTGTGTGTGTGTATGTGTGTGTGTGTCAGTCTGTGTCTGTGTCCCAAGTCCATTTCTTTCCTTTACTTACTTGCAGTATCCATTACTTCTTTATTCCATAAGCTTTGTTGTAAAACCGAAATGGGATATCAGATACCATACAATAGTGTGGTTTATGAAGCCTGTAGACAGGTTAGCTGTTATCATCTTCAAGTGTGCCTCGGCACCTGGAGTACAACAGTCTTCACTCCCTCAACACTCTGCACCCTGCCTGTTGGGCCTGAAAAAAGTGACTGTGCTCCCCACTTCTCACCACCCTTAGATTCCCAGAAGTTCTGTTTCAGCTGCTGGCTCTTCCAGGAATAGCTCTGCAGAGCCAGAAGAGCAAGGAAGCAGTGATGACCACACCATGTTGTAAGGCAATGGTTTTCAAAGGTTTTGTTGGATATAAGGTTTCAAGTAACTGCTCCTCCTTTCAGTATGGCATCTGGAAAATATTTGGAAGCCCCCAGAGGGTGAGGTCAGCCTCTTCCTACTGCTAGACAATCAGTTAATACCAGAGCTGAAAGGGATCATGGAGATTTTGCTCTAATGCCCTCATTTTATAGATGAAGAGCCAAGACTCAGGGAGGTAGGGTGAATTTACTTGGTCTTACAGCATTTCCCAGACACAGCTGAGACCCCACAGTCCTATGCCTGTTCCACTACTCGATGCCACCTTTCCTGTTTGACATTGCTCATCTGTGGTCATTTAGCCAGTTTAGAAATGGTTGTTTGAAAAGGTTTATTAACACCAGATCAGTGTCACCAAGGCAAAGACTTACATAGATGAATTCACCCTTCTTCAATCTTTAAAAAATATGTAATTTTATTAATTTTTAGTGAGAGAAATGCCAATATGAGAGCCCAACATCAATTGGCTGCCTCCTGCATGTCTCCTACCTGGGATCAAGCCTTGCAACCCAGCATGTACCCTGATCTGGAATTGAACTGGCAGTCTTTAGGTGCACCAAACGATGCCCAGTCCACTGAGCAACACCAGCCAGGGCAGTCTTCAACCTTGCAAATGCAGGAACTGGACTTTACCCACGCAGCCAGTTATATCTAGGGACATATAAATCAAGCTCTTAAGCAACTGATTTATATAAACAAGAATAACTAAGGAGAATATTAGCCAATGCTTATGCTAATGGTTAAGAATTTGGTCACCAGAGCCAGACAGGCATGAGTCAGTTCTGGCTTTGTTATCTGCAAGCCATGTAAGCCTTGCCATATATATTGTTGGGTGTGGTACTTAATTTATTTTTAGCCTTAATTGGTATATTTTGGGGTTGAATGAGCATATTATGAGGATCAAATGAAATAATGCAGGTGAACTGCTAGCACATACAAAGTCTTCAGAAAATGTTACTTATTACCACCTTAACAACTTAACAACTGTCCATTCTCCAGAACTCCAAGGTGATAGATCATGTCTGCCAAAGTCAATACCCCTTGAAATATTCCATGTAATTATTACCAAATCTTTTGACTTTGGGGAATGCCTTTTTTCTGAGTTCCACTCTTGGGTTCAAATAGCTTTTTTTTCAAAGTAGGATATAATCAAAATAATCAGATTTCTGCTTCCTAATTAAAACTATTTCCTTGAGAGGTTACCTTGATCAGAATTGTAGCTTTTCCTAAATTATTCAATCCTATAATACAATCCTTAGCTTTCCCCCCATGCACAAAGGAGCACATATCCATAGGCAAATAAAAAGCACAGGACAGCCCTGGCCAGTGTGGCTCAGTTGGTTGGAGCATCCTCCTGTTGCAGGTTTGATTCCCAGTTAGAGCACATATGCAGGTTGTGGGTTTGATCACCAGTCAGAGCACAGGCAAGAGGCAACTGATTGATGTTTCTATCTAACATCCATGCTTCTCTCTCTCTCTAAAATCAATAAAAGCATGTCCTCAGGTACAGGATTCATTGGTAATAATTAACTAGGAAACTCTCACTAATGCTCCTATAATGCTTCATGACTTTAGAAGAGTATTTCTTTCCATACACTATTACATTCATTTTTCACATCAAATTTGGAAAACAGGTTTTAATAAATTTGGGGAAACAGGGTATGTCCCAGATTTTTTTCCCCATATGCTCTCTTGTCTTAGAAAATATTTGAGGGAGCTTATAACAAGTAGACAAAGATAAAATAAGGTAAGTGGGATTAAGGTTAAGTAGTTCCAAAGATGGGAACAAAATGAATTCAGATGGGAGTAAACATATGTACCAATGGCTTAAATGTCCACTTTAGCTGAGTTTCAAATTTGCTTTAAATCCTCAAGCAGCCAAAGTGATGGGGAATATCTTGCTGGTAACTCAATATGTTGCCCAGGAGAGAGAAAATAAAAGTAATTATTCAGAGAAACTAAGAGAAACTAAAAATAATGTGAGTAATCAGATCAGATAAGTTTTTCCCCTTGGGGCCTGCATTGTGAGGTCTCTGTGTGAGGTCATCCTAATTGCCAGGCATTACTCAGGTATTACTTTCTCCATGTGGCATGTAGAACTTAGGTCCTCATAGGTTAAGTAATTTGCTTACTACCTGACACATAGCTAGTAAATGGCAGAGCCAATATTCTAATTCATATCCATAGAGTTCCAAAACCCAATTTCTTTCTGTTATCCCAAAGAACATTTTAAAAATAAATAACCCCACCCAGCAGCTCTGAAAGATAGAGCCTTACATTAATGTCCACATCAGGACAATATATGACATCACAAAACTCAGTATCTTAAGGCTCCCTGGGCAGCTTCTGTACTTTGAATTTAAAGGCAAATGCCTAGTGCTTGGTAGAAGAGCCTCGGGGAAGGGAAGCAGAACATGAAGTATTAATACACATCGTAAAATCATTACCTGGTCCCTTAAGTAGCCTCTGAAGTAAAGACAGTGGAGGGAAAAATTGCAGGAGGCTCCCCCCCCCCCCCTTCCTAATAGATTATATATTTCACCAGCTAAAAGGGTATAAAAATTTAACGGAATTTTTAATGTCTTTCTAGGTTTTACAATACCACAAAGAGATCATCTTCATTTTCTCTGCCACGAGAACAGATGGGTGGCAGGGGTGGTGGGGCTGTGACTCATTACCTTCTCTTGTCCGTAGAGGCTGTCTGAGAAGCAGGCAAACTTCAGGGATCAATAGGGCTCAGAGCAATGTGGTATCTGCCAACAAGCCTTGGAAAGGCCATTAGTCAACCAGTGACCTGCCAACCTGACCACAGCAGCCTTCTGATGTGGATTCTCAGAAAGGTTAGCCCGTGCTGGGAAACTAAAAAGGTCATGGGTATCTCACCATTAGAACTCCACAGAGCTGGGTGAAGGGTACTGCTGAGGAGCTAGGAATTCAGAGGCAGGGGCCACCTCAAAGGCCAAGGTCACCACCTACAAGGTACATCACCAAGAGAGGCTAAGTAGAAGAGGCAGCAGCTATGACATGCAACACAGAAGAGTAACCAATGGAAATGGCTGCCTTCCAAGAACAATGATTTAAATGACTTCTAAAAGGATGACAATAATGGCATGAGGTCATTTGTCCTACCAGATCTAAAAGCAAGTCCCAAGTTAAAAACTTTCAGAAAAAGGAAAAAATAACCCCATACTGAATTTTGACTAGCAATGTGATTAAAACACATGCAGCTTTGCAAGGTGTCATATTGTTCACTCATTATTCTCCCAGAATTTCAGAGGAGCTCCATGCTAGATAGAGGGAACAAGGCCTTAAAACATGGACACTCTAGTTGAGGATACAAAAGGAAAAATAAGTAAGCAGCAGGTGCTACTGAGGCTTACACTATGCTCCAACACTCCAGATAGGAAGAGTGTTACTGAGAAAAGAATTTCAAGAAAAGGTTAACACCTAAGGTTAGGTTAACAGAACTTATTCATAGCAAACCTGGGCTAATTTTTAACATCATCCTCTTTCACAAGTATATGCTAAATAATCAAAACCAAGATATCTTCCATCATTACCATGAAAGATATAGGTCAATCATTTTTAGGAAGCAAACTTTTGTTGGAAAACTGGGTTAATGGATGACCATTTCTTATCTCTGAGCAGCAATTCTATTATGTTCTTTCTATTATGTTCTTATAGGCTCCAAGATCACATCTGAAACTCATTTTCCTAGTTGTGGGCATAAATACATAAACTGTCTTAGGTTTTTCATTTTCTCTCAACCGCATTTGGTCTGATTGAAACAAGTATTCTGGGATAATGATTTCAACATAATTTCCCATCCTGTTCCTTTCCCATCCTAGTTGTACTGGCCTTCTTTCACCATGCTCCTTCCTGTCAAAGTCCTTACAAATGCTGTCCCTTCTGACTGAAACACTGCTCTCTTCATTAACTCTGCACAGAGTTAATGCATATTAACTTAGCTTAATCATCACTTCCTCAAATGTTTCCTAGCTTCTCTGGCAAGGTCAAATCCCCTTATTACAATTTTGAAGCCTCCTTTGCCCATTCTTTGCAGCATTTATTTCCACTCAAGGAAAACTCAAGGAAGGCAGAAACCCTGTTGGCTTTGGTTCACCATTGTTCTCCAATAATGAGAACAATGTCTAGATTATTAAGTTAATGAGTGAGAACAAAAACAGGCCATCATAGGTGTTGAGTGTTTCCTCTCTTTTTCATTTAGCTATTAATATGATCGTGTCATTGCACATAATTAGTCCTACCTTCTCAGTTTTCCTTCCTTTGAATATAATTATCAAAAGTCCTTTCTGGTTTTCACTGGATTTGGCATTAGGGGAGTCCAATGCTATCTCCATTTGTCATTATGATATTTTATATAGCATTGAATCTTCTTGGGTTGTTTAATTTAGCAACTGTTTACTTGAGTCTTACTAGAAGCTACCCTGTTTCCCCAAAAATAAGACAGTGTCTTATATTAATTTTTGCTCCCAAAGATGTGCTAGGTCTTATTTTCAGGGGATGTCTTATTTTTCCATGAAGAAGAATACAGTACACATTTATTGTTAAATGAAAATAAAGGAATTTTATTACCTGTATATGGTACGGTAGTACATTAGTTGTCAGCACAAACAAAACAAACTGTGAATCCTACAGTATCAAGAATTTACTCATTTATTCAATGACAATCATGTCATCATCATCTTCTGGAACATCATCATAACAATCCAATTCTTGAATTTCCTGGTGAATTTCTTGTGATTCCATTTCTTTCAGAATCAGTGGACCAAATCTCTCATATTTAGCCTAGGGGGCGGGGCTTATTTTCTGGGGGGATGCCTTATATTTCACTCAGAAGGAAACCTGTAAGTAGGTGTTATTTTCGGAGGATGTCTTATTTTCGGGGAAACATGGTAGTTGGTACTCAATAGATGATTAGCATAAAAAAAATGAATGAATGTTAGAGAATACACACAAACAGATGCTTCAGGGGAGAGTTAAAACAAATAAAAGAGGTTTGAAATAATGAGTTTGTGCCTTTAAGATTTCCAAATGACGACATGGAGTAAGCAGTGGGTCTATTTTGTGAAGAGGGATAAGGCTAGGAATAGAGATTTGGAAGTCATCAGTGTAGATGGTATTTGAAGCTGTAGATATGTGTGAGATACTCTAGGAAGAAAAAAAATGGATCTGGGGAAAGGAATTCAATACTTAAAGGTCAGGTAGAGGAGGATGTGCCTGCAAAGGAGGCCAAGGAGTAAAGAACAGGGAGATAAGAAGACCAGTAGAGTTGAGAATTGGAGGGCACAATCTCCAGGATGCTGAAAGAGAAATTGAAATGAAGACTGAAAATTCTCCATTTGATAAAGTGACCAGGACTTTAGTGAAAGCCACTTAAAGGCAGAGGATAAGGGTTGAGGAGGAAATAATTAGTACAACTAACATTTACCAAGCATTTACTGTGCCATGTGCTACATATGGATTATCATATTGCAACAACCTTGTGAGATCCGTAGTAATCTTATCCCTTCCCCTCTCCTGCCTTCATATACTGTAGAAGAGGGTAAATGAGGCATAAATAAGTCCGTCACCCTAAGTCACACAGCTGGCTAGTGTGAATTGAAGCCACATGTCAGATGTGTAGTCACGCTTCAAGGCAAGACAGTCAGATGCCAAACTGAGAATACTAGCTGAGAATACAGAGCCAACAAGTTTAAACAGTTCTTGAGAAATTTTATTGGGAAAGAAAAAAAAAATGGGGGCAGTGGCTAGAGGAGGAAGAATAGTTAAAAGTGGATGGAGTTTTCCATTGCTTTGTTGGTTGCTTGAAGATGGGAGAGATTTGCTTGAGGAGATCTAAAGCTATGAGAAGGTTCTAACAGTGAGTAGTTGGTTGATGATACCAGAGAGAAAGGAGAATCAGTGCTGTAACTGTCCCAAGAAGGCAGGAGGGAATGGCTCCTGGAAAGGAGTGGGGATATAGCCATTCTATCCTATATAATAAAAGCCTAATATGCAAATTGTCATCTTTGATGGTTGTTTGACCTGGAGACTGGGAGTTTGATTGCTGTGGCATGCGCTGACCATGAGGGGCGGCATGGAATATGGCAGGCATTAGCGACATGCTGCGACCTCTCACTGGCTACAAAGGTGCTGTGAGAATGCAGGATGTCCGCCAAGCTCACTCTCACTCCCCTTGCTACCTTCCTCCAGGACACCAGAGCTTGCACCACGGAAGACCCAGCACTCAGGTGCTGGGTGCCTGTGTGGAGCCTGCCCCACACCCGCACAGCATCCTCCAGGTGAGCTAGGCCACAGCCACTGGGACCACACGGACCTGTCGGGCTCCCTGTGGGTTTGCACAGGAGCTAGTCTGTGAGGCCACTAGGAGAGAGTGTGCTGCCTGCCCCACTTTCATGCAGTAACACTGGGCATCCCAGAGGCCACAATGTGCCCTAGCCCGCAGCGTCCAGCCATGTTCACCACATCTCTACATGGGGACTCAGGCGCCATGACTCAGGCAGAGGGGGGCGCATGGTGCCCAGAGGCCCAGGTTCTGCCCAGGGCCCAGAGGTCAGTTGGAACCTGCCCTTCCACACTAGATCCCTGCGCTGGACAGGCCTAGAAACCACACCTCTGCACAAAATTCGTGCACCAGGCCTCGAGTTGTAATAGTAAGAAGATGGGTCCAGAACTGGGAGGAGCATACGTTCAGAAATGGGAAGTTGGGGAAACTCCCTTCACATAGCTTCTGTTTCTATAGATGATCATCTGAGAGAGTGGGGTAGTCATAAGTTTGAGAAGAGTGGAAAAGATTTAAATAAGGAACAGTGGAGTAAGATGATCAGAGAAAAAACGTGGAGGTTTATTGAAAGATATTGAGAGCATAGGTGAAAGGTTGTCATGAAACTATTAATCTGACCTGTTGTGTGTTACCTTCAGCAGAGCTAAGCATTCTGGTTGCAAGCACAGAGAGAGGGGCTGCTCAGTTGTTTTGTTAATCCTGGTGAATAGTAGCACCACCAGTTCTGCACTCCCTTGGCACCTCCTTCCTTTTGACCCCCCCTATTTACTCAGTTACCACGTGCTGTCTGTCAGCTTTATGCTCCAACTATCTTTATAATCCATGAACTCTCTCTACCTTCAGTGCTACCATGTCTCTGTTTCTATCATCTGCCACCTGGACCATTAGTCAGCAGCCTTCTCACACTTCTCACTGATTGGAAATTTGATTTCTTAAATTCATTCTGCAACTACAGCCAGCCTCAGCTTTTGAGAATGAAAATCTAATCCTGTGATTTTCTAGCATAAACCTTCCCAAGTCTTCCCCTTGCTCTTGGGGGCACAGAAGCCTCTTCATAGCCTCCTTTTTTGGCACCATTCTCTGCCTCTGTCTCTGTCCTCTAGTCTGTAACCCATATTTCAGTTTTCTGCATATAACACTTTTGACCTCACCATAGGGCCTGCTCTTATATTCTTATTGTCTTGCTTCCAATGTCAAGTCCATGTTCTAATGGCAGAAGGAGGACAAGGACAATGGGCAAAGTGTGCATGTTATCCAAGTCTGCTTCCATTTCAGGATGTCATTTTGACACCTCACCCCATCATTCCTGCATCTCATTGACCAGAATTATATCATGTGAATATCACTATCTGTAAGGAAACTGGAAAATAGAAGTTTTTCACTGGTCACATTGCAGCCTTCAATAAAAGCAGAGTAGCATTATAAAGAAAGAAGGGAAGGATGTGTACTGAGTAGGAAACTTAGACTCTCTATCATAGATTGATCAGAATCTGTTTTCCAGGTGAAGGATTGCTGATAAAATAACAAAGTGAGGATTCAGAGCTGAGTAATATCATGTCTACAGGAAAGAAATTGCCAGAACATTCAGTTGAGGTAGGAAAAAGGAAGAGATGAAGCTGGAGAAATAGGCAGGGACAAATCATAACAGCCTTTCTGTGTGATGATGAATTGCTAAAACTTTATCCTATACTAGAGGCCCAGTGCACAAAATTTGTGCCAGAGTAGGCCTTCCCTCCCCCAGCTTCCAACACTGGCTTCCCTCTGGGACCCAGTACCTGGGTTTTCCTCACAGCCCCAGCTTCATCCAGAAGGTCATCCAGTCTAATTAGCATATTACACTTTTATTATTATAGATGTTAATGTTTTCTAAAAGGCATTTTATACCCCAAGTGGTGTCAAGCAAAATGGTCCATTGAATATAGAAAATTTAGAACGTCTATTTATCTTTATTTTATTTGTTAAAAAATATATTTTATATTTTATATGCACACACAATCACATAACTTATAAATTCAATAGCACAAATATTTATATTGGAAATCCATGCTAAATACTTTTTTTAATGGCATACCCCATTATAGTAGGCATAAAGGAATTGATGAAATATTTTAAACTAGGAAAGACATGGTCCAACTTGATCATTATTTTCCTTTAGAATATAAAGTTCTTTAAAAAATATTTTTACAATTTTAGAATGTTAGTACTTGGAAAGGAACATAGAGAACATCTACATACTTCCATTTTATAAGGAAGATAACTGAAGCTCAGGAATGTGAAATAATTGGGCCCATACCTGAATTAGTTTGAGGCAGAGCTGGACCTCTAAACTAGACTCTGTCTCCAAATGCTCTTTGTATGTTTTTCTCACACAGTAGTGCATCATTTCTTCCTCAGAACGATGCAGAAGCCAAAGTCGGACTACAGGTATCTCATAAACATGCACCCCAACCACACAGAGTTCTATGAGAGTGAATTACCTGTTTATCCTTAGGATTCTGTTGACTATTTAGTCAACCTGGAAGTCTGGAGGCATAGTTTCTCCCAGGTTCTTTTTCCATGATGCAAAAACCATCGGGAGTTCAGTTCATCAGAGAGACTTTTTGACACCATGTTTGCAAAGCTTACAGGCTAAGAGATGGAACTGAACAGATTTCTGACTTGGGAAGATAAAGACTTTCCAAAGGGTGCACTGTTCCACTTTTTCTCAGCTCTGTGCCTTTGAAAAATACATGTTCCCATGGGAACGTGTTGGTGTTTGGATATATTTCACAAAGAGTATCTTGTAAAACCTGATAGGGGAAAAACAGTCTGATTTATAGAATACTATTTCCTGTGAATACTAGCTCAGGTCTATGTTAACCACTTGGCCAATGTAGTGGATTTACTTCTTCATGCCTTCATTAGCCCAGCTATGCAAGAAGAAGAACAGGGATTCTCTGATAACCAGATGGTGAAAAAGATCTGTTCTCTCTCGAGCATACTCAACTATTCAGAAAATTCAGTTTATAAGGGGAACAGACCAAGGGTTAGATGTCTCCAGATGAATGTGTTTGTCAAGTTGATGATCATGTTTACCAAGATCCTTTTATCACCAGCTGAGTCCTCGTTTAATGGCTTAGGTCACCCTGGAATTATTTCAAAAACCAGCCTGA
This sequence comes from Pipistrellus kuhlii, assembly GCF_014108245.1. Lineage (NCBI taxonomy): Eukaryota > Metazoa > Chordata > Mammalia > Chiroptera > Vespertilionidae > Pipistrellus > Pipistrellus kuhlii. Next base: position 156,497,524 of record NW_023425515.1, on the reverse strand, counting down.
TGTTATAACCTCCTGTGGGCTTGCCAGACACAAATCTAAAGTGAAGTCTGTAGTCTTCCTGGTAGCAAACTTCAACCTCAAGCTCAATTATATGAGTCATTGACAATTGTTTTTATATTTGAGGAAGGTCTTACCCTTGCAAAAATGACCATTTATTTATAAGACAGAGCCTGATACACACACACACACATACACACGCACCCACACACACATAACACACTGTTTTGTTTTGTTTTGAAATTAGAATCTTGATTATAGCTATAGAACCTGGGAAGAGAGTTCTAATTTATTTGACAATCCTACATAGTCTATGAGATTTAGTTTGGATATTGAAATATTGCCATTTCTGGAGTATTCTAATGGCTTTTTGGCATAAGAAAGAATCCAGTTTATACCATATAATTTTATAGTATTTCAGGATAAACATATATATGACTAGAGTTCCTGATTTTTATTACTTAGAATACAAGCTGTTGCTGTTGACAGTGGTTCAAATAAAAGAAGAATTTATTTTTCTTGGTCCAGGGTTGGTACTGTACCTGAATGGACTCAGGGCACAGGCTTTTCAGATGGTCTTCTGCCATTTATAGGGTTTTGTCTACACAACTGAAGGAAGGCCCATTTCAGCCTTCAGGCAGGAAAAAGGAGAAAGGTAAACATATGTTCCTTTCCTTTAAGGTCATGAACAAGTAATTGTACACATTATTCCTATTCTTATTTCATCCACCAGAACCTCTTAGTTATCTAATTTTGGGGCTTTTAATTATCTAACTAAAGGCCCGGTGCACAAAATTTGTGCATGGGGGGATATCCCTCAGCTGAGCCTGCACCCTCTCCAATCTGGGACCCCTTGAGGGATGTCCAACTGCCCTTTTAGGCCCGATCCTACTGGTAGGACCTAATGGCTTCTTGGCACAAGAAAGAATCCTACCGGGAGGATCGGGCCTAAAAGAGCAGTCATACATCCCTTTCACAATCCAGGACTGCTGGCTCCCAACTGCTCACCTTTCTGCCTTCTTGATTGCCTCTAACTGCTTCTGCCTGCCAGTCTGATCACCCCCTAACCATTCCTCTGCCAACTTGATTGATGCCTAAATGCTCCCCTGCCAGTCTCTTTGTCCCTAACTGTCCTCCCCTGCAGGCCTGGTCACCCCTAACTGCCCTCTCCTGCAGTCCTGGTCACCCCTAACTCCCTTCCCCTGCAGGCTTCATTGCCCCCAACTGCCCTCCCTTGCAGGCCTGGTCCCTCCCAACTACCCTCCCCTGCAGGCCTGGTCACCCACAATTGCCCTCTCCTGCTGGCCTGATTGCCCACAACTGCCCTCCCTTACAGGCCTGCTCCCTCCCAGCTGCCCTCACCTGCTGGCCATCTTGTGGTGGCCATCTAGTGTCCACATGGAGGCAGCCATCTTTGACCACATGGGGGCAGCTATCTTGTGTGTTGAGTGATGGTCAATCTGCATATTACTCTTTTATTAGATAGGATTATTACAAAAGTTGATTCTGGAAAAATAATCAATTTTCCCTTTCTGGGCCTCCTTTTCCTCCCCTGTATATGGAGGGGATTGAACTCTATCAGCTATTCTCACTGGAACATGTGTAGAGCCACCTGAGGGCTTCCAGAAATACTGTTTGCCAGACCCACTTAAAGCGTCTGACTCAGAAGATCTGGAGTGGGGCTTGAGCACTGGCAATTCCAGCAAGTTCCCAGGTGAGGTCCTAGCCAGACTTTGAGACCCATTGGAGTAAGCGTTCCCCGACCCCCCACTTTCTTCCAGATGTTACTCACTGGATGGTCACTGTATGGCCAGTAGCTTCATGGTCTGTATTTAGGGATAAATAAAAAATAATACTACTTTATGTAGTGACTTCCCAAATAGCTTTGGCCAAATTTGAAGGTTATCTAGGGAAATTCTCAACATGAATGGGGGAAAACACTGATGAAAATCACTCCTTCATTTACTCATTTGCTCCACAAATATTTATTGAGCATTCCACTTGCCAGATATTGTGCTAGATATAGGAAATATAGCATGATTGAGGCACAGCTGCCAGTGCCTGTGATGTGTGTGTAGACTATGGAGAAAACATGAACTTTTGTTATTACTGAAAAGTGAGTACAAGGATATGAGAATAACTTCTGAGGAATTTGTGATTATAACTTCAAACTTTATCTCAACAGGCTTATTTTCTACTGTGATCTTAATAAATTGTCTATTTTTCTGTATCTGGTTTGATTTTTGTTCTTTGCTTTCTGAGGTACCTCTGTTGTGCCAGCTCAGTAAGTGGCATATCCATTTAATTTTTGCCAAACTTAAAGTTGCCTTCCTGTCCTAGATGAAACTTTGGCTTTGTTCAGAATTTGCATTTTCATTTTTAGCAGATAGTGACAGTTTAAATGAATAGCGAGAACAGAAACCCTTGTCCAAAGCAATTTCCTCACTATTATTCCAACTTCAATGAAATTAGAAGTCCTAGGGAGATGAATTTAAATAGTCATTTCCACCTCCATCTGCACTTCCTGCAAATTGGCTTTTTTTAAAGGCAAAAAATGAAGGATGCAGGTAGGGTTCTGAAGGGAGGATGTCTGTGGTAAAGAGAGGTGGGACATAAAACTTATCATTAATTGAGTGTGTGTTATGTGTCAGGGACTGTTGCCCAGCATTTTACATGAACCATCAGGTAAACTTTCAACCAATGAGCTACAGGTAGGATTATTACCTGTGTTTTACAGATATGGAAATGGGATGGCCCAACATCACATAGTTATTTAGTGGAGGAACGGATTCAAAACTAGGCCTGTCTCATTCCAAAAAGCTGATGCTTTTTAACAGTAAATTACATCCCCCGTCATTTTAGTCCATGCATTTTTCATGGGGATGGTGCTGAATCATTTGGCTTACTGGTTTTCTGACTCATCTCACTGACTAGGGCCAGATTCAATGTATCTTCTGCACTCTCCCTTGTATCTTCTTTCTTCCTGCCCTTTTTTCAAGTACAGTCCACCTACTCCATCATTTTTATTTCTTTCCATTGGCTTTAAAGGAATAGCTCCTTGTGGATCGTCTCTGTAATACAGCAGAAGTCTGATAAGCTTGCCAGGGAATAAAAGTGCATTTGTTCAGTACTATAATGTTTATTTGAAAAGGATGTTCAATCACAGATGTGACTTTTTTATGAGCCTTATTCTATATCCCTGTGATTGTGGGGGGAAAAATGCTTCCATAAGTAATGCCTCCATGAAGAGTTACTATCACATGCATTATTTTAAAAGATTTGGCAATAAAAAGCACTCAAATTATTGATAGTCCATAATTAATATGAAGTAAATAATATGTTCTAAAATGCAATTCACCATGATAGTGATGAGAATATGGGCTTTCATTTTATTTTATTTTATTTTATTTTATTTTATTTTATTTTATTTTATTTTTGAAAGTCAGACTTAAAAGACAGGCTATCCATCACAAATGAAATGGTAAACACATTGATCTGAGGGTTCTGTTTTTCTCTCTTCATTGGCAAAGACATGATTCTACTCTTCAAAAGAAAGAGTGGTTTTATTTTTTAAGCTCATGAAGATGGTTCAAAAAGTCTTGGCTAGCAAACACTTTTTTAAAAAAATCAATTTTTCAATAATTTAGAGTGAACCAGATCCATACAGTTACATTTTCCTTAAAGGGGGTATGCTTTCAAAATAAAGTAGAGGCAGCTTTCTAGGTCCTGAGAAAATGTGCTTGAAAATGTCCTTTGATGTGTTGTACCCAAAGCTTTGATAAGGAGGGACAGGACTGGGCTCAACTTCCAACTTTACCACTGGCTCGTGGTACATGGCCGGTAGTAGAGAGAATGCTAAATGCTCACCTCATCTACAGAATCTCATCCCTTTCATTAATACAACTCAGAACTTTTATTAACACAGCTCCTTAAAGATGACATTTCCCAGACTCCTATTTCACTTTGAATGTTTATCTGAGTTTTGGCCAATGAGATATAAGCAGAAGTGTCCTGTGGGATTCCTGAGAAGTCTGCTTAAAAGGGGGTGGTGGTGAGGAGAGGTCATGTTTTCCCTGCTGCCTGCATCATGTGGGTGTCTAGAGGCTGGCACTCTTGCAGACATTTTAGATGAGGAAGACCAGGGCTGTTCTCCAGGGAGGACTGAGCAGGGAGCTTTTATGGCCCAACTGTACCAGCCTGGGGTTGTCTACCTCTGGGCTCCTTTACATGAGAGAGAACTTGTTCTCTCTCTCATTTTTTAATGCCACTGTTTTTTGGACTTGTAGCTGTATTTCATCATAACCAATAAAAAGGGTGACTCATCTGGTTTGGGGAAACAGCAAGTGCATTAGCATAATAAGTTAGTCAGTATTGAGTACTCTCTATGCCAGGAACTGTCTAAGGGCTTTATGTGTAAGAGCTCACATAACTCACTCACCAGCCTTCTAAGAAACTATTATCCCCATTTTGCAGATGATGAAACAGATGGATAGAGAGGTTAACTAGTTTGCCCAAGGTCACACAGGAGTTGAAACCAGTAGATCTAGCTCTAGAACTTTCTCTAAATCACTGGTGGACAGTGACTTGACAATATTGAAAAACCAAGCAAAAGCTGGATTTAGAGCCTAGCTTTTTCCCACTGGCAGACAACCCTGACTTTGTCCCTAATGATGTGAATGTCCTCTGGTATATGGCTTAACTGTGATGGCCCTGCCTGGACAAAGCCCACGCAGGTCTGAATAGTTGAATGAAGCTGAGGAACAAGAGACAAGTAGCACAACAGCACTGCCACGTAGGGAGAATGTTTAGTGCTTAGTATTTGGAAGGCAGCCTACAGTTGTTTCTGGACCTGACCTGGCAATGCTTGATGAAGGGCCCTGTGAGTGGGAAGAATTAAATGTTGTGAATCAAAAGGAAGGGTGCCCTAGCCAGTTTGGCTCAGTGGATAGAGAGTCAGCCCACAGACTGAAAGGTCCTATTCTGGTTCTATTCTGGTCAAGGGCATGTACCTCAGTTGCAGGCTCCATCTCTGGCTTTGGTCAGGGCACATGCGGGAGGAACCAATTGATGTGTCTCTCTCACATGGATGTTTCTCTCTATCTCTCCCCCTTCCTTTCACTCAGTGGGAAAATATCCTTGGGTGAGGATAAACAAAATAAAAATAACAAAAGGAAAAGCAACTTTCGAGTCTAAAGAGGCTCTGGGAGACCTAGGAAATGCTGGTTTAATATTGGAGTTAGTAAGTGAAGAGGCCTTGTAGGTTGGGTCAGAGTTGGGTCTATAGTTGGTCAGTTAAGCTGCCTTCTCCCTCCTGCTCTTTCTGTGTCCCAGGTTTAGCTCCCTCCATGCTCTCCTGCATTAGTACCTGCACAAACATTCTTCCCTCTGCTGGCCATGCTTCCCCAGCCTCTCTTCCTAGGTACATTCTGCTTACTCTCTGGTCTCAGCAACCTACAGGGAGACTCTCCTGAGTAGATCAGATCTCAGTATATACCCTTTTTCCTTTAGGTACGGTAGAACCTAACAAAGTGGAGGAATTGGTTCTAAAGTCAGTATTGTGAAAATTTTGTCAGGCAGAATTATCCTTGAAAATCCCTTAGGGAACCAGATCCACAGTGGGAACTGACAAACCAGCATGGACAATTTCAGTAGCTCCTTTATCTTTCTTTGATATACTGGCCTATTTTAGGGTCTAGGTTGTATGAAAAGAGTGCAGATCACATACAGCCAAGTAAGCTGGGCACCCAGGGACTGTTAGGTAGGTAGGTCATGTTGTGAATGGCGTGCCCTGAAGGTGTTCAGTGCACGCGGGCCTGTACACAGTTAGATCCCTGTGTAGCAAAAGGAGATACTCACCTGCTGAGAAAATGGGAACTGAAGCCAACCCAGGAAACAGGTGATTTCTATCCCACTCCCTGAGTGGAATGGTGAAATCCATTATTGCATTATTTATAACATTTAATTTCTTTCTGCATCTCTTTCATTTGCTTCTTGAATCCACAGATCTTCTGCACTTCCTCTTATACCCCATTACATGTGAATTTTTCATGGATTGCTCGTAATTATGTTCCAGCCAGATTATACTTCTATGAGGACAGGGGCCTTGCCCATCTCAGTGCCTGCCGAGGAGGCCCCAGCACCAGCACAGCGCCTGGCTCAGCTTTTCTGAGCAGTTCCACACTAAGTAATAATATGGCTTTCCACTCTCCTGCCTTCAAGAAGCTCCCCTAAACCCTCTCAGTGCTGAGATCCTGGCTGCTGCAGCATTCAACTAATTGAGCCTGGGGTGGAGATAAAACCTGTCTGGGCTGGTACTACACTAAATGCTACAGAAAGCCTGAAATTGGTAATTATCCAGAGTCACTTGATCTATCTAAGGGCCTAAGGAGCCTAAGGAGCTTTGGCCACCTCGGCTCATTATCACCTCATTAAGTTCTCCCCCTCATCTAAAGCTTTTCTCACAACCCTCCCTGCCAGCCCCAGGCCACAAGGCTCTTCCCCACTCCCTCCCACTCCCACTGAGGCCCTTTCATACAAGAACTTGACTGAAACATGAGCTGCAACATATGTCAGTATTGGTTTCTGAAAGGCTATCTGGTAACAACAGCATCATCCTCTCTTTAATTCTTGAAAGTAAAAGCAATGAGAGAAATGAAAGCGGGAAATACCTTAATACTCTCATACCTTAATATGTTAACTTTGCCTTTCTCTAGCCCATTTTACACAATTGAAACCCTACTTTATATGCTAGTTTGTCACCTGCAGTTTTAAAGTAACATTATTACATATTTATATTTGTATTTTTCCCATTATGCCCTTTATCAATATAATTTTAATAACAGTATGATATTTTGTTAAGTGATCTATTATATTTTTAAAGCCTTCTATCAAGATTGAACACCAATTTTTTTTTCCTTTTTCCTTTAGAATATAAATATTATGAGATAAAAGCATATAAAAACACTGCAAAGAACCTCTTCGTTTATATTTTCTATCTTTTTGTAATTTTTAAATTTTATTGTGGGTATCTGTAGGCAGATTATGTTGCTCCTTAGCTTTCTTGACAGGTAATTTAGGATTCAGGTTGCTTGGGATTGTTAAATCAGTTACCATACATCATTCTATCTTTTAAGTTGCAAAACTGTTTTGCTGCTATGACCTCTTCTCATATTTTTGGCACTGTGAGTGAGTTTGTATCTGTTAAAAGATATTCCCCTTCTACCTTGTCCCCATTAGGATAGCTACTATCAAAACAACAAATAGCAAGCATTGGTGAGTATGCAGAGCAATTCTGCGCTGTTGGTGGGAATGTAACATGGCACATCCACTATGGAAAACAATATGGTGGTTCCTCAAGAAATTAAAAATAGAATTATCATATGATTCAGCAATCCATTTCTAGGTGTGCACACCCAAAAGAACTGAAATTAGGAACTTGAAGATATATATATAATCTATATATATAAATAAAATTCATATCAGCACTAATTCACAACCGTCTTTTGTCCAACAACAGATGAATGGATAAAAACAAATGTGCATATACATACAATGGAATTCAGCCTTAAAAAGGAAGGCCATTCTGACACATGCTGTAATATGATGAACCTTGAAGATACTATGTTAACTGAAATAAACCAAAAACAAATCACAAAAGGACAAATACTATATGATTCCACTTCTATAAAGTGCTTAGTGTAATCAAATTCAGAGACAGAAATTAAAAAGTAGTTGTCAGAGGAGAATGGGGAGTTATTGTTCAATGGATGTAGAATTTCATTTTTGCAAGATGGAAAAGACTTCTGGGGATGAATGGTGGTGATGGTTGCACAACCAGCCGAATGTACTTATGCCACTGAACTAAAATGGTAAAGATGGTAAACTTATGTTGTGTTTATTTTACCACAATTTTTAAAAACACAAGAAATACCCACTTTATTTTACTACCATCTTGAATGAGAGAGAGATAACTAATTAATATGTTCAGTCTATTGCTTAAAACAGAAGTCTATTATTTTCTGTTTTACAAGAATCCTTTTTGAAGTTAAATGATTTTGTCCAGGTCAAAGAGCTACTGTGTTTCCCCGAAAATAAGACATCCTCCGAAAATAAGACCTAGCGCATGGAAAAATAAGACATCCCCTGAAAATAAGATCTAGCGCATCTTTGGGAGCAAAAATTAATATAAGACACTGTCTTATTTTCGGGGAAACAGGGTAGTCATTGGCAGGTGAGAATTTAATCCTTTTCTCGGAGAAGGTTGGGGCTTTTCCCTGCTGAGATACATAGCTCACTTCACTTGAATGCATTCTTCCAATAACGAATATATATTCATTAAGCATTTTATTCATGTCTGCACTTTGGAATATAGCAGTGGGTAAGAATGTTAAACTTAATGTACTATACATATTACATGACAGTGTCAAGTGGGGATTCCATATAATAAGCAGGTCCATAATAAACAAGACATGGCAGCTATTGATATATGTTATGGTAGAAACAAACTTCTGGCCAAAATGTGGTGGGAAAGACTTTTGAGTTGCGGTTTCATCATGGAGACAGTTTCAGAATATGAGCATGCAGGCAGGAGTGTTCCTGGCAGAAGAAAGAGCATGTGCAAAGGCCCAGGGAGAGGAATAAGCTTGGCAAGTCTGTGGAAGTAAAAAGACCAATTAAGCAGAATGTAGTTAGAAAGGGGAATGGCAAGAGATGGGGTAAAACATTTTTAAAACATGAAGCCTCATGAGCCAGGGAGTAAGATGACAGAGTTTTTCTACAAGTAATAATAGCCACTGGATAACTTTCAGAAGGGAAATAATGTGACAATGATTTAGGTTTTCACATGCAGTTGGCTTTCACTAAGTATTTAGCTTATAGCAGGTGCTGGGTAGATAGATACCAGAGATGCAATATTGAGCAGACACTGTTGCCCACAAGGAAATTACAGTCTGGTAAGGAAGAAAGAACAGAGCCAGTAAAATATATAGCCCACAGTGTGCACTCTGGAACTAGAGAGGATTTTTAGGAAACAAAAATTTCCATGATCAAATTCAACTGGGGATTCATACTTTATATTCCTTAGAGAGTCTCAGTGCATACCACTGTATTGAAGTCGGAGAATTATTGCAGTCTAGAAACTTAGTTCAGCTTGGCATTCCCTAAACTTATTTGCACCAAGAGCTTCTTTTAAATAACACCTCTTAATAGCATTTTTAACTTACTGAGTGCAAAACACACTCTGGGAAACACTGAATTAAGGAAACATGGCAATTAGGTTATGCAACAGGGGTGAGGGCTGTATGGAGAGTGGATCTGGCACAATTTAGTGTGTGGAGAAGGCAGGCATTCAGGATGGCCTTCCTGGAGATGGTGACTCCTGAGTTGCTTCCTAAGGGGTGAGTAGGGGTTAGCCCAGGTGAAGAATGAGAGTAGGATGTTCCACAGAGAAAGACCAGCCTGAGCTCAAACATGGCAACCCACACAGCCACACATTTTCTAGGAAAATCTATTTACAAATTTTAAGCAGGAAGAGGACGTTTGCATATTTTGCATCTAAGTATAAGCAGTTGTTTCAGATGCAGAGTCAAATGCAATTTTCCTTATCTGGATTTTAACATGAAGTGCCCATTTCTATTGTCCTAGGCCCTAGTCCCCTGTTGCCATGGTTTGCCTGTCCAACCTGCACCAGTGTCCTTTCTGCACCTTTCTCTTCTCCTGCCTGCACGTGCTGTGCAGCCAGAAGCCCTGGCTGTGCCCCATCCTCCCCCTGGTCAGATGGCCCCGCCTTCCGGGAAGGTGCATTTCCTGTTGGTACCTACAGCTCTGTTGGCACTGCTATTTCTGTCTTTACATAGTTTCTAAACACTCTCACACAGCCACTTTGTTTTCCCTTCCACATTCTTCCAGGTTCACATTCACATTTGCTTTGTGCAAGGCAGTGTAATTAGAGGATGTCTCATTTTCCAGCAGGAGACTGTCTCCTACACAGCATGACACACAAGGTTAGAAAGATTTTCGAGGCCAGAGGGTCTCTGTCATGTGCACTTGGTGCCTTCAATGTCATAGAAAAGGGTTTTTTCACACGGGTTATTTTTTCTTCATTGTTACTCGGTGATTAATTAACAAATAGCTCCCATTTATTTAGTGCTTACTATGTACCAGGCACTATACTTTATATTATTGTACTAGCGGTCCAGTGCATGAAATTCCTGCACATTAAAAGGGAATTAATTAGAGGAAATATTTTAATATTGCTATTTGTCCTTTATAATAAAAGAGTCAGAGATGAAATAAAATTAGTAAAATGTATATGAAAATCTCCCTCCTGTCAGAGTCTGGGGTGTGAAGCAGGACCCAGAGTTAAGTCCCTGCCCACCCGCACACACCTCAACATTGCAGGAGACCCAGACCCGGCTGGCCTCACCCCTGTCAAGCCCCACCAGGTGCGGGGCTTGACCTCAGGTCCCCAGCCTGGCCTCAGGTCCCCCAGTACAGCCTCAGGGGGTGTGGTTTCAGGTCTTCCAGCCTGAGGTCCCCCAGCCCCAATGCTGGGGCAGGGGGCATGGCCTCAGGTCCCCAGCCCCCAGCACTAGGGCTTTAAGGTGCCAGGTGTGAGAGCATGATGATCATTTGCATATTAGCTCTTTTTTATATAGGATGTGTTATTAACTCTACAAATGAGAAGGAGGCTGGAGAGGACCTTGCCCAATGTCATTCAACAAATTAAAGAAGAGGTCGCCATTTAAACTAGGGTGCAGCTGTCAAGTTCACATGTCCACATGCCATTAAATACATCAACTATAAACATTCTGTTCTGGGGTTTCTGTGCTTACACCTCCATGTGCCTCAGGATCACCAGGGGGCTTTCTAGGACTTGAAAAAGAAATGACAAAAAAAAAAAAAAAAGTATTAGCATTCAGTTTCCTAAGGCTAATTCTTCTGTTCTTTTATCTGTTTTTTTTATTTTTTCACCAAGTTTATCAGACCAGTGTTATCAAAGTGGGTTCCCCAAGGAGCAAGGTGAATCACCCCTGGGAACTTGTTAGAAACACATTGTCTCATGTGTTTAATAAATGGAGTCTCCCTCTTCCTCTCTTCCCTTTCTACTTCCCTCAGGGAAAAAACTGTGAAAGTCCAGCTTTTAGCTTTAGTGAAGGAGATGATTCAAGCTAAAGAAGTCAGCTAGCTATTCTGTGAATTCATTTTGTGAATTTTGTAGGGATAGCTGGTTTCTCTCTTTGCTCCTTCTTTGTCCCAGGAGGCTATGTGAAGCGGAAAAACAGTGGGACCCGGGAGCATCGGACCCTCTGCTTGCCCATGGCCTGAGAGGAAGCACTACCAGCCTCCCATTGGAGACTGAGGCTAACCGTTTCCTACTGAGAGAGTTTGATGGCACCACATTTGGAAGGTTTGATTCCTGGTCAGGGCACATGCCCAGGTTGTGGGCTCAATCCCCAGTGTAGGGTATGCAGGAGGCAGCTAATCAATGATATTCTCTCATCATTGATCTCTCTCTCTCTCTCTCTCTCTCTCTCTCTCTCTCTCTCTCTCTCTCTCTCTCTCTCCTTTCTCCCTTCCTCTCTGAAGGCAATAAAAATATATTAAAAACAAACAAACAACAACCAGAGCAACTGGACTCCAACTCCATTCCTGCTGTTTATTTGAAGTGAGGCTCAGACAAGTTGCAAGTCAATCCTGTGTTTTAGTTTATTTATCGTATTATGGGGATGACCTTCCTCCTCCATGGGATCAGTAAGAGTTTAAATGAGATAAGAGCTGTAAAGTATAGCTGTAAAAAGTGTGTTGTACATGCTTGGACTATAGCTGGTACTTAGTAGAACATGGTCCCCTCCCTTATACTATCATTTTCTTCCATATAACTTTCTCTGTATGTGAGAGGGGGAAAAGGGCAATAAAATAAAGAGCCCTTTTACATTCATCATCTGATTCATTCTTCACAGCATTTCTTTTAGGGCCTAGTCTTCCCAGCTTATATAAGGAGACATAGAGCTTATACATAACCCTGATTCTTACAGCTACCCTGTTTCCCCAAAAATATTAATTTTTTCTCCCAAAGTTGCGCTAGGTCTTATTTTCAGGGGATGTCTTATCTTTCCATGCGCTAGGTCTTATTTTCGGAGGATGTCTTATTTTGGGGGAAACACGGTAATAAATGATGGCCTGTGTTTGAACTACAGGGTGCCTGACTTGGGCTCTTCCCACCCTATCAAAGGAGGCTGGGAGAGCATTTACCTAAGGAAGGAGATTCAGGTGGTTTCAGGTTTGATTTTTCTGGCTAAAGAAATGTGTTTGTTCATACTTTCAGCATGTTTATTTAGTTCCTTGAGGATGTGAGCTACTAGCCTGGAGGGTATTAGACACTTATGGTTTCCACTGTCAAAGTGAGGGAAGACAGAGGTGCCATTCCTAAACTCCTCAAATAAGCCATGGCCCTGGGGCAATGGTACAATCAGAGATGTTCTCTACAGTGTTATCCTATATAATAAAAGGCTAATATGCAAATCGACCAAATGGCATAATGACTGGTCACTATGATGTGCATTGACCACCAGGGGGCAGATGCTCAATGCAGGAGCTTCCCCCTGGTGGTCCATGCACTCCCATAGGGGGAGCTTCACTCAGCTAGAAGCCAGGAATGGTGTTGGGAGCCTTTCCTATCTCCTTGGCAGTGCTAAGAACCCCTTGGGGGTTGTCTGCCTGTGAGCTTCAGAGCAGCAGGTGACATTCTCCGAGGGGTCCCAGACTGCAAGAGGGCATAGACCTGGCTGAGGGACCTCTCCCTAGTGCACGGATGTCTTGCACTAGGCTTCTAGTTTATAATAAGAATCATTAGAAATGACAATGTTGTGTTTTACCTGAGCTCCTAGAAAAAAGTGAGGGTTAAGAAATGCTCCCTTCTCCCCCCACCAACATGCTTTGTGTAAGAAAGCCAGGAAATGGCTTACTGCAAAGAACTACCCTTCTACATATCACTTCAATAAAGACTCATGGATGCCTCACTTGTTTACTTAGGACAAGGCCAGATGTAGACCATCCAAATTCCCATTCTTTGCCATATGAATGATTAGCTGAACTGCTTGTCCCCAATGAAAAATTAGAACAAAATGCTTGTTAATAAAACTTTGGTTAAGGTTCTGTTTTTCCTCAAAGCCTCTGAACTTTGGCCCATTCTCCACCTGAGCAGCTTACAGCACCCCTTAAGAGTCCTGTATTATTTGGGGTCCTCTATAGAAACAGACCAGTAGGGTGTGTGTATACATTATAATGAACTAGAGGCCTAGTGCATTAAATTCATTCCTGGGGGACAGGGGTCCCCTCAGCCCAGCCTGCACTCTCTCCAATCCAGGACCCCTTGGGGGATGTCCAACTGCCGGTTTAGGCCCGATCCCTGGACTGCTAGTCACAATCCTGGACTGCTGGCTCCTAATTGGCTATGTGGTAATCCCATACTACCCCCCCCTGTAGGCCTGGTCACCTCCAACTGCACCCCCCCTGCCAACCTTGTTACCCCTCACTGCCTCCCCCCCTGCCAGCCTAATCACCCACAACTGTCCCCCCTGCTGACCTGGTCACCCCCAACTGTCCCCCCCTGCCAGCCTGTTTGTCCCTCACTAACGCCCTGCCAGCCTGGTAACCCAACGCAGCCTGCTTGTTCAGTCATTTGGTCATGCCTCACTAACCCCCTGCCAAACGGTTGTCCCACTTAGCCTGCTATTCATTCATTTGGTCATTCCTCACTAGCCCCCCCCTGCTGGCCTGTTCACCCCACGCAGCCTGTTTGTTCAGTTGTTTGATTGTCCTTCGCTAACTTGATAGGCAGCCATCTTGTGAGGGCATGAGGGTCGATTTGCATATTACCTCTTTATTATACAATATAAGATAGGATTGGCTCATGTGATGGTGGATGCTGGCAGATACCAAGGTCTGCAGGGTAAATCAGCAAGTTGAAGACCCAGGAGACTCATGGCATAGATCCAGTCCACAGGCTGGCAGGCTCGGATCCAGGGCAAACTGATGTTTAAGTTCAAGTCCAAAGGCAGGAAAAAGCCCAGTACTAGTTCAAAGGTTGTCAGGAAGGATTCTCTCTCATAAGATGGAGGGTTATAAGAGGTGTCAGACTTCTTGTTCTATTCAGGCTTTCAACTAATTGGATGAGCCCGCATTAGGAAGGACAGTCTGTTTTGCTCACTATACTGCTTTAAGTGGTGATCTCATCCAAAAACACCTTTATGGAGATGCCCAGCATATTGTTTGATCGAATATCTGGGCACCATGTGGCCCAGTGAATGTAACATGAAATTAACCATTACATGTTTCTCCCTACAAATAGACCAGCTTCAGATGAAAATAGTCTGTTACGCACTATCCATTCTTACTCTTTCATCCCATTTCCGCATACTCTGTTCTCTCTAGTTTTGTTCACTCCTCTCTGGGAAAAAAACAAAACAAAAAAAAAAACACAACCCTTTTTGTCTAACTCTTGAAACACTTATGGATCTCATAGTCACAATATTCTTCTTATTGCAATAATTCCTACCCCCCTTTTGCAGAGCCCCTTAATCCCCTTACAATTATCCTCATATGTCTTTCCTTGCTAAGTCTGGATTTGTTCTTAATTTGAGAGAATCAGACTAAGTGTTTAATACTAAGGGATTGGTTAAATAGCATGGCACATACAGATTTTTAAAAAGGATGTATTATACTCCTTGCTGAGTAAATATGTCTGTGACATACCATTGAATTAGAAAGACAGACTCTAAAAGTATGCACATAAGTGATCTTTTTTACATAAAATTAAATATCTGTGTATCTTAATGTTTCGGAAGGATATGCTCCACTAGTTTCTAATATAGGGAAAGGAAAAATATGTTTATAGTTGTGAGTACATGAAGCATAGAATTTATTCTTGTATTATTATTTATTAATTATTGTATTATTTATTTGTGTTATCTGTAAACCTACTTTTGCCCATCCATATATTATGGTGATAATTATCCATGGGAGGAGAAGAATTAGGGGAAGGTTATTTTCTCCTATCATTCTGTATTGTTTGAATTATCTATCAATATATAAAAGCCTAAGTGACCATTATGACTGATCAACTGAATGACCGGTCAACCAGTCACTGTGACATGTACTGACCACCAGGGGGAAGAGCTGCCCCCTGGTGGTCATTGCACTCCCACAGCCAACCTCCTATGGTTGCTTCCCTCCTCCCACCATCCCCCCCAACCCTCGCTAGCCACCCCATTTGGCCCTGATCTCTGACCAGGCTGAGGGACCCCACCCGTGCATGGATTTGTGTACCGGCCTCTAGTCTATAATGAAGTTCTATTATTTTATAAGCTGCAGAAACATCACAGTGCTTAATGGCTTCACGGTCTCAATTTTTGTGTGTTGGTTTTTTTTTTTTTTTAAATAGTCAATTCTGATCATAGAAGCTAGGGCCTGGTAGACTGCCTCATGGCTATCTACCCTTGGTTACCTTCCAGAGGCTGTACAATCCCTAAAATCTGTTCCTGGAAACAGCTTCCAAAGGCGTCCTGCACAATCCATCCATTTCCCCTTAGCTCACTGCACGGAAACCTGTTTGATGTGGGCTGCCCGCTTCTGCCCTCAGTGCTCCCTGTGGCCATTAGGAAAGGAAGGAATAGCTGGTGACATGCTGGGCTTTGGACCAGCTTTCCTTTTTTGTTTTGCTAAGGTCCTGTGTCCAAAGGATGAGACTTTAAAAATAGAGAAATTAGATTTTGTTTCATTTGTAATGCTTGGGGCTCCTAACTTCTTATCACTGGAGCATTTCCCCCCAAATCTATTATACATGAATCTCCTGCTCCCCATACACACTGGATGGCTTAGAAGGAGACAGGAGAGTTAAATGACATTAAGTTAGAGCGTCCTTTTTGGTATCTTCCCCTGCTAAATTCCCATAGCGACATGGCTAAGGCCTTCAGGGATTTTATTCCAACATCTTGGCTAACTGCCAACTTGGAAAATTCCACACACACACTCTTGAGCACAGTGGTGCCAGGGTCCTCCTTTACCTGGGATGAGGTCATTGTCTTAGTGCGTAGATAGTGGATACTTTCTACATCTTCAGCTTTTGTTCTGTGGCAAAGCTTAGGAAGGGCTTAGTTTTTCAGCTCCAAACATCCATCCTCCTCTGGTTAACCTCTGAACTGACAGGCTCTCATCATAGATTGAGTTCTAGATTTGAACCTCTGTTCCTCAATCTCCCCCCATATCTGGATGGCCCCCTCAGGTGCTGGGACTAGGACATCCATCATTTGGGGCATTTCTTTCTCTACTTGAACCAGATCAGATTTATATACTGGGTTCTGTGATAGATGGCATTTGGGCACAAAAGCTATGGTCTTTAGGAAACTTTAAAAAATATAGCCATGTTTCATTTCTTCATATATTTGAGGTATTTTTGGACTTCAGTGAAAAAAATAATCTCACATCTTAGGATAAATAACAATAGCAGACTTATTCTCTGATTATATATTTGTCCTTTGCTTTATTCTCTGTATATATTTGTAGCCATCTATCAAAAGACCACAGCTATTAAACTGCAAGTGAGTTCTTCATTTCAGCCTCTCCTAGTCCAGTTGTATTCTCTCTGCAGCCCTCCTACATATGTATGTATGTGTGTATGTATGTATGTATGAATGTATATGTGTATGTTGGAATCTACAAATTATGTCCCTTTCAGGACTCTCAAACACAAAGACTGATCTTTTGAATATTGTCTCTGCTGTTTTTGTCTACAAAACCTGTCTGAAGGGACACATTGTTTTCTGCTTTCCATATTCTCTCTGATAAGTGGTTGTCAGGACAACAGCATAGAAGGTGGAGGGTCATTGATAACCACATGGGTTCTTTAAACAAACACGACCAGAGTGAATTCCACTGTGCTTGAAGACAGTAAAAAAGAGGCCAGGTTTCAGACAGATCCTTCCTTGGATAAATGTGATATTCCCTTTACAAATTAGCCACAGTTGGAGTTGCTCCTACTGTTATTATAAACCCTGAATCAAGACATTGCATTTGTTGGATAGTATGACTGTCAGCACAGCATGGGCTTGACTTTTTAAAAGAATATATATTTTTATTTATTTCAGAGGGGAAGGGAGAGATAGAAACATCAATGATGAGAGAGAACCATTGATCAGCTGCCTCCTGCACACCCCCTACTGGGGATTGAGCCTGCAACCCCAGCATGTGCCCTGACTAGGAATCAAACTGTATTCTCCTGGTTCATAGGTTGACAGGTTGACACTCAACCATTGAACCATGCTGGCTGGGGAGGGGGGGCTTGACTGTTACAGCACCCTCTTTTCATAGCACCCACCTGTGCTTCTGACAGAGACCCAGAGGCGGGCAGCATGGTGGTTCTCTATTGTCTTAATAACAGACACACAGAGTAATCGCATTGTAGGAACAAATGATCTGCGGTCTCCACAGTATCCCATATAGAAGAGTTTATGATTTATATCACCACAGAAACTGAATTCAGAGACTCCCCATAACTTTTCCCAAGGCCCTGCAAAGCTTTGGGTGTGGGTGTGCACAGAATTAGAACCAATTCATCCTGATGCCTAAAACCACATTCCTCATTATATAGCCCATGGCCTTACTGTAAAACAAAACAAAAGCAGGAACAAACATTTAAAAAGAGAGAATATTTCTAAGATCAAGTATATGCTTTTCAAAACAAGAGTGGAAAGCCATTTCCAAAGGTAAAATAGTTGGAGGGAGGGGGGAGAAATAGTATGTTATTTTGTATTCATTAGAGTAAGCAATTAATTCTGCCCTCCAGGGGTGAATTTATGTCTAGCTTATTTGCACATGAAAGTACAAAATTGGCTTCATTTATATGAAAGTAAGACATCTGGTTGGGAAGTGAAAAATTTGGTCAATTACCTGAATCATGTTTGGTCTACATGGTAGAAAAGCCCCAGATGTCTTCAGATCACCAGATGTTTGGCATTTTGTGTGGTTCACACCAGACCCACTGAAGAACTTGTTTGCGTGAGAGTTTGCTGTTCGGTTTACCCATTGTTAGGAGGCTGCTATCATTTTGTAAACCAGCAGTTTGCAAACAGTAGTCTAGACAAGAGACCAGCACTGGGCCCCTGACCAAGCGTTCCCTGGTGTGTGATGAAATGAGAAAATAAGGTCATAAAAGGAAACGTATTTACTTTAAAAGAATGTCCTTTCTTTTGAGATCATCTCCCTCCTATCTTTTTAGTGATAATAAAACCTTCTGCCAAATGATCTCTATTCTGGGGTTTGTTTTTAATGAATCTATGGGACTATACATTGTGAAACCATGTCAGTCTTCAGTTTTCTTTATAGACTTTTTTTTTTACTGGATCTTGGAAAAAACAACACACAAAACTATGAAGACCACTGATTTAAATGTGGTAATATCTTCAGCACAATGGCAGCTGTTTTCATACATTCCCTAATTTTTCCAGCCCCAGCAGCAGATCTCCGTGGCAGAACTCTTTGACTGGGTCTCAAAAGAGTTGGTCATCTTAACAGTCAAGGGTGTTGCTTTCAAAGTAATAAGTTTTCCTTTAGGAACAAGCATTTGGTCCTTAAAATAACTCCAAAGAGGACACCATCTGCACTTTTAAAACATTTCACTCTGGAGACATGCCATGGAGACATGACCACAGGGAGACACTTTTTGTGCTGGGAAACTGAATTCCATCGCTATGAATATTTTAACGGCTTTCACAGTTTCTGCGGTTTGCTATCATGACCCCACAGGCATATATCCCCACATGTTGTAACTTCAAGGATCTCTTCTCAAGCTTTATAAACTCACCAGACTGAACTGAATAACCACTTTGTGCCAGGCGATATCCAATACATCAGGAACACCACGTCTTAATAGCCATAATGATATACTGATTATGTATTTGCCATGTGACAGCATCCTGAAGTGCTTCATAGGTATTCTCTTGCTTGATTCTCATAACCATTTTGGGAGACAAATAGCATTATTATTGCCTTTTGACAGGTAAGGAAAGTATAGCAGGGAAATTCAATCGCTTGCCCAAAGAAACAAACCCTGCGGTTGGTAAAGCCAGCCAGCCCACCTCCTAACCTGAACTCCTGGGTGCTCTGCTAAGCCTCCTGTCTACTAGGAATTCGTTTTCCAAAAGAGCTCTGCCCTCAAGGCGGGTTACAATCTAAAATAGAAGAAGAGGCACAAAGCCATTATGTAGAACTGAATGATGTAATTCCAAGAAACATGCTGTGGGGTTGAAGAGGAAAGAGTGATTAATTATGATCTACCCAGGAAAGGCTCTCTGGAGGTGGCCTTAGGCGAGGTGAAAATAAAATAGGGCATCGGCAATTATCTAGAGAATTAGGTCACTGTGGGAGTCAACATGGATGATTTCAAGCTAAAAAGACTGCACTTCATGCTCTGAATACTTCGGAATGGCTGCCTTCACTTTGGAATTCATTGGACTTATGCCATCTCCCTGTGACTTAGAGCCCTGGTTAGGCAAGCTTCCTGCTCTAGTTGGTGATGGGTAGAGGAGGGCAGTGCCACAGCAGCGGGTTTGGAAAACCGGAGGAAGTCTGCCTCTCATTGGAGCCCTGGGTTTGATTCTAGAGTTTCCTTCTCCAACTGAGTGACCTCAGGGAAGCTGCCTCCCCCTCAAGGTTCAGTGTCTGTACAGCAAAAGGAATGCACTGAAGTTGATGGTCTTGAAGGGCCGTCTGAAGTCCAGAGTCTTTGATTTTGGAACCTGCCCAGGAGAAGAAAGGAAGGAACTAGAAAATTCAGCATGCTGGGATTTTATGTCCTTGGACATGGTGTTCCATAGGAACCTCCTACAAATGAAGCTGCCTTCCTTTTCTACCTATGACAGTCAACATGCCTTTGAGAGCATTCTCCCTGGCTCTAATCTCAGCCTTATTTAATCTTCGTGGTATAGTGGAAGATGCCAGATTTTTAAATCTGAGATTTCTGGATTGAAATCCTGATCAGGCCCCTCATCACATAGGTGCTTTTGAAAAAATTATGTCATCTTCTGTGCTTGTATTTCTACAATTATAACATAGTGATTCTTTTTTTATTATTGATTTTTTACAGAGAGGAAAAGAGAAGGATAGAGAGTTAGAAACACAGATGAGAGAGAAGCATCTGTCAGCTGCCTTTTGCACACCCCTTACTGGGTATGTGCCCGCAACCAAGGTACATGCCCTTGACTGGAATTGAACCTAGGACCTGTCAGTCTGCAGGCCAACGCTCTATCCACTGAGCCAAACCGGTTTCGGCACATAGTGATTCTTATATTAGCCTCATAGGTTTCTTTCTAACATTGAAGGTGATAGCAACTGAAAAATATCAAGAAGAGAGAATGAAACTTGTAGGTTTTAATCAATGGGCACTATTACTATTAGGATATCTCTCTTCTAAAATACATGCTGTGAGTGCCACTCGTTGGCCCGCTGGCCTACAACAGTTACTGGTGGTTTGCCAGAGCAAGTCTAAAGCCTTGTTCTGATGTCCATCCCCCTTTCTCAGACCCATTAATTACAAGACCTGGATCTTTTCACCTGGAAATTAATAGCATCCACTTCTTGAGTCAGACTTGACCAGGCTAGGGGAATATGAGAGCCTTCATTTCAGTGGATGATGATATCCATCTTGTCTTACCACCATAGCAGCACTGTTCATAGTGAGAAGCTTGGGCCTGCTAGTCAACCATTTTCTAGGTACATGCACATGCATAAGCCTGAATGGATTGCATTGTTCCCAAATTAGGTGAAAGCATACTTCTGGTAGGATTATATTAGGAAGCATATTCCTTGTCTCAGTGGCATTCAAGGGTTAATCCAGTTAATCCAGTCTCTTTACTCTCCCAATTGATACTTATATATCGTGTGTGTGTGTGTGTGTGTGTGTGTGTGTATGCGCACCTGCACGTGTATATAATATTTTTGTCTAAGCTGATTGATCTGTGTCTTATGGTCTCTTTAAAAGAGATATATACATTTAGTTGAATGAACATTACTGAGAATTTATTCTCAGACATTGCTGGGTGCTGAGGAGAAGAATACAGAGATAAGTAAAATCATCTTTGAGCTATTCTCATCTAGCAGGAAAGAGGGAAAGAGATAAACAGGAGGGAAAAAACAATATAAGGGTCATTCAAAATTTGACTTAAAATATATGTCATGTTTATTTATTAAATGCCTGTTTTAGGTCAGAATACAAGGCCAGGAATATAAAATGTACAAAAGATTGTACAAGTCATAGAACTGCTTACACAACATAGTTACAAGATATAATTTGGAAGAGTCATTGGGTCGGCATAGTGTCTACTGAAAATAAGCCCTGTGAAGACAGGGACCTTATCTGTCTTGTTCCTTAATGCATTTTCAACATTACAACAGTGCCTAGCATATAGTAGGTACTCAGTAAACATTTTTGTAATGAATGATGAGGATATCAGCAGCAAGTTTTATATTTAATCAATAATTCAAAATATAATTTAATTCCTAGTAAAAAATATTTAGGAACTAAATGAAGGGAAGTGAACAACATAATGTTTCAGAACATGTCAGGTTTGAGTTTTTCATAATTTCTGACTAGCTCAGGATATGTGTAACTCTCATTCAGGAGCAAGAATTACTGGAAAGGTTTTCAACTAGTCTTGTACCAGTTGTAACTCCAGATCTAAAAGTCTCTCTGAGATAACCTGCCTAAGTGAACTGAGATTTCTGTAGAGGAATGTAGGTGCTGGGTATGGGTCAAGTTCCTCATTCTGTCAGTTCTTATAAAAGTAAGTATCAGTAGCCAGTCTGCTGGCTGCCGTAGGCACACGGTGGTGCTCTGTTTTATTCAGTGTGGGTTCATGCTTCATGGAAGTGTGGGCTCCACCACGTTCGGACCAGTTCCTAACCATCTTTGAAACCACCCCAGTGCAGTCTATGCCCAGGAGAGACAACAAACTCATGTCAACCATGCATGCTTTGAGAATAACTCCAGCCTATTGTTTGAGAGTTGCTCATTCTTATTTTTGTTCTTTCACCTTTAAACCAAACTGAGAGTAGATTCAGTCTGAAGGGACTCAGAGACCCTCTCTGTTGGCAGAGCAGGGTGTCGCTTAGCACCGCCTGGCCAATCTGATAGCCCTGTTGACCTTGGCAAACATAAGCAGGGACCAGTGCTCCAGTGCCAAGCATGGAGGAACCAGGGTCAAATGCCACCCATGCCCGAACCTCTCTCTGGCATTTCCATGGGCTCTGAGCCAGTTCTCTCCCCCTGGGCTTCATCTCGTGTTTGTAGGAGCACAAAGGAACTCTGAGCCTTCCAGTTAATACAACACCCTGCCCCCGCTCCCCCTTCCTGGAGAGGATAACAGCTCTGTTGACCATTATAATGCATTTTCTGTCTCCCAGCAATCCACACAGTCATTAATTTCTGCTGCTGACATCAGGAAAGAGGATTATGTGTGTGTCTGAAACTGTTCCCAAAGTGCTCATTAGTCATAGATAATTGAAAAACTGGTAGGGGAAGATTTGGTGTAATAGTAGCCCGCGCCCGTGAGTGGGACTGCAACCACCAGTTAATTGTAGGCTCCAGCATTTGACCGCTCACACCAAACCTGCCCATGTAAATGGGAAATCAGTGGACAGGAGCTCAAGAGCCCTCGGAGCAATTGCTGTGTTATACCCCGAGGTGAGAGTGTGTTAAAAAGGACAAAAGGCAGCAGGGTCAAGAAAGTAAGTGAAGTGTCCAGGCCTCTCGCCTGCCTTCAGGCCTAGGTGTAGGGTGTAAAAAAGGTGCACAGTATTCTCCTCAATTCAGTTTTGCTTTTAACTTTGGTCACAAAAGAAACACAAAGTCATTCACATATGGGTTCTCATACTCTGAGTACTATTCTGCATCTTGCCATTTTCACTTATTTTTTCATGGATTTCCTTCCAAAACCATACCTTAATTCTTCCTCATTCATTTCAGTGTCTATGTAGTATTCTGCTGAATACGTGTGTCTAATTTATATATGCCCAGCTGGTATAGCTCAGTGGTTGAGTGTTGACGCATGAACCGAGAGGTACCTGGTTCGATTCCAGGTCCGGCCACATGCCTGGGTTGTGGCCTCAATCCCCAGTAGGGGGTGTGCAGGAGACAGCCGATCGATGTGTCTCTCTCTTCAATGTTTCTATCTCTCAAACCCTCTCCCTTCCTCTTAAAAATGAATAAAAATCTACTTAAAAGTAATTTATTTACCCTGATCATATTTAAGGGAGGAAGCAGCTTTTTAAAAATTACACATGAAGTATAGGTTCAAGGTAGAACCATTAGAAATTGTGAATTAGTTAAAAGCCCCTCAAAAAATATTCATAATTTCTCCACCCAGAGAAAGCCTTTCTCTCTCTATTTTTCCGCCCTTAGGGATGTATTTTTACAAATATTCTATCTACTTTATTTGTCTTAAAGAATAAAGTTGCACTGTACATAATGTTTGCAGCCTGCATTTTTCAGTTGGCTTGATTGTTTAAAAAAAGAAATCTATTTTTTCCATTCTATTATAGCTTTTCTCCATGCTGCAGGTTTAACTTCTTAAAATGCAAACGGAGTGGAGTGTGGGAAGCTCTGGCTGACAGGGCCTCGCCTTGGTCAGAGCTCCTTGGCCGGCCGGCCTGAGGTCCCCTGCTGCCTCTCTTGTTCAGGCACCCAAACTGCTCCGCTCCTCCCTCGTGTCTTCATTGCTAACATGCTGAATGCTGTGTCCCTTGGGGCTCTGTACAGCAAACCCAGTTTTAGCTCTAATGGCATCCGTTTCCCCTGAGCATTATAGTCTGAAACCAGCAATCTGCCACCTGTCTTTCCAGACCAGGCTCAAATGTCACCTTCATCCTGATTTCCTGGGCCATCCTCCCCCTCCCTGCTTAATGTTCTGGGAGCACCATTTACATTCCACCTTTAAAGCAGTTTAGACATCAGCTTGAGAGCCTCGGTTTGCCCAGGACACAGTGGGAGTCTTTTGGGGTCAGAGGCACCAGTTGCATTTATACCCCACACCTAGATCTGGGCACAGGTGGGTGAAGATATATGGGCAGTATCCTTATTATCCTTGTTACTGAGGTGTTTGTTACAATGCATGCATGAATGCTTGAATGAAGGCTGGAAGAAACTGCAAAATGCAGAGGCTGTTAGGCCCTGATTAACTCTGGGGAAACCAATGCTGTGAATAATCTCATTTGATGGTGGGAGGAGATTATTTTGGGAAGTTATCAAGGCGCACTAGCACTTGCCTCTGACAGCTCTCCTAGTCCCCTCTGCACTGCTGGCGAATGAACTCACAGTGTGACCTGGTGGGCGATTTCTCCCTGAGCCCCTCCTGTCTCTATCACCCTGTGTTATGCAGAGCTGTTTCCTTTCCATGTCTAGATAAACACTGTCTTCCTGCTCAGGGTCCAGGTAGAGGCTCCTGAAAGCTGAGGTTCCAGTATAAAGGAGAGATGTAATCCTGGTGCCTGTTCCTTTTCATTCCGAGACCATTGGACTGAGGAGAAGGCCTGGCTCACCACCCTGGGTTGTGTTCTCTGGAGGGACACATTGTGGCAGATTTGGGGGCATGGGATGTTTATTGGGGGGGCCTGTGTAAGGAAGGGGCAGTGAGTAGGATTGGGCAGAGGGAGAAGTGGAGCCATGATGTAGCCCCCCAGCTCCTTGGCCACCCAGCCGAGAGCCCTGGAGTGAGTGTTGTCTTCAGAGCCCTTCCCTTCCCACTCTGCTAAGTCGCCAGGGACACACGTCCCCTCTCCAGGTGGCCTGAAGGAGCTGGTAGCTGCCAACCTCACTCCTTCCATTCCTCCTGGGGTCCAGGCAGTGACATCTACCATACCCCCATCCAAGCCACCACCAGGAGCTATTTTTCTTGCACCATAAAATCTCTCGTATCTGCCTCCATTTCTGCTCTCACTTGCCAGCACCTTAAGGAAGGCCCTCACCTTTTCTCTTTGGTTACCAAAATAACTTCACCACTGTCGTTGCTTACCCCCTTCTGTCCTCTGCTGCCATGTTACTAGAGAGATCTTTAAAAAGACACAAATCCAATTGCCTCACTCCTTGGCTTACCACTCCTTCTGAGCTCATCTTCAAGGTGGTCTTCCTGATTAAGTTCAGGCACCTTAGCCTGGATGACAGTGTAGCTCTGTCCTCACTTCCCTCTCCAGCCTCATCTGTCTCTGCCACACCTTACCAGTCCCTACCCCAGCTTAAGTCCCATTGTCCCTTTTGGCAGTCCTCCCTCTTTCTTGGCTTTTGCTTAAGATGCTACCTTGGCTAAGAGAGCTTCCTGTGGTTCTTCAGCATAAGGGTAGAACCCAGAACTCCTGATTGCACACCCAGAGCTCTCTCTGCACCTCGCCCACCAAGGCTTCTTTCTAAATTACTGTCCAGGGCACCCTGCGCATCCTCCTCTGGTCTGGAAACTTTTTTTTTTTTTGTAATGAAAATTACACCTTTTATGTTTGTTAAGATTGGGGATCCAGGTGGAATAGAATTCTCATTTAGACCTTCGTATGAAAATGAACACTAAAAAAAAAAATCTGAATGTACAGGCATATCTCAGAGACAGTGATACCTCAGAGGTTCAGTTGCAGCCTTCCACAATAAAGTGAGTATCATAATAAGGCAAGGCGTAATCTTTCCTGGTGGGGGTCTAACTTCCAATTGTAAAAAATGCAACATTTGTGAAGCACAATGCAGTGAAGCACAGCTAAGTGAGGTGTGCCACTGATGGGCACATCTAAATGGTGCTACTTTTTAAACATTTGTTTAAAAATACTTCACTTGATACCTTCATTCACTCAAAAAACAAAAAAACAAAAAACAAACAAACACCACCTTTCTTTTAAATAGCTGCACCAAAATGCAAAGTAGTGAATAAGAAATTATGCAGGTTTGATGTTACGTAGTCAGAATGAAATCCAGGGCCTGTGTGACGAGGAGAAACTCACTTTCCCTGGATAAGCATGACTTTCCCCGTCCATCTGGTCAGTGGGGACAGTGCTCGCCCCCCTCACACGGGGTTGTGTGACAGTGAGGTGAGGAAACGCATACTGTGTTCTTAGCACAGCCCTAGGCCCAGAAGCACTCAGTAAATGGGAAGGCTGCCTGTTTCTGTGCTGTATACGAAACATAGTGACATAATTAAGGTGGTGTCCAGAACCAAATCATGCACAGCTTTCTTCTGGGTTTCTGCCTGTCTGGGCATTCAAAGCATGAGACTAAAAATCCACCTTGCTCCCACCCCAACATCTGAGCTTCTCAACCTTAGAAATCCAGTAGAAATGCAGTATGGGTGACATAGTACTTAAAGTATTCTACTAGCCGCATGGAAGTAAAAAGAAATAGGTAAAATGAATTTTAATATACTATAACCTAATAAATCAAAAGTACTTCAACATCATTGATATACATTTATGAATGAGATACTTTACATTTGCTTTTCTGTACTATCTTTGACACCTGGTATATATTTTCCACTGACTACATCTCAGTTCAGACACTAAATTTCCACTGTGAAATACTTTATTTCAATTTCTTTAATTAACAGTAAAAAGTACTTTGCACACCCAAGTTGTGCCAAATATACTTGAAGCTTTTTAGTAACTGAATTGTGTACCATTTTTTAAAGTTGAAGTGAAATGAATTAAGTGAAAAGTCTGCCTTCACAGTTATTCCAGCCGCGTTTCCAGTGCTTTAGTCAATGTGCACCTAGTGGCTGCCATTATTGGGTATTGATGCTTTGGAAGCGTGGCAGTGATTCTTTCTCTTCCGTTTTTTAGCTAAGCATTTTTGAAAGAAACCCATTACCTAAAATGCATGGAGATGTGTTGTGGAGGTGCTTTGTTTCCAGTTAGAGGAGATGGGTGAGCCATTTCCCTCCACCTCCCTCTAGCCCCCACCCTCAACTCCACATCCAGCAGTCAGAAAGGACCTCTGCCATTCCTGGAGCTCTCTTGTAAGGTGTATTTGCACCAAGCAAATTGCTGACCACACATTCAGAATAATAGGATCTTAGAACTCAGAGGGATCTTAGCATATATGCATGTCTACCCCCACCCCTCCTTGCACTGCAGAATTACAGATAAATTCCACAGTGGTAGGTAGAGGGAGCACTCAGCCTCCACTAAAGACCTGGGAGCAGAAGGTTCTCTTTATTCTGTTCTGACTTAAATGATTCTGTATCCTGATCTCAACTCCCTAACTAGGTTGGGGGCAAGGACTGCCTTTTGCAGTGCCACAGCGCCCACACAGAGCAAGACAATCAATAAATTCTTAACTGAAGGCCTGACTGACTGCAGGAATTCAAGGTTACTTGAAATATTAGGGTCGCTGCATTGCACAACTCCAGAGAACACCATTCAAATTGTATGCCATGGTTGTCAAGTCTCAACCTTGTAAAGTTTAGACTGGGCTCTTTTTTTTTCTAACAGAGAAACTTAAGAAATTCTTTACTGCAGCAAAATTATTCTTTTCCTTTTCCTCTAACAGGAATCAACTACATGAGTAAATTTTCCCAACATTCTTAGGAATCAGTGTTCATCAGGGAGCATGTATGGCTGTGTGAACATGTGTGTGTGTGTGTGCATGTATATGCGTGTCTGTGTGCATATGTGTGTAAGCTATGCTGGTAGAGCTGCTCTGTTAGAAGGAACAGTTTGGCTATGTTAATCTAGTCTTCAAGAGGTCACTGCATATGTATCTTCTGGAATTTCCTTTTAAGGGGATGTTTCTCCAGCTTGAAAGATGCCATTGAGCTCCTGGATTTGAAAAATACCCCAGAGCATTTGTAAAGAACCCAGAACATATACCTGTCACCCAGTGAGCAGAGGGACTGTTTGTGGCTGCATGACTTCTGTCTTCCTGAAGTTGAAGAAATGCAGAAGAAAGGGGAGGGAAGAAAGGGGTTCACTTAAGAAAATCCTTTGTCTACTGTTGTATTTTTCAAACTGACAGGTGTTTGTTTTTTCTCCTGTCTCCCCAGGAAACCAAGTGCTGCCTCCTGGAGCTTCTCTTGGAAATGGGCTTACCCCAGAGGCAGCCAAAGACCTTGGTCTTCCTGCTGGCATTGCAGTGGCAGCCTCCCTTATCGATGCCCACGCTGGAGGACTAGGTAATCATCCCTTACTCCATGGCCACTACCAACGCTGTCCGCACATGGATTATTCCCAAGAACCTAAGACACTCCTTTCCTATTTTAAAGCATCAAAGCCTGTTGATTCAAGATACAGCAATGTAAAGTCTTCTCACAGTTAAGCATTTGGATAGAATTATAGAACTTCTTATTAAATATATAATTTATTTATAATTTTATTAATTTTTTCCATGCAGAATAATAGAAAAAAAACTTATCTGAGTCAATATGTTGATGGTTCTCTGGT
Organism: Pipistrellus kuhlii; assembly: GCF_014108245.1. Lineage (NCBI taxonomy): Eukaryota > Metazoa > Chordata > Mammalia > Chiroptera > Vespertilionidae > Pipistrellus > Pipistrellus kuhlii. Next base: position 156,469,072 of record NW_023425515.1, on the reverse strand, counting down.
TTACTAAAATTTTGAAAAAGATATGTTCACTTCCAACTAGCATGTCTGATGGTGGTTTAATTACCTGTGCTGTTTGTTCTAAAGATGCTCCATAACTTTTACAAGTCTAATTGATTTATTTTCATAATTTATTTGGTTTATATTCTATATTCAATTACTTGAGTATAGTTGTGATTTCATCTCCTAGATAACTCTCAAAACTAACATCCATGTATTATGTATTCTTATTTCAAAGACCCATTAAATACTTACTGTGTCTCAATCATGGTGCTAGAGCAGTGGTCGGCAAACTCATTAGTCAACAGAGCCAAATATCAACAGTACAAAGATTGAAATTTTTTTGAGAGTCAAATTTTTTAAACTTAAACTTCTTCTAACCCCACTTCTTCAAAATAGACTCACCCAGGCCATGGTATTTTGTGGAAGAGCCACACTCAAGGGCCAGAGAACCACATGTGGATCTCAAGCCACAGTTTGCCAACCACAGTGTTAGGGGATAATGACGTTAAAATAAAATCAAGGTCTCTTCCCCCAAATCCAATGGCAAGGCAGAAAATGAGGTAAGAATTACAGTAAATTGTGATAAGTCTATCTTCTTTTTCCTTATTGCATTTTGGGAGGTGGTTCCTAGGGGTTGTTCAGATTCTCAATAACTCACTTCACCTATAGTCATATCTTTTTTTTCCTTAGTTCTTCTTTCTAACAGTGTTCTCTTTTCTAATTATGATTGAAACCTCATGAGATCACTTTAGTAGATCATGACAATTGAATATTCAGAATAGAATAACCAGAGTAGAAATTATCAGGGTACATTTACAGAGCAATTTTTGTGTGGGGAACTTAGGTTTCCATTTTATATCTATATCTCTGTACATGTGTGTACTGGGCCATACCGAAAATGAATTTCTCACCATAGTCAAAAAATGTTGAAAGATATTCTAGTTTTTACTTCATATTATAGCCAAAAGTTATCTTTTAAATACTTACCTAGAATTGTGTTCCCAAAATGCTGTCTGAGCATCAGACTTCTGTCTTTGCACATGTATTTCTCTTCCCAGGATGATTGGTCCTCCACTTCTCCCCATGGCTAACTCCTGCTCTAACTTAAAGACTCATATCATATGCTTGCTTCTTTGCATAGCCTTACATGGGACAGATTCTCCAAGTTGTACTTCTTTCAGTGCTTTTCCCCATCCCTACTGAAGAAATGGTCACATTGTGTTGTAATGACTGCTTTATCTGCTTGTCTTTTCCACTAGGCTAGGAGCTCCTTGAGGACAGGGCATTATATTATTCATTCTGTGCAGAGCCTTCTGTCTGATTCCTACAGGTGCTTAATAATTTTATTAAATGATCGGTTACATGAAGGCAAGAATATGGTGAAATGACCTTGACCTGTAGAGTGGAAGTTAATCTGGTTCTTTATGCAGCAGACTATTAAGCCATACCTTGCTCTTTTGCACAGTCCATGGACTCTCAGAGTAGAATAGCTCTCATTGATCTGTTACCGTGTCTGTCTTACTCATCTCTGTGTTTTTAGGATCTAGCATAGTGCCTGAGGCATAGTGAACAACCAGTAGTAAAGGTGAGTTGTTTGAATGGTGGATAGCAGTGACTAAAGGCAAGAGTGCTTCCTTCCCTTTTCAGTATGAGCAGTATATGCTTTTGTTTAAAGAAAAAAAAAATAGTATTGATTCCAGAGAGGAAGGGAGAGGGAGAGAGAGATAGAAACATCAAAGATGAGACAGAACCATTGATTGGCTGCTCCTGTATTCCCCTTACTGGGGATCAAAGCAGAAACCTGAGCATGTGCCCTGACCAGGGATCGCACCATGACTTCCTGGTTCATAGGTTGACGCTTAACCACTGAGCCATACCTGCCAGAGCAGCGGTATGTGCTTTTGATTGGAATGTCATGATTTTGGTTTTTAAGGACAGGTACAGAGAACTTGGGGTCTAGGTAGGCTCCTGACCCTTGGTAAGCCTGACATCCTATCATGATTGAAGCCAGGGAAGCTTTCTCCATCATGCTTTCCCACTTATCGCTGGGGTCACAGTGTCAATCATCCACCCCCTTGGCTTGGACCACCTTAGGATGAAAGAGAGAGGCTGCACCTTGGAAAGCTTCAGGACTCAATTTCCCTGACTGTTTCTCAGACCTCCCTATGGGATAAACCAATTTGCCTTCTTGCTTCTGCCCAGGACTCACTGGGCCCTCCAGGAGGGGAAACCGCTTCTCCTATGGCACCTGGAACTCATAGGCACTCAGAGAGTGTTGGTGAATTGGACTTAAAGGAACCCACACCATTAAATGTCCCTACTCTTTTCCCAAGTCAGTGAAATAAATTTATCCTTAGAAGTTGTTGTTTTTTAAAATACATTTTATTGATTTATTTTTTACAGAGAGGAAGGGAGAGGGATAGAGAATTAGAAACATTGATGAAAGAGAAACATTGATCAGCTGCCTCCTTCACACCTCCTACTGGGGATGTGCCCGCCCGCAAGCAAGGTGCCCTTGACCAGAATCAGACAGATCTTTCAGTCTGTAGGCATAAGCTCTATCTATGGAGCCAAACCGGTTAGGGCACCTTAGAAATTTGAGCTGAGACCTTTTGTTCCTTTTAAAATATAAATATGCTTAAGTGGGTGAGTTTCCCTCATGTTTTTAAAAATAAGTTCCTTAACTGGAAAGGTAAAAGGACTTTGGATTCTTAAAAGGCTGTGCTTAGGGGCCAGCAGTGGCTAGGAAGGACAGGAAAGGGATCCCAGAGACTATGGGAGAGTGAAGACCTTGTTAACTATTGTGACCCAGTTTTATCCACTTTCCCTCCCTTGTACCTTCACCTCTCCCCTTCACCTCACAGACACTGCAGGATTACATGTCTGGGAAAGAGAGGAGACCTGGGAGGGAACATTCATTCTCTTTACTACTCCACCTTCACCCCCACCAGGATGTGGAGAACCGAGGCCTGAAAGACTTGAAAAGATTATCTACCTTCTAATCATGTAGTGACTACAGGAGCAAATTGAGTGCCTGCACACCTAAGAGTTGGTGGTCTGTGCACTAGGGATTATCAGCAGACATGAACACAGTAGACAAAAGCCCCACTCTTTTTGGAGAAAAAATTCTGGTTGTTCCCTCCTGGCCTGCATGTTCCTAGCTCAATAGGAAAAGTTTGAGATGTGATGAAAGCTCTGAATATGGAGAGTGAATATTTGGATATAAATTCTTATTCTCCCTACCTTTTACCTTGGGCCAGATACCATCCCTCTTCACACTTCTGTTTCTTCTTCTGCAATAAGAGATAGCAATGGCCCTGACCTGTTTTACTCAGTGGTTAGAGCATCAGCCCTTGGACTGAAGGGTCATGGGTTCAATTCCCAGCAAAGGCCACATATATCACTTGCGTATTCGCACTCTGTTCAAGGCACATGCAGGAGGTAACCAGTCAATGTGTCTCTCTCAGATCCATATTTCTCTCTCTTTCTCTCTCTCTCTGTGTCTCTTTAGATCCCTCTCTCTCCCATCCTCTTCCCTCCCCTTTCACTCTCTCTAAAAATCTATGAAAAAATATCACAAGGATAAAAAAAAGATAGCAATGGTCCCTCATAGGGTTGTTATGATTTAAGTAGGTAAAGCAGCTGGCATAACATGGCATATAGTAGGCATAGAATACTGAGATGTCTCTTTGGTTTTCTTACTCCAGAACCACACACCTGCACCAAGGAGGAACTTTTTAGTGAAATTTCTCTGAATTACCACCCTAGAGAACACTCCTCCTTTTGAGAGACAATTGGGAAAGAGCCTCTGGCTTTGATTCCCTCTGCCTTCCTTGAACCAGCCCTGGGTTCCTTCCCAGACTCTCAGTAACAGGACACAGATGCTTTAAGAAGCTATGTATTTTGAGGGCAGAATCAATGTCAAGAATGGTTCTATGGGCTTTGTGCTAAGAGATCTCTGAATGTTAGGATGAGAGTTCAGCTCTGGAGGTCGGAATTGGATGCCATCCAGGCCAGGCACAGACAGTCCCTGGCAGTTAGGGTCCCTGACCTGGCCTAGCCTCTCTTGCACCTCACGTTCTGATTAGTAGGAGGGGCCAGCACTTTACTTTGGAGAAATCCTCCTGGATTCTCATTCTTAAGGGAAGCTGGGGACTGGAAGATCAAGATCAAAGAAGCAAGTAAAACTCAACTCATGCTTTTTCCAACCCTGGAAAAAGAAGAAGAAGGACTCTGTGGAAATACAAACCAAAGATAAAAGAACATTTTGTTCCTAAGGTGCTGGTTAGCGAGCTCTCCAGCAGACAGCCAGAAGATAGGAGTAGCTTTCTGTGCTCTTTCTGGGGGTGGTTCTGGCCAGGGCTTCTGCTGCTGCTATTTTTCTAATTCATAAATAGTGTTAACTTTGTTCCAGGTCTGTTCTTGGCTCTAGTACCCGAGCTGTCCTGAAAGGCAGTAACAACCTGATTTCTATTTCAGGCCCCTCTCCTCTCAGTTGTTTTTATCGATCAGACAAACTCCTGATTACCTATGAAATCTTGAGTCTGGTGTTACCTCTTCTGGGAGTCTTCCCTGGCTCCCCACGCTGACTTATGCACTTCTTCCTGTTTGCTCCGACTATGTCTCCGACTTGCCTCCATTACTGTACACATTATACCATTGTGTGTGTGCAACCTTGTCTCATCTACCAGTTTGCAAGCTCTTTGAAAGAAAGCACTGTGTCATTCCATCCTTATATCACAGCATCCAGCCTAGTCCTTGGCACACGGAAGACCCTTAACTCGTGCAAATTCAGCAAAAAGTGAATGGATGAGTGAATGGCATTCCCTCTGTCATGCAATATAACAACTGAGAACTGTAATTCCCTCTCATTGCAGAGGCAGTTGTCCCTATATACCTGGATCAATGCTCCAGAAAGCAAAACTGTGCTTTAAGCACTCGGGGATCCACTCCAAACATCTAGAAATCAGAGTCCATTGGGCTCCTATCACATTAGCAGGAGTTGGTCCACAGCAAGCTTTGTGCCTAGGTTTTGCATCAGTCTTTGGTTCCAGATACTGAATTCTTGGCCAGATGTTGAATTGACTTAAGTTACTCATCTGGGCCAGAAATTGAATTGGCTTAAGTTGCTTATCTCAGTTACAGTCAAACCAAAATGATGATGTAAAATTTCTTTCATTGCCTCCCACCTCCTTTTTTTTTTTTTTTTTTTTTTTTTTACTTGCAGAAGAGTTGGTTTAGCCAGTCTTGCAAAAAGAGCTTCGGGTTCATGCCCTCCTAAACCAAAACATAATCCAGTGAACAATAAGACATGCCAATTTCCTGTCTCAGGATCATTAGTGTTCTAGAAGCAACACTGATTCTCAGAGCTACTTTATGCATACTATTATTTTGTTTCCTTTCTCAGATGAGACTGTGATGCTCATAGAGACAGCTTACCTTGCCCATATCCACACAGTAGCTACAGGGGCATGATTAAATCCATGGCCTCTGGTTCCGGAGCTCACACTTTTCATCACTGTGCCGTATAGAAGAAAGAGATCTTCTATTACAATGTGAATCATTCCATAATCGCATAACCAGTGTTTGCCAAGATTTGAACTTGAGTATGACTCCAAATACTAGTTTTTCCCTCTATACTAGTGATTCTCTACCAGGGCTGATTTTAACTCCCTAGGGGAAATTGGCCATGTCTGGAGTCATTCTTTTATTGTCACGCTTGGGGGAAGGGGGGATGGTTCTGACACATGGTGGGTAGTGGCCAGGGATGCTGCTAAACATCCACCAGTGCTTGGGACAGCCCTCGGCAGAGAATTGTGTAGCCTCCCATGTAGTAGAGCTGAGGATGAGAAACCCTACTCAACCGAAACATCTCCACTGATGTCAACTCCCTGCATCAATTCAGTTGATTTTTGTAGAACCCAAAAAGCAGCCCAAAAGAAGGGTTCTGCTAATGTGTTAGTACTTTGTCAACATATATTTTATGACATTAACTCTTCATAAAAAGAGTTGTGAGATAAAAAAAAAAAAAAGTAGAAACGAAGACTATGGAATGGGGAGTGTAGGGTGATTCCCACCTCATATGCCTTCTAAGAGTCAATATGCCTTCTAGACCACGCGTCCTTTCAACACGTCACACATAATCCCCGCTCTGCTCAGAGCAGAGATTTGTGGTGGCCTCTCCTTCTCTCCCCACATAGACAGTCCTACTCACGCATCAGCACTCATGCTAACTTTTGCTTTCCCTGTGGAAACTTCTCCCAACTCATCCCCACTCTTAGGAAGAATGAGTCCCACCCTACTCTGTGTGTCTGCAACACTTTGTACCTGTTTCAGTTTTCCTGCCAAGCTGTGTGCTCCTCATCCAATATAGAACCCAGGGTCAATCCTCAGGAAATCAGAGAATTCATTAAGATAATAAAAGTGAGAGGATTTCAAAGGCTCGGGAAGTAGGACTGCTAAATTTGGGTGAGGAGACTTTAAAAAATATAGATTTCTAGGCACCTTCCCCACCTAGGAGTCTAGTTACAAGGTAGAACAACTTGTCTGTGGGACAAGTTGGCACACCCCACACAAAGGTCAGAAACAATAGGGCTGTGCAACTGCCCGTCTGATAAATCAGACCAAACCAGAGCCGTGCTGAGAAGGATCCAGGCCAGGCTCTCGGGCCAGGAGCTGGGGGCTGGAGGGAGCTGATCCAACAAGACAGAGAAGGTGGATCCAAAGAGGCAGATGGTCTGTAGGGAATGGAAAGGATTAGATAAAGCCATGTGGGGGAATCTGGAAGGAGAGAAGCAGTGTCAGTGCCCTAGCAGACAGAGCCAGGGCAGTTCTGGGAGTTCCTGGATGCGGCTCAGAGGGGAGGAGAACTTGGTTAATGCGATTTTGAGTTTATCCTTTTAAGTTGCGGTTTGGTTTAATGAGAACTGCTGTTGCCTGAGGCCTGAGCAGCTGCATGAGCTATGGCGAGGCGCAGAGGGATGGCCTGTGGGAAGGATAGCTTGGGTTTCCTGTTCGCAGGCCCCCTGCTTCTCCTGGAAGTTTGTGCTTCTCTGGATTGCAAGGACTTGGCCTTAGCCAGGAGACTGGTTTTGACTCTCTGGCCAGACAGAAGGAAAGAGTTCAGGGCCTTGTAGCTACAGCCAGCTCTCTTTGTCCTGCCCTGTCCTACTCATCTCTAAATCTTGTGCCATCCAACTCAGGAGGTACTATTGTGAACCTGCCCTGGAATGGTAATGTTTGTAGTTGACATCCATGCTTCTGTTTGGATAATGAGGGATCATAGGCAGTAGAACTAAAAGATCTCTCAAAGGTTTTCTGTACCAGATTCTTCAATTTGCAGATGAGAAAACTGAGGCCCAGAAAAACAGTGAGTCTTCCAAGTTACCCCAGTCAGAACTGAAGTTAGAAACGTCCTAACACATCAGCCAGGGTCCACCCCTATCATGCAGCACTGTCTTCAGATTAGAAACAGGGAATCATTCCAGGAGTCTGGGCTCTATGGGTCGTGTGAAATAAAAACAGGCTTTTTAAGCCAGACTAGCTATTATTTGACTGTGTAGTAGGGAGATCAGTCATATCAAAGTTGATGTTAATTTTGTTGATTGATGTTGATATTAATCACATCTGTGTGGAGATTGGCCATTTTAAAGCCATCATCCAGATATTTTTATCTCATTACAGGAGATAAAAATATACCCAGGGGATAAGGGGATTTTCCTCAAAGTTCCAGGATCAGGAAGGGTTGGATCAAGACTCAAACCCTAGCCCTGCTATGTGGCTCAGTGGTTGAGTGTGACCAGGACGTCACAGTTCAATTCCCGATCAGGGCATATGCCTGAGTTGTGGGCTCGATGCCAGGTATAGGGGGTACAGAAGGCAGCCAATCAATGACTCTCTCCCATCATTGATGTTTCTACCTCTATATCCCCCTCCCTTTCTCTCTAAAATCAATAAACATACTATATATTTTTTTTTTAAAATACTCAAACCCTGACCTGTTTGTCTCTCCCCATGACTTCATATGTGCTTTGGTGCAGTTTTTGTGTCAAACCATGAAACAGGTGCCACCAAGTCAGTGGAGCAGTGGGAGTTCTGTGCCAAGAAGCCCTGGTTTCAAGCAAATCTCTGACAAGAGCATCAGCTTCAACAACATATCTGATATTCAAAGGGAATTTTTAGCCAGAAAGTTCTATTTTTTCTCTCATGTATTTACATATGACTGAAAAGATGAGCTGCTGTTTTCCTTCACTGAACTTGGGAGTGAAAACAAAAAGACTTAACCCAGCCCCAGGTTCCTATACTGCCAACCACCTGTTAGGAAGACGTCCCACTCCAAGTTCAAAAGGTGGAAGTCTGCAGGAAAAGTGGTTGTTTGGGGGCCCAAAGTCTAATATTGCACTTACGTCACTGCTTACAAGAGTAGGCTTACCCAAAGGTCCACTGTTTCTCATGGCACAGACATGCAGTGTCCAGTTAATATCCCAAACACTACTGTTTACTTTGGGCTTGCACGTCAGCAGCTGTTGGTGGGAAAATGCACATCTCCAGTTATCACCCCTGGGGGCAGACTCCTGTCTGAACTCTGGCTGGTTCCTTATCATCTCTCCAGAGGCCTGGTTAATTTATTTTTTTTCCATTTTTCTCCTAACTGTGCATTCGGGTAAGTCATTATAAAGAACAAAGAGAAACATTTTTATTTCACTATTTTGGGATCTAGGGATTTCCTCATAGCACCCTGCAGCCAGTGTAGATATTTGGGCAAACAGAGAAGAAAAAATGCTTGGAATACAGAAACATTGCACTAGTCTTCAATTATAACATTCAGCAGCAAACCTCACTCCAACTTTCCATAACTCTAATCTTCATCATACACTGTCCTTTGACTTTGATGGGAGAATTTGGTTTCTAAAGACAATGAAAACGAAATCTCTTAAGGAAACATAGCACAGTAATTCATTCAAATTCTGATTCCATTTGGGAAGTCATCTGACATTCTGTGCCTCAGTTTCCCCTATTGATGAAATGAGAACAATAATAGTACCTGCCCCCACAGAGTTCTTTAAGAATAAACAAGTGTATATCTCTAAAACACTTAGAACAATGTGAGACAGTGTTGTGTTTTGTATGTTCAGTTATGATTAATGTTATCTCAATAGATTTACATTATGAATGATAGCAGTAGGCAAGAGAAATTAAAAGATCTATTCCATTATTTTACAGTTGTGTGCCAGGCATTGTCATAGATGTGTTGGATATAGTGAACAAAGACAATTTCCTACTCTGGTGGAGTTTCCATCCTGCTGTGGGAGTTCATAAACTCCCTTGTAAACATGTGTGCATATCTTTATGTACACTGTATGTATAAATGCATGCATGTATGTATAAATACATTTGAATACCAAGACTACAGAAGAAATACACAAACTTAACAAAGACAATTAGAACATTGACATTGTTCAAGATTTTGCTTGCCTTGGTTCAGTCATAAATTCAGCTGGAGACTGTAGCCAAGAAAAAAAGGGAAGGCTGAGAGACTTGGAAAGGGAGAAATGAAAGAATTAGGAAAGATCACCAAGAGCAAAGATGTGTCATTAGAGACCAAGGCTAAGGTCATCTACACCCTGGTGTTCACAGTTACTATGTACAGATTCGAAGCTTGGACAGTGAAGAAGGCAGATAGGAAAAAATTGATTTATTTTAAATTTGGTATTGAGGAGAGTCTACAGATACCCTGGATAGCCAGAAAAATGAACAAGTGGGTCCTAGAGCTAAGGGAGCCTAATGCATCGCTGGAGGCAAAAGTAACAAAACTGAAGTCATCCCACTGCAGGCACATCATAAGAAGGTAGGGATTTTTGGAAAAGACGATAATGCTGGGAAAAACAGAAGGCAGCAGGAAAAGAAGAGGACCAAATATGGGATGAGTTGACTCCCTAGAAGCCTTAAGTGCTCTTATCATGAGCTAGGGATTACCTAAGTGTTTATTTAGAAAATACTCAATGTGGACAACAAGTTTATAGCATATACATTCTTACCACCTCCATCAGTGGAATGAAGAGAAGAAACTTGTTCTGCCTGACTCCTGGCTTCTTCCTCTTACTATTATAAAGCTTTATGGAAGCCCGTGTTAAATGAGTTAGCCATAAATTATTTTATTTAAAAAAGGTTGAAACAAAACAAAACAAAACATGGAAATCTTTGAAACCGATGTTCAGGTCTAGAGAAAGCTAAGGCTCTTTAAGAAATTTGTTTAAAGGCATGTTAGGCTTTTGACCTGTATTGTTACAGATTCCAGAGCAGAGTTTAGCCTGGAGAGTTAAAGTGTACCAGCTTGCGACTCACCACTGTGAGAACCTGTGTGGAGGTGGTGGGTCTCTCCCAGGAGTATCAGTAATATGCGGGAACACTTTGCATGCCTTCTACATTGAGGCCTCTCACAGCTGTAAATTTTAAAGAAAAATTCACACAGTTCAATTCTGTGAAATATATTAAATATGCCTGAATAATGTGGCTTTTGTGCATACATCGTCTGCTTTACTGTGGTGTAACATTATTGCCCAGCCTAATGCATGTGGCCTAATAATTCCTTCCCATGTGCATATCTCTATTATTTAATGTAGCACATAGATAATAACACTTAAATATTTCAATATATGATTGCATTATTGTCTCCTTCACTTAGACTGAGCTTTTTGTGGGCAATGGAATCTGGTCATATTCATCTGTTTAACTTCAGACCCCAGCACATTGTTTTTAAACAATATACTAAGCACTATACTAGTTACTGTGGTGAAGACAGTAATATAGGGAAATCTAGATACAACTTTTGGACTAAGTTCTTTAGGAATTTGAAAAAAAGGAGATGTTTCTATTGAAACAGTGAGCAAGATAAGGACAAAGATACTTATTTTAATTGCGTAACTTCAGCATGACAGAAATGCACTGGACAATTTGAATGTATCATCTGGTCAATTCCAGTGTTCTGTCATAGCAGCCCCAGTTGACTAAGACAGGCCACACAGCCCCATTGAAAGTGTAGAAAGAGAGGGAAAGAATACCTGTGGACTTGTCAAAATTTAGGCTGAAGGTTGGCAAGCAGAGGGCAGCATGTGGGGAAGGGTGGGATGATAAGGACTGGCCATCTTTGGGGGGACCATGCCCAGTGATAGCACCACAGGTCAGAGAGGAAGTTGTTAGGCCTGGTGGGGTGGCTACTTCATATAACCTCATCCAGTTGCCACCTTGGCTGATGCTGAAGAAGGCCCGGAGAGCCATCACCCCAAAGGGCCTAAGGAGATAGCACTGACTTGAACACATACTAGATTTGTGTATAGGTGCTTTGAGATGGCGATTTGAATGTTATTTTTAAAATCATTTAAAAATTTAGGAGAGAGAGAGAGCAGAGGAAGAGTAAAAAAATAATGTGGATATATAGCATGTATATCTATGTATACTCAAAAAACATATATGAGAATACCCGTAACACCCTTCCCACAACCTAATGGTTAGAAAGAAATAATGATTTCCAGAGCCTGACTACCTGGGTTCCTGTTCTGCCATCACCTACTCTCTGTGTGGTCAGTTGTCAGTTAACCTGCTGGGTCTCAGTTTTTCATCTCCAAGATGGACATTGTAATAGGGGTTGCGAGAACTAAAGAAGTTAATGAACATAAAATACTTAGAACCATGTCTGGCACATGTAAATACTACCCAAGTGTTAGCTGCTGTGATGGTGAGGATGTCCAGAAAACCCAAGCCTTTCCAGTTGGGCTGCAGCAGGACCAGGAGTTCTGCAGCCAGGGTGGAGGAGGGTCCAGATCTGAAGTCTAGGATGAGTGAGGAAGCCTGGTGGACCCACACCTAGGAATCCCTTCTTCCTGCCAGAGGCCTTTTTGTGCTTCTGTTGCTGTGTACTGGTGTCCTTGGCTCCCAGAAGATTGGAAGCATTTTGAGGACAGTGATTGTTATTTCCAAGTTTTATCTCTCTCGCGCCTCCCCCGCTCCCCCCCGCGCCCCTGAAGTGCATTCCTGATGTAAAACTGAAATATCAGTAAATGTATCTCCAATGAAGTCCTACTGAAAGGAGCAGAAAGAGAATACTATTTGGGCCTAACATGCCCTAGTGCTGTTCTTTCCAAATAAGATTGTATTGTTACACTTTTCCTTGGAAATCATCAATTCTTTTTCCAGATGTGCTATCTGAGGCTCAAGGAACTCAGGCTCACTTGCAGTGAGTAGGTGGCAGTGTCTGGACAGATCTCCCCGAAAGCACCTCTTAGCTGCCACCCATTCCCCACTAGGGCCTGGGACAGGCACGGGAATGAGAGCAAAGCCTGGCCAGGCTGATGTCCCGAGAAAGTGGGCGACAAGAGCAGGTGCAAAGGAGGAAGCGGAGGGCTTGATCTTGGTCTCTGCTGAAGCAGGGATGTCGTTCCAACTCTATAGTTTTTGAAAAATGCCAGTGCATTCCTCCTGGGACTTTCTGTAATTCATTTCTGCTCTCATCTTGCACTCTATTTATTTACCTAAGCCTTTGTTCTCCTTGAAACGATTTCAGCCACATGTCATTCATTGGAGTAAAACCCTAGGCCCTTCATCCTGCTCAGGTTTTTGTTTTTGTTCCTCTCTCCAGCTGCTCTACATATCACTGAATTCTGACTCTCTGGCCTGACTCTTACCCGGTGGTGGGGGTCACCTTACACTCCCACCCTCCCTTTCCCAGAAAGGAGGCGGAGGAGTAAAGTCAGGATCCAGCCTCAGGATCTATTTTTCTTTTCTGTCTCCCTGTTGTCTGAAGCTCGGGACAAGGTTAGATTAATCAGTCTAGGTGTGGTGGAGGCCTGTGACCCTCCCCCGGGGAAATCCTAGCCCCATAGAAACTTGGCCTGGTTCTGGCTCTCAGAGTGAATTCCAGGCTTTGAAGACTCTGTCAATGTTCAACTAACCCCAGCAAAACCTCTGGAGGTTTGACGGAACCGAAACTCCCGCCAAGGGTAGGAGGGAGGAGGGAGGAGGGAGGGAGACTGGCATCGTAGGCTGGGGAGAGAGGAAAGGTAGCATGCCAATTGGGATCTTTTTCTCTGAAATGTCAGGCCTTTTCCCTTAGTTGAAGTGTCCTGAAGAGTCTATCTGAACAAGTGCAGCCTCCTCCTGGCATATTTCTGGAGCATCTCACTGGTGTGCTCTGTGTCATTGAGGGAGTTATGGAGGCTACTTGTTTCCATCTCCAAGGCTCAAGGAGCCGCCAGATAATTTTGTAAATGAGACCATTTGTCTAGGAGCAAGAAAGGGGTGTTGAATGTGACCTAGTCCTGGTGTCTCCAGGAGAAACTAGACACCAGCATTTACTTAGCAGTTCCTATCTCTCAGGCACAAGGCTACTTGCCTTACACTAGGGTGACCAGTCATTCTATTGTGTTCATAACTGAAGGGGGTGGCTCTGGGGACACTGGATGTACAGTGCTGAAAGCAGGAATAATGACCCTATGAATAGATGCCATTATTCCCACCTTACACTGGAGCAGACTGAGGTGCAAAGAACTGAGTTAGCTTATGGAAGTTTGCACAGAGCACCTGAGGTACTGCTGGGACTCAAATATAGATGGATCTAACCTCAGACCCAGAGGGTTCCACCAAACAAATTCCTGAGAAGATAAGGCTCGTCTCCTTCATACTGTGTAGCCAGCAGCCTTGCATCATCTGATTTTCTCTCTCTCCTGTGTCTTTGTTTTACTGAAGTGCCTTTCCCTCCCTCTCTCCCGGCTCTACTGACTGACATAGCTCTTGCCTCGCCGCCTTCAGGAGGCCTTCTCTGACCATCTAAGATAGACCAGGGCTCATGGCTCCCTGCTTTCCTTAGGCTTATTCAGATCGGAGTCACCAGCTGATCCATGCTATCTTCAGAGCGTTTGCATGTTCTTCTTTTCACTTTTGGATCTTGTAGAATGAAAGGAAATAAGTTCTATCTTTAGATTTCTAGCTGGGGATCAATATATAATGATTGAATTAATTATTTTATAAAATATCAGAAGGCAGCTGTGATTTAGATTCATAGTTTTAGGGCTAGTTAATTCCACCAAGCTACATTTCTGGTTCTTGGGCCAGTTCTCTTAATTTTGGTTTCTTTATTTCAGAAAGTAATTTTTGTGAGTTAGCTTAGTCATTTAGATTGGATTTCAACTTGCCCATTTATATATCTAATGCTTGTGAGCAAAAGAAAAAAATGCCTTTTATGAGGTCATAGATGAGAATGTCCAAGTTATCTGGAGTCTCTGTGAAGTTTGGAAGAAAGGAATTTCTGAGATCAAGTTTTTGCTTTGTCTTTGCTGTGGATTTTGCTCATGTTTCCTAAGTCTCAGATTTTCCAGCTATTACATATAGCCTACCTTTGAGATTTTATCTTTTGGGGTAGAAGGGAGGAACAGAGAAGTGAGATTCAGTTGTTGGAGGGCCTAGTCTTTGTTCTCTGAGTCTCACAAGGCTCTTGTGCTGGCTTCTGATTGGTGCAAGTTAGGATAGAGTGTGGCCTTTAGGCAGAAATGACAAGTGCCATTAACAAGTTGAATTATAGTGTGAAGGGTACCATATGTTATCATGGCTTTTAAAGATATATATACAGCTCATGGTTTCTTCTCAGTAATGTTTAAAATGTTAGCCTGGATTGTTATTACTACCATGCACACTCTCTTATTCCCCTGGATCCCTCATTATTCTGTCACTAGCATATACTCAAGGACAGAACACAAATGTCCCAATCAGTCCAAGTAAACCCAAAGAACTCTGGCATGGCACATGCCATGCTGAAAGGGAGGGCCTGAACTGCGATGCCAAGCCCTGCTATTAACACCAAAGATGGAGAGGTGTCCGTGGTAACAACTGTGGCAAAAATATATTGAGTAAACCATGCTCTACTCTCTACTCACTTAATATTTGTAAGCACCCTCTGAACTCCATACTACCATCATGGCAATTAGATAGATACTGGGACTAAGGCACAGGAAGGTTAAATGATTTGCCCATTTTGCCAAACTTAAAATCAGGCAGTCCAACTCTAGAGCCCTGATTCTTAGCTGTTATACTCTTACTAGTTCAAGTACCTAGTAAAAGTCTTCCTCGGCTTATTTATACAAAGACCTTTTCTATCATCTTTTTGGCTCTGGAAAGGGTGAGATGTGGGGGAGGTGGATGGTGACAGTGTCGAAGGATATAGTTTCTTTGTAGACTAATCCTATAGGATTTTCTTTGAAGGTTAACCTACTTTAGGATTGAGATTGGTTGAATTCTAAGCCACATTTTTTTTTTCTCAAAGTCAGGTTGATGCTTTGCCAAACAATGGGACCATGGAAATCTTTTCAGCTGTGTCCCTCCCCTTATTTCTTGGGGTTGAGAAGAGCCCTTTGGGCTTGCCTATGGCATGAGAGCAATAACTCCTGAAAGTGATCTGTGTTCAGCTGGGCTGCTGTGAATGCTTAGAATTCTTATTGGTAATTAAAAAGAAAGGAATTAGGTTCTGTAGGTCTGCATGTGATACCTTCTTCCCCTAGTCTAGCTCCAAGAACCTGGGACAAAATACTTGAAAAACTCTGGTCTCATTTTCTCTATAAGTAAAATAGTGTGGTAGTAACCACCTCTCAAAATCAGCGTAAGAGCTTCATACCACAGCATTTGCAAAGCTTCGGGCACAAGGTGCTTTCAGTAACCCCAAGGATCTCAGGACTTTCCTCTTTACCACTGCCTTTACGCTTCCAAACAAGTTGTGTTGTGAGGCTCCAGCCATTTTACTCTAATCCACGAGTTGTCAGTCGAAACTCTCCAGTCTGTTTCACCATGAAGTCATATTTAAGATACAGAGCATCCCCCCATGATTAAATCTGCTGTCTTTGTGTAAAAAAAAATACCTTGTGCTCTACTAGCAAGTGTCTTGTGCTACACACCCTCATTCATTTGTTCAACAACAACAAAAATCAGTGAACAAGTGCCAGACCTGCCATGGCCTTGGTTTGCTCACAGTCTAATAGGTGGAGACAGCTATTTACTAGTAAATACATAAGTTACAGATACTATGATAGAATCTGTACAGTGTCATGCGGTAAGTACGAAGGAAAGAAGCTCTGAGGGTTTTCCCTAGCTGGGGGCTGGGTGGAATGGGTGAAGAAATGGTCAGGAAAGGCCTCTGATGAAAAGGCTGATGCAGCCCATGTTTCCCAGGTTGTTTGCTGGACACGGAGTGTATTATGGACTTTTCTCGCAGAGGGACCCGCATGAGCAGATGCTTGGGGCATGGAGGAGCCAGGCTCATTCAGAATTAAGTAGAAGGCTTTATACTTGTGCTAAGCACTTCTGTAGGTCTCAGACTTAAGAGCTCCCATTTGTTGAGTACTAGTTTATTCCACATAAACTAATATCCCCACATTGATTTTGTAAGGTGAGTGTTGTTATCCAAAATCTCCAAATATAGAAATTGAGGTTCTGGAGACCAAGACGTTTGCTCCAGGTTATGTAAATAAGATTCCATCCTAAGTCTGAGAAGAACCATAATAACAAAAACTAATAAAAACAGCAAGGCTTCCTGTAGTTCTAGTCGTGTTCTAACCTGCAGTGTCCTATACAGCATCCATTAGCCACTTGTGGCTATTACATGAATTAAAATGGATTAGAAGAGAAAGTTCAGTCCTTTGGTGGCACTAGCTATATTTCAGGCGCTCAAGGGCCATGTGTGCCTAGTGACATCTGTGGGTAGTCAAGATACAGAACTTCTCTGTCATCACAGAGTGTTCCTTGGGGCAGTACTGGTCCAAGTACTTTACCTATCTTAGCAAATCTGATCCTTATAACAGTTCTACGATGAGGATACCAGTATTCAAATTATACAGATGTGGAAGCTGAGGCATAAACAAGGTAAGAAACTTGACCAAGTCACACGATGAATGAGCCATGTTTTTATTTTATTTTTTTTTATTTTTTATTTTATTGATTTTTTTACAGAGAGGAAAGGAGAGGGAGAGAGTTAGAAACATCAATGAGAGAGAAACATTGATCAGTTGCCTCCTGCACATCCGCTATTAGGGATGTGCCCACAACCAAGGCACATGCCCTTGACTGGAATCGAACCTGGGACCTTTTTGTCTGCAGGCCTACACTCTATCCACTCAGCCAAACCGTTTCTGGTGAGCCCATGTTTTTAAGTACAGCATTCACTATATTCTGTATAACAGAAATGCATATTCATCCAAAGATAGGATTCAGTCTTCTTGTATATAATTGGCCTTTGGTCATCTGCAGAGAAAATGGCTTTGTATAATTCTTACCCCTTTAGGAGCTGACAATTATTGATGCAGGCTTTGCATACAAGAAGGCATTGTCTCCAGAGACCTTCCTCCCCAGCGACCTCATAAACCTCTTTGCCAACTCATTTGATGGGATTTTTCAGTTTTTCATTCCCCTAATGGCCCAATCAGAAATCTCAAGTTGATACAGTCTTAGATAATGTTCAAAACCCTTCTCATCCTTTTTCTCTTCAGAGATTGTTATATATTGTCTGAGGTGGTTATTTTTAAAGATACTAACATATTCATAGCAGATTTTTATTTTTCAAACATAGGGGAGAAACTTCAGACTAGGAGACTGAAATCTTGGTGAGCCCTACCTCTGCCTCTAAGCAGCTTAATAAACTCAGACTGTTACTTCACCTTTCTGAAATTCAGTTTCTTCAACTGTGATCTGGAAATAAAATAATACATATCACAGGATTTTCTAAAAGCTAAATGAAGGGTACAGTGTTTGAGGATACTTTGCAAGCTATAAAATACTTTTTTATAGCTATAAAGTATGAGATAATTATAACATAAATGCTAGAACTTGGGGTGTTTTTCTTCTGTATAACCCTTTAAAGTTTTCAAAGCAGTTGTGGCTTCATAAATTACAGGATAACCTACTCTTAATCATAACATTTGCAAAGTCTCTTCTTTATATAAATATAGTAGATATTCAATAAATGTTTGCATGGAAGGGTGGATAGTTAGTGGATGGAGGAGAGGGAAGGGGATAGCACATAGAGTAAATACAAGTTCATGACTAGTGTTTGAATTTTTCCTTTTTAATTTTGTTTTAAAACATATTCCTTGATATGAGTTGTGTTCTTGTGCATGATAGGAAGTAGGAATCATTAAATAAGAAGCCCTCAGTGGATTCATTGACTCAGTAAGGTTGTCTTTTCTACTATTTTTTTTTTTCATTGAATAAAAATTTATTGAGCAACTACCATCAGCTGAGTATTTTGCAAGGTTCAGGGGAAAACACATTTGAATATGCCACTATTTGTGTGGGTGTGTGCCTATTTCTTCAGCTGCTAATTTTAAACTTTCTGCAGAATGCTGAATAAAATGACACTCATACAGTTGTATGAAGGGCTCAGCAGTGTTGAGGGCTGAGCATGTCAAAATCTCATTCTGTGAATTGTTTCCTGATGTTACACGTGCAGCCCATGACTCCTCTATGAGTTGCGAAATGTGTTTATTCAGAAAGGAGAAATTCCCTCCTGCCCTGTGTTGCTTTCTGTGTTTTGGTCCTCCAAGCTCTGTGTGGTCATAGAGAAAATGAGAGAGGTCAGCTCTCAGGGTCATGTGATCTCACAGCCAGCCTCGGCTCTGTGCTGCTGAGTGTAGAGAACCTATCTTGAGGGGACATTGGACTTGACCTGCCTCTCACTGGTACAGGATGAGCCTGGCTCTAGGTTTTCTACGTCTCCAACAATATATGGGAATGAAGGTTCTTAAGAGACGGTTTTTCTGCCCTCCTGTTTTCAAGAAAGAGACACTTTACCTGCTGTTTTAGAAGAAGCACTGTGAACATGTGTACCTAGAATGATTGAGAAAGGACCTACATGTGTGATCCATTTCTCTCACTGTGAATGTGAGGGAACAGTTCAAACTTTCAGATAGTTTGGGGCAGAATTGGGGCTGAAACTCAGATTGTAACTCTAAACCCATGGTGCCTACAAATGTTCCTGATCCCGGACACTTCCTAATATATTTCCTTTATATAAGATCGTTCTAACATCATAAAGTGAGGGGGTATAGGGAGGACAAGGGCTTTGGAATCAGACAGGACAAGTGAATCCTGGTCAAATCCCGCTCCTTGGACAAGCTACCCTGATTCTTTGCTTCTGCATCTGCTGAAGGGAAGAAAGTATATTTATGCTTTAATGTTGTAAAGATTAAATGAGTTAATATTTAAAGTACTTAGTATGGCACCCAGCCTGTCTTAGATATCTGATATGTTTGCTGGAAAGGAGGAAATAATATGCTATCTCTTATACAGGAGGGAAGATGATGTTGATAATGATGATGATGGTGATGAGGGAGGTGAAGTTTGTGGTGGAGTGACTGAGCTACCCTAATCACTTCCATTTTTAAACATTTCCTCAATATCAAAGTAAATATCAAAGCAATTGTATGATACGGTTTATTTTCTTCATTTTATACAAGTTCTTTCTGTCTCCATTCCCCCCCCCCCTCATTGTAACACATTAGTTCTTAGATTCTAAGCCTCGTTATATCAACAATGAATCTTTTAACTGGAAAAGAAAGAGAAGTATTTCCCACACATTTCCTTTTTCCCATTTGTAACCCTTTTCAGGACTGAATAATCCTATAATGATACACTGAGTGTGCTTATATACATAGAACCAACAAATGTGGATCATCATCCAAAATTCCCTGAACTTATTTATAACACTGTGGACCAGCATTGGCTAACCTCTTTTCTGCTAAGGAAATCAGGATCAATATTAAGGCCCCAATATTTTGAGATACACAGATAAGTAAACATCTATCACCTGGCTACTGCATGTTTATCTTGGAGGAAATCCAAGCCCCAGAAAGTTTGGAATCGGATGCCCTGGGTGTGACTCCCAGCCCCACTTCCTGAGCTGTGTGTGACCCTGGTTATGTTACTTCACATTTCAAAGCTTCGGTTTCTTCATCTGTATAATGGGGGTGATGAGAGTACCAGTCATCTTTGGTGGCTATAAGAACAAAATGGGATATGTCTAAAGAGAGAACATGCAAAAAGATTTCAATTAAAAGGAGCTCATGTCTAGTGTTTCTTCCTGTCCAAGATTCTTTTGCCCTTGGTTGGGCCCTGTGTCATTCAGGGCCCTCCCAGAAAAGTATAAGGTGTTCTAAATATGTTAAAAAAAAAAAGAGGGGATTTAAGATCTAAAATGGTGACCCAGATGATAGAGAAGCTAAGAAGGGCTATGTTTCCTTCCTGATATAAGCAAGCCAGAGAGAGGTCAGCAGAGGAAAGCTGGGCTGAGGAACAGAGGAAGGAGATGGTATTACCAAGCTCAAGGGTGGTAGATGCCAGGAGATGTGGGAGTTACAGTGGCCCTGTCAGTGGAGCTGAAGACTTGGGGGAAAGCAGTCACCAGACACTGGGACAGCAGTGGAGGAGATATGCTCTGGCTTTCCACTTCCCTCAGCCCTCAGGTCTCCTGGCTGACCTTGGCCGACTTGGCACCTGAGAGCAGCAGTCTGCAGGGGCAGCCCCACAGCACTGAGCAGAGTGTGGGCCTTAGGGAAAGCCAGTAGGTGCAGGACTCTTACAGCCTCAGCCGCAGACCTAACACTATGATAACAGACACAGAAAGTTTGAAAGAGTCTTACTTCCCCCTGCTGCTGAGCCTCTGAACAATAGCAGAGGTTTACAGATGGCTATGCTTGGGAAGGTAGAATTTGGAAAAAGTGCTGGAAAAACCTAGAAAGCTGTTGGAATGTAAGAAGCCTTTCAGGGACCCCTGGATCGTGCTTTCTGGAAAAGTCTGCTTGCTGAGCAGCCAGCACCTTCCATATATGGGGATTTGTGACTGGAGGAGACACCCCCACCTGCCCTTCACCTACAGAACTCAGCATGGGCCCACCCTCTTTTGGAAACCTCCTCAACCCCTACAAATGAACTCAGCCTCCCCCGTGTCTCTTTCTATTACATACTGATCCCTACATTGAAATAGTCCCCTCCCTCCAGACTGTGAGCACCCAGGACAGGACTCGCCTTCTTTTCTATACATCCCCAAGCATTCATACTTTCATTTCCTGCTCTGTGCTAGCAACTCTGGGGGAAGCGGGGGTCTGGACTGCCAAATGTGGATAAGGCAATGTCAGCTTCAAAAGATTTAATAATAAAAGGAGAGGCAGGTGGAGACTAAGGAAGACTAGTGGTTCCATCTTTCAGGGAAGCCTTCTGGTGAAGTAGCATTTGAGTTAGGAATAAATAGGAGTTATCTCGGCAGAGAGGCTGGGGACTAGTATTTCAGGCAAAGGGGAGAGCAAATGTAAAAAAAAAAAATCTTGAATTGGGGAAGAGCATTGAGAGTTGGGGATGGAGGACAAGGCTGATGATGTCAGTGGGAGTTGTTTCTTCATGCATCTAGGTCTGTGTCCTTCCCTAAGCACTTTTCACCTCTTATCTGTGTTGTAGTTAGGAATGTTGCGTGTTTATGGTTCCCACATCACTCCTACTTATATTTTTGTGCATAGAAGGTACTTGTTGGATACTTGAACAAATGGCAGCTAATTCTAGGCTCTAACAATCCCTTTCGATCTCTTGTCACATTTGCAACTTTGCTTGCCCAGCCATTGTCAAGGAGTACAATCTGAGTTTGATACTTGGCTTGCCTAGCAAGTATCAAGAAGCCTAAGTTCATACCACTTATGGGAAACTCTGCTATCTGGCATTCTTTTAACAGAAACTCACTGTCCATCACCGTGGCCTTTACCATGCAAGTCCTGCAGTATGTACCAGCAAGAATTATGACCTAGAAAGATGTGGTCATCAAGCCTTCTTTGAGATTGAAATGTGTTATATTGAGTCAGATTCCATTCAGCATTGCTCCTTACTATCAGGGTCCTTAAACCTTCACATATGCATTTATTTCTCCATTAATGTGTGTGTCATTTATAGTATCAACCTGACATGATGAATATGAAATGAGACTGCACATATAAATATTCAGCACAGTGCCTGGTATTGATTGAGCACAAAAACCACTGATAGCTGCTGCCTGGTGTATTCTAATTTATTTACTCCTATTATTACATTGTTAGATGCCTACAGTGACCAGAGTACAGTAAAAACAGAACTGGTCCCTAGTCTTCCCAAGGCTGGCCAATATGCTCTTTTGGTTTCTATTTGAGACAGGCCTACGCATGGAACACTTGGTTTCTCAATGTTGTTTGGCTATAAAAAAGAATGTTTTGTGCTTGTTTTTAGCTATCTCTCCCCCTCGCCCCTCCTTTTTTTAAGAGGATTTTGTTTTGTTTTTGCTTTCTCACAGGAGTGATTGGAACAGATGTGAGAGGGCACGGCCTCACTTGTGAGGGACAGCCAGTGACGTCGCGGTTGGCTGTCATCTGTGGAACATCTTCTTGTCACATGGGGGTGAGTCTGCCAGACCAGGGATGGGGGGAAGGCCCACGCAGGGGAGGGCAGCCGGGGGGAGAGCTAAGCCGCCAGCCCTTCTGCCCCCTTGGCTCCTTCTCTTCCTGTAACCCGTGCTAGTCTAGCCTGTAGCCCGGCTCTCCCCCCAACAGCCTTGCTTAATTTGCCAGATCTTTTTCCAGGGGCCAAATTCTTAAAAAGTGTGAAAAGGGTTGAGTGTGCCTTTAACATCACCCCGGCCAGAGAGCCGAGGTGGTGTGAGGGATGAAACTGGATCTAAAGATGGCAAGTCCTCACTCCCAGACTGATCTCTCCCTAACAGAGAGCCAAGCCTTCTCTGCGAGGGTGTCTGTTTTCCTTGGCTGTGGAGCTCTCGCCTAATCGATATAAATCCATCTCCCTGGGAGCGGCCTGCTGATCTATAGAATTAGGCTGCATATCATGACTTCAAAAGAACACTGATAAGCAATTTTCACTGTGTTAATTTTTCTCCATGAATTAGTGGAAAGGCTTTCTCCAAGATTGCAGTTAAAATTTAGTGCTTACCCTAAAATTTATATCTTTTTTAAATGCATGAGCCTGAAAGCATTCCATTTCGATAAGTACCCATTTCTACCATATTTTTATTTAAAAGTCATTACTCTGTTAAACTTAGATGGACGACTCCTTGGATTTTTCCCAGACAAGTAAAATAGCAGGGAGATTGGGGGTACGGAGGGGGAGGAGGAAGGCAAAACTGGGGAGATGAGCAAGGATTAGGGTGGGGTGCAGTCCAAGGTAGAAGCTCTGAATTATGAAGGGAATCACAGGCCATGAGAAACTGTTTAATCACTATAGAGACCAAAGAGCCATTTTCATGGAGAAATATTTTGGTTGAGTAAATATTGATACATTTGCACAGCCGTGATCCTCTGCTCTTGTGTCTGGGGCTGTGCTAAACCTTGGGGACAAAAGGATGACACAAGGTCTCTCATTGATGAGATGGAATTGAACCAGGTATTATGAGGCAAGGCCCACACATACACATTCAGGTTAATTTGTGATATGGAGCATCTGCTATGTTCCAGGCATTGTGCAAGGTGTTCTCACACACGGCTTCCCCTGTCACAGAGATGGTGGAGCCAACCTCCTTTGTTTCGAATCCCAGTCCTTCCACCTTCTAAGCATGGGCCCTTGACCCCTCTTGGGCCTCAGATTCCTCACCTGTAAAGCGGGTAGACTTATAGTACGGATGCCATGGTACTGTGAGAGTGGAATGTGATTGTGTAATGTGCTTCATCCAAGTAAGCACCTCACTAGCTCTCCATCACTTGTAAGCACAAGAGTGTTTGGGCAGAAAGAAGGCAGCAATGGACTCTGCCCGGGCAAAGTCTGGACTTAGGTACCTCTTTCTGAGGGGACTTTGTGTTGTGCTGGACTTTAGGGACATAGATTTCCTTGAACTCCACCCACAAAAAAAAAAAAAAAAGGAAAAAGTTTATTTGTTTTGTTTTTCTGGGCAAAGTCTTAAATGGATCTTCTTTGAGTTTAAAAAACAAACAAACAACAACAACAAAAAAAAAACATAAGCACAAAAACTGGCCTTCCTTCAGCAGTCCCATTGTAAGGCCAGGCTGTCAGTGAAGGGAGAGACCCATGGAGGCTGAGGCTGCCTCAGGCAGGAGGTACCACCAGGGCTGCAGCCCTTCTCTTCCTTGACGTGGCTCTACACTTGCCAGCTCGTCTTCACTGAACACCGATTGAAATCTGTTTAAATCACTGCCGCTTTCATCTAATCTGACATCTGAATTTAGGCACCTTGACTACTCAGCCAGATTTCTGGGCTGAATCCAACCCAAGCGAATGTGAGCAACTCAAAGATATCTTTCCTTCGGGATGATATTTTTCCTCAATTGTCCATTTTACAAGTTGGGCAACTTGAGCATGGAGAAGCCCAGTAATTTCCTCAAGGTCACAAAGCTATTAGGTAGGAGCTATGAACTCATCTCCTCCTTGATACCTGTCTGTGCTATGCAAGAATCTAAGTGCCACAGAGTAATGGAGACCATCATGGGCTTTGGGATCATCAGAGTGGGTTTGAACATCTGCTCATGCACTTTTTGGGCCCTGTGAGCCTAAGTGAGTTGCTTCACTTCCCTGAGCCTCAGATTCTTCATCCACCACATTGGGGGTGATGATGGCGGCCTCACAGGGTTGCTGGATGACATGAATTATGTACATCACAGACACTCAGAAATGATGGGATTCTTATTACACTTTCCCAGTGATATAAAAGGCTCCCACGAAGCAACTGTTTGGGCTTTGCCGAGTTTGATGGGCAGCTGCAGTTGGTTGCAATGAATGAGAGCCATAAAATGCCAGTTTATTATGGTCGCGTTGTGCTGGAAATAAAGCCCCCGCCCCACCCCCACCCTGCTTTGTACTTGGGAGTGGGAAGGGACCTTCTGGGCCAAGGGGATTAATCATCAGCTTTCATGTTATGTGGTGAGGGCGAGACTGTGGTCATGCTGGCATCAGAAAGTACCTTTGATCTCGCTCAGGTGCTGGGCGCCTAGCGAGCCAGCAACAATAACACCTTTGTGAGGTCTAGGAGAGGTGCCGGTCTGAGGAAACACTCCCAGGGAAACTCAAGGACCCCCTTTGTTGTGGTTCTGGCAAATAAAACCACAACTGTCAGGAAAAATTCACCAAACAGAACACAGGGATCAGAGGGGACTGTGGGCTTTAGAAAAAAATGGGTTGTCAACCTGGTCTGAAGAATTTTTTCTTCCTTTCTGCTCACCCCTGACATTCGTCATTTGTAGGAACATGAATTCAAAACTCATAGGAGCATTTTGTGCTCCATAGACTGCTTCTTCCTAGATCACCCAGAATGAATGAATGAATGAATGAATGAATGAATGAATGAATATTCAAGTAAACGAATATTGGTAAATAATAGGAAGCTCCCTACCTCCAAGTCCCTGCTAGTTCCAGGAATCTGTGGAAAACCTGAGGTTGAACATAATACTTATTAATCAGGCCTTTGATGTTTTAGAAGATGTAAGTGTGGCCTGCACATTTATCTTTCTTGTAGATGATTTAATTAACAAGAGGAAAAAGAAATCCTCCTCTTTGTTTTTTTGAACTCCATGAAAGCAGAAAGACTTGTTCAGAGTTAATTACTAGCATGTTACCAAAACCCAAGATAATGCACAGCCGTGGTAAGCCAGAGGTTGAAAGGTCACGGGGTCAGAGGGAGCTGATCCTTGCCATTCTGCCAGCATCTCTTGCCTTGAGCTGTCAAATCAGGTTGTAACTTGGCAGCTTATCTTCCAGCAAGCACATCAGTAGGGAGCGATCCTGGGGAGGGAGAGGGGAAGTTTTGAAGAGGTAAGGTTTGAACAGAACAATAGTTGGTGAGAGCCAGGAGTTACATCTGCATCTTAAATTTGTTCAGAACTGAGGTTTCCACAGTCTTCAATGAATATGGGGAGAGTGTTCCCTATCACTAAATGGGCTTGTAGTCTCAAAGACATGGGCACTTAGACGGCCCCACCACTTCCTGGGTGAGTTGAGGTAAGAGATGCCATTTTTTGGTGCCTGTGTTTCTTCCTGTTATAGGAAATAGACCTTACCCATAGAGTTGTTTTGAGGATTAAATGAGGCAAACTTTGTAAATAGCTTGGCACTGTACCTAGCAAAATATATCTAATATGGTGTTACTATTATAATAGAAACTAGAGGCCCAGTGCACAAATTTATGCATGGGTGGGGTCCCTAGGCCTGGCTGGCATTTGGGACTGATAGGGAACATCTCCCCCAGTCCCAATTGGGCCGATCGGGGCCTATTGGGGCCAGCTGGCCTCGGGGAGGGACCGCGGGAAGTTGACTGAGGGAGCTCACTGACCACCAGGGGCCAGCTCCTGCATTGACATCTGCCCCCTAGTGGTCAGGGCATGTCATAGCTACCGGCTGATCTGGTCGTAATAGTCGCTTAGGCTTATATACAGAGATGGTGTGTGTGTGTGTGTATATATATACTGTATATATGTATATATATATATATATGCATATATATGCATACTGTATATGTGGTAACAGATTGCAATTAGGGACATCAGGATGAACTCATGTTTAGCTATATTTAGAGAAAGATGGATGCATATGGAAACATTTATGGACATGTGCAAGCATACAGGTTAGTAAACTTATTTCCTAGCTCTGACAGCAGAGAGAGCCTAGAAATGACACCCCAGCAGCTGGTTGTTACAGGGGCACTTGGGGCCAACAACTTGATTTCTAATACTATTCTCTAACAAAAAGATCTAGGGCTCCTTGGAGAAATGGTTGGTTTTAGGACTGGGGCAGGAAATAGACAAGATGAGCCTGGAGCATCGTATAGCCTCACAAAATAAGGAAGTGCTTTAAAAAATTAGTGATGGATAATCAGGAGCTCATGGAGGGAACTTTCAGAGGCCAGAACTAGAAGAATTTGAGCATCAAAGTAAAGTGGTATTGATTATAACCCAAAGTAAAACATACATGTAATGAGTCCATACTGATATGAATAAATGATTGAATAAATACATAAATGAACAGAAGAGACAAATGTCCCTAGGCAGGAAAATTTCAAGTATTTTTTGTGGTTCTTTCCCCTTGAGAAGGTGGAGCATAACTTCCCACTCCTTCAGTGTGAGCTGCTCATAGTGAGGTCTTCCATCAAAGACATTGTAGGAAGGAGTGGGGGTAACTTTAGTGAAGAATCTGACAAACACTGCCTGAGTCAGGTGACCAAGGTCAACATCAATAATGGTGAGTAATGTTGGTAATATGTGCCATTAATATGATGTGATGAGAATTGTACTTTTTGCTTATTATCTTCCCCCCTTCCCCCCCACAAAGAAACCTATAACCACGATCTAATTCATAGGGAAAAAACATCAGACAAATCTCATTTGAAGGACATTTTACAAAATACCTGACCAGCACTCTTCCAAATTGTCAAAGTCATCAAACCACAAGGAATGTTTGAGAATTTATAGCAGCCAAGAGGAGTCTAGAGAGATGTGACAACCAAATGGGATGTGGTGTCCTGGATGGGATCCTAGAACAGTAATGAACATTGTGTAAAGCTAAGGAAATCTGAATACAATGAGGCCTTCAATTAGTGGTCATCTATCAGTGTCCCCCTTTATTGGTGACATATGTACTTACTGTATGATATTAATGATAGGAGAAACCAGCTGTGGGGTATATGGGAACTCTCTACACTGTCTTTACAATTCTTCTATAATCTAAAGCTATTCTAAAATCAAGTTTATTTTTTTAACGAATCATTTACTAAATTAATATCTCAATAAGGAAACATATTTTTGCATTCGCCTGGCTAAGTGCTCAGCGTATTAAAGTAAACGAGGCAAAAAGTCCTCCCTGAGAAAGAGACAAGGAGATAAGTACAAAACAGACTGGTGGTGACTACGGTACACGCAGGCCTGTTGTGTGGTAGTAATATGGAGAGTCTTCAGTAGACCAGGAGGTTTCCCAGAGAATGTGCTGTTTGTAGGGACATAGTTCCTGCAGGCCCAGTTTCAGGCACGAGGCCCTGGCCCTCCTCAACTCCACTTTGTTTGTAAAAGACAGAAAAGAATAACCAGACAAAAACAACAATAATAGTATCTGCAATCACTTACATTGTGATTACCATATTGCAGGCACTATTCTCAATGCATCTATAAAAATTATTTAGTCCTCATTTAAAAAATGGTATATAGTAGGTGCTCATGAAGTATTAGTGTTCACTTTTTTCCAATTAACCCAAATTCATGGTGTAGCTACTCTGACATAGTTCAACCTTCTACTCTTTTGGTCCCTAGCACAGACCACAGGAGCTGTGATATTTGTGTTTGTGGCACTAACATGTGTTTCAGATGAATGCCTTGTATCATGGTTCTGTGTCTCCGGTGCCTTCTTTTTGCCTTCCTGTCTGGTTTTGAGCTAAGTACACAGTAGATGCTTAGTGACTTTAGGTTGGGTGGTCCTTCCTATCCCCACCCCTATCCAGGGGTCATCATTCATTATCTGTCTCTACTGAGTGGGACCTGACTGGTTGGGGAAGCCCCTGGGCCTGAGGTGCTGTCAGTCTGTCCCCACTCCCACTGGACCAGGATATCTGGGGGTCCATTTGGCCTCTTGAGAAGTAAGATTTTCATTGGACAATTTAACTTTACTGGGTCCTGGGAGACACACATCTGCTCTCTCTTCTTTCCTCCACCATGGCAGTCCTCTTCAGAGCTTTACTCACCCACTACTCCATGCCCTTGGGAGAAGAACATGAACACCCCACTCCAGCAGCTCCTCAGGATGCACTTTGGCCTAGTGGTCTCTGTTCTTTTGGGGAAAGAGAGGTCAGGAGCATTGGGGTCTTTGAGCTATAACCAGAGAACAGCCACCCCCAGGCCTCGGCACACTGTTGGACTTGTGACTTGTGTCCTTTGGGTGCTGACCATAGTGGGATCTGTAGCCTTTTCACATCATTGGAGGAAAAAGCTCCCCCTCAGCAAAGGGCCTGGGGCCTTGCATTTCACCCAGCCTGTGTTGGAGGAACCAAGGGTGCTCCACATCATGACTTTAAAGGGAAATGAAAATTCAAATCACAGTAAGAGCACCTACACTTATTAGAATGGCTGATGCTGAGGCAAGGATGTAGGGAACTGGGACTCTCCCACATGGCTGGTGGGAGTGGGAAATGGCTCAACCACTTTAGAAAATAGTTAAGCCATTTCCTACAAAGTGCCGCCTACTGTGAACCAGCCATTGCATTCCTGGAAAAGCTGGGTGGTTCTGTCGGGTCCCATGTTTCTGGAATCCCACCAGGAGTACAGCAAAATCAGGTGTTGAAACAAGGCCTCTCCGAAGGTCAGAAACAAAAGCCTCTGGTGAATGTCTGTCAACTAGCCTGAGCCCTGCTCTCCACAAAAGATGGCAGTGCTCCTGGGAGAACTGTAGCAGTGCCAAGAGGGGGGGATAAAACTGGCAGCAGTAACGATGATGGTGAATCTTCACTGTGGTCTTATTGTGGGCTAAGAAACTTGACTATATCATTTTATCTAACACTCATGATATACACTGAGTGGCCAGATTATTATGATTTTTGAACGCATAATAATCTGGCCACTATATGTGTGAGGTGTGTGTCTATATATATATATATATATATATATATATATAGAGAGAGAGAGAGAGAGAGAGAGAGAGAGAGAGAGAGAGAGAGAGAGAGAGAGAGAGAGAGAGAGAGAGAGAGAGAGAGAGATTAGAGGCCCGGTGCATGAATTCCTGCATGGGTGGGGATCCAGCCAGCCTGGCCAGTGGGAGAGGACATGGGCCGTTGGCTGCCCTGCCTGCTGATTGAGCTCCTGGTCCCGGGGACAATTTGCATATTATCCTTTTATTATATAGGATATACACTGAGTGGCCAGATTATTATGCGTTCAGAGATCATAATAATCTGGCCACTCAGTGTGTGTGTGTGTACACATCCATCCTAATGCAGTTATCAGAATTATATTCCCATTTTATAGGGACTGAAACTTAAGTACTTACCCCAGGTCATCGAGCAAGTAAGTGCTAGAATAGGTTTCCTACTCGGGCTGTTAGACTTCAAAGCTCACCAGCATATGCTCAGCTCTCAGCAGAACTGTGAGACAGAGGCTGGGGAGGGGCTGGCCATGTGCACCCAGTTTTGCGGGAAAGGGGGTAAAGTGATTACAAGGCAGATCTTTCCCAAAACTTGATGAGAACTGCAAAGTTAGGGCTGGATTGCAACTAGACCACAATGCTCGTGTTCTCCCTCCTTCCCCGACTTCCAAATCACTGCCTTTTGAGAAGCCACCATCTAATGGTAACAATAAAATAAACAACCTCACTTGTCACCGTCGTCCCCTGGGAGGAGAGTATTTATGGGACTCCTTATTTAATCTGCTTCGGTTCCCTGCTGCTCTGTGGTCAGGCACTGAATTAGGCAATTTAAAGACAGGCGGCTGACTTCCCAACTCATGGAGATGTTTTGGGTTCCTTTGGAAGAGCACAGAATGAAAACCACACTGATTTTCCCCCCTTTTCCTATTTACCACTCATCTGCTGTGTGGGTGACTCTGATACTGCGGCTGCTGAGGGCGATCTAGCAGCTCTGAAAATGTTGGTGTTTTTCCAGTGGTTCAGTGGGAATAAAAGATGCTGAAGACAGCTGTTGTAGAGCCCTCTCTAACGATCAGGTACTGTGCCAAGGGCCTCAGCATACTCAGCTCATCTGTTCTACATACATTTAGTTCAGAGGTTTTAATATTTTTGCCTTGTTGCTTTTCTCTCTTCCCCCCACCCCCCCTCACATTCTCTAACTCTCTTTGTGTGTTCCAAGGGCCTCTTTGTTCATACATTAATTAAATTTTCCTTTTTTTTTTTTATTCCCCAAAGCCATCAGAGAAGTTTAGGGTATCTTTCACTTAACCATTGTTAAAAACAAAACAAAACAAAACACAGAAGACAGAACATCTAAAAGACCAAAGATTGCCTGGCTGGCTTAGCTCAGTGGTTAAGCATCAACCTATGAATCAGGAGGTCATGGTTCAATTCCTTGTCAGGGCATATGCCTGGGTTGCAGGCTTGATCATGGAGCATTTATGAGGCAGCCAATCAACGATTCTCTCTCATCATTGATGTTTCTATCTCTCTATCCTTCTCCTTTACTCTCTGAAATAAATAAAAATATATTTAAAAATAAATGGATGAAAGAACAAAGATCTCAGAAGAACCCGTAGAAATTATTTAAGTTATCAATGCTGAAGGATTGAAATGGGATGTTTCTTTCTAATGAATATTCAGTGACTCTCGACTGCCAGCAGAAAAGAAAAAGTTCAAATGGGAAAACTGAGTTTTGGCCATGTTTTTATAAATTTGGGATATATTCAATTAAAAAAGATTGGAACTCTTAAATCTTAAGAAGCTGAAAGTTCCTGTAATGTTGTATTATATTTTTTAAAACTCTTTTACTGAAAGGCAATTCATGTACCATAAAATTCACTGCTGCCATGTATTTTTAAAACTTCCAGAGAACTCAGTAATGTTTGAGAAAGATTTAGTGCCCATCGTTTAGGTTACACTGTGGAATGATACCAGCATGTGATCTTTATTGCTTAGAGTGGTAACAGACATTTATCACAAAACCTTAAGTTTCCATGTACATATACTCAGTATAGTACCTGACACATGCTAGTAAATGTTGTACTTCCTAAAGGACAGACAGAAATATGTGGGTAATAGTCATTAAGATTTGTTGAAGAACAGATTGTACCATACCAACTTGATTTTCTTTCTTGATGGATTGACAGCATATGTAAGCCAGCTAGTCTTCAATGAGGCTTTAGGTTATTTCCTTGACTAACTGATCTTTTCCCCTTGACATTGGTCACAAAAGCGCTTCACCTGAAAACTGAGGTTTACCACTGAATTATACTTTGAAGCTGGCCAAATGCAAATACCATATAAAACTGGCCATGATCCAATGGCCAGATTTGTGTTTGAGCTTTTCAACCTTTGGCTTCATCCTTCTGTGGAGTCAGGCAAAGACAGCCATGCTCCTGTTGGGTGAGGGGACATTTACCTGAAGGTTTTGGAATGATTGGTCTGCTGCCTGGGACCTGCTTGACTTACCATAATGGGACCTCCCTTATTTATGCACCCACTATCTGCTTACAATGTTAAAATTAACTGACTGTTCTTGGGTTAACATGCAACTCATAGCTGAGAGGTTTGCTATGATCTTAGAAAACAGTCTAGAGTCTCTAAATTATGAGAAATGACCCATGAAAAAGGAGATTGAGCCCACACAGAGAATGGCTAATCATATTATACATATAATATAACATACATATTTGTTCTTCAGTATTATGCAAGGCACTAATTTGCATGGACCTGACTACCCTAAGTAGACTGAAGATGGTCCTGAATATTAGGTCTGATTACTTCACTTTCCCAATTAAAACCTCTTGGCAAATCTCCCGAATTAGCTGGACATTGGAGATGGCATGTGATCAGAACCCTGGCTGCCTTTGGCCTCATCTGCTATCCCTCATCTTTCATCCCATGTTCTAGCAGGTACATCAACTCATCCTTATCTGAATTCCATGAGACAAAATGTATTTGAGAATAGAAACTATCCAGATTTTAGAAAGTTAACAGAGTCTATATATATTGTATATTACTTCTTGAAAAGCTCCCATAACCAAACACATTAATATTTCTATACTAAAATTTATAAATATTCATAACAAGTAGGTTCAATAGATACTAAATAACTTGAATAGCTAGATAAGATTTTTATCATCAAATTAATCATGAAAGAACTTTTGGTATTTGAAATGCATTGGGTTAAAGAAATATAAGCCTATAATTCCTCTTCTTGAATATTTATTTTCTCTGCCAGGAATGGTCTCATTTCCCTTCTACATATGAGCATCATCATCACCAGAATCATAATCATTATTATAATGCATTCATATGGAGTACCTTCTATGTTACTTGATACTGCCAGTAAGCTCTGGGGTGTTTCTCATTGTAGTCCGATCCTTATTGTTCAGATAAGGAAACTGAGGTGTGGAGAGGTCACAGAGCAAGAAAGGAGGAGCTAAGATTGAGCTAAGAACAGGATGCTGGAACCTGTGTTCTTAATCACTCTGCTGCCATAAGTCTGTGTCTTCCTGAAAGTTCTGGTTTAAGTAGCATCTCTGTGAGTCTCTCCTCCTCCCTTTCCGTCCCACATTCAGTGAATTGGACCCTTCCATCTGTCTGTGCACAGTTCTTCTTTATTTACCCCCACAGCCTGAGCTCACTTTATGCTCTGTCTCTAGGGCAAATAGTAGGTACTCAAGTTTACCCAAGTTCACCCAAATAGATATGCTTATAGATAGCCAATAATTTAAATTCCCAGTGAAGTAGATAGTAAGCACCAAATCACAAGGTCAAGGTTGTATAATCTGTATCTGAAAAAAAATTCAAAAAAGAAAACATTAGGTTGCTGCATGGTATGTAAAGAAGAGCGATTCATAGGGGACATTTCAGGGATGAGCAAGGAACATGTTATACTTAATGATGACTAGGGTTTATTAAATACTTACATTATGGCAGTTTCTGTGTAAGACAGTCTGTGTAGTATTTCTAATCCTCACAACAAATATGTATGATTAATTTAAGTAAGAGAAAGATATGGTAGCTATGTTTTAAATTAGAATAAAGGAGCCCTGGCTGGTATGGTACAGATGGTTGAGCATCATCCATTCATCTAGAGGTCTTTGGTTCAATTCTTGGTCAGGGCACATGCTCTAGTTGTGGGATTGATCCCCAGTAGGAGGAGTACAGGAGACAGCCAATTGATGTTTTTCATCTCTCATCAATGTTTCTCTCTATCCCTCCCCCTTCCTCTTTCTCTAAAATCAATAAAAATATATTTTTAAAATAAGATAACATGATGTTGAATAAAGGGTAATACTAAAATATTAAGATTAAACTAAAGCTAAATATCATTGGATGGTAGTAAAATGGCCCAAAAGAGTATATTTCTCACCTAAGAGATGATGGAACTGAGGTCAGAGAGATTATGGTGGTGGAGAAGCCATGTCTGGCTGGGCTTCTGTCTTTCATATCCATTCCTTAAAAATCTTAATGTGGTTCCTGAAGAGTATCTCATTATCCTACCTAATACTGGGTTCAGTTTTGAGCTCTGCTTTTGGAAAAAGCTGCTGGATCCTGGAAGGGACCACATAATACACAGCTACAATGTTTAAGAGCAGGTGGGTCCCTCAAACAAAGCTTGGAATGGTTAGGAGACACAGGGCATTTTAGATCACTGGAGAGAAACCCTAATGGTTCTTCTTGTTTACGAACATTTTTGTGATTGGTAAAATGACTAACTCTTCTTGGCTTTAGAGTTTATAAAATGCCTTGTGGCATTTGATACTCAGAATAACCATGTGAGGCAAGCAGATCAGGTCTTGTTTTCTTTTGCAAAATGGGGCTCTAAGAAA
This sequence comes from Pipistrellus kuhlii, assembly GCF_014108245.1. NCBI lineage: Eukaryota > Metazoa > Chordata > Mammalia > Chiroptera > Vespertilionidae > Pipistrellus > Pipistrellus kuhlii. The sequence continues at coordinate 156,434,576 of NW_023425515.1, read as the reverse complement.
CTGAGTAGTTTATCGAAGCCCCACAGCTACTGAGTGATAGGACCATGAGTCAGATACAGATAGGAGCAAACCTTGATGCATCTTTAGTCTGTCCATCTCCATTTACTCAAATCAGTGGCTCCTGCATCTGGGGAAAGTCTTGCTCATCATCGGAAGGGCTCCTAATCCTGTCCCTAGTCCCTGTTGTGGTTGTCAATTCTCCATAGATGCAAGACAGTGGTTCTCACTTAATGTGCATAAAATGTACCTGGAAACTCCTTAAAGGTGTAATTCCTCAGGCCTTACTCCCACAGGGACTGAGTCAATAAGTCTTACTGGGAAGGAGCATATGGGAATCTGTCATTTTAACATGTGCCCAAGTAATTCTAATCAGGAACTTTCAGAACAATGGCTTTAAGCTCCTTCAGAGGAGCGAGGACATCTTTCCATCACTGTTTCCTCAGTGCCTTGCAGAGCACCTTATATATGAAAGGAACTCTAGACTTTCCCTTGGTGAAGGTAAGAGTGAAATGAGTGAATGCAAAATTAGTGTAATATGAAGTCAGTCAAGCTGGACAGTTTGTCATGCCCTGCCATCCTTTCAAAGGAAGTCTGTCTTGGATAGACAAACAGTTGGGACTTGCATAGAGTACCTGCTAGACCCTGCCAACAATTAGAGATTTTGAATGCTTATTTTCTTTTGCAAAGCAAGATGAAGGGATGTAGTGAGACATGCCATTTGCAGCCTTCTACAGACAAACCCAGAAACCAAAAGCATAGACACACTAGGACGCAACAGGAAACCACAAAGGCCTCAGATCTTTCCATGTAAATAGGAAGTCAGAGTTTACACTTGAAACCACAGTGCAGTGTTGAGTCCAGCTCTCTGCTCAGCCCTTCCTTGAGCCTAGGCACAGATGAAAGATGATGCCACCTGGGTGAAATTGTTTTAGATATTTATTCTGGGTAGGGCTTGGAGGAAGCTTCTTTTGTTTGTGCTGGTGCATGATTTGGGACACAAGTGCAGATCAGACTTGAAAGCATTAATTGGTCTCCCTGGTTTTTTCCTGCAGTGATACCTGAAACCCACATTTTCCTCTGAAAAGTAATATTAACCCACATCCATTCACAGAGCATTTGCTATTGACAGTCTTCTTTCACATGCACCACCTGTGGACCTTTGGGTTCAGGCACATAGCATTGGAACTTTGGTGGACACTTAATATGCACTCCATGTTTGTTGGATTGATATCTGTAATCTCATTTGATTGCTATTATTACATTGGGAATGAATAAGTAGGATACAAATGATTACCTCCACTTTGAGAAAAGGAAAATACAGTGTGGTGGCAAAGACCTGGTTTTGAAGTCAGATAGACCTGTGTTGACATCCGAAATACTTCAGCTTTCTTATCCAAAGTCCCTTCTGTGTTTCAACCAATTGTTTTTAAGCAACTACTATATGCCAAGCATTGGAGTGAGAACAGTGAGCCACAGTAGGCATAGACCTGACTTACAGGCCAGTGGATGAGGAGAGTACTAGAAAAGCATAGGATATAGATCATTACAGACCTTGATGAGAGCTTTAGGTTCATACCCTGCTGGGGGGGAGTGTAAAGTGGAGCAATCACGGTGAGGAACAGCAAAGTATTGTCTGATAAATTTGAATATGTCATGTACCATCAATTCCATTCGTAGGTAAAAACCTGGAGAATTATTATACCTGTGTACCTATGCATACCCAGAGACAGGTATAAGAATATTCATTGCATTACTTTACATAGTAGCCCCAAATTTGAATCAACCCAAATTTCAATCAATAATAGAATGAATAACTGAATTGTATTATATTCCTTCAGTGGCATGCATACTTAAAATGAAGGAAATACAGCAAGATAGAACAACATAAATGAATTAAACAATTTTAAGTGAAAGAAGTAGGATATGAAAGAAATAAACATTATTTAATTCATATAAAATTCAAAAAGAGGCATAAGAGAACAATACATTTTACAAACCTATAATATAGGCACTAGACTTAGAAAGACAAACAAGGAAATATTTTCTACAAATATCAAGACATTGGTTAATTATATGACTGGGGTTGCTGGTTGTTGAGGAAAAAAGAAGCCTTTCAGAGAAGCTTTGGGGAGTGTTCTATTGTGAAGGATGCATCCATACTCATTATCTGTCTTTAAAATGCACATGGTGTCTGCTTTTAGAGAGAGAGGAAGGGAGAGGGATAAAAAGATAGAAACATCAATGATAGAGAAACATCATCAATGGGATGCCTCCTGCACACCTCTCGCTGGGGCCTGAGGGCACACCCAGGCATGTGCCCTGACTGGGAATTAAACCATGACCTCTGAGTTCCTGGGTCAACACTCTAGTACTGAGCAACACCAGTCAGGCGACATGTATGTTTAATATACTCTTATGTATGTGTGATCTATAGGTTCTGTGAAGCAGAGGAACAATAAGTATGGCAGCATAAAGGCAAATGAAACTACGAGTTTAAGTGATTAACTTCTCTAAGCAGTGATGTTGCAGCTGAGATAATTTGTTTAGACAAATAAACAGAGTCTGATGGGAAGGAACAAGGATCAGCAAGTGGTTTAGAGCAAAGTGGTTCAAGAAGAAAGGACAGCAGAGTAATGGGAGGGAAGATGGCAGTTGCGGAGAGGTGCAGGGGTGGGGGAGTGATACAAGTTAAGGCTGGAGAACCTAAAAGGGTAAGGAATACTAGGTTTATAAGCCTTATAAAGGATTGGGTCTTTCATCTTAAATGGAGTAGTTTTAAGCTCGGTGGGTCACATAATTGGATTTATAAAGGATTAAAATAAATGCAGTTTGGGGAACAGATTGGAGATAGACCAGAGTGGATGCTGGGAGACTAGACAGAAGGAGATCTGGGTGAGAGGTGAAATCATGGTTGCTTATCTTGAATTATGGGTGAGTGTGGGGGGAAGAAGAGATGGAAAAATGAGGATATATTTGAAATATGTTTAGAAGTCTACAGCCATACCACCCTGAACGCGCCCGATCTTGTCTGAAATATGTTTATAAAACCAATGGCACATTTGGCCATGAAAATTCCACAGTTGCTGAGTGGATGCAATAAAGGCTTCCTAGAGGTCTGACCTCATCTTCCCTGATCAGCCCCTGCCCAAGGATAGGAGACCTCTGGGTGGAGAGCAACAGGTCTCAGGCATTCCTTACATGAGAGAAACTTTTTGGTTACTACTTTCAGATATGTTTTTATATAAAAACTAGAGGGTTGGTGCACAAAATTTGTGCTAGGATAGGGTCCCTAGGCCTGGCCAGTGATCAGGGCTGACCTGTGGGAAGACTGGCTGGGTGAGCAGCTCCCCCCCCCCCCAACGCTGCCCCCGCTGGCACCTGCCTTGGCTGGCCTGGGGCCTATGGGCTAGAGGCAGCTTTTGCATTGAACGTCTGCCCCATAGTGGTCAGTGTGTGTCATAGTGGCTGGTCTTCCACCAATCATTCCTTCATTTGGTCGATTTGCATATTAGGCTTTTATTATATAGGATTAAATGTTTTGCCTTTGGTTCTTATCAGAGATCTCTCCAAGAAATAGCCATGTGAGCACATTATTATTTTTGCTGTAGTCCTGCCCAAAATGCCTCATCTGAGTTTAATCATGAGGAAATGTCAGAAACCCAAATCAAAAGGTATTCTATAAAGTAACTGTACAATTCAAAAATATTAAGGTCATAAAAGATAAAGACTAAAGAAAGGTTCTAGGTTGGAGGAGACTAAAGACACAGGGCAACTAAAGGCACTGTGTGATTCTGAATTGGATCCTAGATGGGAGAAACATTTTGAATAAGGCCTATAGATGAAATAGTATAATGGTATCATTGTTTATTTTTCTGACATAATTGTACTATGGTTACAGAAGATAATATCATTTTTTAAAATACTCACTGAGTATTTAGGAGTAAATAGGCATTAGATATGCAACTTACACAAATAATTCAGGGGGGGAAATTTATAGACACAAACAGACATACATAATGTGTGTTGTATGTATGTGTATATATATTTATATATGTATAATGCTTATGCAAAACATTGGGAGAATCTTGGTGAAGTGTATACAGATTTTTGTACTATTTTTGTAATTTTTCTGTGAGTCTGAAGTTATTTTTTAATAGAAAATTTTGAAATATTGAACAAGGAATAGCCATGTAAAGATTATGCTTATATTTGCTATTATCATGCTTATGAATTGATATGTAATTCATTGAACCTCACATAAAGTTCTAGAGGAGAAATTGTTTTAGAATTTATATAGTTAGAAAAGTGAACCTTGTTTAATTTCTTCTTTCCAGGAATAAAATCGCTATAACCAAAATATATATCTTTTTTCTCTAGAAGCCAGGAAGCTCAGAGTTGAAATTTCACACTGAAGTTGAATACTGAGCCTCTATTTGTCATATTTCTATTCTTCTTTTCATTAGCCTTACATAACAGAGTCTATTCTACTTATGTATTACCATAATAGTTGTGTATGGTGTGAGTGAGTGTGTGTGTGTGTGTGTGTGTGTGTGTGTGTGTGTTGGGAAGGGGTGTATTAATATCTTAAACCCTTTGTATTAGCTTCGTATGGCTGCTGTAACATATTACTATAAACTTGATGGCTTAAGACAGTACACATATATTTTGTCAAGGTTCTGAGACAAGAAGTCCAAAACCAGTTTCACTAAGCCAAGATCAAATGTCAACAGGGCCTTACTCCCTCTGAAGGTTCTAGTGGAGAGTCTGTTCCTTGCCTCTTCCAACTTCTGATGGCTGCCAGCCTGCCTTGGCTTTTGGCCTCATAACTTTCATCTTTGCCTCCACAGTCATATTGCCTTTTCTTTATCTGTGGTCAGTCTCCTTCTGCATCTTTCTTATCTGGATACTTATGATTGAATTTAGAGCCCACCTTGATGATCCAGAATTATCTCCCCATCTCAAGATCCTTCATTCAATCACATTATCAAAATTCTCCCTCCCTCACCCCCCATATAAGGTGATATTCACAGGTTGTAGGAATTTGTAAATGGGTACTTTTTTGGGGGGAAGGTGAGAGGTGAGGGGAGTCACTGTTTAGCCGACCATGCCTTTTGTGAAAAGAGTTGACAGTAAATAAAAATAAAATTTATTAGTTTATTTCTTTACTCTATTTTATGTATATCAAAGGAGCACAGATTAAAGCACAGATCAAATTCCTGTACAATTGACTTTTAATTGTTTTTATGACTTGCATCTAGTTTTCTATTATATTTCCCATTTGGTTATTTCTGGAATCAGGAAATACATTTAATTTTTAAAAAATTGATCTTATTTCCCCTAAGCTTGGTAAACACTCTTATTAAAATTTAAAATGTATATGTGTTATACACTCCCTGCATATATTGTATCTTTTACAGTGATGTTTAATCTATAGAACTAAAGGATCTAATGTGGTTTGGGTGGTCAGGGAAGGCTTCTGTAAGGTAGTGATATTGAACTCTGATATTCTGGTGAGAAAAAAAGGTGGTCCAAGCATAGGAGATGGTATGAGCACAGTCTACAAGATTATATCACTTACAAATTTTGTCTTTGTCTCCTTCTTTATACCTTTGTTGTTGGTAATTTTTGTCTAATTATGTTTGTTAGGATCTTCAGTATTATGTTAGGCAGTTAGGATAATAAAATAATAAAAAACAATCTAATGTAGTTCCTGATGTTAGAGAGAATTGTCCAAAATTTCTCTAGTGAGCAGGTAATTTGCTGGAGATTCTATATCCTATATAATAAAAGCCTAATATGCAAATTGACTGAACTGTGGAATGACTAGTCACTATGATTTGCACTAACCACCAGGAGGCAGATGCTCAAGGCAGGAGCTGCCCACAGGCCCCAATCACCCCACTGGTTGCCCCACAGATTGACCCTGATCACTGGCCAGACCTAGGGAACCTACCTGCATGGATTTTGTGTACTGGGCCTCTAATACATATATATTTTTTTTTCTTTCACATATTGAGAAAATTTCTTCTATAGCATACAGGCAGATGCTCAGTAGCCTGTGTTTGAATGACCATTAAGGATTATTTTATTTGACAGTCCCATTCCACAACCACTGAGCTCTGTCAATGGAACCTCATGAGGGCAGTGACCATTGTGGACTCAGACATTCAATACTGAATGAATAAATAAATGAACGGATGAATGAATGAATGAATGAATGAATGGAAGATCACTAATAAGTATTTGTTGAACTAATGAAAGTTAGCAAGTTACTTTTTAAACTGAACCAAAAATCTAGCTGCTTCTCACACCCCTAATAAAATTAATAGAGGCCATGGCAGTGTTATTCTGACATCCTTTGAGCACCTCATGCCATCCGCTGGTCATTTGACATATGAGTCAATCATAGAACATTCTGCCACTGGTTATTAGACATTGCTTCTAAAGATTCACATTTATTTGAACCAAAGCCAGGTATTAGGTCTAGTAATAATTAATGCCGTTTTCTAATACTTTTTTAAATCGAATTTATTTAAACAATACAACAAAATTTAATCAACAATATAGTTGCCGTTGTTTTCTACTACTTGTGCCCAACACTCAGGAAGCATTTTAATCCCTCTGTTGTAAAATTCTTGTGATTTTGATGCAAAAAATTTGGTCAATGCATTTTTGAGGCATTCTTCATTATTAAATTTTTTTCCAAGAAGAAAGTTTTGCAAAGAACGAAACAAATGGTAATCGGAAGGGGCAATATTAGGAGAATATGCAGGTTGAGGGAGAACTTCCCATTCCAACTGGCGCAGTTTTTCAGCAGTGATTCTTGCAGTATGTGGTCGTGCGTTATCGTGGTGAAGAATTACGCCCTTCTGATTAATCAGCGCGGGTTCTTTTTCTCTTAAAGCTTGGGCTAACCTTTCCAATTGGGCACTATACACTGCACTTGTAATGGTTTGGTTAGATGGTAAAAGTTCATAATGAAGAATTCCTTTAAAATTCCACCAAACACACAACATCACTTTTTTCGCATGCAAGTCAGGTTTTGGCGTGGGCTGCAGAGCCTCATTTTTGTCCAACCATTGAGGCCGCCTTTTCAAATTAACATACAGCACCCATTGTTTATCTCCGGTAACAATTTGCTCAAAAAACGGCAAACGGTTTTGACGAGAGAGGAGTGAACTGCAAATTGTGACTCTTTGATTACGGTTGGTTGTTGTCGGTCAAGTCATGAGGAACCCATTTTCCAAACTTTTGGACTTTGCCAAGTGCACGCAATTGATTGGAAATTGTTTTTTGTGAACAATTTAAAGTTGTAGCAAGCTCTTGTTGGGTAATTTGAGGATTTTGCACCAAAAGAGCTTGAAGAGCTTCTTGATCAAAATTGGACACACGGCCTCGACCTCTCTTGTCATCTAACGAAAAGTTTCCCTCGCGAAATTTCTCAAACCAACGCTGGCATTTTCTGGCTCTAACTGCATCTTGACCAAGAGCACTACAGATGTTTTTTGAAGCCTCCCTTGCTTTTCTTCCTAATTGGAACTCGTAAAGCATGCAGTGCTGAATATGCTCTTCATCTGCCATCTTCTTAGCCCTAGTTTTGCAACAAAAACCAAACCAAACACAAACTTTTTCAAGCAAAACTTGTTAATTGCACTTCACACGTTCTGTAGATACCACGTGTTTGAAGGTTATGTCAATACAAGTCAACGCCAAGCAAGATTTTAAACGAATGTTTAAAAACGACATTAATTATTACTAGACCCAATATACCGTATTTTTCGGACCATAAGACGCTCCGGACCATAAGACGCACCAGTTTTTAGAGAAGGGAAATGAAGAAAAAAAGATTCTGAAGCAAATAGTGTCCTAAAATATTTTATGTGCATTAAAACCCAACATCACAGTCATAAACACATGTAATCAACCCTGTAAAGTAAACAGCAGCATTTAGAACCATTTTAGAGCCAGGCAAGCACACAGAGACCACACAGAGCCGGGCAAGTAAAAAAACTTTTTTTTAAAGTATATGTGTAGGCTAAAAAAAAATAATAATAAAGTATATGTGTAGGCTATATTTGGACCATAAGACGCAGGGACTTTTTCCCCCCACTTCTGCGAGGGGAAAAGTGCGTCTTATGGTCCGAAAAATACGGTATATACTCTCCTTAATGGAATAATTGCTTATTTCATTTTCTCCTTAAAGTTGGCCATTCATCTCATGCCACTGTCTTTCCTTTTATATATGCTGTCCATGAAGTATTGAAAGTGATTATCCTGAATTAAGATAAGAATAATCATAAAGGATTGTCTTAGTGTGTGGCTATAGGGTTTAGAATTCCAGGATTGCATTAGAGAGATGTTGGGTATAGTGGAAGGCTTAAAGTTTACATAAGAAAGTCAGAGCTGAAAGAGTGAGTAAGGAGATATATATAGTGGCCAGATTATTATGATCTCTGAATGCATAATAATCTGTCCACTTATTCAGTCAGTGTGTGTGTGTGTGTGTGTGTGTGTGTGTGTGTGTGCATGGGTGGGGTCCAACCAGCCTGGCCAGGGGGAAGGGACATGGTTGGTTAGCCAGCCTGCCTGCTGCCCAATCACCCATGTCGAACTCCTGGTTGAGGGTACAATTTGCATATTAGCCTTTTATTATATAGGATATATACTGAGTGGCCAGATTATTATATATTCAGAGATCATAATAATCTTGCCACTCAGTGTGCATGTATGTGTGTGTGTGTGTGTGTGTGTGTGTGTGTGTGTGTGTATCCTATCTAATAAAAGGGTAATATACAAATTGACTGTCATCTGTTACAAAGATGGTGGTACCCAGTCCTCTCAGCCCCATTGGAGTCCCCCAGTCCTAGGGGCAGGGGGGCAGCCACTGAGAGCAGGCAGTTTGAGCAGCCTGGAGGAATGCTTGCTTAATCGCTGCAGCAATGAGGCAAGCATTCCACCCCAGCCATGGAAGGCCTCTGGTTAGCAGGCATGGAGTGGCCAGGGGAATGGGGGACACTTGTGTTGTTGCCCTGGTAATGAGGCAATTGTTCTACGCCCAGCCATGGATGGGCCTCTGGGCCGTGGAGCAGCCAAGCCCTGAAGAGAGCTACTGGCACAAAGATTCGTGTGCAGAGCTAAATATATATATATATACATATATATATATATATATATATATATATATATATATATATATATATGAATAACTGAGGGAAGTTGGTTAGCATATTATAGGCAGTTAGGTAAAAATATCTTAGTACTTTTAAATACTTTATATTGATTCTAATCTTATATGAAATTCCCATTTCAAAAAGAATTACATTTAGTATTAGTTAAGTACAATAATACCAAATATTAGAATGCCTTGGTTTTAGAAATTGATTACTTATTCCTGAATTGGGACTTTACCCAAAAGCCTTTGATGACTCCCTGTTGCTGAGAAAGTGAAGGCTGATTCATGTAGCCCTGGCCAGCTCTGTCCACCTCCTCTCCCACCCTGTACACTCTGTGCTCTGGGCACATGTAACACAATCTTACCATAGGGTTTTCCTTTCCTTTCACTTCTGGAAGAGACCGGCCCACCTATGGAGGACTTGCTAAAAGATTATAAAACTAGTGTTAAATGCCACACTGAGGATATAAAACACAGAGATGGAAAGAGTTGACGGTAAGGACTAAGGAAAGAGGCTGAGCTTAACTATTGTACCTGACATAATAAAGCTAAAAGTGAGTGCTTCTTTGGGAGCAGGCTGTACGTCCACTAAAGAAAAGGCAAAGGTGTGTGTGGGTCCAGCACCAGGGAGGCAGCTGGGTACATCTTAAAAATGAACCCATCCAAAAGGATCTATGGAAAAAGCAACTGGGTTTATCCCTAAAGATCAGGAAGGAAAGGGAGTCCTGCCTGACCAGAGCAGTGAAGAGATGGGGAGAAATAGAGAAGGGTAAATGTAATGAGTTTTTCAAGGATCATCATTTCTGCTCAGCTTTTCTGCCTGGGCTGGTCAGTGTGTTTAAATGTCCTGGTCAGAGTAGCAGGTGTGGAATATTTGAATCCTGGAGGGGCAACAGGTGGTAGAAAGGGCAGCTTGGAGAAGAACAAATGGATCGAATGAGGTTAGGCACCGAAGGGCTTTCTGGAGAATGGCGTTTGAGGCAAGACTTCTCCTGCCTGGAACTGTTGATTTAGCACAATAGGAGAAACCACACATGCTTATACACCCTGAGGCTGATCTGCAGCTTGGAGGCTCCGAAGGCCAGGGAAGGCCCGGCTCTGTGTGGAGCACTTACGTAGCTTGTGACCACAAGAACTTTCGGGCAACATAACAGACGATTATCGTTCGTTATGCGCTCAGTTGTGAACCAAAACAAACCGTAGCAACCGCTGTGCAAGTGCAGCCTCTGATAATCCTGACTGTGTTTGAGAGGGGACAGCAGTGGGTTTGTGGGCTTCTGACTACAAAGCAACCAAAACATAAATGGGAATTATTTCCCCTATTGCCTTCAGGAAGAAAAAAAAATTCCTACTCCTTAGCGTGTCCTAAAGGGACCTTTATGATCTGACCCCTATGTGACCTTCCTTTCATAAGTTTGGCATTTTCTTTTTGCATCTCCTGCTCCATAGCTGTCTGACTTTGAGCAAGTTTTATAACCCCTCTAAACCTCAGTTCTCTCATCTGTAAAATGGGGATAGAGCTACCTATCTTACAGGCCTGTGATAATTATTATGCAAAATAGTGCAAATGAGGCCACTATCAGTCTTTTGCTCACAGCATAAGCCAAGTCAACATTAGTGTGATTTGTGTTATGATTACTGTATATTCTGTATTCTAGCCAAAGCACAACACATTCTTCAAACTGTTTCAGACTAAGAATTTACCCCTTTATCCGGGTACTTATCAGAGTATCTTGCCATTCTTGGATTCACCATCAGACATTCTAACCATATTGAAAACTAGAACAAGGACAGTATCTTTTTCATTTCTGTTTTCCCAGGGCCTGACACATAGTAGGTGCTCAATTAAAGGCTTACTGTTCTGGAGAAGCTTGATTCCCAATAGGCCCAGATGCTTCCTGGGGCCTCCTCTCCTTCCTCAGGGTAGGTACTTACCCTGTATCAGAAACCACACAGGTGCTAGCATGCATCATCTCAGTCATAGCCCTCAACCCTAAAAGGCAACTGTTATGTAAAGTCTTAAGAAAAGAGTGCAGAGCCTCAATTAACAGAAATACCTAAGTATAAACATATTTTTAACCATCAACCCAGGAGGAACACAATTTAAGATCCAAGCAATCCTCTTGGTCTGGCCTCAAAAATGAGACTTGGATTTTTTCCACCTAAAACCTACTGCATCTGCAGCCATCCCCATTTGCACCTTACCAGGACTAACCATATCTGTCTGTACTCAGGACTCAGAAAAGTATAGATTAAATATTTCCTGTCTTTAAAAAGTAAGAGTCCAGAAAGCTAAATAGTCATCTCTCTCATTGATTTCTTTAGGCAAGTAGTATGTCAGGGCTTTCTCTGCATTGTCTCTCATCCTCTGGAACACTCTGGAAGGTGAATACTTTTGTCTGTCTTTCATGTGGGAGGGAACTAAGGTTCACCAGAGTCTCGTCTCTTGCTGCCTGGAGCCATCATTCTGACTTAGCTGAACCCAAACTCCTTTCTTCATGGCACCAGTCTGTTTCTGGGAAGCAGTGTCACCAGTGCCCAGCCTCATTAACCAGTGCACCCATCTCTGAATCCCCGAGTTAGGCGTTGAGGGCTGTCGTCTCCCGTCATGGCCAAGTGTTCAGTCACTACCCCACAGGAGCAGGCCAGTGAACTGGAAAAATAGCTCTTACTCCTAACTCTGACATCTGCCCCTCAAGTGAGATCCAGATTCTCAAATTGCTGGGCCAAGGGTGAATCAGCCCACAGCACACAGAGGGTATCAGCTCACCGAGAGTTCTGCCAGAATTCACACATCCTTAAAGCCAGCCTGGCTGGCCCTGGGGGCCAGTTTCATTTGCTCTTGTCTCAGATTGGCATGATGAGTGGAAAGGGGGGAGGGGTGCAGGACCTCAGAGTAGATACCAATCTCCAGAGCCAGGTTGGGGTTGCTCAATAAGAGCACTCTTATGCAGCACCCTTACCCTCGCAGGCACCCAGAGGCCCTTTTCTGTAAATCCAAAGCAAAAGTAAACATCTGGGAAGGGCTGGTTCCACTGATCTCCTTGTTGTTCATTTGACTTTCCTGGTTCCCATGTAGCAAGAGTCAGCCAGGTACTACATGGAAGAGACATTGGAGTCTGACAGACCCAGGTCAAACCCCGCTTCTACCACTTGGCACTTGTGTGACCAACAGCATGGCTTTTAATATTTTTTTTTACTTAAAATTTATTGGGTGACATTGGTCAACAGGAGCATACAGGTTTCATATGTGGATTTCTAAGTTACAAAATCTGCAGATAGCTACAGAACTACAATAATCAAAAGAGCATGGTATTGGCAGAGAAACAGACACACAGATCAATGGAATGGATAGAGAGCCCACATATCAAACCACATATATATGGATAGTTAGTTTTTGACAGAGGAGCCAGAAATGCACATTGGAATAAAGATCGTCCCTTCAATAAATGGTGCTTGAAAAAACTGGAAAGCTACATGCAAACAAATGAAACTATGACAGTTTGAACATTTCCGAGTCCCCGTTTCTTTTTCTTTAAACTGGAGGAAATGGCAAGCACATGAAGATGCACATAAGAATGCGTAGCAACTAATCAGCACGTAGTAGGTACTTGACATATGTGAGCTGCCTTCCCTCCTGTGTTCATTTGTAAAGCCTTTCTAAAAAAGGACTAGAAGCCATTAAAATTGTCATTTGTTACATTGTGAGCTAAATCCATTACTGATTAATAACACTGAAACTCTATTTCAACCGCTCTCCCAGAACTGTAACTCTGTCCTACATGGTGTCATGTGTTTTACAGATCTCTGCTTTTGTCTCCCTCCCCCCATTCCTTTTTCTAAGGAAGTCCAGATGGGCAGGGATACGTTCTCATAAGCTGGAGAGCCTAAGCCAGGGGTGAAAATCAGGCCTGCTTCACACGCAGATGATCTATTCATAACAAAAGCTGCCTCCTGGCCATTGCCCACAGCTGAACACTGTTAGTCTGAAGCCATCATTTCATTTGTTTCTGATTGTTCTGCAATGTTTACATATCTGAAGTATTAGCCTGGCCTTTTACAGGAGTGCAGGCGGAGGGCAAAGCCTCCCAGACCCACTTTCTTTCTGAGCGCCTTTCTTCTGTTAGTGCCTGCCTCTGTGTTATAAGCCATTTCTCTTTTATTGGAGCCCATTTACACGGGGAAACAAAATGTAAATTGTTTCTTTTTCTTTTTTTTTCTTTAACTGAGACAGCATTCTCAAAGAACTGCTATTTAATGTGGAGAAGAGAGGAAAGGTATCCCTAGATATTCCCTCCCTCCCTCTCTTCCTTTCTTCCTCCTTCCTTCTCTATCATATTAGAAAATTGCAAGGGACATATTCCATTCAGGGCACAGGAGAAGCTGGGCTGACACCAGGTCAATGTTAAAGAAGGTGCTATCCACCTCTTGTGTCCTTGCTTCTCATTTTTACAATCTTGTTTTCTCTCCCCCCTCCCCCATTTTTTTTAAGTGTCTTGGGAAGGGTATGGACTCTTGAGTCATATTTGAGTTTAAACCCTGGTTTTCCCTGTTGGTATGCTTGGGAACTTGAGTTAATGTCTCTGAAGCTCGGTTTCCTTCTCCATCAAAACTGGATGTAACGCAGGCATGCCCAGCACCTTAGGAAGGGGACTGTGTGTGCAAGTGTCCCACGTGGAGATGACAGAAGGCTTCAGAGCACATGTCACCCCAGCTAATGGCAGTAGCTCCCTGGCACACTGGCTTCATCCAGAATGGTAGGGCATGGGGGGGGGCATCTGTCTGCTTGGATGCTGGTGCAGGTGCCATTGATGTGCAGTCACTGGCCACACAGTAGGTAGCCAGAGAACGTTGGGTTTCACATCCTCTTTCTCCATCCCTCTTTCCTGACCCCTTCCCACCCAACCATCCCTACACATTAACACTCTCATCAGTTTCCTTCCTTATGGAGCAGGTGTAAGGGATAAACTCCGTCAGTCACCCTGAGCACCTCAGCTGACGTTCCATAAACATTGCAAAGCGGTATAGCGCTTCTGCAGCTACTCAGTAGGGGAGCTACCCAAGTGTCTGTGCAAAGTTTTATCCTCTTCATCCATCCCACGTAGCCTGTCATCTTCAATAAGGCCAGAAACAGACAGAGAGTTCTGCCTATGAGGATTCTTCAAGTCCCACATTCCAGTACTAAACCTGGGGAGCAGGAATGGATTCTGTAGAGACCACTTCCAAAAGGCAGTGATGGATGTGGAAACATGGAAATTCGGACTTTCCTGAGAAGATGCCTTGGCATACATCAGCCAAGGCTCTCTCTGCCTTTACACAATAGGTTTGTAACAGGGGAAACCCTGTTTTCCTTATTCCCACGACAGATCTTGCAATGAGAAGTCAATCCATCTGGGTGATAGTGTTGATTCCCTAAAGGAGTCGGTACAACCTCTGGACCCCGCTTTAGAATTCTAATCAAGATGGTTTCCATTTACTTTTTAAAATTAAATGCCCACATGTACTCCAATCCATAAAGAAGAAGTACACCTTGGCCAGGATGGAGGTGATGATATTAACACAGGCTGTATACATATTTCTGGGTCACTAACTGTACCAAGGCCTATGATAGACTGTGTAAGCTCAATCTGTACAAATCTAAAAAAAGTCAAGAATGAACACACCAAGGATCATGGTCACACATCAAGTTAAGATAGAACATTGAGAGTCAAAGCAGGAATTCTAGGTCTGATCTGTATGAGATGATATCTTAGACCAGAGAGTAACAGAGAGACAGGAAAAGACAGTGTGTGTGATTTAACAGGAAAAATTGGCTATCTGGTGGAGGCGCTGTGTAATAGGGTCCCATGCGCTAGTTGCAAAGGAGAAGGCTGTGTCAACCTTGTCTGCACCTGCTGGTCAGCCTGCGTGTGGGGCTGCCTCCAAGCACCTGCTTAACTGCACCCTGAGGCTTGGAAGAAGGAGCTGCTTTTCCTAACCGCTAATGCAGAATCAAAGCAGGGTGCGGACCAGGCTGGGTTTGAGAACCACCTAACAATTGGTACCATACTCATTCCTGGGTGATATAACAGAAAGAGAAGATATGATTCTGACGCTGAGGGACCAATTCATTTTGTGACATCGGAGCAAAAGAACAAAGAATCCACGCTGATGCATACTGCGCAGACAGAGCAGCCTTCCTGCTCACTCCCTCATTACCTCATCCCCAGGCCTCTACCCTTACTGAATCTACAGAAGAGACCAATAACTGTTTACCTACCATGCCTTGTTTGGGCTGTGAAGAAAATGCAAGATAAGATTTCACATCTTTGGAGTTATAAAGCTCTTGGTGCTTTCAAAGCTGAAAGCCAGTCTGAGTTCCCTGGAGTCAATGGGGCAAGTGCACAGGGATGCCAAGTGTGGCTCCTTGTCCATAGGGGAAGGGAAGTTTGGGAAAACTTTAGGAAGGCTTCAAAGTTTTCTCAGCTATTTAGTCTCTCTTGCAAAGCAGCATTGGGTGCATTTATTATCGGTGAGTGAGAAACGTGTGGATTCCATGTCTATTGTGACCACAACTGGGTTTCAGAATCATGAAGAATGAGGAATCCAGGGTTTAAGGAATCCAGTAAAGTTTGAAAATAAT
Source organism: Pipistrellus kuhlii (assembly GCF_014108245.1). Taxonomy (NCBI): domain Eukaryota; kingdom Metazoa; phylum Chordata; class Mammalia; order Chiroptera; family Vespertilionidae; genus Pipistrellus; species Pipistrellus kuhlii. The sequence goes on along the minus strand of NW_023425515.1, from coordinate 156,418,782 downwards.
TCAGAACATTGCAGACACTATTTGGCTGCCTCCCTCTAACCCAAATTCGGGGACTCTGGACGGAGGTGACAGACCTGCTCAGTGCCCTCCTGCCCCTCACCTGGCCAAGCCCCAGCCAGGACTTCTCTGTGAGCAGGTTTTATTATTCTTATTTTGCTCCAATGGAAATAAAGAGACTGTGTTTCTAAGAAGGGCAAACCTGTTACTGGAGGAATCTTAACATTTCAGAAACATCCAAATAGAGGTGAGGAAAAGCTTGGGAGTCTGAACGGTATTACCACTCACCCCTTAGAGGTGACTGGACATGTATGATATTCTAGTATTGGTCAATGTTAGGGACATTGCTCTGTTAGTCAGAATTTTAGCCATGCTTTGCATTTGTGTGGTGCCTCAGGTTTCAAAGGGTATTACATACATATTACATATTAAGTACATATTACATACACTTACACACATAACGTGTGTTTTGACAGCCCACAGTTTGGAAGTACAGAGGTTTAAGGGAAGATGTAGGGAGGAGCACCTAACCCAGCACTGGGGTAGAAGTCAGGGTTTAGAGCAGGGGAGGAGGGTAGTGGACGGGGGGAACATTCAGCCAGCAGGCCATATAAAGCACACAAAATCATTTGGTCTGGCCCTGACAAAGTATTAGGGTTGAGTTAGTTAAATGTTTGATCAAATATAGCAGGCTAATTTTTGAGTTGGTGATTTTATATGGCCCACGAATGATGTTATAAATATTCAAATGGCCCCTGGCAGAAAAAAAGGTTCCCCACCCCTGGCTTAGAGAAAGCTTCCCAGAGCAGTGACTTTGAGTGGAAGGACATGTGAGGGTTAGTCAGCAGACAGTGAGAGGGAATGCCTTTTAGACAGAGAGAGGAAAATTTATGAGGATGCAGAGATAAGAAAGAAAATGGGACATTGAGGGATTTCCTAGGTTGTGATAAGCTTACTGCAGTGAAAAACAATGGGTGCAAAGGATGGGGACATGATAACATGTGTGATTAGGCCAGACAAGTAGATAAAAGCCAGATCAGAACAGTCTCCTGTCATGGGGAACATCTAAAGGGTTGAAGTGGGGAAAATGATATAATTAGGTGTGTGTATTGGAACGATCATTGTGCTGGAGGCATGGAAGTTGGAGGCTGAGCCAGCTTGTGAAGGGGTGAAGGGTGGGGAACAATATTTGAGGCAGGGACACCACCTTAATCACTGTTGCAATAATCCAAGCAAGAGGTGTTACAGGGCTGGACTAATATAGTGGCAATGGGGAGAAGCAGAAGAACCTGTATTTGAAAAATAGAGATGACAGTACATGTGATGTATGGTGGGCAGAAGAAAGAGAAGAAAAAGTCAAGAATGGTATCCTATCAGATGGGTAAATAGGGTACCATTCATTGAGACAGGAACCCCAAAACAAGAGTGGCCAAGAGAGGAAGGAGGGCAAGCTCTATTTTAGACATGTTGAGTAGACATTCAGGTCAAATGTCCAATATAGAGCCCAAGAGCAAGATCTGAGTTTGGGATAAATATTTGGGACTCCACAGCCTACAAATTATTATTACACACATGGGAGCAGATGGGCTGTCCTCGAGAGATGAGGTGAGTGAGATGAGCACAGAGGAGGCATGCAGGAGGAGGAAGAGCGTACCAAAGAGACAGAGGGAGAAAGGGCTAGAGGCTGGACCAAACCGAAGACTTTGGGCTCCATATCTTTCCACTGTTCCATAAAGGAATAGCATTAACTGTCTGTTTCACATTTCTTGAGAGTATTTATGTCCTCGAGTATACGTTATACCACTTAGGACTCATACAGAACTCAGTGGTAAATAAGATGATCCCCATTTTTAGATGAAGAAATTGAGTCTCAGAGAGGCTCGAAGGCTAATAAATGACATATCAGAATTGAAACCCAGATTAGTATGACTCCAAGGTCTATGTATCCTCACACCACTAAACCACATTCACTGCTCTACACATGCCCTCAAATGATTCATTACACTTGAATCTGAAAGTGTAGACATGGAGGTGACTGCTTAGAGCCCCATTCATAAACGGAATTCGCTGTGCTCTTTCTGCATTGTGCAGTGAGTAGGGAGTTGGCTGGAATGTGAATAAATGTTCTTTTCTAGTAAGATGATAGCACAACCCATTTGGAAGGAGAGATGAGCCACCACGGAAATACTCAGTCCCACACATGCTTGCGGCTACCCTCTGAAATTCCCAACCTGGCTGGAGGCACTCAAAACAAAACCTCCTGCTCCCTCCCAGGACCACTGGCGCCTGGAGCCTGCCTCCTGCCCCTGCCAGAGGCTTAGGCCAACCTCCCGGGTGATGGGGAGGGGAGGGCAGAAGTTGATGGTGCTAGAGTTGCTCCCTGCTCTGAGCCCAGTCATCTCTCCCCAGGGAGGTGTGAGCAGGCGCCTGGGCTTTATCACCGCAGGGAAAGTCAGCCGACAGTAACACAGTAACTGGGTTTTGGGTGAACCTCAGCCAGTGGCATCCACGCATGGAGCCAGGTTGGGTGCACGCATGAAAAGAGTCAGGAGCACATGGGGAGAAGCTTCTAATCCCTGCTCAACCACCTCTGATCCTTTGCTAACCCTCCTCACACCTGTCTCTTCAGCTGGAAGTGGGCTGTGGAGGTTTAACCCCACAACCTCACAGGGTAATTGTAAGCCTGGATGCAGATGTCCACTCACAAGTCACTGGATGTCTGATTTGCTCTCCAGCCCAGTGCTGCACCCCAGCTCCTACTAGACTGTAAACTTCAGGAGAACAGGGAGCATGTCCCTTATGTGGCTCAGAGGCCAATGTTTCTACATCTTTTCATGTTTAAAACAGTAGTTTGAATTAGTGTGTACCCAATAAATATTGGCGGAATATTTACCCAACTAATGTAAGATACTGTAGACAGTAGCCATTAAATATAATCCTAAAGACCACAGTCAAGAAACCCTGCAGTACTCAGCCGGTGTGGCTCAGTGGTTGAGCATTTACCTATAATCCAGGAGGTCAAAATTTGATTCCTGATTTGGGCACATGCCTGGGTTTTGGACTTGATCCCCACTGTGGGGCATGCAGGAGGCAGCCAATTAACAATTCTGTCTCATTGTTGATGTTACTCTCTCTCCCTCTCCCTTTCTCTCTGAAATCAATCAAAATATATTTTTTTAAAAACAAAAGCCTGAAGTAATCTTGGCCACAGGTGAGAGAGCAGTGGAGGAAAGTGGGTACTTGGATAAGCTCCAAGAGACTGCCCAGTGCAACCCCATGAGCCCAGGCTATGTGAGGGCAGAGTCCATGCAGAAATGGCTTGTTGGAGAGTTCTGCTTGACCAGCTGGGATGGAATGACTCAACTTTATGAAATCTTAGAGGATTTTGAAGACCAAAAAAAAAATGTGAAACATCTCTAGTTCAGTTTTATTTATACATGAGGAAAAGGAGGTCTAAGGAGGAAATAAGTTGATAGTTTATAGCTTGGGTCCTGAACTTCCTTCTCTACTGTTCACTAATTATTTAATCTCTGTCACCTTCCTTTGGTAGAGTAAGTATAATAATAAAACCTACCTCATTGGGTTGTCACAAGTAGAAAATGTGCCAGTGTCTAAAGAGCCTAGAAGCTTCTTTGGCACAATAATAAACCCACAATAACTTTAGCAATTGCATTTTATTATTTCATTCTCATTTCCCTATTGTTATTGACTGACTTAGAGAGTGGTTTTATTGAAGCTTTTTCCCACCCACAGTTGTTCAAAAATTGATTTTTTTTACAATCAGAAGAGTATGTTGTTGCTAAAATACAGCCATCTTTCAAACCCTATGCTTTTTTATTAAAGTAAGTTGCAGAACTTTAAGCTAAGCCCTCATGAAAATCAGAATGCTTATTCAGCTTCATGGCTCTGAGCTTTGCTCACACAGCCCTTCCTGCCCAGATGCCCTGCCCTCTCTGCCTAAGGAAACACTTACTCCTCCATCCCAGCTCTGAGATGACCAACTTGGGAAGCGCTCACTCTTTTCCAGGCAGTTTGGGCTCCTACAATGTTCCTCTCCTACCTCACCTAACAGCTGGCTTATGTTGTTGTGATTTTTATGACTGCCTGCTCAGACTAGGAGCTCCTTGAGGAAAGGACTGTGTTACATTTATTATTATTATTATTATTATTATTATTATTTTCCTTATTATTTCAGCTTTGTTATCAATCTCAGTGCCTGGCATGTACTGTGCAGAATGTTTTATTTCATTATGGGTTTCAATAATTATTTATATTAAAGAATATGTCAAATGTCTGCATACAGTAACAGTACTAAATTGAACACCCATGTACCAACACCCATGAAAAGCAATATCATGAAAGAGAATATTGCCACTATCTTTGACATGCAAATTTTAACTGTAAATGTTAACTATCTTCTTCTTGTATGTTACTTAATATTCTGGCTATTTGAAGCAATTTTAGATCTTTATTTGAACTTGCCCATAATAAACAATGCTCCAAGTTTATACCACCTGAAAATATAGCTTTGTTTCTATATCTTCTTCTGCTTCGTTATCAAGAATATTGACTCAGTAGGCCAAGGAAGAATCTAGAAACCTCTTTGTAGAGATATGGTCATTCAACCCAGTCACCTGACTGGCCCATCACACACTCCATATTTCAAGGAGAACTAAGATTTACTTGGTATTTAACGCAAATGATCCACTCTTTATATGTGATAGCTTATTTAATCTTTATAAAAATTCTCCAACATTCATATCATTGCTACCATTTTGGAAATGTGGAAAAGGAGGCCCAGGAAGATTGCCTTGTGTGAGATCCCTATGAGTACAGTACAGAAATTAAATCACTTGATCCCCATAAAAAGAAGAGAAACCAGAACTGACTAGAATGGCCATTGGGAATAGAATCAAGATAGGACTTGGACTGAGTCATGCTCTCTCCTTGTTTCTTCACAAACATATCAGGGAAAACCTATCAAAAGTCTTTTGGAAATTAAGATTCCCTGACCTACTTGTGTTTAAGGCCATCTCCTTCCATTTGAGTGAGTGCCTGTTGGTTATAACAGCTCTTGCTTTCTGCCCTTGAAAGGGAAAGGAAGGATTCAAGTGGCAGCCTAAAATCCTGACCATACTTTGGCAGAGCTGCATCTAGAACCTGCAGAGTGGGATGTCTGGCTACTTTGTATTTTTTATCACATTGGGCATCTTATTTAACTCTCTACCTCAGTTTACACATCTATAAAATAGGAATAATGACAGAATCTTCCCTTAGGATTTTTATGAGAATTAAGTGATTTAATTCCTGTAATGTCCTTAAAATAAGGCCTTTTGTCAGTACCCACTCAATCTTAGCTATTGTTGTTGCCAACAGCACCATTATTACTGGGAAGCCAGTGTCCTGTATGGACACCTGTCATCAGCAGAGCAGAATGAAAATAACTCTCTTCTTTCGGGTAAGAGAGCAGCCTCCGTGCCAAGATAGCCATCAGCATGCAAACAGCTTTCACAAAAATATTTTTAAATATTTAGGTGGATTGCAGAGGATTAAAGCACTCATAAATATACAAACGTGCTTTCTTTTTCTCCCTCAAAACAAGTTGTGTTCGGTTCCTCCATGAGCACAGGGCCTGGGCATGTTGGAAAGTGCTGTGGGAAGCATACTGCTGTGTCTTTGCTGCCTTGCTTTATCCAGGATGTCTGATGAGAAGCATGTAACTCCAAATGTCTTAGCACAAACAGGAGTCCACTCAGAACTTGCTCCCTGGACAGAGCCAGGCAGAGCCTCCCACTGGCGTACTGAGCAGCAGAACCACAATCTTTTTTTTTTTTTTTAATATTTTTATTGATTTTTTTACAGAGAGGAAGAGAGAGGGATATAGACTTAGAAACATCGATGAGAGAGAATCATCGATCAGCTGCCTCTTGCACACCTTACCGGGGATGTGCCCGCAACCAAGGCACATGCCCTTGACCAGAATCGAACCTGGGACCTTTCAGTCTGCAGGCTGACACTCTATCCACTGAGCCAAACCAGTTTTGGCCAGAACCACAATCTTCTATGAAGTCCTGCTGTTTCACCTCAACTGGTGAAATCCTCCAAGTCTAAGCTCATGTCCATTCTCTAAGAAGCCACCTCTGGACCACCTCCCTCCTCACTCCCAGTGCTCCTTCACATTTTATGTTTTTCTCTACAATCCTGTGCACCACACTGTGTACTTTGTGTGTGTGTGTGTGTGTGTGTGTGAGAGTGTGTGTGTTTAAAATATGGTTTTATTGATTTCAGAGAGAGAAATAGAAACATCAATGATGAGAGAGAATCATTGATCGGCTGCCTCCTACTGGGGATTGAGCCTGCAGCCCCGGCATGTGCCCTGAAAGGGAGTCAAACCATAACCTCCTGGTTCTTATGTCAACACTCAACCATTGAGCCACACTGTCTGGGCCACACTGTGTTTTGTTTGCTCATTTCCTTGTGGAGCTCCCTCTAGAGCACAAGTGTCAAACACAAGGCCCGCGGGCCAAATCCGTCCCACCAGGCCTTGCAGTGTGGCCCGCACCGCGCTGACATCACTGCACTCCGCTGCATTTCCATCACAATGACAGTTTATGTCTGTTCAGTAAACCATTCGGCCAGCGATTTAGGCTGGATTTTAGATTTTGGCCCCTTCTCTGATTGAGTTCGACACCCCTACTCTAGATGGACAGCTTCTTGAAAATAAGAACCTTAATTTATCTCTGTGTCCCTAGGACCCAACAGAGGGAGATGGCATGCTGTAGGGTGATTAATAACTGCTGGTAACAAACATGCTAGGTAACAAACACATACAGCACCTTTGTGACATACAATAGGACGTGTTTTTGTTCACACATCCCTCCAGGCGATTCTGGTGACCTGGGCTTGTTAGCGGCTGGTCGACTACAGGGTTTGTTTTTGCTCTCATATATGTGAAGCATCACCTGCAATGCCTGGGCTGACGCAGTTCTGTTCATGACTTTCCATCCAGCAGGCGAGCCTGGGCCTGCTCTCATGGCAAAGGTAGAGGAGCAAGAGGTGGAGCAGAGAAACACACAGGCTTCTTGAGGGTGAGGCCTGGAAAACTGGCACAGTGTCCCCTCTACCTCATTCTGTTGGCCATAAACAACTAGGCTGGCCCAGATTCAAGAGGTGGGGACCCTACCCCTCAATGAGAGAAGCTGCAAGGCCACATTGCAAAGGGGGTAGATACCTGGATGGGTGGAAAATGGACATCGTGTTCATAATCAGTTCGCCATGTAGGGGGATCCATCAAGGAAATGGCTCATTATTTTCTTCCCAAACTGATCTCTTTTGCTGTCCTGGCATCTAAATGGATTTATGGGAAAGGTTTCCAAAGATGAAGCCATGCCCTTCCTTTAGAGGGAGTGACTTTGCTCCTGTGAAAGCTGTTTAATAAGAAGCTAAATGCCATCATCATATAATCACTGATGGGAGGATGAGAAGGCTCCTTCAAGCCCAAAGGTCAGTATTTTCACAGACCTTTTCTCTTTCTTTTCAGATTAGCAAAGACCCGATTTTTGTACCAGGTGTCTGGGGCCCTTATTTCTCAGCCATGGTTCCTGGGTTCTGGCTGAATGAAGGTGGACAGAGTGTTACTGGGAAACTGGTAAGTTGATCTGTAATGTTTTTACACCCATGACCAGTTCATTTGTCACACTACCCATACACTGAGTATCTGGAAGGTTTGCAGGATCCTAAATCAGAACTAACTTTCATAACCTATGGAGCATATGAAGCACGTGCTTGCCAGAGGAATAAATGTCAATCTGGGCGGTTATTACTAACCTATCTTCTCATCTGTCTTTCACCCAACAATCCTTTCATCATGGCAGCAAAAGTGATATTGTATTCTGTGAAAAGGACTGTGGTACTCCCCAGTCCAGATCCTTCCATGGTTCCCCATAGCCCTGGGGACATAGTTCAGACAGTTTTCTCTGTGCATCATTCCCTTGTGGTGTTTCCCTTCCAGTCCCACACCCATACTTGTCACCAAGGCTAGATCGCCTTCCTCATGCCTTATCCAGGACTTAGATTACTCCACTCCTCTGTGCCTTTGTGTGTGCTTTCCTCCTGCCCCCAAAGTTCTTTACCATCTTGATTGTTTTACTTGTCCTTTAAGACTTCTCTACTTCTTATCATATTCTGTTATGCTTATTGGTTTACTAACCTGCCTTTTCCAGAAATCTGTAAGATTCTTAAAGGCAGGAATGCCTTTCTTTGTATCCAGCTCAGTTCTTAGAAGGTACTTGCTAAACATTTGTTGAATTCCTGCAATTGTCCAACAGAGAATACAGAGATCCAGAAACTTGAACTGAGCACTGTGCCAGAGGTACAAGGCAGAGAGTTGGCACAAAGCAGAGTTCAGAGACTCTTTGCAGAGAAGAAGGCATTAGTGTTGAGCCTTATATGATAAATAAAAACAAATGAGGAAAGAAGGGTCGGAACACTCTTCAAGGCAGGAGAACTGGCATAAGAACAAAGACATGGGAGCGAAAATAACAAGGCATATTTGAGGGTAATTGCAAATAGTCCAGAATTTCAGCTGTGGCATAAACTTGTCTTAGAAGAATGACTTACCATAAAAGAGAGTTGGGCAGGGACCACATCATAAGAATTCCCTGTAAAACATGCTAAGGAATTGAATTTTATCTAGTTGACCAAGACCAAGGGGAACCAGTGAAAGGTTAGAAAAATGGACAGGATTGTTCAGATCTCTGTCATAAAACCTCTGGCTGGCAGCACTGAGAAGAAGGCCTGAGGACACGTGACTAGAGGCAAGGAGGCCAGTTTTAGTAGGTCCATCCATGGACCAAAAGCCATGAGGGCGTGGATGAAGACTGTGGTGCTGATGACCGAGGTAAAATGGGCAGACCCCGGAGGGATTAGACCTGGAAGGCAAGAGAAAATGAGACTTAGCCTCACTTACCCAACCTCACATCTACATGTTATTTTGAAATCATGTTTATGGCAGTGGTTCTCAACCTTTCTAATGCCGCGATACTTTAATACAGTTTCTCATGTTGTGGTGACCCCAACCATGAAATTATTTTTCTTGCTACTTCATAACTGTAAATTTGCTACTGTATGAATCATAATGTAAATATCTGTGTTTTCGGATGGTCTTAAAAAACCCTTCTAGCGGTTCTCAACCTGTTGAAAACAGCTAGTAAGATTGAGACCCACAGGTTGAGAACTGCGAGCAGGGTCGCCTAAGACTATCAGAAAACACATATATTTACATTATGATTCATAACAGTAACAAAATTACAATTATGAAGTAGCAACGAAAATAATTTTATGGTTGAGGGTCACCACAACATCAGGAACTGTATTAAAGGGTCAAAGCATTAGATACAATAGTTTGAAAACCACTGGTTTATGGTCTGATTCCCCACCAACTCTGCTAAATTATTCAGTCAAATTAAAAGTGACCTGCCCAGCCAGCATGGATCAATGGTTGATCATCGACCTATGAACCAGGAAGTCATGGTTCAATTCCTGGTCAGGGTACATGCCCAGGTTGCAAGTTCAATCCCTAGTAGGGGGCAGCCAATCAATGATTCTCTCTGATCATTGTTGTTTTTATCTCTCTCCCTCTCCTTTTTCCTTCCTCTCTGAAATTAATAAAAATGTATATATTTTTAAAAAGTGATCTGATCCAAGAAGGAAAAAGAATAAAAGAAAAAAAATTTTTTAAGAAGTGATCTGATCCAGAGCTGGATGGAGATGCAAGTACCCATTAATATCTAGTATTTCTCAGTGTGTTGCTATTTTATACTTAACTGCTTCAAATTCACTTTCAGAGTCAGGGAAGCATAGTTGGTGGATGGCTTCCAAGAGCATATTCTTTGCCCTTGTTCTTGTGACACACTGCAGAGATTAATTAAATGAGTTAGACCCCCGTTACTCCCTGGTTTTAAGGAGCTCCGTATCTAGTAGGCAAGCTCAGTGAGTGTAAAGTAAATAACATCTGATTGGTCTTAATAACCAGTGCTGGAAATGTCTGGGAGTGAGACATCACTGAATGTCTACAGCACATTGGGACGGAGCTTTACATTCTCCTGTTTAAACCAGTGCCATGTATTTATACAGCTTTCAATGTAAATATCTGTTCCTTTTCTGTGACACATTGAAACCCATTACTGAAATATAGCCTTTTTTAACCTTGCATCATGGTGCCATCACCCTTAGCCGACACAGAACTCATAGGAAACACAGCCCAGAGGCTTTTTACAACAAGGATAAGAATCCAGTAAACCAAGTCTTTGTGCCAGATGCATTGTCCATGAAGCTGTCCATCAACAGGTTTTCAGAGACTTGGTATGCAAATTGAACATCTGTGTCAGTCTGGAAATGCTTTTCCCAGTATTTGACTCCGAGTTTGCTCTGTTGCTATGGATATAAGCCATCTTCATCCAAATGTTATGTTATTGCAGAGAAGAGTAGGTTATTCCTCCTTCCTGAGCCAGAATTTAAATAAAAATTATAACTTCTTTACCATTAAAAAAACCTCCCATAAAAGTCCAGGATGGTGTTCCATAGGAGTCATGAGAATTGTTGGCCTTTATCTGGTTAGTTGATTGTGCACCATCAAGTAATCAGGCTGCATTTGTCATTCCATGTTGTGTAATTCTACATCTGTAGTTTCCTTGGACATATGGATGAGGTCTGATTGACTCATGGCTTACAGAGAATGAAATCTTAGGAAATCTAAACTCTAGCATAATAGGTTGAAATCTGAATCAAGAAGAAAACAGTCTCCTAAAGCATCAGTCCAGGGAGGGCAAGCAAAGAGATAGAAACAAAAAGTAAAATGAGAATAATAGTAATGATGGTAATACCGTAGTAGTAACAATAATCGCACCTTACTGAGTGTGTTTATCCACAGCAAGGATTTGTGTACATAATTTTGTTAATCCTTGAGTGGCATTCAAAACAATCACAACGCCTGATATTTTGAAGGCTTATTTCCCTGATTTCATTTCAAGAGTTTTGCACGTACTATCTCATTTAGTCCTCTCAAAACCCTGTAAGATAGGAACAGATATTGTCCATGTTTGTAGGTTGAGGAATTGAAAGCTGGAGTAGTAAGCACAGCCTGGAAAGATTACTGATGCCCTCACATGGCCTTTCTATTGTACATGGTTCCCTTGCAATTCACCTCTCCTTTTCCTTTCCTTCTTCTTTGTTCTTTCATGACAGCGCATTGCCGTCATAGAGGACATCGTAAGAGGAAGTGGCATCTTTTATGTTTTGTTTCAAATGCACATCGTCTCCCATATGCCATGTCTGAAAGTGTCTGTTCATTATTATATTGTCCCCAGTATATTCTAATCACAGTCGTAAATACATCCTCTAAAGCAGGAGAGAGGAGCATGAAGATGAGAAGCGAAGCCAAGGAGGGAAAAGAAGAGAGTTTAGAAAAATAAAAATGATCTAAACTCTAGATTTGCAAAATAGATATTTTGTCTCATTTCTACAATTAAATACAGATCTTCTATAACAAAGCAAGTTCTTCATTCCAAGCATGTGGATAAATTGGTACTTTGCAAAAAAAAAAAAAAAATGTCCATCTGGTTAACTTCAGGATGAAGAAAAAATAGGATAGGATCTTTTCTGGCTCTGGAAACCTTACTGTTTCATCTGACTGAGATTTGGACTCATTTTTTACTCATTTCAAGCTTGTGCCTCTAATATTTATTTCTCCTTAGAAAAGCACACACCCGCACCCCACAGATGATTGATTTCAGTTACATCAGTCAAGCACCCATCAGGATTGCCTCGTGCTTGTCAATACTCTCTCCAGAGCAGTTGTGCAAAACACATTGCTTTTATCCCAGACTTTTTCCACAGAACTTAAACTCACTGCATCCAGATGAGGACCTCATTTCCAACTGGACCTTGGCCATCTCTCTCTCCACGCACCCTTGCCTCTAGTACTTGAAGTCACTTTTATTGTGGGGGGTGGCGGGGAAGGAAGGCTACAGCAAGTTTCTAAGCCACTGATGTGATGACATTGGCTTTCTGGGATCATCGGCTTGGGTTGGGGTTTACCTTTGAATCGTTTGAACCCAGAATTTAAATTTATGAACTTGAGCCACAGGGTCACATGTAGCGGTTTGCCTGGCCTCCTCCCTCATTATCAATGCCAGTCAGCCTGGGGCTAGCCTTAGGAAAACAGACAGTCTGTGTGTGAAGAGCTTGCAGTATTCACAGTGCTGTACTGGTTATGGAGGTATTGATTTCATTCCTTTCTTCATTCATTCATTCGTGATTAATTAGTTGAGAATATTAACATATGGTTACTGTCCTCTAGTAGTGTGTTATCTTATGGGAAAGTTGGATATACAACTGATAGTTATAATTTTTTTCTGCACATCACAGTAAATTGCACTGCCCTTCAGCCTGCTGGGGGTATGTGTTAAGTTTCAAGTGTTTTTAGGCTCTGTTAAGATACATTATTTTATCTGATCTTCACAGCATGTGTATGTGTGTTATGATGTCAATTTTACTAATGAATAAATAGAACAGAATAAACAGAATAGTAAGGGAACTTGATTAAGGTCTTTCATTTGTAAGTGGGAGAGCCTGATTCAAACCCGTCATCTCCCACAAGCCCCAGACCTTTCCAGAACTTGGTCTGACTTGTGGGGTTATGTGTTTCTGAGTGTTTCTTAGAGTTCTCTTGTATATTCCCTTGAGAAGCATTATTGTCAGTTAGTGACTTTCTGCTCAAGTGTTGTGAAGCAAGTGCAGTTGGCAGGCTTTGTGAGGCCATGAGAGAAACATACGCTTATCAGTATTGACAGGATCTATGTGTAGACATAGGTGTGTCCCCAGCATTTCACATTAGCTATTATAATTGGAATGACTTCATAGATACAGGGACCAACTGCGTAATATAGTGAAATGGCTCCTGGAACTCTCCTCCTGGAACTCTCCTCCTGCCCAGGCGTTCACTATATTTTTTACATACAACTCAGATTCCTACACAGCCAATTCCCTTCTTTCTTCTACTCTTTTCCCTTCTAATTCCTATATCATTTGGGGCTGCTATAACAAGGTAGCATAGAATGGGTGGCTTACATACAACAGAAATTTACTTCTCACAATTCTAGAGGATGAAAGTCTAGATCCAGTGTCAGCTTGGCCAGAGCTCTTTTCCAGGTTGCAGAGGGCCATCTTTTTGTGTCTTTACATGACTGAAGGGGAGAATTCTGGACTCTTCAGACCCTTTTAAGGGCAATAATCCCATTCATGGACTCCATCCACTCTCATGACCTAATCATGTCCCTAAGGCCCCAGCACTCAAACACCATTATATTGTGACTAGAGGCCTGTTGCACAAAGATTCGTGCAATAGGTCTTCCTTCCCCTAGCTGCTGGCACTGACTTTTCTCTGGCACCTGGGACCCAGGCCTTCACTCTGGCAGCCACCTTCCATCTTTGCTCAGGCCAGTCTTCACTCTGGCCAGAGTGCCTCTTCTGTAGCTCCCTCTACCTCCCACTATAGCAGGCGTCCCACCACCTGGCCATTCCACACCTGCATGCCTGCTGCCCAGAGGTCCAGAGCTGCTGCAGGATGGGGCTGCCACCATCTTTGTCAGGTTAATTTGCATGCTCACTTCTGGTTGGCTTGTGGGTGTCATGAAGTAATGGTCAATTTGCATATTTCTCTTTTATTAGTGTAGATTAGAATTTCAATGTATGAATGTTGGGAAGATACAGACTTTGTCCACAATACCCTCTCTAAAGATTGCAGTTATAGCAATCTTTCTAAACCTAGATATGACCCCGTCACTCTTGATAGCTCTCCAATGATCTATGGAATAAAGTCCAATCTTCTTATAGTGATACCATTGGTCCTGTGCATGAATCTGTGTGTAACTTGCTGCTGCTTGCCTCAGCTGGCCACTTGCCCATCGCCACTTTCCACCGCACTGTACCTCACATTCTACTGATCAGTCATTACTTCACAGTGTAATGACCATTTGCCTATTATCTCTTTATTGTATAGGAAGGATTTATTTTCACAGCTACTATTTACTGAGTGCCTACTATGTGCTAGGCACAGTTCTGATGGGGGAAAAAAAATCGGTGACTAAAACAGCTTCTTCTGTCCCCTCTCCAAAAATCTGTCCCCATGTCAAGCTTACAAACTAACAAGAGGAGACAGATAATACATAAGAACATCATAAAGCAATAAGTAAATTAATCTTATTTGGTGATATAAGTTGTTCAAAGTAATAGAGAAGGAAAACTTGTGATTCAGCAAGCAATTTGCAATTTTAAGTGAGGTCAAGGTAGACCTCATTGAAATGACATTCAAACAAACAACAAGGAAAAAAAAAAGGAAAGCTGGAGAAGAACCTACCAGGCCTAGGAAACAACCAGTGCTAACATCCTGAGGAGATTGCCTGCCTGGGCATTACAGAAATAGCAAAGAGGCCACATGGATAGAGCAGAGTGAACCAAAATGAGAATTGTAGGGAATAAGTTCAAAGAGGTACTAGCTGTTCCAGTTAATAATGCAGAGTTTGTAATCAAAGGAAACATGATAATTTCAAGAAAAACATCAAAAGTGCTTTATTCAAAGTAATGTCCATTGCTAGCTACACATTTCCCCCATCTTTAGGTAAGTTGTGGATACTGGCCCAATAGAACTTTTCTTGTTTTGAAGCAAGCCATTCAGAGAGCCGATTTTCCACTTCTTTGTACATTTTGAAGTGCTGCTCAGAAAGTGCATGTGCCATAGATAGGAACAAGTGGTAATCTGAAGGAGCAAGGTCTGATGAATACAGCAGGTGGGTTAATACTTCCGATGCAAGATCTTTTAATGTGTCTTTAACTGGTTTGAAATGTGTGATGGTGCATTATCACGAAGCAAAATTACTTTGCTGTGTCTTCTGGCCCATTTTGGTCATTTCACAATCAAAGCGTGGTTCAAATGGATTATTTGTTGTTGGTAGTGATCAGCATTAACTGTTTCACCTGGCTTTAGAAGCTCATAATACACCACACCTTCCTGATCCCACCAAATGCAGAACATAGTCTTCTTTCCAAAGGATTAGGCCTTGCAGTTGATGTTAATGGTTGATCTGGATCAACCCATGATTTTGTGCATTTGGTATTCTCAAAATCCACTTTTCATCACCAGTCACAATTCGTTGCAAAAAGGTTTTCTTTTGTGCCTTTGAAGCAACATTTTACTGATGGCTTTTTGGTTTTCCTTTGTCTTTTGTTCAGTTGATGGCACCCATTTTCCTTCCTTTAAATCTTTCCCATTGCTTGTAAAGGATCGGAAATTGTTTGCTGAGCAACGTTTAATCTTTCTGCAAGTTGTTTTTGAATTTGACAGGCATCTTCATTCAATAATGCTTATAATGGTTGGTCTTCAAACTTTTTCAGTTGATTTGGATGTTCTTTGTCTTTCACATCAAAATCATCACTTTTAAAGCATTTAAACCAACATTCAAAAGTATCTTGAGATGGAACATGTTCACCATAAGTTTCCTGAAGTATTCAGCAGCACTTTTCTTCAAAATAATGAGTTAAAACTTACCACAAATGTGCTTTTTTTGGCAGGAAATTTGACATTTTTAAGCATAAAAATATCTATGATGCTAACACCTTCAGAAAATTTGACATATGAAGTTTTGAAGCTTGTTGCCAATACAACAAAATAACATACATATAAAATCTCATATATATCAACATATGTGTAACTCCATTTATTGAAAAAAAAAGTCGTATTATTAACACTACACCTAGTAGTCAGGGGCCACTGTATGAAATTTAGCTTTTATTCCAAGTGAAATGGAAAGCCATTGGAGACTAATGAGCACTATGGAGAGCTATGATATAACAGATTTTTAAGGGATCCTTCTGGTTGTTGGGAATAATAAACCTGCTATGTTGGGAATAATCTGGGGGTGAGAGTGGGGCAGATAGAAGCAGGTAACCAGAAAGAGGCAGTAGTCCAGTAGTCCAGGCAGTAGTCCAGTAGTCCAGCTGAGAGACGTTGGCAGGGGAGCTGGTAAATTGTGGTCAAATTTTTATGTATTTTGAAGATAGACCCAACAGGATTTCCTGATGGAGTAGACGTGAAGTATACATAAAAGAGAGTGGTCTATTTCTGAAGGATAGCATTGTTATCAATGTAGAAGATTGATTAGATGTCAGGGAGGCAGAGGGAGGAAGAAGTCAAGAATTACTCCCAGGTTTCTGACTGTAGTAACTTATACACCCCCTAAGATGAGCCTCCATTATTTGTCTTCATCTTAGTAAAGAGCACCATCATTTATATTTTATTAAAGCCAGAGAATTAGGATTAATTCTTAACTCATTTTCCTTCTCTGCCAACATACAATCCATTACATTACAAAGTCCTATTGATTCTAAGTCCAAAATATATATCACCAGTTCATGTTTGGTTCTCCACCTCCTCTCCCAGCACCATTGGCCAAACCACCATTTCTCTGTCACAGTCTATGTCAAGTGCATTTTTTGTACATGGCATAGAGTTGGGTCTTGCTTTTCTATAGTCTTATAATCTCTGCTTTTTTAGAGTATTTGGAGTGTTTAATCTAACTATATTTAATGTAAAGATGAATATGGTTGGATTTAGGTCTTCTATTTTGCTATTTATTATGCCTATTATTTTTTTTCTCTGTTTCTTCTTTTATGCCATCTTTTGGATTTATTTAATATTTTTCAATTTTCAGAATTTTATTTGCATTTATCTTTAGGCATCATTTTTTTTCTTATGAGAAGTCAACCATCATTTTTGCTTTTTGTTTCTGTTTTTTTGTTAATTCTCACCTGAGGATATTTTCCATTGATCTTTAGAGAGAGCAGAGGAGAGAGAGGGAAAGACAAAGAGAAACATCAATGTGAAAGAAACACATCAATTGGTTGCCTTCTGCATGCACCAGACCAGGGCCCGGCCGTGGAGGACCCTGCAACCAAGGTATATGCCCTTGGCCAGAATCAAACCTGAGACCCTTTGGGTCTGCGGGCCGACATTTATCCACTGAACCAAACCAGCTAGGGCTCAACCATCATTTGTATTATTCTTCTGCTATGTACAGTATATTATTTTTCTCTGGCTATTAAGATTTTCTGTTAATATCTGGTTTTTAGTATGGTGTGCTTAGGTGTGGTTGTCTTTGGATTTATCTTTCTTCTTCCAGATTTGAATTCGTAGATTGCTGTCTTTCACCAAATGAGGGGAAAGTTTAGCATCTATTTATTTAAATATATTTTTGTACTCCATTTGTTCTCACTTGTTCTGCTGTAACTTCAAGTATACATATTTGAAAAATTTGGCTAGTATTCCACAGGCCCTTGAGGGATTCTGTGTGTGTGTTTTTTTCTTCCCTCTCCCCCTCAATTAGATACTCTTTCTGTTAGGTCTGTTTTCAAGTTCATTGACTCTTTTCTCTGTTACCTCCAGTTAGCAGCTAGGCCCATTTGCTAAATATTTATTTCAGATATACTTACCAATACTAGAATTTTCTTCCTTTTTCGGCTTTAAATCTTTATTATTGCCTGTATCCATCAGTTATGTATATATGCATACAAGTTTTTTGGTTGATCACTTCCCACCCCCACCCACTTCCCTCTGAGATTCCACACTCTGTTCCATGCTTCCATGTCTCTGGGTCTATTTTGTTCATGCATTTATTTTGTTTATTGGATTCCACATATGAGTGAGATCATGTGATACTTGTCTTTTTCTGACTGGCTTATTTCACTTAGCATAATACTCTCCAGGTCCCTCCATGCTGCCTCAAAGGGTAATATATCCTTCTTTTTTACAGCTGCATAGTATTCCATTGTGTAGATGCACCACAGCTGTTTTATCCACTCATCTACTGATGGGCACTTGGGCTGTTTCCAGATCTTAGCTATTTTAAATTATGCTGCTATGAACATAGAAGTGCATACTTTCTTTCTGATTGGTGTTTTGAATTTCTTATGATACATTCCCAGAAATGGATCATTGGATCAAATGGCAGTTCCATATTTAAGTTTTTTAGGAAACTCCATACTGTTTTCTATCCTGGCCGCACCAGTCTGTATTCCCACCAGCATTGCCAGCACTTGTCATTTGTTAATGGTAGTCATAGAATTTTCATTTTTAGTAGTTTCTATTTCTTTGCTATTTTCTATCTTTGTATTATGGTAATTATGATAATATTATCTATTATATCCTTAAGCACTGTTAAATTACCAGCTTTAAATTTTTTGTCTTCTAATTCTAACATTTGTGGCATCCCAGGGTCATTGTTCATTAAATGGTTTTCTCTAAAGGTAGGTTAATATTTCTATTTTTCTATGTCTAGTAATTATGAGGTCATATTTATAACATTGTGTTTTGATATATATTCTAAGACACTGGATTCTCATTTCTCTAAAGAGTATTGATTTTTTTGTTTGTTTTCTTTAGTAAAGATAATTTATTTAGCTCAACTTGAACTCCAGATTTTGTCTCTCCTGTGCTAGCACCTTCTGAAATTCCTCTTGAGTTCTTTGCTGGGTTACTTTTAATGTAATTCAGAAATCATCCAGAGATTAGTGTCACATTTATATGCATAATGCTGAGCTCCCTTTCTATGGTTCTCACTACCTCTACCTTACTACTAACTGCTATAGTTGCCTTGAACTCTGACCTCTCATTTATTAGCCTGGAAGACTGCATATGTCTTGAATATTAGCAGTCCTCTATGGCTTTGATTGGGGCATCTTCTCAGGCAAAAATCTATATCAGGAAACAGAGAGGATCCAAGATGGCTGCTCAGGTAGACACCTAACCGCAGCAGCACATAACAATTTCAATGGAATACAACTAAAATGTAGAGTGGACATTGCCCAGAGCTACAGGTAGTCGACTGACTGAAAATTCTACAACAAGAAGGAAAGAGAAAACCAGAAGGAAAATCAGAGGAGCTGAAAAAGCCTAAGGTATGGAGACATGCTGCGCGCAGGCACTCGCGCGTGCGCGGAGAGGACGCAGCCGGAGAGGAGGAGAAGGCTGGGTGCCTGCCTGGCATTCCCTAGCAGGAAGGAAATAAAAGCCCCAGACTGGGCTGAACCCCAGAACCGGCAGCGCTGAGCCCCAGTTCTGGGCCAGACCCTGGGGACCCAGGCTCAGGCAGGGGGAGACGGGCTGTGAGGCGGAATCCCAGGAGAGCGGTGAAAAGCGGAGTCCCCGGAGTCACGCACATTGCGCGCAGAGGACGGAATGTTGACTCTTATGCGGGATTGCCCTGGCTGGAAGAAACAAAACCTCTGGCGGTGCTGAGCCCCAGTCCCGACTGCTCTGAACCCCCGTTCTAGGCCAATTCCAGGGGACCCAGGCTCAAGCAGAGGGAGACAGAGCTATGAGGTGGAGTCCTGGGGGAGGGGTGAAAGGCCGAGCCCCAGAGTCATGCACATTGCGTGCAAGGGTAGGAATGTTGACTCTGATGCTGGATTGCCCCGGCAGGAAGGAAACAGGAGCTCTGACTGTGCTGGGCCCCAGTTTTGACTGCTCTGAACCCCAGTTCTAGGCCAGACCCTGGGGACCAAGGCTCAGGCTGGGGGAGACGGGGCTGTGAGGCGGAACCCCAGGAGAGAGGCAAAAAGCAGAGCCCCCGGAGTTGTGCACATTGCATGCAGAGGACAGTCTGTTGACTCTGATGCTAGACTCCCCTAGCGGGAAGGAGAAAAAAAGCTCCAGACTGGGAGGAACGCGACGAGGAGCAGGAGCCCCTGCCGGACACCGGCCAACTGGTCGCCAGCAAGGAGCCAGGCGATGGAGCCCCCAGGGGGAGTGGGGATGCCCCTGGGCCTTCGACCACTGAGCGCGGGCCACGGAGCCGAGGCCAGGGGCTGCTTCCTGGGCGGCGCCGACCCCTGGCAACATGCTGAAGCCACGCAGGAGCCTGTGGAGAACAAAGGGGTGCTGCAGGCCAACCTGCTGAGCTTCCAGGACAAGGAGGAAGAAACCGAAGAAGTTTTCAATGTGAAGAAATCAAGTGAGAGCAAAAGATAGTAAAATTACTCAAGACAGAATACAAAGAAGATCTTGAAAAATTGAAGACTAAGTCAGAACTCAACTCAGCAGCCAACATTGCAACATAAATGCGTTTAAAAAAAAAAAGGACAGAATGTTGGAATGGCGGCAGCCAGGCTTAGAGTGGCCAGGCACAAGGCAGTGGCAGCCGGGCCTGGAACAGCAACAGCCAGGCCCCAGAGCAGCAGCAGCCAGAACCAGAGCAGCAACAGCCAGGCCTGGAGCAGCCAGACCTGGAGCAGTGGCAGCCAGGCCTGAGGCAGAGGCGGCCAAGCCCAGGGTGGCCAGTCCAGGAGCACCCAGGCCCGGAGTGGCCGGGCCTGGAGCAGCTGGGCCCAGAGCAACCGGGTCAGGAGCAGCCAGGCCCAGAAAAGCAGCAGCCAGGCCCAGAGCTGCTGGGTCGGGTGCGGCCAGGCCCGGAGCAGCAGCAGCCAGGCCGGGAGCGGCAGTGACCAGACCCGGAGCAGCTGGTTGTGGAACAAACCAGAGCAATAGAGGCCAGGCCCGGAGCATCCAGGACTGGAACAGCTCGCTCCTTGCCTGCCTCCGCCCCAAGGCTGCCCCTCAGACATGGCTGGAAACTTTTGGGGGAACTTGAGGGTCTGCTGAATCAAGTGATGAAGGCTTAGATCTGGATTTGTTGAGTTAGTATAGGGCTGGGGTGTTGATCTGTGAGTGCCTTGTGTGGGGCCTGGGTGAAGTTGGTTGATCTATTTGGAAAAGTCTTTTGTGTGAAGTGTATCCTTGGGCATGTGGAGGTATTATTGATTTGAGAAAATGCTAAGTAACTGATTTACTATCTGAAAAATTTAAAGTTCTGAAAGTTTAAAGTCTCTTGCCAAAAAGAGGTTTTAAAGCTAACACCTTAATTTTAATGGAGAAAGGGGAAGACAAACCCTTCCCACCCAGAACAGGTAATCCAATTCCAACCAGCAGCTATCTTTCACCAATGTGTCCATTTACACTTGAATGGCTACAGCTTTTGATAGCCTAAGGGCAAGTTTACATGTAAACAAGTTTGCTTCTCAATTCCCAGGGCAGAAAAAAAACAAGGTTTAAAATTATTAGATTTTAAAATTTATTATTAGAAGTATAAAAGTTTATTAATTAAAAAAACACACAACAACAACAAAAAAAGGAGATTGAAACACCTGATGAACAATAATAGCTGTTCATTGTAGTAGAGTAGGAGATATGGGAGGGGAGTGGAAGGACTGTTCTCGGGAAAGGGGGAGTGGTGGAGGGAGGGAGAGACTGAACATAAACTGTGCACCTATGGATGAGGACAATGGGGGGTGGGGTGGGGGCATGGGTGGGGTGGGAACCTGGTGGAGGGGGGAAGAAAAGAAGAACCTTTGTAATAATATGAACAATAAAGATTGATTTTAAAAAAATGAAAAAAAATCTATATCAGGAAACATATGTAGTGATGTATTTTTCCTTATACATGTCTACTCCTCTCCAGCTTCTACCTGGTTTTAGTCCCTTTCCAGTGTCTTCAGATAATTATTCGATATATTTTTTTAGCAGTATTTATAATTGTTACCCTTGGGAGAATTTTTATGATATGAGCTATTCAATCCATATAAGAAGTAAAACCCCTGAATTATTTCTTTTAAAGCAAATAGGATTACGTTAGTACTCTGAGTCTTCTATCTTTTTCATTGTGCTTAGAATAAAATCTAAAGCCATTGCCACAGCCTGCTTGATTCTCTCTACTTCCTAGCTCCCTATCCTCATTTCATACATCTTTCCTACATGCTTATTCCAGTGGAGTCTCACTGGATTCTTGCCAATTCCTGACATATGACGCTCTACTCACTACAGGATCTTTGCCTTTTTTATTCTCTTTACTTAGAAATTGTTGATTCTTTATTTTTATGTTTTAGTTTGAATTTAACTGCCAGGTTTTCTCTAAACCCTCTATTTAAATCAGTCCTTCACATCACTAATCTCTCTGTAATTATTATACTTATTTATTGAATGTCCCTATCTTTCAGTAGAATATAGTCTCCATCTGGACACAGTTTACATCTGTCTTAATTGCAGTGAATCCCCTGTGCTTACTTACTAGGACTAGAACAGAGTAGGTGTTCAATTAATTCATTTGTTGACTCTGTAAAGAAACTTACCAGTAAGGCCATATTAGAATATTGGCATGCCCATCTTCCACTCACAGGCAGTGGCTTTCATTTATCTTTGTATCCTGATTATTCGATTGGTGGTTGACACAAGGTAGCCATATATCACATACTAGTAAGTGAACTAATTAAACTACAAAAACACACAGAGCAACCAGTTTTGATGGTAAATAAAACTGACTAAACTAGTTCTGCATTAAATCCGAATTCATCCACTTGTAAGTGAAGTTGTTTACATAAAACTAAAATTAAGTTGTAAAGAAAAAAAAAGATGATATTTTCTTCCAAGAATGTTGATTGTTATTAGGTTAGGCTTTCTTCTTTCCTTTGATTTTCATAATATTTTTTAAAATATATTTTATTGATTTTTTACAGAGAGGAAGAGAGAGGAATACGGAGTTAGAAACATTGATGAGAGAGAAACATCGACCATCTGCCTCCTACACATCAGGGATGTGCCCGCAACCAATGTACATGCCTTTGACCGTAATCAAACCTGGGACCAAAGCCAAATTGGTTTTGGCTCATGATAGTTTTAAAGCTGAGGAAAATCAGGCAAAATGTTTTCACTTTAAATTACAAAACTAGGTTAATGAAGAGCTGGAATAGCTTAGATGAAAAAAAGTGACACTACAAGTAAATAATAGTGGAAAGAAGGCAGGTATGGCTAGTGATGACCATTTCTCTGTGCCTAATGATTTCTCTATCTGCAAAGCAAGATGTAATACAGCCTCAAGACTCATACATGAAACTGATTTTAATACAGAAAAATTCATCATACAATAAGATGGCTCTGTTTTAGCAAAATAGAACCTAAAATTCTTCAACTCTAAGTTTGCCTTTGTTACAGGTTTCCTTGCATGTGAACTTTTTGCCAACAGTTTTAATATCTCAGGCAATGCAGTTCTCTGTGTAATTTTACAAACAGTTGTGTATTTGTCATGTTAATGTGTTAAATGTTTAACAGAGAGAACTAGACATGTTCTCGTCCACAATCATGCCCCGAGTCAGAACTGAAGTCGGGTCTCAGGATTTCTTGTCTGTGCTTTCTCTGCAAGGGTCAAAACCTCAAATACCCAAAGCAGTCAGACAGTGCAAATGAATAAACAGACTTGGCAAATATTTTTTCTACTCCCACAGAGAAATTTTTCTTTCAACTCATACTCTATGGCTGAATTCCATGATCCCTCCTTTTACAGAAAGAAGGGCATAGCAAAATAGATCTCCACAAAAATGAAGTATTAGTGCAGTCCTGATGATACACTGATGAAATCTGTGTCTGTTGTTGGGACGTGATAGGGAGTGGTGGTGCTTCTTACAGACTGTCTGAGGGATCAGTCACCACTCTGCTCCACCTGACTCTTGTCATAAGAGAGCATGGGTGGCCTGTATCTTCAAAAGAAACCCAAGTATGGATATTAAGTAAAATCTCCAAATTTTAAAATATTGCCTCATTTTTTAAAAAGCATTCTATTTCCCAAATAAAATACATCTGTGGGCCAGATGCCACCTCATACTGACCATTTTTGATCACTATGTTATACTATACTAGAGGCCCAATACACGAAATCCATCCATGGGGGAGGGGAGGGTTGTCCCTCAGCCCGGCCTGCACCCTCTCCAATCTGAGATATACCTCTCACAATCCAGGACCACTGGCTCCTAACCATTCACCTTCCTGCCTGCCTAATGCCCCCAACTGTCCTCCCCTGCCAGCCTGATCTCGCCCCTAACTGCCTCTGCCTCAGCCCCCCACCATCATGGCTTTGTCCAGAAGGAAATAAGACATCTGAATGATGGCTGGTTGACCAGGTCTAATTAGTATGTTACCATTTTCTTTATATAGATTGCATTTCTATTCATCCCATGTTCTCAAGGCAGATGCCACCTTTGTAAGCAAGGGCCAGAAATCCAACCCAAGTTATATATTGTAAGGTGGCCTCTCTCTCTTGATCTAGACCCAAAAGTCATCTTGAAGATCTGATCCAATCCAGTGTGGGCTTCCTACCTAGTAACCAAATAGTTGGTAGATTTTTCTGCCTACCCTTCTAACTGCTTGCTCTCAGAGCTGAAATCTGAGAAGATGGAGGAGAAAAGAAAATAGAACTAGAGTTAGAATAGCTCTGTCTATATATTCCTAAGGCAAACCACTTGGCAAATACAGTCATTGTGGTTAAACTGGTTATTTCATTGGAAAACAAGGAACCAATAATGGGACACCGAGTTCTTCTATATTGTGCTAAATGCATTAGCAAATCAAACATAAGTAGAGAGACCAACCCTAGGAACAGGCACTCCAGGCTCTTGAAATGAATGCTCAGTTTTTTGACAAACTGGCTTGGTCTTTGCTAAGCAGGGTGGGCCTTTACCACCAGATGCTATGGAAGAAAACAACAACAAAAAAAAACCCACAAACAAAAATGCAGCTGACCATTTGTGATACTGTTCTCCTAGCTATTTTTACTCTTTTGGTGGTACCCCTTCTTTTTAGCAATAGGTGTTATGAACTGAAAGGCACTCTATATTCCACTCACCACAACCTATCCTGAAAAGCAAATTTTATTAACCCTATGTTACTGTTTAGGAAATGAGGTTCTGAGAGGTCAAGTAATTTTTCCTACATAGCACAGAACATAAGTATAGACCATGAATTTGGACCTATGCCTGTCTGTTTCCAAAGTGCATGTTCTTTCCACTAAACCACTGTTTTAAAATGTCCATTTTATTTGCATTCAGGTATGATGAGGTCAGCAGATCAGATGATATTGTTACTCTCAGTTCTCATCTCTGTGGCTTGTATACCCTACCAGACTTACATTCCTTCCCTTTTTTTTTTTTTTTTTTTTTTTTATCATTTTGCTCCCTAAATCAAAATAATTTTCTAAGGCCTCAAATAAAATAAAACTCTAAACACTGAAACACTTACCTGACGTTTAAGACCCACTCTGTCCCCATGTTCCTTGTTTATTCTCTATTTCCAACACTTCACTTATTCTCTAATTTAATATTCAGTTACCTTGTGATCAAATTGTGCCTCTCACAAATAGACACCCAGGATATATGTGGTAAGTGCTACCAAGAAGTACATGGTACTCTGTGAGCCTGTGTTGCACCTCCGTATGGTTTGTGCATCCTACCTTTATTCAACAAATGTTTACTGACATCTAAAATATTCTAGGCATATGGCTTGACCAGTCTCCATATTATCTGTAACCACCCATGTCTCTCCATCTTCATCTCTATTCATCACCATCTCCTTTTCGAATGCCTTGCCTTCAACTCTTCTCCTCCAAACTGCCTGTTCTTGGCCTCTCAGCTGAAGCCACACCTCCCCCAACTATACTATAATTGCCAAATTATTGATCTCAATGCTACTATGTATTGTATTATCTTTCTTATTTCCCACTGTGTTCCAGGAGGCTAAGCACAGTACCTGATGCATTCAGCATTCAGTAAATACTGCATAACTGCCGTTATGTCTGCACCACAAATGCTAAGTTCTGTGCTTCTTCCTGGGAGCTTATTTAAATACTAGAGGCCCAGTGCACAAAATTTGTGCACTCAGAGGACTGGGTCCCTCAGCTTAGACTGCACCTTCTCACAATCCAGGAACTCTAAGAGGATGTCTGACTGATGGCTTAGACCAGCTCTCTGTGGTGAACAGGCCTAAGCCATCAATCAGAAATCCTTAGCACTGCTGAGGAGGCAGGAGAGGCTCCCACCACCTCCAGTATACTCGCCAGCTGTGAAACCAGCTTCTGGCTGAGTGGTGCTCCCCCATGGGAACACACTGACCACCAGGGGAGAAGCTCCTATGTTAAGTGTCTGCCTCCTGTTGGTCAGTGCGCATCATAGCGACTGGTCATTCCACCATTTGGTCAATTTGGATATTAGCCTTTTATTATATAGGATCCCTTCTCTCACCTCCTACAGTACTTCCCACCAAAATTAGCATCAAATGAAGTAAAGCCTTACTGATGCAGCCTCTTTAAGGTCCAGACTATTCCTCATCATGCTAACCCAGTAGAAAATAAGCCTTCAAAACCTGCATTTCTCCCCATTGAAATGACCAATTGCTTTGTTATAACGTTGAAATATTCTGCAAAACTGTACAAATAGAGTTCAACAAATCATATTATGCCTAGAAGTTTAATAGGTAATGTGGTATAGTAGTCAAGAATAAGGACTTTTGATACAGAGCGACCTGGCTGAAAACAAAAGAATCTATCACATACTTATTCCCCTGTGACCTTGGAAAAGTTACTTTATCTCCTTTACTCCAGTTTCTCATCTCCATAGTGATTAATAGAGTCTTTTCCATGGAGGCATTGTAAGGAATAAATGAGATAATGTATATGAAATGCTTAGTTTATTATTAATATACTAGGGGCCTGGTGCCCAAAGATTAGTGCACAAGAGGTCGGTCCCTCAGCATGACCTGCACCCTCTTTAATCTGGGAGCCCTCAAGGGAGCCCTCTGCATTCCATGAATTTCTGTCTGTCTTTGCAATCATATGAGCAAATTGTCTGAGCCCACAACCCAGTTTATTTGAGACCACAACCCAGAATAATTGAGCTCTTTTTTTTTTCTTTGCTCCATTGTTGGAGATTTCCTAGAAGTTGCAGGATATATTCCCTTTAATTTTTCCTCAGCACTCTGACTTAACTTATGTCTCACCTTTGCTTTCCCTCCATCCTCCACCTGCAACAGTAACTTGCTCCAGGCTCACTTTGCTCTAGTGTCTAAGAGATCCTGCAACACGTCTGCCACAGAACTACGATTCCCAGCATTCTTGGTGCTCCCCACTGTCTAGGCTTTGGATTCAGGTCCAGGTGCTACACAAATCAAAAGGACTGTGAACTCCAGCTGTCCCCAGGCGGGGATGACAGGAATGGACACTGTCATGGCATCCCTGGGACCCTGCCCACAGGCTCAAAGCAAGCAGGGTCCTAGGGATGCCCGCTGAGTTGCCCCAGCTACACAGAGGGCAGCTGGGCATCCCACCCCACCCCTGGGTGCTCGGCACCTGCGCATAAAGCCCTGAGCAGCAGGGGTCTGTAACATCCACCCTCAGCCACTCAGTGCCTGTGCACATGCGCACTGCCCACAGGACTGTCATATTTGTTGGGTTAATTTGCATACTCCTGATTGGCTGTGGCCACCATGGAGTTACAGTCAATTTACATATGTATCTATTTTGAATATAGATGGCAAATGAGACAATACATTTTTGGTGATAGTATTTATGCTATTGTTGGCATTATGGGAGATATTCTCTAAATCCAAGCAACCCTGTGTTTTTAAAATATTTTTGTTGATTTCAGAGAGAAAGGGAGAAGGGGAAGTGAGATAGAAACATGGTTAATGAAAAAGAATCATTTATTGGCTGCTTCCTGCACGCCCCCTACTGTGGATCAAGCCTGCAACCCAGGCATGTGCCCTGATGAGGAATGGAACCAAGACCTTCTGGTTCATTGATCGATGCTCAACCACAGAGCCATAGTGGCTGGGCCCAGCAATCTTGTTTTAAAAAGGAGGCTGGAGAAGGGAAAAGGAGGTTATTGAAGCCCAGAGAAGCTAAGAGAGTTGCACAAGGTCACACAGCTAGTTAACATCAGAGCCAGCCTGCAAACCCTGCCAATGTGGCTCCAGAACCAGTTCTCTACCTTCCTACACAGACCTGGCTCTCAAGAAGCATCCTCAGAGAGACTATCTCCATGAGGCCAAAACAACCAGTTGGTTCATTGTTTGAGTGAAAATAAATCTCTCATAATAGTTGTTTTGGAGTTTTAGAGACTCATGTAAACTTTGAGAAGACATACAAATTAAGTTCAAGATCCCAATACGGTGTTGGGTGTGCTCTAGCAAGCAGAGCAACAGCAGGGCAAAACACTCCTCTTCCTGATGCGTTATATATATTATTTTGTTTAGAGCTGCCAAGTGGCTTAGAGAATAAAATCCTAGACATGAGAAGAAGATAGTTGTCTGTGGAGCTCGTACATCTTTGTCCTTGGAAAGCTACTGGTATGTTTCAGTTCTCCATGTGACATAACTTTTCAATCAGAGGAGGTTCTTTTGACTCTTCTGGGAAAACACTTCTTTTTTTTTCTTTTTCGTTTCTTAACTGACTCTTCCTCCTCACAATGTCTTTCACTCATCTTCTCCATTAGTAAGACACAATGAATAGTTCAGGGTCTGGCATTGCCCTAGGATAAGAGCCTGGATTAGGAGGTGAAAAAGGTATGACCCAGAGGTTAGTGCTTCAACACCAGCTCCCCCAGCACTTACCTTGAGTTACCCCTTCTTCTCACTCCTTTTATCACACCTCATTCTTGGACTTGCTGCTGCTAAGTTAGCCTTGAGAGTTTAATTTCCTGCTAATCTTTTCTTTAAACTTCTTTCTTAAAAATTCAAGATAATTTTTATTTTCATTTTTTTATTTATTGAATTTATCAGGGTCACATTGGTTAATAAAATTGTACAGGTTTCAGGTGTACAGTTCTGTAATTCATCATCATTGTTTTGTAAATCCAAGAGGCCAACACTAGGTTAAGCAAAGCTAGATTTCTTTAAGAGCTAAAACACTCTTGCTGAGCTGGCTTTTTAACATTCTTAGATCCTTTATAAACAAAGAGTTGAAAGAAACAGACATTTTGATAAATATTTTCTGGCTAGAATAGAGACTAGAGAAACTGTGAGACTGACCCATCTCTCTCTCTTTCTCTCTCTCTCTCTCTCTCTCTCTCTCTCTCTCTCTCTCTCTCTCTCTCTCTCTCTCTCTCTCTCTCTTGTTTTTTTGTTTTTTGTTTTCAGATAGACCACATGGTGAAGGGCCATGCTGCCTTCCCTGAGCTTCAAGCCAAGGCCACAGCCAGGTAACTGCTTCCTTTCTGCACCCTATAGCTTCCATGCCCAGCTATGTTGAAGGCACTCACTTTAGGCTGAAAGGTGATTTTCAGAACCTGTGGGAAATGAGACTGCCTGGAAGTATGTGGTTATAAGGCAGTCATCCAGGTGATCTAGAGCACACAGATATTAACTTTTTAAATGATCTAAGGAAGTTCAAAGAAGCTAGAGATAATCCAAAATATGCCAGGACCCATGGAAGAGAAACTGATGTAATAGAAGGAATATGGATTTGGATTCAAAACCTCTTGGGTTCAAATCCAGCTTTACCCCTCCTTACCAGGTGTGTAACTTTGGGCAAGTTATTCAACCTCTTTAAGCCTGTCTCTTCATCTGTAAAATTCAGAATAATAACTGATATGGAGTGATTGCTAGGATATATCGTTAAGAAAGTGGAATGCAAAGAAGTGATGACTGTATATTCTCTTTCATGTAAATAGCAGGCGATATAAGAACATATATGTGTATTTCTCATTTGTGCAAAAGAAAAACAGGAAGGTTAAACCAGAAACTGAGATTGGTTATATGTACTGGGTGGATAGAAAGGAATGCAAAGACTAGGGGGATAGGAACAGGAGAGTAGGCAGGCATGGCACTTTTCTGAGTGTTTTTTGTACAATTATAACTATTTAAACTACAGTGATGCTTCATGTGTCTCTGAAAATAAATAGATAGATAACTAAAGAGATAGATAGATACCAGGATATGTGTGTGTTGTGGGGCATGGGTAAAATGAAATACAAACAGTTAAAAACAAAAAACAAAAAAAAGGAACCAATTGTGTTAGTAACGAATACCATAATCACCCTAAAGAGGGTTTTGGAAAGAGAAGAACTAACATAAGTAACTTTGGGGGAAAATATTTTGACAATAGGTTGTATAGCTACAGATAAAATAATTGAACATAAATATTATGCTGTACATACCAAATTTATTTTTCAAAGATGTATGGGTTTGCCATTCTGAAACTCCTTTATGTGTATACTACATTAAGCAAATAAAAATATATGTGTATAGTGAGAGACAGGTTTCTCACTTATCAGGAAAGGGGGAGATTAGAATGAACCCTATCATACAGGGTGGAAATCAGAGGTATTAGAATCAATTTGTGATTGTTTCATGGATATAAAATAAATAAATACAGATATGTGAGCATACATATATTCATCTCCTAGGTCCCTCTTCTGAGATGGCCTGGAAGCAATGTCACCCTAGTACTAATGTGAACACTTAGCACAAGAGCTTGGTGATGCACTCATGCATATATTTCTGTTAATAGGGGCCATAACTATCATCAGATTCTTAAAGGACTCCAGCATGTATAAACCACTAACACAGAGACAAGAGAACTGGATTTGGAGCTCAGAGATTTAGACTCATACCCAGCTCCAACATGTATTATGTGTGAACAAAGTGTTCTCATCAGAACATGGGGAGTAGTTATGAGAGAACAAACTTCTGATAACAGAATTCGCTTGGAGATTAGTGAGGTAATGTCTTTGACAAGGCTATGAAAACTGTACTCAGATAATTATGACAACTCCTACTACTTCTGCTATTATTACCAATGATTATTAAAGAGGAAGTTTTTGCCATGGTTGTTCTAGTATGAAACAGCAGATGTCAATCATCCATAACCTACCTGACTTTTTGTGGAAAGGATAATGGAGTAGCAAGAACACAGGGCTGGAAATTAGAGTGGGGATTCTTGTGTCAGTTATGCCATAAATGCCTTGGTGACTCAGTTTCTTCACCCATAAAATCACAATAATACTGCCCTCTCTTAGAGGTGTTATAAAGATGAAAGTAGTTCATGGAAATGACAATCTGTGAAGATCTTAAAGATCAATGCAAACCTAAGGGATAGTTAGACTTTGCAAGGAAATACTCAAAATCCAGAACTTTTTCCTACAGATGAACCTCATGTGAGTAGTTTTTACTGAAAATAGGAAAGAAGGATTTATGGATTAGCATGTAAACTCAGAGAAACAGCAGCATAACAGCCATTAATAAAATTCAGTCTTGGAGTCAGACCTGGATTTAAATCCCAACTCTTCCCACATGGGAATTGACTTCCTACCACTTTCCAACCACCTGCTTGGGTTTCATCTTGTGTTTCTCTTTGGAACTAAGTTTCAACAAAGCATTGCCTATACTCTTGGCCACTATTTCTTCGCTTTGAACTTCCCTCTTCCCACTCCAGTGTAAATTTTGTCACCATTGGCCTCTGAAACATTTATTTTTAAGGTCCTAAGTGACCTCTACTGAGTCCTTAGGATGTGACCCAGGTCCCTTGAGCTCTCAGCAGTATCTGGCACCAATGCTTTTGCTCTCCTTTATTAACACTCTTTTTCCTTGGCTTTCTTTCTGGAATGTCACCCTCTTCCAGTTTTTCTCCTGTGTCTCTGACTCCTTAATCTCCTTCTCAAGTTCATGGTCTTTTTCTAGAACATAACATCAAAGCTCATCATAACTGAGTACTCTCTTTGCCTTCTTTCCCCAGGTGATCCCATCCACACTCTTGCCTTTATTTCTTTCTATAATTTGAGGGTTCTCAAATTTTATCTCCAGCTCATCTATTGAGTATGTATTCAATAAATATTGGTTCTTTTCCATTTTTTCCCCTTATATTGCCTTGCAAAGGAAAGTTTATCTTTATCAGATCTATGAATATTCTAAGACGATAGGACCCATTGTCTTTCAGGGCTCAGAAAGAAATGGGCTTAGCTATTATTATTAAAATGAAGCGGGCTACCAAAACCATTTGGCTCAGTAGATAGAGCATCAGTCTGTGGACAGAAAGATCCCAGGTTCAATTCCGGTCAAGGGCATGTATAATACGTTGGTTGTGGGCACATCCCCAGTGGGGGGGCAGCTGGTCAATGTTTCTCTCATCAATGTTCCAACTATCTATCCCTCTCCGTTCCTCTCTGTGAAAAAATCAATAGAATATCTTTTTAAAAAAATAAGAAATAAATAAAGTGAAGCAGGCTGTTTGAAAAGGACAGCTAATCCCATGGAATCGGGAACCATGTGCTACTTTGGGTGTGACTTTGGGCTCTCTAAAACCAGGCCATCCCTGTCTTAGAGCTTAGCATCAGCAAATCCTATTTGAAACTGTAGAAACATGTGTTGATAAACAGATTTAGTATTTTATACTCTTGATTTACCATAATCCTTTTAGACAAGACATCCCTGAAGAGAAATGTCTAGTGAGCTTAGAAATTAAGTAAACACGAGCTAGATGTGCCCATGCCTGTAACTGACAACCTAAGTCTCCCTGTATGTGGGGCCAAACAGCCAGAAATGGTTCTGCTTAGCCAGAGATCGCCTTGCATTTGATACTAACTTGAGCTCTTTTCCTCTAAACTACATGTTGTCTTAATTCTTCTAGACCACCTTGATCACCAGTGTCTCAGATTGAGGTCCTGGTGACAGTAGGGTTCGGTGGGGAGATGTTAGCACAGTCTATAAGTACTAGATTCCAGGTTGGCAGCAGAGCAAGAGTTAAAGTGCATTCTCCAGACTGTCTGATGAGACTCGTAGGCTCATTAAATACAGGCATAATATCACAGGATATTATGCCTGTATCATTAAACCTACTTTTAGTGTTCAGAATATGCCTATGAATGTTTGTCTATCTTCCTCTAAAGGCATATTATGATATAAAAGTGAAACACACACACACACACACACACACACACACACACACACACACACACATACACCACATGTGTCAAACACAAGGCCTGCGGGCCAAATCCATCCCGCCAGGCCTTGCAATGTGGCCCGCACCACGCTGTCATCACTGCACTCCGCTGTGTTTCCATCACAATGACAGTTTATGACTGTTCAGTAAACCATTCGGCCCGCGATTTAGGCTGGATTTTAGATTTTGGCCCCTTCTCTGATTGAGTTCGACACCCCTAACATACACACACACACAAACCCAAAGCCCTTGATTTTGATTTTGTTACTGGCAATGTTGGCAGTGAAACAGCACCCCTTGTTACCAGTGAAGTTAGACCTCAGCAGAGAAATAATTCAGAGCCAGGAACTCAAGTTATAAGATAAAGTTTATTTATAAATTTATAGAGGTAAGTAGGAGTGAGCCAGCTGGGTGCATGGGCTCAGAATACAAGTTACAGAAGCAAAATAAAGGTCCTTGGAGCTTAGGAGAGAAAAAGGCACCAGGGGGAAAGAATGAGTTGGAGAGGGAAAGGTACAGGCATGATTCAGAGAGAGAGAAAGAGAGTGCTGGATCCTGCTCTTGAGAGTTTTAAAGGACTGGAATTTTAGGGGCAGTTTCAGGGAAAGATCTCAATAGAATAGTCATCAGCTTTAGGCTGATGGGCCAAAATGAGATTTATTCCCTTAATTTCATCCACCCTTGGGTATGGTGGCACAAATGGCACTAATAGGATTTCTTCTATCTATCTCCCTGAGTAGGCTAATTTATGTTATTTGTTCCCTGGTTGAGGAGGATAAGTGTAAATTATTTACTGTTAAGTGTTCTTGTTTGGAAAGATAGGATTTTTTGAGTTATTAGATGGCTGTAAACTGCTTGGCCATTTAATTATCTGTCTCACTTACCCTAATTACACTTGCTCTGTCTTACTAACCTGTCTCATTTTCATGGAAATTATACACACACACTTAAACATAGACATGCTTACATAACACACACAATACACACACACTCTAGAGCAAGAGAGAAGGAGAGAGAGAGTAAAGTGAAGAGAGAGAAAGAGAGAGAATGCATTTGCACACCAGGTATTGATAAGCATTTCAAAGAAAAATAGAGATGGGCGAGGAGGAACATGGAGTGAGGGATGTTGGGGTGATGGGTGGGGTGGGAACTATTTTAGGTAAGAAGCCATCCTTGAGGAGGTGACACTTGAGCAGGACTCTGAATAAAGAGTGGGACTAAACTATGGTTGTAGGGGAGGGTCCCTCCAGTCTGAAGGAATAACAAGGCCCAAGGCCTTGAGCAACTCTGGGACATTGGGAAGGCCATTGTGGCTGAGACAAAGTTGGGAGATAGCGGGAGACTGGTGCAGGCAGCATGTAAGCCAAGGGCCAAATCATGTGGGTCATTGTAGACAATTGTAAGGACACTAAACTTTATTCAAGTTTTAGTTTTTGAGCAGGGGAAACAAGATCAGATTTACTCTTTAAATGGATTAATTTGACTCTGGAGAGTAAACTAGACCATTGGTGGGGAGAAAGAGACAGAGTGGAAGATACAGCCCCTGACCTCAGTGAACTCAGTCTGCAGGAGTGGGGGATTGTAAGCAGAGGAGCCCAACCTGGTCCGAGTTGCTTTTGCTGAGGTCCCTGCAATCAGTAGTCATTTCTCATTGTGATTCTATTGTTTTCAGGTCCTTTAAGATTGTCAGCATGAAGTTCTCCTAATTCATTCTCTTAACCTTGCTTTTCTCCCACTTT
Source organism: Pipistrellus kuhlii (assembly GCF_014108245.1). Lineage (NCBI taxonomy): Eukaryota > Metazoa > Chordata > Mammalia > Chiroptera > Vespertilionidae > Pipistrellus > Pipistrellus kuhlii. Next base: position 156,384,188 of record NW_023425515.1, on the reverse strand, counting down.
CTCTGGATTTTCCAGTTACTCCTTTAAGGATAATCCATTTTTCTTGATCTCATTTATTTCTCAGACCTCTTTTGTTAATGTGAGTTCCATAATTTCTGTGAGTGAATTTCATAAGGCAAGGAAGATAATTTTGGGCAAGAGAGGAAAAATAGGCAAACATTCACAGGCATATTATGAAAATTAAAAGTAGGTTACTGCAGCTATAGCATGGTGTGTGCAGTGGTTAGGAGAGAGAAGAAATGGAAAACATGTATGTAACACAGTGTTATGTAGGGAAAACTAGATAATAAAAAACATCTTTGTCAGGCAACAGAGTTTGTGCTTCATCTCAAGGACAATGGGGAGGATCTGTTGAGGGGTTTAGATAGGGGTGGGCATCATAATCAGAGTGACATTTTAGAAGAATCCCAGGAAGAACTGCAAAAGTTAGGAGGCCAAAGCTCTAACCCAGGCATTTGAAGATGTCCTGAATAAACTAGAAGCTGTGGAACTGGAGAAAGTTGTGCTGGGTAGATAAATATTTAAGATCACAAATTGACAAGTCCTGGTGAGAAATTAAATTGAGAAAGAGAAGAGTAAAAAATGGTACACAATTGACTCTGCCCCCAAATGGTTGCTTGAGCAATGGCTTCAATGACATTGGCTTTGATTAGCTCAAGGAACCCAAAAGGAAAAGCGACTATACCAGAAAAGATTGTGTGTGTCACATTATGTTTATGTTGAATTCCCTTTGGACATCCAAAAGGAAGCGTTTGATGGGTGGCTGGAACTCATGAGAGTGAAGCAAGGAGGAAATAAGGCCGTATATTTGGGAGTCCTCAGCCTAGAGGGTAACTGGAGCCAAGGGAGGAGAAAGAGATTGCCCAAGGATAAATAAAGAGTGATAAGAGGGACAAGGAAAGATCTCTGGGACACTTCACATACCTAAGGGACAACGAGAGAAGTAAGAATCAGATAGAGTGGAGGTAAGAAAGCCAAAATAATACAGTGCCCTAGAAATAAGGGAAAGAGAACAAGTGCGTAAGAAGTGGTCAAGTGGTACAAAATATAGAAGAAAATTCAAGTAAAATAAAGGCAGAAAATGGTCCATTGGAGTTAGGGAAAGGACATAGTATCTTTTGTTAGACCATGCATTCTGGTTTTTGGTTTGAAAGAAAGGTCACCATACTTCTGAGCAGCCTATGAATCCACAGAATGACATGATTTGTGGAGAGGGAGAGGAGGGGAGAGATCCAGGGAGTGCTGTCTTTATTTAACATTGTAAGCAATAATGTCTGAGAAAATTCTTCCCTGTCTCTCATATATTTTTTTAAAGCTGGAAATTAATCTCCTGTGATGGGAAAGAAGAGAGAACTGTTTATCGATCATCTATCAATTTATAGGGCTCAAGACTCCATATTTAATATTCATGGGGGACTGTAAGGTAAAAGTATTAACTCTGATTGCAAAACAGTGAACTAGGTTTGGAAAGATTTGGTGTACCTGATCACCCACAATGAGCCTAGGACAGCAAGAATTTCTCCCTTTGAGGCAGGATGGATGAGCCTGGAGTTCATGAGAGGGAGGGAGAGCAATCCACTTGGAACAGTCAGTATGTGATTCCCGAGCTGGAAGAGGGCTGACGGCTATTGGAGAAGAAATTGATAAAACATGCAAAATGAATCAAAGTCAGAACCCCAGAAAGGTATCATGCAAGGTTAAAATTATGTGAATAATGATGTGCATTTGTTATTTTAATGTTTTCCAAGTGCACTTCATTTTGAATGATATACTCAGATAGCACACATGGTCAGGTATAATTGAAAAAATATGCAGGAGAATGGCTGCATTCAAAGAATAAACATACAGCTGCAAGAAGGTTAGGAGTCAAGGGGGTAAGCATATGCCCCATCCCCGAGGGATCTCATTAATTCATGAGTGACCATATATGTAGAAGCTAAATGAATCTCACCGTGTGTGAAGACCCACAGTCAATGAGACAATGACGAATCACTAATAATTAGGCCTATTGGTTTTTGTTGACCCAGATGTCTGAAACCAAATGCCCTGCCCTGAGATGCCTTGAGAGGCAAATGAAAACACTTATAATCTTCTTTTAAAAAATCTCTTTGCTCTCAGTGCAGTGATGATGTTCTGAAGAGGAACATTGCTACAATGGGTGCAGATTCCCCTTCTGGCCAGGAAGGATTTCTTCGAGGCTTTGGTTGTCATTGTGGTTCCTGTTGGACCAGGAGCAGGGAAATAGAAAACCAGGATGTGATTATATGCCATCCAGATAGATGGCTCAGGCCCTACCTTACATGGAGGCCACGAAGGAGTCTTTTTCCTAAGTCTGTCATAGAATCATGATAAAACGGGTTTTGAATGCGGGGCTTTGACAGATCATTTCTGACCTAGAATACAGAGAACACATAACTGCAGCACCATTCAGAGGAGGGTGGTCACCTGTCCGCACCTCTTTGTGAGTCTTCTCTGCTTTCCTCGCCCAGCTGTGGAGGAAGGCGTGGTGCACACTCAGGGAGCTCAAGCTGATGACAGTGTGGATGGGGAGCCTTTTTCCATCCACATCGCCGTCCTCCTAAGGCAGACTTACAGATGGGAATGAGGTGTCACAGCAAGGAGCAAAAGATTGCCTGGTAGGCAGGGCCACCGTTGCCTCCACTCAGGCATACGTCATACAGGCACACATTCTCACATGTATACTCATGCATGCACTCACATAGTGCATTTTTGCTTTCCTACCTTTTCTATACTAGAGTTCATCTTAAAATTTGTATTTATTACAAAGGTTTGAAAACCACTGTTGTACTCGTTTCTAATCTAACAACTTTCAGGAATGTCGGGAGCTCATTGGGAACACTCACAGGGGTACAAAACTGGAACTCAAAATCTCTGAGCTGTCCTCCTAAAATGTTCTAAAAATGTAAATCATAAATACCATCTAGGTCTCTAGATGTCAGCCTTCCTTGGACACTGAATTCCTGGACTTTTCCCCCTGCCATTATTCAAGCCCTGTTTTTCATGGTCTAGGCCATTGTTCCAAAGACACCAGTGGAAAGTGACATGGATGCCAATCTCTGATAAACCCACTTTCTTCTAGAAGTATTGGTGCAAGGCTTTAATAAGAAAACACCTTTGAAAAGGAGAAGGCACCACCTTTAACCTTTGTGACATGCAATGAAATTTAACCCAGATAGGTAGGTATGGTGACACCATTTCGCAGTATGGGGAAACTGAAGTTCAAAGAGGCTGTCACTGTTACCTCTGGGGTAGGTAGGGCAAGATCTGAACCCATCATCTCATCCCATTGTCACCTGACCATGTAAAGACTGAGATAGGTAGCCTGACTCCCTCATCCTACACGTGAAAAAATTGATACTTAAAAAGGAGAGAGAACTGACACACTATCATTTGGCGGGTGAAGCTGAGAAACCAAGTCTCCTGATTCCTGATTCTAATTGCATTTACTCCATCCTCTCACTTCCCTTAGCAAATTCCAATCCTGAGCCTGGGCACGTATATTTGTCTCCATTCGTCATCTCATTATTATTATTATAATTACGAATTCTAATTTTCTAAAATCCTTTGCATATGTACAGTATTGCACAGCTTACAGAATACTGCATGTTCACCTACATAATCTCTTTTGATCTTGACAATAACCCTATGAGGTAAGTTGGACAGGGAACATGTATCTGGTTTTACAGATGCAAAGAAAGTGGTTCCGAAAGTTTGAATAACTCTCTCATGGTTACACACCTCCTAGGGGCAAATCCATTCTGGATCTGATCTTTTTTTTTTTTTTTTTTTAAATATATTTTTATTAATTTTTCACAGAGAGGAGGAGAGAGGGATAGAGAGTTAGAAACATTGATGAGAGAAAATCATTGATCAGCTGCCTCTTGCACACCCCCCACTGGGGATGTGCCCACAACCAAGGTACATGCCCTTGCCCGGAATCGAACCCGGGACCTTTCAGTCCACAGGCCGACGCTCTATCCACTGAGCCAAACCAGTCCCAGCTGGATCTGATCTTCTGATCCCAAGCCTTCATACTTTTCCCTATAGCACACCACCTTTTCTTGGTGATAGTACAGTGATTTCTGAGTATGGTGTGCTAGTTTCCATGGGTTTGGGGCAGTTTCTTTGCTGAAGCTTTTAGGGCTCTGCATACTTTCTGGAACTGATGTGGAAGTACAAATGGTTTCTTTCTGCAGAATAATTTGCTCCCTAACCCTATCCCCCTTTTAAAAACAAAATACACTTCTCTTCCAGATGCCAGAGCATATATGCATATTTGAACAGTCACCTGGACCTGATTAAGAAGGCTCAGCCTGTGGGTTTCCTCACTGTTGATTTACATGTTTGGCCAGATTTCCATGGCAACCGGTCTCCGTTAGCAGATCTGACACTAAAGGGCATGGTAAGTGACAGCCAGTCCTTGCACAAAGGTGAAGGCAGGCCAAATGGGCTGCAAAAGATCAGGAGAAGCAAAGTGAGGAGAAAGGGAAAGAGGGAACATTAACAAAACAGACCAATGGCCCACCGGCTTCTCGCAGATGTGTCCTCTGGGGAAGACTCTTGCTGCTCCCAGGATGACCTGCTGAAAGTTCTCATTGTTTCTGAGGCAACCTTTAGCACGTTGAAAGCAGTGTTTCTTACATTTAGCTACCACTGCCTCTTTGTCCCCTGGAGTTGCCTGAAATCATGAGCCCCTGCCCATATCATTTTTGTATTTACATCAGTTTGAAGAGTTATGTTTTCCATTGCCATCCCCAGGCCATTAGGAAAGTAGTAAATATTACCCCCTATGGTCTTGCTTGTCACAGCCACATATCTGCCCAGGCTCTGGGGGTCAGGGCTCAGAGGCCATGCTAACATTATTAGGATTTCAAATGGAACTGTGGCAAAGGTAAAATAGAATTAGTAACTTGTGGGTGGATAAATTCAGCTATCAGCGTCCTTCCCAGTGCAGAGAATCTGGGCCCTCCTGAAATTTACATCAGAACACAAAAAATAAACTAGATAAATTAGAAAGAAGGAAATTTGGAGCTAAAAAATCTCCCCCCAACCCCAGATCTCTTCCTCAATCTAATTTTGAATGACATCAAGATAATAACCTGAAAAACATCCAGTGTCATGTTACCCTTCAGAGCCTACAATGACTACTGTCTCTAGCACTCATTCAGTAAATATTTACGTGGTACCTACTTATGTGCCAAGCTCTGCTGTAGATACAGTAAGGTACAACAATTCCTACATTCATGGAGGATGTTTCAAGGGAGGGAAGGGAGTGCTTGATAAAGCATATGCATAGCAACTAGGATTGTCAAGATAATCCCCAGAAGGCAAGATCCAGGTATGATTTCTTCTTTTGGCTCCTGAAACATTTCCCTGGGCACATACTAAATGTGTAATATGTACTTACTGATAATTGATAGTCAAAATAGACATAACAAAGAGTTCATTTATTTCTATAAAAATTATACATATGAGCAATTTGCTAATACTAAATGGGTTAGTTGCTACTCTTATTATTCATGTGATAAGTACTTAATACCAATGTTAATGTCCAAGTAAATTGAGGCTCCCATTTTTGTTATAATTGAGAGCACTTTTGTTCATCAATTAATTCTTTTAACAAACACTTTTGTTCATCAGTTAATTCTTTTAATTCTGTTAGAGGTGGTGGGGGATATAAAAGTAGTCATAATTCCAGCCTTTGGGAATGGGACTGTCTGTGGGGGCAGACAATATATAAGCAGGCAATGAGGATATTGGGTCAAGCTCCAAATGCCACTCAGGGTCCAGGGCTCCCTGGATGCATAGAGGATGATTGCCCAGCCTGATCTCAGTAGTCGGGAATGACTTCAGATTGGAAATGACATTGACACTGAGTCAACATGGGGAAGAGGGTTCGGGCTCAGGGAAATCATAGTAAATGCAGTGTTTCGGGAGTGGGGGTAAAGAGAGAAAGACATAGTGAATGCCTATACTTTGGGTTCCTTGTTTCTTACTACTGATAGGTCACATTTAGCATTAGATCTTGATAATAAAAAAGGAAGACATTTGCTCATAAAACCATTGGGCACTCCCTTTGCTCCCTCTGCTTCAGCAAGCATCACTCTCCCAGTTCTTTAAGCCTGGATGACCTTCAGTCAGTCATTCAGTGCTTATTGACCACCTACTGTGAACCTAGAGGACAAGAAACTGTATCTGTCCCAAGTGCACATGAAAGTGGGGGAAATAGTGTGAGTGTGTGTGTGTGTGTGTGTGTGTGTGTGTATGTGTGTGTGAACATACTAGTAATCATCATGCTATGTGATCCATGTAATACAGATGTCTTCCAAGCTGAAGGAAGTGCTCGGTAAATATCTGACTTTGAATTTTTTCTAAAATGTGGCTTTAGGCCGAAACCAGTTTGGCTCAGTGGATAGAGCATAAGCCTGTGGAGTGAAAGGTCCCAAGTTCGATTCTGGTCAAGGGCATGTTCCTTGGTTGAGGGCACATCCCCTGTGGGGGATGTGCAAGAGGCAGCTGATCGATGATTCTCTCTCATCAATGTTTCTAACTCTCTATCCCTTTCTCTTCTTCTCTGTAAAAAAAATCAATAAAATATATTTTTTTTAAATGTGGCTTTAGATCAACAAGCTCTCATGCAGTCTTTCTCAACTTCATTTGAAAATAATGGAGCCCAGCTGGCATGTTCCAGTGGTTGAGCGTCAACCTATGAACCAGGAGGTCACTAGTTCGATTACTGGTGAGGGCACATGCACAGATTGTAGGCTCGATCCCCAGTAGGGGACATACAGGAGGCAGCCCATCAATGATTCTCTCTCATCATTGATGTTTCTATCTCTTTCCCTCTCCCTTCCTTAAAAACAAAAACAAAAACAAAAACATTATAAAAAAAGAAAATAATGAAGATTTTTTTTTAAAGCATAAACTCAAGCTGACTTTGACAATTAAGATGACCCTGAACTATGAAAACTAAAATTGACATTCCCAGAGGGAAACTGGGAAGATGTTCCAGAACCTAAAAGATTAAATGTAACCTGTTTGATAAACATAATAGAAAGCATATGAACAAATAAACCACCAGCCTCACAGGCGGCTGGGACCCTCCGCCTCCTGCTCCTTAGCTTAAAAATAAATGCAGGGCCCCTTTAAGACTAAACACAGGGCAGACCTCTGCTGCTGTGGTTAGGGTTTCTTGTTTTGTTTTGTGTTTTGGAAGAAGCAGTGAGTTTAATTTCCCAGAACTCTTCCACAACCCAAATCTTATCTTCCCCTTCAGTTCAGTCCATTAGAAAACTGCCAACCCAAAAAGCCGGCAGGGCAGGGAGTGTGATTTGAGGTAAATCATGACGGCCTGCAGGCTGAGGAGCCTGAGTAGACAGTTAACCCTGTGGATTTGGAGGAGGGGTGTAGTTTTGTTTGTTGATTGTCTGTCCTGGGGTTAGAAAGTCAGGCAGGAGTGACCCACCTCTGGCCAACAAATCCACCCCAAGTAAAACTGCTGCCTCTGGGGCTTGGCTCCTGGCTGTAGATCTGAAGAGCCCCAGCCAAGTTTCAGGGAGAGGAGTGGGAGTAAGTCATGTGGACTGAATGCTGGGAAACACTGAATATGGATAACTCTGGTTAGAATGAATGAAAACAGTGATGAAGTGAATCCATTAGGAAAAACACGTTGCATACAAAAAAAAAAAACGTACCATTTTAAACACTTAAAGAAATGCCTCTTATAAACTATTTACTACCCAAACTAAAAGAACACATTTAAAACTCCTTGGCATATTCAATAGGGTTATTTTTTTTAAGGTATATAACTCAGTGAAATGGGTCAGAAACTTATTAGGATGAAAAGTCAATGGAATTGGGGGGAAAAACAAAAAAGGGAAATGATAAAAACAACTAAAAATACAATAGCAGAATTAAAACCTGCATTAAAGGCAACAAAAATAGTTTTTACAAAAGAAAATAAGGTGAGAGCTGAATAATAATTTAACATACTATTTTTGCCTGTGTATCATATATTTTGAATGTGTTAGGAAAAACTGTTTGAAGGTGGGGGCTCTGGCTTCTTTACTTTTTAAATTGCAACAGTGCCTAGGTCCGAGACAGGCACTGAATAATTGCCTGTGGTTAAGCAATCATTTTAATCTTTATTTGCCAAAGAGGAATGAAAAGTGTCTTGCCCTGCCCGAGATCCCAATGCCAGGAAATTGCCGAGCTTCAATAAGCATGAATCCTGACTTTTAAGATGTATACCTCATGAGGTAGCCTGGAACTCTGGACTCTTAAAAGGAGTCATAACAGCTACATCATGCATGGCTTAATACTGAGCCACTCTCCTCAGCCGGTCCTTGCTCCCCTGTTCTGACCACCAGCCTTCTTGCTCTTTTTCCCGTTTTTACCCTTGCCTTGGTCCTTGGATTAAAGCTCTGACCCTGTCTCTTCTCAGTTATGGTTCTAGTTTCTTTCCCAACCTCACCATCTCGGATTTCAACAGTAATCGCCACTCATGGTTCAACCTGGCTCTCGACCCTTCCACTTTAGGTGCCTACCCTCATCAGCAGGAGCAGAGCACATCCCAGGCCTCCTCCCATTATGCTTGATAGAATCATTTTCTTTTGTCCTGCTAATAGTTGGCTGCCTGCCATGTGGCTGGCTATTTTATATCTCCTTTGGTGATGCTGTATCGACCCACAGAACTAGGCTAAAAAGAGATGGCGATTAGAGGGTGGGCAACTTAACAGTATGTCGGGACCAAGTAGCCACCTATGTAAATAGTTCCCCTTTCCACTTAATGAATGAGGCATGGAGAGGTAAGGGCTGCTGCACATGCCATATTTAAACAAAGCAGAAGCTTGGCTAATGGCAATCAATCAATGTCAAAACCTTTAACACTGGTAATACTAGGTTCTTTAAAACCAAACCAAAACAAAAAAATGCTTACTTTTAAAGCAGTGATTTTCAACTGGTGTGCCACAAGCAATTTTAAAACATGCAATACCTGCCTATTTAGTGCGGGCACTGACCTCTTTTCCTTCAGATTGTCAAATAAAAAAAATATGACAACATCTAACACAACAATAGCCATCTGGTGTGAGTGACAAAAATTATGCCGATTTTTTTTGTCAGATCAGCAAAATAATATATATTTGGTGTGTTGCAGAATTTTAAGGATGCATTTATGTGTGCCATGAGATGAAAAAGGTTGAAAATTTCTGTTTTAAAACAAAGGAACATGACATGGCCACACATACAGATAGATGAAGGTAAATCCTCACTACTAGGAATGCATGCATGGTGTGTGTGTGTGTGTGTGTGTGTGTGTGTGTGTGTGTGTGGTATTGTTTCTATTTTGAATGATTGGGTGGGTGGTTTTATCCCTGTGAAACAGTAGAAAAAGCCTGGATTTGAAGTCAGCCCTGTGTTTGCATTCTGGTTTGAGAGTGTATTGGCTGCGAGGTCTCTGACCTTAGCTCTGTGAGGTCAGTGTGCTCAGCATAAGCAGGAGAGTCACAGGCTCCCTTGCAGCATCATTGTCAGAATCAAATGGTGTACAGATAGCAACTGCCAATGCTTTTGAGTTTGTGGCTCCTTCTTAGTGGCTCTTCCTTGCATGTGTACAAGTTGTTAGTTGGATTGAGTCCCGAGTAGCCCATCATGATCTCTCTACCTTAGTCCCAGCACCAACTGGAGTCACCAGCCATGGAGGTCATCACCACAAAAAACCTGTGAGAGCAGCTGAAAGATCGCCTGGTTCATACCAGTAGCTTTCTAGGGGATAGAGATTAGTCTTCTCTATTTAAGTCCTTGATCCTCTACAACAGAAATCTCAAATTTGGCAAACTTTACAAAACAGCTAGAGCTGGAGGCATTTTGAAATAGTCCTTTCCTCCTTGTGTATGTGGTCATTTTTAAAAATATATGTTGACTGATTTCAGAGAAGAAGTGAGAGAGAGACAGAGATAGAAACATCATTGATGAGAGAGAATCATTGATCGATTGCCTCCTGCACACCCCCTACAGGAGATCCAACCTGAAACCCTTGACCAGAATTGAACCCAGTACCCTTCAGTCCACAAGCTGACACTCTTACCTACTGAACCAAACCAGCTAGGGTAACCACTTTTTATTCTCAAATTAAAATGGCCTCTTCATTTTGATTTTTAAAAATTATTTTCCTGAAATATCCACTTACAGAATTAAATTATCTCAGAGACATATCAGCCCATGAGAATACGCCATGCTCACCATAGGTGGAAACTCATTTTCTCTGCTTCACTTTGCAAGTACAGCCTAACCCAGAATGGAAAGTTACTTTGTGGTTCTTTGAAGAGTTGTAATCTCTAATGTAGGCCATATGCTGCTCAGACTGCTGGAAAGGTGAGTGCTGCTCCACAGGTTCTTCAAAGCAAGCACAGAACACGTGTGCATGTGGAAAACTAGGAGGGAGTCGAGAAAGAAGCGTTATGAGATCTGAGCCAGTTCCCAGAGGACTGAATCCCAGCGAGAGGTGGGCATCACTAAACACAGTCAGATGTGGATGGAGTCAGCAACTCAGATGAGTGTTTGCAGGAGCTCAGTGGAAGTCAGAGGTTGTATCCTTGTGGCTTCCTCTGATGAGATGATGGACAATGGAGAAGCTTTTCAGTGAGATATAGATAAGCTTTGGCAACATGAAGGCTCAATTTGTTATGTTATGTTGTGATTTAATATTGTTTTATTTTGGCTATTTTTTTACATAATATTTTTGCCTATGAAAAATTGAACCTGATAACAAAGCTTAATATCTTCAGTATCATTTGACTGTTTTTCTTATCATGTGAGGGGAATTTTGTTTTTATTTATTTATTTATGTATTTATTTATTTATTTATTTATTTAAAAATGTTTTTATTGACTTGACAGAGAGAGAGAGAGAGAGAGAGAGAGAGAGAGGGGGGGGGGGGGGGAGGGAGGGAGGGAGGAAGGGAAAGGAGATAAGATATAGAAACATTGATAGGAGAGAATCAGTATTGCTCGGCTATCTCTTAACACTCCCCCTATTAAGGATTAAGCCTGCAACCTGGCCATGTGCCTCAATGGGAATCAAACTAGTGACCTTTTGGTACATGGGACTGTCATTCAACCACTGAGTCATACTGGCCAGGCATTTTTTGTTTTTATTGAAGCAACTAAGTTCACAGCTGGTATTGTGATTTATAATAGGTAGCATATTTCAGGGTCCACAATGTGCCAAGCATCATAGTAGAAACTTGACATGCATCATCCACACTTTCATAACAATTCTGCAAGACCCCCATTTAAAAAAAGATGGGTTTTTTAATCTTTTATGTATATACTAAACAAATACAACTGGAAGAGGGCAGTGTATTGTGGACAGAGCTCTTCCCAAGGCAGTACACAATGAGGACTGAATCAAGTAGGAATCTGCCAGGAAGGCCGAACAGAAATAATGGAAAAGAGTTAAGGCGAGAGGACCAAGATTGGGATCCAAGTTGGTGCTTAGGACAGGATTGGATGATAGTAAGGAGGAGCCAGGACAGTTGTCCAGAAGATCTTGGGAATTCTGACATATCAGCATAACTCTAGATTTAGAACTTCAGAAGCAGAGCAGGCAAAGGTGTGAAGTGCTTGGTACATCTGGCGAACAGTCCATGAACTTATGCTGTGGGATATTGAGTTCCCCAGTAGAAGAAGGTAATGAGGGATCATGTCAGCCCATCATCTAGTCATTGTGTGTGTGTGTTACTTTTCTGTTGCCGCTGTAATAAATTACCACAGACTTTTAAGCTTACACGTATTTTCTCCCAGTTCTGTAGGTTAGAAGCCCAGGCTGGCTCAACTGGTTTCTCTGTTCCAGTTTTCACAAAACTATCATGAAGGGCTCTTATCAGCAGGGCTGGGACTAATCTGCTACCAAACTCATTCAAGTTGACCATATTGGGCTCTGTGCTGGTGCAGGACTGAGGTCCCTTTGTCCTGGCTGACTGTCAGGCAGGGGTCCTCACCTTCCAGAGACCACCTGCATTTCTTGGCTCCTTGTCCTCTTCCTCCATCTTCAAAGCCAGCAATGGCAGATCAAGTCCTTTTTATGCTTTGAATCGCTCTGATTTCCATTTCTGCCTCATTTCTCTTGTCTTCTTCTTCGCCCATATCTCTTGACTGACTCTTCTGCCTTCCTCTTCTGCTTCTAAGAGCTCATATGCTTACATTGAGCCCAACTAGGTAATCCAGGATAATCTCCATATTTTAGGGTCAACAGTCTAATAACTGGTTCCATCTGCAAAGTCCCTTTATATCGATGCCTAGATTAGTGTTTGTTTGAGTGACCAGGCATTGGCGAATCTTGGGGGAACATCACTAGAATTCTGCCTATCACATTGTGTCAACACATTTATTTCCTGAATCTGGGTGAGTTTTGGGCAATGCCAAGGATCAGCCTCAACTCCTGAGACTTACTGAAACGCATGCATGTTATTGGGGAGACCGTCCCCATCTCCTCCCTCCAGAAATTTCCTTTAAATCCTTCTCTGATCCTCCTCATTCCATGCTATTCATCCATAAGCTCCACCTTCATTAATGACTAAACAAACAGAACATTTTTTTCTGTTCCTTGGTGTTCTGGAAAGCTTTCAACCAATTCCCCAGAGCCATGGATACCTCATCAAGTTCTGATGACCAATCTCAGCACTGCGAATCCTGTTTCTTGTTTTCTATAATGTTTAGAGATCCCTTGAGAATCTATTTCTAATGCCTCCACTTTATTTTATAATCACTTCAATTCTTTAACAAGTAAGAAGGAAAAACTTAGCTAGCTAAATTACTAATACAATATTTAATCTCAACTATTTTAGGGCCTGTGAAGCTATAACTCACAATGCCAAGTTTAGGACAACTATTCCCATGTGTTACTATATATCAAGACCTTGCTGAAAATGCAAATTGCTGGGCTCACACCAAAAGTTCAGTCAATCTGAAGTTGGATATCAGGAAATCTATATCCAACTAGGATCCTAGGGAAGAATTCAGCATTGTGCCCAAGAGTAGGGGGAAGTGCACTGTCTTTCTTATTCACATAGTGAATGGAAGTGTGTAGGTGCATAAGGACTAAGGCTTCTGCAGGGAGTTTCTGCAAGTGAGCCCCCCACTATCTAATTTCTGGGCATTCAGAGACATGCTGCTTCTTCACACTCCTGCATGTTAGTACCACTAGCATTATAACCCTGATGTTGATGGTCAGCATACACTTTGCCCTGCCTTTCCCACCCTCTACAGCCACTAGTCTTCAGCAGCCCCATCAATACCCCACTGTGATACCCCATAGCATGTTGAAGGAGATGCTTTATTTAAGTTAATAAGTGGGATTGAGCCCTTTGCGCATTCAAGAGAAAGGAAAAGGAAATTAACATTTTTAAATGTTGCCTGTGCACACATAGTTAGCACTACAAGTGTCTAGCTCTTTTAGACTCAGTACAGCTTGCTGAAAAATAAGATACTTTGCAAATAATATGTAATTGTCACATATATTATTGAGATACTATTATTTTACAAGTAAAAAAAATGAGGTCAGAGAGGTTACAAAACACATTGTTATGTAGCCAGTTAGGGGTTATGTCAATATATAAACCCAGGTGTCTTGCTGCAAAGTTTACTTCTCTACTCTTCTCAGCTTAGAAATCCCCATATGTACATAGCATTTTATAACCATTATCTAAGATGTTGAATTCATCACACACAGTTTGCATCTCTTTGGCCACCATATACAGTTTTTACACATCTCTAAATAGTAATTATACATGTTTTCTCCTACAGTTCTCATTACACAATAGCCCAGATAAATAAAATGTGCTTACCATTGCAGCTGTCTCCTGGGGATTCCCCATACATTTTGCTGTTTCGCCCAGACATTCAAAATAGGCACATGCACATCTGTAAACACATTTCTTCCACTTATGCATTCTTCCCACTTCCTCTTATTGATGGAGCCATTCAGCCTTCAGCCGGGGTGTCAGCTCATCTGTCCTATCCCAGCTGTCTCACGGCTTACAAAGCTGCACCTCCCACAAAATATCCCTGGCATTCCCAGGGCACTGCTGCCATCCTCCTACCAACAGCTCCCTCAAGGCCCTCTATGGCCTCTGAAGCGGTCCACATGGCAGGCATTCCTTAGAAAGTGCCATCGTGGGCTGTCATTTGACTTTTGACAAGGCAGGACTGAGGTCCATGGTATTTGAGAGAATCAATGGGAGTAATCAGATGCCTTCCAATGTCTCCACCTGCATGCATATCAGGTGAGATATCATAAAAGCAGGATTCTCCTCCCCAGTGCCCTACACCTTAACAACTTTGCCCTGTCAAGAGAAATGTTTTCCAATGAGTCACATCTCAACTCCAGGGCCCCGATGCTAGTGGTGAGGGAATATGGGCAGTAGCTATGGGAGAAGCTGGCTGACTCCCTTTTATACTGAGGATCTTCTTCCCGGGAGTAACTTTTTCTCCCTTGAAGGATAGGTGTGTTTTATTTATCAAAAAAAGAAATGCTGTATCCCCCCTATTTGTCACAGCTACTATCGTGCTCAACAGTTAGATGTTGTGCTGATTTCCATTGATTATCTCATTCTCAGTTTCCAAAGAAAAGAAACTATTTTCTATTTTCTGACCTATTAGCCCTTGGAGAGACTCAAAATTTAGAGACGGGTCCATGATAGTTTGTTGCTCCAATGCCAGTACTTTTTAGAAGTCTGTGTCTTTATGAATAAGCCTACTCTGGCAATATCATACTCCTCTCTGTAGGGTCTTCTTAATTGGGGAAGGTATCAGAACTATTTACATTATCATGTTATTATAAAGAGCACTGGGATTCCTAATAAATGAATAGAATAGTTCTTCCTATATACAAAGTCAACCCCACCCTCACCCCTGGACACCATCATTATAATTTATCCAAGTCTGGGTCAGGATTGCCCTATAGGACAACGTGGGTCTGCCTGGCAGATATGTACCCAGTCACGCTGATGTGTTATGACTTGATTCACATCACATTGATGCCTGGGGAGAGGAAACCAAACATCCTGGACTGGCTCTGGAAGAAAGGCTTTCCCAGTAGATCAACAACAGAGACTCTAGTGAAGCCTGGCCAGTACAGAATAAAGAGAGAGAGATACCATTCAGGACTAGTGATCTTTACCCAAGACCATGGCTTGCCATGGGGCTGGTTACTTATACAAGCTATTCAGTTGCGGGGAGGTGAGAGATGACAGGCTGACATCCTGTTCACTTTGCTCCTTTTTAGAAATCACTCTCTAAGATGTCATCCCTTAATCCACCTGAAGGGGCACCATTTTTATAATTCACACAAAGGCTCCTCATGTGCTACAGGGACCCTACTTTTACTCCAATCTTATGTAAACCACTCCTCCCATGAGGAATGGTTAATATGAAGGTTGGGGTGTTGAGGACATAGAGTGAGCAACTATAAGTGATCTTCCAGTGTTCTGTCTTGGGACATGGAGCAAATGTCGTGTCCCCTTCTAAATGTATGAGGAGGTCAAGTAGTATTATCCTTTCCTAATTATATGATGACAGAGAAGGATAGGCTATTAGGAGAGAGTAGTATATGAAAGGAAGAGAGACTGTTGGATTGTCACTAATTCACACATTCAACTAGTATTAACTTAGCATCTCCTATGTATCAGGCACAGTGCTAGGCATTGGAGGTACTGTGGTGAAAAATACGAGCAGACTTTCAGAATATTTAGGTTTTGGTTTCTATTTTTCTATTCTCTGTGTGCTTTTAGGCAAATTATTTCCTCAGGAAGATTATGAAATGAATTTCTATAATAACAGCATTGTTTATGTTCTCTCCTAGTTCAAACGTGCTTATGTCTGTTTAAGTCTCTGGGGAGTTTCATGAGAGATAACCCTTCACAGAGTTCCTGGCTTGAGAGTTCCTCTCCCCAGAGTTCTCCTCTGGTCTCTCCTTCAAACTTTAATGCTCCTCTGGTTTAAAATCAAAGCCATTTTCTTTTCATCTAGCTGCGCAGTTACTTGCCAAGAATAACTCTCAACAGGAATCCCCGTATTGACAGACTCTCAGAACAGCTGGAGCATAGGATGCTAAGTGAGGAAGGACAAGTTCAGGTACCATAGTAGTGAGCAGGGGCAAGTCTGGGAAGAAGCACATAAAACAGCAAAGTCATTTCTGCTTCAAAACAAGGGTAAGAGGTAGAATGTTTACCAAGGAGTATCATGATCAGATTTGCATTTGAGAATAATTATTAGCTCTGTAGTGGAGAGATCTGCCCCGGGGCTAATTCAACAAGCAGGAGGGACATAATGGTGGCCTTGTTTAAGGAAGTGAGAGACAGGATGAAGAAAGAGGAGGGATGCAAAAAATAAGGGGTGGGGATCAAATGTGCAAGACTTGGAGACTGGGTAAGTAAAGGAAGGTAGAGGAAAGTCAGGGAAGAGTAGTGTCTGTGCCCTGCCAACAGGCCAATACTGGTCCCTTAATCACGGTGAGGAGTGGAAACTGGAGAGCTGAAGGAAGATGGACCACTCTGCTCTTATATTATAATGCAAGATGCACATCACCATCTGTTGAACTCTAGACCATGCCCCTGTAGGCTTTGAGTAAATGCATGTTGAGTGAATTAATTTTTGTAATGTGAAGATATAAAGTGAACTCTGGTATCAATGCCCACAAACTTCACGTTAGGTTTGATGGAACCAATGGTCTTAACCCTATGAAAAGGTCCCGAGAGATCACCTCAATGAAGGGGAAATATGAAAGTGGGATGGTGAACAAGTCTCAAAGGCATTCAAACTCAGCATCCTGTTCAGTTCTGGAATCTCTCAGAGATTGACACGTTCCATATAAGCATGTGGTTCTGATTGACTTTAATGGGATTCCCCTGAAAACCACAGATTCTAAATTATCCCCTAATAGGTATAACACTTATAGGAGACATATTATTTTACCCTGAATATCCCTTGGATGCTGTTACACTGAATCCTGACAGTAGCAGAACTTGGAATAAGATCAACTTTTATGAGAATGCCACTACTACTTGTTATTGCATTCTGTAAGCCAAAGGTTATGTGTAATAAGATTTCTTTTTAAAGAAGAGGAAAGAAATTTTATTCCATGATCAGAAATACTAAACACAATCTTCTATAGTATTTGTTTTGTTTTTGTTTCATTCAAGGCAAGGCATTTCTGAGGAAGAAGGAATCATTTTTCCTAATCTGGAGATTAAACAATTTAGTAGTCATTTCACATTCAGCTCACAAAAAAGGATTTGCATAGGACTTGTTTCAGCAAGAAAATACATCTGAATGTGTTTTGTGGGAATCAACTCTATCCATGGCAGCTCCTTTTGGCCATCATCTTTTTTTGTTTTCATGTCTGCAGGTCACTGGATTAAAACTATCTCAGGACCTTGATGATCTTGCCATTCTCTACCTGGCCACAGTTCAAGCCATTGCTGTAAGACACTTTAATGCATTTTTTTAAATTTCTTTTAATGTTATTAAGGAAATATAAGGAAGGGAAAATAATGTATGGTATTTATTGAAAAAATCTGCATATAAGTGGGCCAGTGCAGTTCAAACTCATATTGTTCAAGGGTCAACTGTATTTCTCTATAAATATAAAAACATACATTTTTTAATCATTTGTTTTTAAATTATAGTTGACATACAACATATTATTTTCAGATATATACCTCAGTGATTAGATATTATATAACTTACTAAGTGATCATTCTGACAAATATCATACCCATCTGATACCATACATAGCTTTTACAATACTAGTAGCCCTGAGCATGAATCCATGCACCAGTAGCTCTCTGCAAGGCCTGGTTGCTCCCAGAGGCTCTCCACTGCCCAGAGGCCTTCCACGGCCAGGGTGGAACACTTGCCTTATCCCCATGGCAATAAAGCAAGCATTCTGCTAGGCTGCTCACAAGATAGGCTGTTTTATGGGAAATCCAGTAGAAACTGATTGGGTGGGCCTGAAAGTTGGGTCAGGTGGATTCTCATGGAATCGCCAGGGCAGAGCCAAAGATATTAGCCAGGTTGATGGAGATTCAGATATGGTGTCCTTCTGCCAGCTATGTGATGGGAGGGCTCAAAAAAGGCACAATGACCTCTGCCAGCCCTGGGATAATGCTGCCCCCTCCCCCGGATGCCCTGATGCTGTACACTGCAGTTCCTCCCATGTGTCCCTGGTGCCATTTAAGCTGATGTCTCAGTGCTGGAGCTCAGAGGGAGTGAGCCAGAGCCAGAGTTCCAGCTCTTTAAGAGGAACTGCTTGGGACTCCAGCAGCCTTCTGTCTCACTCAGCCTCAATCCCCACTGGTTTTTACAGCCTGAAGTTATAGGGACTTCTCTTCCTGCCACTGGAACCCTGGGCTGTGGGGCTGGGACCTCTACAGCTGAGATATCCCGATTTTTATTCACCACAAGTGGGTATGGGTATGGGTCTGTTCCTCCTCTCTACCCCTCCTACCATTCTGGTTGTGGCTTCTTTATATTCTTAATTGTAGGACTTTCATTCAGCTAGATTTCATGCGGTTCTGAATGATGGTTGCCATGTAGTTTAGTTGTAATTTTGATGTGGTTATAAGAGTTTAAATGCTATTTTTTTTCAGAGACTTATGGTATCAGTAAACTTTAAACTATATGCATTGCAAGATACATCATATGCTTTTGTGACAGAGATTTTTAATTAAAAGGGAGCTTGCCAGAAAGAGAAGGGTGTCTGTACAGAAGGAAATCTTGATGAAGGTCTTCACTTGCTTTATTAATAACTTCAAGTAGCTGAAAGCTGAAAGGTGTTAAAGTCTTTGACCATCAAACTTTTCATTTATCTAATTTATCTTCTAAGTTGAATTGAATAGAAGCAAGCAAGTAGCTGCCATGTATGCTTGCATTAAGAAAAACAGGGATTAGGAATGTCCAAATTTATAAAACACATGATATTATTCACTTTGCAAAAAAATCAATTATAGGGTTTCTTTAAATAGTAAACTTTCTTAGAAGACTGAAGTGTTTGGTTTTAGATAATTAGCTACTTACTGTACATGAAAGTTTCAGATGTCAGGAATGGAGAAAGAAAATAATTTAAATCTAAAGTGTTATGTGCTCTTAATCTAAAGGTCAATAAAAAATGAAAAAAAATTACAAAAGCTCAAACATGATTGTCTAAGGAATCTTATTCTCTAGAGGGGACTTTGGGTGGACTACAAAAGGCTTCTAACCCTAAAATCACATACAAAAGGTTGTATGTGTACAGGTAAGAAGTACATGTTGAGGTAGTGGCTCAGGGCTTTCACGGTCTCAGAGCTGGTATGAACCCCCAAATAACAAGTATTCCAGTGAACTTAGCCACTCTGGATTAAAAAAAAAAAATGGGCACCAAAAGAAAGGAAAAATCAGTTCATTAAGTTCAGATTCAAAATTCCTTTTCAGAAACATGCCTATTTAAATCACGTGTTTGTTTTTGTTGTTGTTATTGTTGTTTGGGTTTTTTTGGTTGTTAATGCTCTATGGATATACTTCTATGCTATTCAATTATTTCTCCATACCTCTTTCATAAGCTCATTGCTTCAAACTATATGCATTTTCCCCACATGTCCATATCACCTGCAAAGGTGCTTTCCTTATGTGCAGATGTTTCCAGGCACCATGCTCCTCTAATAAGACAATAGAACTTCCCACCCACTAACAGGACATGTGGTCTTTCATGTAACTACGTAGGGGTATGGAATCAACCAGCTTGATTAAACAGTCCTTTTTGTTTATAGACAAGTTTGAATTTATTTTTCTAAAACCACTGACTTATTGATTTAATAGCTTGGCAAGTTCAGTGAAATCAGTCAGCCTGCTTTATTCATGGGGACATGGTCAAAAACAGACAATTCTCACATCCATCAAAATGGAAGCATGACTAATAAGATGAAAATGGAGAACAGCAGCACACATCATTAGTAAAAACAATGCTTTAGTGATCTGTTTTTATAGTAATGATGATAATGATAATAAATAATATAGTTTGGGGGTATGGTGTTCCGGGCACTGTGCTAAATATTTTACAGACATTATCTGGCAACCTTGTGAGATATGCATGATAATCCCTATTCCACAGATTAGAAACCTAAGCTTCAATGAAATTAATCAGTCAATTTCATATAACTAGTAAAGGGCAGAGCTGAGATTTCTAAAATAAAGCTAAATGGGTGATGTATTGAGAAACTTTTATTTTCTGATTCCTCACTGTTACTGTATGGAAAGTCTTATAATGGAAGGAATTGCTTCCTGAACTGAATAACCTTGGAAAAGCAGAGCTTTTGCTAAGAGGTGGACATGAAGAACAAGGCCACTGAGGGTGCACACCACAGGATCCTAACAACTATTACCTCTCCTTGACACCCACTCTCAGTTCCAGGCACCGAACAGAGTGCCTTACCCCTCTGTGGCTTAAGACAGTAACCTGTTCATCAGCGAGATTGTCCTCATTTTACACACCAAGGGAAATCCACTTGCCAAGTCCAAACTGCTAGTGTATGGCAGGGTCAGAATTTGAACCCCTGTCCGTCTCACTGCCACATGTCATCCCTTTATATGTCACTATGCCGCATTTGCTTTTGATCTACTTGTAAAAGCTGCCTGGATAAAACAAGCTCTCAGGCATTCCCAAGAACAGTTCTGTCTTGGCACATCTTAGAAAACATTGTTAGTTTGTCCAGGATTGTCTTATATGGGTCCCCTGTCTGCTAAATTCTGCAGCGGAAGTCTAAGAATGTATGAATAAGGATAAACTTAATGCAGATGGTGTGTGTGGCAGAGAGGTGGGGGTGGGGTGGCAGAGCCACTACATTTTTCCAAATACCACACACTGGGAAAGTCAATTTTATATGCAATAGGCCGTACATGTATTAAAAGCTATTATATTTATTTTGTCTGTTGACTTAATGACCTTTATACTACCACGAAGGGGGAAAGGAGGGGGGGCGATTTAAGACAGAGATTTCTCCGTAGGACTTTGTAATGGAGTCTGTTGAACTGTGAGGAGTTCAGTCTGTTTTGCAAAAGTATCTGTGTGTGCTGATCTTTTAGGCAAAAATGTGCATTTTAATCAAGCAGTCTGATAACAGATATTTTTGAATAATGTTAAACTTGAAAATGGACATCGGTCTCATTGGCTTTGAATAAGGCCCCAGCACCTATTTTGATAGGTTATAGTTAGGCTAATTGCTCTCTAAAGTAATATCTGTGATTGGTATTTTGAATGAAATTGAAGATACATTGTAAAGAAGTTAACTTGGGACCCTGTGAAATACTCTTCCAAGTAAAATTCTCTCTGGATCACACTTCACTGAAAAACCTGTCAAACACCCAGCTTTTCCATAGCCTGTCCATCCATAGTTTTCTTTTCAGAGTAAACTCTTCAAAAGTACTATTTGCATTTGAAATCTCACAATTTGCATTTGGTTCTGTACATTCCCAGCGGAATGGCCTAATTTTAATTTAAATCTCTGTGAAAACAGTTTTTCCAGAAAGGTGAGCACAGAATCATGGTAGCACAAAGCCCTTTGGCGAACATCTGAGGCAGTGGAGTGCTTCAGAGTAGAGGCTGGGACAGAGAAAGGGGAGGCCCTGTAACTAACGCTAGTGAGTGGGAAATTTCGGCCAACAATGCCTCACGAGGGAGAGACAGGCTGTCACAGCCCCGCTGGAGGGAGTGCCTCTTGTCCTGATCCTTTCTTTCCATTTCCCAGGCACTGGGCTTTGTGTTACTCTCAACTCAGGCCCTCTGATCACATGAGCCCAAGTCCCGGGTTTAGAAATATCAATTTTGCATGTCATTTCCATGCACATTGAAAGGCAGTTTCTCCAACCTATACAGTTTCTATTGCCTTAAGCAAATTTATAACTCCTAAATGAGAATAGCAATATGTGGTGTTCAAATTTGTCAATGATTAGAGATGACATTTAAGCGCATAGCAGAGAGCTGATCATGAGAACAATTCTCATGTCTAAACACTCCCCATGCATCCAACACTGACACTCTTTTAGGCACACTGTCTATAGCAGCAACCTTACAGTGCAGGGCTTACTGTATTTCATGACGCTGAAATTTAATTTTTTTTTTCATGTTAATTCTGAAAATCCATAGAATTTTTAGGTGAACCTCATGTGATATTATTTCCATTTTAAAAATGATAATTTAGTCTTAGAAGGGCTAGGTAGAGGTTTGATTCAAGAAATAGGCAAAATGCCTTAATCCTTTACATTCAAAAGCCATGATCTTACCTATTACAGATTCATGCCCCTAGAGCAGATGAGGGTTACCTGTACTCCATGGACACCAGATGATCCATGGTGGACATATGGGCACCTGTAGACCTCTGAAAATTATTTATAATACAGTTTCGTATATGACTTTTTTTCTGGGAGGTCAGTAGGTTCTATTACATTCTCAAGAGGGTTCAAGACTGCCAAAAAGCTTAAGAACATCTGGGGGTAATCAACCATAATCAATAAGCAGCATCTGGCCTTATGTGGTACAACATGTTTTAAATTTTTTTTTAAACCCACTACAGCTGTGGATTATCTTCAGCGGCCCTAGTTTCACCTTATCAGATTCACTAATATCTTCTACAAACCCCATAGACCTTGGGCTGGAATGGCTGTTCTTTTGCTCCTGAACTGTCTCTTCCTCATCATTTATGCCACAGCAATCAGGATTCCATGGACCCCAGATCACTCTTTAGTCACCTCCTCTCCCAGAGGTACCTCTAGCCCAGGCTTTGCTTGCCCTACATTCCACCCCCTGGGGGGTCATGGGAGCATTCAAACCACTTCTCAAACCTTATTTCTTTACTTTGGTTAAGCTTCTATGGCATGCCCTCAAGCTAAACTATATCCCCTCTAAGTACTTGGGTACCAACCTGCCAGTGATACTGAACTTCCATTTGTGATACTGGCTCATGTATTCTCTGCAGTTCAAACCTGACAACTTCTTGGTGGCTGCACCTCCTGTGGTCTTTCAGATCCTTGACCTCCTCCTCTCCCTTGACCTGCTCATCTGTGTGCTTCAGCATCTCACTCCCATGTCCACACCTAGAACTTTGTCATCTCCCAAAATTGCTCAGTCTCTAAACTTTTTAAGGGCTGTATCTCTACCAAAAAACCTCTTCTGGGCGCCTGTGACCACATCGCACTTAATCTTTTTTATTTTTAATTCTCATCCCAAATGAATTAGGACTTGGGAACTTCTAGTTTTTGAACTTTCAAATAAATTATGCTTTTCAGCCATTTGAATGTCCTAGCTAGCACTAACGAATAGTATATTGAGATTCACCATGATGATCCTATAGTGGTATCCTCCTCCCAAGCATCGATATTTTCTTACTGAGTTTCATAGATTTAGCAATACAAAGATGAGGATAACACATTTTATGAAGCCACTCAAGGGCTGAAATAAAGATACATCAGAAATGACCTCATCCAGCCAGAGCCTGTGATTTTTATATCATCCCAGGTTGTCATGCACTGCTGGGGAATGGATTCTGGCTCTGGAAGCCTTGTTATGGGAACCACTACCTGGTTTCATATGATAACAAAGGTCATTTTAGCCCTTTGTCAGCCCAATGCCTGAGTCCTTCCTTCTCTGTGCATTTAGAACCCTTTCTGTGTTTCTGCTACTCCATTTGTTGGTGTCCTTTTTCAAGGAACAGATGTATTAGTTCTTATTTAAGGAAAAAAATATAGACTCAGGGACCACTGACTATTGTTTTCAGAACACTGTTGGTAATCACTCCATTCCTAGTTCCTAACAGAAGACCTGGGCCACCACAGACTAATCAGAAATTCATTTCTTGAATGAACTGTATTAATATCTATTAACTATGTTAAAGTTGACACTTGTTTTGATCAATATCATGCAGCAACTGATAGAAGCAAATGTTGTAGTCATTAGGAGGATTCCCAGGTGTGAACCGTGTGATTAGAGACACCCTTATCTCTTGGGGGTCTCACTGTCAGAGGTAGGGACAGGCGTAAAGCTCTCAGGGCTGTGTCTCAGGGTGAACACTTCATAAATGTTCTTTTGCTCTCACCCTGATGCTTCCTTCTGTTTTCCCTTGAAGTTTGGGACCCGCTTCATTATAGAGGCCATGGAGGCAGCAGGGCACTCGATCAGCACTCTTTTCCTGTGTGGAGGCCTGAGCAAGAATCCCCTTTTTGTGCAAATGCACGCGGACATTACTGGTAAGTCTGAGGAGGAAGAGGGAGGGTCATCTTAGCCTTGGCAGCAAATGGTCATGGCCACGATCTAGACAAGGTTGAGAAGAGGAGCATAAGGTGATATGCCAAATTATTTCAACTATTTACTATGCTAAAGTGTTTGTTTTTTAAAAATAACTCTGGAATCTTTGCCATGACGATGGGGAAAGCAACTTTTTTGGGAATATAACTATAGGATGATGGTAGGAAATGAGATAAGAGAGGTCCACAGGGTGAGATCCTAATTCAGATATTTACTCAATAGTACTGCATACCTCTTCTGACCTAGACATTGTGGAGAATATTGATGATACAGAGCTGAATAAATTATAATAGCTGCCCCCAGGGAATTCAAGATCTGTCAAGGAAGGCAGGTAACACACAGACATGTTAGATTTAGTGTAGCCAGAGCTCCGAGTGAAGAAAGCACGGGGCATAATGGAATCAGAAGGGCTCCTCTCCCTGGTGTGGAATGACCATGATGGTGCAGGACAAGCCATCTGGAGGAGTTGATGAGGAAATGCAGATCCCAGCTGCTATTGGGACTGTGGGTCTGGCGGTGGATGGAAATTTTGAGCCCTAAAACCCTGAGGCCTTCATCAGAATCAGGGATCATGACACAGATGGGAAGGATCCAGAATGGTGGACTGATCACTCTGTGATCTGAGCAGACAAAGCAGAGTAGAATCTGTAGGGCAGACCCATGGCTCCAAGGAAGGGGCCCCACTGACAGGAAGTTTGCTGGTGTCCCAGAGGTTGGCTTGGACTGCCATCCCTCTGGACCTGATGCCCTTCCCCCTCTTGCTCCTTCCTCTGCCAGGGTCTCCTGGGATTGCCGCTCACCTCCCAGGACCCATCCCAGGGTGGCCAGGCCTCGGGGCAGCAAAGTAGGGGAGGACTGGATCCTGCTCTATCACCAGTCTGATATAAGTCCACCCTACACTTCCCACCATTTACCATGATCCTGGATTCCTGGATTCCTTACTTCTCTGACCCCTGATTCCTTACTTATCAGAGGGTCAGGTTCTGTGCTCCGGACTCTGTCACATCATAGGTCCCTTCCCCCTCTAGGCCATGCAGATTCTGGCAAATGAGAGCTTTCCGAGATGTGATGGGCATAATTGACCCCTGCATATCATGAGATCAAACAAAAGTCGTTTATCTCTATTTTATAGGTAACTAGACTGAGGCACAAGCCAGAGGACAACATAAAAAAGTGCACAGTCCAAGGGCAAATGTACCAGGATATTTAGTACAAAAATTACTCCCATTAACCAAGCTCCCATTGTCTGTGAGTGGGAATCACTCTATATACATCTAGTCATCACATACCACCAAAAGGTAGACATTGATGCCCCATTTTACAGACAGGGAAACAGAGGCTCATGGAGGTAAATTACATTAACTGTCCAAACTGAAGCACCTAATAAGGAGCAGGAACAGATTATAACCCAGGTATGTCCAGGCCCAGATTTCTGAATTCTCCTGCTCAGTTTGTAACCATTTGATGATGGTGGCTCCTTTCCTGAAGAGCCTAAAGCCTATGGAAATAAACCATTCTCACGCAGAAAGAGGAAGAATGTAAAAAGTCACCTACATTTCCTTGTCATTTTCCCCAGGAGGGATACCATCACTGCATTTTTTTAAAAATATATTTTTATTGATTTCAGAGAGGAAGGGAGAGGGAGAGAGAAATAGAAACATCAACGATGAGAGAGAATCATTGATTGGCTGCCTCCTACACCCCTCCTACTGTGGATTGAGCCCACAACCCGGGGCATATGCCCTGCCCTGGAATAGAACCATGAACTCCTAATTCACAGGTTGAAGCTCAACCACTGAGCCACGCTGGCTGGGCTAACCATCACTACATTTTATCTAAACCTCAGCCAGTTTCATTTAGATTAGAGTCTGACTTAAAAGTTGATCTGTGAGTGGCTTTCCAATTGTCAGCCTTCTACTAGCCCCCAAAACTCCCTTCCTGGAAGATAAAATCCCATTCCCTGGAGGAAGTGGGAACCCGGTAACCCAGGGCAGGGCCATGTGACCAGCGCCCAACCTCTGTAAAAATGGATCCTCATCCAAGCCTGACGCCCTTGAGCTGACTCAGAAGCAGGGGTTGTCTAGGCTCCACAGAAATCTCTGCTTTGGAAACCATTCCTCGGGCTGTTGAATGAAAAGGCTGTTAATCGTTATTTGGATTGCAATTGAAACTGGACCCTTTGTCCCTGACTGTGGACCAGTTATAGTTCCAGACAAAGGGACCTTTTCTCTGGCCTGGAATTCCTCTGCCTTGGGAAGCCTGTGAGTGACAAGTGATGGCAAAGTGCATCTGCCTTCAAATGCTGGGGGTTCTGCTAAACTCATTAATGCATCAGATAAAATAGTTCACATTCCAGGCGAGGCTGCCTCCTTCCTCTCCTTCACCCAGCACTGGGGGGAAAAAGAGCACGAAGCATTCATCTCTGTAAAAGGCACACACAGACTAAATAAATAAAATAATCACGACAAAAGGCACATGCAGAGCAGTGGGTGCAGAGGTAGAGGTCTGGGTGCCTTTAAATCTTGTCGTTGCTCCCATTTTTCCTGCAAAGAAAGATCTGACACTATAAACCTGGTACATGACTCTCAGGAATGCAGGTGGAAAACACAAGGGACTCTGGAAGATATTTTGGAGAAAGTGTGGAGCAGGCTGTGGGGTGGGATCAGCTCAGTGACTCTGGGCAAGTCACCTTACAAGTTCCTCGAGCCTCAGTTCCCTATGTGAAAGATAGAAATAATGTGATATCCTTCCTATCGAGTGTCCTAAGGAATGAATACTCACAAGTTTGTGAGCACTAAGCTCGGTGCCTGGCTCAAAGCAGGTGTTCAATAAATGTTAGTTCACTTCTTTCCTTAGTCCACACTGCAGGGAAGGAGGTGTTATTTGAGAAGGTTTCATGTGTGGCACGTAAATCTTTGCCCTGTGGGCTTGGCCAGCCTGGGAACATCCTCGACCTGAGGGGAGGAATATGGTCCTGCCCTGGGTATTTGGTTCACCATGGTTTCAAGAAATATCTAGTGTGTCCTCAGTAATTGTAGGTTCCCCCACTGACTTGGGACTAAATGTTCCTCCTTCTAGATTTTGTTTTTCAGTACTGGCAATTTTGGTAGGAGTTCCCTCTTTCTGCCTTATTTATGATTGTAATCATCTGTTCATTTATTTCCTCTGAAACCTCTTCTGAGCGTGCCCAGGAACAAGCAGTGAGCGGGGCCTGGCGGTGCCAACAGGGTCTTTACAAGCAGGGAAAGTGCCCTCAGTCTCCCTCCAATGTCCGAGGAGTCCAGTGGGACCCAGAGGACGTCGGTGTCCCTATGAGTCAGATCCAGGCAGGGAACAGATGGCACTTCAACTGGACTTACTGGAGAAAAGTCAACCAGGATCTGTTTCCAGAGGTGTGGGCAAGGTGTGGGGAAACTCTGACCACCAGGCAATTCCCTGGGGCCACTCACAGTCTTACCACCTCTAGGCTTACAGGGCCCAGCGTAGGGAGGTAACCAGCCTAAGATAAAGGGGCTCCACAGCTGGAGCTTAGTTGAGGATGCGGCCAGAGGTCAAGCAGGCCCTGGATGTGGTGCACAGAGGCCAGTATTCCAGGGCTCAGGAAAGATAGGGTCAGGGGAGAGGGAAGAGATGGGATTGACCTGAGGGGCAAATGGAAGCAGTGAGTTGGTTCCAACTCAGGGTAACAGATGTAGAGAGACTGCAGATATAAGGTCCATTTTAAGAATCATAACAACTAGTGCTAATTCAGTGCTTTCTATAAACCAAGCTCTGTTGTGTTGTTGTTGTTTTTTAACATATTTTATTCATTTTCTACAGAGAGAAAGAGAGAGGGACAGAGAGCTAGAAACATCGATGTGAGAGAAACATCAATCAGCTCCCTCTTGCACACCCCCTACTGGGGATGTGCCCGCAACCAAGGTACATGCCCTTGACTAGAATCAAACCTGGGACCTTTCAGTTCACAGGCCGACGCTCTATCCACTTAACCAAACCGGTTTGGGCCAAGCTCTGTTTTAAGTGCCTTACTTACCATAGCATTTTTATTCTTTATAGCAGATTACCTGTGCGATAGGTGGCATTTTAACCCCACTTTTGTAGGTGAGAAAACTGAGGCACAGAGACATTAGCTAACTTGCCTAGGACCACACAGCTAAGTCAACAAGGAAACCAGAATTCAAACCCTGGGCTGCAACTAGAGAGCTGATGGGGGACTCACCAGGTTTACTCTGGTTTCCAGTTCCCAATAGGAGGGGCCCTGCAAGTAGCTCCCCCCTGAGTAGGACCTTTGAGGCTGAAACAGGGTAAAGAGGGTTTTGGGAGGTGAGGAACATCTGGAGCAGCTGCCTCCTAAAAAGCCCCAGTGCACGGGGTGGCAGTCACACTCTGTCTGCCTGATCCCAGATCCTGCAAAGGCATTCAGTGCTCCATCCTGGCTTGGCCAGCACAGCACTCCATGCTCCTGGATCTGTCTTTGCCCGCTAGAGGTCCCCTCCACACTGGGCTAGTTTCCAGCCCAGGAGAAGTGCATGCAGAAGGGCTTCACTCACCATGGATGTTCATTCTAACAGCAGCAGCCACCATCCTCAAGGGCTAATCATAGGCCAGAAAATGTGCTAAGCACCCCGTGTGCCCTTTCTCATGAATCCTTCCAGCAAACCTGTGTGGACCATCTTCTCATCATCCTCATTTTACACCTGGCGAACCCGAGGCCCAAAGACTATAAATGACAGGCATGCTGAGGGACACAGGGCTTGGTGCACCAGGTCTGAGCTTTTCCCAGAGACCCCACCACCTGATGCTTGAGGCAAAGTCTCAAGTCTGGCCCTGTGAGATAGGGCCTGTATCCCTGAGCACTCAGGGATGTATTAGGTCTAGTAATAATTAATGTTGTTTTCTAATACTTTTTTAAATCAAATTTATTTAAACAATACAACAAAATTTAATCAACAATATAGTTGCCGTTGTTTTCTACTACTTGTGCCCAATGCTCAGGAAGCATTTTAATCCCTCTGTTGTAAAATTCTTGTGATTTTGATGCAAAAAATTCGGTCAATGCATTTTTGAGGCATTCTTCATTATTAAATTTTTTTCCAAGAAGAAAGTTTTGCAAAGAACGAAACAAATGGTAATCGGAAGGGGCAATATCAGGAGAATATGCAGGTTGAGGGAGAACTTCCCATTCCAACTGGCGCAGTTTTTCAGCAGTGATTCTTGCAGTATGCAGTCGTGCGTTATCGTGGTGAAGAATTACGCCCTTCCGATTAATCAGCGTGGGTTCTTTTTCTCTTAAAGCTTGGGCTAACCTTTCCAATTGGGCACTATACACTGCACTTGTAATGGTTTGGTTAGATGATAAAAGTTCATAATGAAGAATTCCTTTAAAATTCCACCAAACACACAACATCACTTTTTTCACATGCAAGTCAGGTTTTGGCGTGGGCTGCGGAGCCTCTTTTTTGTCCAACCATTGAGGCCGCCTTTTCAAATTAACATACAGCACCCATTTTTCATCTCCGGTAACAATTTGCTCTAAAAACGGCAAACGGTTTTGACGAGAGAGGAGGGAACTGCAAATTGTGACTCTTTGATTACGGTTGTTGTCGGTCAACTCAGGAGGAACCCATTTTCCAAACTTTTGGACTTTGCCAAGTGCACGCAATTGATTGGAAATTGTTTTTTGTGAACAATTTAAAGTTGTAGCAAGCTCTTGTTGGGTAATTTGAGGATTTTGCACCAAAAGAGCTTGAAGAGCTTCTTGATCAAAATTGGACACACGGCCTCGACCACTCTTGTCATCTAACGAAAAATTTCCCTCGCAAAATTTCTCAAACCAACGCTGGCATTTTCTGTCGCTAACTGCATCTTGACCAAGAGCACTACAGATGTTTTTTGCAGCCTCACTTGCTTTTCTTCCTAATTGGAACTCGTAAAGCATGCAGTGCCGAATATGCTCTGCATCCGCCATCTTCTTAGCCCTAGTTTTGCAACAAAAACCAAACCAAACACAAACTTTTTCAAGCAAACTTGTTAATTGCACTTCACATGTTCTGTAGATACCACATGTTTGAAGGTTATGTCAATACAAGTCAACGCCAAGCAAGATTTTAAACGAATGTTTAAAAACGACATTAATTATTACTAGACCCGATATGTGGGGATTCTGTTCCCTGCCCCTTTTGTCTGTGATGGGTGACAGCTGCCCCAGTCCTAGAGCAGGAGGCTGAGTTAGGAGACGGTGGGAATGCAAAGGAGGTTGGGTCTGGGGAGTCTTCCCAGAAAAGTCCCGTCTTTAGAAAAAACAGGTCTGATATCTTGAGTAGAAAAAAATTTTACACTCTTTTCACAGAGCTTACCTCTGTGGAGTTTGCTGCCATCTCCTGATTAGCAAATACATTTGTATTTATATTTCATAGATGTTTTATTTATTAGACACACACACACGTATAAAACCCTAAGAATTCTAAGTGACTTATATTAAACCCACTGTGAACCCTCAACCTCTGGGAACTGGCATGTGGGGTTCACCCCTCCCCTGCCGGGAAGCCCCCCCCCACTCCTTCAAAGGCATGCTTAGTCCTGATCTCCACCCTGGTGCCTCCACTTCCCTTCCCAGTTTGTTCTTCTATAATTTAAGTGCTCAACGTGAACTAGATACTGGTTTCAAATCCAAGGACAAAGCAAAGTCCCTGCCCTCATGGGGCTTCTGTTCTAGCAGGGGAAACCGACGGTAATAAAGAACAGAGGACAGGGAATAGAGAAGGCAGTAAGGAGCGCTGTGAGTAAGTTGTCATCTCAGATCTGAAAGCCACCTCGGGAAGGAGGTATTTGCGCCTAGACTTGAGGTGAGAGCCCACCAGTGTGGCTCAGTGGTTGAGCATCAACCTATGAATCAGCAGTCTGGGTTCCATTTCAGGTCAGGGCACCTGTCCCGGTTGTGAGCTCCATCCCCAGTGTGGGGTGTGCAGGAGGCAGCAAACAATGACTTTCTCTCATCATTGTTGTTTCTCTCTCTCTCCCTCTTCCTTCCTCTCTACAATCAATAAATATACATTTTAAAAAAAAAAAAGGACAGAGTGAGAAAGAGTTGCTGTGCAAACCTCCAGAAGGAAGTGGCCCAGACAGAGGAACACAGAATTAGGAAGGAACAAGGAGGTGGGGCAGTGTGGTCGAGGGGAGAGGTGAGGAAGGTCAGGGTGGGCACCAGGCCTGGAGGGCCTTGTCAGTCATTGTACTCAGACTCGGAGAAGTCGGAAGCCAAGACAAAGATTAATCACCCCCTCTCTTACTACTTCCCTTTTCTTAGTGCATCTCAGTTACAGAATTAACCCTCTTTATCTCTTTCTCATCCATCTCCCCTTGGAGCCCTGAATAGCAGGACAGAGTCCAATTCATCTCTGTATTCCCTGGGCCCAGCAAAGCATTTAATAAGCATCTGTCCATTGAACTG
Organism: Pipistrellus kuhlii; assembly: GCF_014108245.1. Lineage (NCBI taxonomy): Eukaryota > Metazoa > Chordata > Mammalia > Chiroptera > Vespertilionidae > Pipistrellus > Pipistrellus kuhlii. The sequence goes on along the minus strand of NW_023425515.1, from coordinate 156,352,387 downwards.
AAATGGAACCAAATGGTAGGCAGCAGCTAGCAGAAGCCCAGGAAACCTGGGCAAAAAAATTCTCATGAGTTGACCTATATGGTGTTGGCTCCCCTGGGGCTCTTGGCTACAGCACCAGCAGGCAGAGGCAATGGAATCATTTAGAGCCAGGGAATCCCAAAGGACAAGGGGAGGGGTGGGGTGGGGGGCAGCGTGCAGGGAGCCTCTTGCTACCTTCACATCAGGTGTCTTTGCTGCTGGGGCTGCCTGCTGGCTCCCCAAGGTGCCTAGGCCCTGCTCCCTAACGAGGTGTGGTCTTGTCCTGTGCAGGCATGCCTGTGGTCCTGTCCCAGGAGGTGGAGTCTGTTCTTGTGGGCGCTGCTATTCTGGGTGCCTGTGCCTTGGGGGATTTCACTTCTGTGCAGGTATGTGAGGAGCCAGGGGTGGGCCGAGGCAACTCCCCTGTCTGTCACAGTCCTTCCTCTTGACAGCAGCTCACAGCTTGCAAAACACGCGCAGGATATAATTAAGGAATGATAGGTTCCAGCCAGGGAAAGCACAAACACTTCTAGCCTCAGACGTATTTATTGCCGTTTTTATTTGACTTGGCCTCTGTTCATGTTGGTCATTCTGTTTTTCTTGTTGATTTTTTTTCTCCTTTAAAATAGCTCTTAAATTATTTTTTTAAATTTTCCTTTGACCACTTTCTTTTAGCACATAGAGCAGGTAAGGTTCAATGTTCCCATTTTTCGTGTAAATTTTGATTATTTCATCTCTACCCAACGCTGTACAAATACCTTTGAGGCCTCCATCAACAAGAGACACAAATGAAAATGTCAGTAAAAAAGGAATTAAAGGGCAAAATAAGGAACAAAAATATAGGAAGAAGGAAATTGGTGGCAGTGATTGAGCACACGATTTGACTCAGAGCTTCCTTGCAGCCAAGACGAAAAGAACACATGATAAGTTGCATAACTCTTATTTTCAAAAAGGGGAAACATAACAGATTTTTGAGGAGACAGAGCTGTTTCCTACCATTGAATTGCAAAAGACATTTCACACGTGCGTGGAGTTTTATGGCGAGACTTTGAGAGATAATATAATAGTATTAACAGCAGATTTACAAAAAGGAGGGGAATCAGCCCGGGTATATGCAGAGAGCACAGGCTCTGAAGTCAGACTGCCTGGGCTCAAACACTGGCCACACTGCCTGCTGACTCTGATCTGACCCTTCTGCTCTCCGCCCCATTTGTTTGTCTGTAATAATAATCAATAGCACATCCTTTGCTGGGATTGAGAATGCACATCTAGTCCCATAACTGGTTACTCTATTATCCCCATTTTATAGTTGAGGGACATGAGACATAAAGAAACAAAGCCCAAGTTGAAACAGCTAGTAAATGCCCAAACCAGGAAGTCTGGCTCCTAAGTCTCAGCTTAGAATTCTGGAAATATTTGTTCATCAGAGAGCTTACAGGACTTGCCCAGGTCTCAAGGTCAGGACGAGAAGCCAGGTTTTTCACCAGGAGCCCAGTAATTTACTGTGACCCTCTTGTGTACCAGGAACTATGCCAGGGGCTTTTCATATAATCTTCCTGATATAACAACATATGTGGACAGCAGAGACCCAGAGAGATGGCAGCACTTTACGGTTCACTGTTAGAAACAGACAGATGCAAAGTCTGACTTCAATATCTGTGCTCTTTATACCACGTTTGGGGAAGTGTGCTGCGCGATATACTGCCCAAGCTTCTCAAGTGAGTGCCTGGGGAACAGCCCTTCCAAGGCACAGAATCCATTCTAGAATGCTTGTGGATTTAACTGCAGTATTTAGACTAAGATGGTCAAGTTGAACCTTCAACTTCTCCTGGATTTTCTGGTACTCAGAAACATTAGAGGTACTTATTTATTGTTGAAATGTCGAGGACTTGTCAATTATTATTTTAACTAGAGGCCAATGCATGAAATTTGTGCAAGGGGCTCGGCCCCCCCACAGTCATGGAGGCTGTCTCTGCCTTGGCCCCATTGCTACGGCTTTGTCTGGAAGGTCATCCAGTCTAATTAGCATATTATGATTTTATTAGTATAGATGTAATCAACTTATAAAGATGTTCTCATAACTAAATGCCTCTCCCTTCCTGGGACAAATTATAATCATTAAAACAAAACAGTGGAGATGCTTGCTAAGGCCCTGCATAGGTTACCTCATACTATGGACCAAATGTTTGTGTCCTCTCAAAATTCATATACCGAACCCCTAACCCTCAGTGTGATGCTATTTGGAGGTGAGTCTTTAGGAGGTAATTAGGGATGATATTGTGGGGGGGAGGGGCTTAGGATAGGATTAGTGCCCCTAGGAGAAGAGATACCAATGAGCTGTATATGTGCACTTGCACACACACACACACACACACACACACACACACACCTGCTGTCCCCGGCCTCCTTTCTCTCCTGGCGATACTGGGAAAGAGCCCATGTGAGGGCACAGTGAAAAGGTGGCCCTCTGCAAGCCAGGAACATGGTTTCAGCAGAACCTGGTCGTGCTGGCAGTTAGATCTTGAGCTTCCTGCCTCTAGAACTATGAGAAAATAAGTTTCTGCAATTTAAACACTCCATCTGTGGTGTTTTGTCATGGCAGCCCAAATGGACTAAGACATCTCATTTAATTTTGACAGCCTCCCTTCCTGCAGGATGGATGTTTTATCCTTGTTGATGTATGAGGAAGCCAAGGCTCAGAGAGGTTCTAAATCATTTGGCTATAGCTCATACGAGACAGCAGAATAGAAACCAAGGTCTCTCTGGATCGATAGCCTATCCTAATTTTTATCCTGTTTCTACTTTGTTTGATTTTTTCTCTTTAAAAATATTTTTTTGGCTTCCAAGTTGTTTAAAGGTGTATTTGCTGAAAAGAATTGTCATTGGTCACAAATCAGGAAATAGCCTGCAGCCCAAACAAGAAGGGGCTGCACCATCCACCACTTCATACCATGACTTGGTGTCTTAGTCAAATTGAAGTTTCCAGCTCCCAGAGGATTCTACTGACATTTTTTTTACATGAGGTTCCTCATTCATCTCCTGGCATAGGCTCTAAGATATGGTCTATGGAATATTAGCATTGGCAACTCAAATAGCAGCTGTGAGGCACACAACATCTTAAGAACAAGCTCAGGTCTCCAGCACAGCCCAAGGACATAGGTGCCTCTTGTGAGACACTGCCATCTAGTAAAGGTATCCCTAAAGTGAGACCTGATGTCTTGTCTGTCATCCCGTGCCCTAGAGAATTGTGTGGTATTGGCCTCTGTGTTTGCCTGTTGTGTAGCCTCGATGTCACCTGGCCTCTCCAAGTGCTTCATTTATTTGTTTGTTTTATCTCCTTTTCAAAAAATATTGAAATAACAAGTGCCACTCCTGTGAGACTGTTACTATGCAGAATTTTTGAAAGCTCTCATGACCTCGAGAGCCCTGGCTGTAATTATCAACATCGTTCTAATGACTGTGATTGGGACTGCTTTGCAAATTGAATGCATGTAGCCTTGGCTTCATTCACTCCTCTTCAGAAAGGACGTGCCACTCTGGCCAACCTGGCTGCCCCAGGCCTGGGGACCACCAGCTCAGGATTCTGGCAAGTTGAGGTAAACAGAGTTGCTTTTTCCCTGGCATTCCTAGTTTTCAACCTAAACTTCAATATATATTTTTTTCTTTGAAGTTCAAAGATCCTAGTATGGTCTTCAAGGTGTCTGCCCCTTCTCCCTTTAATAAAACTGAGTAATTTCTGCCAGCAACCTAATGATTCCAGCAGGCCAGATGTTTTGTCTTCTCTCTGGTGGTTGGATGGATGACTTTGTTTCTTAAGCAGGTGTGTAGAATTAAATAGAAAAAGCCAGTTATCTCCTCTACACTGAAGGAAAGGCTAGGAAGAGTCCACAGGACCCAGGCTGTGGACCTAGGGAAGGGCCTCCGTGCCTGGGGAAACAGGATTTCCCAATTTCCTGGGCACGTGAATTGGTGACTCCAGCTTACATTGGTGATACCAATGATTAGAAGGACTTTACAGTTGTGGGTTTTACTTATAGCTCTTGCAACTTTCGTGGAAAGTTGTTTCAGATGCAGGGAGAGGGACAATGGATGAAATTTTTTGGTGGGAAAGATCGGTCAATTATGAGGCGCATTGCTATTCCACATTTTGAAACCTACTGACAATTCCAAGTGTCCACCTTGTGTTCTTTTGTCCATTCATACCTCAGTGTCTCTTTTCCTGAACTTTCTTCCTTTAGACATCTAAGCCATCCTACTATTTCCTTTTCAAATTGGCATCTCATGAAGGATATTGACATAAACATCCATTCTCACTAAAGAACAGAATGATGAATAGCATTTTAAAGAATTATTCCTCTCCTTTTAGTAGTATTAAAACTGTGTCTTCAGTAGACTGTGTGATGAGAATCATGTCAGGGTTGTCTCTGTATCTACAATTTAATCAGTAAAATGGAGTCAAACCATAGAGATGCCACTTCCAGTTGAAAGTTCAGCCTTTGAATAGGTGGGAGGGGGCAAGGGAAAGAGGCTCCCTCCTTTTATTGGTAGGCGTATGGAATCCACACAGTCTTGACCTCAGTGACATTTCATTTGATCACTCCCTCATCCCTAGAAAGTCACCCACCACTCCCTTAGCTGTCTGCTCTCCAAGGTGTTCTCTGATTCTGAACAACCTGGAAACCAGATGCTTACAATTAGATGTCAGGAGTAGGCTCCAGGCCCTAGAAAATTAACAGACTGGCAAAAATAAGTGTATGAAATGTCAATGTGTTTACATTTTCCAAGCACAGACCATAGAGAAGTTCTAAGACATACAAAGGATGCATAAAACAAGATGCCTTGAGAGAAAACTCAATCCAATGGCCAAGAGGCATACATTCAAAATGGCCTTCCACACTGCTTCCTTCAAGCCCCTGCAGATGTCATGCACTTTCTCTCAATTCTTATCTTCAGAGACAGGTGTGTGTTTTTTCTTCAAAATTATACAAAGCAATCTTTAATTCTAACAGTGCTATTTATCCTGACACCCACTCTTACCACCACCACTACCCTCAAAAAAGCATAGGAGAAAACATCTGAAGCAAAAAAAGACAGTGACAAAAAATCAGGATGAATTTAGCAATCAACTTAAGATAGGTACCAATGTAAAGAAAATAAGCCCCAGGAATCAACCAATTCATCAAACCATTCTTCTCCCACAGTGTGAGGGTCCCCGCCTCATAACCATTGACTCCATTTGCTCCTACCATCAGCTCTCCCTGTCACGTCCCCCACAGACTCCCATGTCTTGCAGAGCAATCCACATAAGTGGGGTAGAGAGCCGTGATTACTCACACTTTCTGTAATGTGCACCCACAAGATAAACCATCCACACTGACTGCTGTGGTATACTCTCAAGGTCAGTCTTTGCAGACATCCTTATTGCTTAGCTGAAGCCTCTCCCATCCTTTTCCATGAAGTTCACTTCATTTAAAGACAGTTCTATTCATCACCTGCTAAGTACTTCTTCGTATACATCTCCAATCTTTTTTATTTTGTGAGTCAGCTTTCTGTGGGTTTTTAGTTCTCTTTGGCTATCTGTCACCAAAAATAACAGTTTTACATTTGCAAAGTAAAGCTGATTATCATGACTGGTTTCTGGGGGTTTGGAAAGACTGATATATCATAAATGTTCAGGAATAGGAAGCCATCCCATTTCTTGGCACATCTTATATAATAAAGAGGTAATATGCAAATTGATCATCACACCCTTGCATAAGATGGTCACCCCAATGTGGTCACAAAATGGCCGCAACAAGATGGCCGGCAGGGGAGGGTAGACAGTTGTGGGCAATCAGGCCAGTAGGGGAGGGCAGTTGGGGGCAACCAGGACTGCAGGGGAGGGCAGTTAGGGGTGAACAAGCCTACAGTGGAAGGCAGTTTGGGGGAACCAGGCCAGCAGGGGACAGCATTTGGGGGCAACTAGGCTTGTAGGAGCCAGCAGTTGGGGGGGACCGGGCTACAGGAGAGGGCAGTTGGGGGCAACAGGGCAGGGCTATTGGGGATAACCAGGCTGGCAGGAGAGGGCAGTTTTGGAGGACCAGGCCTACAGGGGAAGGCAGTTGGGGGCAACCAGGCCTGCATAGGAGGGCAGGGGGGGCAATCAGGCCAGCAGGGTAGGGCAGTTGGGGGCAATCAGGCTGGCAGAGGAGCAGTGAGGTGTCAATGAGGCTGGCAGGGGAGTGATTAGGGGTGATCAGGCTGGCAGGTGAACAGCTGGGAGCCAGCAGTCCTGACTTGTGAGAAGGATGTTTGACTCCCAGTTTAGGCAGGGATCAGGCCTAAACTGGCAGTTGGACATCCCAAAAGGTGTTACAGATTGGAGAGGGTTCAGGCTGGGCTGAGGAACATCCCCATTGCCCCCTCCCCCTCCATGCACACATTTTTTGTACCGGGCCTCTCCCTCTCTTTCTCTCTCTCTCTCTTTGTATGTGTTTGCATGTGTCTGTGTGTGTCAAGTCAATAAATTTTGAAAATTTTTAAAGAAAATGTAGTTAAGCAAAAAGAAAACTATGCAAACAGTGATCTTACTACTCTAAAATAACCACTATTTAACATTCTCGTTGCCATTATATGTCTTTTTATACATATTTTAAAATAATTGTTTACTTTATAAAAATGTGTTCATACAATGCATAGTTGTAGCCTTTCCCCCACCAAAAAGTATAGAAAACATCTTTATTTATTATGTTTGCAGGCTGCCTAACTTTTTACCACATAGAATCCTACTATCACTTTTTCATTCCTATTCTAAATATTTAAGATGTCTCTATTGTTTTGAATAATGCTGCAATTAATAATCTCTCTAGCTAACTTTTTGTGCACATCCTCAGTTATGTTAAAAATACATTATGAGGTATAATTGTCCAAAGTATGTCTAACTTTTAGGATTTTGATACATGTTAACACTTTATAATCCCACCAAAAGTATATAAAAATTCAGGGCTTGCTCTTCTTTTGTACAAGAAGTCTATTGCTATGACTTTTAGTTCTATTTAGCATTCTGCCCCAGGCCTTTTATGATCTTATCCATTTCACATATGGTCCTGATATTGTCAACTTTGTTTAGTTGCCTTTTGGCCTTTGCTGCTTAAGCATGTGTTTCTGGAGATGTGAGATTCTGGTTTCTAATTAAATAGATTCAGATTTCTGATTGAATTTTCAGAGTGTCCTGTCTCATATGTCAAAGCCTCATAGAAAGTCAACAGAAAATCCTGGAATGGTAATTAATACTTTAAAGAAGGATTAAATTAAGAATGTGATATGGGCCCTAACATTCATCATCCTTATTGCCATGCCTGGTTAACAGTACCTTCCTACCCTTTCCACCCTTTCCAGCATTGTTCCCTCTCCAAAATAAATAAACGCAACGCATTTAGGTTCTGACTAATTGTAAATCTCCTTGTTTCAATCCACTTTGCAAAATGGAACCATGGTGTCAAAGTTAAAATATTAGCTCAAGTTTAAAATTCCAGTTTCAGCCGAATCCGGTTTGGTTCAGTGGATAGAGCGTCGCCCTGTGGATTGAAAGGTCCCAGGTTCGATTCCGGTCAAGGGCGTGTACCTTAGTTGCGGGCATATTTCCAGTAGGGGGTGTGCAGGAGGCAGCTGATCGATGTTTCTAGCTCTCTATCCCTCTCTCTTCCTCTCTGTAAAAATTCAATAAAATATATATTTTTTTAAATTCCAGTTTCAGAAATTGGTTTAGTATATAAGATACATAGCATTGGGCTCTCCTGTTCCTTCCAGGGTGATGCAGGAGCAGGGCTTATTACTGTCCCATCACTTTCTGTTTCTGGTCATTTCTAGAATCCTTGCAGCCCTGGTGGTAACAGTCTCCACTGTGCATGTGAGGTCCAAGGAATGGGAGGCCATATAACCTTGCTTGATACAAAGTCCATGCTCTTTTTATTACATCAAACCATATCCCAGTGAACGTATGTCCAATGGTTGGCAAAGTCCAGAATCCAATATGCCTATGCAGCTGCCCTTCACATGTGGTGTGGTTTATTAAAAATATCAGCTTCACACAGTTGTCAGCACTGTTTGGTTGAGTAGCAGATATAGAAATAAAAACTAGAAATGTGCCCTCTTTGGTTTGGAAATTTTCTGATTCCTTTTGCCTAGAGAAGACTTTTTTTTAATATGCTTGTCAATATTGTTTTTTATTTGCTTTTAATCATAATCTGTCCATTTACTTTTTATAGAAGTAGATATTAAAAGTACTTTAATTAAGAGCTTTAACTAACACACACTTTTTATAGTACTGTTATTAAAATGAAGATTTAAGCTAAAAGTTTTCCCAAATATTCTTCTCTTCCTCAAGTTTTACTCAGGAATGTAAGAACTGGGCTGTTATCAAAGGAAAAATGGGGAAACATGAATTGAGTCCTTTAGAAACATAGAAGGTTGCAAAACTATATTTCTAAAAGAAATTTTACTGAACTTTTTGACTTCATTTTATTTGAGACAACATTTCCTACTGGTGAAAACCTGATAAAAATATATAAGATCGTTCCATAGAAACACTAAAATCCCAGTGCATGAATTTGTGCACAGGTAGAGTCCCTCAGCCTGGCTGCCGTTTGAGGCCTATTGGGGGGCCAGGCACCCCCCAAAACGTGGCTGATGGGGGGCCCATCGGCCCTGAGGAGGGGCCGCAGAAGGTTGGCTGGCCAGCTGTGGGATGTTGGTTGGCTGGGCACTCCCTTCCAAACCCCCCCAATTGGGGCCATTGTGGGACCAGCCAGATGTGAGGAGGAGGGGTCACAGCATGTCGGCCAGCGTGGGAGATTAGCTGTGGTAGTGCACTGACCACCAGGGGGCAGCTTCTGTGTTGAGTGTCTACCCCTGGTATCAGCGCGCATCATAACAACTGGTTGACTGGTTGTTCTGGTCACTAGGTTGCACCGGTTGCTTAGGCTTTTATATATATAGATAAGCTTAAAGATAATTCTTCATTCTAATAAACATTTATGCCTTTATGTGTCATAAAAAAAAATTCCTTACTGGAAATGAATAGGTGGGTATTTTATTCCTTTGCATTAAGTAACTCATGGATAACATATCCATGGAGTATAAGCTTAACATTCAACACAGTAAGTTAGGCTGTTGAACCAAATAAGAAATCATGAAAGATAAGACCTTTAGTTATATCAGGAATTTTCTGTAATTGAGTGAAAAAAGTTCTGAAAAATGACCACACACACACACACACACACACACACATACACACACACTCATACCACACACTATTTGACAGAGTTGGATTCAGGGTTATGGAATGTTTAGTCTTCCTTGAAGTCTATGAAAGAATTTTGTTTACAATCAGCATTGAGGCAAATGGTGGAGAACTATGCAGAAGGGAAAAATCATTATTATATTTGCTAATTAGAAGTATTTTGTTCTCTGCAATAAACCTTAAGAAAGAAGCATGGGTTTGGAAACTTGAGTTGGAGTATCTTTAAACATGCATGAAATGTAAACATAAAAAAAAATAGATAACCTTTTAAAAGGTGTGTATAAGGAAAGAGAAGGCCAGGCGGGTCCTTGGGGAACATGAAGATGTGTATCAATCATTCAGGCTGAAGGGTGCGGGCCAGTTTGCTGACCTGGGCCCCCTCTGGATGGTGTGTTACAGATGCTCAGTGAGATAAGGTCCTTGCATCAGAATCTAAGTCCATGATGACATTTTATTCAGAGCAAGATGTTCTCATTCAAGGGATCAGTGTGTATGCTCACATTTTCGGGCAAGCTTCTGTCATTAGGACCTGCTCTTTGAGTAGCACTGGTCTAGACTCCAGGGCTCTACAGATGATGACAATCATGCTGGTGTCCTCAAAAGGGACTCCCCTATCCCTGTGTCCATGCCCTACCCTACTTATCCTGAAGACAAGAAAACTAACACTTCTCTGCACTTCCTCTGAGCTGGGCAGGGTGCTAAAGTAGTTCAGATGACAGCTAATTCTTTACAGGTAGGGATCTGAAGCTCAGAAAGTATAAGGGATGTACCCAGGGTTTAAGGACAAGTGGCACAGCTGGCAATGAAGCACAGATCTGGCTCCAATGTCTGTGCTCTTCTTATGTCTCCACTGTCCCAGGGCAGTGCTTACCCTTATCTGGCATTAATACCCTGGAAACAATGTGGCCTTATAGGGAAGGAGACCCATGGCTGTGTTCTCTGTTGTCAGTAATAACCAAGTCATGATTTCTGGGAATAGACACACTCCAGCTCCCCCCAAATCAGCACTATTTGTGGGTCCTGTGGGACTCAACTTTACAAAGCCTTTCCCAGTCCAGCCAGCCAGATCAGTAAGCAAAATCTGTTTGTGTCTAAGTGGCTCTTGTCTGTTTCCATCTCTTTTTAAACCTGGGAGGTCAGAAAGAAGATGGAGAGAAAGAATTCACGGGAGGGATGCATTTTCTTAGAAATGTTATTAATTGGCCAGGCAAAACAAGCGAAGGAAATAAAATAGCTTATCCTTACTAAGTAAAGGCATCTTCTTCCCTTATCTCATTAAACATTAAAAGCACTCTTGGTTTAAGTAGGGCAAATTAGTAATTAAGTGCTATATAATCAACTTGTGTAAACATAATATGGAAGGGGAGGCCAAATTAATCACTCTGCTGACTTGTTTTTGCCCCATTAATGCACCTTTTCCTCGGGCCCTTCCTGTGATGTCAGGATGTATTTTCTGCCGCCCGTCCTGCTGGAGGCCAGTGGGCTGTGGTAGCTGTGCTGACAGATGACAGTTGTCCAGGAAAAGATGTGTGTCTGCTCCATGTTTAATTTCTTAAGCCATGGTTCATCAGCAGGAGCCTACCATGTGACAGGGACAATCCCCCATGGCGGCAGGACACAGAGTTATACACATCTCAGTGCCCATGGAGTTTCAAGTCTAGAGGGGAGACGGTAGATACACAGAGATACTTATGAAAAAGTCAACACTCAGTGTCATTGGCAGAGACCATGGGGCCTTAGCATGGGCTCCTGTCATGGTTCAGCCACCTACCTGGGGTAAATTAATCTCTGTTTGCCTCAGAGCCTTCATCCATAAAATAGGACAATCGCATCTACATCATAGATGGCACAACTTGTGTTGGAAGGATAAACATGTTGGTACATGTAATGTGGCCTACTGTTTATTTAATGTCAGCTGTTATTTGTTTACTAGAGGCCTGGTTCACAAAATTCATGCATGGTGTGTGTGTGTGTGTGTGTGTGTGTGTGTGTGTGTGTGTATGTGTGTGTCCCTCAGCCCAGCCTGCACCCTCTCCAATCTGGGACCCCTCAAGGGATGTCCATCTGCCTGTTTAGACCCAATCCCACTGGGACTGCTGGCTCAATCCAGGACTGCTGGCTCCCAACTGCTCACATGCGTGCCTGCCTGATAGCCCCTAACCACTTCTATCTGCCAGCCTGATCACCCCTGACCACACCCCTGCCAGCCTGATCAATGTCTAACTGCTCCCCTGCCGGCCCAATTGCCCCAACTGCCCTCCCCTGCAGGCCTAGTTGCCCCTAACTGTCCTTTCCTGCAAGCCTGGCCCTTCCCCAATTATCCCCCCTGCAGGCCTGGTCCCCCCAGGTTGCCCTCCTCTGCTGACCTAGTTCCCCCCAACTGCCCTCCCCTGCAGGCCTGGTCCCCCCCCCCCTCCCCAACTGCCCTCCTCTGCAGGTCTGGTCCCTCCCAACTGCCCTCCCCTGCAGGCCTGGTTCCCCCTCCCCAATTGCCCTCCCCTTCAGATTTGGTCCCCTCCAAAATGCCCTCCTCTGCAGGCCTAGTCCCTCCCAACTGACCTCCCCTGCTGGCCTGATTGCACACAACTGTCCTCCCCTGCTAGCCATCCTGTGGTGACCATATTGTGTTCACATGGGGGTGACCATCTTTGACCACATGGGGGCAGCCATCTTGTGTGTTGGAGTGACCGTCAATTTGCATATTACTCTTTTATTATATAAGATTATAATTGCTATCCAATGAGATAATGGGGCACCAAGGAAAGAGTGCCTTTAGCGGCCTTGAGGGCTGGAAAAGTCTTGAGAAGGCAGCTTTTGGATGGGTCACTGAGGGTTAGCTAGTGATGGAGCTGAAGGGCTGGGTCAGGGGGTGGGGATGGGCATAGGACCCAAGATCTGCTCTTGACGTTGGTAGTGGAGTGCCTTCCCTGAAAGTGAGAAAGGAACCTGTGTCTCTGTCCTGCCAAATCTCTCCCCATTTCTGCTCAACACAGTAAACGTGAGCAGTAACTGCTAGAGCCTCTGTTATATGGTATTATAGAAGCTCTCTGCCAAGTATGAGTAAGTGAGCTGAGTCCACTATAGGTGGATAAGAGGAAGTCAAATGAGACAGAAGAGAAAAGGTAGCTCTCTAAGTCACCTGCACTGCTGGGTGAGACTTCTCCTTGGCCTGCTACCTGTGTAAACAAACCTGACTGGGAAGGTCCTTCATTTTCCTGAGACTCAGTTCCATATCATCTGCCCCCTCAGAGTTGCTACAGAACCTATGAAGAAAAGCACAGTGAGCACACAGAAGGCACTCTTGCCACCTCCTGCATTCATTTAATTCACACCACAAACCTGTGAAGTAGGTGGTTTCATTGCCCCCCTTTATATAGCAGGAGATGGAGGCACAGGACATCCATACGCTAGCCTAAGGTCACCTCGGTGGTTAGTGGTAGAAAGAGGCCACACACTCAGGTGGTCTGGCTCCAGACCCGGCCTCTGCATGGCCCCTGCAGCCCAGTGCTTCAAAGGCATCTGGAGCTAGATTTACATATTAGATGCTAGAAATAGGGCTGATACCACTTGGCTCTGTCCCGGCCCCTCACTTGTGATGAGGAAGAAGTTCATTCCTTCTGCTGCTTGGGGGAATGGTAAATGTGGGCTCATAGCCTCGGACTCCTATAGCAAGTGGGAAGGGGAGCAGACCAGATTGACTCACCAGGATTGATCAGTCCTTGGATGCAGTGGGAATATGGCTGCTTACATGGATCTTAGCAGTTTTGCTTAAGGAATAAATCAATTTGTTAACTTGTTTAATCTTTTATATTCAGCTTCCACAAGGGATTTGAGCAAGCTTATAATAAGGACTGGGCACCGCCATTTTTGTGGTGCTGTGATGGTTAATTTGCATATTACCCTTTTATTAGATAGGATTTGTAGGCCATACAACATTTTCAACTTAAAAATTAGACTGCTCTTTTGGGTCAAACATATTTAACTCACCCCTGATGCTTTGGCAGAGCCAGACCCAATGATTTCTCAGGCCTTGTAAGGCCTATAGGCTGGACGTTCCCCATCCCTGCAGTAGAGGATCAGATGGTTTGATTCTAAACTGGATTGGAGAATGTATGCTCTGCCTAAAAAGACATTTAAATTTAAATTGTTTTAATCCTGTGTTGGTGAGTTCCCCCCAAAACAGATTTATGGGGTAGATTTGGTCTGTGAGTCTCTGACCTATAAATAAAGGGGTTACTTTGAGCTTCCAGGTGGCCAAGACAAAACTGGGAAATATGCAGTGTTCACCAAATCAAAGAGGCATACCAGCTCCCCAAAAGTGACCATCTTTCCTCTGATACCAAATTCTAAATTTGCCATTTCCTTCAAAGTTAACCTAGAAATTGTCCCATGGCCTTTCACAGAAGCAGGAGGATTCATCATATACCACCTTGTTAAGAAGTCAGAGCATGCTATTGAAACTTCAGGTTGTGGATTGCCCAGGTTTATAACTTCCTAGAGATGTCACTTGTCTCTGGAGTAGACCTGAGATCACCCAGCATGGTCCATGGATGTCCCTTCTCCCTGAATATTCCTTCCCTTGGCCAGCTTTGAAAGCAAAGCTGCGTCACCAACCTGTGAGTGTCTTAGAGGCCTCAGCACTCAGGCTTCCCCAGGCCTGGCATTGGGGAAGTGCTAAGATAAAGCACCCATCAGTCGAGAAGGGCAACAGATGCTGAAGCATATCGAATGTCAGTAAACAGCTAGCCACAGAGGCCACTGACCTTGGCACTATCTTAGCAAAAATGTCCTGTTGCCTCCAAGAGGGAACGCCATGGACCTTTATAAACTACATTAGGTGATGTGCTTGTGTTTTGTTTTGTTTTAATCTCTATGTTTCTTTAAAGGCAAACTTAATGCTCACAGAGTGTTCTAGGCTTCTAGCCCTGGAAACCCAGGCTTCAAAATCTCCTCCCAGTAATTATGGGAAGTTTTATGTTCAACATATCTAGCACCCTTCCTTTTTCTCTTAACTGTATGATTCATAGGACTCCAATTAAGAGCATAGACTCTAAGACCCCATAAATCTGGATTTCATTCCTGCATCCAAGGGTAATAGCTGTGGGTTAGATCAGTCCCTTCACCTTTCTAAGCTGGCTTCCTCATTTGTAAAAATAAAAATAAAAATATGGCTATTAAAAGTACTATACATACCTCCTAAGAGTGCTGTGATGATTATATGAGTCAATATGTATAAAGTGTTTACCACAGTTATTGGTATAAATAAACTTTTATTTATTTTTTTAAAATATATTTTATTGATTTTTAACAGAGAGAAAGGGAGAGAGATAGAGAGCTAGAAACATCAATGAGAAACATCGACCAGCTGCCTCTTGCACACTCCCTACCGGGGATGTGCCCGCAACCAAGGTGCATGCCCTGGACCAGAATCAAACCTGGGACCTTTCAGTCCGCAGACCAACGCTCTACCACTGAGCCAAACCAGCTTTGGCGGTATAAATAAACTTTTAGAGAGTTATACAAAATGATAACTATGTTGCTCACTATCATCATTAGATCACTAGCACATGTTTTTTCACCCTATACATATATTATTGAAAGATGGCAGGGTCAATAATTTGCCTAGTTACTCTCAAATAACTTATTCACCCATCCTTTGCTGTGTATTACATTTCCCAGGCTCTCTTGAAATTGGGTTGGCCAATAGGAGATACAGATGTAGGCAGAGGAGAGAAGTCGGGAGGGACACCATCTGCCTCTCCCTTTCTGGTTCCAGCTCTGGCCACTCAGCTCTTCTTTGGTTTTAGCTCCAGCCTGACATGTCTAGTCCCTGGCTGTGGTCACAACATGGCCTCCTACTGTCCCTTGATTCCCTAAAAGAGGAGCAGCTTTCTGATTTCTGAGTTGCTTCAACATCACCTATTTGGCTTCTTTGTTTTCTCTGTCATGCATGAAACCAATTGCTTGCATTAAATTTGTTCTGTTGAGAAACCTAGAATAGTTTCAGTTCTCCTGGCTAGACTCTGAATGTTATGGTTAATTTTAAATATTAAAAAAGAAGTCAGTCCTCACAGTGAATTAGCCTCCCTTCCTCTCTCCTGAGTAGAATTAGCTAGGCCAACTGGAAAAGGAGTAGCTAGTTATGGAGACCAGCCACTTTCTCTAAGTGAAGCCCAAGGGATAAGATGACCTAAAAATCTGCAGCTCTGAGTTAGGCACTGAGGCCAGTAGCCTCCTGTGGCGTACCACCTCTCTTAGGAGTCATGACTTGATTACCAACAGAGCAGGCACATTTCAAGATAGTACCTAGTGAAAAGGAATAGAAACTCCTCTTTCTTGAGCCCGAGCTATGGACCATTCACTATTCTAAGTGAGTTATTATTCTCATCTTCCAAGTGAGGAAATGGGGGCCCAGAGAGGGGAAGTGATTTACCTAAAGCTATCCAGTTCTAAGTAACAGTGTTAGGAGTGTAACTTAAGTCTCTTAAGTCTCAGAACCTGTGTTTATTATAGACTTACATCTATCTGTTCCCCAGTTTTCCAAGCTTTCTTCCCCTTCCGAAGCAGATAGAAAGAAAGCTACCTACAGAGCTCTGATGGCTCTGGCCTTCTTGGAGAGGCTTCCTTACAGAAATAACAGCCAACCTTTCATACCTGATTCTCACAACAGGTCTATGAGAAAAGGTTATTGTTTTCATTTTTACAAATGAGGAGCTGACACAGAAAGTGCAAAGCTCATACCCAAAGTCACGCTGGGGTGTTAATATTCAAGCTGGACTTGGAATGAAGGCTTTTCTGTCTCCAAGCACACACGCTTTCTACTGGTGACATCTAAGTATGAGCTGTGCAGTGTATAAGGTGAATTGTCTTTTATAAATAATAATAATAATAATAATAATAATAAAAAATACAAGGCAAGCATGGCCAAGTTCCTCACTTCAAGGAGCTGACAGTCAGACTACATAAATAACAAGGCAGCAACCTGAAACCAAGAGTGCAGCTACATAATCCGCTCCCTGGTAGCCACACGCAGGGAAGAGAATGTGGTTCTGAGTAAGAAGTGGGGCTTGACATGGACATGTTAACAGGACTAGCAGAGAAGCACCAGGTGGAGGCTTTTGCAGGTAGAAGTACGAGTGAGAGCAAAGGGATAAATGCAGACAGCCACTTGCTCCTATGCAGGACCTGGGTTTCAGAGTAGCAGAAGGGAAAGCTGGATATGTGAGGGCTGCAGTTGCTTCGGGGTAGGGGTTGTTAGCTATAAACAGATCAATTAGGAATTTGATTGATCAGGAGTCTAGGGAGCATCCTTTGCCCAACATCCCTAAACTCTATTGTTTGTTTGTTTGTTTGTTTTTAAGTCAAAAGCTAATGGCCTCATTTTTGAAACAATCAACAACGCAAAGTGCTTCTTAGTTGATAATACTGCTTCCTGCTTAAGAAAGATCGCCTGTCAATTTGGCCTGGGAGCAATAGTCAAGGTTGGCTACTTATCGCTGATATTTTTGACGAGTCCCTGAAATAGAAGAGGAGCACTCTTTAAAGGCCCCTAGAAAGCTATCCTGTCACTAGAGCACATTTGCGTCTAGCCTGTTGGAACATTCCATGTTGGAGATTTTCAGCATGGAGAAGGCACCTTCTGAGGCAATGCCACTGAGCTACTGGATGGAAGCCATCCATCTCACACCAGCTCATAATCTACCTCCTCTGCCCTCCACACCTCCCTCCCTGTCAGCTGGCCCTTGGATCTGGAGGAACCTGTGTGTTGGATGGAATAGATCAGAGGGAAACTCCTACCAAGTTGGCTGGGTCAATTTCACCTGTCAGCATCTCTGATAAGGAGGGATCCTGACAGACCAGATTTGACTGATTGAGTTACAGCAGTTGTTTTCATCCCAGTAAGCTGCCTGATCACTCCAAGTGCCAGAGGAGAAATTTGTAGACAATCCTGAAGTGGGGATTCAAGCAAGTGCTCAGACGGCTAGGAAACTTCCTGCTTTACAGGGAGTCCAGCCTATTGTTGTGTGGTGGGCAGCTGGGATCTCTACCCAAGGGGCTCCTAAAAGTGGTAGCAGAGGGGACTCCTGGAGCAGGCACCAACCTTTAATCCTTAAAACAATTTTTGTCTATTAGTCCTTAATCTTTACTACAATCCCATGAGGTCCTGATAGTAGTGCTTTGCAGATAAGGAAGCTGAGTCACAAAGAAGTTAAACACTTTCCCAAGGTCACCTAGCTGGTGAGATATGCACTTGACCTTCAGACCCGATAGTCTACTCACTGGGATAATACTGAAACCCATCTGTGGCTTTGGTTGGGAAGCTCCTCTTGGGAGGCCAACCTCCACACTTTCCTGCCACCTGTGCTTACCCATAGCACTGCCTGCGGGTGTTTCAGGCATGCTTACCCCACTCGATTGTGAGCTTCCAGGTATAGGACCAAGCCTTCCTCATCCTCGGCCAGCAGTGGTTGCTGGATAAAAATGTGTTGTACCAGCCGGGACCGGTTTGGCTCAGTGGATAGAGCGTCGACCTGCGGACTGAAAGGTCCCGGGTTTGATTCTGGTCAAGGGCATGTACCTTGGTTGCGGGCACATCCCCAGTAGGGGGTGGGCAAGAGGCAGCTGGTCAATATTTCTCTCTCATCGACGTTTCTAACTCTCTGTCCCTCTCAATTCCTCTCTGTGTAAAAATCAATAAAAATATAAATAAATTAAAAAATGTGTTGTACCAAATGGGAGGTGAAGTGTTACAGAGACTCTGTGACCTCCCTGGAGCTGGCTAAGCAGGCAGCTGCTTGTGGGGGTTACACAGAAAGCCATCCACATACAGCAGTGGTGGCCCTGTGGATGGATCATCAATAATGGGTAAACTCTGATCCCAGACCCCTAGTATTAGTAGCATCTCTGAAAACACTGGACCACACTTCTGAATCTGTCACTCTCATTTGTCTAAGATAAGCTCTCTGGTGTTTCGTGTTGGTCCAGTTACCAAACAACTTACTGTGTGACCTGGGGAAGAGGTCTATGTCTCTGGGCCTCCAATTCCTCTTCTTTCAATTGAAAGAATCAGGTGCAGTTTTCAAATAGTGTCAAGTAGTGTTTACATTTGAGAAGCCAATATATAAAACAGATCAAAGGTGAACCGTGTTTCCTGCTTCCCGTCACTTTCTTTCCCCACGGCATGGCAGCCGGACATGAGAAGCATGGGTCTAGATTGTCTCAAAGGAAATAACCCAAAATATGTTAAAGCAACTAATACTAATAATTAATGCAATAATAAAATAGCTTCAAATGAAAGATCCAGACCAAGGAGAAGGGCAGATTTGAGGGCTCTAGTGCTGCTTGCTCCTGGGGGAGGTATCAGCTTGGCCTGACTGTGTACAGTGGGGTGGGGAACGCCCAGGCCTCTGGCCAACGCCTCCGTGTCTGGAAATAGCCTGCGTGTTGTGGCACCAGTGAACTAGAAATTCTATCTGGGAGATTGATTTTCCATGTGGGGATCTGACCTCTTGCTTCACAGGCAAAGGAGATCAGACTGTTCTGGGAGGAGTCAGTGAGCAAGCCCTCTGAAAGGTCTTTCCTCTCTATTTCTTTTTTCTTTCTTTTTCATCTATACATTTCAAAGGGGATGTCTGATTGTGTTGGAGGCTTCACACCACCAGTTTGGGTCCTCGGGGCTTAGAGCACTGAGATATCCATACCAACATCCCCGACCCCGACTCTCCCCGACCTCCGACCACCCCACAGGTGCTGTGTGCTAGATTGCAGAAGATTTAGTTCCATTGATGTCCCTGGACTTATACAAAACCCTTTTGGAATTTTGGAATTAGGGATAAATACCCCATTTCCTTCATTTGGGTCAATTTTTACAGATCCCTCATGCAAGAATCTTATTTAGTTATTTCCCTGATTATAATGTCTGACACAGAGATTGAGATAGAGTAGCTGCTTGGTAAATATTTGTTCATTCATTCAACAAATATCCACCTAGGCATAGTAATGAACAAAATAAACATCATCCAACTCTTATCACATTTACAATTGAGTGAAAGAGACAGTTAAGAATAAATAAACACAAACCCAGCTGATGCAGCTCCGTTGGTTGAGCGTCATCCTAAGCACCAGGTTGTTGGTTTGCTTCCTGTCAGGGCATATGCCTGGGCTTGATTCCCAGTAGAGGCAGCCGATTGATGTTTCACTCTCACATTGATGTTTCTCTCCCTCTCTCTGAAAATCAATAAAAATCTTAATATGTAAATAAACAAATAAATTAATGCTTTATCTTGGGTTAAGAGCTATAAAGAAAAAGGACACTTTCTATGGAAAAACAAATCAAAATACTTGATGAATGAATGGAAGTAAAATGACCTTAATTGCCAACCCTACATATCTGTCTCATCTCATCTCTCTGTAAATAATAATTATTGCTGTTATTTTACTAGTTACAACTGCTACCATTTATTGTGTTCCCACTACATTCCATGCTCTGTGCTAGCATCTTCCTATTTGTTACACCACATTCTCCACATAACCTTGCCTGTTAAACTTTCTTATCCCTTATTCCAGATGGAAAAACAAGGCCTGGGGAAGATACTTAACTAGTTCATGATCAGAGAGCTGATAAATGTCAAGAGATGAAATTTGAATCAAGTTGATTCAACAGAGCCTCTTCTCTGAGCCAAAGGGGGGAAAAATCCCAAAGGTTATCACCGGAGGTCCAACAGGGGTCCCTGCTTCAGGACCACCTTATCACACCTTGAGGCAGAAAGGTCAGTTATGTTAGGTAATCAGAGTGAAAAAAAAGAGACAAAATGGTATGGAGAGTGAGAGGGAAAAGGAGGAAGATAATATTCTTGACTTGGCCATCTTATCAGCCTAGCAATAATAAACCATCACCATGGTAACAGGAACTTTAATTAATGGAAGATGTTGAGTCACTTTAAAAACCACACCAACCGCATGCCGAGGTTGTGCTGTAAACCTCCCTCCCCTACCACAGCTGGGCCACTCTTGCTAAGGATTTGTTGGAGAAACCCGTCTTTGGAGGGTGTGGCAGACTTTGGACTTGGCATCAGAAGACTGCATCTGAGCCCCAGATCTACCCTTTTGGAGCTCTTTTGCCTTGAGCAATCCATTTGTCATAAGTGGGATTAATTTTATCTCCATTCTTATTACTAGTAGTAGCTTTCTGAAATTCAATTTTATTATCTATAAAATGGATAAGTAATCTGTCTAAAGCATTGTTAGGAGATTTAAATAGAATTAAGGATATGGAAGTGCTTAGTAAACTTGCATACTGCAAGAATCACTGCTGAAAAACTGCGCCAGTTGGAATGGGAAGTTCTCCCTCAACCTGCATATTCTCCTGATATTGCCCCTTCCGATTACCATTTGTTTTGTTCTTTGCAAAACTTTCTTCTTGGAAAAAAATTTAATAATGAAGAATGCCTCAAAAATGCATTGACCGAATTTTTTGCATCAAAATCACAAGAATTTTACAACAGAGGGATTAAAATGCTTCCTGAGCATGGGCACAAGTAGTAGAAAACAACGGCAACTATATTGTTGATTAAATTTTGTTGTATTGTTTAAATAAATTCGATTTAAAAAAGTATTAGAAAACGACATTAATTATTACTAGACCTAAAAATATGTTCCCTGTAGGCCAGGATTTTCCAAAGAGTGCCTGATGATACAGGAAAAGGTATTCCTGGATACAATTCATTTGGAAATCTTTATGTTCACGTAAACTAAGTGTCTTTACAGAGAGACTTCTCTTAAGACTTAAGATATAAACACACATTGTGAATTCCTAGGTTGCAAAGACACTTTCCCAAATTTACTTGACCAAAGAATTAGTATTTTATGCAACATCTTACTTGGCCAAAGTTTCAAGTACCAAACATTGGGAATGCTGTCATAAACCCGTAGTCAAGACCATCATGTATACAAGCAATCCCATAAAGCACATTTGAAAACTTCTATGAATCTCCTCATTAATCCATGTGCTCATTTAACGAATTAAATGTGCATCAATGCTAGATTTGGCAGCAACTATGTGCTTGATGGTGAAAAAGCAACAAGTAAATGATATATTACCCATCATGTTGTAGTTCTGATGTGTCTGTCTACTGGGGCAAGGGAGAAATTGCCAGGCAGTTTCAATACAGTGTGACAAGTGTCCAGATAAAGAGCACAGGGTGCCTTGGTACCAGTGGCAGGGCCTTCTTATCCATTTGGTAGGTCAAGGAAAGTTTCCCAGAGGAAGTAACTTATAAGCTGAAATCCAAAGGAATTCTTAGCACTGTGTAACACCTTTTCAATACACTTTCCCATGCATTGCCATATTGCATCCTCATAGCAACCTTTGTAGTCTATACTAATAAGAAATATTGTAATTGACCATCACTCCGTGACACCCACAGCCAATCAGGAGGAAGTATGCAAATTAGTTGGACAAAGATGGGAGCTGCCATGGAGCCAGCTAAAATGGGCAGGAGGCTTGGGTCACCCCCAGCAATGGAGGAAGCCAAGCTTTCTGCCCCCCTGGGCTGGCCACCAAAGGAGAGGCCTGTGGGCAGTGGCCACAGAGCAGGCCAGAGTGAGCTGGAAACTTGGGTCACCCCTGGCAATGGAGGAAGCCAAGCTAACTCCATTGCCGGGGGTGATCTAAGCTTCCAGCCCAACCTGGCCAACTACTGAAAAAGGGAGGCCTGTGAGTGGCAGCCGTAGGGTTGAACTGAGCATGCGTGAGGTTTGAATAGCCTGGGTGGCCGCCAAGAGAGGGACCTGCAAACAGTCCTTAGCCCCTCACCCAGTCTAACCACACCACCATCAGGGTGAAAGTCCCTGCTGGGGGCGTGGCCAGCCTGAAAAGAACCCTCAGCCCCTCACCCAGGCTGGCTACACTCCCCCAGTGGGAATCTTCACCCCATAGGGACATGGCTGGCCTGCAAACTGCTCCAGCCCCTTGCCCAGGCCGGCACTGTCCCCATTGGGTACCCCTACCCCAATGGGGGCATGGCCAACCTGCAGACCACCACAAGTCCCTCGCCCAGGCTGCCCCACCCCCAAGAGAACCCCCATCTTGATCCAGGACACTTTCAGTGCAAACCAGCTGGCCCTCGTACCAGGCCTCTCCATCTATACTAATAAAAGGGCAATATGCTAATTAGACTGAGAGACCTTCTAGGAGACCTTCCAGACATTCTTCTGGACAAAGCCATAGTGGTGGGGCCAAGGTAGAGGCGGTTAGAGGCCAAGAGGGGAGGACAGTTGTGGGTGATCAGGCCAGGATGGGATGGCAGTGTAGGTGATCAGGCCAGTGGCCGGGGTGGGGCGGGGGGTGGAGGGGTGATCAGGCCAGCAGCGGGGAGCAGTTGGGGGTAAGCAGGCTGTCAGTGGGAGTCAGTTGGGGGTGGGCAGGCTGGCGAGGAGGGCAGGTAGGGGCAAGCAGATGGCTGGAGGGGCGGTTGGGGGCAAGCGGACTGGTGGGGGGGCAGGTTTATCATGCCTAAACCTGCAGTCAGACATCCCCTGAAAGGCCCCAGATTGGAGAGAGTGCAGGCCAGGCTGAGAGGCAACCCCCATGCATGAATTTCATGCACCAGACCACTAGTTAGATATAAGAAGCTTGGTGAAAGTTAGGTTGTGACTACCACTTAATGAGCTCCTATTACAGGTCAGGCACTGTAGTAGGCATTTTATACACATATTGCATTTAATCTTTACAACAGTGACTAGTAGCCACAGTTTATAGATAAAAAATGGAGGCTTAGGTTCACGTTTCACAAAACCTCACATGTAGTGAGTGTATAGAACTTGGACATGAACTCTGGTCTGTGTGATTCCAAAGCTGCCTACCACTGGATCATGGTCCACCAGTGCAGAGCATGGACAGGGACTGGTCAGTGACAGGATTTTTCCCCAGGCTGGGAAATGTAGGAAAGTCAGCAGAGCATCCTAATTATTTTCCTTCTTAAATGATTTATGTTACCCTGACAAGTACATTTCCCCATCAGTTGGTGTAGAAAGTCCTGTGCTTTTTTTTTTATATTACTTTGTATGAGAGTATTTTTTTATGGTGAGTTCTTACTTGGCAAAAATAAAAAATTGCTAACCTTATGGCAGTCTCCAAAGTAATTTTGGAAGAAGTTTGTGTCCATGAAATTTTAACATCTTGGAAATACTCTGCACTCAACTTTATAGAACATACCCTTCCTAAAGGCAAGAGGAATGTGAGCCAGCACATTGCTCTGGGATTTGTTGGTTCAAACTTGGGTGCGTGACTAAATTTCATGGGCTCACATGTCCAGAAGCCGTAAGTGGAGATAAAGTAGGATAATGCAGCATTTCCCAATATGCATGCATACACCACCAGTGGCATTTGCGATTTTAACTGGCAAGTGGACACTCTTTTTCTAATAGCTCTATATTTATTTTAATATAGGAAAATAAATTAGGAAAAACCATAACCAGCACCAAACTTGGGTTTTTATGGATGTTTTTGCTTAGAAAAAAACAAATTTTAAAAAGAGAAAATGCTCTTGCTGGCGTGGCTCAGTTGGTAGGGTGTTGTCTCATGCACCAAAAGTTTACTTATTTGATTCTCAGTCAGGACACATGCCCAGGTTGTGGGTTCCAACCTTGGTCGGGGTGTATGCAGAAAGCAGTCCTATATAATACAAACCTAATATGCAAATTGACAGAACAGGGGAATGACTGGTAGCTATGATGCATACTGATCACCAGGGGGAAGACACTCAATACAGGAGCTGCCCCATCCTGCAGGTTCCAGGCCAGCCAAGGCAGGTGCCAGCACTCTCCCCCCACCTCCCCTGCTGATTGCTCCACTGATCACCCTGCAAAGGGAGGCAACCAGCAGCAGTGGCAGGGTTGGGGTCAGCAAACAGGCAGCACAAGGTTGGCCAAGGCGGGTGCCAGCAGGGGGCCCTCCAGTCACCCCACCAGTCACCCACAGGTCATCCCTTATCGCAGGCCAGGCCTAGGGACCCTATCTGTGCAAGAATTTCATGCACCAGATCTCTAGTCAATCTATGTTTATCTTTCACATCAATGTCTCTCTTCCTCTCTCTCCCTCTCTCTCTCTGCCCCCTCTCCCTTCTCTCTAAAATCAATAAAAATATTTTTTTAAATAAAGAAAAAGGAATTTATTCAAAATTTAGAAAAATATGGCATACATAAAAAATACTATAGGTAGTACTTGTATATGGACACAACTACAAAGATGGTATGTGAATTACTAAAATGTGTGAAGTAACAAGATAACATGAGTGAAAGTGCCTCATGCTTAGAAGTCTTTCCTTTCGGATTCACCTAGCTATAGAAGTGGCAGAGTCCATGACTATACTCAGAGTCTCAGACTCGCAGTCCAGTGCACCTTCCTGGCATCCCTTAGTCTTTGCTTCCTGTCTGCCTACTTAACCCCACATCTGTCTTTCCTCCATTTATCTCCCAGGAGAGGTGTGGTGAGTAGGCCTTGCAGAAGTGGCTGAAGTGTAAAGGAATTTTACCTCAGAAAGTAAAGAGCATTAGCATTTGGGAAAACTGGACTTTTGAGTCTGAGAACCCAAAGGGCTTCAGGGATCATCCCTTTTTATCCCTCCTTTTTTGAAGATGAGGAAGTTGGGATCCAGAAAGGGGAAGTGCTTTGTTTGTGGCTAGAGAACTCTTCGCTGGCAAAACCAGGATGAGAATTCATATAAAACATGCAGATGTAAAATTTTACATGTTTTAAAAACCATTTCCTCCAGACTTCCTGCTCTCCAGATAAGTAGCTGGAATGTAACACAACACGACTTTCACTTCCACAAATCTCTCACTTTGGAAGGTCACACTTCACACCGTGCCGGGCACGAGTACTGTAAATGGATACTGGACAAGGCGTTCCTGGCTGTTCTCTTTGTTAGTTTGTTTCAGTTGTGGTAAAACACATATGACATAAAACTGACCATTTTTAAGTGGACTGTTCAGTAATGTTAAGTATTATTCACGTTATTGCATAACCAACCTCCAGAACTCCTTTCATCTTGCAAATCTGAAACTCTCTACTCATTAAACAACAATATCCCATTCCCCCTGCCCTCCAGACTCATTCTGCTGGCAACCACCATTCTACTTTCTGTCTCTATAAGTCTGACTACTTTAACTACCTTATATAAGTGGACTCATACAGTATTTGCCTTTTTGCAACTGGCTTATTTCACTTAGCACAGTGTCCTCAAGGTTTAACCATGTGGTAACATGTGTCAGAATTCTCTTCCTTCCTGGTTGTATTCTTACTTCAACACAATCATAGCCATAAAGACTTTGGAATGCTTAATTAACATTTTAGTGGCTTCTGGCCAGTGGTGATAGTGGTGAGGGGAAGCAGCATCTGAGAACACAGCCCTCTTCCTCCAGTCTTTTGCAAGTAGGTGACAAGGGAGATAAATCATGTTGCAGGCTGTATCCCTCTCCCTCTCTCCCAATTTCCTTCATTGCTGCTGCCCCAGTCTTTAGTCAGCCACAGAAAAGAAGGGGTTGTGGGGGGTCAGAGGTTAAAAAGGTGGACTTTTGGTCCTGGCCATGTAGTTCAGTTGGTTAGAACACGATCTGATATGCCAAATTAAGGGTTTTCAGGTACATTCAAGAATCAACCAAAATCAATCAATGAATGCATAAATAAGTGGAACAAATCTCCCTCTCTCTCTCTCTCTTTCTCTCTCTCTCTCTCTCTCTCTCTCTCTCTCTCTCTCTCTCTCTCTCTCTCTCTCTCTCTCTCTCTCTCTCTCTCTCTCTCTCTCTCTCTGATTCTTTCCCTCTCCCTTTCCTTTCTCTTTAAAATCAATTTTTTAGAAAGTGAGGTTTCAATTAAAAGAACCTTGGGTTCTAGTACAACCTCTGTAACTTACTAAATGTATGGTCTTAAATAACGTGATTAACATCTCAGCGCCTCAGTTCTGTCTTCTGTAAATGGACAGAATAATATCTGTATCTAAAGAGCCTGCTTTTTTTTTTTCCTTTTGTGGTATAAGGTATTATTTTCTGGATTTAAACTTAGTTTATCAGATTAAAAATAAGACTAATCCCATGACCTCTTCTGCTGGGTTGGGTGCAGATGTAATGTGATGTTATCTGCATTCTGGCCACTCTGAGATGTCATGTTACAGCCTGGGGGATTAGGAAACCTTGTGATATTGGAAAGGAAAGAGTGCCCATCCTTTTGCAACTTCTGCACGTCAAATATTTTATTTTTCCAGTAGAAACACTGATTAAAACTCTATTATGATACTTGGCTGTTTGCATCATTGTCATTTTCTGTTTCCCCTGCTTGTCTTAACCACCCCTGCCCTCCCACCAGTTCCTACCTCTTGATCAGTATCCAGCATACTGCCCAGAAAACTATAGATGCCCTCCTCTATTAAAAAAAAAAAAGGTTATGTAATGCCTTGGGAATCAGTCATTGTCTTCCTGCATTCATTTGACCACTTGCACATTCCTCTATATCTGAAGATACTCTTTTCCCATCCCATTACCCCCAGGTAAATGGTACCATTCATTCAACCTCTCAACTCTGGCAAAGAAGGAAGCCAGAGTGTACAAACTCATTCCAGCTCCTCTCTGAAATTGGGTATCTCTTTTTGCTGACCACTTAGGGATTTTTTTTTTCCTGTTTCTGACCCTCCCTTCTCCTTTCTTTGTTAAGCAGGACAGCTGTCCCCAAAGGGATGAATCCATTACCTTTCACCAGAGTTGAGTTCATTTTTTATCAAATGTTTCTGTTTTGTTTTGTTTTGTTTTTTGTTTTTTAAAAGGGTTGAGCATGCATTGGGTGTGTGTATTTAATTTTTTAATATGTGTGTACTCACAGCCAAGAGATCAGGAAAACCTTAAATAGCAATGAAACTGAACTGTCCCATTGTATGTTTTATGTGGCACTGATTCCTAAATATACTCTTAGCAGCCAGGTAATTTTTAATACCGCCCCGTTAATCAAGGTGCCAAATATAAATGAAAACCATGTTTAAATATGTTTAATAAGATTATAGCTTTTGGTTGAAAACAAATAATGTAACTACTTTTTGTCGGCCAACCCTCATTCACTATCTTATTTTTTACTCTAAGCACTAGTTTTTTGTGCTATCAAGCCAATCTTAATTATAAAATATTTTTAGCAACATATGTGTTTGCACAAACCCCTTAAATATAAATGTTTTAGAGAAAGAGAAAAACCCTGAGGTGCCCCCCTCCCCTCTCCCCCGGGCTAAATAATGAAATGTCTCTTCTTGGGGTTGAGCCCTTAAATTAAAAAGGAAATTAATAATTGTCTTAGAGATACTAACTTGTTTGCATCTTCTGTAATAAATAGTATATGCCTTTTGAGCTGTTATTGCTTTTAAAGTTTTGTACTAAATGTACTCTTACTATGATTATTTTTTTCTTTTCCTGAGGATTCAGGCTTCTGTTAGTTTAGCAATAGCGACACCTAGAGGCTGTAGGGAACATTGCATGTGCTGCTAAAATGTTCGCAGAACCTTTTTAAAAAGGAAAAAAATCCCCTGCTCTTTGAGATGCAGTGACCAAGTGCTTGTGGTCTTAGGGTTGAAGAAGAGAGAAAGCAATGGCAACTTGATAAAGACAGGTTTCTATTTCATCTACCAGGCTTCCAACCTGGTGACAAACCAAAAAAGAGTTGTATCTAAAAAGTCTTTTTATAGAGAATTAGCCAATCATGGCATAATGTATTCCGTTTAGCAGATTTTTTTAAAGTTATTGATAAAATAGCATCGCATTTATGTAACATGTTTAACTCTTGTTCTTGTTTTCAACAGTTTGCTTACTCTTTTCATCCTTGTAACAGGCATGTCCCATAATGATTACAGCAGCAGAATTATGGTATGTGGGGCTTCGGCTTGCTGCCTTGTGGTAATTCCTTGCTTCTCGCATCTCCAAATGTTCTTCTCTTATCTTTCTTCAATAGTCTTTATGTTAGTCCTTATAAAGTTTTATTTCAGCCTTTTAGCCTATTTGTTTTCACCACTAAAGTTTATTATCGTTTCTTCTAATTTGTCACATTTCTTACGTGGTTCTTCATGTCTTAAAACTTTTAAATCTTGATTGATACAGTAATGAATGTGTTTATTAAAAACACATTTGATTATACAAAATGCTGATAAATAGATTTTATAAAACTGCTTTGCACTATATAGGGACATAAACAAAATCTTGAACTTTGTACCCTGTGGAAGTTCTGGGCTTCATTTTAGAAAGGAAAAGTAAATATAGTATATGGCAACACATAAAATTCTTATGGACAAATACTACCTCTCTGCCATATCACTTCGCAGATGATGAGGTGAAACCAGTTGTGTATTAGATGAAAACTGAAAATGTGAATTTGAGAGAATGAATGAATGGATGCCTTTGTTTGCACACATATTGTAGGGGAAGCTCATGGCATCGAAGTAAAAGCTAAAGTGCATTTTGCTAATTCATCTTGATATCTCTGTTGCAAATTCTGCCCATAATTTCCCTATAGGCAGCCTCTTATGAGGACACATATTATTATCAAAAGGGTGCCTACCTAGTCAATTAATCAATGATTTATTTGGAGAGAAGCTGAGCAATCATCTTATTCTGAGGGCAGCCATGTCAATGGGTCTGGACATACCCAAAGCCCTACAGCGCGTTCCTCTTTCCTGAATATTGCTTGTATGGGAACTATGGGATTGATGAATGACTGAAAAAAAGAAGTCATAACTTCAATGCTTTGCATGGGAAGGAGAGTGGCTGATAGTGTATTCTACAATAGATGCCAGAGGCAGATTGCTGGTGTGGGAAGTAGAGACCTGTGTTCTAGTCTTTGCTCTCCTATTATCTTGTGGTGTAGCATTAAGCAAGCAGCAGTTCTGTAACCTGTACAGTGAAACGGTGTCAGGCAATGCCCAAGGTCCCTTCCAGCTCTGGAATTCAGTGTTCACTTCAGTCTATCTGCTGAGGAGAGTGAGGTAGTAAGTGTGTGAGCACCAGCTGGCAGCAGCCCTGTCCCAGGTACTTGCTCCAGAAGCATGGGCATCTCTGGGCCCAGGACACCCTAAGAAGGTGTCCTGATCTGCCACACTCCTGAGTGTCCTCCACCTGTGTTCGCTCAGGGCCATGAATAACCACACCCCTCATGTTCTCCTTCCTGTGGAGTCTGTTCCTCTATAGTGGTCCAAGAGGAAGACTATTCCTGATGTCACCTTCCCAGGGAGCCTCTGATCTGCCCATTTTTCCTCTCCGCCTCCCACTCTAGAGCCACACCACAGCCATGCAGATCCCAGCCCTCCACTGACCACAGTGTGGCCTGCCAGTTCCTTAACCTCCCCATGCCTCCTTTTCCTCAACTTTGAAATATGCATACGATTTGTCTCAACCTCAGGAGGTTATTTGTGAGGCCTCAGATGATCCATATCAAGCAGTTAGAACAGTGCCTGGCACATCGTAAGTACTAAGTATAATACATCACTGCCTTCCTTTTCATATATTTTTGTCCCATTCTCAGGCCAATGGGAGAGGTACTAGGGTCAGTGGGACACCATCTCTGCCCTGACGTGGCCAGTCCAGAACCGTTACCTGAATGGGACTGTGGAGCAGACATTGTGCCTAGATTACCTCATAGCATCCCTACCCAATGTGATGCTTGTTCTTCCCAGTGCATGCTCTGGAAATTGCAGCCTTAGAAAGTCACATGACAGCCCCAGCATCATGCAGTTAGTAAATAGCAAAGTTGGAATCGGAGGTCAGGTCTCTCAGACACCCAATCCCATGTTCTTCCCATCTCCTCACCCAGCCACCACAAGCTGACATCACGTGGTTGGTTTTGAAAGGAAAAAGGAGCAATGCATGGTGGGAGTAATCAGAATGGAAACTAAACTCTCCTTCCCAGGGCCTCCACTTCCAGCTTTTAGAAGAGGTGGGCAGGCTCGGGAGCCCAGCTCCCAGCTTAAGCCCATCTGAAAAGGATCCGTCTTTAAAAGCAAGGAGCCAGAAAAAATAATTCATACTAAAAACAAACTCTGTCATGAGTCATTTGACTTTGCTTTCCCCCAGAACACATAGTTTATGTCTTGGGCGAGCTAAGGCGAAAGGAACATCTGATATGTTTTAGGCCAGCCAGGCCATTATTTAAGGAGTTTTGTATCCAATATGTGCCCATTGGACAGGCTTGTGCTGATGCAGCCTGACGGTTTGTTATTTTGTTGTCGCTGGATTGGGGTACGATTGTGTATGAGTTTTATCAAGATGAAAATAACCGCTTTGGTCCGAGATCCAAAAGTTCTTGGGTCATGAACTAGCCCAGGCAGTAGTTATTCTGAGGGAATATGTGGACACATGTTCAGATGTGTGAGCACCTTTGAAAATGAGAGAGAGCATGAGGGGAAGGAGGCTAACACGTGAGCTGCTTTTCTTTCCTATCAGCAGAGGAGGGAGCCTTGGCTTTGGCTGAGAATGTCTCTCAATCCCAAGTCAACAGTCCCTTACCCAGGGTGGGAGGCAGGTGCTGTGTCTCTGTGGCCAACTTGCTCTTCTTTCGATAATTGAAAAATGATAGGGATACGCTTACATTGTAAAAACTCAAAACAGTATAGAAATTCAGAGTAGCCCAGCCGGTGTCGCTCAGTGGTTGAGCATCAACCTATGAACCAGGAGTTCATGTTTCAATTCCACTTCAGCACACATGCCCGGATTGTGGGCTTAATCCCCAAGGTGGGTCATGCAGGAGGCAGCCGGTCAATGATTCTCTCTCCTCATTGGTGTTTCTATCTCTCTCTCTCCCTCTCCCTTCCTCTCTGAAATCCATAATTTAAAAAAAAAATGCAGAGTATAAGGCAAAAGGCACAAACCTCTCCTGATCCCACTATTACACATTTTGTATGTCTTTCTAACCTTTTGAATTTATTCACAGGCATATAGTTGCACAAATATAGGATCATACAGTACAAATTGTTCTGAAACTCCCTTTTCACTTACAAGAACTTTTGGAGTACGTTAATGAATGTAAAGCTCCCCCCTGTCTATTACATATTGGTAGTAATTCCAGCGTCTCTATATATAAACATTGTTTAACCAGTATCCTATGGGTAGACGTTTAGTTTGTTTCTAGTATCTAGCATTTACAATTGATAATGCAAGAATCTTCTTTGATAGGGCTCTTTTCAGACAAGTACTCTGAAGATTTCTTTTAGAGAGATACAAAAAAATGGAATTTCTACTGGAAGGATTTATGCATTTCAATTTTTATTAGCTGTGGCCAAAATGCACTGCACAAAGGCTTTCTCCATTTGTGTTCCTGCCAGTGGCTCCTCTGTGCCTTTGCCAATCATGTAACATTTTTTTGCCAATTTCTTGAGCAGAAAATGACTGTTCATTGTTCTCCTCCTTTGCCTTTGCCCTGTGACTGGTAAGTGTGAACGTTTTCCTCATATCCACAGCCACTTGATTTCTGGTTTATGTTTCTGGCCAATTCCTGTTCTTTCTTCATTCTCTTATGGGCTGTCTTTTTCTCATTGATTGGGAGGAATGCTTTGTGCACTCTGTGGATCAATCCTTTGTCTGTCATGTGTCCTGAAGATTTTCTTATAATGTGCCTTGCGTCATATGCCTTTCCATATGATGTCTTGTACAGGAGTTTTAAATTTCCATATCTCACATCTGTGGATCTCTTTCTTTATGACTTCAAGATTTCTTGGAAACTTTCCCTGTCAACTATTTCTTCTCCTGAAGCTGGTGTGTTGTGTTTGTTTGTTTTGTGTGTGTGTGTGTGTGTGTGTGTGTGTGTGTGTTTGTGTGTGTGTGTGTGTGTGTTTGTTTTGTTTTGTTTTTTTCAGAATGTTCACATTTTAAACTGAAACACACCAGGTTGGCAGAATGGTCTCTGTGTGGAGGCAGACACTCTTGGTAATCTCACCATTAATTATGGGAAAACCCTAAACCTATATGGATCAGTCACAGGTCAATGAGAGGCAGCAGGGAGCTAGCCATGAGCATGCAACCTGAGGTCATATATTTGGGCCTTGGACTGTATCAGGCTCCTTTACTTGCCACTATGTTTGGAGACATCACTTTGCTATTCCAAGCCTTAGCTTATTTCTCTGTAAAAGGGGGTGAATCATCATTTCAAAAGGTTCTGATGAGGTTTAACAGCTCCCACATTTCAGCACATGGTCGCTACTCAATACATGTTTGTTTCAGCCTTTCCTGATAAAAGGTCCCCCCGCCCCCACCTCCTCCTTGTACTTTTAAATGTAACTGGTCATTTAAAACTGTTGACTTCCATCCCTTCTGAGGATTTTGTAGCTGAATAGTGGAATCGCAGCTTGCTCCAGAATCTGAGGCAATTTCCTCATGATGTGTCCCAGTGGGCCTAAAGGAAACGAAACACCTACACCATTGCTCGGTGCTGGAAAATTCTCCAGGGTGGCCGACTGGGGTGGGGGGTGATGTGGTCTGCCCTAAACTACTGGAGTGGACAGTTCCTTCTTCTAGGCTTTTGTAGTTTCTGGATTCACTGAGCCTCCTGCCTGTACAAGGATAATGTCCTCTGCCTTGGACATAATCTCTTCCCTTCTCCTCACCTGGCATCCTTCACTTCTGGTAGCAACACAGTGCCTAAGGCTGAGAGCCAAACACTCATGCTGGACTGCGTGGAATCACAATTTAATTTCACTCTTCCTTGTGAGGGGCTGGAGCAAGTTTCTTACTTTTCTCTGCTTCGACTTTCCTATCTGTAAAACAGGAATTCTAGTATTACCTACCTCATAGAGCTGTTGCAAAAGTCAATATTTATAAAGCACTTGCCACACAGTCCAGTGTGCAAGGAGCTACAAAGAAATTGTGTCCAGCATCTGAATCCTAGCTCCTTCTTTCACAGCAACTTGACTTTGGATAATATACTTATTCCAGCCTCAGGTCTCCCATTTGTAAAATGGGTATGAAAATATCTACTGCATGGGATTGCTGGGAAAGTCAAATGGGATAATGGCCTGTATTAATGGTTATAGGTATTCGATATGTGGTGGCCATGCTGTCACTGATTCTTGAAAGAGATGGGAATGAATGTGTAGTGAGTACTGAATGCTCAAAAGAAAAGAGAAGAGGCTGGTGATTCAAAGAGAAGATCTGGAGGCAGACACTGGGTTATATTCAACCTCCACCACTCCTGGCCCTGTGATCTTGGACCTAAATTCTCCAACAGTTTCCTAATCTGTAAAATTAGTTAATAATGGTGCCTACCTCTAGGCTTGTTCTGAAGAGGAAATGACATTAATTGGGCACATAGAATGTTCTTAATACAATGAACTATTATTGATACTCCCATCTCCTGCCCATCCCAGGAAGATCCTCGTGCAGTCAGGAGTCTCTGGGCAGAAGGCACAGCAGCAAACACAGCCACAGCTCGGTTCACTCTGGTGGATTTGTAGCATAAGGTAGGAAATAGGAGCAAAACTCAGGAAGGGAAACTGAGGCAGGAGTCAGGTTTCTATGGATCAGTCCAAAATAATCAGGGCAGAAAAGCAAAACAAAACAAAACAAAAAAAAAAAACCAACCACAATTAAGAATGTCCATCAGGATTTATCTTTAGCAATATATATCATTTTAAAACAGTTTTGGGGGGTAGATAATCTTTTCAATTTTCACATTGTGAAACTGAGGGTAGAGGTTAAGTGACTTGTTCAAGGTCACAGACCATTGAATAGAGGATCTGGAATTGGAGCCCAGGTTTGTCCAGCTCCAAATCCCTCACTGATGTGCTGTTACTATATGTCCTGCCTCTATTGGGAACGACTCAGAGGCCAAGCAGGAGGGGGAGATGAAGGGGGGAGGGGAGAGGAGAAAGAGAGGGAGGGAGGATGCTGTGAGACCAGAGGAGGCAGAGGCAGGGCAGCAGGCCCAGAGCTGACAGGCAGCATATAAAAGTTTGGAAATTTTGCCTTAAGAAACAAGAGAGTGTTTACAGCTGAAGCCAGTTTCAGCCGTACCCTGTGTACTAGGCCGAGGATAAACCAAAACACAGCCATAAATAGTACTCCCCAGAATGCTCCTTCTATGTGGTGCTGACTGCAGACACCCTCCACGTGAGCATGGCTGAGCCTGTCCCTCTGCATGGAGTCAGCCTTGGCCCCTTCGAATGAGGTTGATAACAGTGCCTAACTCTAGGCTTGGGTGTGAGTAGGAGTACAGGAATTACCAGATGGTCAGCCATGTGAAGTCTCCACAAATGGACCTGCTGGAGGAAGCAGCATCCCGGAACCCAGGACTGTGACAGGTCTTCTTAAAGCCGCTGCTTCCAAGGGGCCCATCCGAGTCCAGTGGCCACGCCCAGCTTATTACAGAATATGTTCTTACAGCCATCCTCTCTCTAACTTAAAAAAGAGCCTCAAAGCTAGAAGAGACTTTAACAAGTCCTCTAGTCTAATGCATTTAAAAGATGGGAACACACCTTGACCAGTTTTCTTAGTGGTTAGAGCATCTGCCCTTGGACCGAAGGATCATAGGTTCAATCCCTAGCCCTGGTCAGGGTGAGTGCAGGAGACAAGCAGTCCATATGTCTCTCTCAAATCGATGTTTCTCTCTCCCCCCGCCTCCTCCCTCCTTCCCACTCTCTCTAAAGATCAATGGAAGGAAGAAAATATATGGGGACACTTGGTAATAGAGAGAAAACCTGAGACTAGATCCAGGCCTCCTGATTCTGAGCCCACAACGTGGCTTGCCTAATGCTGCCCTCCTGAGCCTTTCCAATCCAGTAAGGACCGTTTACCAGCTTCTCCAAAGGCAGGGCTGGGGTGTGAGAGATGGGAAGGAGGCTGCGATTGTTTTGTTTTTTTGTACGTGATAATCTTACCTTCCTCCAATTTCAGTATTTCTTCTCACCTGTCGAAACTAGTCTTGTGTGCTCTACTCTCATTGCACTAGAAACAGGTCCTTGGATTCCCAGTTATTGCTGCTCGCTTGTCCAGAGCTTTTCCTGTGCGGCAGTACTGCCTCTGGGACAATGGAAAGGCCTGGGACCAGGAGGGTGACTGGCTCAGCCCCTGTGGGTGGGCTTCCCAGGTGAGACAGTGCCCACCCCAGGCATCCTCCCTCATGCTTCTGGTTCAGGTGAGCGGTATAACCACTGTTAATCTTTAAATTAAGTTATGTGAGGCAGGTAGATGTAGTAGCATCTCCATTTACAAATGAGAAATTGGAAGTTTAGAAAGACAAATCACTTGTTCGAAGCCACGCAGCCAGAAAGGGAGAGTTGGGACCTGAACCTAGATTTGTCTTAAAAATCCAAGGTATAAGCTCCTTCAGGTCCATCTGGCTAGAGAAGGTGAGATCAGTGCACACACACACACACACACACACACACACTCACACTCACACACAATGAAAGAGTGCTTTCTAATCTGTGATATGCCGCCCATCAGTGAAGGGCCATAAGGATGAGGATTGGCTGCCCAGGCCAAGCCAAGCACACTTAGTGGCTGCCAGCAGCCAGTGCTACCTCTGAGGAAACATTTCTTCCTGGGACATGTGGACATTGCAGCCATTACTCAAAGAAGCTACTTACAAATGAGAGGAGTGGAGGAGTGCTTGAGGGTCAGGGATCTGTAAGCCAGTCGGGAGTTTTCCAGTGCAGTGATTTTCAACCTTTTTCATCACATGCACACATAAACCAATACTAACGTTTTACAGGACACCAAAAGAAGATTTTTGTTGTTGTTGTTGTTGTTTTGTTGTTGTTTTGGGGTTTGTTTGTTTTTTTGCAATCTGACAAAAAAAATAGACTATTGATCAATTCATACTGGGTGGCTATTGTGTTGGCTGTTCTCATATTTTTTAATTGACAATCTAAGGGAAAAGATGTCAGTGCCCCTGACTAAATAGACAGGAATTGCATGTTTTAACAATTCCTGCGGCACACTGGTTAAAAATCAGTGTTCTAACGCTATCGGAGGGCTACTACAGGCAGGGCTGGCTGCATAATTTGTGGGGCCCACTGCAAAATGAAATGGGTGCTGGTCCATGCCAGAGAAACCTCCCCATTCCATAGGTTTGCTGCATCAACTCATGGCTGACAGGTGACCCCCAAGGATTCCCAGCTTCCCAGTTGCCAACCCAATACTCCATGCCAGTGGGGGTGAGAGTGAGAGCCGCTGCCTTGCCCCATCCAGAAATGCTGCAGGCTCACTGCCTGGGCTGGCTCTCCCCATATCTGCTCTGGTCCCCACACTTCCTCCCACCCTGTGTAACCTTGTCACCACCAGCACCCCTGTGTAACCTTGTCACCTGGTCCGCAGTGGGCATGTGGAATAGGGCACCCGAAGGCAAGAAACAGCCAAGAACCTGCCCTGGAAAAGAAAAGGCAGTAGGCCCTTCCCCCAGTGCATGCCCCACTATCCCATCAGCCTTCCTTTACAAAGTATGGATTGAAAGATAAAACGATTAAGAATCTCAAGACAGTAACAGCTGATCACTAAACCCCACGCTTGGGCACTCCCTGGTGTGGGGCCCTAGTAGGTACACAGGCCCACATCCACGAAGTGGCCCTCATGTTAGGTTCTTAAATAAGTTTCACTAATCCACAGGAAATGGAAACCTAAGGGCAGTGTCGGAGTCTTCAGCAAAGTTTGATATGAACAATTGAAATGATTTCCTTTTGTTCTGAGATCATGGTCATCTTTTGTTGTTGTTGTTATTGTTATGACATAATGGTCAGAGTAAATGGTGAGTCATTGGTTTTCTTAAGGGTCTTATATGACAAAATAAAAAGCTGGCAATTTTTCCCAGGTTGCCAAAGGGTTTGTATGCTTTATGGATCCAAGGTTTGGGATCTCCTGAGCTGTCTAAGCTCATGGCCCTTCCTGCTTGTGGAAATGGAGCTTCTTTCCCAGCCACCAGCATCAGAAAATTTCCACCCCACAAAGTATTCCTTGTATTCTTTCGTATTTCCTAGGTATATGTTTTTAATTTTTTCAATATTTTATATTTATTTTCACAGAGAGAGGAAGAGAGAGAGAAAAAACAAACAAAAATAGGTTGGTTGCCTCTCACACACACCCCTACTGGGGATGGAGCCCACAACCTGGACATGTACCCTGACCACTGGGAATCGAACTGGCGACCTTTGGGTGCACTGGATGATGCCCACCCACTGAGCAACACCAGCCAGGGATCTAGGTATCTCTTTGATCTTCTGACATCTAAAGTTTAGTGGAGTATGTTAAAAGAGCAACACAGAATAAGGGCATCAAAATAAAAATTCAGAGTCCAAAACATCTCAGTTTCCTAGGATCCTAGAGAGAGAAGGGCCCAATGATTGCCATTCCTCCAAATCTCCTACCATCCAGAGTTCCTGAGAAGTGCAGAGCCTGCACCCAGCACAGACCCAGCTAGTACCTCACGTCCTGGCATAATCATTGATCATTGATCACTAAAAATGTCTAGGACTCAAAGGCAAGCTTATCCTGTAATAAGCTATGGCCATCCTAATAAAACACCCCTTCTTCTCTCCGGAGGCAGTGAGTCCCACAGAGGCTGCTGTTTTCCTGACCAGGAAGCCCATGGTGGCTAAATGAATGGATGCATCCATCCTACCAGAGGCCCAATGGGGTGCCAGCCTGGAGGATCCATTTAGATTCTGGGTATCTTAAGACCTAACAGTGGGTGAGTCCACCCGTATGATTCTAGTTCAATGGCTTCCACCATTGCCTTCTCATGTAGGAGCATCAAGTTGAAGGCCAAGCAGCTTTCTATCCTTTGATGAGGGAAAACAGGTCATGGCCCTCCGAACCCTGGACATAAACAACATGCAGTGCCTTTGGGGGATTGCCACCTTGTACTCCAGAAGATGTGAAATTAAACATAAGCCGGCAACTGATTTCTGTGCAGTTCACATGCACAGAACCAACCGTTGTAGTATCTTAGTTGCAGAACCAGACAGACTTGCCCAGGAATAGACCAGCTGGTAGACAGGGCTTTGGGGTGAGAGAAGAGGAGGAGGAGGAGAAAAGAATAACAAGGCAGATAGGTGGACAGTTTGGAAATGCACCGAGTCTGTGCCATTTGATGGCTCTTGCTTTTACTTTTTATTCCATGTATTTGATGTATAGAAGAACATCTTTTTATTCCATGTATTTGATGTATAGAAGAACATCTTTCCTGTCCTGGCCTCAGATTTAAGAAGCCAATCACTGACCCGAGGAAGAGTTCCATAAATCCCACTTGTAAAGCCTTCAGACAAAGAACAACTTGGGACAAGCTGGGGAGTTTGCAGGGCATTTTGGTGACATTTCTGGATGCCCTTTGTTTCCCCCTTTTAAGAAAAGCCCTTTATTTCCTTGCTTTCTCACATAACAGCTTGGAATTCATGCCCCTTCTTCCTCCTCATCCCCCACCCCCACAAGCATCTGAATTTGCTGGGTTTGTTAAAGAGTCAGGGCGTGAAGCATTTTCCATGGTAGAAAAGTGCTGGCATCCCAGTGCAGAACTAATGCGGGATTTGGGAAAACTGCCCTATTTGTGCACTTAAATAGGGCTCCCCAAGGCAGCTGATCCACCGGTGTCATAGGAAACCGGCGCTGGGGCCAGGGAAGGCTGGGACTGTGAGCACTGGGAGAGCATGAGTGTGTACTCCCCACCTGTTCCCCAATGACTGGGACAAGGAATCACAGGAAAAAAGTCAGGGGCTTTACTACTATGCTGTTTGGATCCCAGGACCTGTTTCATTCTTCAGTGTGTCACCAATGTTTGAGTTAAGTCCCCAAACAGAGCAAGGTTTTCCCTTTTCATTATGAATTAAGATCTTGGTTCTGATAAGACCTTTGAAGTTGACAAAAATTGTGATGGAAAAACAATAGACTGTAGAGTCCAACAAATCCAACTAAGGGCACTGAGTCTGACTCTGCTGCTGTTAGACTATGTCAGAACTTGGAGAAGTCACTTGGCTACTTCTGAGCTTCAGTTTTCTTCCCTAGTAAAGGCATTCTAGCACCTAGTTCATAGGTTCATTATAATAACAACAGCTGACATTTTTGGAGCAATTACTGTGGGGGGCACTGAACTCATGGGCCTCTACAAGGTCGAGTCTGTATCAGAGGCCCATTACTTCCTGTGGGCTAGTTCTGTCCCTCTGCCCGTTTCTGCAAATAATGTCTTATTGGAACAGAGGGATGACCATTTATTCACATCTGCTCACGCAGTGGTTGCTCTCATGCTATGCTCCAGGTTGAGTGGTTGAAACAAATGGTGTGGCCCACAAACCCAAAAATCTGTAATAATAGAAGTGTAATATGCTAATTAGACCAGATGTCATTCCAGATGAAGCCGAAGTAGCAGGGGCTGAGGCAGAGGTGGCTAGGGGTGATCAGGCAGGCAGCAGAGTGGTTAGAGGCAATCAGGCAGGAAGACAAGCAGTTAGGGGCAATCAGGCAGGCAAGCAAGAGGTTAGGGGTGATGAGGCAGGCGGAGGTGGTTAGGGACTATCAGGCAGGCAGGGGAGTGGTTAGGGGTGATCAGGCATGCAGGTGGGTGGTCAAGGGTGATTATGCAGGTTAGCACAGGTGGTTAAAGTCGATCAGACAGACAGATGAGCAGTTAGGGGCAATCAGGAAGGCAGCAGCAATTAGGGGTGATCAGGCAGGCAGGCAAGTGGTTATGGGTGATCAGGCAGGCAGGTGGGTAGTTAAGGGTGATCAGGCAGGCAAGCAGAGGTGGTTAAAATCAATCAGGCAGGCAGGCAAGTGATTAGGGGCAATCAGGCAGACAGGCAGAGTAGTTAGGAGTAATCAGATAGGCAGGCAGGTGAGTGGTTAGGAGCCAGTGGTCCCGGATTGTGATAGGGATATCCAACTACCAGTTTAGGCCTGATCTTGCAAGGGTCCCAGATTATGAGAAGGTGCAGGTAGGCAAAGCCCCTTACCCTCCACCACATTCCCGTGCATGAATTTTGTGCACCAGTCCCCTAGTATTTACTACATGGCCCTTTATAAAAAAAAATTGCAACTCTGGCTTTAAATGATGCCAATGTAAAGTTGAAGAAAATAAGTCATAGTCATTTTAAGTAAGTTAACTGAGGTCACACAGCTGGTAACAGGTAGAACTAGGATTAGAACCCACTAGCCTGGCTCCAAAATGTTTGCTCTTCACTAGTATCCTGTATGGAATACTATAAAATGCCCAGCACCACCTGATATGTAGGGGATGCTTAACACATCTGTTTGGTTAGTGATGCTTTGCACTCCCCTATGGTACTTCTTTTCTTTTGCCTCACTTCCCAGGATCCTCTCATTTCCAACTGCCTTTTCCTTTTCTTCTGACAGATTATATTTTCAATTCAGCAAACTTCTGGGAAGTTTGGTAGTATCTCAATCCATCAAACAATTCTAGGAGGTTGGTATCATTACCTTCCTTTAAAAAAAAAATGGGGGAAACCACTTCTGACCTCTGAGCTCCCAAGAAAATGTATTTGGGACCCCCTCAGAAGAAATGTTGCTTGGACTTTGGCAATATGTTTTATGCTGAAAACTAACATTAAAGAAAAGCATCTCAGTGGTTGCTTGAGAGAGGGTTATTATCTAAATGGAAAGTAAACCAAAATATTAGAACAATAGCCAGCATTTTTAAAGACAAGCTATTTAGTGCAGATCGTCAGTGGGTGTGAATTCAGACAAGAGAATGGGCCAAGGGTATGAGGTGTATGGTCAGTTTCCTAGACACAGTCCAGTGTAAGCTGGGCCTTAAAGTTGAGTCAGGATTTAGAAAGGAGAAGCTCAGATTTGGGCATCATGGGGAGAGGAAAGGAACCACATAGATAAGACAGAAAGGAAATGTCTCAAAGGGACATGCCCAGCAAATCCCACAGAACCGTGGAAGTCAGAATGCATACAGAGGGGGAACGCACGATGCAGGACTTTGAAAGCCAGAGGGACAGGTCTGGATGTAGAATAATAACAATGATAATTATGATAACACCTATGTGCAGGATTGCTGACCAGTATCCTCTGTACACATCTTCTCCTTCAACCCTCCCAACCATCCCATGATATACATATGATCCTGTTTTGCAAATGAGAGCACTGAAGTCTAGATTGATTATACGCCTCAAATATTAATGGGAAAGTTAGCAACAGGATTTTCGTGTTGTTACTTTCTCCTGTGGAAAGTGCTTGTGGTTTGGATTTTATAGTGTACCTATATAATGTAATTTAGGTTCTTCCTGTAAAACTAGTCCTACTTGTTCTGATGCTATTATCTATTATCAGTTATTTATGATCTCAAAGGGAGAGTACAAGATATTAGAACTCTACACCACCTGGACCAGTCAGTTTCCCAGCAGTGGGGAGCTATGGAACACTTTTGAGCAGGGGATGCTATAATGAAAGAAGAGAGTCAGGCTGGATGGGAGCTGGGAAATACAGGAGGGAGAAAGTAGTATGAACCCAGAAGTTGTGAGGTGACCTTGGATTAAGCCATAGGACTTTGGGTTAGGAATGACTGAAGAGGTCCTGGCAAAAGAGATGGGCACAAGTATGGGTCAGAGGGCTGTGACCAGCACTGTTTAGACCTTATTACCGTGTTTCCCCGAAAATATGACATCCTCCGAAAATAAGACCTAGCGCATGGAAAGATAAGACATCCCCTGAAAATAAGACCTAGCGCAACTTTGGGAGAAAAAATTAATATAAGACACTGTCTTATTTTCGGGGAAACAGGGTACTAGGCGGTCATGCCTGAGGAACATAGAAGTTGGAGTCTGAAGATTTAGGTCATAGTTCCACTGCTAAAAGTGCATGTGAGAAGGAGAAAAATGGGAGGATTATACATGGGTTGAGTTATACATCATCTCATTGGATCTTCCCATCACCTCTGGAAGATGGTAATGATAATTACAGAAAACATGTAAACATCTCTGTGTGCCGGCACTTTCTATATTCTCTTCTAGCCATTTTCTATGTGTTAAATCACTTGTCCTTCATAGAAAATTCATGAAATAGGGCACATTGTTATTCCATTTGTATAGATGGGGAGACTGGGGCACAGAGAGGTTAAGTAACATGACTGTGGTCCACAGCTGGTAAATAGATAAATTACACTTTGAACCTTGGCATTTTGGCCCTGAGTCTATACTCTTAGCACTTTTACATTTCCTGTAAGTTGCTGTTACCCAAAGGAGCATTCTAGGTTAGAGTTCTTTCATCCTTTTAGCTGCATATTGACAATCCCATCTCTTCCCTGTAGGGTCAGGGACCTCCCATTGAGAAGGCTCCTTGCCACAGCCTGGTATTGCTCACAGCCTGTCTGGAACCTTTCCCTGTCCCCTCCTAATCCCCAGGCCCCCACCCTGGCCTTCTGG
Organism: Pipistrellus kuhlii; assembly: GCF_014108245.1. Taxonomy (NCBI): domain Eukaryota; kingdom Metazoa; phylum Chordata; class Mammalia; order Chiroptera; family Vespertilionidae; genus Pipistrellus; species Pipistrellus kuhlii. The sequence goes on along the minus strand of NW_023425515.1, from coordinate 156,309,709 downwards.
CTCCTCCAAGCACCCTTTGTTCTAGCTTCCTGCCCCAGTACCACTCATGCTGCTCCCCTTCTCAGAATAATTTGCTTTTGCTCTTGGGGCACTTTTACCTCTTTCATTCAAGGTGGCTCCAGTTCCCAGGATCCTCCCCGCCACCAGCCTACATGAGTGGCAGGGCCACCAGGTTTGTACCAGCTCCTCAGACAGGACTGGACAGCTCAGCTCGTTTGGCCACCTTCTCAAGGGATGGTCTCTGGCAGTTGTCCCAGTCCCACCTGTTCCTGGCAGCTGCCAATCCAACTGGATAAGGCTAGTTTGGGGAGCAGCAAGAAGTCTTCTTCACCCTAGTTAAGTCTTTCCTAACAACAACAACAAAAAGGGCAAAAGTGCCTTTTGAAAAGGAGTGTTCTAAAATACTGCACAAGATGCTATAGCAGCTAAGGGCATAGTCTCTGAAACCAGAAGGATGTTGGTTTAAAATCCAGTTCTGCCACTTGCCAGCTGTGTCATCCTAGGAATGCTCAGTCTCAGTCCTTGGTTTGCAAAGTGGAGCTAAAAGAAGGCCTAACTTATTAGGTGGTTGTGTGAGTTCAGTGAAATGCTGTATGTGAGCACATATCACAGCCCCTGACCAGCAGTAAGGGCTTAGTAAATGGTGGTTATTAAGTATCATTACACACAGAATCATTGAAAACTCCCTGGAGATATTTCAGTCAGTTATTCCACAAACATTTACCGAGATGCTACTACTATCTGCCAGCTCCATGGTGGGTGCAAATATGGATAAGTACGGTTACAAAAGAAAGCAATGCGAATAACCACTTATTATAGGTCACACATGGTTCTAGGCATTTCAGGGACATTGTTTCATTTAATCTTGATAAGGGCTTTGCAAGCAGATATTATAATTGTCACTTTACAGATGAAGAAACTGAGATTCAGAAAGGCTAGTTCCCAAAGATGTGGCCGGTGGTTGAGTGTGGTATCAACTACTCATTAAGTAAACCAATATATTCTAAGATCAAGTTTCCACTATTTTACTCCCATCTCACGGAATAGCATGCCTTTGTTTAGGTCACTTTCTGGATAAAGGGATGTTCACTGGAAAGTGTTATTAATTCCATCCTTATTGGTCCAAATCTCTAAAAGAGGTGAGCATTCTTTTTTTTTTTAATATATATTTATTTTGATTTCAGAGAGGAAGGGAGAGGGAGAGTGACATAGAAACTTCAATGGTGAGAGAGAAAAATTGATCAGCTGTCTCCTGCCTGCCCACTACTGGCGATTGAGCCTGCAACCTGGGCATGTGCTCTGACCTGGAATTGAACCACAGCTCAGCTGACCATCAGAGTCACCAATCCCAATGCCAGGCTACACAATGAAGAAAATGAATACACAGATTGTGTACACATTGTATTTGTGTTCATAAAATTATAAAATTCTGCACACACACAAAAAAATAACCTCCTGGTTCATAGGTCAAAGCTCAACCACTGAACCATACCCACCGGGCGAGGTGAGCATTCTTAGAACTCTTAGTTTTCAGTCCATGAGGCCTGTGGGCTGTCCTCCAATGACAGGGGATTTCAGCATCATTCAGGATGCCTTCCTCAACACGCAGACCTGGAAATAGAGATGGAGAAGGTGGCAGGTGAGAAGCTCATGCTAAACTCACCTCAGATATGCTTTGCAAGTTACATTGTTTTGTTTTTTAAACAAGTCCTTGTCGTGAGCTTGCTTTTTGGATTTGTGCCTTCTGCCTCCAGCCATTGAAAAGCTGAGTATGTCAAGGAAACAAAGGTCCTTCCGTTAGTGGAGGTCCGAATTCTGTCTCTACTTCGGTGGTTTGAAACTAATTGCAGACTCTGGCGGCGCCTCCATGTACAAAATGAAATGAGAGTTTGAGTCAATTACTTAATAACGAAGAGAGGAAAATCTACTTTTCTTTCCATTATCTAAAGATTTCAGGCATATGTAAGTGGTGTGCTTTTTTAAATTAAATTATGTGAAAAATTGGCCTCAAGCCTTCATTTCACTTTGCCCATCAAGAAACAATCTCAAGTTTTGTTTCAGATGAGAGGTGGCTCATCTTAGACTGCTTTCCAGGACAAGAGGGTCTTGCTGGAACAATGGCAGGCTAAGAGATGTTGGTGTTATCATGATAGAATATTGGTGTGTATTTGGGGGAGGATGCTGTATTATGTATTTCATTTAAATTTTTAAAAAGGGCTGTGATAACTAGAATAATTCAAGATGGAGAGTTTCCATTCTTCTCACTTATTGATTCATTTATTTAGTCCTTACTGTGGCCAACAAGGCCGTTCTGATTTCATCTCCTGCTGTTCTGCCCCTCGCTTGGTCTACTCCACCCACTAGTACCCTGGCCTCCTCTCTCTTTCTTTCCACATGCCAAGCACACCCCTGCTTCAGGGCTTCCAGATGAACAGTACCCTCTGCATGGAATCCTCTTCCCTAGATATGGTACACAGTTCACACCCTCATTTCCTTCAGATCTCTACTCAAATGCCATTTTATCAGAGAAACTAGAGGCCCGATGAACGAAATTTGTGCAAGGGGCTTGGCCCTTGCAGCCTCAGCTTCGTCCAGAAGGTCATCTGGAAGGACATATGGAAGGTCGTTCGGCTGTCCAGTCTTATTAACATATTATGCTTTTATTATTATAGATGCCATTTCTGGCCACCCAACAAATGGCCTGCTTCACTCCTCTCATTCATCATCCCCTTACCCTACTTGATTCTTTTTCCTAGTTGTTATCACCACCTGATATAATGTATGTGAATTTGTATATATGTACATGTACATATATTATTCTAATAAACTTTATTTTTAGAACTGTTTTTTTTTTTATTACAGAAAAACTGGAAAGATATACAGAGAGTTTTTGTAAACCCCATACCCAGTTTTCCTTATTATTGTCTTACATTAGAGGGGTATATTTGTTATCACTGATGAAGCAGTTTTGAGGTAGTAGTATTCACTGAAGTCTATACTTTATTCAGATTTCTTTAGTTTCTACCTATCTTCCTTTACATGTTTCAGGATCCCATCCAGGGTATTAGATTATATTTAGTAATTATGTCTCTTTGGGCTCCTCTGGTTCTTGATGACCTTGAGAGTTGTAAGGAGCACTGGTCAGAGATTTTGTAGAATATTCCTCCATTGGACTTTGTCTGATGTTTTCTTCATAATTAGTCTGCAGTTAAAGTTTTGTGGGGAGCAAGACTACAGAGATAAGGTCCTGTTCTCATCACAGGATATCAAAAGTACATTATCACTGGTAGTGTTGACCTTGACACCTAGCTGAGGTAGTGTTGGGTTTCTTGCTACAAAATCACTCTGTGTTTTTCCACTTTCTATTGTTTCCTCTCTGGAAGGAAGTCACCATGTACAGCTCAAACTTAAGTGGAAATTAGGCTTCCATTCCTTGGGTAGAATATCTAAATCAATTTGGAATTCTGCATGGGAGAGTCATCTCCAACTTATGCATTTATTTACTCAATAATTTCTTTGTAACAGTGGGGACTCATAGGTGTTTGTGCTATATTTTGGGTTATTCTCCAATAATGTATTCTGTTGCTCATTTGTTGCAGTTTTGGCCATTGGGAGCTCCTCACATGGCTTCTTTATTCTCTGACATAACCCCTTGAGTTTGTGTGTGTTTTTAATTACTTACTTTCCAGTACTACAACAGTTCTGGGCTCATCTTGTATATCACTGCCCCAGCCCTTGAATCAACTTCTCCTTCAGGGAGCCCTGATTCTTTTTATTGGAGAATGGTATTAGAAACCAAGATTCGGGCACTTAGTGTGCTTATTCTACTGTGGTGTTATTGCTTCTAGGCCCTTCCAGCTAGCTGACAGTACCAGGAAATATATGTGTGTATGCTAACCTATGCATATACTCCTATCTAGAACTATTTCTATATGTACTCATCAGTGTTCTATTGCTTAAATGCACCAGTTTGTTTATTCATCCACATACTAATGGATGTCTTGGTTGCCTCCAGTTTTGGGTGATTATGAATAAACATTCACATGCAGGCTTTTACATAGACATAAGTATTCAAAACCAGTGGGTAAACACTCAGGAACACAATTCCTGGGTTGTATGATAAGACTGTTTATGTTTGTTATAAGCTACCAAACTGTTCTCCAAAGTGGCTGTACTATTTTGCATTGCCCCCAGAATCAGAGTTCCCTTTGTTCCATATCCTCCTCAGCAGTTGGTATTGTCAGTTTTTTGGATCTGGACTATTCTAATAGGTGTATAGTAGTATCTCATTGTTGTTTTAATTTGTTATTCCCTAACAGCAAACGATATTTAGCATCTTTCTATATGCTATTCGCCATCTGTTTATCTTCTTTAGTGCAATATATGTTGGATTGGATTTGATTTGCTAATTTAGTATTGTGGATTTTGCATTGATATTCAGGGGATATATTAGTTTTAACTTTCCTGTTTTGTAATGTCTTTATACCTGGTTTAGATATTAGAGAATACTGACTTCACAATTAGTTAAGATGTCTTTCTTTTACTTCTGTTTTTCTAGAGGAGATAGTAAATTGGTATAATTCCTTTCTTAAATGTTTGGTAGAATTTACTAGTAAAATCATCTGATCCTGGTGTTTTGTTTTGGGGGGAGGTTATTAATTATGAATTCAATTTATTTAAAAGATATAGCTCTATTCAGATGATGTGTTTCTCCTCATGTTAATTTTGGTAGTTTGCATCTTTTAAGGAAATAGTCCATATTCTTTAAGTTATCAGAGTTGCTCATAGGATTCTTTTATTATCTGACTAATGTCCCTAGGAGCAGTAATGATGACCTCTCTCTAACTTCTGATATTAATAATTTGTGTCTTCTCTCTGTGTATCTTGGTTAGCCTGGCAAAGATGTATCAATTGTATTGGATTTTTTCAAAGAGCCCATTTTTGGTTTCTTAGATTTCCTCTTGTTTTCCTCTGTTCAGTTTCATTGATTTCTACTTTGCATTATTCCTTTTCTTCTTGCTTCTTAGACTTTCCTTCTTCTGCTCAAGCTTTAATTGCTCCTCTGTCTCTGGGCTTCCCTACGAACTCCTCCCCAGAGTGAATCTGCCTCTTACAGCTTTCACCTGCAATCCATTCTTATTACAGAGCCCTGTTAGAGTGGTTTTACAGGGTGAGAAGGGAGAGCCCTCTATAATCTTTTTATTAAATCTTAGCTCTTAAGTGAACCTGCATTCTTGGGCTATGACCTTCAAAGATGCTTCTTACCTTTCCCCTCCATCTGTGGTGAAACTGGAAAGCTACAAGGGCCCAGCGTTGGAGAGGTGCCCTCCCTTGGGTGGGATAGGCTCTGGGAAAGTCTTCTCCCCTGAAGAGCAGGCCTTTGTTACAGAGAACTCTCTGCATCTTTCCCTCCTGCTGCGAGAGCAAAGGGGGATGATTCCCCTCTTCCGTGAGAACCTGGTAAGATTCCTAGAAGTAAAACACATGAAAGTGTGGGCCCCTCTACTAGGATTGCAGCCCCGGGAGTGTCTCAGTCTTATGCTGGCCCACTCTAAGCCCCAGCACTTCATCAAAGTGACCACTTACGTGCCCCTGCAAGTGTGTGGCTCCAGGGGCTTCTGCTCTAGGTAAGGATTCCTCAACTGTGACTGTGGATTCTGTCATCTCTCTAGGTCTCAGGGTCGTGGTTTGCCCTGTAACCTCAGCTCTCCAAAAAAAGTCCAGGCAACACCGGTGATTTTCAGTTACTTGTCTGTTTCCTTGTAAGAATGAGAATAATGCCTTCTATACTCTTTATATATTACTCTCTCTATCCCTTAATGCAGTGGTCGGCAAACTTAGTAAACAGAGCCAAATATCAACAGTACAACGATTGAAGTTTCTTTTGAGAGCCAAATTTTTTAAACTTAAACTTCTTCTAACGCCACTTCAAAATAAACTCGCCCAGGCGGAGGTATTTTGTTGAAGACCCACACTCAAGGGACCAAAGGGCCACATGTGGCTTGCGAGCTGCAGTTTGCTGACCACAGCCTTAATACATTCTCTGATTTTCTTGCAAGGATTTGAATTTATGAAAGTAGGGCTGTGTCTTTTTTATTTACTGCTATATCTTAAGTAATTAGAATAGTACTTGACTCAGAGAGTAACAGGTGCTCAGTAAATATTTGCTGAATTTATTAGTCAGTTGATACTCACTGAGCACATAAATATACTAGGCATTGTGCCTGGTACGGAGAGTCCTTGAAAACGAAGGACTTCATGTGTATACATGCTGGAAGAGGGAATGGTGGACATGTGCATTAAATGGAAGTAACAGTGAACTATAGGTTCAATGGGGGTGTTGAGCCACAGAAGACATGCACCTAGACTGGCCTCAGCAGGAGGAGCTCAGACATCACCAGAGGAGGAGACCATCACTGGGTTGAATTGTCCAGAGTGAGTAGCTGCTGGCCTATGTGCGGGAGGATGACCTGGCAGAGGGGACAGCATAACCCTGCAAAGTTCATGTCAAACAATGTGCCATGTGATTTTTCTCACCCACCTCTTGTAATGTTTCATAGTCCATACAAGGCAGGCACTATGAACTCATTTCAAAGATCAGAAAGTTTCAGTGACTTGACAAAATGTCACCAGTGCTGAGCGATGGAACAATGCCACTGGAGTCCACAGTCCTCTTTCTTTCTGCCACACAATGACTAAGGCACGACTCAGAGTCTGGCGGAGGAGCCAAACCCGTAAACAGATCTTTCTGGTCCCTACGCTGCCTCAGACTTTGCTTCATTGTTGTTTTGCTGTAAAGGCTGCAGCCCTGGAAGTTGTGAGCTGAACATCAGGGCTGCTTTGCAAATGCCCACAAACCACCGGGGGGAGTTTTGTCAGAGAAGGCGGGAAAGAAAAATAAATGTGGGCTTCTGCTCTTTAAACTCCAGCCCAGCGAGGCGGACTTCCCGGAATGCTTCAGGCTGCTTCAAAGGCCCATTGTGGAGAGTCTCCAGATGTGCGTGGAAAACCTCACTGGGGAGCTTCCCTGTGAAGGGGCCTTTTAAGCTTGAACTGAGATGAAGGAAGTTGACATGATGAGTCCTACCAGGTGGCCTGCTTTCTGAAGGAGCCCAGATTCCACCGTAACTTTCAGAAGGCGGGGGAATTAGCCAGCTCAGATTCCTTTGCCCAAGACTGCATCTTCTTTGATTGCAGAAAGCAGGGGTCTTTGTTGCTGGAGTGAGGGGTGGGGGGCCCTTCACCACATGATTTATCTACCTGTAAATTGCCAGTGGCAGCCTGGCCCTTCCTGCAGCCCATCCTGTGAGGGCTGGGAAGGATTTTAGGCTGGGAAAACGTCAAGGCCCTGATTGGTCCTTGCCAATTCTTACAGTGATGCTGCCTAGTGTTCTGAGAACCAGCATTCTCTGGATGTTTGCTCTGAGGCTCTGCCCGAAGCTTTGCTTACGGCGTCTGCTCAGTGCCCCATCTGTCCTGGATTCGGGACCCCATCTTTTTCCTGCTAGACCCTGGGAAGCCAGAAAGACCCAGGTTTAAATCCCTGCTTTCGGATCAGCTGTATCATCTCAGACACAGTAACTTCAACTTGACTGTGCCTCAGTTTCCTCATCTGTAAAAAGAGGGCAAGCCAGGCTGCAAGGGGGCAATGCTTTGTTGAGTGGACGCACACTCAACCTAGTAAATTCCGTCTTGTTTTCATTCCCTTCCTGTTCCATCCAGCTGAACACTGGAAGGCAGGGGCTGCCCTGCCCCACTTGGCCTTTGAATGCTCCCCTGCAGCTTTTTAAATCCTGTCCCTGCAGCATCCACATGTGCTTCGCTGAGTATTTTGAGATCTCAGTGTCTTTAGGGGGAAGTCCTTTTGACTACAGCTAAAATTAGGCCTCTCTTTTGCTTCTCTGTTTACCACCTTCCTTCCTAATTGGGGGCATTGACACTCAGAAGCACTTGAGAAAAGTTGGGAGAACAGCTGGGAGTTGTTTTAGATAGCAGCAGCTGCTCCCTCCCCGCGCAGGCCTGGAAGAGGATGATCTAGGGGTCTCGAAGCAGGAGGGTGCCCAGAGGAGAGGAAGGGGTGCCAGGGCCTGTCTGCAGGTTGGCAAAGGGAACAGGGTGGGGGGTGTTATCATTGCGGCCTTCACCTTCTGCTGAATGACGCAGGATGGGAGGACAAAGAGGGCAAGGGAACCAGAAGAAAGAGACCTGAAGGGAAGGGAGGCATTCAGAAGTTGAGCTGGTGGTTAGTTATTTTATTGGATATTTCATGCAAACTGTTACTCCAGCTTAGACCACTGCAGTATTCTCCTAACTGGCCTCATGCTCCATGCCTGCTTGCTCTCCACTGGAACCAGACAGAGCATGGGAAACATGCTGGTTTCACTCCCTGGCACTCCTACCATGGATTTCTGCCCTTGAATTTAGGGAAAATTCTACATCCCACCACAGGGTTCATTTCCTCTGCTGGCCATTCTTTTCTGGAGTCAGATTAACCTGAGTTTTATCTTGGTTTCTGTACCTCCCAGCTGTGTGGTCTTGGGCAAATTACCTCACTTCTCTGTGCCTCCTTTTTATCTGATAACTGGGGACAATTACAGTAATTAATTCATAGACTTGATGTGAGGATTAAATGGGTAGCTTTTCTTTTTATTTACTTATTTTTAAATGAATAGCTTTTTGATCTTTAGAATAGTGACTGGCACATAATAACTGCTCAGTTATCTAGTTATTGTCATCACTCATCATTATTATTATTTTTATTCCCTTGGTTGTAATGCTACCCCTCCACCCCAGACACCAACATTTTCTTGACCTAAGTCCTCCTCTTCCTTCATCCATGAGCTTAAATGTCACTCCCAGAGAGAAGTATTCCCCGATCCCAACCATCTCAGCTAGTGTTCCTTCCACAATAGGCTGTAGCCCTTTGTGCTTCTACTCCACAGTACAAAGTGTAAAGCATCATGATAGACATCTTTGTGAATATTTGTTCAATGTCTCCTCCACAAGGCTCGGAATTTCCCAAGGGTGGGGACCATGCTTTTGTTCACCAGTGACTGCCAGAACCTAAGATCATGATCAGCATGTAGTAGATGATCAGTAAATGTACAGGAAGGGAAGGACGAAGAAGGAAAGAAAGATGGAGGCAGGGAGACAGGGGCAGGGGAACAGGAAAAGAAGATTATTGGGGGAAAGTAAAAATACTTCCAAAGCCCACCCTCCTAGGAATCTATCCTCTCTCTCCATAATGTATCAAAGGCCTTGAAGTAGCTTTTTGCTTCTTGCTCCCTCTATGGACACTTCTCTCTCTCACAACTGACCCACCTCTTTGAGGCCCCTCCCTAGACTTCCCCATCATGTAGATACAGTAGTATATAGGATGAAGATTCCCTCTAGAGTAGTGATTATCCCCTAATCCCTTCTGGTTAAACACCATAATCAATAATAAATAAATAAATAACACAACATAATAAATGTGTAAACATATCCGACTGGAGATACTATAATATCTTCATTAAATTGTCTTATAAGGAGAAAATTCCAGGAAGTGAGCCATAGAGATGGGCAAGTTTTTGGTGTCACCCATTCCCTGGAGACTTTCTTCTTTAAGAAGACTCTTTGCCTAACATCGCAGAACTTTTCAAATATGTCATGGCAGAATTGGGGGTCAGGAGGCTTTCCATCTGTCTCATCTTTGCTGGTTCTCTGCCTGCCTCCTGTTCAGTTTCAAGCCATTCTGTTGATTTCTGTGTGTGGCCAGGAAGCTGCCAGGCCACCTCCGTGTGCTGTCCATGCAGCCACTCTCCTGGATGCAGGCTTCCAGCATGAGGACTGACTTCACTGTGACCCTCACCCTACCCTCCGGAGACCTGGGAGCTCTTCTCTCAGGGATTGGACCACCCAGAAAGGTTGCCTGCAACATCATTTTATTTTTAAGGGGAAAATACGAAAAAAATATATTAAGAAAGGAGGACATGATTCCGCACCATCTCAAGCATGTTTTACTGAGGATTATAGTCTTGTTTAACAGTCAGGTTTGAGGTGGCCTACTGTGGGGATGCTGTTCCATCGCACTTGAGCAAAGGACATCTTAGTCTTAATGAACATGTAAACCAACAGACTCCCATTTCAAAATAAAAACATAGGTCACAAAGATGTTTGCAGAGATACGTTTATCCAGCAGCTTAGACCTATGCCAAAAACAACATCGACTTCTCTCTCTAGGGAACATGTTGGGATCTTTTGCATCTAGATCTTAATCTAGGGTTGCACAGTTCTAAAGATAATCCCAAATCTGGGCTAAAGTGCAAGCAGTTTCTGGCCCCGAGCAGGTTCAGTATCTATTACTTCTCAAAATATCTGTCCTTAGAGGGGTGTCTTCTCTCGCTGGGAATGGTGGTTCCATGGGAGGAATGTTGGGGTATCCCTCTTCCTGGGAATAGTGGTTCATTCCATCAGGAGGAAGGTGGGGGTGCCTTGAAGCTCAAAGTTATACTCAGACCTTCATTCTTCACACCTGAGCAAGAATTTCCTGGGCTGCCTGGGGGGAAGAAGGGCACAGCTTCTCTCCCTCTCAGAAGAGCCTGGGCCCTTCTTCACTGAAGAAAAACTTCACAGAGGTGACCCTGTAGGTTGCCCACTTACTCACCTGTTCATTCACCAGCTATTATTGGGCGAGCACCATCTACCTGCTAAGCCCTGTACTTCAACATGAACTGTAGTCACAGCCTAACCTAGTGGTCGGCAAACTCATTAGTCCACAGAGGCACATATCAACATTACAACAATTGAAATTTCTTTCGAGAGCCAAATTTTAAACTTAAACTTCTTCTAACACCACTTCTTCAAAATAGACTCGCCTTGGCCATGGTATTTTGTGGAAGAGCCACACTCAGTGGGCGAAAGAGCTGCATGTGGCTCACGAGCTGCAGTTTTCCGACCACTGGCCCAACCTCATGGAGCTGATGTTCTAATGGTAAAAACAGACACCAAGGAAATAGTTGTACATATAACCAATACTTGTTATCAGGGCTTACCAGGAGGTGGCACAGGGTGTGATGGGAGTATTTGGATGGGATTTAAGATCTATAACATGTGAGTTGTAATCCTTACCTTCCAGAGTGGCTAAGCCAGTGTCTTAGGAAGGATGGGAAATATATTGGTGGAAGAGATTTGCCTTGGAGAGTTTGCCTAGTGCTGATGCATGCAATAATAAAAAGCAGAGGGAACTCTTAGCTGGTCTAATTCTTAGATTTTAATGCTCTACAGACAATGCCCTCCCTCCACTCCCAATGCCCACACCTTTTGTGAACAGCTGCCACCACCCTGCCTTTGGCATACCATTCAGCAAATGGATTCTACTACCTGGCTTTGAATCCTAGTTCTACCACCTTGAATCTTGGGTCATCTTGGGCAAGTTCCTCAATTTCTGTTCATCTCTTTTCTCTCCCTGGAAAATAGGGATAATCTTTTGAGGTTGCTTCGAATATTGCTGAGATAAGGTGTGTACTCTTATATGGTGCCAAACACACAGGGCACTAAAAGTGCCAGCCATTGCCACTGTTGTGCACTTCATGAATGGGGGGTTTTCATTTCCATTTCCGTCTCCTCCATAAGGGCAGAAGTAAGACCTGTTCCCCCAGTAGGAATCTGTTGGGGATGAGCGGGTGTAGGAAGTGGAGGGAATTCCCTCTAGTTGCTTTTTTAAATGGACCTTCCCATCTCCATTCCAGACTTGAAAATCTGCCAAGTGCCCCTTGAATTTCCCATCCGCATCCTACACACCTTTCCCAGTGGAGCCTCCCACCTCATGCAAACCCCCCACATAAAGGCTGCTGTGGTTCCGGGCACCAGTTTCTTGCTCCAAGATGTCTGTGCACAGGGGCCCTAGTATTTTTCTGTGGCCTCAGGGCCTCTTTCTTGACACCCACTTTCACACCCATTTCCTTCCATCCCTCCTCACCACCTTAAAGAAACTGGAGGTGTCCCTGTAGAAAGCTGTGAGCCACACACTGTGGTGGGTGCCCCGGGGCTGCACTTACACCCCCAGGTTGTCAGAGCTGCTGCTGCTTTAAAAAGAGGTGGGGGAAGTGCCTTCACATCTCAGGTGTAAGTGTCAGATCTTGCAGCACTTACAGGGATAAATCCATTTCTTACTGAATAATGGAGCTTACAGCCCACATGACTGGCTGATGTAAGCTTTGGCCAGGTCTGTGAGGAATCTTTGCAACATTGTTAAATCTTGATGTTCTTTTCTGGTAGCTACTGTCCTTGAGCAGGAGGGGCCCAGGCTGAGGCCCTGTCTCTCTCTCTCTCTCTTTCCTGTTACCCACAGACCCTGGATAAGCCCTTTCAGATCAAAGGAAGCTGGCTTTATGCAAACAGCTCTAAGCACCAGTCCTCACTGTCCCTCTACCTAAGTGAGCCATATGCCTAAGCCACAAAATCTAAAAGTTCTTTAGTATTTCTGACAGCCTTCTCCCCAGCATCTCCATCCATCATCACCTAAGCCTCCTGAGCACCTGTCATATCTGTGTGCACCTCCCTCATCTACCAGTGCATCCTAACCTAGCCCTGGACCTCTGCTCCTGGCCCCCATAGGCTGGAGGTGGCAGAGCGGCCGGGGGTGGCACCTCTGGTTTCCCAGAGCTCCAGGGAAGGAAACTGCAAGGTTCCAGTGCTGTGGCCCCTTCCTGCCTCTCAGCTATCTTATGCACATTTGCCCTCGCCCTATCTGCTCCAACCACACTGGCCTTCTCATTCCTTGGAGTGTCCTTTTCCCTTCCTCCATGTGGTTTCCGCCTCTATGGGATGCATCTTCCCCATCCTCCACCTAATTAATGTCTGCACACCCTCTGAATGTCAGCTAAGCCATAACATATAGGCTGCTTGCTTTCATGCATGCATACACATAATACATATCACACATACATTTCATGCATACCATACTATACATGCACATGTACCATAAATACTGTAAGGCAGTGCAGCTGAGGAATGATGAGACCCTCCCTGGCCTCCGTGCCCTGGAATAGCCTAGGGGAGGAAGGAACCCTCATCGCCCACATTGGGGCTGCTCTGCAACACAGGGAGAGTCTAATGAGACAGCTGTCTGAACCATGCTGCCCTTCTCAACCTTCCAAGCAGAGAGGGCCCAGAGGGAGGCTGTAGACAATTCTTATTCTGTTCTTTCTTCTAACTTGGCACATTATTTCTTGGTTATCTGGCAGAGAGTCATTTGATTTATGCAAATACACCAGCAATGATTTTCTGCCCAAGCTACCAAGCACAGCCTCACCTTTCTGTCTGGCCATATCCAAAATATTCTTTCAAATAATTGAAAGAATTGTTCTTTTGGGTTTCATTCTCACAGGAAGAGATGATGCAAGAGGAGGGAGGGTGGGGAAGAAACCCTTGAGAATTTGAGAGTGATTTGAGGACATTCACTAAAAGAGGTCCACTCACTCTCCCCCGCCCCCCACATTCCTGGTCCCTTCTGCTTACCGGCTTTCCATGTTCTCCCTTCCCTTCATTAGCTCATGAGAAGGATGTGCTGCCTGGGAGTCCCGAATTTAGTCCTAGCTTTGACATCAGTTGCTTTTGTGGTCTTCTCTGAGTATTGTTACTTTCCTCTTCTGAGACATTCTCAGCACTGTCACATGCCCCCAGTGAATCCACTGGACCCAGCGGTAACCAAATATAAGAGCACTTGCTTTGCTCACCCTGAGTGACTCAGTTGAACTGAATCATTCTGTGCACCGAAAGATTGCCGGTTTAATTCCTGGTCAGAGCACATGCCTCGGTTGCAGGTTTGGTCCCTAGTGATATTAGCAGAAGAGGGAGAGAATGCCATGGAGCTTCTCTGTGCATCTGGTACATAGATATGATCCCTGGGTATTTCCAGGGGCATGACACGTGGCAAATGCTCGGTGATTATGGGCTGAATGGAATCTTTTAGGGACCATTTTCTGAGTCAGATAGTCTCTGGTTGACAACATGATCAAAGATTAGAAATCAGAGTTGCAGAGCTGGGAACAGTGCACAGGGAGCATTGGAAGCAGCGAGGTTGGGATTCCTGTGGTGGGACCTTGGAGTCTAAGCGCTCTCTTGGGCTATAGATGACATCTCTTGTAAAACCGGCCAGTGCCTACTGGGCAGTTGTGAGGATGAGATGAGTCGAGGATGCAAAGCTCCTGGCACGTGTACATGCTCAGCAGAAGCGGATCCCCCCACATTCCCGTCCCTCTCTCATCCTTCTAGGACTGAACCACTGCTTCCATTCCCCACATTATCTTTTCTCCCAATACTGCCTTCCAATCAGAAGATAGAAGAAGTTGCCCTATGGTTTCCCAACCATGATCACCCTGGGGATTTTTGGTGGTTATGTTTTGGTCACTTTGGGATCCTGGTGACCCTAGGTGACCATTCTGCGGAAACTGCGATATTTTGGATCATGGCTTTCTTCCCAGTTTGGAATAAACACCCAAAGCTTTTTTTTTTTTTTTTTTTTTTTTTTTTTTTACCTTTTATTCCAACTCTCGTTTGCCATCTGGTGCCTGGCTTGGCTGCATCTGTGTTTGCTTAATGACTTTAAGCGAAGGCCGAGTTTACATATGGGAAGAAGGCGAGGGCTTTGCTGATGTCTTCCATATGCTCTTTTATTCCTATATTGTGATTTTTGTAACCTCACCAGCACAGATCCCTGCAGACAATCATCACATGTTCCCTGAGGCCCGCTGCTTTGTGTGTTCAGCTGGGAGTTTTCATGAGAACGTTCTGCAGTGCCCATTCCTTCAGCACAGCCCGGGTGGCTTTGAGATGGGCACAAAATTAAGGTTCTTGATGGGCCTGCTTTTTGAACAGAGAAGGCTCACTGGGTTTTGGGTGGCCCTAGGGAAGAGGCCTGGGGACAGGGCCTTGCTCTCCATTTGTAAATGGTGTGAATTCAGACAAGTTCTGTATCCACTCCGGTCCTCTCAGTGCATTCATCGCAAACCCAGAGACTACCAGTGGGTTGGCTCTAACATCCCACAACACCCGCTCTCCCTCATTCTGTCTCCTCCTCTGCCTTTTCCAGCTCTTACAGATTAGTCCGCAAGGCCCCAGTGTGTGTCTTCCCTCCTCTCAGCTCCTGAGTGGAGGTGCCTATTGTGGGGAGAGGGAGACCCAAGAGAGGCAGCCTACCTTCTGCGTACTACTTGAGTGAAAGAGGATGAGACCAATTTCTTGTTTTGCAAGCAGTCATCTTAATTCCTCCCCCTGCAGTCTACTTTGGGCTCAGTTTAGTGTGAAGGCTCCTGAGCTCCTGAGACAGAAGGGCCTGGGTTTGGAACCTACCTGTCCTCTTAGCAGCTTGTGGCCCTGAGCAGCTTTCTTAATTTCCCTGAACCTTGCCTTCCTTCTCTGTAAAACGGGGGGCAGTACCTGCCCTGTGTCATTAGTTCTTCGCATGGTGTTTTGTATAAAGCAGATGACCCTCACGTTAGTTAAAATGGAAGAAATGCTCCACCTGTTCACAGAGATTCCTCCATCTCTCCTTGCCTAAGTCCCCAGCTAGTTTGCTCTCCTTCTGATACTCTTCGATAGCACCTGTATATTTCCTCAATGGACTCGGAGTTCCATGAGGTCAGGGATCAGAGCTGTCAGGTTCCCTGATGTGGTCAGGTTCCCTAATGTGTGCCCGGCACACAATAGGTACTCAATATCTAATGGTTTTAACAACAAAACTTGCAAAAACTGGCTAAAGCTTCCCATTTTGGAGAAGAGGAAACTGGGAGCCAAAGAAAGGAAGCGACTTACTCAAAATCACAGAGCCCAGACTAAGACTAATCCAAGACCGAAGCCTCCTGATTTTCAGATCAGTTGTCTTTCCAGTACATCATGTGCTTGTCTATAATTTAGTAACCAGAGGGAAGCAGACCGAATTCCCTGTGTCTTGTGAAATCCAGAGCAAGCTCATATTCATAAACACAGCTGACGGAGTTGTTGTTTTCTGTGTTTGTTTTAGGTAAAAGGCCTGGAAGTCCAACTCAGAAATAAACTCCATGTTTCTAAAACTAGAAGCTCCTACCACTTTCATTCCCTACAGCCCCCATTCTGTTCATTGTTCATCTTCCTTCCCCTCATTAAACAGAGGCATCAGCTGGTGTTCTGTGTTGAATGGTGCCTTCATTCCATGCTCCTTATCACTCCCCTGCCCAGGCAGCATATCATGTGTAGCACAAGATTAGGAAGTGCTGTCTTTAAATAGTAGCACTCAAGAAAACATTACAAGATCCTGGGTAGTTCTGGGGCATGTGGGGGAAGGGCAAGAAGGGGAGGAGTTGGATATAATAATTGTAACAATAAAGGTAACACAAATTTTAAAGCTATCAGCACTAATTTGATAGTCTGCATGCATTTTCTCAGTAACTATGAATAATTCTTTCTCTTCTATTTTACAGATGAGTAAACTAAGACACAAAGAGATTAGCTCAAAAGGTATAAATAGCCCAAGCCATTCAGGTAGAAGAGCCAGAGTTTCAATCTAGGAAATCTAGAGTCCATGATCTTGACTGCTTGACACCTGACAATGAATTTGTTGACCTAACAATTAGGAAATTCCAAAAAGAACAACTGAGGGAGATCCCAAAATTGCTTTCTGTAAATATTACACCCTGATTTATTCATCCATCCATCTACTCATTCATTCTGTCATTTCTCAGCGAGGATAGAAGGGTTACATTATATCAGTTGCTGGGAATATAGAGGCCAATTAGATCTCACAGTCTAGTTGGGGAGGCATATCAGTAAACAGACCTTTATCCTACTATGCGCCAAGTTCTAAGATAGAGGGAAACCAAGGGGCTTTGGGAGTACAGAAAAAACTATAAATCAGTTTAAAAGGAACCACCATGTTGTATTATGGACTTGCATTCTATGCCTTTCCCTCTCTCTGTCTGACCTCTGCTTCCTCCTTACCCTGCTGGCTTCACAGTTCCTTCCAGCCCTTCTCTTGTTTTGGTGCTTTGGTGTTTTCCTTGGTCTCCCCAACTATTGGATACAGATTCACCCTCTCTGTTTGTCTTTTCCCTCCTGACATAGGTTTAAAATAAATTCTGGCTTAGCCAGAGGGACTTCTGTTCTGTAAGCAAATCTAAGCTCAGCCCTAATTGTGAAATCAGGATGTCCAAGCCCTACCTCTCATGTGGCTCTGGCCTAGGATAGTTGGAAACCCAAAGCAGGAAGCTTTAAGGAGTGCAGAGGGATGGATGGGATGGATGGAAGGATGGAAGGATGGATGGATGGATGGATGGATGGATGGATGGATGGGTGGCCTGTGTCTTAGATAATTTGCTTAGTTACCAACCTAACACACCAAGAAACTGACCCTAGTGATTAGCCAGTATCCCTTGCAGCTCAGTCATTATGCACTGTGTTAATACCATTACATTTTGATTATTTGCTGCCAGTTATAGTTCCACCTCTGCTGGCCAAATAATTTTGCAAGTTCAGAATTAACTTTGAAGTAGGCCTTGTAAATTTCCAAGGTGGTCAGCCTCTGAGAGCTTCTAGGATGTTGCACATCCTCCAGTTTCAGTCGCCCATTGGCTTGCTCCATCTTAAACAAAGTGTCTCCCATACATCTGTAAATGGAACATATCTTGGCTAAATGATTTTTTTTGTGAATTAGAGATGCCAATTGAATTTGGCAACTGAGAGGCCATTAGTGGTGATTCTTCTTGGTTGATGTGTTTGATGAAATAGATAGTACACTCTGTTCCAGCTATGGAAGAAGTTTGAGCCAGAAGGAGGATAGGGATTGAAAGAAAAGGGTGAATTGAGATTCTGGAGATCGCCATGAGGTGGGGGAAGGCTTCAGGTAAGAATGCTGGAGCAAATGTGAAAATTGGGCTAAGTCAGAAAATGGCTATTAGAATACTGGAATAGACATAAGTGTAGCTGTCTCAGTAATGACAGTTTCAGGATGTGGTTTTGGGAGTGAGTGCTGAAGTAAAGTGGAGACTAGAGTTCCTAGAGTGGGAAATATTTTGAAACCAGTGAGACTCAGCATTGGACAGGCCTTGTAAAGAGATGCTGAGATCTTCCATGATAATGACAAATCTCCAGGTGGATAGGGAAACTTCAATGTAGGCCTTGGCCTCATTTAACATAGGAATGTGAGCAAGAGGCTGATGGTGACAGGGGAGGTAGGTATGATTGTATCTCCATCATTGGATGGTGTCAACCTCAGAGGAGCAGGATGTTTGTTCGCAGATGGAAGAAAAATAGTCTGGAAATAATCATGAGTGCCCTGGGAATATTGACACTCAAGCACATGCATAGGAAGTCTTAGTTTTTTGGTTTTTTTTTCTTCTTAATATGTTTTTATTCATTGTAGAGTGAGCAGAAGGGAGAGGAAGAGAGAGAGAGATGAATATTAATGTGAGAAAGAAACATTGATCAATTGCCTCCCAAACAAGCCCCTGCCTGGAATTGAACCTGAAAACCCAGATATGTACCCTGGCTGGGAAATCCTTGCGACCTTTCAGTGCACGGGACTGCGTGAACCAAGTGAGCCACACCAGCCAGGGTACTTTTAGCTTTTGATAAACTTTCTGGGAAAATAAGGTTTGTTTCAGTTGGTGAGTAATTAGTAATAGTAATAATAACAACTATCCTTCTACGCAATAGTCCACAGAACAGACTATGAAATAGGTATTTAAATTCCCCTTTTCAAAATGAATAAATTAAGGGTCAGAGTATCAACTGGCAGAGCTAGGATTTGAATCATGGTATGTATATATATCACCAAAGCCTTTGTTCCATCGTGCATGGTTAAGCATACAGGTTCCAAAGAAGAAGAAAAAAGAGTATAGCTTCCAAATATGTGTGATTTTCTCATTTTTCATCAGGGTCGTAAAGTAGATAAAGTATTTAATACAGTGCTGGGCCATAGTAAGGACTCAATAAGTGTTAGCTACCATGATTATTGTTGTTGAGCTATTGCTATTATTATTTCTGTTCCAGCTTACTGCAGTACTTTATGCCTTTTCACACAGACATGTGGGTAGGGCCATTTCTTTTCAATCCACAGTAGATTATTAGATGGGTGATAGTTTGCAGTTTGGGAGTCTGTAATCTGTCTGATGCTTTTAGCAAGAAGCTTGATATTTTTGCTGTGCCCAGTGCCATGTTTTCTGTGACTGGATTGCGATGAAACTGTACTTTGCTGCAAAAACACAGAGGGGTATATTCCCTCTCAGAGTGGCCTAATAAAACCCTAATGTGCTGTACCATTACTGTAAGTCACTAGTTTACTAGTTAACTGAGAGTTAATAAAAACAAAAGACATGTGCATGAAACCAACAGATTGTAGAGTTAGCAAAGCATTTAGAAATACTTTAATCCAACCACTTCGTTTTACTGATAAGGAAAGTGAGTCCCAGGGAGGGGAAGGGTCTCACTCAAGGTCATACAGCTGGCAGTAATTGTCTTTCCAAAATTAATGTGAACAATATTTCCATATGTCAATGAATGCACTGTTCTACCCCTGTAACCACAATATCATGAGGATGATTGACTTTGCCTAATAGCAGAAAAAGCTAGCTTTTAGGTCTTTCAGGGCTCTGAATTCATCAGATTCTAGTTACAAAGTACAGCTCTTCCTGTTGGTTGTACACTCCTCAAGGAATGGGCCTGGTCTAATTCATGAGTTAAAGCACATTTTAAATCCTACCTCAGCCATTAACTGGTATAGGCAAGTCACCTAACTTCTTGGAACCTCTGTTCCTCATTCCAAATTAGGTAATAAGGCTTCTGTCACTGAATGCTTGTGAGCATCAGATGAAGCAAGATGCAGATACATAGTACCTCTCCATGGGCATTCAATAAGTTTG
Source organism: Pipistrellus kuhlii (assembly GCF_014108245.1). Taxonomy (NCBI): domain Eukaryota; kingdom Metazoa; phylum Chordata; class Mammalia; order Chiroptera; family Vespertilionidae; genus Pipistrellus; species Pipistrellus kuhlii. The sequence goes on along the minus strand of NW_023425515.1, from coordinate 156,289,835 downwards.
TACTTTCAGCTCATGTTTAACTAATGTCATGCTAAACGCTTGGGCTACATCAAAAACTAAGCAAGCCAAGGACCCTGCCTCCATGAAAGGACGAGTAGAGGTGAGGAAGAAGAAGACAATCAACAAGGATACAAGTGAACTAAAGATAGAATCTCAGGTCATGCTATGTGCTATGAAGGGTTATAAAGACAAGAAAGTGAAATGATGTGAAAAAGAGTTTTGGGGAGAAGTGGACCGTTTCAGCTAGGAGTGGCGAATGGTGGCCTCATAGAGATTATATTTGAAAAGGACCTAAATCATAGGAAAAAGCTAGACAGTCAGGACAGGAGGGTTCCCAAAAGAAGCAGGAAGGTCCTGGACAGGAGCAAGCTTGACATGTGCTTGCAATCAACAGCACGGTGGCCAGTGTATCTAGCATGTTGAGCACAGTGAACAGGACATGATATGAGGGTGGAAACTTTGTCACAGCTCCATCTTGAAGGTCTAGGCTATCCTGCAAATTTTGAATTTCATTCAAAAACCAGTGGAAGTTCATTGTAGTTTTTAGGGAAGAGAGTCCCTTGTATAACAAAATACAAATGTTTGATCTTTGGCCCTGATTCCTGAAACGCGTGGAATCTCTGAAGGGAAAAGAATGTATTTTATATACCAATGAGAAGACTGGTGGCTGAGGACCTTGGGTAGCTTAAGCATGGGGGTTGGTTGCTAGAAAAGCCAAGGCCTGATTAAAGAGAGGTTGGAACTTTCAGTGTCACCCCCTGACCACCAGGGAGGGAGAAGAGCTGGAGAGTGAGTGAATCACCAAAGCCAATAATTTAACCAATCCTGCTTGGTAATGAAACCTCCATAAAAACCTCTAAGCCATGGGGTTTGGAGAGCCTATAGTGGTGCACCTCAGAGAGGACAAGGAAGCTTCACATCCCATAGCTTATCCCGTATGTCTCTTTTATTTGACTGTTCCAGGGTTGTATCCTTTGAAGTAAACTAGTAATAGTAAGCAAATTGCTTCCCTGAGATATGTGAGCTGTTTTAGTCATTAAATCTATGGTAGCAGGTGAGAATTCTACCACTGCTAAGTTAAATAAGTCAGTCAGAGAAAGATAAATATCACATGATCTCACTCATCTATGGGAAATAGTGAATAACATAAACTGATAAACAAAAACAGATCAAGAGACAAGGAAGCATCGATCAGACTGTCAAACCTCAGAGGGAAGGTAGGGGAGGGTGGGAGTAAGGGGAAAGATCAACCAAAGGACTTGTATGCTTGCATATAAGCCTAACCAGTGATCACAGACAACAGGGGGGTTGGGGCATGAGTGGGGGAGGGAGGTTGGGAAGGTAATGGGGGGATGAGAACAAATATGTAATACCTTAATCAATAAAGAATTTTTTTAAAAAAAAATCTACGATGGGAGGGCTGGTCATGGGAACCTCCTCTTTACTGCTGGTCCAGCAGACATATAGGAGGCCTGGGCTTGCTACTGACATCTACAGTCTTGTGGGACTGAGTCCTTAAACCTGTGGAGTCTGATGCTACTCTGGGTAGTTAGTTTCCAAATTAAATTGAGTTGTAGGACAGCCAATTTTCTGGAGATTTAGAGAATCAGTTGGTCTGACATTTGGAGTCAGAAGTATTGTGGGTAAAAACATCACAAAAGGATAAACTTTAACTCACCTTATTTGCTGATTGACTCAACCATATTTATGGATGGCCCATTCTGGCCAGGCTCAGTTCTTAGTGCAGTGAATGAATTAAATAAGAACCCCTGGTCACATGGAGCTTGCATGCTAATAAATATGCAAAACTTATGGAGGATTTACTTCATGCTGGCTCTGTTCTGAGTACTTTTACCTGGAGTAACTCACATGATCCTACCAACAGTCCTATGAGAGGCATACTACCATTATCTCCATCTTTAGAAAACAGGCATAAAGAAGTTCAGTAGTTTGTCCATGATAATACAGCTAGTGACTGATACAGCCCAACTTTACCCCCTGGCAGTCTGTCTGATTCAGTCAGAGCCTATCATTTTGTCTCTCCCTGAAAACCACCCTTGAAGGGCCCCAACTGCTATGAGAATGCCAGAGTGGAAGTTAGAGGAGGGGACCAGTTGGGGGGTGATAGAGAGTCTGATACTGGGATTTTCAACAACACTATGAGTAGATACTATTACTCCCACTTTATAGATGGAAAAACTGAGGCTTAGTTCACACATCCAGTAAGTAGCACAGTCCAGATACTACCCTAACCCTTTTATTTCTGAAACTCAATATCTTTCCACTAACATTTCCATTTCCTGCAGAATTGGAGAGCTTCCACACCTCCACCCTTCCTTTATGATCAAGAGACTAATTTGAAGTATATTTTGGCATCAAGATTAGAAAACTAGGCATTTAAATTCTTATTCCCTTTTGGTAGGCATATAAGTAAAAGTTATGTAAAATATGGATATACCAACATATATACTTAGACACATATAAAATGTTTATTTTTATCATTTTAAATTGAAATATATTGTGCATAAAGTGAAATATATAGATCTTAAATGTACTAAATGTACAGTTTGATGAAATTTGATAACTGTGTACCCCTAAGTACTCAATACTCTAAACAAAATATATGCGTGTGTATGTAGGTAGGTAGGTGGGTAGATAGGTGTGATTTAACATTATAACTGAGATATTGAGTCTTTATATCATGTTAATCATGAAGACTTCTCTCACTCTTTCTTTTCTCTCATCCCTTCCTGCTTCTAAATTGACATTATTGTTCCCAGTGCACGAAGGTTGTACAGAAAACCAGATGTGGATCAAAAGAAGACTTTGTCAAAAATAAAAACAAAAATAACTAAATGAACAACTAACCATTTCTTAGTGCTTGTTGGAGGAAATCATGCTGCTATCCTCTGTTTTTCTGTGGAGGGGTCATGTGCCTTAGCCCACACATTAGCATGTGAGCCTGTTGTTCCAGTAAAATGAGTCAGAGTTCCTCAAGAAGGCAGGTTTGTGTATCACAGAGCTGTGTGTCAGCATCTCTGAAAAAGGTACAATGTACTGTATTGGTGTGTGTGTCACACACACACACACACACACACACACACACACTCATTCTCACACAAGACATCCTAAAGCTAACAAGCAACAGAAGGGATTTGAACTCAAGCCTAGGGGACTAAAGGATGAGGCTTCCGCATCACAGCAAGGTACAGGAAGGACCATGGGGCCTATATGGAGGGCTAAGCACAGACCTGCAGTTAGAAAATGGGCTTGAATTCTGCCTGTACTACATATTGCCCCTATGACCTAGGGTACATTTTATACTGTATACTTACTTGATTCATAAAGTGAAGATAGATGATAATATCTGTGTCATGTAGTCATTTTGAGGACTTGGGGAGTGTTGGCAAAACCGGTAACGTAGCAGTGCCGTGGAAGTTGTCTGCTAGGTCAATATATGCCAGTAGAAGTTTCTTTGGTCATACACCCTATCAGTTAAAAACATTTTGAGCTTGTGTTCTTAATACATGGAAACTTACCTAAGAATGGACATATACGTGTTCTGTGCTTGTGGATCCCATGCTATAAAACAGGTGAAACACAGCTGTCTTCATACTAACATTATGCAGTATTTTAAGGTGCACTGTACATCGAAGGCCAAGTATGTTTTTGATGATTGCTTAATACATTTGTTTGTTCCTGTGTATCAAGTCTCTGTTACCTGGGTCTCAATTTGAGCTGTGCATGGGAAGCGAAGCAGCCATGGGAGACAGGAGACCTCCCTCATAATGGGAGAAGGTTCAGACACCTGCCACTTTGCAGGGGGGTGGTGGTAAGGGTCTGTGCCCCACCTCTATTGACCCCCAGTTCTCTCCTGATGGCCCCTCTGTGACTGTTCCTGTCTTAGGTTGTTCCTTCCCTGAGGAATCTTACCCACCTCTGGCTAACCAGCCATCCTCTGGAGCCAAGCAGGGTGATGTGAGGTTTAGTTCTGTCTCCTTGGTAGCCTATGCCCCCATAGGTTCCACACCCAGCACCTGCCTCAGGAACCCCTCAGCTGCTGGCGAGGCCCAGGCATTGATCTCATATTTTGGGGAACCCATGTTTCTTCTCCAGAGAGGGCCCAGCTCCCCCCACTGGGCAGGCCGGAGATCTATGGTACCAGCCACCATGGTGCTTCAGCCTTGGCATGAACTGAAAGGTCAGGCAACAGTTGTGGGCACCTGGACCACGAGAAGAGATTCATTTTCAAATATAAAAGTGTCTCAATTTTTTTCTTTTTTTAAAATCCTAACCCAAGGATACGTTTATTGATTTTAGAGTGAGAAGAAGGGAGAGAAAGAAAGAGAGAGAGAGGCATCTCTGTGAGAGAAACATCAACATTGATGGGTGTTGATTCCTCCAGTTCACACCCTGACCAGTAATTCAATCTGCCACCTTTTGGTTTATGAGATGATGCTCCAACCAACTGAGCCACCTGGCCAGGGCACCATTTTCTTATTTAGTTGAATCTGAATGATCAACATTACCTTTAATCCTTGGACTGAATCTTTTTCAGCCGGTTGCCCATTTTGTCAGGGTTGCTTTAAATAAACTGGATAATCCCTATGACCACTTAGGCCATGTGAAGAACAGCACGTAGCAAACCCTGGGAGCTGTGGACATAGAGGTGAGGACTCCCATGCCTCTCTTCAGAAACCTCATGTCTTACCTGGCCCATGACTGGGTGATGTTTGGACCAAATGATGGATCTGGTGACATTCTGCATATTAAGGGTTGGCCAAGCTTAATTAATTTCCTTAGACTAAAAATTATATAAATGGCAATTTCAATCCTTTCTTCCAGAATCCTAATGCAACACCTTGAGCTCTCCCTGGAGTGCATGTGTGCCATTTTAGGAACACCAGCTAAGGAGATCTTCATTGTCCCCATTATGACAGCTATTGTCCTTTTCTTTAGCCACTGAGTTATCAGGAGCCAAGCGCCTGTAAGTGAGGGTCACCTGGGCGTGAGACCTATGGTGACCTCTCTCCTCCCTATGGGAAGCTCACAGTGTAGCTCCCACGGTGCCAAGCCCTGGTTGTTCCCTGTAGATCATATCTCTGGACACTACCAAGCTTGAGGTACTCTTTGGTGTCTACATCTAGACTTCCCCATAGTCTCCCCAAGTCTTAAGGCCATTGTTCCCCTTCCCCGGGGGAGAACTAGAAGATACTGGACCCTCCCCTCCCCAAGTTAGTGTGTCTGCCTCTTTGGAATCCCCATCTTCTCCATGGGTGCTGAGAGCCCCTTCCTTGCCTTAACTTCATTTCCCTGGGTAACTCACCCCAGTGTAGCCTAAAGCCCTTCGGTAGCTCCCAGACCAGGCCACAGTGCATGAGAACTGGGTGTTTCCCGCGCCCACGCAGGCCTGGTGGTCGCCAACGCTGCTTCCAGAGTAGTGAGCAGTGTGTGCAAACTGGTTGCTGGGCCCTGACCAGGCGGGGAAGGGTCAAACCCCATGAATGCCTCCTTTCATGGCCGCGGGACAGGGCCCCTATTTTCCCCACAGAGACCCTCCACTTGCTTTCAGAAGTAACGATCAAATGTGAACTTTCATGGTTTATTTATAGCTCTGCTTTAGAGAAAGAGAGAAAAGAAGTGATTAAAATGCGATTTTACCAAATATTTTGTTTTTAAAAAGCTCCCATTGTGTGGGCAGAAAGTAAAGAGAAAAGTCACTGCATTCATTGTGCTGTCTAGACTCTCAAACAAAGAGGGTAGCGTGCTGCACATTAAGATTGTCCGGCTCCTGCCTGCTGACAAAAAGTATGAATTTTGAGGCCAACTTCAAATAGACCCCTTTGAACAGAAATATATTGTGGGGGGTGGCTATATTTAGCACGTGTCAGCAATTCCATAATAACTCAGTATTGTTATGCTGTGGTAATTTCCAGATTTATTGCAGCCAGTGGGTTCATGAGGTTTCAGTTTTATGTTAATTATTTGGAGAAATTAGAAAACTCAGCAGTGCTATTTCTGATGACAGCACTGTTCTCTGGGCATTCTCTTTACTGTGTCAGAGACCCACAGTGAGTCCTGCCTCCCAGGAGAGAGGAGGCTGAGCATCAGTTACTTTAACTGCCCATAAGCATAACTTTGCATTTTTTATTAATAGAATGCTGTATTTTTTTCTTACATTATCAAATCAATAGATGCCACAGTAGAAAATTTCAAAAAACAAAAAGAACAAAAGAAAGAAATATCACATGCTCTTGCCGAGACCGGTTTGGCTCAATGGATAGAGTGTCGGCTTGGGGACTGAAGGGTTCCTGGTTCGATTCCGGTCAAGGGCATGTACCTTGGTTGCAGGCATATCCCTGGTGGGGGGTGTGCAGGAGGCAGCTGATCGATGACTCTCTCTCTCATTGATGTTTCTAACTCTCTATCTCTTTCCCTTCCTCTCTGTACAAAATCAATAAAATATATTTAAAAAAAGAAAAAGAAAAGAAATATCATATGCTGTTGAACCTGTTCACATTTCAATACATGTTGATCCAGTGTTTATTGCGCCTGCATATGTAACTTGCACTTAGAACAAACAAACTTCTTGAGATAGAATTGAGGGACAACTGTGTAATCCCATGGCTCCTTTATGTTTTTGCAGCTATTTTTTCTCTGCCCTAGTTAGAAATTATGATAGTTGTACTAGTTTCTTAGATATGTACAAAGTCACTTGGATAATACAAAATTGATGGTCTCTTAAGTTGTAGCCAAAGTTCAGAAATGAGAATATATAAAAATGTATCATCATCATCATTTTCATTTTCATCTGGAGATATGACCTCTCCGCACTCCTCCGGCCGAGCTGCTGAGGGAGAGAAGGGGGCTGTGGTCAGTCTTCCTTCCTCATTTACTTGTCCCCAGCACATTTGCTTTTTTTCTGATGCCTTGGAGGTGCTCGGAGGGATCATGGGAGAGAGGTTGGGCATGTAGGAAAGTTCTTATCTAATCAGCATTGCCATGAATGGTCTGCATGCTCTCTTAGCCTAATGGGTGTTTCTAGGCTCTGTCATAGATTGTGTTGGAGGGCCCCCACTTCCGGAAACCTCTCTTACAGTATCTTGTCTTTGTTAATGCTGCCCTGTTCTAGTATTTGCTTCTCCTCTCCTAATTCCTTAGAAAGCCAGTAGATCTCTCAAGCTGACTCGCTGCCCCCTGAGGTGCCATGTTGGATGGGACCTAAGATAGCCCTGGAAGCCTCTCAATGGAAGCCACATCAGGTCTACAGTCACGCCTTTTGCAGTCTGACAGATGATGACTGTGTGGCTGATCCGGGTGCCACCTGCCCTCCACTTCTACGCTGAGAGGCCAGCCAGCCCTGCCTTCAGACAGGAGCCACACTCATTCCAGGGTCCCACCACATCAGGAATAGGCCGAGTCCATTGGTCTCAGTGAGGCCTGCTCTCCTGACTTGTGATGGGGACACACTCCTCTCACCCCTCCCCTAGAACGATGCCTGATGCACAATAAACCCACAGTTGTCTCCTGAAAACCAAGCTCTTTTTCTGACCTTCCATGTGGATGAAAGATTTAAGAGTTGATGCTTGGGTCCTCAACCACCCCTTTTGTGAATCCTTCAGGGTGGTCTGTTTGCAGCTCACTTCGGTATCTTATATCTGTCATCCTTAGATCTCAGCCAAATCTTCCATTTTAAGTGTTCTCTCACATGTATGGTCCTTGAGTTCATTTATCTCGCACGTTCCCCAAAAGTGTATGCCGTCCCAGATGCTGAGTTTGGCAGCAGAAATATTTATAGCAGTTCGTGTCTTCAGGAGCTCCCTGTCTAACTGGGGAGATGGATGTGCTAAGAAGAAATCGCAGTGCCATGCCGTACATGCTCTGATGACTGGAAGCACAAGCTGCTGTGGGAGCAAAAAACACCATCTAGGAGGGAATGGGCAGGCAGCCGGATGAGTCAGAAAAGCTCTTCTCTGTGGAGTAGACACCTGAGCTGAGTTCAGTGCTTAAGTCTGTACTTTTTCTTGGGGAAAAAGTCACCTCTTTTTAAACTTTTGAAGTCTCTATTGCTGGTGTTTGTTTCTTAGTAATTTGCTTTAAAAACAAGCAGAGGTGATAGGTAGAAAGGAAGACAGAATCCCAGGCCTGCCTTTTGTCCACAGGAAAGTGACATTTATGGGGCATCTACTGTTGTGCAAGCTTCCTGATCCCGCCCGTGAAGGCAGTCCTGGAGTGTGGGCTGAAGCCTGAGCCCTGCCTGGGGAAGCTGGCCATGGGGTTGCCGAGGCCATCTTAGCAAGACACAGGGATTCTGTCAGGGAGTCAGAACTAAGCCTGGGAAGGAAAACATTCCTGACACACATTGGGTGGGCAGAGCTCTTCAAACATCCCCCTGAGGTGGAATGCCATTGTGTTTGACAATTGGTCCCATCACAAAAAAGCTCCGGACTGCCCTTTTTTTAGTTTTTTATCCTTTGGCCATGCTTTCGTTTTCAATAATTTTTTATAACTTTTAAAATCTCCTTCTTGCTTAAGGCTGCTGTTTCTTTTCTGTTGTCCATCTGCTTGCTGCTCTGAGCATCCTGATCTTCCCTCTCTGCACTTTTTAATCCATCGAGGGCAGGTAACTAGTTCAGAATGTTCTTGCCATTCTTGGGGAAGAGTTGGTAGAGCATCCTTGTAGGAGGAAATGTGTGTAAGTGATGAACAGAGGAAGAAGCCTTCATATTTCCTCACCCTGAATAACCATGAAAAGGAAGTTTGTCTGTGTCCAGCGTAGTGTTTGTCACACTATTGTGATCATGGTGAACGTCTTTTCCATTCTGTGGAGCTACTTGATAGGACCCATGCATTCTATCTCTCTATATTCTGTGTATACACATTGAGTGCTGTGCTTGGCACATGGAAGGAGTTCGGTGCCTTTTATGAATAGTCTAGGTGCTGAGATTAAGAAGCAAATAGAAAAGCCTCTGTCCTCCTGTAGTTACACTCTGGTTAGGGCAGGGAGTGGAGAAGGCAGATAAGGAACCCATGAACCAGTGCATCCATGGCATGTGAGAAGGGAAGATATTGTAAATAATAAATGTGTGAGTGAGTGTGTGTGTAAAACTTACAGGAAGGTGGCAAGGATAGGGAGGGGCCAGCTTGTGTACATTTTGAAGATACACAAGGTCCTTGACATTCTGTGTGATAGTCAGCTTGTTTACATTGCATGTGAATTTCTTGGGACAAAGAGAATGTCTTCTGCCAATCTGTGTCCCTAGCACAGTGACTGTTACATAGTGAGTAATTAATAAATATACAGAATAATAAGATGTGACCCCGGAGTGGTCACATCCTTAACAATAAGGCCTCAGTAGCTGCTTCGAAGACAGGACCTCTTCTGAGGACCTGTGTCATGTTATTGCCTGCAATCTCCCTAGTCTACTGGACTCCAAGGTGTGGGTTCACGCCATCCCCCTAACTTTGCCATAGCTTTAACAGCAATGGGAGATTGCCCAAAGACACTGAACCATTTCAGTTCCACAATAGAGCCAACACCATCTATGGTTGACGTGGATGCTATACACGCCAGACATGTCCACCCAGACGCTGCTCCTGGCTGCCTGCTCATTGTTCCCTTGTAAACAAGAGTGTCTTAAAATCAGAGTCCAGAACTGAGTGGACTTAGCCCAGAGGCCTGTGTCTGCACTCACAGTTTCAAAGACTGCTGGGAAAAAAGCCCAAGGTGAACTGAAGAGGCCTTAAATAGTTTATCCTCCTGTACAGGGGCCAGGTGGGTTCTAGTCAGTTATTGTTGTCTTGAGTTAAGTGGACAGTGTGCTCAGTGGCTCATTATGTTGCATTTTAAACCCAGGTGTCCAGGCAATGGGAAGGAGAAGGCATTGTTTCCCACCATTTCCTGTGAGCAGTCACAACAGCTTCACCTTCTAGGCTGCTTATGCCCTGGAGGCCTCAATATTCAACCTTTTATTAAGCCCAGGCTGTGTGTTCCTAGGTGTAACTTTTAGTGTTTACTGGGGTTTTATTTCCATTGCCAGAGAAAGTAAGTTCGGAGGGAAAAGGATTAACTGGATATCTTAAGGGGAAATTAATTCTGGTTAGAATCCCTTGCCTGGGACAAGCCTCACTTTGGGTTTAGCTTTCCAACTCCATGTTCTCTTTTGCAGGAGGCAATGGCAAGAATGAGCAAAGTTGGGAGAGTTGTGTTTCCCAGACTTGAGGATAAAAGGTAAGTTATGTTTTATATGCACAATGCTCAGGAATGAGGGCATATAAAGGCATGCAGCTCTAGGGCTGGAACAAGCCTGGGAGGTCAGTTAACCCAGTCCTTTCCTTCAAGAGTTAGTAAAACTAAGTCTCAGAGAGCTAGAGTTTCAAGGTAGGGCCAGACCTGGGGGTCAGATACAGACATCTAAACATTAGGCCAATGCTCTTTTGTCTAGGTCAGTGGTTGGCAAACTCATTAGTCAACAGAGCCAAATATCAACAGTACAACGATCAAAATTTCTTTTGAGAGCCAAATTTTTTAAACTTAAACTTCTTCTAATGCCACTTCTTCAAAATAGACTCGCCCAGGCCGTGGTATTTTGTGGAAGAGCCACACACTCAAGGGGCCAAAAAGCCACATGTGGCTTGCGAGCCGCAATTTGCTGACCACGGGTCTAGGTCATGAACAGCAAATCTGCCCTTCTCAGTTCTAAAATGTGGATCTCATATTTTCCATCAAAGGACACAGTAGCATCTGTCCGTTCTTTTATCCTTTGTATCACTTGGCATTGAAGGCTACATCATGACCTTGATCAGTACTTTAACCCCAGTCACAAATCACTAATTTATTGACCTCCTACTTTATTTAAGACATTATGCTCATTAGCCACAGCTTTAGAAGGGAATAAGACACAATCTTATTTATGCACAAAGATCATTTCATAACAAAGGGTAAGTTCTATACAGTTGTCTAAGGAATTAAGGAATGGGACACTGGAGAATGAGAGGATGTTTAGTCTTAAATGCTTAAAAGAAATTGTCAGATGAACCAGACAGGGAAGGACATTCTTGATAGATGGATTAACATGCAAAGTAATAAAGGTGAGAGCAGCATGGTATGTCAGCTAACTTCTAAAAACACATAATTCTGAAATGCACTGTATTAAATGGGGAATGGCAGGCTGTGAACCTGGGCATTGGGGAGTAGACAGTTTCATCCCCTGGGGAGTCAGAGGCCATGCTAAAGACCTCAGGCTTCTCCTGCAGGCAGAATGGAGGTGCTGAATGGACCTGGTCACATGCGGAGCTTAGGAAGATTCCCCTTAGAGGATGAATTGGAGGACTTAAGGGTAGAAGCAGAGATCAGGTGGAATAAGCCAGGTGAGAGATGAAAAGACCTAAATCATTGGTAGTGAGTTTAAAGACAAACAGCCCTGGCCGGGTGCCTCAGTTCGTTGGAGCATTGCCCCATACACCAAAAGGTTGTGGGTTCGATTCCAGGTCAGGGCCCATACCTAGGTTGTGGGTTCAATCCCTGATCATTGGGGTGCTTACAAGAAGTAACCAATCTCTCTCTTTCCTATCTATTCACTGACCCTCCCACAACTCCAGAGGGAAGTCTGGTTTATGTTTTTATTTTTTCTTTAATATATTTTATTGATTTCAGAGGGAGGGAGGGAGGGAGGGAGGGAGGGAGGGAGGGAGGGAGAGAGAGAGTGAGAGAGAGAGAGAGAGAGAGAGAGAGAGAGAGAGAGAGAGAGAAACATCGATGAAAGAGAATCACTGATGATCAACTGCCTTCTTCACGCCCACCCCCACCCCTACCCCCACTGGGGATGGACCTTGCAACCCAGGCATGTGCCCTTGACGGGAATCAAACCCAGGACCCTTCAGTTTATAGGCCTATGCTCTATCCACAGAACCAAACCAGCTAGGGCAGGAAATCTGTTTTTAAGTTTTCCCAGTAAATCCATGTGCTCCTTTTGCAAAGAATCTTTAGCTTCTGGCTGTCAGCTGGGAAACTGCCTGTGACACAGTGCTCTAGCACCATCTGCAGGCTGCCTGAATATTTGCATGTAGAAAGAGAGCCAATCTCCCCTGAGCAACTGGCACATCTATCTCCTCCTTGATTCAAATCACATTATTATCTGTAGGGAACATACACTTAGGAGGAGCTGAATGAGTGTGGAGAGAACTTGGAGTGTGGAGAGGGGATTCGCTTGATTTTAAAAGTCAGCATCTCAGAAAGTATTATTTAGTGACTATGGTTCAATATATCGCTTAAGAGGATCCTAAATCTTATCCATATTTACATGTGGTCTTAGAGCAGTCTCTTACAAGTGCCTGAGAAAATTTTGTTCCTCAAAAGGCATCATGAACAGAATAAGAAAGCATCCCACAGAATGAAAGAAAATATTTGTATATCTTATATCTGATAAAGAATTAATATTCAGAATATTTAAAGAACTCCAAAAACTCCACAACAAAACAAACAACTTGGATCAAAAATAACCAAACAGCCCAGCCAGTGTGGCTCAGTGGATTGAGCATTGACCCAGGCACCAACAGATAGCTAGTTTGATTCCCAGTCAGGACACATGCCCTGATAGCAGGCTAGATTCCAAGTAAGGGTTGTACAGAAGGCAGCTGATCAATGATTCTCTCTCATCATTGATGTTTCTATCTCTCCTCTTTCTCCTTTCCTCTCTCTGAAACAGATAAAAACATATTTAAAAATAGGCAAAGGACCTGAATTTAGACATTTTTCCAAAGAAGATATGTAAATGGCCAAAGAAGACATGAAAAGATGCTCAGTACCTCCAGTTATTGGGAAAATGCAAATCAGAAATATGAGATATCTCACACCAGTTATGAGAGAAACTATCAAAATATGTGAATATAAGCCAACTGTTGATAAGGATTTGGGTCAATTGGAACCTTGTTGGTAGAAATGAAAATGGTGTGGCCACTATAAAAAATAGTGTGGTGGTTCCTCAAGAATTAAAAATATAATTACTATATTTTTCAGAAACTCCAATTCTGGATTTATACCCCAAAGAACTGAAAGCAGGGACTCAATAATATATTTGGGTTCCTATGTTCATAGCAGCATAATTCATAGTAACTAAAATAAAGAAGCAACCCAAGTGTCTATGAATGGATGAATGGGTATACAAAATATAGTATATACATACAATGTAATATCACTCATTCTTAAAAAGGATAGTCTGACATATGCTAAAATATGGATGAACCTTGAGGATATTATTTTAGATGAAATAAACCAGTCACAAAAAGACAAATATTATATGATTTCACTTATATGAAATAATTATAACATTCAGAATTATAGAGAGAAAGTAGAATGTGATTGCCAGGGGTTGGGGAGAGCAGGAAATAAGGAATTATTGTTTAACCAGGCTGGCAGGGGGGGCAGTTAGGGGTGGCCAGGCCAATGGGGGGGGCCAATTAAGGGTGATTAGACCAGCAGAGGGGGAACAGTTGGGGGCGACCAGGCTAGCAGGGGGGGGACACAGTATGGGGTGACTAGGCTGGCAGGGGGAGGCAGTTGGGGGTGACCCAATTCGTGCATCCTGACAGGAACCATGGACCATGAAGCTGTGGTGGGCACAGGGGTGGATTTCAGCCCATCTGCGCTCCTGTCCAGCCTCTCCCAACACTGTCCCGCTCCCCCTTCCGCACTGTCACACACAAACAGTGCAGAGTGATTGGGGCCATCACCTCTCCCTGCAGTGGGTTTGAGTAGCGGGGGCCATCACCTCTCCCTGCAGTGGGTTTGAGTAGCGGGGGCCATCACCTCTCCCTGCAGTGGGTTTGAGTAGCGGCTGCTGCCCCAGTTGCCTCTCAGGAGCAGTGGGAGGTAAAGAAATCCTCAGAGGCAATCAGAACCAGTGTTGGGCGCCTGCAGCAGGTGCAAGTGGGGCCAGTGCTGGCAGCAGGTCTAAGTACCAGGTCTAAATGTAGTGCATGGAAGCAAAGAATTCTCAGTAACCACTAGAGATTCACCCCATGATAATGACCAGCACCCCACCTTAGCCTGGCGCCCCTGCTTACCTACTCCACCATCCTGCTTCAGCTGATACCTGCCAGGTTCTGAGCTCTGCCACCTCTGCCCACACCAGCCATGTTCTACATGCACCCCCTGGTGGCAAACATGTCATAGCGACTGGTTATTCAGTTGTTCCACTGTTCCGTTTGTGTATATAGAGAGATGGGTATAGAGTTTCAGTTTTGAAAATAAAAAGAGTTCAGTGGATGGGTGGTGATTATGATTGTACAATAATGGTAATGTTCTTAATGCCAGTAAACTGTATAATTAAAAATGGTTAAAGTGGGCAAATTTCATGTTATGTGTATCTTACCAAAAATAAATAAAAATAAAACTTCTGTATCTGACACATCTCATGCTATTAGGGCCACACTGGCCCACACTGAGGCAGGAGCAGCACAGGTGGGGAAAAAATGGTTTTGACCTCAGCTTCCCATTGGGGAAAAAAATTAAAAATTAAATAAAGGAAAAACATCTATCTCTTGTGTTTTAAGATAATAAAAATTATTTGAGAACATTCATTCACATTCTGTAGTACTTGAAAGCCCATGGAATATATCATATTTTCTTATTTCAAAATATTATCATCCTCTTAAATCAGGGATATTGAAGCTCAGACAATTATACAAAGTTGCCCAAAGTCACTCCATTTCCTCTGCCTACAAAGAAGATGTCTTCCTCATTGTACAAAATGAGGCCAATAAAGTTGTTGCAGAGTTATCAGCATTAGCAGTTTTGAAATCCCCAAGTTAGGAAGTTCATCTCAGAGAGTGAAAGAATTGCTTAGTATTAAATTATTGAGTATCATTAAAAGGAGAAAATTGCTATCCCCAACATCATTACATAATTAACTAGAGGCCCAGTGCATGAAATTCATGTGTGTGTTTGGGAGGGGGGTCCTTCAGCCCAGCCTGCAACCTCTCCAATTCAGGAACCCTCAGAGGACATCCCTCTCACAATCCATGACCACTGGCTCCTAACTGCTCACCTGCCTGCCTGCCTGATCGCCCCAATTGCCCCCCACCCCCCCGCTATCCTGGTCACCCCCAACTTCCCCCCCACGCAGGCCTGGTTGTCCCCAACTGCCCTCCTCTGCCAGCCTGGTCACCCCTAACTGCCACCCCTGCCAGCCTGGTCACCCCTTATTGCCCCCCCCTCCTGGCCTGGTAGCTCCCAACTGCCCCCCTTACTGGCCTGGTCACCCCCAACTGCCCCCCTGCCAGCCTGGTTACCCCATACTGCCCCCCCCACTAGCCTGGTCACCCCCAACTGTCCCTCCTCTGCCGGCCTAGCCACCCTTAATTGCCCCCCCCCCATACACACTGGCCTGGTCACCCCTCTCTGCCCCCCCCCTGCCGGCCTGGTTGCCTCAACTGTCCCCCTGCCATGTTATTCACCCCACCTGCCCCTCCACTGGCCTAGTCGCCCCTAATTTCCCCCCACTCCCGCCATCTTGATCACTCCACACAGTCTGCTGATCAGTCATATGGTTGTCCCTTATTAACCTCTCTGCTGGCCTGGTCGCCCCACACAGCCTGCTATTCAGTCATTCATCTGGTCATTTAGGTCATCACAACCCCTAGCTTTTTATATATTAGGATAATTTGGAAACCTTCAGAGTGGATTTTAGTAAAATCCACATACAACTAGATTAATGATAATATTGGAAAGTTAATTTTTTATTTTTTTAAATACATTTTTATTGATTTCAGTGAGGAAGGGAGAGGGAGAGAGAGAGAGAAACATCAATGATGAGAGAGAATCATCAATTGGCTGCCTCCTGCATGTTCCACACTGGGGATCAAGCCCACAACCTGGGCATGTGCCCTGACCGGGAATCAAACTGTGACCTCCTAGGTCATAGGTTGACACTCAAACACTGAGCAGCCACACCGGCCATGCTGGAATATTAATTTTCTTTTTATAGTCACCGTAACTATCACTGGTACTACTTCCTGTGAGCCAGGCAGTTTGCTAAGTCTTTTCATAGGTTACCTCATTTAATTCACACTGCAGCTTTTTATGTAGGCCCTATAATTACTCTCATTTCCAAACAGGGAAATTTTGGTACAAACGGATTAAGTACTATATCCAAGGTCACACAGTGAGTAAAGTCCAAGCTGCAATTCAAACCTAGGTGTTTGAGCCGAGCTCCTAAAGTTGTGTTTGGCCCCAGCACAGCTCTTGAGTGACCATAATGCTTAGGGTAGAAATGCTTGGGGGGAGGGGACTCCTATTACTCTCATCAGCATGTTGACAAGTACTAGAAGTTCCAGGGCTATTCTTACAATCGCTCTCCCCCAATTCTCGAGCCTGCACTAACATTCCCTCATGAAGACTTCCTTTCAGAGCACCCCAAGACACACTAACCTGGTTTCATCAACCCTTTACCACCAGTCAATTCTTCCCCAGAGGGAGGAGTAAGAACAGAGTGCAATCTTCAAGCTACCTTGTCTCTCTCAAGATCGGGCTGCCCTACCATCTGACTCATGGCCAACCTCGAGTTCTGACAGGTTTCCCAGAAGAGTCAGCTGGAGAGTACTGGAGGGCAAGGTCCTCTGTGGGACATCTGCAGGAAAGGCGTGAGCCATGTGATTCTAGGGCTCCACAGATAGAGCAGTCTGCAGAGGAAATGTAGGCGTGGAATCTGCAAAGAGTGGTTAAAATGTTTCGTCTTGTCCCTGGTGAGGCTGTGGTTTTAACCCAGTCATCAAACCTGGGATTAATCATGTACAAAGTATGTATTGAAGCTGGGAATGTGAATGGTCCTGTGTTCAGCCTGTACATCACAGAGGAGGCTTTCAGTCAGACAGACCTGAGTGTGAATTTCAGCCCTAATGATTTTTATTTATACTACTTTATTTTTTTGTGTTTTGTCATTTTTTTTAAAGAAGTCCCTGGGTTGTTGTTTTTTTGTGGTGCGGTTATTTATATGCAAGGTTATTTATATGTGGTTATTTATGTGCCAGGCTATTTATATGCAAATGTTTTTGCTTCTATAATGGAGATAATAACAGTCCATGCAGGTTAGAGATCATAGAGATAATGCTACCTGCTGCTCAGAAAGGTGTGTGAGCATTGAACAAATGAGGGGTGTCTGCAAACCCATTACAGATACAGTTCCATTCTAAATGTAAGGGGAAGCTGCAGAACAGCTTGTCTGAGATGGGTTCAACATATTCCTTTGTCTCCCACAGATATTATGACAAGAAATATCAAGTGTTCCTGAAGCTGGTTGAGCACCAGAAGGAGTACGCAGCCATCATGAAAGGAGACTGAGCAGAGCTTGCAGGTGTTGGTGCTGGAAGGTCCTGAGGCACGTCACCAGGGACCTCTGTCCCTTCATCTTCCTATTCAAGACCCTTAGGTATCATTTCATCATCTCTGTGTTGTCTTTCAATAAAGAAAACCAAGACATGTGCAACCGGAACTAGAGGCTTCCTTTTCACAGTAACACCATTATTTGCTTGGTAGTTTCCACAGGCACCTACATGGAGAGAGATGTTTCACATGGGGTCATAGGATCTCCTATGAGACTAGGTTTAGGGATCATTCAGGCTGAGGGTGGGGTGGGGAAAACGGAAACATGTGCTTGTTAATTGATTCAATATCAGTCCTTAGATGGAAGACTTACATAGCTTTAGGTAGGTCATCTAATGTCTATTCTATAGGTGGCTAAAAGCTGTTGTAAGCTTTTTTGGAAAAAATTTCAAACTTACAGAAAAGTTGCAAAAAATAGGAAAGGTACAGAGGAACACCCAAGCATCTAATTTTTATGTTTTAACATTTGCCTCATTTGTTTTATCGTTTGTATGTTCTCTCCACACACTTGCATACACATATACACATGTATGCATGCCTATCCACACACATTTTTATTAAGTCATTTGAGAGTACATTTCAGTCTATTTAACTTTTATATAGCACTTTAAATTAATCTGCCATTCATATTCCAGTTTTTTAAATAACTGAGTAATATCCTTTATGGCATTTTCCTCCCTCCTATACAGGATTCAGTCTAGAATCATATATTGCATGGAATGGCAGAATTGTCATCTTGCAATCATCATATTAAAGACAGGTACAGGCAGGAATCATCAGTTGGTCCAGGAGGGAATTTCGATGAGTAATAGGATGTATGCATGTTCTTTAAATGTCTCCTCACAGCTTGTTTATTAACTACAAGAGGAAAAGGAATGTTAACTATACAGGGAAAAATCAGGACAGCATCTTGATTGGGAGATCAGAATTAACTGCAGCTGGGCAGATGGACATCCTGCGCCTCCAGATGTGATAGCCTGAGAAGGACACAGCATCACACTGGCTGGGAATGCAAGGCCTGCATTCCGTTATAAAGAAACATCAGACAAATCCAAATGGGCAGCATTCGTTCATTTAATGCACTGTATTCTGTAGCAATGTCATAAAGACACAGAAAGGCTATGGAAAAGTTCAAGATTAAAGGGAATGAAGGAAACAGTATGGCTAAAAGCTTTTGATGTAGACAAGTGATTGGAGAAAAAAAAAATAGTTGCTTTAGTTGATACCGTAATATGCACATCACACCATTTCAGACCCAAGAGTAAGTGCTAATGTCACAGCTTGGATGAGTTTGGGTAGAGGGTATATGGGACTTTAGCAACATAAGTCAGCAGGAATCAAAGAAAAATCCAATACAACATCGTCAACAAAAATCATTTAGAACACAGATTCTGGGCCAGGTACTGAAGTGAGCACTAGGGTACAGGGATAAATAAAACATGTCCCTGCCCTCAGGGAGCTCCCAGTCTAATGAGACAGAGACGGGCAAATCGATGACAGCACATGGTGAGAGGTGCCCAATAGGAGAAGGCACCTGCTGCCAGGGAGCATGAAGCAGTCAGAGAAGGAGGCAGGGCCTGACATCTAGGAGATGCTCAGAACAATAACAATCAAAATTCCTGAGTAGGATGACCCCACCAGTTGCAAAGGCCAGCTCTAAATACCATTCAACAGTATTCAGAGGGCATAAAGATCTTAGTTGGCAAGCTCCAGGGAGAAGGTGGATGTGGGTATATAGTGCAGACACAAAAGGAAGGCCAGTTCATTCACCTCTCCCAGAGTTTAGGCTGGGGATCAGAAGGATTTGGGGTTAGGTTCAGCACCTCAGAAGTCAGGTACAGAAGGATCCAGACGGGATGTCAGGATAGTCAGACAGGCTTGAGCTGCCCAAGCTGACTCAGAACCTGGGGCAAGCCTCAGCCTGCTCCTGCCAGGCAGTGCTGAATGCAATAGCTGTGCATGGCTGAGAACCCAGAGGCATGACAGTGAATGACTACCAACTGTTTCCCTGGTCCTCCCTGTATGATCTCTCTCTAGTCCTCCCTGCAGTCCTGAAACTCACGTTCCCATTGGAAAAGTTGGGGCTCAGAAAAGATCAGCCACTTACCCAGAATCTTTCAGCTGATTCAAATCCAGATCTTTTTTGGTTCAAAGCTTTGGGGGTCACCCTCTTGTGTCCATTGGAGAGGAACCATGCCCACCAACTTCTCTTTGGTTACGGTGCTCATGCCAGCCCTGATGACCAACCCTGGGGGCTGTCATTCTCTCAGACAACTCATATCCAAACAAAGCCTAACTGATGGTTCCCACTGCTCTATAGGAAAAGGAAAACACAGAGATAAGGCAGGGAACATAGGACCCCTTGAAATCCTCTGGCATCTCAGCAGCAAGGAGCAGCCTGAAAGAAGGGCCGAAAGACCTCAGGAGATGCTAACCCTCTGGCCCTCTGCCGCCCCCTCTGTCAGTGGGATAAGCCTGCTACCTACCTCCCCGGGTTGGAGGTAAGGATTAAAAGAACTGTGCCGGAAGCTCCTACCATGCCTTGCAGACAATAGGCACTCCACAAATATTGTTTCTACAGGGTTCTCTTTGTGCCACCTGGCTAGCAGGTTAATCCCGGAGAAAAGAATTCTGGGTCCTACCATAAAGCCAGCGTTTTCAGAAAATGTACACGTCTCTGTGGATTGCTATAACCATGTGCAGCTCGATAATAAAGACTTTCATGACTCCAACATTCATCTTTCTGCACTGGGAAAGGAGGCTTTAGTGAAGGCACACCTGTAACGTAGAGGTATATTTAGCTTCTATGAATAAGGAATTCAGTGCAGCCAGAGCAGTTTGTAGGGGTTTTGTTTTGTTTTCGTGCCCACTGAAAGCTTTCCTTTGCCATTGAAGCCTTGCTCAGCCAATCATTTAGCCAAAGAACATGCTAAGGTTTTAGTTTTGGTCACAAATACTTCCCACTTGTGAAGGACATACATGTGATTTCTGAAGCATCCTGAGAGAACACGCCAAAGGAGAGAAGTGGGGAAATAAGTGTGTGTGTGGGGAAATACCAGGGTGACAGAATGGTGTGACAGGCTGCAGAGCTTCCATACACCCAGGACCCCAAGCCCAAGTATTCTGGACTCCAAAGGAAGTGTCCAGAAGGGACCCCCTCTCATGGGGACACCCTGACTTGGGTTGGCCTTGATATGCAGAACAGTCTATGTTGTTGCCAATTGCTTTAGAAGTGAGGGATGAAGGGGTACAAGTTCCAAGGGGAGCAGTACAGATATTGTGGGACATTCCTGGAAGCTTCCAGCTTTGAGAAGGTACCAACCACCAATCCACAGGCGAGGGTAACAGGCTGGAACATTAAGGTCTTCATGTTAACCTGGTACACTATCTAGGACAGGCCTGGAGACAGTCATGTTTTTCAGGTTTATTTATCTTCTGCCACTGGCCAGTGGCCTTTTGTAGGGCACTGACCCTCTTAGGGCTGCTATTCTCTGTACCTAAACAGTTCCTGGCATGTGTGGGTGCCCAATAAATAAATACATAAATACAAGACATTTTTCTGCCCAAAGAAGACTGATAGAGCTAAAAATATCCCAAATATCTCACTTCAGTCTGTGATATGTATTAATGTGCCTTAATTGAAGAAACAGAAAACTTAAAATTGTGACATGGTCACGAAGAGTCCAAAACATTATGCCTTATACCTAAGGACTCGCATGCATGCTCACACATGCACACACACACACACACACACACACACACACACACATAACCTCACACCTCATTTTGGGTTGTCACTCCAGCTCAGAAAACTTTTGTGAGTTTTTGGTGTTTTACAGACCATTTCCTGTATGATCTCTAATGGGAAACCAGTTGCTTCGTAGTCCAGAAATGCCCATTTTTCACCAGGATACATATGCTTTCAGAATTCAAGGGTCTAGTTACAACTAATTACCATCAAAAGATTTCACATGAAGGACATTGTCACTAAACAAGAAACTAATGACTGAGTTGAGCTGTGTAATGTAATTATGCTTCAGAGGGGCCTTCTGATGAATTACAGAAGAATCTTTGTGCTGTCTCGTGTCTCCATAAATACACTTAACTGCTATTGACAGAAATAGGGGGAAGTCTTGAATATAAAAAGCTTTTTTTTTTTCTTTTCCAATTTCTAAAGGGAAAACTTAAAAAGAAAAAGTACGTTTGTAAAAAGGATGTTTCTCACAGTGCTTCTGAATATTTGAAATTATGTAAAATTTGCAAAACAAAAGTAACTTAAATAAAAACAAAGACGACTGCTAATAAATTCAGGTTTCTCGGTTTATCATGAACTCACCCATTCATCGTATGGTTAATTTTCATCCATCTATAAAATCATTTAAAATTACATATTGGAATAAATGCATCTAAAGACCTAATTTTTATTTGTTTAAGTCATGCTTGAAGTCTTGATTAGAAGTGTTTCCTTTTTAAAATCTAGGGTGAGCATGGTTCTCTGCTGTATAATTTTACATACAAATTGGAAAATGTTTTATTAACTCCTTGTATTTAGACAAAGTCAACATGATGCCTTCTATTTGAATATTTCTTTATTATTTCCATAGTGATTGTATGTATATTATCTCAGCTGCTGCTCATAGTAAATTAATGAGGTTGCCCCAACAAAGGTTGGGATCCCATTTTACAAATACAAAATCCTGGTTCTGTGAGTTTAGGTATAATAATTGTCCCATAATCCAGTAGTTGGAATGTGGAGGCAGGACCACTCTGCTGCTTCTGCCAAAATAAATTCATTTAGCTTATTTATGTAACAGAGGGTAATGCTCTAATTCACTAATTGCTCTCCCCTCCATTGTTCCACTCTTTAGCAGACGCATACTTATCTGGGAGGTTGCTTCTGATGCTCATTGGTTGACCAGAGTTCTGTGTTATTTCTATTGGCAGCACAGGTAAGGGGAGAAAGGCTTGAGCCCTGGAGCCAGTGGGCCCTGCCTTCAGATCACGCCTCACTGCTTACTCATGGGCACAGTGTATGAACTCATGCAAGCTAGTTAACCTCTGAGTGTCTGTTCCTTACCTATGAAGTGGGAGAAAAGAAATGGGATAATACTTCCAAATGTCTGGCACAGTGCCTGATATAAAATCTAAGTGCAATAACTATCGGTTTTTCTCCTCAACCAATCCATTTTTGCTTTATAGGATTTCTGAAGCATTACTCCTGGCCAAGTTGGACAACTTTATATCCAATGTCTATAGATGAAACTTCTATGTTCCACCAGTGATAACCAACCATTATTGGGCTCTTACTATTCCGGTTTCCCACTTAGGGTCAGAGTCCTGGAATAGTTGCTGTTGGTGCATAAAGGGGGCCAGCATCTGGTTGAGGAGAGAGGGGACATTCGTAGAAAGAGATTGGACAACCATAGCAGTCTCATGCTGGGTGCCCAGTGTGATGAAGAACCAGGTGAAAGGCTTATCTATATGCACTCACTGGACAGGTGCTGTCAGAGGCCCAGGGAGGCCAGTAAGGTAGATCTATCTGGAAAGACTCACCTGGAAACAATGAAAACTGAAACATTCTAGCCCTGCCTTTCTCAGCATTGCTAAACTGCAGGTGCTGGGGGCCTGTCCCCTGAAGATTTGGCTCTGTTCCAACCCTGTAGTAAGCCAGCTGTATATATCCAGCCCAGCCCAGCCCAGCCCTGGCTCTTCCCTAGCCGGGTGAGTCTGGAATTCCTCTTTCTGTCATTACGCTTAGGCACCTAAAACCTGGCCAAAGGGCAGTCTTTCTCCCCTGAAACACAAACATATCGGCCCAATCTGGAATGCCCCCTTGAACTGCAATTATCCTTACACCAGGTATGAAGAGAAATGAGTCCTCTCACCTAGTTCAAGGCATTCTTCCTAAGCATTTGTCACAGTCCATACCTTGCATTGCATCTTATGGTACATGAAGGCCTTGCTTGCTTACTCCCTTACTTATGGCCTCACTACTCCCCTCAAATTAGACTTTTGAAACTGACTCCCTGGATAGAATCTTGGCTCTCCCTCGACTATAGGAGGATTAAATTCTTCCTGCTGCTCTGACTTATGAATCAGCTCTCCCATTCCACCTGTCCCAGAAAGCTCTACCTCAAGTTAAACAGTATGGAAGACTTAGCTACCTGCATTCAGCAAAGAGCAACTGAAGGTGAGTGATTGACTTGTCTTCTATTTTCCCCTTTAGAGCCAGAGCCCTGCCTTGAATTGTAAGCTCCTTGGGTGAAGCCCTGATACTTACCTACTGCTCACTGGCTCTCTCTTCCTGGGCCAAATCCACCTCCGTAATCCTCCCACCTGGGCTGTGCTGCTGCCCAGACAGACCTCCCAGAGCGAATCCAGGGCACTCAAGCGTACTTTCTGGCTAGAAACTCCCACTGCTATGCCAACTACGCTGATGTAAGATAGCCATGGGAGATGTTCTCTGAGTGCTTTCTGTTCTGGGGCCCTTGTAGCTGAGTGGAGCTCTTGTGACCAGTTCATGAGCTTTGAGAAATGATGGATGTTATTTCTGGACCAAGTCTCTGATTGTCAGAGCGAACACCCCTGGAACTTTCTTTTCTCCTAAACAGCAGCCAGCAATGTGCCAGATAGGGATTCTCCCTCAGCCCGGTTCCAGAGTGAAGATGCCTCAGAGAAGATACCCCAACAAATCCACAACAAACATGTAGAGGGAGACATAAATCCTTTGTTGTGAGAAAAACTGAGGTTTTTAAGGTTGTTTCCTACCTCAGCATAGTCTTTCCAATCTTTATTGGTATAACTTCTGCATCTGACACATCTCATGCTATTAGGACCACACTGACCCATATGAGGTTAAGTTTGCCATAATCAGAACAGCATGCTCAGACTTGCTTGGGGTAAGGCTTCTAACTAAATTACTTCCTTTAGTCTCATCCCTGAATAATCCATCATGCTTCCTTTTCCCACTATTTGTGTGTTCAGCACTTAATCTCCCAAGAGTCAGAAGGACACTCTCATTCTATTCCCGAGTTTTCCAAAAGATTTTTAGTTGGTATGGTGTGTTAGCTACAAGTGATAATAACCTATTTGACAGTGGCTTATATGATAAGCTATTTGTCCCCTTATTAAGTAATACAGAGACAAGCAGTCATCAAGTTGACTTCTGGCTTGAACAATTCCATCTAAGATCCAAGCCCTGTTTATCCTTCTATCCCCCTGGCCTCAGCCAGCTGGCTTTTGATTTTAGGTTGGTTACTTCCTGGTTGCAAGATGCTGCCACCTATAGAGGCATCTTATTTTTCAGGTAATAGCATCCAAAGCATAATGGGACTTTCTCTCTATACATTTGTTTGTTTGTTTGTTTGTTTGTTTGTTTGTTTTTGCCAAGGAAGAGCCTCCCAGAAAACTCCTCCTTAGGTCTTGTTGGCCAGGTTTTGCATCGCAGCCTACCTGGTGGGATTGTCAAGACTGGCTCAGATAATTCATGATGCCCTGGTATTGGGCATATTGCTGTTCCAATGACACCATGGTTCTATGAAAAAGGGAAAGGATGGAGGAGCGGTTGTGTTGAGAGCCAACAGGGTTTTCCAGAATAAAAATATGTTTTACTTGGGGGAAAAAGTGATGTCAACTCAGTTAAACAGACTTCATTATTAGAGAATATCTTAGAGTAGTCTTAATATGCTGATGGGTTGTGAATCTACTGGAGAGATAATTGTGAAGCATCTCCAAGACTTGACCCATCAGAGAAGTTCTGCTCAGAGCATTTTATTGCTTTGGTATGGAACCACCACCGTTGAACCCTAACTAACAAGTGTTTGTAAGGTTTTTATCTAACTTTTATGAATGATTCTTTTTTGTGAATAGGAGGTTTATTAGGCAAATTATTGGTGACTTAATGAACTCTAGTTGTTTTACCTAATTATAGAAACAAAATGCTATTCACCACTATCTCAATTTATTGCATTCACTACTTTACTAACTCAAATATTGACTTGCAAATGAATGTTACTCATTATTCATGTCTAAACTAGACATAAAATAATAGGGTCAAATAAGCTCTGTACTTTGAGATACATTATAATAAGTCTTTCAATTAGATTAGATTGTTCTTTCCATTAAATTGGAGCTTTAGAAGCATGTAGATTAAACCATTGGGATACCAGGTGTCAAATCCTCCACTTCCTTGTGATTTTTTTTAAATTTAGCATTTCTATTTTTTTCTAACTGGGAAGTCTTCCTCCTCCCTGTAATATATGTCAGATAGAACATTCCCTAGCCATATACACCTGAGGTCCCACTCTTACCTCCTCTCCTTGTGTACACTCTTAACCCTAAAACACACACACACACACACACACACACACACACACACATCACAGGCAAATCTTAAAATATTGTTAAGACTAGCTAAAAAGAGTAAAAAGCTCTTTCCTTGAGATCAGGCAAATACCTAAAGAAAATATATCTCACATTGGCTATGTTGTGACACATGGAGTTACAAATACTAATTTTCATGTGTTGCTTGAAAGTGGAGCTGATATAAATTCCAGTATTATATATAAATTGCAATACCATCTTTTTGACAATATGCTTCTAAGATTTTGGGTGTTTTTTTTTTTTTTTTTTAAGTGTGGGCATCTACTAGAAGATAAACACTTGTTACAATTAAAAAAGGATTTGAAGAAAGCACACATGTACATTTTCCTTCTTAACATCTACACATTAATTTTTAAAGTATAATTTGCTAACAGATGGCGTAGCTGTTCCACACAGGTGTTGTGTGGTGCCGGGGAACATATTGTGCTTCCATGTATTCAACCATATGCTCAATCCTGCTCTTCTTCCAACAAACACTTCATAGACTTCCTGCTATTTATAGCAGGAGCGTGGATCTGGCCTTGATATCACCTGCTCTTTTTAGTACAGGGACTTACCAGGAAACTTCTGGAAACTTATAAAATCGACAGGAAACAAATACAATGTTGACTTTGTTTTAACAGAGATTGAGTTGGTAAGGAAGTAGTTAAAAAAAAAACTTTTATGACTGTAAATGTAGAATGGGATAACAATGTGTTACCCTTTTAAACTTTTTATTATTTCGCTCTCCCCACAACCTTTTTGCATTTGTATAAAACCTTAACTCAGAGTTTTAAAAATTATTGTTTTGTATACTCTAATTATAATTCTCATTTTCAAGAATGACATTCCGTGTACCAATAAGAATAACTAATCAGAATGGCTTGCATTGGGTAAATGCTCTCAGAGGCTTTTGGGTCGTAGTAAAGATCACACTACAGCCATCACACCATCCAATGTAAGATCCGTGGTTCCTCTAACCAGGTGATTCTCACTCCCAGCCCCATATCAGAATTACCTGGTAAGCACAGATTCTATCTCCAGAGATTCTATTCTGGGATGTGACCTGACATTGGTATGTTTGAAACTTTCCCCAAATAATTCAAAAGTGCATCAGGCATTAAGAATCACTGCCATTTCACTGTGGGCTACAGCCTCCTGCTGGCTCTGGGATGGGACTCTTTGGATTCTATCAATAATAACTAACCCTGCACAGCTGTATGTGTTTCACACATGTTAAGCAGTGTCACAACCACCTTATATTTCTTTCTACAGATGAGAACACTGGGAATTGGGAAACTTGCTAGTAACGTAGTTCATAGTGGCAGAGCCAGGAACCAAGCAATGCAGCCAGGCTCCAGAGCCTGCAGTCATGTATCCAGCATCCACCCCTGTTTGAACTGGACATGCAGTATTATGATCACTACAGAGATGATCCCTGATCAAGGAGGTGTAGTTTAGGGGGAGAAATTATTTTTAACTTCACATTTTTAGATCATTATAGTTTTAAAAAATAGTTAGAAATGATACCTTTACTTTATAGACCATATACAAGAGTCTCCATACACATTTCCTCTCGCTTCTCCTAGCATTGACATGGGTACAATGCTATTAACTGAGCTACAGACTTCAATAGACTTGACCAGTTTTCCCACTAGTGTTCTTGTTCTGGGATCCCAGGCAGAACATTGCATTTAGTCGACAGCTCAGAATTTCTTTGTGGTTTATGACCTCTATGCTCCTGAAAATTGATGGTCAGGTGTTTTGTAGGAAATCCCTAAATTTGGATTTCCTGATGCTTTCACAAAATAAACTGGAGTTATGGACTTGCGGGGTGAATAATGTCAAGGATACATGCTATAAACACAATTTATTACCAGTGATGTTAACCTTAATCCCTGAGTTAAGGTAGTGATGTCAGATTTCTATACTGTAAAGTTACTATTTTTTTCTCTTTTCTCTTTTCACTTAGAAGTGAGTGACTAAGTCTCACCCACACTCCAGGGGAGAGGAATTAAGCTCTACTTTCTGGAGCAGGGAGCAACTATATTTATTATTTGTAATTCTTTTGTAAGAAACATTTGTCCCTTCCAGTTATTTACTCATTTATTCAATCATTTGTATCAGCATGAATTCATAGGTGTTTCTTTTATTCTTTAGGTTATAATCCAATACTATTATTATTTACGTATAGGTGTTTTTCAAATTGTTCCAGTTTTGGCTACTGTGTCCTTTTCACATATCACCATCTTTAAAAGCATTTCTTTGTTTTCTGTCTTTACAAGATGTGTCAGGCTCATCCTGTGTATTTCCTGCCTCAGCATTAGACTCAGTCCTTCTCCAGAAAGCCTTGTTAGAAACCAAAATGTGGGTTCTAGCTATACTTCTGGGCCCTCTCAGTGGTCAGTGCCAGAACCTTTATGAGTGCATGGATATTTACCCACATAGATACCATAGTAAAAAGTCCAAATAGGTTGATATAAATATCATGAAGAAAAATGCCATATTCTATGTAAATGCATTATAGGTTTGATTTAAGACAAATGGTGTGAGGTGGAGGTCAGGGTAGTCTTATTTGAAGCAAGAATACTTATGCTGACATCTGTTGAATGAACAGACAATAGCCAGATGACAGCATTTCAGGTAGAAGGAGCAGCATATGAAGAAGCATCAGGTTAAAAGAGTTCAATGGAATTGAAGAACTGGAAGAGGTCCACTGTGGTGGGAGCAAGTGAGCCAGGGCCTTGAAGCCATTGTAAAGATTTCAGATTTTGTCATGAATGCAATGGTTTGCCATGGAAGGGTTTTAAATAGGGGATGGAGGGGCATCCCAGTTCACATAGAAATGGAGGCATGTGAAGTGGGAGCCTCCCAACTTCTCAGTGCCCCCATCTCAACTCCTATAGAAGCATTTCTTCTGGTAGTCATCTTCAGGAAGCATTGTACTTGGTCCACAGTCTTGTCTTCCCAGTTTGGGGATGTCACTGAGGCCATATCTATAAAATGAGTTCATAACGGGGATACTGGTGCATTTTCATTGAGACATATGTTCTCGTGTACTTTAGTTATTTCAGTCACAGTTTTTTCCAGGACCAGGCTTCTATGCAATGCCTCACAGAGCTCCAGGCTCCACTAAGTTTTAAGTATAATGTTCCCCTCTTTAACTTGGGACTACATTGTATACTCATCCAATTGTACTATCCTCAGCTGTGAATTCTTCATAAAAGTTTTCTCTTTTCCTGATTGGTTGCCCTCAGTGAATGCTGGGATTATTTATTTTATTATACGTGTAATTTCATTGTAGGCAAATTGAAGGTTTTCTTTGAAATTCAGACAGTTACAAATTTTCTAAAAATTAACAAAGAAAGAAGCCCATTCTACAACTCAATTCTGGAATTTTCTCTTTGGCTCGACTACCAGCCTCTGCAGAAGAATCCCAGTAACAGAGCCCCCCAGATGGCTCTGTCTCTCTCAACAGCTCCCATTACTGCACAGTTATTAGATGTTTATTGATTGTTGGGCTAAATGAATTAACAATGGTCTGTTGTTTTTGTTAAATAATGAGTCAGTGGTTGTTTAAAAGTGTTTATAGTGTCTTCTGTAAAATCTAACAGTTTAACTACATTTAAAGCAGATTAAGAAAACAATTTGTTTATCAAAAGCATAGGTTTAAAATTCGTGGATTAAATATGACTATAAAAATAGGAATAGAATGTTCTAATCATCTATAGAGTAGTACTGTTAGAAGGCAATAAAGAAAAATAATTGTCCTTAGAGGAGCATTATTACCAGCATGGCTTAATTATGGTTTATTTTCCCTTTTCTTTTATGATAATTATTCAACCCTTCAGACTAAGAGAGGCTGACAGTTCACTAACAGCATGGTTATTTTTATCCCACACACCCTGTAGTTTCCTCTCTCATTTTAGTCCCAAGACAATGTGTTCATTTATTTTCAGGTCCTAAATTTGTTTTAACAATGTCTATGTTTATTTAGGTTACTGATTCTCTAATTTAAAAAAAATTAGAACAATTTCATTCTGATATTTGAAAATATATTGAGTGTCATTTAACAGGTTAAAGAAGTCTGTCCTTACACCATGCATAAATGTACAATATGTGAGAAAGCCAGAATAGCATCTAGACTTGGAGTCACAAGGCCTTGGGTGTGAGTGGGAACCCTATCACACACTAGTTATGTGTGAATTTGGACAAATCAGTTAATCCCTCTGGCTTGCTCTTTTTTCATTTTTTTTTTTTTTTCATTTTTAAGGGAGACTTAGTAATCATTCCATTGTCCAGCTGGCTGGGTTATAAAGTTCAAATGGCATAATGGCCTGAAAACTGTTCACTTTGCATGCTGTAAAGTTCTTGTCAAGTATGTGTATTCATTCATTTCAGAAAGATTTGCTGAATATACACTATCTGTCAGACCCCATATTCATGCCAGAAATGTAAAGATGTTTGAATGGAGGAGGAGGAGGAGGATGACACAGTTTCATAAGGTTAAATATTTACATATTATTTAACATCAGAGTATTTTAATGGATTTATGACATTTCCTCCTATTAAATCTTTTAAATGTATGTTTTACTCACTTTGGAAGCAATAATTTTATTCTAACTTTGCCATATATATTAAATGCTGAATGCCAACAATGAACTGAAAGTCTGGACTTAAAAACAGGGCATGATTTGTAATTCTATTATTTCTAGTAGAAAAGTTAAAAACTGGATAATTTTTTTAATCCTCATCTGAGGATATGTATTTTTTTCTTTTCTTTTCTTTTTTTTTTTTTTCTTTTAAAGAGAAAGAGAGAGAAACATCAATGAAAGAGAAACAGGTCAGTTGCTTCCTGTTCACACTCCGACTGGGGATCAAACCTGCAAACCTAGTTATGTACTCTGATTGGAACTTGAACCCATGTATAGGATGATGCTCCAATTAACCAAGCCACCCTGCCAGGGCAAACTGGTTAATTTTTGTAAATTAAACTGGCAAATCCTATCAGGCTTTATGTTTAGTTTCCAGCATTGTCTCTGATCAATGCTTCCTATTATATTTTGAACTGGCAGTGGGTCTAGGCAGATTTTCATTACCAATTCTCACAGGGAAAGACCCCTGTAGCACCTACTTTTTAGTAGTTTATTTCAAAGTCAGAAGCAGAATGGCCATAAGGACTTCAAGTGCAGGAGAAATTTCAATTATAATTGCAACAGGACACCAAGGAATTGTAATGACCATAGGGGAAGCAAAAGACAGCAAGATAACATGCCAAGTTCAGTCACGCAATGAATACTGATGGAGCATTTACCATATACAAAGCACTCTGCTAAGTACAGGGAACACAGTAGTGACTACACTAATGCCCCCTTCATGGAGTCCAGAGAAGTGAGGAAGAGTTAAGAAAGGTTAGGAAGAATCATCCAGGCAAAGGAAATAGCACTTTGAAAGGGCTAGAGGTAGAAAGAATTTGAGCCTATAAGTGCCTCCTAGAACACAGAAGGCATGTTCTGAGCTGTTCTGTATATCTATGTCACCCTCACAATATGTGGTACTGTGATGAACACACAGAGATGAGCAACAGCTATTTTTGAATCATTAATGCATGACCTCTGGCAGCATTGGAATAGCTGCCTGTGCCCTGCCTTGAGTTTGTCTACTTCTGAATGTCAGACATTTATATCTTCATTGGTAAAGCTAGAATCATGAGATATGCTATACAGAATGATATGGAAAGACAATGAGATAATATATAGGAGAGCAATTTTTTAAATATCAAAACCTCTCAAAGTGTTCATTGTTCATCTTTGAAAACTGGAGGAGTGGAAAGAACGTGGAAAAGAACAATATCAAGGATTACTCTATATTGAAAGGGGTCAGAATCCTGAATGTGTGCTTAATTTTAATTCTCAAACATATCAAATAATAGCCAGTTTCTGAAAGAGAAACAGCCTCATCTATGTCAATATCAGAGTCTACTGAACTTGATGTGGGTGAAAACGGGAAAGTGCCCAGGCTGTCAGCTTGAGTAAAGACATGTCATTTCTCATTTTCTGAGCTCACAGGCCAACACACCTGAGTTTCAAAAGACAGAGGAGAAGATGAGCAATTAAAGAGCATGTTGACAATGCTGATTCTGAGAGTTTGGATAGATGAATCTCCAGTTTTTATTATATACTTACATACATATAGATATGTGTGAAAGAAAACGTGTTAAAGCTTTATTTTGGACTTACACAAAAATACAGGTGAGAACATTATAACACACAAATATAGAACTCAAAGAAACTGCTATTGTCAATACATTGATTATTATTCTACTCCATGACATTATGACTTTATGGGCAAGGCTTCTTGATAGCAATCCTTTGGGGCTTTCACTAAATGGTCTTGAACGGGATCCAAGTCTTGAATTGCTTAAATAAATTCCACTCTCTCCTAAATGGCTTTGTAGTGCTGTCTCGGATGTTAGATAATGGAATTGTGACCCGACAGCTTTAGCGGAGCTAGCTCTATTAATAAGGCCAAATAGGCATTTATCTAGGATGATAAAAACAAATAGCACAGCACTTTAAAAAGTAACCATTGTGATATCCTTGGTATAATGCCACACATTTGAGTCTGGAGAAGGAAAATTAATTATTTGGAGAGGGAATGCATTCACATCTTGAGTATCTTTCCTTTCCTAAAGTATTTGGAGGGTGGGAAACAGTCAGACTATAGTGATGTGCTTCACAGACAAGGAGCTTAAATAAAAGGCTCTCAGGTTATCTATTAAATATGGAAGCCACTATCTCCATAGGGCATTTCTATATTAAAGATACTGTAGTATCACCAGTTAATTTACTGGTCATTTTATAGCAAGCCTAGCAAACACATTTCAACTCCCCTGCCAATACTAATGGATTGGTAGTGGCTGCTGGGGGCAATTTATTGTATAGACAATGTTAGTAAAACCAACTTTAGAGCAAATATCATGTATGTGTGTGCTTGATGGTGGAGGTGATGGGTTAGCAGTGCCTATACAGGGAGAGTTGTGGCTTTTTATTAGGGAAAAGACTAAGTAGAGGTCCAAGGTTACCTAGTTACTCACTATTCGTGAATTAAATGAATAAAAAGAGCAAAAGCCAGAAGTGTAATAATGAAGTTTAATCCTTTACAACTTTTTGGCACGATGAGTTTGACTGTATTTCACATACAGCTGTGAGTTTTGTGTTTCAGAAAGAACATTTTTTTAAATTGTTCATGTGTCCCAGATGTGACCTAGTTTTATTCTGGAAATGGATGCTGAATGTTGTATAGGGAATCAAACAAACAAGGCTATTTTAGAAGCCATTAATATAGTACACTTACATGAACCACATATGTACTTCCAGCTGGCTAGTGAAAACTTTATTGAGCATGTACTGTGTGTGAGTGAAGAAATATAAACTGGTAAGAGAGAAGTAAAACAAACATATCACATTGTAAAATAAATCTATAATAATAAAAGTGTAATATGCTAATTAGACCAGACAGCTGAACAACCTTCCAGACATCCTTCTGATGAAGCTATGACAGTGGGAGGCTGAGGCAGAGGTGATTAGGGGCGATCAGACAGGCAGGTGAGCAGTTTAGGGCATCAGGCAGGCAGGCAGAGTAGTTAGGGGCGATCAGGCAGGCAGGCAGGCAGGTGAGTGGTTAGGAGCCAGTAGTCCTGGATTGTGAGAGGGTGCAGGCCAGGCTGAGGGATTTTACCCTTCCCCTACCCCTCACAGTGTGCGAGTTTTGTGCACCAGGCCTCTTGTGTAAAAATAAAAACCAAAGCATAATATGGATAAATATCTGAAGCTGAAAAAAGGTAGAGAAGCATTATATAAAATGTAGTCATTTTTTTTTTTCTGTTTTAAGAAAGTGAAGGGGATGCTGCACAGAGAAGGTAGAAGTCTAAATTTTAGGAGCCAAGTTATAATTCAGTTTAATAGTTTCTTCAATTAAGTCATGATCAGTTTATGGACGAATATCCACCAATCAATGAGAATACAGGTGGAAAATTCCTAAGATATGCTGGGCATAAAAGAAGAATCATTGAATGTTTCCCCTCCTGAATTTTTTTTTTTTGGGGGGGTGGTTAATTCATAGAACATAAAATTCCTCTTGGATTCAGTTTATTTTTACTTATTTATGTTTAAATCTTTATGGTTGAAAGTATTACATGTGTCTCCTTTTCTCTCAACTGTCGTCTCCCAGCCTGCTTCGCATCCCCCACTCCCTGGTCCAGGCCTACACTTCCCCCATTGTCAGTGTCCATTGGTTATGCTTATATGCTTACCAGTTCTTTGGTTGATCATTTACCTTCCCCACTCCTTTCTTCTCTCTGAGATTTTACAGTCTGTTTGATGATTCTATGACTGGATCTAGTTTTGTTTATCAATTTATGTTGTTCATTATATTCTACAAATGAGTGAGATCATGTGATACTATCTTTCTCTGACTGGCTTATTTTGTTTAGCATAATGGTGTTTGGTACATTCACAGTGTTTTGCAAACATTGACCCTAATTCCAAAATACCTTCATCCTTCCACAGAGAAATGTCGTACCCATCACTAGCCATTCCCCTCTCCCACCACACCTTGCAGCCACTAATCTGCTTTCTGTCTCTATGCCCTTCTGCACATATATGAACGCAAACATACAATACGTGGTCTTTTGTGTCTGGGTCTTTTGATTCTTTCACTTAGCATAATGTTTTCCCGGTTCATCCACACTGTAGCATGAATCAGTATTTCATTCTTTTTTAAGGCTGAATAATATCCCACTGCATGTATATGCCACATTTTGATTTATCAATTCATCTGTTGATGGGCACAATGAAATGAAGGTAGTACTGCAGATCTCTGGAACTCACATATGACAGGATTTCCTTCTTTTTAAAGATGGAATAACATGTTTTCTTTTATCCATTTTCTTTATCCATTCATCTGTGATGGACATTTACGTTGTTTATATATGTTGGCTATTGTCAATAAAGTTGCTGTGAACATGGGGGTGCATGTATCTTGTTGAAATCCTTATTTCAATCATTTTGGGAATATACCTCAAAATAAGATTTCTGAACCATACAATAATTTAAACTTTATTTTTTTGAGGAAACTCCCGGTTGTTTTCCATAGATGTTGCATTATTTTGCATTTTACAAGTACCAACAGTGTTACAGGGATTCTAATTTCTCCATATCTTCACCAATAGTTGTTTGTTTGTTTGTTTGTTTGTTTGTTTTGTGTGTGGTTTTTTGAAAGCTATACTATCCTAACAGATATGAATGATACCTCACTGTGGTTTTAATCTGCATTTCCCTGATGATTAGTAATGCCGAGCCGCTTTTCATGTACCACTTGTATGCTGGCCACTTGTATGTCTTCCTTGGAGAAACATCAATTCATTTCCCTATTTTAAATCAAATTTGTTGTTTTGTTTTGCTGTTGAGTTGTTGTATTATTGTATATTAATCCCTTATAAATTATATGGTTTAAAATATTTTTCCCATTCTGTAATTTGCCTTTTCACTTTGTTGTTTCCATTGCTATGCGGAAGCTTTTCTGTTTGATTATTTGTGTTGTTTTGCTTTTCTTGCTTGTGCTTTTGGTATTATATGCAAGAAATCATTGCTAACCCCAATGTCTAGAGCGTTTCCCTTATATTTTCTTCTACAATAGTAGTTTTCCAATGATTTCTAATTGTATTCCATTATGTTCAGAGAAAATACTTGGTATGATTTCTGTCTTTTAAAATGTATTGTGACATTTTATGGCCTAGATATGGTCATTTCTGGAGAATGTTACATGTGGACTTAAGAAGAATGTATTTTCTGCTATTATTGGAATGTCCATTAAATGTCTCTTAGATCCCACTGGAGAATAGTGTTGTTCAGGTCTTCTCTTCCTTGTTAGTCTGTCTAGTTGTTCTACCCATTATTGAAATGGGGTATATAAGTATTCTACTATTATTGTTGAACTACTAATATTTTCCCTTTTTATTGTCAGTTTCTTGCTTAATATGTTTTGGGGCTCTATTTTTGTGTGTATAATTGATTATTTTCTTTATGGATTGATCTTTTATTTTTAAAGGAAGGAGAGAGAGAAAGATGGGTGAGAGGAGAGAGGAAAAAAACATCTGTGTGAAAGAGACACACCAATTGGTCGCCTCCAACACGTGCCCCAACCAGGGAGTGGGATCGAACCCATTAACCTTTAGTGCACATGCCAGTGCTCCAACCAATGACCATTATGTAATATCCTTCTTTGTCTGTTGTAAGATTTTTTTTTTTTATATTCCATTTTGTATGATATTCATATAGCTAACCCAGCTGCTTTTGGGTGGTATGGAATGCCTTTGAACATCCTTTAATTTTTCAACCTACTTATCTTTCGATCTCAACTGAGTTTCTTGTAGACAGTCTATAGTTGAATCATGTTTTTGTAAAATCCATTCTGATTGGAATTTTTATTTCATCTACATTTAATGTCATCCTACATTATAAAAGCCTAATATGCTAAGTATTTGACTGTTTGACCTTTTGACCAGTTGCTATGATGCACACTCACCACTACGGGGCAGATGCTCTGATCGGTAGGTTAGCTTGCTGCTGGGGTCTTGCCAATTGGGACTGAGTAAGACAGGCCAGAAATATCCTGGAGCCCTCAGCTTATCTTTCAGCCTGGCCTGCAGGGATCAGGTCAAAATCAGCTTTCTGACATCCTGCAAAGGGTCCTGGATTACAAGAGGGCACAGGCCAGGCTGAGGAACTCCACTGGTGCACAAATCCTTGCACTGGGCCTCTAGTTGCTGATAAGAAAAAAACATCTATTTTGCTATGTTTTCCATATGTCTTATACCTTTTCTTATTCCTCAATGTCTTGTTCTTCAAATACATACATATATATGTGTGTGTGTGTGTGTGTGTATGTGTGTGTATTCATTTGTACCAGATGTGACCTAGTTATATATATTTAACATATGGAGAGAGAGAAAGAGAGAGAGAGAGAGAATGAGAGTTATGAGAGTTATGTATAGTATATATTTACAATTTCACCTCCTTTCTCATATTTTTCTACATATTTTAACTTATTTTCTTAGTTGATTGCACAGTCAGTGTTTTAATTTATAACAATTTAGTTTGAATAAATATCAACTTAATCTCAATCATATATAAAAAGTGTTCCTATACAACTCCATTTCTCCCTTTATGTTATTATTGCCACAAATTACATTTTTATGCATTATATACTCAATATAGATTTATAATTATTATTTTATGAAGTTTTCTTTAAGTTATATAGGAAAATAAGAAGTTAAAAACTTAAAATACATTAATATGGATTCTTATATTTACCTATGTAAATACTTTTGTTACTCCTTTTGTGTTTATTTCCTTTCCCTTCTCCCTTCCCTTTCATTTATTCCCTTTTTCCCTTGTGTCCTCCTTCCTTTGTTTTTTAAAACATGGGTAGGAAAAAAGAGAACATTGTATTTTATTATTATTTTTAAGTGGGAAGCTTATAATGTTCTTGGTGATCAATCATTTCTCTTGTCTTTGACACTCACAGGTATGTTGCAAATATGTCTTTGTGTTATTTGCCTTTTTTATATATGCAAGCCCAGCACCCCCAATCAGATGGTAAGTATAATAAGAATGGAGACACTGGCTTAAATTTCTCCACATTCCCAGCACCAAAGGAAATGTTTTATCTAGAGGAGTTACTTAATAGGTGGTTGTTGATGTTGTCCTAGATATCCTGCCTCCTTTCTTCAGGCAGGCAGGCTATTATTATCCTCCTTTACAAAGAGAAAACAGAGAACCAAGAGAGTTCAGGAACCTGACCAAGGTAATAATAAGAAGGGGGGAAAAAACATGTTCTTTTGGGCTTTGTACCCAACCTTGTTTCTTAGGCAGCCTGCCTCGCTTATCTCTTACAAGACTACAACAGGCCTTCCCACCACCAACACTAACTTTTGGCAACAAGCAATACTTGTAATGAGACCTCATTCAATTTGAGATGCCTATCTGTTCTTTTTGAAAAAAACACTGAAAGCAAATAAAATAGAATTGTTTCCCACAGACTTCCTGAGCGAGAGAGAAACACTTGGACCTTATTCTCAACTGAAGGACAGTGTTTGTGAGGGTGGCTATGCATGCAAGTCACAGTGGGCCAGTTCACATGGAACAGGGAAGGCAGTACAACCAAAGTTGGCCCAGCTCAAAGCTTGAAATGAGGGAACCTGTCTTCTTAGCCCAAGGCTCAGAGAATGGCAAGGGGTAGTGGAAGGACATCGAAGAGGCTTTTGGAGTCAAACAGAAAGGGTTTGGTTCATCTTATCTGCCATGCACACCACAACTTTGAACAAGTTAGTTCCTCATTTGCAAAAATAAATATCATTGTGAGGGTTCATTTAAATTGTGAATGTGATGGTACCTGGAATAGGAGAAGTTAATGTTATCTTTCCTTACCCATGGGCCCATCTCACTTCTCCATTGCCCCTCCAACTCTCACCTAATCCAGTGTCCTCAGTCTCTCGGCCTCCAAATCCTTGTAAAATAAATTGGCTGTTAATTACTTTCACCCCAAAGTGTGACTATTATTTTCAGTATTTTAATTTTTGCTAGAATGCATTTGTTTTAACATGAACTAAAATCTAATATCCAAGAAATGAAATGCTAATTATAAAATGGAACCTACTTTGGCCAAAGACATTCAAACTTACTAAACACTTACTAAACACCACTCCCTGAAAAATGGAACCAATGCTTCTGGAGAAAGGCTAATTCCAGGATAAGGACAGAAAAATACAAAGTGAACCTGGAACATCTTGTGCCAAGAAACAGGAAGTGGTTTTAAAAACCTGTAGAGGTATGCAGAAAGAACACAGAGGCCAACCTGAAGGGGTTCTCATGGGCTGAACTTGGGACATTCTGATGATTAAAATGAATAGTTATAAGAATGGAGTATATCATATTGAATAAAAGTAAATTTTAATCCATGTATACATTTTTAAAAATTTAAGGTGGGTGTGAAGAGAAGAAAATTTCTTCTTTTTTCTTTTAACAGAATGCCAACTAAGGAATATAAATGGAATAATGGAAATAGAAAACCACCATTTTATGATCACCACAGTAATAATTAATTCAGGTGATAATTAACAATGGATGCTAAAAGCATTGGGTGACAAACTTTGGGGGGAATCATATATTCACAGAGTCTCAAGTTAACTTAGTAATTACTAAGAGAAAAATATCTTGACAATGGAAAAATCTGGTGGGCATTCATTCTAACCAAATGATAACAGTTAACATACACCATAATTGGACAATCCAGTACCATATTCCTGCCAATGTGATGTACTGAGTTCACAATAGCAGAGATTTCTGCGAAAAAATGGTTGAACCAAATCTGATCACAAAGAAACAATCTGACAGATTTTCCTGGACTAAACAATTCAAACAGTGCTGTCATGAAATATCTCTCTCTCTTTCTCTTTCTCTCTCTCTCTCTCTCTCTCTCTCTCTCTCTCTCTCTCTCTCTCTCTCTCTCTCTCTCTCTCTCTCTCTCTCTCTCTCTCTCTCTCTCTCTCTCTCTCTCTCTCTCTCTCTCTCTCTCTCCCCCACATGCATAAACACACACACACACACACTCACACTCACCCACACACACAGACTGGGGAACGGACTTAGTTTAGAGGAGACCAAAGCTACATAGCAATAACCATAATGCATAATCCTTGATTATTTTCTTTTGGACCCCAAAACAAAAATGAGAAAAATAATTGGAGACAATTATGTAAATGTAAAGAGGGATCACATATTAAATAATATTGTATGAATGTTAAATTCCCCAAGTGTGATAATTATATATGGTTATATAAGTGAAGATCCTTATTCTTATACATATATGCTGAAGTATTTAAGGATAAATAGTAGTTATATAATGAAGAAAGAACGAGAATGAGTTATGGAGCAACTATAACCTTAAAAAGTTACATATCTAAAGTATAGAATGAGGAAGATATATATCCTTAGGCAAACATTAATGTATATACATGTGGAGGTTTTAGAATAACATATAGTTTTCTCAAACTATAATAAATAATAAGCAGGATTTTTAACACAGAGATCCCTACCTGCTTTAGAAATCCTGCTTTTATTTCTGTGACTCCTGCCTTGTGAATATACTGTTATCCACTTTCCATTTATACAGGAAATTAAAGAACTTCTTGTTTCCAAATATTAATTTTCAATACCTTTGCAAACAACAGGAAGTACCTTGGTTAGTTATAGTGTAAAGTTAGATTGTGCTTACTTTTTAGAGACACATATCTGTGGGTTAAATGATTGCCACTATGTGTCAGTGTAGGGTCTTTATTTTTAAAATCTGTTTACATGGATTAGAGGAATTTTGTACATAAGAAAACTAGGTCACCAGCTGAATGAGAAGCATGGATAATCTCTTCTAACAGAGTGTACAATGATGATGTCTTGATTCTCTTCAGGGGTCCTGCCCATGAGCGGTATAAGGCCCCCAAAATCATTTGGTCTTGCCATGCCAATGCTTTAGGGGTGAGTTAATTAAATATTTGACCAAATAGAGCAGGCTAAATTTTTAGATTGATAATTTTGTATGGCCCTTGAATGATGTTATAATGACCCTTGGCAGAAAACAGGTTCTCCACCCCTGTTAGGTAAACTGATATATAATGTTCAGGATTGATACTTTAGATTGGTTATATTATCATTGCATTTTACTAAATGTCTATTTTTGTTTTGTTACTTGTTATTTTTAAATTTTTAGAAATGTAGTACATATACTTGAGTATTAATTTTTTCTCATCTGAGTTACTTAGAACAAAGATAAAATAATTATGTCTAATTTTATTTAACTTAGAGCTTTGGGTGAGTTTAAATATATTCAATAAGTGGAATGGTTTTATATATTCCACTCAGTAAGTGGCAAACTAAACATTCTTTCCCATCAGTTTAAAATACAATAGATAGCCAAAACCGGTTTGGCTCAGTGGATAGAGCGTTGGTCTGTGGACTGAAGGGTCCCAGGTTCAATTCCAGTCAAAGGCATGTACATTGGTTGCGGGCACATCCGTGGTGGGAGGTGTGCAGGAGACAGCTGGTCAATGTCTCTCTCTCATCGATGTTTCTAGCTCTCTATCCCTCTCCCTTCCTCTCTGTAAAAAATCAATAAAATATATTTTAAATAAAATAGATATTATTACCCTGCAGTTCTTTACTTCCTCCCTCCTACTTCCTTCCCTTCCTTTATCCCTTCTCCCTTCCTTCTGTCTTTAAAACATCTGTAGGTCTTCTGTTTGAGGA
Organism: Pipistrellus kuhlii; assembly: GCF_014108245.1. Lineage (NCBI taxonomy): Eukaryota > Metazoa > Chordata > Mammalia > Chiroptera > Vespertilionidae > Pipistrellus > Pipistrellus kuhlii. The sequence continues at coordinate 156,248,732 of NW_023425515.1, read as the reverse complement.
TGATGGAAGGGATAGCTGCATTCAAGCAATGCTGAAAGGATGCTCTGTATGTGGGCCCAACAAGTTGTTTCAGGAATTCACTTTTCTGGTGAGTTCCATTTGTACTGTTTGTGGCTGATATGGTCACTCTGCTAGCATGGCTGCTCTGTCTGAATGTCTAGACAGGTGCCTGTTCAGGCCAGACTCTTCCTCTAGTTGGTGTCTAACCTTAGCCATCCAGAGTATCTAGAGATCAGCAAGGAAAACTTTAGACTTCTCCATTTCTTTATTCCAGCAGTTGTATGTGCAAGGCACGGAGTTCCTCTTTACAAGACAAGTCTAACGGAGTTCTGTTTAAAGTACCTAACTAAGGTACTCTTGTCATTTCTTCATCTGCTTATGCCCACTTCAGAGCTTAAAATCTCATCCTGACTTTGTTTTTCTCTCTCTTAAAATAAGTATGTTTTTATTTTTGTAAAGATATTTGTCCATTTGGTGAAGCTGGAAAATAAAAAATTAATAATAACCACTATGAATAACCACTAATAATATTTTAACATTTTCAGGTCTTATTTTAAATCAGTATAAACACACACACACACACACACACACACACACACACACACAGTATATATAATTGCTAAAATATTTTGAGCAACTATTATGAGCTAGGATTTCTGTTTAGCATTTTATCCCCACAGCAATCTTATGAAAAGATGTGGATAGAATTGTTTTTGTCTTCAGGCATCCATCTCTCCACCCCCCATCTACATGGGGCAACTGCCCTGTGATTTCACCTGGGGTCTGCAGTCCTAGTGAGGTAGCCAGTCCAGGTTCTCTATCCTCTTTTGGCAAAGGGTTGGACCAGTAAGATGCTTTCCCTGGGACTTGACTCTTGAATAGAATGATGCAGACAGGCTTAGCCACCATCTTATTCTATTCACCCAGGTAGTGCTGTCCTGATAAGACTGCCCCTAGTTTTGCTACTAAATCTGAGGAGCTGCTCTGGGACCAGCCCTGCCTTATGATGGGTTCCTTAGATTTTCCTCTGAATCTGTGATCTTTCCCATATTCTTACAATAACGTTGTTGTCTATAATAATAAGAGCATAATATGCTAATTAGGCAGTGTCCTTCTGGATGTCCTTCCTTCTAGACAAAGCTGCAGCAGGCAGGAGCTGAGGCAGAGGCAGCAGATGTCCCTGGCCATGGCCTTGGCTGGTGGGAGCCAGGGCAAGGCCCTTGCACGAATTTTGTGCATTGGGCCTCTAGTTTTAAATAAAGTTACCTGATTTGATTTATTCCACACACTCCCAAAAAAAAAAACCCTGAATAGTATAAAAACATACAGAAATATATAAGTATTATTCTATTTTACAGAGACTGAAACTGAAGCTTAATGGAATTAAGCTGATACCCCTTTTTACTTGCCAGGATCACCCAGGTAAATAAGAAGGTGTATCAAGTCTCTGTAATACCAAAATTTGTGCTTATTTTTAACCACTCTCTTCTCAGCCTCTCTGTCTATATAGCTTAGATGTATGTGTATCGTTTTTAAATTGACATATTTGTTTTAATTTCAGAGAGGGTGATGGAGAGGTAGAAACATCAATGATGAGAGAGAATTACTGATCAGTTGCCTCCTGCATTCCTCCTACTGGGGATTGAGCCTGCAACCCAAGCATGTGCCCTGACTGGGAATTGAACCTTGACCTCCGGGTTCACGGGTTGAAACTCAACCACTAAACAACATCAGCCAGGCAGTGTATATGTGTGTGTTTGCTTATATGTATTCTTCAACAGTTGAAATCTAAACATATTCACAGTTTTAAGCATTTTCAGCCTTTATCTTTTTGTCTGATAATAAAATTACTTTAGAAAATGACAAGATTACTGTGAAGTACAAAGAAGGTAAAACCTATTATTCCAATGCCTAGCTATCTTTATACAACTATTAACATTTTGGTTTATTTCCTTTAGTCCGTCTCTTTCTCTCTTGTTGTGTATATATACACACAATGCATAACACACACACACACACACACACACACACACACACACACTGAGTGGCCAGATTATTATGCTCTCTGAATGCATAATAATCTGGCCACTCAGTGTATATCCTATATAATAAAAGGCTAATATGCAAATTGTCCCCTTGACCTGAATTTCGACCAGCCAAGCACCCATGTCCCCTCCCCCTGGCCAGGCTGGCCAGACCCCACCCATGCACGAATTCATGCACCAGGCCTCTAAAACACACACACACACACACACACACACACACACACACACACACGGAGTGGCCAGATTATTATGCGTTCAGAGATCATAATAATCTGGTCACTCAGTATATATATTTGAGCAAGAGTAGGTTTATAGTTGTTCATATGGAAAAATATATAATACAAGAATAAACAAGAATTAACTCTTTCATGTACTCACAACTGTAAACCTACTTTTGCGTATGTATATATATATAGAGATCTATACTGTATGTACAGATTTGTATCATCCCATTTTTTTCTTTGAACATTATATTATAAGCATTTTCCTGAGTAATTAAACTTCTTTCAAAATATTTTAATAACTATAATATATTTCAATGTATAGATAAATCATAATGTATTTAATTACTTTCATACATTCAATGGTTTCCTTTTTTTGCTTTAATAAATAGCACTGCAATCAAATTTGTAGGCATCTGCTTATTTCATTAGAATATATTCTGGAAGGGAAATTATTGGCTTAAAAGCCTTGAACATTATAAAGACTCTTGATATATATTGTCAAAAATTTTTCAGAAAAAGTGTGCCAAATTACAATCCTACAATTAATGTTTAAAAATTATTGTTTCATTCAACTTTGCAAATTTGAATGACAACTTTTAGAAATGAATGCCAATAGTTGGAAAATGATAGCCTACATTATATTAGGCATTCCTTTTAATATCTTTTTTTCTGATTATAAAGTAATGCAAACTAATTGCAGAAAGAGTGATAAGTATAGAAGATTACAGAAAATAATACCATCAATATGTAAAAATGACATAGTAGTGTGACAAGCATGTGTCTTCTTTCTGTGCACATGTGAAATTCATAAATAATATTTATAACGTTGAAATCTTGACTCATACTTTTATACCTAAATTTTTAATTTACTGTTATATATTATGAAAATTTTATGAATATCAAATATTCTCCAAACCATTATTTTTATTAATTGCTAAATAGTCTATCTTATAAACTTTCTATAATGTAGTTAACCTTTCTTGCTTATTGGACATGTAGTGATCAGTATATACAGAATATCAACACATACCATTGTTCAATAACCTTTGACTTCATTTTTGATGATTTCAATAGATTTTATGATAGGAAGTGGAATTATGGAACCAAGGGTTAAGTACTATGTATATTTTAAAGCTTCTTGATATTGATAAAAATTAGGAACAGTTTTATACAATGCTTGTTCTAGTTGTGTATGAAAGTGCACTTCACTCTCCTTGGCATTATTTTTCAATGGTTCATATTTTACATTTTTCTAACTTTTTAATATTTGTTTGAATGTTTGTATTTCTTCTTTGAATTCACTGATCATGCCCTTAGAATATATTCCCATTAGATTTAGGATTATGAAGAGCATTGAGCATCCTTCCCTGAGAAACTATTCTCTGAACAGAGCCCAGGGTAACTCATTTACTCCCAGAAGTTCAATCACTTGTGGCTCTTAGTGTTAAGTGTTCTTATGTGCTTCTCAGCATATACTAGTTGTACTGGTTAATAGTGCGGATTTTTTTTTCACTAGGTGGAGTTACACATATGTTGATATATATGTGATTTGATATGTATGCTATTTTGTTGTATTAACAGCAAGCTTCAAAACTTAATATGTCAAATTTGCTGAAGGTGTTAGCATCACAGATATTTTTACACTTAAAATGTCTAATTTCATGCCAAAAAAAAAAAAAAAAAAAAAAAAGCATTTGCAGGGAGTTTTAATTCATTACTTTATTTTGAAAAAAAGTGCTGCTGAAAGTTATATACTTTGGGAAGCTTATGGTGAACATGCTCCATTTCAAGATTCTTCTGAATGCTGGTTTAAATGATTTTGAAATGATGATTTCAATGTGAAAGACAAAGAACGTCCAGGTCATCCGAAAAAGTTTGAAGACCAACAATTACAAACATTATTGAATGAAGATGCATGTCAAACTCAAAAACAACTTGCAGGAAGATTAAACATTGATCAGCAAACAATTTCTGATCATTTACTAGCAATGGAAAAAATTTTAAAGGAAGGAAAATGGGAGCAACATCAACTGAATGAAAGACAAATAGAAAACCGAGAAGTCATCAGTAAAATGTTGCTTCAAGAGCACAAAAGAAAGACTTTTATGCATTGAATTGTGACTGGTGATGAATAGTGGATTTATGTTGAGAATCCCAAATGCACAAATTCATGGGTTGATCCAGGTCAACCATCAACATCCACTGCAAGGCCAAATCGCTTTGGAAAGAAGACAATGCTCTGTGTTTGGTGGGATCAGGAAGGTGTGGTGTATTATGAGCTTCTAATACCAGGTGAAACCATTAATACTGATTGCTACCGGCCGCAAATAATCAATTTGAACCACACTTTTGTATCCACAAATTACCTGAAAGATGGGGAAATGTGTAGCTAGCAATGGACATTACTTTGAATAAAAATCTTTTGATGTTTCTCTTGAAATTATCGTGTTTTCTTTGATTACTAAATCTGCATTATTAACCAGTACTCCTAGTAATTGTAGTAATGCAGTTTGCAAAGGAGTTTTAATTCATAAAACTCTTCCACATCCATTGTATTTTTGCCCACCTGAGAGATAGGCAGGGTAGGCTAGTGTCATTAGGATTATTTTGGGAATGTGAGATTAGGTTCCAGTAAAAGACAGCTGTCAACAGCCAGTGGTGGAGTAAAGCCAAGACTCAGACTAGGTCTTCAGTTTTTACATTCTTTACTTTTCATTGTCTTATGGCCAATGTTGTTAGGGACCAGAGATAAAATGACTCCACACAGGATAAGAAAGTTCTAGCCTAATGCTAAGGGATTTGATAGCAAACGCATGCTATCAAGAGTGAGACTTGGCCCTGACTGGTTTGGCTCAGTGGGTAAAGCAGCGTTTTTCAACCGCTGTTCCGCGGCACACTAGTGTGCCGCGAGATGTTGCCTGGTGTGCCGTAGGTGCAGACAAGACAAGAATTTTATAATTTTTCACTATTTTGTTTACTTAATATTTCATAATAAAGTAATTATAAAATACTTTCTTTGTGTTTATTTGATTCCTATTCAAGAGAATTACTTTATATATAGTCAATATAGGCACAGAGTTAAATTTTTTAACGTTTTCTAATGGTGGTGTGCCTCGTGATTTTTTTCATGAAACAAGTGTGCCTTTGCCCAAAAAAGGTTGAAAAACACTGGGGTAGAGCATCAGCTTGGGGACTGGTAGTGGGGGAGGGAGGGTCCCGGGGTCTGGGTTTGATTCCAGTTAAGTGCATGTACCTTGGTTGAGGGCACATCACCAGTAGGGGGTGTACAGGAGGCAGCTGATCAATGTTTCTAACTATCCCTCTCCCTTCCTCTCTGTAAAAAAAATCAATAAAAGATATATATTTTTTAAAAGAATGAGACTTGATTTTCATGCAGGGGCTTTTAATTGCAGTCATCCATCAGATTTAAACTTTCAATGTCTAAATATAAAGATGCAGTTATATAAATGAGCCAGCTGCATTTTTACAGACTATGATTTGTTGAATTTATGAGTGAATGAGTGAAGTGATGGAAATCAACTGCATGAGTAAAAATATTCTAGCCCATTTCATAGCCTAAGGCTTAGCCTAAGCCATAGATGAATGCTTCAGGAGGTTCCAATTTGCACCACCCCTCCGCCAAGAACTTTCTCAGAACACAGGTTTTCAAACCACCAAAGGAAAATAGGATAGGCTGCATATTGATATCCTCTGTTTTCTGAAAACAATCACTTCATTTTCCTATCTCAAATGGTCTTCCCTTTTGCCCCATTTGAAATAAAATTGCATATGGTTTGTGACTTTTTGAGAGCTTTTCTGATTTAAGCAGCTTTGTGGTGTATTTTTCCTTCTTGGAAAACACATGTCTCTGCCGCCTCTTCCAATTAAAACATCCTTTTCCAAAGAACGCTTTGGAGAAAAATCAGCTCTCTCTATCTGGACCAGGTTTTATTCATGGGCAGGATCTAGTTCTGCAGGCACAATGGAAGCTGAGTGTGGGTCTCCACAGGTGAACCCAGGGGTGCTGCCCTACCGCGAGGGAGGAGACGGAAAGATGCCCGAAATGAACACAATCCCAGGGGGACCCAACGCGGCCTCTACTCTCGCCGCGCCGCGCCGCGCACGCGCACGCGCACTCCACCCCACCTTTCCCTACACCTGCCAGGTCACAAACCCCTTCCCGGCGCGCGCGTCCGCCCCGGAGGCGCAGTCTTGTCTCACGCTGATTGGTCAGAACCGAGGGAGCGCGTCCCTCCGGGGCAACCTCCTGGCGCTCTTCCCGCCCCCTCCCGCCCCCCTCGAGCTCCCCCCTTCTCTGTGACTGGGGCTCGCCCGGTCACTCTGCGCGGCGGGGAGAGGTGCGCTGCGGAAGAGGCGGGGCGGGCGGAGGGCGGGGGAGGCGGGGAGGGAGAGATGGGCGGGAGGAGGCGGGGCTCAGGTGCGGCGCGGCGGCCCGGGCCGGGCAGGGGAGGGGGCGGGCGCGGAGCGCAGCGGGCGGGGCGGGGCGGGGCCAGGGGGCGAGGAGGGGGTGACGCCGCGACGTCGGCAGCGCGAGCTTCGCGCGTGAGCGGCGCGGGCATCGGGCCTGGCCACCGAGCTTTCCCGGCGGGCTGGCAGGTCGTCGACGCCGGCTCCGGCGGGAGTGCGGGGGAGGTGTCGGGTCAGCGGCGGAGTCACCTGCGGCCATGGAGGAGACGCAGCTGCTTCCGCAGTCCGAGCTGCAGCTGTGTGACAGCCTCATCATCTGGGTGAGTGCGAGGGGGCTCCGGGTTCGAGGGGCCGCGGCGAGTTGGCCGGGGGGAGGGGCAAGAGGGACGGAGGAGGGGTCCCCGTTTTCCCTGGGGTGCCTGAGGAGTAGCCAGGCCTCCTGCGCCCCTGGAGGACTCGGCGCTTCGCCCTCCGCACCTCTTGGCGCCCTTGACCGCGAGAGTGCCACCTGCGGGTCGCGGGGCAGGTGTGTGTGTGTGTGTGTGTGTGTGTGTGTGTGTGCACGTTTTTACCTTTGTATGTGGGGGTGGGGGAGGGGACGGGAACTCTGGGGGGGCGGGACGGAGGAGGTTGGTCTCAAACCCCCCATCCCGCTCCTTCCTAACAGCTGTGGCGCCCAGCCCCTCTGTCCTGTCCCGTTTTCCCCTGCTCCACAACCAAGTGCTGGACTTCTGGATCACAGCCTCGCTCACCTTCCATCTTCTGTGCAGCCTTCTCACAGGGACCGTCCTTGGTGCCACTTGGGAGTCAGGACCCCCTCCGAAAGCCTACCTTCCACCCCAGCCGCCTTGCTCCGTGTAGACAGGTGGCCAGAGGTGGTTTTCGTTCCTGGATTAGTGCTACTCCACGCCACTTGGGCATCCGATTTTGTAGAAGCCACTTAGATCGTTACACCCATTTGTTATGAGGAGAAAAAGATGTTTCTGGTTGCAACCCCTTCAACCGACTAGCATTTTCTAGGAAGGAAAAGTCTTGGCATTTTTTGTTTGCACTTGAGCCATGTTTAGTATTTTCTGGTCATTTGTGTTGGGTTTGGACAGGCAGGATCTGTCCCCGTTTATTCCCTTCCTCAAAATGTGACTTTTTGAGAGCTTTTCTGATTTAAGCACCTTTTGGAGGTGCTCAGCTACAAGTATTGTAGTTGTGCATATCAAGTCTCACCTTTTGGAGGTGCTCAGCTATCAGAGAGCGGGCATGATGTGGTTTCTAAATGGGTATTGGGTGATCCATAGGATGTTGTTATTGATGTCCATGCCCAACCCAGTTGTTAAGTTTTGTGTAAAGTACTGTGTGCAAAATGGAATGTAAAAAGACTGGATCCGGAGGCGGCGACTGGTTGATGAGCTTCCCAAGCGATCTCCTCATGCACATAATTCAAAAGAGTGAGAAGTCAGGGAAGGTTCCTGGCACTTTGTGAAGTGTATTGAAAATTACCATAATTTAAAGCAACTGGAACACTCTGGAGGTAATTAGCTTGCTTTTAAGCTGAATGCAAGTATCCAGGGCGTATGGCTTAAAGCAATTAGCTAACTGTTCATGTGTATTTTCACTTAAAGTAAGTATTGGGTTTAGGTACTGTATTTAAGACTGTCATAGACAAGGCAACATTACTTTTAATGATGCGTTTTGTTAAAACAGGTGACTAACCAGTATATGCAACCTAATCTGTTGCATTGTTGCACTAAACATCGACTAGCGTAGTAAATGCAGTCTGTATGGTGTCATTGACTTAAATATGAAGTGGTGGAGAAGTATAGGATTTTTTTGAATTGTTTTGCAATACTTTAAAGTATTAGGTGATTATGTCCATTCTTTTAACAAATATTTATTGAGTCCCTTCTTTGCATAAGGCACTGAAGAAGACCAATATCAAGGAAAATTAAAGAACTTTCTATTTTAATTGTGGTGGTTGGCAGAGCTGTGTATTTTTACAATGGAAGGCAAAATTTCTTAAAAACTGTACAAACATTATAAACCAAATGATGAAGTATCAAAGATGGCAGAGTATAATTGGTCGTTTGCTTCTCCAATTCTCTCTCAGGCTGCTGAAACACTGGAGAAAATGGAATTCCTGTGCAGAATGTTCCCTCTATAAATACTGCTACAGCCAAATCCACTTATACCCATAACACTGCCCAGCTTTATGATTAAGAATAGCCACACAGTTCCTCTTATATTTCTCTTTGAAAACCTTTATCAGTACCCTATTTGAACCCCCCAACGTTTCTCCACCTCAGGAAAATAACCTCCTCCTCTTTGTTTCTGGTTCTATATCCCATCCTTTCCACCTCTTCTAAAACTTGGCTCTTACCTCCTTTCTGTATTTACTACTTCTTTCTCTCTCCACGGGCTCCTTCTTCTCCACATGCAAACTTGCTCCAATCTTCTCTATCTTCACAAGAGAGAAAGGAGAGCCACCACTTCCTGTAGTGCCCCTTCCCTTTATGGTCACATTTCTTGAGTTTTTTAAACTTCTTGAACTTACATTGACACCTCAAAGCATTGTCCTTAAACTTGTTTTCTCTAAGACCTCCACTTACTCCATTCTGTCAACTATTTTGTGCATACTACAATACTCTCTTCCATTTTCTAAAACGTACTAAAGATGTCACTCTCATTATTACCCAGAGCAGTATTTCCACAAAACTGATGTGCATAAGAATCACTTGGGGATTTTCTGGAGATTGTGATACCTATTGTTCTAGACCCCACACACCCAGAAACCTTGAGTCATAGCGAATGTGCTAAGAGCTATTGACTTTATACCGTGTGTCAGGCACTAATCTAAGTACAGTGTTTACCGATTCCTCAAAACCACCTTGTGAAATAGGAGCTATTCTTACTATTTTTCATTATATCGATGACATCTTTAAGGATAAGTCCAAACTTTTTGTCATGGCTCTTCAGAGGCCTGACCCATGACTGTACCCACCCCTTCCCCGCCTCTTTTTGCACTAGAATTCCAATAACACTGAATTGCGCATTGCCTAAAAATACCATCTCTTTTCCTATACTTGTGCTTTTATTATTTTCCTATTTCCTGAAATTTTCCTTCCCAACTCAAGATTTTCTGTCTAGGAACCATCTCTAAATAGTCTTTCTTAAATACAAGACCTAATTTGATTAGTTGACTGGTATATTTCAGAACATTTTGTGCATACTATAATCACAGGACTACAGAACATATTTGCTAGAAATGACTTTTGTGTTCTTTCTCTTTTCCTTATCTCGATTGAAGCTACTTTAGGGTAGAAACCTGATAATTTTCCTTAGTAAATCTATCCTGTACTACAGTATCCCAATAGAGTAGAAGCTCAGTAAAGTATCTTTGTGTACTTTGAAAGTAATTGTGGCTAGATTTAGTTTGTCTATGCCATTCTTACATGTTGTATTAGAATAAGGAGACATTTATAGAATCTCAAAATATACACAACCACTAAAGGTGAATTATGGTGGGAGAGAATTTTATTGGATTAACATAGTGGTAAACTAAAGGAGATGAATATATGTGAGAAAAAAGAATCAATCATAGTATATTGAGTTAAAGATCATTATGGGTTGAGATTAGATTTCTAGAAAATAGATGATCCATTTTTTGCTCTGTTATAATTTGCTTTATAAATCCTCACTGGAGGGCATGCTTATTCTGGAGAGAGTGGATGAGAGAGAGAGAGAGAGGTAAGAGCTGAGAGGGAACATTGATTGGTTGCCTTCTGTAAGTGCCCTAACCTGGGGTTGAATCCACAATCTAGATATGTGTCCTGACTACGAATTGAATCAGTAATCTGACAACCTTTTAGTATACCAAAAGACTCTCCAACCAACTGAGCCACACTGGCCAGGGCTAATTTGCTTTTTAAACATTTGTCTATTTGTGCTTGCTTTTTAGAAAAAGATGCCACCATTTTACTTCCCTTTTTAATATGTACATGAATGTTTAACAAATAGAGCTTTGAAAAGTTGTAATATCTCAAGCCAAATTAGATGGAAACAACTTGATATAGTAGGTAGGCTTTGGTCTGTCTATGCCTTACGTCTAATTGTTAGATAGCAGGCAGAAGTCCAGCCTTATTTTAGAGCTTATCAATAAACTAAATAGTAGTTTTAGACTTGACATTTCTAGCCTTTGTTTTCCTACCAAATGATATGATTGAAATTTTCACTTGCAAATGTTATCTTAAAGTTCTTTTTTTGATGTAATTCTCTCCAAAACAGACAAAACACATACTATACATAGGAGTTCTATACTTGGCTTTCAGAAAGTCTGAAGTACTTCATACATGACATCAGTATATTTGACTTAGGTATATTTTTATGATTTATGAAATGTTAAGTATTTATTTTATAAAAATATTACACAGCCACAGAAACTTATTAGTTTAGTTTTACTTGTTTGGCAGAGTCTGAACTTAAAGAAAAAAACGGTCAGTTAGCTATTTTTCTCTCTAATTTTCATATATATGTATAGGTAGGTAGATAAACAGGTAAATATTTTTTGAGGGGAGGTTGGTAATGCTACCCTGTAAGTATAAAGAGGCAGTAAAGTCATTTGCTTTATGTCCTTTTAGCTGCAGACATTCAATACCCCTGCGCCTTGTCAGGATGTAAAACAGCTGACTAATGGAGTTGCCATGGCACAAGTTCTTCATCAAATGTAAGTAGTGGTCCCGGTTCTTCTTGAAAGAATTGTAAACCCAATACCAAGGAAGAAAACTTAAACTTGTATTTTAAAGGTTATTGAAACATTGATGACTCACATATGGTATCAAAGCATTCTTGCATCTACGAAACAAAAAGGTATATCAGCTGATTAATCGTTGTTAATAAAGATTTGTCTTAATTAAATGAACAATCAGGATTTCTGTTCCAGAGATGTTAATTTTAAATTTGTTCTTATCACTTTTACAACTTATAGTCACTGAAAGGAACAGGTTAAATTAATGGTATAATTGCTTGAAATGTTTTCTTTGGTTATACTCTTATCATTTGAAGGTATCAGTGCAAATAAAATATTGGATTTAGAAAAAATATTAAATATTTAAACCTGTATTTTGAACTAAGAGTAAATGTATTAATCCACTAATAATGAAATGTATAAATGAAATTTAAAGTCACAAATCCTAGGGAACCTTAACTAATAAGGCAGTTCTCTTTGGGTTAGGCTTATTTTATTTAAATGCATAATATGAAAAGTTCTTAACTCCATTATTTCTTGATTTTTGCCAAACATATAAGAATTAGGGTTTTGACATCTATAATATAAGGTATGCACTTAGTAGAAAAAGCATGGGCAATTCTGTAGTCATAATTTATTAATTAATAGTCATTGATTTTGTATAAGCTTACTTTCATGATAATATATCTTCAGTAAGACCAGAATCCTATCTGCTCTGTTATTTTATAGTTGGAGATTTTTTTATTGAATTGATGCTATTATTTTGTAAAGGTTTGTTGTGATTGAAAATCCCTATAGATGGTTTAGCAAAAATTCTTTACCACGCTTAGAAAAAACAACTTAAAACAATACAAAAATTATCAGTCCTTGGAATATTCAAAATGATCTAATTTAAATAGACACATGGTTAACTCAAGATTAAATAATGTTTTAAGAGATAAGCTTAACCTGTTAACTTTTTTTGGGGGGTGCTATCATTCTGAAATATGCCTTATTCCCTTGCTTTCTTAAAGATGTTTCTTAAATGTTTTGTTTATTCATTTGGTTTCAAGTATTCATTTGGTTTCAAGTGTTTTAGCCAGCGGCAAACATTCTGAATACGATTCTTTCTTGATGATTTGGGGATGTCGTCATTATTTTTTTGTCATAAGGATATACACCTGGCCTTTTTTCATTGCAGTATATTGTAGGTATTGGTGCAGATACAGCTACCTTGTGGTTGGTATGGATGTAAGGTTGATGTGTGTTCACTCACTTCAAAGTGCTAACTGAAGATATTTAAATATATTGTGGTGCTTTTATTTTTACTTTTTTAATATATATATTTTATTGATTTTTTTTAAATACTATATTTTTATTGATTTTTTACAGAGAGGAAGGGAGAGAGATAGCTGGAAACATCGATGAGAGAGAAACACCGACCAACTGCCTCTTGCACACCCCCCATCGGGGATGTGCCCGCAGCCAAGGTGCATGTCCTTGACTGGAATCGAACCTGGGACCCTTGAGTTCGCAGGCCGATGCTCTATCCACTGAGCCAAACCGGTTAGGGCTATTGTGGTGCTTTTAGTAGCTTTATATCAAACCAGGATAGAAGAGACCCGTTTTGACCATGGAATGGTGCAATGACTCTTTGATTTCCTAACCTCTGGAACTGTCCCTCATGTTTAGTGTAGGGTCAGCTTCCATATAATGAAATCTTAAAAGTCATTGCCTGAACTATATAACTTAGACATATAAGTCATGGGGTTATTGCTTAGGATTCTATAGTTCCTTCATCATGTTTAGTTTGACTACATACTATGTATCTCTCTGTTTTAAATGTATGTAGGAAAACTGTAACCACAACGATATTAGTTTTCTGGCTGGTCCGAGTGCAGTGGTGTCTTACAACTAATTGATCACAACGATATTAGTTTTCTGAGGTTGCCATAACAAAATACCATTAGTTTGACCTGACTCTAAAGCCAGAGTTTTGAGTCAGCTATAATCATTGAAATCTACAATAGTATCTTGATCCCCTCCTGATAGATGAATAAATGCAAGGCTATGTGCCCAAATTACGGATCATAACTTTTGTATTAAGCACAGAAGGCCTTTTGATTATTTAAGCAGAATAGTATCAATTCATTGAACCAATATAATTGTGCTATACTTAGTAATCAGAAGGCATTAATTACTGCCTGAGTTTAGCTGGTAAAATTGTCAGAAGACAAATACCATAGGTGGAGTTAAAAATTATTGTGTAATGATTCTCAGTTTTACTTGAAGACAGTTGGTTCATATTTTGCTTTTTTAGTCTTATATCCCCTTCTTATTTGATACTCCTTGATTTTCACAGAAGTTCTGGGAAATATGAGAAAAGGAGCTAACTGCTGAGGCCACAAGCCTAATTAAGCCACAGTGCAAAAAGTAAAAGGAAGATATAAGTCCAGAGAGTTCTGAGGTTAGGTATCAAGTTTAATAATGCCAAATATTGTCATTTTAATTGTTTGAGAAGAATGGATTTGTTTATAAGAAGGAAAGTGGTGGGAAATACATATTTATGGCCATGTCAGCGAGTATTTCTCAGGGACTGAATATTTGTGCCCCTTCAACATTCATATGCTGAAGACTCAACTGTGTAGGGCTTAATTGTGTATCTGTATTGGAGATAGGGCCTCTAAGGAAGTCCTTAATGTTAATCAGATGATAAATGTGGGGCCCTCATCTGCTAGGATTAGACTTCTTATAAAAAGAGACATCAAAGAGGTTACTCTCTGCAAACATACAAAGAAGAGATCATGTGAGCACACACAAGATGGCAGCTTCCTGCAAGCCAAGAGGACAGACCCCAGAATGAAGCCTACTTTGCCAACATCTTAATCTTGGACTTCTTAGCCTCTAGAACCATCCTATATAATAATCCGATATAATAAAAGGCTAATATGCAAATTGACCAAATGGCAGAATGACTGGTCACTATGATGCACACTCACCACCAGGAGCAGATACTCAATGCAGGAACTGCCCCCTGGTGCTCAGTGCACTCCCACGGGGGAATGCCGCTCAGCCAGAAGCCAGGCTCATGGTTGGCAAGCGCAGCAGCAGCACTAAGGATGTCGGACTGCCGGCTTAGGCTTAGGTAGTAGGCCTAAGTCAGCAGTCTGACTTCTTCCAAGAGCTCCTGGACTGCGAGATGGCACAGGTGGGGTTGAGGTAACCCCCCCTGAGTGCACCGGGCCTCTAGTAAGAGGTAAGTTTCTGTTGTTTAAGCAATCAGTCTATAGAATTTGTATGCAATCTGAGCATAATAAGTAGAGTGCTAAATTTGATTTGGGATGGAAAGGAAGGCAAGGAGGAATGCAAAACAAAAGGATGAAAAATTAGAAGAGGTTATCCCCAGATTCATTTCTAAATGAATTACTAAATAATTATACTGTCCTATATGAAGTTTTGTTAGGGTCAAAAACTTGTAATAGGGTTCTCCAGAGAGAGAGACCCAATAAGATACTGTTGCAGGTAGAGTGTACAGTCAGAATTTGCACTTTCTCAGAAGAGGGAGGTCTTTTTCTTAAGGCCTTCAACAGATAGGCCCACCCACACTATGGAGAGCAATCTGCTTTATCCAAGGTCTACTTTTATTTTTTTTTTAAATGTTTATCTTATCTAAAAATACCTTCACAATAACATCCAAGCATGTATGACCAAATACATACAAAATATGTGGTTACTGTGGCCTTGCCAAGTGGACATAAAATTAACCATTGCAACTGACATAGCTCTTTTATTTAATCTGATGTCAATAGAAAGCAAATTTACTTTTAGTTTTGATTCATTAACTAATTTCAGTCTTTTCAGATAAATATCTGGTTATATAATTTATATATTTAGCCAAATTATTTTGATAAATTGAAGCCTCAGGCATCTGGGAAAAGTTGAACATAATTAACATTAATTTGCTTAAAAAAAAAAAGCCGCAAAACCAGTTAAGCCCTGGCCAGGGTGATTCAGTGGTTAGAGCTTTGACCTGTGTACTGAAGAGTCTGGGTTAATGGCACACATCTGGGTTGCAGTTTCGATCCTGGCTCCCTGTAGGTGTGTGTGTGGGAGTCAACCCATCAATGTATCAATGTATCTTTCTCACATGGAAGTTTCTCTCTTTCTCTCTCCCCCGACTCCTGTCCTCACTCTATCTCTCTCTTCTGTTCCTCCCTTCCACTCTAAAAATCAGGAAAAAATATCCTCCTCAGGTGAGGATTAACAAAAAAGAAAACAGTTAAAATTCAAAATAAAGGAATTTAAAGTGGTGAAGCCATTTTTGGTTACTCCTGTCAGAAGTGAGATCTTCTGTATTAAAACATCTGAGGCAGACAGTTTCTGAAAAGCTAATCACTGTGTTCTAATTTCAGCCTTGCATTTTAAATTCAAGATACTGCCATGGAAAAAGATGGATTTCTTTCCTCACTTTGGTTGCTTATCTGTAAAATCAAGATTAAATGGGACTTTTAAGACCTATTCTAGCACTGTATTCTGATATTAAGTCGTGTTGGCTTAAATCTTAAAGCATTTATCACATTCTCCTTTGAGTATAGTTATTTTTGCTTTCTATTTTTCCCTTTAATAATTATTTGAGTCAGAATAGTAAATTATTTACCTTCAAATTAATCTTGCTCAATACCTTACTCAGAGCAAGTATCAAATATTTGTTTTAAATATAATCTATTAATATAGTCCATTATTTATAGTTAAATGTCGTTCTTCAAGACCTTATTTATTTAATACATAAATATTGATATAACAATTTTTTTGTATTGACCTTCAATATCCATAGTACTTAGTTTAAAACTAAATTTGTCCTTATTGATTTCTTATTATATTCATTATACTCAGTTACAATGAGATTTATTTAGGGCTTTGCCAGATACTAATTTCACTTGGGGCAAATTACTTAGGTTCTCTCATCCTCAGTGCTCTGAAGACTAAGATTGAAAATAATAGATCCTTTGCCCAAATTAATGTGACATTTATATGAAATAATATGGAAAAACATCAAGCATAGTGCTTGAGACATAGTAGACATGAAAAACTAGTTTTCTCTCTCTTTTTTTTTTTTTCTCCTTAGGTAGGGCAGTGGTTAGCAAACTCATTAGTCAACAGAGCCAAATATCAACAGTACAACAATTGAAATTTGAGAGCCAGACTTTTTAAACTTAAACTATATAGGTGGGTACATTGTTATTAACTTAATTAGGGTACTCCTAAGCTGGCCTTTGCTAAAAACTCAAGGGGCCAAAGAGCCTCATGTTGCTCGCAAGCCGCAGTTTGCCAATCACTGGGATAGGGACTTTTGGTATCTGTTGACATATTTATTAAATGTTTCTTAAATAGAAGTTGTTAATGACTTAAGTAGTTTATTATGAGAATTTCTGAAATAGGTCATTAGGAATAACAAAAAATTTAGTGGGTCTTCTAAATACTAATAAGTACTATTATTAAGGACAGGCTATAAAATATGAAATAACTTCGTTGACTAAATTTGGTATTTTACATGTTTAGCATTTCTATTTTTGTTTCAGTGATGCAGCGTGGTTCAATGAATCTTGGTTAAGCCGAATTAAGGAGGATATTGCCGACAACTGGAGGATAAAGGTATGCAGATTAAATTGAAGAATCCACTTGATCCAACCATTGTTTCTAAAATTAGTACTAAGCTCAACTAAATTTTTTTAAAAAAATTTAACTTAATGGTGCACTTATTGTATGCAGTTTGAGTTTTGACACATGTATGTTTCCATTATAACTATTGTCAGATATGGCCCTTCCCAATTAATTCTTATTCTTTATCTTGGCCCCAGTTGGCCACAGATCTGCTTTCTGTCCCTAAAGGTTTCACTTCTGGAGTTCCATCTGAATGGAATCAAACATTTTGTACTCTTTGTCTCTAGCATCTTTTACTCAGTATAATGTTTTTGAGACTCATCCGTGTTGACTTTATTAACAATAGATTTGCTAAGTATTATTTCATTACATTACTATACCACATTCACCTATTGATGGATGTTTAAATTGTTTTTTTCCCGATATTGTAATTTATGTGTTATGTATTTTTGTCTTGTTAAGTTTGGTTCAATCTTTTTGAATTTTATTGTGGGTTTTTGTTTGTTTGTTTTTTCTCCAAAGAACTACCTTATGTTTTGTTTTATTGGTTTTTCTCTTTAAATTTTTTTTTTAACTTTTTCCTACTTGAATAGTCACTTCTTTTTCTTGCTTCTTAAGGTGGAAGCTTAAATCATCAGTTTTAGACCTTTGTCCTTCTTTTTCCCCTTATTAAGCATTGCCTCAGCCACATCCCACACATTTTTGACATACAGTGTTCTTATTTTCAGTCACTTCAAAATATTTGGTAATTTTCATTTGATCCATGGGTTCATCAGAAGTAATATTTTAAATTCTAAAAAATTAGGAATTTTAATTAACTTTTAAAAGTTTTATTTGTTAATTTAATTCCATTTTGATATATGAAATTCCATTAAGTTTAATGGACTGGTTTTATAGCCTAACATCTGATCTGTCTTTCATGAATATTCCATGTATACTTGAAAATAACAGCCGAAACCGGTTTGGCTCAGTGGATAGAGTGTCAGTCAGTGGACTGAAAGGTTCCAGATTCAATTCCGGTCAAGGGCATGTACATTGGTTGCAGGCACATCCCCAGTAGGGGGTGTACAAGAGGCAGCTCATCGATGTTTCTCTTTCATCAATGTTTCTAGCTCTCTATTCCTCTCCCTTCCTCTCTGTAAAAAATCAATAAAATATATTTTAAAAAAAGAAAGAAAGAAAATAACATGTATTCTGCAGTTCTACAATTTATGTCAAGTTTGTTGATAATACTGTTTGTATCTTCTATATCTTTATTGATTTCCTATCTGATTATTTTATTAAGGTTGAAGGACTTTTAATTTCTAATGATGATTGTGGACTGTCAGTTTCTCCTTTAAATTCTGTTAATTTCTAAATCTCGTAATTTAATCTCTATTAATAGGTTTATATACATTAATTTTATGTCCTAATAGATGAATGAATATGCTTATCAGTATGAAATATCTTTTTTTTATCCTTTATAATAGTCCTTGAAGTCTTTTGTCTGATACTAATATAGCCACTTCATTTTTAGAAAATATATATTTTATTGATTTTTTACAGAGAGGAAGAGAGGATAGAGAGTTAGAAACATCAATGAGAGAGAATCATCCATCAGCTGCCTCTTGTACACCCCCTACTGGGGATGTGCCCGCAACCAAGGTACATGCCCTTGACTGGAATTGAACCTGGGACCTTTCAGTCCACTGACTGACACTCTATCCACTGAGCCAAACCGGTTTCGGCTAGCCACTTCATTTTTATGATTATGTTTTACTTCAGTGGTTTACTTTTTATTCTTTTAATCTCTGAGTTTTTATATTAGAAATGTTTCATGGAGACACGTAATAGTTGGGTCTTGCTTTTTTTAAAATAGTGACAAAAAAATCTTTTCATTTCTTATATCCCTGTTTTTTTGGTTTTGTTGTTTTTTAAATTTTATTTTATTGTTTAAAGTATTACACATAGTAGTACATATGTCTCCTCTGTATCCTTGTTTTTATTGAAATCCTTGAACATTTTTAAATTAGCAGTTATAACATTATCTTATAATTCTTTCATTTCTGATTTCTAGGCCTATTTCATTGACTTGTTTTGTCCTCATTATAATACACATTTTCTTGCTTTTTCACATGTGTAGTAATTTTTTATTGGGTGCTAGACAGTTTGAGCATTATTGTTTAGTGCTGAGGTTTGTTTTGTATTTTATAGTGTGGTGGACTTTGTTCTTGCAAGCAGTTAAGATACTTCTAAATTAGTTTGATCCTTAAAAAAAAAAAAAAGTAATTATTGTTGAAAGAATTACATATTGTTCCCCTTTTTCCCACATTGACCCCCTCTAGGCCACTCCTACCCCAGGCCTTCAGTACCCTATTGTCTGTGTCCATGAGTTATGCATATATGCATACATGGTCTTTGGTTGATTACCTCCCCACCCCACCCCCGACCCTGTCCCCACCTTCCCTCTGAGATTCCATACTCTGTTCCATGCTCTGTTAATAAGTTTTGTTTTGTTCAATAGATTCCACATATGAGTGTGATCATGTGATACTTATCTTTCTCTGACTGACTTATTTCACTTAGCATGATACTCTCCAGGTCCCTCCATGCTGTCTCAAGAGTAAATGAGCCGAAGCCGGTTTGGCTCAGTGGATAGAGCATCAGCCTGCAGACTGAAAGGTCCAGGGTTCGATTCCGGACAAGGGCACGTACCTTGGTTGTAGGCACATCCCCAGTGGGGGGTGTGCAAGAGTCAGCTGGTCGATGTATCTCTCTCATGGACGTTTCTAACTCTCTATCCCTCTCAATTCCTCTCTGTGTAAAATCAATAAAATATATTATAAAAAAAAAAAAAAGAGTAAATGTTCTTCATTTTTACTGCTGTATAGTATTCCATAGTATAAATGTACCACAGCTTTTTTATCTACTCATCTAATGATAGGCACTTGGACTGTTTCCAGATCTTAGCTATTATAAATTATGTTGCTATGAACCTAGGGGTGCATACATTCTTTTTGATTGGTGCTTCAGGTTTCTTAGGATATATTCTCAGAAGTGGAATCACTGGGTCATCTTTTAAAGGTTTGGGGGTATGGAAAGCAGATTCTCTACATTAAGGGTAGGGAACCATTTTTCTTCCAAAGGGCTGTTTGGATATTTATAATATAATTCTCGGACCATACAAAATTATCAGCTTAAAAATTAGCCTGCTATATTTGGTCAAACATTTAATTAACTCACCCCTAATGCCTTGGCAGGGCCAGATCAAATGATTCTGCAGGCCAGACATTCCCCACCCCTGTTCTAGGGCTAGGTTAGACCTACTACTAAGTTATGATTTTTGGGGAGTTATTAGTGAAAGCTTGTCTATACAGCATAGTCTCTTCACCCTGGCTGGTGGGAATTTCTTCAATTTCTGGCTTATATAATCATTGAGAATTGTTCAGATTATAGTTCCCAGGATTGTTCTTTCCTTGGAAATTATTCTTGTTAAATCTCATTGATTTTTACCCGTGTACATACAAACTAATATTCAGGCATAGAGTTAATGGAACCATTAATGCATATTTCTAGAGTTCTTTTTCTCTATAGCTCTCAATTTTTCATTTTATCTGCCCTGTAAATTCCAAATACTGTGATCTTCATGAACATCTTAGGTCTTTCTCCTTAACTCAACAAGAACATCAGGCCCTATGCTATGGTGTGAAATTGGATGGTGTAGGGGTCATTTTTTTTTGTTTTTGTTTTCCTTCTCTCAAATTCTAATTCGATATTGCTTTTTGGCTACAGCTTGGAAACAATTGACCCTTGTATTTTCTCCTGTTTTCTAGTTGTTTGTGTCAGGAAAATTAAGTCTAGACAAGTTACTCGCTCATGAATGAACATGGACATGCTCAATCTTTAAAGTTGGTACTTCATTCTGACTCATTTTAAATACTGGTTTAAACTTTGTAAGCATGTGGACATTATTTTCTTTCAGTCAAACTGATTAACACTTCAATGTTTAAAAATTATCATGTACTTATATTTGTAGAACTCTAACATATAGTATTTTTGTTGTTATTTTTATCAGGGGGCAGTTTCTGTTGTCTTTCACCTTAGCGTACAGTTTCTTTCATTATGAAATTCTTGAATTGTTATTCTTTTTTTTCCCCCATTAGGCTAGTAATTTAAAGAAGGTACTTCAAGGAATTATGAGTTATTACAGCGAGGTATGAAAAACATCTGACTTTGTTTAACTACAAAATGCTATGTGATAATTACATGACAACTGAAAAAATGACTTGGCTTCTAATTTATAACATATTACTGGAAAATAATTTATAACAAATACACCCACACATATATATTCTGGTCGATGTATATAGATACATCAGCTTAAAAATTAGTCAAGCATTTCAGTTGCTTTTGATCTGTTACTCAAAATTTTGGGAGGTGGCTTGAACTTTACTAACTGGTTTTAATTAGTAATTTTGGGTATATCATTTGTTAATTTATCTGAGTCATTTTAGGAATCTAATTCTATTTATTTTTGTAGTAATAATTAATTGTAGTAAATTTTTTGTAGCCTATATAAATGAATGATTTAATTTATTGTTTCAATACCACAGTTTTTGGGGCAACAGATTTCTGAAGAACTTATTCCTGATTTAAACCGAATAACTGAAAGTTCAGATTCTGTGGAGCTTGGGAGGTTACTGCAGCTTATTTTAGGTTGTGCAGTCAACTGTGAAAAGAAGCAAGGTAAGCAAGTTTTTGTCATTTGAGAATATGTACTTTCTATAAACAACCTACATTTCTGTAGAAAGTAGCACTAAATATACTGTTACTGGTTGATAGCACCCTGAGATGTAAGCCAGAAGATAGGAATTCTAGCACAGCTCTGCCACTAAAAAGCTACCAATCTTGAGTATCATAATGATACCTGGATTCTGAGATTCATATTCAGTGGCTAAATGTAATGCATTTTAATTTAATTAGTTAAATATGTTTATTGCTTAAGACTTAGTGGATAATCAGTAAATATTGTACTTATTCATTTGATAAATTATATCTTTCACTTATAAGATCTAGAACCTTAGGTTGATTCAGAATCTATACTAATAAAACCATATATGCTAATTAACTGGATAGCCAAACAACTTTCTGGATGTCATTCTGGATGTCCATCTGGACAAAGCTGCAGTGATGGAGGCAGAGGCAGAGGCAGAGATGGTAAGGGGCAATCAGGATAGAAGGAGAGCAATTAGGGGGCAATTAGGCCAGCAAAGGAGCGGTTAGGGACATCAGACAGGCAGGCAGAAGTGGTTAGGGACAATCAGGCAGGCAGGCAGAGTGGTTAGGGGCAATCAGGCAGACAGGCCACATGGTTAGGGGCAGTCAGGCAGGCAGGCAGGTGAGCAGTTAGGAGCCAGCAGTCCTGGATTGTGAGAGGGATGTCCAGCAGTCAGATTGGAGAGGGTGCAGGATGGGCTGAGGGACACCCTCCCATCTACCCCAATGCATGGATTTCATGCACTGGGCCTCTATTTTTAAAAATAAATATGCAGGTGTTAAATTATAATTCAGGCTTCTTTAGATGATATTCTGCTCTTCAGAAGAATGTCTGTCCAGTGAATCTTCCAAATAAGTAGTCTAATGATATAAATGGAATTAGTGTATTATATTGATAAAAACAAACACAGTGATCCATGTTCTACTGAGTAAAAAAAGAGCATTTTGGTTGAATATAGTAAATAAGATGATGAACTGAACAAACCAGTAGGTCCTCAGGTTACTTTGGAGATTTGTTCCTACAGCAGGACGTAAAGCAGTTTTCAATGTAAGTCAGAACCCACCTACATAAGCACCTATGTCATTCACATGGAGCACATACACAGCAGTAATGATGTGAAACAGTAAAAAAATAAAAGAAAAGAAAGATAACAATTCCTGACCTTTACTTGTGGTAAATAAATAAAAAACATAGAGCACAAATGTACATAAGTCAAATGACGGAACTTTTTTATTTTTTTTAATAAATAAATGGGAGATGGCGATGTAACAACCTAATGGTTGACCTACTGGTATGTCGAGTCCCACGTAACCTGAGGACTACCTGTATCAAAAAGGGATTGAGTTTCTGGAAATTTTGATATTAGTTCTTGTGTCATTAGCTATTTTGTCTAGGGCACATCAGCACTTCTCTAGAGGCTTTTATTTCTAACGGATAATGTCAAAGGTCTACCTACTGGAATGTAAGGAATATAAAGTTAAAACTTCAATAAGTGTTAAATTAAAAATTGACAAATCAAAGCTCATTTTTAGCAATTTTCTGTTATTGTGATCTTATGAATTTTTTCTTTAATCCTTGTTTCTACAATATTTCAGTTACTGAGTATATATAACATCTGTCAAATAGTGGGCATTGGCACCAATTTAATGCCAATAGGAATCCTCAATTTGGGTACTGTGAAGAAAAAAAACCTATATACAGCATAAAACAGCTCAACGGTGATACAGCACGACTGTAAAAACAGCAGGGCTATGAGGTTGACTTGAGGCGCTCTGCTACTCCATAGTCTGCTTTGGGTTGAGCTGACCTGTTGTGCTTTGGTCTTCTGATCTGTTCCTCTCTGGCCCATTCAGCTCAGCCAGGGAGACTCAGTCTTCAGTTTTTGGTGAAAAGGGAAAGTGTTCTCTCAGAGCTAGAGGGGAGCTGGCTTATATGGAAAGGAGTGCCTGCCTCTGCTACCTGATTGTTCTTTCCTCATGCAAATGAGGAATCTATGTCCTCTCAGTTTGGTCTAAAAGGCACTGTCTGATTGATTAGAATAGAGCCACTCTAGTTGGTTGGAGCTTTGAATCTCTGATTGGATGGAGAAAGCCTCAGAACTCCTTTATAAGTTGGCTCTTATGGAAGAAACACAGTGCAAGGCAAGTAGTTAAGTGCAGATTCTTCTGAAGTGCAGTTTGCATGTGAGGTTCCTGTGTAGAAATGGATGATAAGCTCTGTTTTATTTATTTATTCTTTATTGATTACATTGAGGAAGAAAGGGAGATAGAGAGATAGAAAGATAGAAGCATCAATGATGAGAATCATTGATCAACTGCCTTTTATTGCATACCCTCTCCTGGTGATTGAGCCTGGAACCCAGGCATGTGCCCTGACCAGGAATCAAACTGTGACCTCCAGGTTCACAGGTCTACTATGTTCAAATACAGCCACGCCGGACAGGTTGGGCCCTGGTTTTTTAAAATTTGAGCCCAGTTAGCCACCAGGATCCCTTCTTAGTAGGTGTCTTCTTTCTCAGGGTTCATACATTACTTTTGCTTAATTTTAGCATGTTTGTCTGTTTTAATACTCTTTTTTTAAAGAAACAACTTGGGCTTTGATTCTCTTCTATTTCTGCTAGTAAATATCAATTTTTCTATCTTGTTTCTTTCACTTGAATAAATCAGTTCTGTTTCAAGCTATGATTGACATGTTAAGCTAGAGTTTTCCCTTACATTATAATTTTGTTGCTTCCTACAAATTTTAATGTAATATGTACTATTTTCATTATTCTAAGCAGTACTTAGCAATTTGGTTCTTATATTTTTAAAAGAAAAATTCATTTCCTAGGTACATAATTAAAAGCTTAGGAAGTAGTAAATATAAGAAGATAGTTTAATTTTCATTATTAAAAAATCAGGACTGTGTACTTGAATTTATTTTTGGAGGAATGTGTCTGGGTTTGCAATTTTTAGGAGTAAGTAGATAAATGAATAAAAATTGTTTAACAATTAAAATTTAAAAATAAAAACACAGAATATAATGCAGCATCTACATCTTAACGCTTTGCAAATTTGATTTTCAAAATGATTCCAAGGTATTGCAACATTTTAATTATGAATGAATGAATTAGTTTGGTAAACAAGTATCCTGTATATTTTGGTGAGGAAAATGATCATTCTTTTGATGACTTTAGGAAACTGGAAGTACTCTATTATCCCAAAAATTCAGTTAAAGGAAACCATTCCACTTCTTTTGCATTCTCTAGTTAATTCTTCCCCCTCCCACACTCTTATAGCACTTAGTACATACCAGAATCAGAATCTATTTGTTGGCTTCACAAATAAAATAAAGACTTAAATAACTTCTTAGAAGTTTTCAGAGGAGTTATTAAAATAACAAAACTATTAGAAAATAAGAAGTCTTTAAAGTTGTTAGAAAATTGTTTTATCTAGAAAATATGCAGTTGAAATGGATTTAAATCTGCAAATACATGAAAGACGTTTTCTCATCATTCCTCCTTTCTCATTGGGATAGTATCAGCTTAACTTATTGCATGTGTGCTTGTAAGGTATAAGTATCACCTTAAGATGAGACTTGGTAAATGTTAGATGGGCTTTTACAGGAAGCTATGTAAGTTTCTTCTTTGAAAGCGTTCCTGAAATGAACTAAATAGGCGATCAAATTAAACTTTCTGGGCTTAAGATTTTAGGAGTTCATTTAATACATGTGAATTTATTCCATAATACTGAATATTTTAATAAGAGGGAATAAATTGTTATAATTGTTTTAAGATTAATTGCAATCTCTTCTCTTCCTGTTCCTTATAAGAAAATTAGAAGTTTTCTTCTTTAAAATAAACCATTTACCCTTGGCTGGGTGGCTCAGTTGGTTGGAGTCTCATCCTGTACACCAAGTTGTTGTGGATTTGATTCCTGGTCATGGCGTATTTGGGAGGCAACTAATCAATGTCTCTCTCTCTCTCTTTCCCTCTCCCTCCCTCCCTCCTCTCTAAAAATCAATAAAAGCGTATGCTTATAAGAGGATTAAAAAATAAGTAGGTAAACCATTTAAAAATATTTATATGAATATTTTCAACTCTGCTTGTTTTTAATGAACATATTGTGGAAAAATAATGTACTTGCATAGATAATATGTGGTAAATGCATTTTTATGCTATTAATTGAATGGCTAAAGCACTATGGGTAAAGAATAGATTATTTTTCAGATCTGATTTCTTTTTTAAATCATAGAACATATTCAAAACATAATGACACTGGAAGAATCTGTTCAGCATGTGGTCATGACTGCTATTCAAGAGGTAAGTTATGTCATATTCACATATGTATGAAAATCTTAAACTAAATGTATAAAACTTTTCACAAATTTTATGGATGTTTATTTTTCTGTTTGTATAAATTTGCTCTTTGCAGAATGTTTACTTGCTTTTAGTTATTGTGTTTTCCCTGCCCCCCAATATATATCTTAAAAGGAGATCAAGTCCAATATTAATTTCTCTGCATTTAAAAGATAAATTGATATTGTCGAGTTCTTTTAAATATCAATAACTTCAAGTTAGCAGAATAAATAATCTCTCTCTAGGTAGGAATTATTTCTTCTCATTTTTTTCTGCCAGTTAGAACAATCTCTTCTGAAATTTTAAAGTGTGTGTATGTATTTGTATTTATGTGTGTGTTTATGTGTGTGTACTATTTGCATTTTCAGAATGTTAGAACTGTGAGAAAACATCGTGATACTTACTACCGTGTTTCCCCCAAAATAAGACATCCTCCAAAAATAAGACCTAGCGCATGGAAAGATAAGACATCCCCTGAAAATAAGACCTAGCACCACTTTGGGAGAAAAAATTAATATAAGACACTGTCTTATTTTCGGGGAAACAGGGTAGGTTTTCAAGCCAGACTAGCTATAAAAGTTGAACTATAGAGATTCAGAGGTCATGTGATGCATGTTTTTTCTTAAAATCAGACTAAAAAGGCAGAGATACAGAGCAGGGGAAACCTGAAGGAAAGTAGAGTGAAGGATTACTGAAGACAACCATAGTTTGGATGGGGCATTATATAGGACTTGTATATATAACATCTGAATATGCATTTTTGGTTTGAATTCAAAGTGTCACTATACATAAATAAATCTGCTGTTTATATGCAAAATAACTATTTTACAGAAAATTTTTTATATAACTCCTACTTTTAAAATCTCTTTAAATTAGTAAGTTTGCCATATCACTCTTTTTTTCACTTTCGTTTTGTTTTGTTTTTGTTTTTGTTTCCTTTCAATTTACTGGGGTGTCACTGGTTAATGCAATAATACATGTTCAGGTGCATAATTCTGCTGTATCACTCATTTAAAGACTGTATTTTAAAAGTTAATATTTATTATGGAAGAATCATTTTATTATGTTTATTTTTATTCATTCTTCTTTTAGAGCTTGTATTATAATTTTTAGTGCACAAATTTTCAATATGTGTACCTATTTTAAGCCTACTTTACTTATAATGTTCACACTTGTATAATGCCTTGAATATTGTATTATTTAACTTAAATCTCTAAAATTTTTATTTGAATAATCTAAGGATTGTCAAATTGAGACAAGGAAAAATTATAAAATATTCTGTCCTTTCAAGTAAACATTTTTACTCTACAGTAAAATGTAGAGTAAAACATCATTTTCTTGTACTTAATTTACTATTTTAATTTTCTAGTTGATGAGTAAAGAAATATTGAGCTCTCCTACAAATGATGCTGCTGGAGAATTAGAGCAACAGGTGAGTATTTCAGTATGTGAGAAAGACGTTGAAAGCAATGATATAGTACTCTGCCAGTTATTATCATTAAAGCTTACAGAGAATATATACAAGATTTTCTTCCATGAGGTTTATATAGTTATGAGATCTCAATTGAATATTATGCATTCCTTCATGAATACAAGTAGTGCTGGTCTGTAGAGCTTTTTATGATCATTTGAAGAGCTGAGAGGTATTGAACTTCCTTCTGACACTTATAATGCATACCAGGCCCAATTCGTGCACTGGGGTGAGAGGTCCCTCAGCCCAGCCTGCGCCCAGGAATTGGGCCTAAGCTGGCAGTTGGACATACCTCTTGCAACCTGGGTTCCTTCTTGCAATCTGGGACCCCTCAGACCTTTACTGCCCACCATTTTGATTCTCCTTAGTGCTATCACGGAGGCAGGAGAGGCTCCTGCCACTGATGCTGCACTCCCTAGCCATGAGCCCAACTTCTGGCTGAGTGGCACTCCCCCTGTGGGAGTGCACTGACCACCAGGGGGCTGCTCCTACATTGAACATCTGCCCCCTGGTGGTCAATGTGCATCATAGTGACTGGTGGTGGTTCCACTATTTGGTCGATTTGCATATTAGGGATTTATTATGTAGGATGTGACCCATTTTATCTCTATGTATATAAAAGGCTAAGTGACCATCATATTTGAAACAACCGAATGGATGACCAAACAGGCTGTGTGGGGTAACTGGGCTGACAGAGGGCCAAGTGAGGGATAGCCAAATGACAGAGCAGCAGGTTGCATGGGGCAACCAGGCCAGCAGGGGTGTTAGTGAGGGGCGACCAAACAACCGAGCAGCAGGCTGCATGGGGCTACCAGGCCTGCAGGAGGAGGGGGAGCAGTTGTGGGTGACTAGTCTGGCGGGGAGGGGAGAAGGGGAGAGGGGCAGGGAAATGTGGGGAGACCAGGCAGGCAGAGTGGGGCAGTGAGGGGTGACCGGCTTAGTAGGGGGGGTGGAAGGCAGTTGGGGGCGATCACACCAGCAAGGGGTGCCCTAAGGGGCCACCAGGCCATTGGGGGGGGAAGCATTTGGGAGAGACTAGACCTGCAGGGGAGGCAGTTGGGGATGACCCAGGTCAGTAGGTGGGGCAGATGCGTGTGATCAGGCAGGCAGGCAGGCAAGTGAGCAGTTAGGAACCAGTAGTCCCAGATTATGAGAGGGATGTCGAACTGCTGCTTTACAGATTGGGCCTAAACTGGCAGTCGGACATCCCCCAAGGGGTCCTGGATTGGAGAGGGTGCAAGCTGGGCTGAGGGGGATCTCCCTCCCCCCCCCCCCCCAGTCACAAATTACATGCACCTGGCCTCTAGTATGGTTATTTAATAGTAGACACTAAAAAATTTTTGCTAATTTCAAATTTATCTACTAAGATAATATAATTTTTGTCACATTTGCTTTCCTCTCTCTTAATATTGAAGAAATAGCTCAAAGACCTTGTACTCGAGTATCCTTTCCCTGGCTTTATTATATGGCTTTCTTAATGAGGGAAAATACCCTCTCAGCCTGGATATAACCCAGTCTGGTTATAAAGGAAAGGATAAGAGGAGAGGCAAATGCATCAAGAACTTTTCTTGTTATGTTTTTAGACATTTGTTTTAATTAATTCGCCACTCATCTGAAGAAGTATTTCAAATTAAAATATTTTTTCCTAGAAAGACTTAAATTTAAACTTGTTCTAATTTTTTTTTTCTTTGATGAAATTAAACAGTGCATCCACTAATACTCTTTTGCTTAAATATTTCACAAGGATTTATATAAAATTGTATTTCTATGTTACCTTAGCCTTAAATGTTAATTTTATGTAAATATCACATAAAAAAACAAAAAATTAAGACTTTTATTTGTTAATAGGTAAAATTTAAATACCTTTTCCAATATCAGTGTACATATATGTAGTGATAAAAGTATATTTTTCAGTTTGTATCAAAACATGATCTATTAACAATTAGGACATTTTATATTTCAGCTTAAAAGGGCCCTGGAAGAACTTCAGGAAGCACATGCAGAAAAAGAAGAACTGAGGCAGAGATGCCAAGAACTGGATATGCAGGTGCAGAAAAGAAACCCAATCTTAAAAAGTTCCCATTTTAAATGTACCAGAGTTAATTTTAATTAGGTAATTGGTAAAGTGTATTGGAGGTTGCGTTTCATTTCATAGAGGGCACATTAAAAGACACTATTAAATGTGTGAATATTCCAGCATGATTTTCATAATTATTTTTCTTTATAATTGAAAATCGCTGGCTTAACTACTTCATAAAGATAATTTTAATTATAGAATTTTAACAAGTATTTAGATGTGGTCTTAGTCTTTTGTAAAAAGTGGAAATTAAAGTATCTACTTAATAACTTTTGTATATTAAGTGAGGTGATGGTTAGAAGTACTTAGAAGTGCTTGATCCCCAATAACTGTGAGTGCCAGTTTTATTTTGCTAGCATGTATGTGCATATGAACACATGTATATATAATTCTTGTGTTTATCTGTTTAGCAGAATAAACTTGATTTAAGAAATAATAATTAATGGTTAAAGGGATAGATTTTCAAACCAGGCCACCTATATCCAGAACCTGGCCATATTATTATCTGGTTATATCCTCTCAAGCAAATCACTTAATTTCTATACTTCATCTTAATTTCAATCACATCTGTCAAGAAATGATGTGATAATATTATATATCTCTCAGACTGAGTATGAGTATTAAGTTAATATACAAAAAGCACTAAAAACAAGGCCTGGCACAGAGCACTATATGTTTGCATACATATATCGTCATTGCTATTATATGAAGATGCAATTGTAGAAGTTATGCAGTAAGTCTTAAAACTATACAAATGGTTAATTGTACCATCATAATATGCTATATGTAAACTTAATTTTTGTTTGTTTTTATTGGAAGGATCTTAAAGGAACAAGCTCTTATTCTTTTTTGTATGTCAGTCACTTAGGATTATAGTTGACAGGTAATAGTCACTAAACTGCTTTAATGACAAGGAGGGATAATTGTTTCCTTTATAGCTGCCTGGGGACAGTTTTCCAGATTATTTTTGTTTCTCATTTGGAGGACAATGTCTGTAATTTTCCTATAGTGTATTTAAAGTAAAATTAAGAACTTTAATTCCCTTTTATTAGCTCAATGTGTGAACATACCGTATTTTTCGGACCATAAGACGCTCCGGACCATAAGACACACCAGTTTTTAGAGAAGGGAAATGAAGAAAAAAAGATTCTGAAACAAATAGTGTCCTAAAATATTTTATGTGCATTAAAACCCAACATCACAGTCATAAACACATGTAATCAACCCTGTAAAGTAAACAGCAGCATTTAGAACCATTTTAGAGCCGGGCAAGCACACAGAGACCACACAGAGCTGGGCAAGTAAAAAAACTTTTTTTTTAAAGTATATGTATAGGCTATATTTGGACCATAAGACGCAGGGTCTATTTCCCCCCACTTCTGGGGGGGGGAAAAGTGCGTCTTATGGTCCAAAAAATATGGTAAACTCTTGTTCACGTAAGTGGATTAAGTTAATTATACCTTTTGAAAATAAAAATACCGAACTTGTACAATATTTCAGGAGTCATGATAGGTCAAGTTTATTTTTGCGTGCGTGTGTGTGTGTGTGTGTGTGTGTGTGTGTGTAAATCCTCATTCAAGGGTATGTTTTTATTGATTTTTAGAGAGAAGGAGGGGAAAAGAGAAAAACATTGATGTGAGAGAAATAATCAGTTGCCTCCCATTTGTGCCTAGACTGGGCAGGGATCGAACCTACAAACTAGGTATCTGACTAGGAATTGAACCCAAAACTTTTTGGTGGATGGGACAGTGCTCCAACCAATTGAGCCACCTGGCCAGGGCAGCTCCAGTTTTGTTTTGTTGTTTTGTTTTGTTTTTAAATATCAATAAAATCATATGTAAACTTATGGCTTTATAAAAATTCACAGCCTTGCCATAAAATTTTAAAGGTGTTTTAAAATGAAAACAAGTAGAACAAGAGAGCATATCATGCTTGTTACATAAATATGTAAGTAAAGTAGGAAAACATCTGGTACAAATATTGATGTGATTTTAAAGTTACTTATTGTTACCCATCCTATATAATAAATGCTCAGCCACCACAACAGTAAGGACTAGAACGACTGCTCGATAAGTCGCTATGAGGTTCACTGACCACCTCTCAGTCCCTCTCTCTGGCCCACAGGCTCCTATTGCTGAATGGTGAACAGGTAACCATAGTGGGTAGTGGCGGCAGGGTCAGACTAGGGATGGGCGAGCTGGAGGAAGATGGCCCTGATCGCAGATTAGCCCTAGGGACCCTTCTCATGCATGTTTTCATGTGCTAGGCCTCTAGTTTTAAATAAAAGAAGAGTCTCAATGTACATATAAATTTAATTCAAATTGTTCTTGATTCACGAACTAAATAATGCATTTGCTCCCTGAAAATGATGTGCAACTGATCATTTTCTGCTGTGAAACAAATGATAACTTTGTGCATATGTCTATGTTTTTTGGCTTACTAGGTAACAGCATTCTACAAATAAATTTATAACTAAAATGAGAACAAATTAATTTTTCAAAGTTAATTGATATATCACAGTTTAGAGACTTAGAAAAATTTTCTTTTTGTAACCAATGCAAGCATAACATTTTAGAAATATTTTCCTTATCCTATATAATAAAAGCCTAATATGCTAAGTGTCCAGTTATCCAGTCATCCATTCCATCAATCAAAGCGAATTATGCTAATGATATGCTAAGGCTGTTCAACCACTCTCTATGATGTGCATTGTCTATCAGGGAGCAGGCAATGGACAGGTTGACCAGTCACTATTATGTGCACTGACCACAGAGGACACACGCTCTGACCGGTAGGTTAGCTTGCTCCTGGAATACAGCTGATAGGGACTGAGTAAGATGGGCTAGACATGCCCTGGAGCCCTTCCACATTCCCTCCCTGGCTGGCCAACCTCCTGCTTCCCTTCCCGGCCCCAATCATGCACTTTTGGGGTCCTTCAGCCTGGCCTGTGCCCTCTTACAATCCAGACTGAATGACGCCCCCTCCCCTTGCCATCCCCGACTTGCATGCACCTGGCCTCTAGACTCTAGAGTAGGGGTGTCGAACTCAATCAGAGAAGGGGCCAAAATCTAAAATCCAGCCTAAATCGCAGGCCGAATGGTTTACTGAACAGTCATAAACTGTCATTGTGATGGCAACGCAGCGGAGTGCAGTGATGACAGCGCGGTGCGGGCCACATTGCAAGGCCTGGCGGGACGGATTTGGCCCGCGGGCCTTGTGTTTGACACATGTGCTCTAGAGAGTGTGTGTGTGTGTGTGTGTGTGTGTGTGTGTGTGTGCGCTCTGTTTTCTGTATGATAATCAAATCTTATTTCTTCTGTATGGAACCTCCTAGACCTAGAATTCTAGAGTTGGAAGGATCCTAGAAATTATTTTGCCCAAGCTAATTTAATGGGTTTGCCAGAATTAGAACCCGAAACTCTGGACTACAAGCTTTTTACTATTGATGCTTATATTTGTGTATTTGTCTTTTTTTAGGTGACTGCACTTCAGGATGAAAAGAATTCACTGGTTTCTGAGAATGCGATGATGAATGAAAAACTTGACCAGTTGGATGGATCTTTTGATGATCCAAACACAATGGTTGCAAAAAAGTTTTTTCATGCACAGTTACAACTAGAGCAATTACAGGAAGAAAACTTCAGGTAGCATTTATAATTGAAATCATTCTATAGAGTCTTATTAAACTGATAGCTAAAAAATCATATCAACAACTAATTACATTATAAAGCATATTTAGGCCACTGATTTAGCTATTGTAAGTGATTCCTGACCTCACAGGGCTTATAGTCCAGTAAGGCAAGTGGGATATATATATAAAAGTGAACCATTCAAAATAACATGTGTTAAGTGCCAAATGAAGGTCATAGGCAAGTTCACTAGGAGTTTAAAGGAGTGATTGCTGAAGCCTCGTGGGAATGGGGTGTTCATTGCTTAGTACAGAGAACTTGATAATAACGGGGGGAAAATGTAAACCTGATACTAAAGAGATGCTTTTGATTTTCATGTTCATCTAACATTTAGAAAACATTGATGGTTTCTTGTGTGCTTGCCACTGAGCCTTGCACTCTTTGGCCTGAGAGCTGGTAATCTAGTTATACTGTATATGCTCCTTTTGTTTCTTTGTTTGGGCATAATTTAAACTTACAAAAAAAAGTTTCAAAAATTGAATAAGTAATCCTTTTATACCTTTCACTCAGATTCAATATTTTACAGATTTCTTTCTATTTATTTAGCACTGTCTCTATATTTTTAAATACTAATATATAAACATATTTTTCCCTGAACTATTTGAGAATAAGTTAGAGACATTCCCTTTATCTCTTATCTGCTTTGGTATGTGTTTTCTTTTCTAAGAATAAGGACATCCTAATATATAAAGAGCGAGGGTCCCTAACGTCCAAAATAACTGAATGCCATGCTGTGTAGTGCATAGCAGGCTCAGGAGGGTGGGGACTGGTGAGCAGGCTGAACTGCTGACCTCTCGGCCCCTCCTTGGTTGAGGGCGCTACTGCAAGCCAGCACTTACTACTGGCACCAACGCAGGTGTGATGTGATTGGTCAGGGAGCCCCATGATCACCTAGCAGAGGGAGGCCTAGGCTACTTGGCCAGTGGCAGTGGGCGGGGCTTCACTCTGCGAGGCTCCTGGACTGTAAGAGGGCACAGGCCAGGCTGTAGGACCCTCCCCACTGCACAGATTTTCTGCACTGGGCTTCTAGTTCTCGTATAAATAACAGTATAGTGAT
Source organism: Pipistrellus kuhlii (assembly GCF_014108245.1). Lineage (NCBI taxonomy): Eukaryota > Metazoa > Chordata > Mammalia > Chiroptera > Vespertilionidae > Pipistrellus > Pipistrellus kuhlii. Next base: position 156,214,274 of record NW_023425515.1, on the reverse strand, counting down.
CAAGTTTAGGAAAATTGGCAATTATGTAATATTATCGAATCCACAGATTCAAATTCCATCAGTTATCTCAATATCTTTTATAGCTATTTTTTCCCCCTGATTCAGAATCTGATTTAGGATCATGCATTGCATTTAGTCTAGATTCTTAATCAATGTACTATAAATCAATTTCTGGCATTTATTTTAATGCTCATATTGTCCCCAGATTTGTACACCCTGTACCCTTTAAATATGTCACTTTTCTTTGAGCATTTTCTCCCATTCTGGCACTACTAGTGTTCCCAACTCATCTCCTTTCCCTTTCCCACCTCTGGAGTCTGCCATTTCTCCAAGTAGCCTGATTCCTTTTAGTGGAGAATGGTATTTAGAAACAAGGATCTATGCTCCATTTTGATTTTTCTATCACTGCTCCTAGGCCACTCTGGTGTACAGAACAAGTAGATGCACTTTCACAGGTTCATACTTGTCCATGTTCACATACTTGTGTATAAACATCTGGATTTATTTGGATGTTTACAGTTATGAAAAATCAGTTTATATTGACCTCTTATTTTAGTCCAGTGACTTTAGGGTTCATTCTGATCTCCATTTTAATATGGTAATTTTCTACTCCAACACCCAGAAACCTGCCTTATATTTTCCTCAGTATATTTACTCAACCCCAAAATACACAGAAAGTAATTTAAGAATTGCTAATGCAAGCTAATAATAGACTTCAGTATGTTTATAGTTCATTTTATACGATAACATTTACATATTGTTAAATGAGTAGATACTGAGTACAATTTGGCATGTTTTAACAAATGCCGACATTTGTGTAAGTCATACTTTTATCATTGGATAAATCATTTCTGTCACTGTGGAGAGTTTCCTTTTGCTTCTTCCCAGTCAGTCCCTACCTCCCAGAGCTATTTACTCTTCTGATTATTTTTCTTTTTTAATATGTTTTATTGATTTTTTACAGAGAGAAAGGGAGAGAGATAGAGAGCTAGAAACGTCGATGAGAGAGAAACATTGACCAGCTGCCTCTTGCACACCCCCAACGGGGATGTGCCCGCAACCAATGTACATGCCCTTGACCGGAATCGAACCTGGGACCTTTCAGTCTGCAGACCGATGCTCTACCACTGAGCCAAACTGGTTATGGCATCTTCTGATTATTTTTCACCGTGGATTCCTTTTCTCTCATATGGAACTCTCCATATAAATTGAATCAGGCAACATGAACTCTTTGGTGACTGATTCCTTTTGTTTATTAGCATGTTTATAAGATTCATGTTGAATGTATCAATAATTCATCATTTTTTATTGTTGAGTATTATTCTATTACTAGAGGCCCGTTGCAGGAAGATTCCTATAAAAATAGGGCTTCATGTGGCCATCTCCACTGCCTCCCTCCCTCCCTCCCATTTCCACTGCCTTGCTTCCTCCCGTCTTCACTGCCTAGCTCCCTTTTCCACTGCTTCATTTCCTTCTATGCAGTCTTCAGTATACTCTTTGCACCTCCATATTTGTTGGGTTAATTTGCATGCTCACTCCTGGTTGGCTGGTGGGTGTAGCGGAGGGACAGTCAATTTGCATGTTTCCCTTTTATTAGTGTAGATATGGAATTATTCCACATTATATCACACTTTCTTTATCCATTTCCTTTATTTTTTATATTTTTATTGATTTCAGAGAGGAAGGGAGAGAGATAGGAATATCAGTGATGACAGAGAATCATCCATCGGCTGCTCCCAATATACCACCCACCTAAGATTGAGCCCAAAACCCAGGCATGTGTCCTAACCAGGAATTGAACCTTGATCTCCTGGTTCATAAGTCAATGCTCAACTGCTGATCCATACTGGCCAGGCTATCCATTTTTCTTTAGATGAACATTTGGTTTTTTAGAAATAAAAAGTAAAAAATAAAAATTTGGACTAATAGAAATAAAGCAGGTATGAACATTGGAATGCAAAAATATTTGTAAATATGTTTTCATTTTTCATTGGGAAATGCATAGAGTGATATTGCTGAGTAGATCAGTGTTTGGTTTTAAAAAAGATTGGCAAAACTTCCAAAGTGGTCATACAATTTTACATCTCCACTGCCTGTGTTTACTGCTGGTTGCTCTAGTTGCTCTGCTGCATATGGTCTTACCAGTCCTCTTAATTATAGCTATTTCACAGAATATGTTAGGGATATCTAATTGTGGCTTTAATTGGCATTTTCCTGATAACTAATGATGGGTTAAGCCCTTTTTCATGTGCTTATTGGCAATATATCATAATTATGTGAATTATCTCTTCACACAGAAAGCTTATTTTTAAAAAATTGGCTGTCTTATTTTAATTATAGGAGTTTTAAAAATTCAGGATGTAAATCCTTTGTCAGATATATGTAATATTTCACCCATTCTGTGGCTTGCCTTTTCCTTTTTAAATAGTATCTATAAAGGTCCTTGACTTAGAAGAAGTCTCATTTATTAAAATTTTAAGATTGTTGCTTTTTGTGTTCTGTCCAAGAAATCTTTGTCGTGATGATAGTCTCTAGTATTTTCTCCGGGAACTTCATGGTTTTATCTTTTACATGTAGGTCTGTGGTTCATCTTGAATTGATTTTTTAAAATATTGTGAGGTGATCAGGTCAAGTTTTATTTTTATTATGCGTATGAGTACCTACTTGTTCCAATATCATCAGTTGAAATCATTTTTATTTTGCTTCGACACCTTGGTGTAAAAAGATCTAAACAAAATTTGAGTTATTTTCTGGACTTAAAGTTCTTTTTTATTGGTGGGTTTGTCAGCTAGTCAATTTCTGTTAAAAATACTTTTTGTGATTTTGACTGTATATAATTGATATCTTAATTATATTGAGAATTTCTATGAATATGGCATATTTATTTAAGTCTTTAATTTCTCTCAGCAATGCTGTGTTTCCATAATTGAAATCTTACATGTCTTATTAACTTTATTTCAAGTATTTTATATTGTTGATGCTATTACAAATAAACTTTAAAAATTACTCTGAAAAGTTGCTTTTTACATTATTAGTTTTATATGTATTCTTTATTTCTTGCCTTATACTTTTAATTCAATTTGTTCTTTTTCTAGCCTCTTAAGGTTGAGTCGTAGATGATTAATTTTAAAATTTTCATTTCTAATATAAGTCTTTAAAACTATAAATTTTCCTTTAAGCACTGTTTTAGCTGTGTTCCCAAAACTTGTTTGGCTGTATTTTTGTTGTTATTAAGTTTGAAATATTTTCTAATTTCCTTTATCATTTCTTCCTTGACTCATGGGTTATTTAAAAATGTGTTGTGTAATTTCTCAATATTTAAGGCTTTTTTAGATTTCTAACTTTAAATATATATATATATATATATATATATATATATATATATATACACTTATTTATTTCAGAGACAAAGGGAGAGGAAAAGAGAGATAGAAATATCAATGATGAGAGAGAATCATTAATAGGCTGCTCCTTCATGTTCCACACTGGGGATCGAGCCCACAATTCGGGCATATGCCTTGACCAGGAATCAAACCGCAATTTCCTAGTTCAGGGATCTGCAACTTTAAGACATAAAGAGCCACTTGGGCCCGTTTCTGAAGGAAAAAAAAACTGGGAACCGCAAAACCATTGCGACATTTAAAACAAATATAACACTACATATATTGTTTCTTACCTTAATGCTATATACCGGATCGTGCAGTTAGCTGTCAGTCTGAAGAAAAAAAGGACTTTTTCACTTAACAATGTAAAATATATTTTTGCAAATTAATAGCTAATTAAAATATTTAATTTACCTGGTTAATGGGATTTTTGCTCCTGAACCTCAGTGCACAGTGTCAGCACATCAGGGCTGTAAGACGTTACCTTCATTTTCACACAGGCTTGCAAGTTGTTGGAGCCGCAGTAAAGCTTCAAAAGAGCCGCATGCGGCTCTGGAGCCGTAGGACCTAGTTCATAGATCGACACTCAACCTCTGAGCCATGCTGGCTGGGCCTAGGTTTCTTATTGTGACTGATTTCTGATTTAATTTTTTTTTTTTTTTTTTGTCATTAGAGAACATATTCCATGAAATCTCAGTCTTATATTTTTTATCTTTTTTTTATTGTTCATCATGTTTTGGTGTGGTCACTATTCCATGTGTACTTACAAATAATGTGTGTTCTGTAGTTTTTGACTGATGTTTTATAAATGTCAGTTAAATCAAGCTGGTTAATAGTGTTATCCAGATCTTGTCTACATTTTTACTGATATTTTTGTTTAGTTCTATCATTTACTGGAGACTGGTGTTTAAAATTTTCAACAATGACTATGGGTTTGTGGATTTCTAATTTTGATTTTGTCAGTTTTACTTCATGTATGTGAAAACTCTGTTTTTAGGTATACATACTTTTATATGTATTTCTAATGAATTATGCCTTTTATAATTAAGAAGTATTTATCTTTGGTAATGCCTTTTGTCTTAAAATTTATTGTTTAATAGTAACATAATCACCCCAGCTTTCTCTTACTATTTGCATGATTTTTTTAAATCTTTTTACATTTATTTGTGTCTTTATGTTTAATATATCTTTTGTAATTAGGATTGATGCATTTAGTCCCTTTGCTTTCATGTAATTTTTGATATGGTTATATTTAAGTCTGTCTATCAATATGTCATTTTTAGTTTTCATGTCTATTCTTTTGTGTGTTTATTTCTTCCTTTCCTGCATTTTTGGGGGATTGGTCAACTAATTTTTTAATATTTCATTTTAATCACTGTATTGTCACTTTAGTTTTTGTTGTTACAGTAGGGCTTGAAGTATTGTTAATTTCCCAGTCTACAAAGAGTTAATATTTTGCTACTTTATATGCTATGTGTATTTTTGAGTAATTTTAATATATATCTATACATTCTCTTCATCTTTTCAAATTAAATTCTTGTTTGGACTAGAGATAACCAAACACAAATGTTTCAGAAGTGAAAATGAAAATTCAGAACATCATTTACTTCTCAAGTCTATTTGAAAAGCAAAAACTCAAAGTATCTTCTTTAGTTTTTCTTCTTTGAATTTGGTATTTAAAATAATGTAGATGTAAGTCTTGTTAACCTCAAGTCTCAGTGAGAAAGTAAATGATGGAAATTGAATTATTAATATCTAATTTGTTTCCTTTATGCAAGGCTTGAAGCTGCAAAAGATGATTACCGTGTTCACTGTGAAGAACTTGAAAAGCAACTAATTGAATTTCAGCATAGGAATGATGAACTGACTAGTCTTGCTGAGGAAACAAGAGCCCTGAAAGATGAAATTGATGTTCTTAGGTATGGCATGTCTCAGTAGGATTGTCACTTCTGAGTTATTACTTTCATTTCAGTATTCCATATTTTAATCAGTGATTCTTAGAGTTACCCCTATGTATCACGTGTTTATCAATTTTTATCCAAGCTCCTAGTCTTTAAGACTTGTTGATAATAATTGCAACTTAAAGATAATTTTCAATTCTTCTTAGGACAATTTTACATTAGAACCAACAAGCCTAAATAAAAAGATAACTTCTTTCTTAAAAGTTTGTAAGTTACTTTTATCTTTACCTCTATCTTCTCATTAGTTTATCCTGTTGAATTTTTATGTAAGGAAATGCACACTGTCTCAATTCATATTTTGGTATTTGCTAACATAAATAAATACAGACAAGAATGCTGAGATTTATTTCAGGATCACCTCAGCGTTCTCTTTAATTGTATTTGACAATATAAAATTTATAGTTAGCTTTGGTTTATAAAATGTTGTTCAAATAAATAGACTATCCACATGCTATTTATAGTTTCTGTTACATTTTCTTAGCCATTTTGGTATAGTTTTGAATGTCCATTTGAAACAAAATCCTTATAACCATTTATTTGAACCTGTACCTGAGAGTGAAGTGATTTGGTTTGCTTGTTTATTTTTGCTCTGGCTCAATTGGTCAGGTAAACACAATTCTAAAGGGAAGTGCTTTACAAGACAAAGTGTAAGTTGAATTAACACCCAAAGCATATAAGTGATATAAAATAAATAAAACTACACTAAATGTTATTTATGCACAAAGCACAATTGGTCCATAATATATAGAGTAGCTCAGAATTGTTCGATTATATTTATAAAACCATTCTTTGTATACAGCATGCAAGTTATTGGAACAGTTTTATTATTTAGTGTGTCAAATTTGAAACCTTTAAAAAAAAAAAAAAAAAGCCTTTGCAACAAAAAGGCTGAATTATAGATAGTGTTATGCCTGAGTCTGGTTCCAAAGTTCTCACAGTTTATTATTTCTCTCTCTTTTCTTTTTTTGCCAATCGAGAGTTTATTTGAAAGACTCTTTTTTTCAGCCAAAAGGAAATGATGTGTATTTGCTAGTTTCCACACAGTAATGTTTAGTCTTTATCATTTAGGACTACCTCTGATAAAGCAAATAAGCTGGAATCCACAGTTGAGATATATCGTCAAAAGCTACAAGATCTGAATGACCTTCGGAAGCAGGTGAAAACGTTGCAGGAAACAAACATGATGTATATGCACAATACAGTCAGCTTAGAAGAAGAATTAAAGAAGGCAAATGCAGCACGTACGCAATTAGAAACATACAAGAGACAGGTAAAATATATATCTTAATTTTTTTAATCATTAAAATCTAAAGACCTGAACTTTGTTATTCCATTTGCAAAGAAGTAAAGAAACATTGCTTATAGTAAACTGAAGTTATGATAAATTTCTTCTATGTATAATTTTAGTTCAAGGGTTGATTATTGAGTTTGAATTATCTAGGTCTTTTTTTTTTTTTTATTGGATCTGAGTATATATTTTATTAGATAATTTTTTGTTTTTGTTTTTTTTTTAAGATTTCTGGTAACCAGTGATAAAAGCCTAGATAATGGAACTATAACCTAAAATATTCTATTTTGTTATTTATCATCCAACCTATGCTATTTCCATAAATCTTTAGACTTAGAATGTAATCTTACTATAATTTTATTTACAATCAGTTTTTCATCTATTGAGTTCTGAAATCAGATGATCATTATCTTATATTCTTGTGTTTTACTTTTGTTTCTGACAAAAGGTTCAGGATCTACACAGTAAACTTTCCTCTGAATCCAAAAGGGCAGACACACTATCATTTGAAATGAAGAGGCTTGAAGAAAAACATGAAGCTTTACTTAAGGAAAAAGAGGTAAACATTACTATAATTGATAAATAATGTCTGTTTGCTTTTAGTTTTCATGTGATCCTTGCTGTTCTAAGAATAGAAGTGAAACAAATCAGTTCTCCTGTCTTTCTTCAAATTGAAGTTGTTGATGTAACAGAAAGTCTTGTAAAAATTCTTCATGCAGTTTTGATAGTTTTCTTCACAAGGAAGATCAAATGACAGAGCAGAGGTCATATGTCTTAATTTAATGTTATTCAACTCAGGACTATCAACTCTTTGAAAGTGAGGACTGTAGATGCAGTTTTTAGCAGCTTTATTAAGATACTAGGAGTCTGATGCACAAAATTCGTGCACTGGGGAGTGGTCCCTTAGCCCAGTCTGCCCCTCTCACATCCTGGGAGCCCTCAGGGGATGTCCTATGGATGGCTTAAGCCCACTCCCCATTGGGAGCAGACCTAAGCCGCAGTCTGGCCTCCCTTTGCTTGAGGTGACCGGGCTGATCAGGGGAAGGTGCCAACCCCATCACCCCACTGCTGTAGCCACTGCTAGTCACCACTGCCGCCAAGGTATTTTGATCAACATGGACTCCAGACCCTTCACCATGAAAAAAATAACAACTTTCTTTAAGCATTTTCAAGATGTGTCTTTCATAGGATGTGACATTTCTTTTTCTTTAACTCTCTATCCCACTCCCTTCCTCTGTAAAAACTCAATAAAATATATTTATTGAGTTTTTACAGAGGAAGGGAGTGGGATAGAGAGTTAGAAACATTGATGAGAGAGAAACATCTATCATCTGCCTCCTGCACACTTCCTACTGGGTATGTGCCTGCAACCAAGGTACATGCCCTTGACTGGAATCGAACCTGGGACCCTTGAGTCTGCAGGCCAATACTCTATCCAATGAGCCAAACCAGTTAGGGCAGATATGACATTTCTTTATTTTTCTTTTTATCCTCACCTGAGGATATGTTTCCATTGATATTTTCCCCTTCTCTCCAATCCCAGGCTCAGCCTCTTCCCAAGCCTAAAGCCTCCACCCCAGGCTATAGGCTTGGGAAGGGGTCCCCTCATCCCCTGCACCTCCAATTGTAGGTTTGACCCCTTCCTAAGCCTATAGCCTCCACCCCAAGATTTAGGCTTGGGAAGGGGTCCCCACCCCCCACCCCACCGGAACCTCCAGTCACAGGCTCGGCCCCTTTCCAACCCTAAAGCCTCCATCTCAGGCTTTAGGTTTGGAAAGGAGTTCCCCACCTGCACCTCCGATCACAGGCTCAGCCCCTTCCCAAGCCTAAAGCCTCCACCCCACTGCTCCCGCAGCCACCTCCGCCACCATCTCCACAGCTGTGCGCTCCGCCCCGCACACGCTGCCAGTGCTTTTCCCTCCAGCAGCCAAAGCCACCTTGCTTTCCACTTTACCTCCCTCTTCCTTCTATGCTGTCTTCTGACTTCACTCCCCCCTCCGTGTATGTAAATTAACTGCCATCTTTGTTGGGTTAATTTGCATATTTGCTCTGATTAGCTGGTGGGTGTGGTGTGTAGTGGAGTGATGGTTAATTTGCATGTTACTCTATTATTAGGTTAGATTAGAAGCCCAGTGCATGAAATTTGTGCATTCGGCGGGGAAGGGGTCCCTCAGCCCATCTTGAGTGCTGCTACAGAGGCAGGAGAAGCTCCTGCCACCATTGCTGCGCTTGCCAGCTGTGAGCCTGGCTTCTGGCTGAGTGGTGTTTCCTCTGTGGGAGCCCACTGTCCACCAGAGGGCAGCTCCTGTGTTGAGTGCCTGCCTCCTGGTGCTCAGTCCCTGCATCATAGAGAATGGTTGTTCCACTGTTCAGTTAATTTGGACATTAGCCTTTTATTATATAAGAAAATTTATATACCATAAATTTTATCAACTTACAGTATGCAGTTCAGTGAGATTTAGTATATTCACAGAGTTGTGCAACTGACACCACAATCACATTTTAGAACACTGTCAACACTCCAGAAAGAGCCTTATCCCTTAGTGGTTATTCTGCATTTTGATCCCCCTCACCCCATCTGTTGCAATCAGTAATCTCTCTCTATAGATTTGCCTAGACTATCTAAAATATGTAATCATACACTTGGTGGTCTTGTGACTTGGTTCCATAGTTAGCATAATGTTTTCAAGGTTCATCCATGTCATAGCATATATCAGTGCTTCAATTTTACTGCTGAGTAATACTCCATTGTATGGATATACGACACTTGAATTATCTGTTCATCAGGTTATGGTCTTTTGGGCTATTTCTACTTTTTCATTATTAAACAGAAAATGTGGCCATGAACATTTACATGCAAGTTTTTTATTTGGACATATGTTTTCATTTTTTTAGTATGGAATGGTATTGTTTGGTCATATGATAACCAATGTTTAACTGTTTAAAGAACTAGACTGTTTTCTAAAGTGGATGAACCATTTTTACTCCCACCAGCAATTTTTGAAGGTTCCAGTTTGTACACATCCTTACCAATACTTAATATTTTTACCTTTAATTATTCCCTAGGTATGAAGTGATATGTCATTGTGGGTTTGATCTGTAGGTTCCTAATGACTAATGATGTTGTGCATCTTTTCCTGTGCTTATTGGCCATTTGAATATCTCCCTTGGAGAAATGTCTCTTCATACTTCTTTCTCATGTTTGATTTAGATTATTTGCTTTATAATTATTGATTTTTAAATTTCTTTATATATTCTAGATACATATCCTTGTCAGATATATGACTTACAAATATTTTTCTCCTATTCTGCACATTATCTTCTCACTTTCTTGATGTTACTGTTTACCAAATTTTTATTTGATGAAGTCACAATTATCTTTTTCCCCCCCTCTTGTTATTTGTGCTTTTGTGGGCAGTGTTTCTGTAAAAGCATTGAATAATTTGAGGATATAAAGATTTACTCCTGTGTTTTCTTTTAGGTGTTTTATATTTTTTGGTTTTATATTTAGTCTGATCAATTTTGAGTTAATTTTTGTATATGGTGTAAGTGTCTTAGCATGATTTGTTGACATGACTGTTCTTTCCTCCATTGAATTGTTTTGGTACTCCTGTTAAAAATCAATTGGCCATGAGACTGTAATGATGGATACATTATACATTTGTCAAAACTCATAAAAGTAAAGCAAGGTGAACCTTAATGTGTAAACTGTAACCATTAGTTAATAATAATAGTGTATCAATATAGGTTCATTTGTTCTTATAAGTAACTATACTAATGCAAGATGCTAATGAGGGAAACTAGGCAGTGTAGGAGTGGGAGAAGAAGGGATATATTAGCTACTGAATTTTAGGGAGCAAAATTGATATCTATTAATTGATTATTAAAAGTAAAAATAATTTGACCATAAATGTAAGAGTTTTATTTCCTGGACTTTATTTGTCACTGATTTTATGTCTAGCTTGATGCTAGTACCACTAAGTTTTAAAATTGGCAAGTATGAGCTCTTCAAGTTTGTTCTTTTTAAAGATGGGATTGTTTGAATCTGTAGATGAATTTAGAAACATTGCCACCTTAATGGTATTATCATCTTTAAATGTTAGATCACATTCTATTTATTTTGGTTTTTAGCTTCTTTCAACAATGTTTTATAGTTTTTATTATATAAGATTTAGACTTTAAAAATTTTTATTTCTGAGTGTTTTGTTATTTTTGTTGCTATTATAAGTGAAACTAGATGCCCAATGCACGAAATTTGTTCTCAGCGGGGAAGGGGGAATGTCCCTGAGCCTGGCCTGTGCCCTCTCACAATCTCATTCCTAACTGCCTGTCTGCTCACTCCTTACCACTTGGCTCACTGCTACTTAGCACTGCTGCAGAGGCGAGAGAGGCACCCACCACCACCACCGCTGCACTTGCCAGCCGTGAACCTGGCTTCAGTCTAAATGGCACTCCTGCTGGGGGAGCGCTCTGACCAGGGGTCAGCTCCTGTGTTGAGTGTCTGCACCCTGGTGGTCTGTGTGCATCATAGTGACTGGTCATTCTGGTCATTTTGGTAATTCTGCCTTAATGGTCACTGGACTTATATACACACACACACACACACACACACACATACATACACACACACACACATACACACATATATATACATTTTTTATTTTCTATTGCTAATGTATAGCAATTTTATATTAACTTGTATATTAATATTACATATTAATTGTATATTAATATTGCATTTTGTATATGAATTCATTTTGTATATTAATATTGCATTTTGTATATTAATATTGCAAATTGTATATTAATATTGCATTTTGCAATCTTGTGGAATTCACTTCATATTTCTAATGGTTTTATAGGGTTCTCTAGGATTTTCTAGATAAAAGGTCAGGACATTGCAGAGGAATAGTTTTATTTCTTGCTTTTCACTTTGAATGCCTTTTTCTTTTTCTTGTCAAATTGTCTGGCCAGAAACTTAAGTACTATGTTGAATAGAAGTGTCAAGAGTGGCCATCATTCTTTTGGTTCTAATATTAGGGAGAAAGCATCCATTCTTTCACCATTATGTACATTTTAGCCATGTGTTTTTTTTATTGCTGTTGTTTTGTTTTGTAGATAACGATTTATGAAGTTGAGGAAATTTTTTATTGCATATTCTTATCATGAAAGGGTATTAGAATTTGTCATATGCTTTTTCTGGTTCATTGAGATATATGATTTTTGTCTTTTGCATTAATGTGGTTATTTAGTAGTGTGGTTAGTAATTGCAATGATTTTAAGATATTAAGCCACAAATTCATACTTCCAGGATGCTACTTACCACTTTTTCAGTAAAGTTTCACACCAGTGATAAAAATAAATAAATAATTCTCTAGCATCTTTTACACATAAAACTATATTCTGTGTACTTGACAAACATTATTTTATTTGTTGCTCAAAACACCTTTGAAAGGATTTGTATATGTCAGTATTTCTGTTTTGATAATGAGGATACTAAAGCCAGAGAGCCACATCTCTTGCCGTAGATAATATAGCTAGGAAGGAGTGAAAATGGAATTCAAGCCACAATCTATTTGCCTCCAAACTCCATGCTTTTTTTTATTATTATTATTCTGCAGTTGTATATTCGTACTATGTTGCATAATTTCATTCGTTAGGTTCAGAGACAAGCTATGTAATAAGGGAAACTCAAGCTTTGTGTTATACAAAAACTATGTAGTTATATAATTTATACAAGAGAAAATTACTCCTAAGCACTAAAACTAAAACATTGCCATTTTAAATTAAGCAACAATTATCAAATTAACTTAAAATAAATTATATAAGTATACAGTATACCACCTGTGGGCATAAATAAAAATTTTGCTTCTATGAACAATTCTTTTTAGAGACTAATAGAGCAGCGTGATACACTGAAAGAAACAAATGAAGAGCTTCGATGTTCACAAGTACAACAGGATCACCTAAACCAAACAGGTAAATTTTGTTGAATTCAGAAACTTTTTTTTTTTTAATGGTAGAGATATTGAAATAATCATCAATTTTGTTGTTGCTATTTAGATGCATCTACTGCCAAAAGTTATGAGAATCTTGCTGCTGAGATTATGCCAGTGGAATATAGGTAAATTTGTTTTTATTAATTTATAATCTATACTTAATATTAGAAATATGATGTCTTTTTTTGTTGTTGTTAGTCCTCGTCCAAGGATCTTTTTTCCATTGGTTTTTAGAGAGAGTGAAAAGGAGGGAGGGAAGACAGAAGGAAGGGAGAGAGACACACATGTATTGGTTGCCTCTTGCACTCATTCCAACTAGGTGCAGATTGAACCGCAATGTAGGTACATGCCCTTGACTGAAAATTGAACCCTCAGCCCTTTGGTGCTCAGGCCAACACTGCATCCATTGAGCAACACCAGCCAGCGCTGCTTAAGCTTTCTAAGTCAGCTTGTTATTGCTACTATAGCAGTTTCAAATTTATCATAAGTAAAATTTCACAACCTAACTGACTGACATGTTCTAGTTTTTATAATATGACACTTTATTGTGTTTAACTTTTTTTCCTTATTCTGAACCTCTATGGAAAATCTTAATACATGGCATTCAAATCCAGATGGTCAAAAGAAAAGGACAGGAGTTGTCAATAATAGAAGGAGGATTAAGTAGACATTAAAATACAAATTTAGAGGTTCCTCTTGACCCATCTTTTATCTTAGGTTTTATTGCTATGTTTAGTTAGACATTTGACTATTTTTGTGGTATTTTTATGTTTTTCTTTTCCTTCCTTTTGTAACAGCTGTATTTATTCAGTACTGTAAACTCTATACTTTATTTAAATGGCTTTATTGAGTTTCACCTATTTAAAGTTGTAGAATTTAGTGGGTTTTAGTCTAGTCATGAACTGTGCAACAATTAATGCTATAAATTTTCACAACATTTTTATTCCTCCAAAAGATACCTTTACATAAATAGCAGTTATTCCCCACTCCTACCTCTCATCTATGTCCATCCCCAGGCAAGCAGTTATGTACTTTTGTCTCTGTTGATTTGCCTGTAATGGATATTTTATATACATGGAATCCTACAATATGTGGCCTTTTGTGACTGGCTTCTTTTACTAAGCATAATGTTTACAAAGTTGTTGATTTTTATTTCAGTTTTTGGTCATGCTAACCAGAAATCATTTGTAATTTTTAATTATTAATATGTAGTGTATTAATATTTTTAAGTGGCCATATGAACCTATTTTTTAAAGTTTAATATAGTGCTAGCAATCAGAAGAATAAAAGTTGAGATTGATAGTGGTTACTTTGAGGGAATGGGACTTAGGAGGGGAGCAGGTAGGCCTTCATTGTTTATTTTCATTTTTAAATATATTTTTATTGTTGATAGTTACTTTTTTATTTAATACTAGAGGCCTGGTGCACAAAATTCATACATGGGTAGGGTCCGTAGGCCTGGCCAGCAATCAGGGCCAATCAGAGACTTCCTTTCCCAGGCTGCCAGCTGTTGGCTGGGGCCTTCTTTTCCTTGACTGCAATCTGGGGCCTTCCTTCATTCCACACTGCCTCCTGGTGTTCATCAAATGGCATAGTGAGTGGTTGATCTCCCGAAGGGAAATTTGCATATTAGCCTTTTATTATATAAGGTCGTTTCTTTCATTTGTATTTTAAAAACTTGTCTTTAATAGTTTTTTCTCTAAAAACAAAAATATCTAGAGATAGTCATATGACTGCAATTATCACAAAAGTGTATTTAAAAATTGTATGCCAACTGTGGTTTCTTAAATCTGTTGCTTTTGTTGTACATGGTTTTTAAGGATATACTCTATGTTAGCTTTGGTAAATAGTTTCTAAATTATAAAAATTCATATTATCTCAGGAATTTGCATAGTCATATAACAATATGTAGAATAATCTTACATCTTTAAAATATTTACTAATTGTTTTTGAGACATAGTCTTATACATAGCTTTTTATTTAATAACATTCAGAAGCTTTAGTAACATTTTAAAATGACAGCTATTGAGTTGCCAGGCATTTCCCTTTTTAGAAAGTTAAGAATGTAATACTTCTTACACTTAAAACAATTTAAAACAAATTTTACTTGTCAACATCAGGGAGGTGTTTATTCGATTGCAACATGAAAATAAGATGCTTCGCCTGCAGCAGGAAGGTACTGAGAACCAGCGCATTGAAGAACTTCAGGAGCAGCTAGAACAGAAGAACCGCAAGATGAACGAACTGGAAACCGAGCACAGGTGACATACTCCTTCACAGTGAACACGTCATGGTGATTTAATTACCAACCACAAAATCTTGGTTCACAAAAGTGGCAATTAACATAATTAGGATTTTTAGAAGAAGATTAATTTTTGTTGTTTTTAGTCTCATACTACTTTTAGCAGATTCTGTTAACCAGATTGCTTATCCTTGAATTTTGTTTGCTTATCTTCACTATTTAGAGAAAATATAACAAATGAATAGATGGCAACCTGGCTTTCTACTGCAGACTGGTGCAGAGATGGGACATAGATTGTGGAGTCAAATTTGAATCCCAATTCTTCTTAAAGTTATTAATTATTTGGTTCTAAGCAACTTACTTAAATACACACTTAGTGTCCTCAACTATAAATTGGAGGTGATACCTATTTACAGGTTATGAGGATTACAGCAAATGTTTTACTTATTTAATACCAATGAGGGGCGTTCAAATATATTATTAAAAAAAACTAGAGGCCTGGTACATGAATTTGTGCATGGATGGGGTCTGGCCGGCCCACTCTGATGGGAACCAATCAGGGAGATGGGATGCGAGAGGTTGGCCATCAGCCCCGTCCCCAATTGGGAGGGGCAATCAGGGGCGGGGCCAGCTGAGAGTGGGCTGTGGGTGGTTGGCGGGGCTGGGCCAGTTGGGGGAGGGGCCCCAGGAGGTTGGTGGGGCCAAACAGGGCCCCCACTGGGCTAGTTGGTTGCCACAGTGTGCATCATAGTGACCAGTTGTTCTGGTCATTCTGCCGTTCCAGTTGCTTGGCTTTTATATATGTGGTTATGACATTTAATATAGTGGTTACTGTATGCCAGGCACATTACTAAGCACATTTTGGTATTAACTCAGTAAATCCTCATAATAACTTTATGAAATAATAAGTATGATTACCACTGTTTTATGGGTAGGGAAGTGAAGTACAAGGAGATTAAATGTCTTTCCCAGAGTTATACAGCTGGTAAATTCTGGATCCGACCTTGACCCTCTGTCAATCTGATTTCTGAATCTGTGCTTTAACCACTATGCTAACATTCTCTTTATAAATAGCACTAGTGGCCTGGTGGGGAGTGGGCCTAAGGCGTTAGTCAAACATCCTTAGCACTGCCACAGAGGTGGGAGAGGCTCCTGCCAACGCTGTTGGGCTCATCAGCTGTGAGCCTGGCTTCTGGCTATTGGTGCTCCCCCTGTCGAAGTGCACTGACCACAGGGGGCAGCTCCTGGGTTGAGCATCTGTCCCTTAGTGGTCAGTGCGTGTCATAGTGACCGGTCATTACAGTCATTCTGCCGTTAGGGTCAATTTGCATATTATCCTTTTATTATATAGGACTAGTGGCCCGGTGCATGAAATTTGTGCATGGTGGGGGCTATGTCCCGGATCTGGGTGGGTGTTCCTTTGGGGCATGGGGTAGCCTGGTGAGGAGCCTGTGTTGGTTTGCAGGCTGGCCATGCCCACATGGGGTGAGGGTCCCCGCTGGGGTGGCATGGCAAGCCTAGATATGGGGCTCAGGGCCGTTTTCAAGCTGGCCACACCCCTTCAGGGTGTGGGTCCTGCTGGGGTGCCTGGCCAGCCTGGGTGAGGGGCTGAGGGCTGTTTGCAGGCTGGTCAAGCCCCCCAGCAAACCACGATCCCAGCCCCTCTTGTTCCTCTCCCCCAGCCATTCCTTCGTTGAGTGATGGCCAGGGCAGGCGGGAAGCTTGGCTTCCTCTGTCGCCAGGGGAAATCCAATCCTCCTGCTCTAGCTCTGTGACCGCTGCCATCTTTGTTGGGTTAATTTGCATTCTCACTTGATTAGCTGGTGGGCGTAGCAGAGTGAAGGTCAATTTGCATGTTGCTCTTTAATTATTGTAGATACTTGGAGTGAAGGTATTTAAATGTACTTGACCAACCTTCACTGGGTTTTAGAAACCATAGGAATCTGAGACAATTGAACCTTGTCTCTCATACTTGTATGCACACATTACATCAGCTGTGGTAAAATGAAGAATGCATTTTGGCTTTCTAAAGTGACCATTAAATATTACTATCTGACACAGTTTAATAGCAATTGACACTGGATATAGTAATTTTTAGCTTTTAGAAAGTTAATATAGGAAACTAGATATATCAATAGGTAATTATTATATTATGTGATAAATCTACACTAATAAAGAGAAACATGGTAATTGACTGTACCTTTGCAATGCCCACCAGCCAATCAGGAGTGAATATACAAATTAACCCAAGAAAGATGGCAGGTTAATTTGCATACGCAAGCGCTGAGTGGCTGGGGTTGGGGCGGGACATTTGCATCATCGCTGGAGTGATGACACAGGTGTTTCTTACCACCCCAGCAGCTCCGTGCCTCTGGGCAGCATGGGAAGGCAGAAAGGCCACTCTGGGCCGGAGTGAAAAGGCGGTCCCAGCCATAGTGAAGGCAGTGCTGGCAGCCAGAGGAAGTAAGGCCCATTCTTGCATGAATCTTCATGCATCGGGCCTCTAGTGTGTGTGTGTGTGTTTGTGTGTGTGTGTGTGTATAGCAAAATTAAACTAGTTTTCTTGTTTTTATTAGTAAGTACAGTGTAGAAATGTTGTATTTTTACTACTGACACATAAAATACCCTAAATTTTTAGATGTGGGTAAATATGCTTTCAGGATAAAAATGTCTTCTTTTATTAAATACTAGAGGCCCAGTGCACGAAATACGTGCATAGGGATGTGTGTTCCTCAGCTCAGCTTGCACCCTCTCCAATCTGCCCATTTAAGTAGGATCAGGCCCTTTCACAATCCAGGACTGCTGGATCCCAACTGCTCGCCTGCCTGCCTTCCTTCCTGATTGCCTCTTATGGCTTCTGCCTGCCAGCCTAACTGCTCCCCTGCCAGCCTGATTGCCCCCAACTGCCCTTCCCTAAAGGCCTGGGTCCCCCCAACTGCTCTTCCCTGCAGGCCCAGTTGCCCTCAACTTCCCTCTCTTGCAGGCCTGGTCCTTCCCAACTGCCCTCCCCTGCTGGCCATCTTGGGGTGGCCATCTTGTGTGTTGGAGTGATAGTCAATTTGCATATTACTCTTTTATTAGATAGGGTAGAGGCCTAGTGCAAGGGTGGGGGCCAGCTGGTTTGCCCTGAAGGGTTTCCTGGATTAGGGTGGGGGTTCCCTTAGGGCATGGCGTAGCATGGGTGAGGGACCACTGGTGGTTTGCAGGCCTGCCATGCACCCCTGGTGACCCAAGCAGAGGCCCTGGTATCTGTGATTTATTTATCTTCTATAGTTGAAACTTTGTAGCCTTGAGTGGAGGCCAGGCCAGCCAGGAAGCTTGGCTTCTTCCATTGCTGAGGGAAATCCAAGCCTCCTACTCCCTCTAGCTCTGTGGCCACTGCCATTTTTGTTGGAATTTATTTACCTTCTATAATTGAAACTTTGTAGCATTGAGCAGAGGCCAGTGCCGGCCAGAGCGGGCGGGAAGCTTGGCTTCCTCAATTGCTGGGGAAACCCAAGCATCCTGCTCACTGCATGGCCACAGCCATCTTGGTTGGGTTAATTTGCATACTTGCTCCTGATTGGTTGGTGGGTGTTGTAGGAACACACATTACAACTCCAGTTGCAAGTGTTCTCCCACAACCCGCATGGTTCAGGGTTCAGGTTCAGGGTTTGGGTTGTGGAGGAGGCTGCACACAAATGAAAGAGACTAGAAAGTATTAATTTGGTGATATTGGGGGCTAGATGGAAGCCCACCTCAAAGGGGAGGACTCCCTCCCCCCTCTGGCCTTGCTATCCCTTTTATTAAGGTTTGGGATCCACTCATAGCCAGTAGTAGCCAATCAGCAAGAATTTACTTAAGACTAAAATGTGGGAGTTGCTTTAGCTACCATTGTCTCAATTAGACAGTGAGTGGTTAGCTCTGACCTTTCAGAGCTTCAAGGTTGGCCAGCCTTCCAGGTTCCTTGACCACACCTCTCTGCTAGTGAGGACAATGGGTGGCTTCCGTCAGGGTGTGACTTGTGGGCATAGTGGAGGTATGGTTGATTTACATGTTTCTCTTTTATTAGTGTAGATATCCTTGTAAGTAGTCTCCTATATACTGTATACTATACCTAGCCACAGAACATTGTTCAGCATCTGTTTGTTGCCATTAAATACATAGTTTGAATTAAATTGCATAAATGCATCTTTTTTAGATCCTTAACTACTTTGATTTTCAATACAAATAAACATATATAACTCATCTTAAAATAGGCTGAGCAAAGAGCGTATTCAAGAATTGCAGCAGCAGATTGAAGACCTCCAGAAGTCTTTACAGGAGCAAGGCTCCAAGTCTGAAGGAGAAAGTGTAAGTACCTGAAAAATTGTGGTGATTCTGTTCTTTGGCCTCTCTGTTAGGTCCTGATGACCAAATTAACCTTGTATTTGAAAGTGCTACCCTTTATCATTGATGACACCCTTAAATACCGTATATATTTGCATAACAGATGCAGTAATTTTGCCAATTTGGAACCTGTAAATTGATCAGATGTATTGGAAGGTGATTTCTATCTGTCCTACTTCAACAACTAATACTGTGTTCATAGCAATTCCTGACTGAGACCTGCTGCAGTTGAGGCCTTCCCAGTTCTCCTGGGAACCCAACAGGGCTGGCCTGAAAAAAAGTCTAGTGAGAGAAAGCATCAGCTAGAAATGAGGAAAACTTTTAATAAGAAAAAGGAGAATGAGAAAATGATTTCTACCAAAAGAGCAGTTATGAAGTGATTTATACCAACCTCCAAAGGACAGAAACCTTAATGAAGTCTTGAAGACATTGCCCCCTTCCATTCTAGCTCATGACCTTGCCATTTCTAATGGATTTTGATAGCATATATTTTGAGAGCGAAAATAAGAGAACTTGGAAAAAGAACTAAAAAAGATCAAACAACTCGGCCAGTGTGTCTCAGTGGTTGAGTATTTATTCATGAACCAGGAGGTCATGGTTAGATTCCCGGTCATGGCACATGCCTGGGTTGCAGTCTACATCCCATTGCGGGTTGTGCAGGAGACAGCTGATCAATGATTATCTTTCATCATTGATGTTTCTAACTCTCTGTCTCCCTTCCTTTCTCTCAAATCATTTTTTTTTAAATAAAAGATCAAACTGCCTAAATATACTTAGCAGTGTTCCTATAGTTGGATCTCTATATATAGAAAGGAAAAAAGAAGTAACAATTGAGGGAGGAATGCATTTAACTAAAACAACAGCAAAAAGATAGGGCTAATTGTAGATATTGATTAGATCGAGTGTTATGTAGATATTGATTAGATGGAGTGTTAGGTGATTCTACCCGTGTTGATGGGGGGAGAAAACTCAGAAGAATAAAGAGATGAAAAGGAAAATTGAAAGGGTTACATTTCCTTTCTGCCTTTTTTATGCTTTATATGATTTTTTTCTTTTTTCCCTGGGGGCTTGGAAAATAGAAATCGTCTCATGCATGGCGGCATCTCATATGTGCATATATACGGTATTGTAACCTCTCTAATACAAATATATTTTTAAGACACATTAGGGAATAATTGAAAAATCGAATCTATTTGGAGGAGTACATTTTAGATTAAAATTTTAAATTTATCTTTTAAAAAATTGTGTTAGTGTCCAAATTATATACATAAAGATAGAAATATATATATATATATATATATATATATATATATAAATTTATAGATTTTTTTTGGTTAATCCACACAGGGGGATATTTTTTCCATTGATTTTCAGAGAGAGTGGAAGGAAAGGAGGAAGATGAATTGGGGAGGAAATAGAGAAACTCCATATGAGAGACATGTTAATTAGTTGCTTCCTGCATGCATTCTGACCTGGGCTGGGGAACAAACCATAAATCTAGGTACATGCCCTTGACCAGGAATCGGGCCTGCGACCCTTTGGTGCACAGGCCAATGCTCTAACCTCTGAGCCAAACTGACCAGGGCGCAAATTACATATTTTAAGCTCTGCAGCTATACAATAGGTGATACAGAACTACTTTTGAAATTTAAATTTCTGGTTGTTTTTTAAAGGAAATTTTATGTCTTGAATTTTATTTTTTAACAAAATCTAATGACTTCCTTTCTATATTAATATTAAAGCTTTTGCATTTATAATGATTAAGGTTTATTATAAAGATAAGTTAGTTATTTCAGTCAATTCTTCATTAAAGATCTAAAATCTCAAGCATTGTATTTTAAACTAGATGCCCAGTCCACAAGATCTGTGCACTCAGGTGGAGCGGGGGAGGGGTCCCTCAGCCCAGTCTGCACTCTTTCGAAGTCTGGAAACCCTCGGGGTATGTGGGACTGAAGGCTTAGTCAGACATCCTTAGTGCTGGGCTTGCCAGCCTTGAGCCCAGCCTCTGGCTGAAGAACACTCCCCCTGTGGGAGCTCACTGACCACCAGGGGGCAGCTCCTTCATTGAGTGTCTGCCCCATGGTGGTCAGTGCACATCAAAGCAACTGGTCATTCCACCATTTGGTCGATTTGCATATTAGCCTTTTATTATATAGGATAAATGATTCTGTAGCCATTTTAGTGTTTGATACTCCTCCATATATCACGTTCAGCTTGCATTTTCTACTTTTCTTCAAGTTCAAATTGTATTTGCATTGTATTCAGCAATGTGAAGCATTTTCTTTTTACTATTGTACTCGTCTTATTTCATTTCCTAGTCTTCTTTCCTTTCCCTTTGAAGTGAAAAATACTTAAATTTTATGTTTTTAAAAGTTTATTATTAGATATATAAATTTTTAGCACATTTATATTTAAATAATACGCCTTCAAAAGGAGATAAAGTGATTCTGATGTCTGGAAAATTTATTGTTGCCACATAGTTATCTTACAGCAACTGTTTTTAATTTTTATAGTCCAGCAACCTAAAGCAGAAGTTGGAAGCTCATATGTAAGTAGAATTGGTATTTCATTTCAAATATGAGAGGGGGAGGGTTTTTAAAAAGATCTAAAGTTAATATCCTTTCCTGATTTTGTTTATGAAAACAAGTACCCTGATGCCAATTGAATATTCACCATTGCCATATAAAAGTGAAAAGAAAAAATGTGCTAGAAGGTTCAGCCTGCCTGCCAGTGATCCCAACGCTTGCATTTTTCATTTACTGATGCTATTGAGGGGTTTACAGAGCTGGCAACTATCAGCACTAGATTATGTGGAAAAAGGGATGTTTATCCTATAAAATACCTGTTTTAACTTTCTTAGGAAGCAAAGTTTGTAGGGGGAATAATTTAACATTTTTTGCACCTATCATGTGTCAAGCAATTTACTTCTTCACAACAAACACTATAATATTTGGAAGATATTATTCCCATTTCATAGGTGAGGAGAGTAAGGATCAGAAAGTGATGAGCTCACAGTCCACAGATATTATGTGGCAGAAAACCAGTTTTCATACTTAGATCTGTTTGGCTCCAAAGCTCCTTGCTCTTCTTTCTACTGCTTAGGGAAAAACTAACAGAGGTACATGAAGAATTACAGAAGAAACAAGAGCTCATTGAAGATCTTCAGCCAGATGTAAACCAGAATGGTAGGTATTTGTAAAAACCTGGTTCTAAGGACTTGCCCTTTTTGTTGACAAATACAAGAATTATGTATAAGTTTTTGGACAAACTATAGATACATACATTTCAAATAAGTGCTATGAAAATTTTTAGTTTAATAAATGATCTAATCTTAATGCAAAAAAATATGTCTAATAATATGAACTTATTGATATATAGGAGTATCAAACATTTTGTAATATAATAGAATTAATACTATGAAAATATAAATAAAAGGATTTAAAATCAGATTAAAATGAAATTCAAATATTGCATTAAAGAATGTTTCGTTTTCTCATGATGGTTGTGCTTAAATTGTATGGTGTGTTTGCTCATTGAAATGCTTAATTGAAAGAAGAAAAATAGCTAGATAAAGCAGATTATAGATATTTTTAAGAAAATAATATGAAATGATCAAGGATGTATTGGTTGCAGTTCAAAAGTTTTACATAAAAATTCACTACAAAGAATAAATAAAAGGTTTGTCTGTTAAGTTCTTTTATGAGTCCCTAGAAAATAAATGTGATAAATGTATATTTTTCTGTGTAAGGATGGAGTATTTTAAATAGGGAGTAGTTGGTTATTTTATTTGATTATTTCATTTCATTTTCAACAATAGCACAAAAGATCAGTGAACTTGAAGCTGCTCTTCAAAAGAAAGATGAAGATATGAAAGCAATGGAGGAACGATATAAAATGTATTTAGAGAAAGCAAGAAATGTGAGTGATCTGTTCTATAGGACTTATGACTCTGTGACGACGGTGCTAAGTAGGCCTGTTCCACCTGATTGTACTGCTCTTCTTGTTTCCCTGTCACATCACTTCCCTCCCCACTCTCTGTCTTGCCTGTCAGGCTCCTAGTGGGTTTCAGGTCAGTCCTCACATCCTCTCCTCTCACTCATCAGCCTCAGGTAAAATGAACACATGACTTACAGAAACAGTTAAGAATGGACAGCAGTGACCTCTTTAGAGAAAATGACCAATGTCATATACAGCATCATTAGCTTTAAAATGAAGGCATGTTTGTCTTTTGTGAAAATTTAGCTATTTAAATTTGTTTGAAAATATTTTATTTGTTCATGGGGGTGAGGGTGTCTCTCAGCCCAGCCTGCACCCTCTCCAATCTGGGATTTCTCTCACAATTCAGGACTTCTGGCTCCCAACTGCTTGCCTGCCTGCCTTCCTGATTGCCCCTAACCACATCTGCCTGCCAGCCTGATCACCCCCTAACCATTCCCCTGCCAGCCTGTTTGCCTCTGATGCCTAACTGCCCTCCCCTGCATTCCTGGTCAACCCTAACTGCTCTTCCTTGCAGGCCTGATACCCCTAACTGCCCTTCCCTGCAGGCCTGGTCACCCTAACTGCCCTCCCCTGCAGGCTTGGTCCCCCCAACTGCCCTTCCCTGCAGGCCTGGGTCTCCCCTAACTTCCCTCCCAACTGCCTTCTCCTCCTGGCCTAATCACCCACAACTTCCCTCCCTTGCAGGCTGGTCCCTTCCAACTGCCCTCTTCTGCTGGCCATCTTGTATCCACAAGGGGCCAGTCATCTTGTGTGTTGGAGAGACAGTCAATTTGCATATTACTCTTTTATTAGATAGGATTATGTATTGAATTACCACATTTAACTAGATAATTATAGTAAAAAAGATGGTTGCTAACAATTTTTGTACAATCAGCAATTTTTACTATAATTACTGAATTCATTTTAACTTTTTAAAGAATTTAAAAAAAATAAAAAATGTTCAAGGCACATAAAAATAGAAGGCATCTTACCTCCCTCATTTCCAATATGCTTCAAGGCTTCAGTGCTCAAGGACAGCCTCCAACTTGTGTAGTGAGAGTTTTTTCAACAGGGTGGGGCAGTTGCTTCTGCCTTGAGGCTAACTGTTACTTTTAATCTCTTAAGTGGCCTCAGGGCAAAGTGTTTCACAAAACTACTGTTCTTAATACTGTAGTGAAGGTCAAATAACTACCGTATTTTTCGGACCATAAGACGCACTTTTTTTCCCCCCAGAAGTGGGGGGGAAAAGTCCCTGCGTCTTATGGTCCAAATATAGCCTACACATATACTTTAAAAAAAAAGTTTTTTTACTTGCCCGGCTCTGTATGGTCTCTGTTTGCTTGCCCGGCTCTAAAATGGTTCTAAATGCTGCTGTTTACTTTACAGGGTTGATTACATGTGTTTATGACTGTGATGTTGGGTTTTAATGCACATAAAATATTTTAGGACACTATTTGTTTCAGAATCTTTTTTTCTTCATTTCCCTTCTCTAAAAACTGGTGTGTCTTATGGTCCGGAACGTCTTATGGTCTGAAAAATACGGTATTCCTGATTATTGAGCCTTGGAGAAGACACATTTGATTTTGAGATGGGGATTTTTTCATTTTTGTATTGAATTTTTATTCTCTTTCTCACTTATAGAATAAATTATTTTGTAATTAAAATTAAATTATGAGACAAATTATAGTTAGTTGCTGGATCACTTTCTATATAATTTTCTACTGTACTGATTTTGTAGACTGTGTTCTTATATTTCAACGTTTTATAAGATAAAGTGAACATACTTTTTTTTTCTTTAAACAGGTAATAAAAACTTTAGACCCTAAATTAAATCCAGCATCAGCTGAAATAATGCTGCTTAGAAAGCAGTTGGCAGAGAAAGAGAGAAGAATTGAGATTCTGGAGGTAAAACTTCATATTCATTCCTCTCCTCTTAATTATTCTGTATAATCCTGATAATTAACTGTTGATATATTGGCCATTAATGATCAAGTCTCAAAGAAGTTAGAAATACTCTATTTTAGCACTGTGTGTTCGTTGCAGAGCATCTCACTGGCCCACGAGATTGGTCTCTGCAGTTCTTGCTCCCTGCTGTATTGTTTCTCCCTTCCTCATAACAGCCAATCTATGGATGTCGTTTGGAGTTTTTAATAGACTCCACTATCACACTCCTTTTAAAATTATGTGGATGAAGTTGGTCTGAAGGTTGTGAGTTATTGTTAAGCTGATTAAAATTATGTGGATGAGAGTTCATTCAGAAAAAGGAAAAAAAAAAAAGGAAATGAAAGAAAAAAAACCAAGTTCACCTTTTAAATAGAAAACCTTATTCAGTTCACCAAATATATCATATCTTCTCCCTGATCCCATGGGGACCCAAACATACTTACTAGGTAGAATTCCTGAGAGAAGGAAGTACTTCAAAATCCCAGTAAGCCCTTGAATAAAGTGCCTGTTTGTTACTGACCATGCAAAATTATGGTGATAGTAACATCATTAAATTTTAGAGTCAATTTTATATCAGTGGTTATGTTATTTTTATGAACTGAGTAAACTATAAATATGTCAGTATCAATTGTATATTCTTAGATTTTTATAATTGGGCATGTTCTACTTTTCTTTGCAAAGTGTTTCACAAAACTACTGTTCTTAATACTATAATGAGATTTGATGTTATTCTTAAAGTCAGTATATACTTCCTCATAATCACATATGGATAATTGCAGAGCCCTGTTGAATTCTATATACCTACCTTGAAATTCTCATAATTGATAATTGGTTTCTATTTGAATCAAATAGGAATGCTTTATTTCAAAGAAACCCATTATGTTCACTTACCACTTTCTTTGTGTTATTTCATAGCCAGTAGATATGGGCTATGGTAAAAATATTTTGTTTAAAGATTTTAAGACTTGAATACTCAGAATACACAACAGTCTTATGTGTACTTTCTGTAAGTTCCCGATCAGGCCATATGGGCTGTTATAAAAAGCACTGGTTAGGGGATATCTCCCTGAAGAAATGCTATTCATTCTTGAGGATTCAACTCAGATGTATTCCTGGGTAGTTTTCCCTGGATTTCTTAAGCAAAATTAATTCTCTCTCCAGAGTTTGTCCATGCACTGTGAACTCATGAATTCATTCCATAGTAGTATTCTTTGAATTAGGCTAGAAGGCTGTGAACTGAAGCTAGAGGCTGCATCTTATATCTTTGTACTCCCACCACTAAATATTACATAAATCAGAGGCCAAGTTGTCAGTTTTATTAGTAACTTATCTTAAAGTGATCATCTTTCTCTCTGGCCAGTGTGGCTCAGTTAGTTGGGTGTAATCCCAAGCACCTAAAGGTTGATGGTTTGATTACCGGTCAGGGCAATCAATGCGT
The DNA here is from genome assembly GCF_014108245.1 of Pipistrellus kuhlii. NCBI lineage: Eukaryota > Metazoa > Chordata > Mammalia > Chiroptera > Vespertilionidae > Pipistrellus > Pipistrellus kuhlii. Next base: position 156,187,673 of record NW_023425515.1, on the reverse strand, counting down.
AAATTAAAAATTTGATTCCCTGTAGTGGGTATGTAGGAGGCAGCTGTTCAATGTTTCTCTCTCATATCAATGTTTCTCTCCGTCTCTAAAAAAGAAAAAAAATCTATTAAAAAAAAAAGTAATCACTATTCCTCTCTGGTCCAAGTAATGATACTTGGACTGAGTTTCTGAAATCTAAGTTGCTCTGACTATTCACTTCCCATCAAAAGCCAGTGAGAATGGACAGCATTGTTGATGCTTGAAAGAGCTTGAAATGCAGCTCCCTAACATGTAAGATGACAGAGTGGTGCCTCTAACTCTAGGGCTCTAAGTCACAGCATTTGGGACTTTAATTTATGTGTATTTATCTGTACACTGAAAAAAGTAGAAAGAGTAAGATCAATAGCAGAAGTTATTCTATCTGCCATCTTTCTTGAGGAGTGTTTATCTGGAGTGGGTGTGAGGCAGAAGGAAGGCATCTTGCCTCCTTCATTTTCTGTAAGCTTTTTGTATCATCAGCATCTTGCTGTAAAAACATTCAAATGTTTAAAGGTTATGATTTTTTTTTAATGAATCAACTATATCTGATACTCAGTAAAATAATAAAAGTAGTTAGAGTAATTAAGAAACGGATGTCTGTCACTAAGGTGGCTTGTAACTATGACCACAGGCAATCTAGTACATAGGTCATTAAGAACTGAGAGATAAAAACCCACACTAAGCCTTAAAGGAGATTTAAAGGATTTTCTAGGATATTTTTTATTACATCCTTCTCCTTAGTTTTTTTACTCTTCAAAATAGGTGCAGCTATGTTTTGTTACCTAAACCAGTTGTTACTTTTTTCTAGATATAAAGGATAGAAGCATAAGAATCCTAGTTCTTGTGGGTTTTGTTTTTGTTTTTTAATACCTGTTTTACCAGTAAAATTCCTGAAATAAAGATTTACTAGTCACAATCTTACTCCTTTATAAAGCTGTTAGACATGCATTTCTCCATGATTGAATCTATGTTTCAACAATTTTTTATACCTCAAAATGCATTCATCAAATTCAATAATGAACATACAAAGAAATGTTGTTAGATTTTTAGTAATTTGGGGGATTTTAGTAGTCTTCCTTTCTTTTTCCAGAGTGAATGTAAAGTAGCAAAATTCCGTGATTATGAAGAAAAACTAATTGTTTCTGCCTGGTATAATAAGGTGAGTTGAAATTCAGTCAATGATTGGATGTTTAGAACAGTGTTTATCAAACATTTTGATCAGGAAACATGATGAAAATGTATTTATACCACAGATCAATATATACATATTATATATGTAAACAAGTTACCCTATGTGCATTGCATTCAGGTATTTTCTGTCATACTCTTTTTTTTTTTAATGTTGGTCATAATCCCAATTAACTATATATTTAAGTTTAATGTGTTTAGTTGATTTTTACTTTTTCAAAATCAGTAAATTGACCTCATGACTCATCCACCTTTACTTAAAGCACATGAAGTGTACATGCAACAATCCATAAATATTTTTTTAAAATCATTATTTGTGTTAAAACATTATATTTGTGTTCCATAAAAGGTTTCTTTAAAAATATGAATATATGTGTAATGCAATATAAAGTGCTTCTAGTAATCAGCATTTATTTTAACATCCCGTGAAGCCTCTCAGTGTGTCCTTTAATGTATTTGTTTTTTGTTTGTTTGTTTTTTTAAATCCAGGGACTACTTACTCCTCAGTAATTGTCCTTACAAGGAGAAAAATAGTATAAAATAATTAAAAATGTTTTTGCTTTTTTACTCTGAATATCTGTAGGATGTTTTCAAGAAAAGTAGCAGTTCATGGTTCTTTTGGGTTATTCAAATAAGCTAAAATAGATATTAACACATATACAACCTACCATAGGTTCTGCTTATTTAATATGAGATAATATTAATTTATAGACCCCCCTGTGCTTTACCACATAGAACTAGTTGTCTCTCTTCAGACATGCTTTGTTTCTTTCATGCCATCAAACTTTTTGTTCTTTTTTCTTTCCTTCACTGCTCTGTTTGGTAAAATCTGACTTAATTTAACAAGGCTTTGAAGGAAATTACTTGTGTAGTGTTCCTGGAATCTTCCATCATGGGTTAATCATTCTAGTTAATATAGAAGATTATGGATTATTTTCTTTGTTCTCCTGTGGCCCTTTAAAAAAAAAAATTTTTTTTTTTTCATCACCATTAATCCTCCCAAACCTTCCTCCACCTCCACTACCTCCTCCCCATGCAATTACCACACTGTTGTCCAGGAGTTCTTTCGTTTTTTTTTGTTTTTGCTCAATCCCTCCACCATCCCTAAGCTGCTCCCATGCCAGAGCTGTCAATCTCTCTATCTCTATTTTGCTTGTTATCTCAGTTTAGTCATTAGATTCCACATATAAGTGAAATCATATGATACTTATTTCTCTGACTGGCTTATTTCACTTAGCATAATATTCTCCAGGTCCATCCATGCTGTCTCAAGGATAAAATTTTCTTTTTTTACAGCCAACCAGTATTCCATTGTGTAAATGTACCAGAGCTTTTTTATCTATTCATCTGCTGATGGATACTTGGGTTGCTTCCAAATCATGGCTGTTGTAAATAACATTACAATGAACATAGGGCTGTATATATTATAAATTCGTATTTCTGGTTTCAGATAAATTTTCAGAAGTGGAATCACTGGGTCATAAAGCAGTTCCATTTTTAATTTTTTGAAGTGTCTCCATACTGCTTTCCATAGTGGCTGCACTAGTCTTCATTCCGACCTTGTTTGTTGATAATATTAATGATAGCCATTCTGATATCTCATTGTGGTGTTAATTTACATCTCTCTATTAGTGAACTTGAGCATCTTTTCATATGTCTATTGACCATTTTTCATATGTCTTATGTCCATTTTTTTCTTTAATTGGATTGTTTGTTTTTATTTGGTGTTGAGTTTATAAGTTATTTATAAATTTAGGATATTAACTCCTTATCACATGTATGAACAAATATATTGTCCCATTCAGTGGATTGTCTTTACATTTTATAGATGGTTTCCTTTGTTATGAAAAAAACTTTTTAGTTTGATGTAGTTCTATTTGTTCATTTTTCTTTTGTTTTCCTTGCCCTAGAGGTACATCAGAAAAAAATATTGCTACGAGAAATGGCTGTAATTTTACTGCCTATGTTTTCATCTAAGATTTTTATGATCCTAATATTTAAGTCTGTAATTCATTTTTAGTTTATTCTTGTGTGTGGTGTAAGAAAATGGTCTGGTTTCTTTTTCTTTCTTTTTTTTTTTTTGCATTTATCTGTCTAATCTTCCAACACTTTTATTAAGAGACTAACTTTACCCCATTGTATGTTTTTACCTCCTTTGTTCAAATATTGCTGTAAAAGCATGGGGTCATTTCTGGACTATCTTTTCTGTTCCATTGATCTATATGACTTTTTTTTTTATTCCAGTAGTACTATACTGTTTTTTAAAAGTGTTTTTAAAAATATGTTTTTATTGATTTAAGGGAGAGAGAGAAAGAGATAGAAGCATCCATAATGAGAATCATTGATTGGCTGCCTCCTGCAAGCCCTCTATTGGGGATGAAGCCCACAATCCAGGCATGTGTCCTAACCAGTAATCGAACCATGACCCCTGATTCATGGGTTAACACTCAACCACTGAGCCACACCAGCTGAGCACTATGCTTTTTTGATAACTATGGACTTGTAGTACAGTTTGGTGATAGGTAGCATGAGTCCTCCACTTTGTTCTTTTTTTCTCATGATCATATTGCTGTTTGGGGTCTATTGTGGTTCCATATAAAATTTGGGAATAATTCTGTGACATATGCCATTGGTATCTTGATAGAAATTGCATTGAATTCATAGATTGCTCTGGGTAGTATGGACATTTTAATGATGTTAATTCTTCCTATTCATGAACAAGGTATATGCTTTCACTTATTTGCATCTTCTTCAGTTTATTGCTTTGGTGTCTTATGCTTTTCCAAGGACAGGTATTTTACATTTTTGCTTAAATTTATTCCTGGGTATTTATTCCTTTTGAAGCAATTTTGAATGGGATTGTTTTCTTAGTTTTATTTTCTGATAGTTCTTTGTGCCTCCAAGTCTTACTAGGGTGGCCTAATGTAGTAGGTGTCCTGTGGAACCCAATGGTGCAGTCTCCTGAGCTGGGTGCTCTATGAATGTTCCTTGTGGGTGTTTTGTGGGCCTTCTTGTTGTAATTGAGTCTTAATTACTTGATTACTATTAGCCTGTTTGTGTGTGCATTTGACCCTTAGGCTGTCCAGCTGTGAGGCTTATGCACCAAGGCATTATGCATTAGCAGCTGCTAATCACATGAAATGGAATTTGCCTTGGCAGGGTTTGATGCCTGACAATATCTTCCTAAAGAAATGTTGCTTCACAAGCTTAACAACAGAGCAAAGTCCAATAAGCTTCACAAGCTTATTGGACTTTGCTCTGTTGTTGTCTGAAGCTGGCCACTGGGTATATTGGTCTGGGCCTCATGAGGGGGATTCAGCTGCAGGTCTATGTCAGGCACTGCCTATGACTGGCTCTGGGCACCCTGTTTGCTGCTATCCATGACCCAGTTGTGGCTCCCCTTTCTGGACCTAGGTGCATGCAGAAAGCACCAAGCTGAGCACCAAGGCTGGCTTTGTTTCAAAGTATCCAGAGATCCACCTCTGCTTGTAAGCTGCCTGGTAGGCTTAGTTACTGAAAGAACCTCAGGCTATATTTCTTAGTAGGGTGTAACTCCACAGGGTAGAATAAGAGGCATGTAGCAGGTAGGGCTATTGCTTACCCCAGGCTGATGCCACATGGAGGGGAATGCTTTGCTGGAGAAAGATGGCTTCTGCAGAATGCAGGAATGACTCAGCACAAGGATCCTGGGCTGCTGATCCTTCAGCTCTCTCCCCAGGGCCACCAACCCTAGACTCCCCTCATGCAGCTCTAGTTCATTCTGCCCTCTCTCTGCCAGAGCCAGGGTGAGTGGCTGCAAACGAAATACTGTGTTGACCCTTTAAGAGGGTGCTTGCATCTCTATGCTATCTCCCCCTGGTAGACACAAACCCCACTGGTTTTCACAGCTGGTGTTTTGTGGGCTCCTTTCCCAGTTCTGTTGTTCTAGGCTTGCGAGCCTACATTGGAATTTAGACCCTACACTTCTCAGGGGCAATAACTCTCCCAGGGGCAATAACTCTCCCACCCTCCCACAGCTGAGATATTTCTCGAGAACTTTAGCTACTTCCCATTGGAGCCCAGTCAGCCTTCTCATGCCTCTGCACTTTCTGCCATTCTTGGTGTGACTTCTTCTGTAAGTCTGTGGTTATAAGGCTTCTTTTCAGCTAATCTTCAGTTGGTTATTCAGGATGATTTTTTCATACTTTAGTTGTAATTCCATTTTGGTCTAGGGAGGAGATTAGTGTAGCTTCCACCTAAACTGCCACCATCTTCCCAGATCTCTGTGGATTTTTAGTACATAAATCATTAAAAATATTAAAGCTAAATAATGCATTATTTATTCATTTTTCAACTTATATGTTTTGAGCATCTTCTTGATTCTGTGTCTTATATTAATCATTATTCTCAGTTCAGTAAACTTGGGTGATGTGGTCTAGTGAGAAAGAAGTAATGATTTCCCTTACTAAGAAATCCAATAGCTACAATTAGTAATTTTGTTAGGTATCAATACGTAGGTAGATCATAGTAAATTTGAACAGTATTGTGGTTCTCAGACTTAAGCATGCATCTGAAGACTTTGTTAAATATTGGACTCTCCTACAGAGCTTCTTACTCACTAGGTCTGGGTAGCATAAAACTTACATTTTTTAACAAATTTTCGTTGGTGCTAATGTTAATCCAGGGGTCACACTTAAGGTAACCTTTGACCCAAGCTTTTATATTGTGTTCTGGGTGCTCATTGTGGGTGGAGTGATTGCCCAAATGCAGAATTTTTGCTTTGGAACCTTTTTAATTGTTCTTGTAATTAAAGTTAGTTCTAGAGCATTATTTTAAGGTCTGTTTTTAATGGTTTTATATTTAATGGATTAACATAGGGAAACTAGGTTTTATGTCCTTATTTTCTTCTTACTAGCAGTACCAGGTACAGATGAATTAATTTCTGCACTCTTATTCTTTAAATTAAAAAATGAAGCAAACCAGCTTTGTAATATTGTTTCGAGGATTAAATAACTTTATGTATGTAGAAAGCACTTTAAATTCTAACTCTAAGTAGTCATTTTATTATTTTTTTATTTTTGTTCAGAGTCTAGCATTCCAGAAACTGGGGATGGAATCTAGACTTGTGAGCAGCAGCGGGGCTGGCAAAGACCCTGCTGCCTGTCCTCCTGCACGGTCTTTCTTAGCACAGCAGCGGCACATCACCAACTCCCGAAGAAATCTCTCTGTTAAAGTTCCTGCTGCAACCTCTGATTAAACTGCTAAAGACAACAAGCAGAAGTGCCCTTAAAATAGTTTGTGTCTTTCAACCAACTACCAGACTGAAAAAAAATATGTTTATGATGTTGGATATCAGCTGTTCAAGAGGCACGGAATTAAGTTTGCTGGCTGACTTTGAAAGCAAAATATAGAATTAGCTATTTCTCTGAGGGATTAGGCAGCCACCTAAACATTTGTGCTTTGAGACTACTGTAATTTCAAATTCACTTTGTATGTTTTAGTTAGTATTTTCATTTGTGTCAGTAAATTGGTTAATTTGCAATGTGTAATCAGTAATAAGTAATTTAAAAATGCATCTATATTCATTTTATTGTTTTGGTCCATATAAAAATAAGCTTAAAGAAGGCACATGTAGAACTATAAAAGAGTTGTATTTTTTTACTTGATATATATGAGGCTTGACCTCTAGCCCCTAACTCTGTCTTTTAATGGGTATATCTTATCGTGAAGTAGAAGATAACGACATTTGGAAGTTTTGATTGTTGAAATGACTCTGTTATAGCAAAGTGACTATTCAGAAGAGGTTATATACTTCTGTTACTTACCATAAGCAGGGCTTCTATGCGGCATGGTGGAAATGGGAAGGGTAAGTGGATAAACTGATTTTCTGACAGGTAACAAGCAAAAAATATACTTTGTATGAAACATCCACATGTTCTTTAATATAATTAATAACAATAATAATTATTTTACTTTTAAGCATAAAATTATCAGGACTTATGCTAAAAATGCTATAATAATTTTGCCTCCTAAGAAGAAATGGTGCAGCAATGAAACAATTTGGAATCAAGTTAATTTTGTTTAATAAGAAAGCATTCTGTCTTGGGCTGTGTTTATGGTATTCAGTTCGTTTCTGCCCAAAGCCCGTTATTTTCAAAGGTGTTACTTTCTCATTATTTAAGAGTTCCTTGTTGGAATTTTAATTAGTTGAGAGTAAAATGTGTGCTGTTCAATATTGTAGCCAGAAGCCACATGTGGCAATTTTAGTTAAGCTAATTAAAATTAAGTTTTTTTTGTTGCACCAGCCACAGTTCAAATGCTCAGTATCCACATTGGCTAATGGCTACAGAATTAATGCAGACATAAAGTATTTCCATCATTGCAGAAAGTTCTGAACAGTGCCATGCTAACTCTTCTTATAATAACATTGAAACACACCTTGCTGTTAGACCACAAAAGTAAAAAGAAGAAAATGTCAGGTCTTTTTCAGTTTGAAAAGGAATTGAATTGTGGCAAAACTAGCATTTGCATTCCTTAAAGTTGAATAGCTTGTGTTGTGACATTCATAGTTAAACTTTGCAGTACTCTTCAGAATCAGCTGCACACTTACCCGCTTGTGCGTAGACCAGGCAGGGGTCAGCACACTTTTCTGTAAAGGCGCAGATAGTAGTTAGTTAATTTAGGTGTTGTTGGCCATGTGATCAATAGCAGGTAAATCAGCTCTGCCTTTATGTATGAAAGCAGTAGCCATACACAGTATGTAAACCAAATAGGCATGGTTGTGTTTCAATAAAATTTACAAAAACTGGTGTTAGTTCAGATTTGGCCTGGAGGCAGTAGACCTCCTTCGATCTCGAGTTTATTCTTAGTCTTTCCTTGAAAATATCAATATTGTTCCATTTGCAGTGTTATTTATTTAGATTCTTGGTGGTTGTTTTTTTTAATTCTCTACCAGTAATTTTTTTTTAATTACTGAAAATACAAGAATTGCTTTCATACTGTATTTCATAGTGGTCTCTGAGATTAGGGCACATCTGTCAGGATATTTTGTTTTATCAGGGTTACTTTTGTTGACTACCTCTTAGATTTTGGTGTCTTTTTTCAGTGCAGTTTTATAGTTGGTTTGCTTCTACATATAGCCTTATAGTCTTTGCGTGCCTGTGACTTTTGGTGAAATGAAAATGTATTAGCATGCCAATTAAAATTTTCTAAGTATATGGCGTTTTAGAATATTTTGGTCAGTGTAAGACATGAGCTCCTTTGGCATTTACTACTTGCTTATAATTGAAAATTTACAACCTTGTCAAGCTCCCTTTTAATGAAACTTATTGTAAAACATCAATGCCAATAAATTAATATTTTCACAATTCAATTGATCACAAATTTTCTATTATACTTGGAATTTCTAAGTAATTTGTGCAATTTATGAATAAGGACTTAAAGCTAGATTCTTTTATCTTAATAGAGAAAAAGCAAATTTTGTGATTTACTACTTTTCTAGTTTATAAGTAGAATTTAAATTGCTTGATACCTAAGTATTTATACAATACTAATGTAATTTAAAGTTCTATATTATTGTGATTTAATCATATGGAAATTTAGGAATTGATCAGAAGTGAGATTGTTTTCCACATCTGGTTAATAGAGTGAAATTGACACCCTGTGGGTGGTAAAGCATCATAAATATGCCTCATAAACCATGAATTATACATGTCTGTGTTATAACTGATGCTTAAGTGCATATACCAGGGAAGAGAAATTTAGCATTTATCTTATGTGGTAATGAGTTGAATGTCCCAGTGATAATAAAGTAAAACCACAGATCATTTGGAAATTATCTTTAATTTTGAGCATTTGCTGTGTAATTAATATCACTTTCTCTTTTTAAAATAAGTATGTATACTTATGGCAATGATGTTTACCCTGAGATTAACTTAATGTATTGAGAAATATTTTAAGTTCACTGTTTTTGTTTTTTTAATAAATAAGGCTGCTGAACTAATGATTTAGTATAGATTAAAAATTAATGTCTTGTCTTGGCTATTGTTTCTAAGTGATTAGAGCACTGGTGCATGTACCAAAGCGTCTTGAGTTCCATTCTCCATCAAGGGTGCATATGTGGGTTGCAGGTTTGATCTCTAATCCAGGTTCGGGTGCATGTAGCAAGCAACCAACCGATATTTCTCTCTCTCTCTCTTCCCCTTTCCCCTTATTATGTTTCCTCTCCTGCCCTCCCTTCCACTTTCTCTAAAAGTCAATAGAAAAAATACCTTTGGGTGAGATTTAACAACAGAAAAGAATTAAATTATTGTCTAGAAACATTAAACTGGACATTCCTCATGAAGGTATCATCTTGGATACTGGAGTGCTGATTTGAATGCTAGATAATGCTTGTACACCTATACCTGTTTCTGTATAGTGGCACATTGGCTCTGTGGGGTGGTTTATAGGGCACAATACTACAGTGTTAGGTTCTCTGTGTGTATATTTAACAAGAACCATTCCGCTGTAAAATGAGTATAGATGGTTGTATGCCTACAGTCTTATTGTGAACCTACCTATACATTACGAAAAGTCATTTGGGAATTTATAAAGCACTAAAGCGTAACCACAAAAGACAGTGGTGTGCAGTTGTTAAACATGGTGTAGCTTTATTGTAATGTTGAGTTTATAAAAGGTCCTTTCTATTTTCCATGGCAAAGACTTTGACACTTGAAAAATAGAAGCAATATTTGATTTATTTTTGTAAGTATTTAGAATATTTTAAATAAATGATTGTCCAATAGCAGTATAATGTTGTAAAATGTTTTAGCAAATAAAGTTTCTGATTCTGTGTGATGGTTATGATTGATTTTTATTAGGTATAGGTATATGTTTATTTGCTGCTTTAAATAAAGACTTAAAATATTTAGATCAGAAAAGGAAAATAATAGCACTAATTTAATTTTTTTAATGTTCTATGTTTGAATAGATGTGTAGTAGTAATTTTTTGGTTTGCCCAGTTACATCTCCAGTTTCACTACTGGAAGCTAGGCATTATGTATCATTGTGGATTCAAAACATTTCTGTCTTTTCTTTGGCAGAGATTGCTACTCATCTCTTTATTTCCATTCTCTCGTTTGTCCTTTTGTAATAGAATCCCATATTTTAGCTTGTTACATTTACCTTACCTCTAGGGAGAAAAAAATAAGTACTTCTTGGATTCCCTTATAACTAGGTAGGGTCATTTCACTGAGTTCCGGCTGAAGAAATGTGAAGAGTAGTGATGTATGCCTATAAAAAGAATGGGTATGTTTGCCCCAGCCCTTTCCCTTTCTAGAATGCCATGGTCTGAAGGTGACTATCAAGGGCAGTGGACCAATAAGGAAGAAAGGACTTGCATCCTTGAAGTCACCACCTTGCCAGATCAACTGCGGACCTACAGTCCATATTTCTCTTATTTAAGCAAGTGGTTTATCATAGCTATTTTATTTTGGGGTCTCTCTCTTCTGGCATCTTATTTTATTTCCCTATCTATACAGGCTTGTCAAAATAAGTTGTGAAAGTTTTTGAGAAGTGCAGGTGCTCCATGTTCTTGGATTATGTTTTGGGAAGGTTTAATGCCCTTGGTGTTAGTAGAGGCTCAATGAATGTTTATTTAATGCCGAGAGTAAAGTTAATGTGCCAGATAAGCAAAGGTGTAGACAAAAGTGAAGTTCTGTCTCACTTTAGGTAGATCTTCATGATCCCCGAAGACCACTTTTCTCTAAATTTAACTTTCTGGACTGGCCCAACATCACCTAATGTTATAAGTGGTTCATTAAGAGCGACTCAAGATTCTAGACCTGCACTGACCAATATGTGGGCTGCTAGCACATTAGATAATCATAAATTTTAATGAAATTTTATTTCCTCATTATAGCCTCACATGGCCATGACTATGATATTGGACAGTGCAGATAGAGGACAGTTCTGTCATCACCAAAGATTCTCATGGACAGCTCTGTTCCAAAGGCCTAGGTTGAATGGACACGTTCTGTATTTCTTGGAAGTTCCCCATGATGTGGGATCACACACATGTAGTAAGGTGAAGCTTTCAGACATATCCCTGCACAGTGACACGCAGGGAGAGAGCCGCTGTGGGTCTGATGGTAAAGTGCTCCCTCCATCTAGTTTGTGGATTCAAATGTTTTGTGGATTCAAAACATTTCTGGCTGCAGCAACTTGCCCTCAGTACCTGGTAAATGTTACATTTTGAACCTTTTGCTTCAGCTTAAACATTCCCCTCTTCCATAAATGCTTCCATAATTTCTCAAGGTGAGAAATCCATTTTTCTAAAAGGTGAAGTCTTTGTCTTAGTGACCTTAATTAATCTTACATACTTTTTAAAAACAGGTATATATCCAAGATTGAACAACTGAAGGATATTTTTTTCCATTGACTTTTAGAGTATAAAGGAAGGGAAAAGGGAAAGGAGGGGAGAGGGGGGAAAGAGAGAGAAACATCAATGTGAGAGAGACACATCGATTTGTTGCCTCTAGCATAAGCCCCAACTGGGGACAGGTATGAACCTGCAACCTAGGCATGTGCCCTTGACTAGGAATTGAACCCAGATCCCCTCAGTCCATGGGCCAATGTTCTAACCACTTAGAAAACTGGCTAGAGCTAGGCTAAGTTTCTTGAAGTCGGGGACTATAGCTTATCTCTGTTGCCCTCTGGTACTTGGAATACTGTCTTCCACTAAGTCAGCAAATATGTACCAGCTGAACTACAGTTGCTGGTGATGGACTGAATATTTTCGGTAGAAATCACTCTCAAGATGATCTGAAGGAATTGGAGGAGTGCATTGGAAGGAACACCTACATAGGCAAGAAATTAACAGATTTTTATTTCAGCCCTACAACTAAATAGCTCCTATTTCTAAGCCTCTTTCTTGGTTTTACCAATAGTCATATTTTTATAAGCGCTTCATTGAGATAAAATTCAAATACCATATGAACACATTTAAAAAGTGTATAAATCAGAAGTTTGTAGGATATTCACAGTTGTGTGACTATCACCATTTCTCTAAAAACATGTTGTCACCTCAAATAGAAACCCTGCAGCCGTTACTGTCTGATCTGCTGGTCCTCTCCTCCCACCCCTGAGTACCACTAGTCTGCTTTCTCTGCCTGTTTTGGACATTTCATATCAATGGAATCATACAAAATGTGAGCTTTCATGAATAGACTCTTAAGCATTAGGCTTTTAAGGTTCATTCTGTAGTATGCTTCCTTTATTTCTTTTTATTGCTGAACTAGAGACCTAGTGCATGAAATTTGTGCACGGGGCAGGGTGGGGGGGAGGTGTCCCTCAGCCCAGCCTACACCCTCTCCAACCTGGGAACCTTCGAGGGATGTCCGATTGCCCATTTAGGCCCAATTTTGTGAGATCGGGCCTAAATAGGCAGTCCTACATCCCTCTCATAATCCAGGACTGCTGGCTCCCAACCGCTTGCCTGCCTCTGCCTGATTGCCCCTAACCGCTTCTGCTTGCTAGCCTGATCACCCCCTAACCACTCCCATGCCAGCCTGATTGATATCTACTCCCCTGCCAGCCGGTTTGCCCCCAACTTCCCTTCTCTGCTGGCCAGGTTAGCCCTAACTGCCCTCCCCTGCAGGATTGATCGCTTCCAACTGCCTTTCCTTGCAGGCCTAGTGCCTCCCAACTGCCCTCCCCTGCTGGCCATCATGTGTCCACATGGGGGCAGCTACTGTGTGTTGGAGTGATGGTCAATCTGCATATTGTTCTTTGTAGGGGTGTCGAACTCAATCAAAGAAGGGGCCAAAATCTAAAATCCAGCCTAAATCGCGGGCCGAATGGTTTACTGAACAGTCATAAACTGTCATTGTGATGGAAACGCAGCGGAGTGCAGTGATGACAGCATGGTGCATGGGTGGGGGCCAGCTGGTTTGCCCTGAAGGGTGTCCCGGATCAGGGTGGGGGTTCTCTTGGGGTGAGGAACGGCTTGAGCAAGGCGCCTGCAGTGGTTTGCAGGCCAGCCACACCCCCTGCTGACCCAAGTGGAGGCCCTGGTATCTGGAATTTATTTACCTTCTACAATTGAAACTTTGTAGCCTGGAGTGGAGCCAAGCCTCCTGCTTGCTCCATGGCGGGAGCTATTTCAGTTTGGATTTGTTTACCTTCTATAATTGAAACTTTGTAGCCTTAAGTGGAAGCCTAGGCTGTTAAGGGCTGGAGGAAAGCTTGGCTTCTGCCGTTGCCTGGGAAACCCAAGCCTCCCTCCTGCTCTGTGTGGCTGTAGCCATCTTGGTTGGGTTTATTTGCATACTCACTCTGATTGGCTGATAAACGTGGCTGGTGGGCATGGCTTGTGGGTGTAGCAGCAGAGTGATGATTAATTTACATATTACTCTTTTATTAGGTAGGCTAATATTTTGTTACATGTTTGTGCCACCTTTTGTTTAGTTGTTCATCAGTTGATGGATTTTTGGGTTCTGGCTATTCTGAATAATTCTGCTATGTACATTCATGTCCACATTTTTGTGTGGAAGTAGGTTTCATTTATCTTGGATATATATACCACCACAGTCTGATTATGTCCCTGTAAAACTTTTATGTTGAAATCCTGCCCCCTAAGATGATAGAAATCAGGAGGTACAATCTTTGGGAGGCGATTAGATCCTGAAGGCTCATAAATGGGTTTAATGCCCATATAACAGGCCTGAGAAAACCTTCCTTCCCCTCCCACCATGTGAGGACACAGCAAACAGGTGTTGTCCCTGAGTCAGAAGATGTGCCCTTGCCACACACCAGATCTGTCGGCACCTTCATGTTGGCCTTGCTGCCTCCCGCCTGCACTGTGAGAAAAACATTATAATGTACCCAGTTTATAGTATTTTGTGATAGCAGTTCAATTGATACATATACTTGTGAATGAAGCTGCTGGGTCATATAATAAGTCATGTTGAACATTTTGAGGAACTGCCAGACTGTTTTCTAAAGTGCCTGCAATATTTCACAATTCCACCACCAACGTGAGTTAGTTTGTCCACATCCTCACCTGAAATAGCCATTATTTTAGCTATCCTAGTGTGTGATGTGGTATCTCGTTGTAGTTTTGAGTGGCACTTCCCTAAAAATTAATGATGTTAACCATAGTTTGATATTTAATTACTCATTTGTATCTCTATCATCTTTAAAGAAATGCCTATTAAAATTACTTTCCAGTTTTTTAATTAGTCTATTTGTCTTTGTATTGCTATTTATTGTGGATCCAAATTCTTATTAGATATGTGACTTAATAATTTTATACTGTCCTGTGGGTTGTCTCTCTATTCTTTTGGAAGTTTTGTTTGTAGAACAAGATATTTTAATTTTGACAAATTCCAGTTTACCAATTTTTTCTTCTTTTTTTACTTGTGCTTTTGGTGTTATATTTAAGAAACCAAAAGTCAGGAAGATTTCCCCCTATACTTTCTTTTAGGATTTTTATAAGTTTACATCCTATAGTAGCCTGTAAGCCATTTTGAGATAAATTTTACGTATGGTGTGAGGCAGAGGTTCAGTTTTATTTTGCTGCATGTGGATATCAACTTCTCCCAGTACAGCTTTTTGAAAAGATTATTCTTTCTCCATTGAATTGTTTTGGCCCCTAGTTGAAAATCACCTGACCTTTCCTGAATGCTTTTATTCCTAAACACTCAAGTCTAGTGCCTTGGTCTACACGTCTACCCTTGTGCCAGTACCACACAATTGTGATTACCATAGCTTTGTAGTAAGTGTTAAAATTAGTAATTAAGTATCCTAAATTTTCTTTTTCAGGATTGCTTTGGCTATTTTAAAAATGCCACAGAGCTCACTTCTTACTGAGATCCAGCTTTTTTTTTTTTTTTAAGTGCTCAGATTGTTGCAAGAATTCAGTTAATTTCCATAGTTCTGATTTTGACAAGTTTGCTAGTCTTTTCAGGGTTTTTATGGAGGAGTGAATTTTGGGAGGTCACTTTGCCATTTGAGAAGTTCTTCTCTCCAGGTCAGATTTTTAGAAGTAAAAGGGGTCTTAGTGTGCAATCTTTGAAGTCCACATTGTCCAGAATATGCAACTAAGGTGCAGAGAGGTAAACGGTTTGCTGCATAGGAACAGAAACTTCTGA
Organism: Pipistrellus kuhlii; assembly: GCF_014108245.1. Classification (NCBI taxonomy): domain Eukaryota; kingdom Metazoa; phylum Chordata; class Mammalia; order Chiroptera; family Vespertilionidae; genus Pipistrellus; species Pipistrellus kuhlii. Next base: position 156,172,356 of record NW_023425515.1, on the reverse strand, counting down.
CACACTGAAGCATTAACATTTCTGCTCTGCCTCAGTCCCTTGACTCCTCCCCACCCAGAGGTTCAACATTTACTGAGCATCTATTATGTATCAAAACCATTAGGTACTGAACCTATGTAAGCAAGGCACAATCATCTCTGCAAAGCTGAGTATAATTGGGAAAGTACCTGGCAATAGCAAATTAAAATTTTTGACTAACGTTCTCAGAGAATGGATGGAGGAGGGAGCAACTGACTGGGAGAGTCAAGAAAAATGTCATTGAGGAGTTGACATCAAAGTTGAGTCTGCCAGGTATAATTAGATATTTCTTACAGAAAACATCTTAATAATAAAAGTGTAATATGCTAATTAGACCGAATGTCCTTCTGGAATCCGGTGACCAGAGGGAAGCTGGTGCTGGCAGCCTGGGGAAGGAAGGCCTACTCTTACAAGAATTTCATGCATTGGGCCTCTAGTACTTTATATAAAGACACACAGATTTTAAAGGACCTATCCTGTGTAGAGAATTGGTAGATGGGCAAGAGATGTGATTGAAGAGGTGAGCAGGTTTCAGATCCCAGAAATGGTCATACACCTGCTAAGGAGCAGGCCCACACATAGGGCTGTTCACAGAACCCACTCCTGAGAGCACTGTTCACCTGGACTACAAGTGACAGCCACCTGGGCTTTCATAATGTAACAGCCCTGCCCAAAAACCTACAATGGTCAGTAGGGAGAAGGATTTACTGCTCTGTGAGCCTAATGAGAAAAAGGTCAAATTGCCAGGAAAAAAAGGTAGAGAAATAAGCTCTACAGTGTCATAACTAGAGGTGTTGTTTGAAATAACCATAACAGCGTTGCAGCTACAATTTAATCTATTATATGCCAGGTACACTATGTCTTTATTATACAATATATATTTGAGTTATATTTATATATATGATATTTATGTATAACATATAGTATACATGTATTATAAATTCATATATCTTAAAATAACTGTGTGTGCGCACGCACGTGTGTGTGTGTGTGTGTGTGTGTGTATATATATATATATATATTTTTATTTTTTATTTTTTTTTCCCCCTTCTGTTTTGGCCTCACAGGTTTATCAGACAGTTTAGGATAAGTTATGCTATAGTAACTAGCAGTCTCAAAATTTTAGTGGCTAACAAAATAGGTTCATTCTTCACATCGCATATCCATTTGAATCAGCTATTTCTCTGCTCTTTGTCACGTGGATATAGGCTGACAGGCCCTTATCTAGGACATTGCTGGTTTCATGGCAGAGAAAATGGAAACATGAACTACTAGCTTACTCTTCAGCACTGAGAAGATACTCATGGAACTTGTCTCTCACAAAGGACATGCCATTCCTGCATATATCAGAGTGGTTATGTGTAATCATCCCACAGAGAGGAACACCACAGAGAAAGGCCACCAGAAAGGGTTAGTGGCTCCTTTGACCATCATCAACCACGCAGATATTAATTCTATTTGAAGACTGGGAAATTGGTTTAGTAAAGTATCCTTTATAATTCTTTCTCCATTGAATTGAATGAGAATACCTGGATTGAATTCAGGCCAGCGTAACCTCAGAGACCCAACTCCAGTTCATCTGATTCTCCATGCTACCCAACCACTGCACTGAGTCTTTTAATGTTGTTTTATGTGTTATCTTTGGATACTTGATGTATTTGGATGAAGAGAAGCCTTTTATTTCTGACCTTCACAGTTGTACTAGGCACCATCACGATTCAGTGCCAGCTCTGGAAAGTGAGCCTTTGCATTTGACCCTTTATTCTTGCTTAATATGTGTTTCAAAAGTAAGAGGGAAAGGTTGTTAGATTTTCAGAGCAGAACAGATAGCTCATGTTGCATGCACAAAAACACAGTGTGACCCAAATAGAGCCCATCTAAGAACATCAGCCTGTTCTTCAGAAATAAGCATGGAGAAATGGAATAGGTGGCCCCATTCCAGAAAGCCAGCTGGGAAATGGAATAGTGCGCTAAGGACAAGCCTGCACTTTCCACTGTGTCACTGAAGGATTTTAACAGAAGTTGGCATTGGGACCGAGAAATTGGACATTGGAGTGAGGTGACAGGATAGAGGAATAGTGGCAGAGATCTAATTTTAGTCAATAGATACAATCTAGTGCCAGCCTACAATGATTTAACCCTTTTTAATTAAAAAATATTTTTATTGATTTCAGAGAAGGAGAGAGGTATAGAAACATCAGTGATGAGAGGGAATCATTGATTGGCTACCTCCTGCATGCCCCACACTGGAGATCGAGTCTGCAACCTGGGCAAGTGCCCTGACTGGGAATCAAACTGTGACCTCCTGGTTCATATGTTGATGCTTAACTACTTAGCCATACAAGCCAGACAATTTCCACCTTATTTTATTTGTTTTATTGGTCCCTACCAATATTCTTAATATTGAAAAAGACACTGTTCTTAACGTTGGAAAATATATTGTTTATAATATTGAAAAAGATACTGTCCTATTGCTGTGTAACAATGTACCTCAAAATGTCAAGGCTTAAAACAATAATCATTCATTTAAGATTGGCAATTCAGGCCGGATTCAGTTGGGCAGTTCTTGCTTCAGATGGGCTCAGTCATGCATCTGCATTCAGCTATTGGTTATGGTTGGGACTAGTTCATCTCAGTTGGCCCTTTGCACAGCTCTGTGGTGGGCCAGTTGTCATCTAGGGCAACATGACAGGAATAACAAGGCCTGTGTTCTTCCTCATTCATCGGGGTGACATGGGCTTGTTTAAATGGTGGTCACAGAGTCCCCAAAGAGCAAGGAGAAGCCTTAGCTCAGAAAAGTCATTTCACCACATTCTGTGGGCCAAAGTTGGTTAGCAGGCCAGCCCAGTGTAAAGGGGAATGAACACAGAGTCCATCTCTTTATGGGAGAAATTGTTGAGCTCCACTGAAAGGGTGTGAATACAGAGGGGAATTATTATGAATTATTTTGGGAAATGAAAGTTGTTCTCATCTACCTTAAATTCCATAAAAACTCAACACGGTGATGAAACTTAATGCTTCATGCTATGGAAGAGTCATTGGCACTGGGCTAGACCTTCTATCAACAACAACCAGAAAATTAGGCAAAGTAAATAAAAATAAGTTTTCAGCTATTGGAAAACTGATACTTCAGAACTATGATTCCCAAGAGAAAGGAACAAATGAAATGATCTTTAAAATATCTCTGCCTCTCTCATCTCTCAAAATTATTATTATTTTTTTAAATATTAGGAAAACACAAAAACAGCGCCTAGAGGCCTTTTCTACACAGGGTTCTCTCATGCTAATGGCACTTCAGGGAGAAGCCTGCACTAAGCTGCCTGCCTCCTGCACTCAGCTCCTTTTCTACACTATTTCCGCTATTTGAACCAGTCCTTGCGGAGTTCCAAGAATCCTGTTTAAACCAATAGAACTGAGGATTCCCCATCCAATAAAATGGCACAACATTATCCCCATTAACATTTCTACCAGCCAATTGAAGCAGCTCCATTCTGACCAATAAGGCCATGCCTTTTGGACCAATCAAACTGTAAAGATTTGGAGTTCTCATTTGCATGAGGATAGACCAATCAGGGAATAGGGGCTAGGACAGGGGTCAGCAACCTTTAAGACATAAAGAGCCACTTGGACCCGTTTTCGAAGGAAAAAAAAAACCTGGGAGCCGCAAAACCATTGCGACATTTAAAACAAATATAACACTGCATATATTGTTTCTTACCTTAATGCTATATACCGGATCGTGCAGTTAGATGTCAATCTGAAGAAAAAAAGGACTTTTTCACAACAATGTAAAATATATTTTTGCAAATTAATAGCTAATTAAAATATTTAATTTACCTGGTTAATGGGATTTTTGCTCCTGAACCTCATTGCACAGTGTCTGAACATCAGGGCTGTAAGACGTTACCTTCATTTTCACACAGGCTTGCAAGTTGTCATCTGTGAGGCGTGATCGATGTTTGTTTTTAATATAGTTCATGTTGGAGAAGACCTGCTCACATACATATGTGGAGCCGAAGATCGACAGGACTCCAAATGCATACTTTTTCATGTTTATATAAGTGTTGGGGATGGCATTCCATGTTTCTAACACAAGTTTGTCCTGTTTGGGAAGGTTTTCAATATCACTCCATTTATAATTCTGAGCCAGAATGGCCTTCTGACGGGCAACATCCTCAAGAGTAGCGGTCAAGCATTTGAACTTGGACACCCATATATCTTTGTCGGCTATATGGGCCAGTTCCATCTCAAGATCAGGTTGACTTACACCTGCAAATGCAATCATATTCAATAGGGATGGATCAATCGCCAGGGGAGTGACAGGGAAGGATAATGTGTGTTTTTCCTCTCTGAACTCACAGAATCGTTTCCCAAATGAACTTTGCATTGTGGTGATTGCAGACTTCAAATATTCCAAATTTATCATATCATGACTTTGTTTGAACTCTCTCAAAGAGGGAAAGTGAGACAGTGTACCTCTCTGTAAATCTTTGACAAACACTGTCAACTTGCACTCGAATGCCAAAATCTCCTCCAGCATGTGCAGGGCTGTGCTTCCTTTCCCCTGAAGGGTTGTATTTAGTGTGTTTAGATGTGCTGTCATGTCTATCATAAAATGTAATTTTTCCAGCCACTCTGGTTGTTCCAGCTCAGGAAAGGTGAACTCTTTGCTGGCCAGGAAAGTTTTTACTTCTTCCAAACATGCGACAAAGCGTTTTAGCACCTCGCCTCTGGACAGCCACCGGACCTTGTTGTGGAGCAGGAGGTCAGAATATATGCTTTCCACCTCATCCAATAGCAAATGGAACTGGCAGTGGTTTAAACCCTCTGCCATTATCTTATTAACAATCTGAATGACCACATCCATCACTTTTGTGCATTCCGGGGGAAATGTTTCAGCACACAATGCCTCTTGGTGCAGGATGCAATGAAATGAGAGCAGCGTTCTACCCAGAGCCTTCTGCAGTAGAGCCACAAAGCCCTTCTGTGCTCCTCTCATGCTCGGTGCCCCATCAGTAGCCACTGAGACCAGGTAGTTGGTGTTTATTTTTCCGGCACTTAAATAGTCCAGGACAGCCTTACAGATATCCTCACCCCTTGTTTGGCCGTAGTCCGGGCAGGAGACAGCACTGCCGATGGCACTGTAGAGCAAGTCCCCATGCAGCGCCGGGAAGATGACAGGAGCAGTGGGGTCGGGAGCCACCAGCAGCACCGCATCCTTGCAGCGCAGCTGCGCAGCCAGGATGTTGTCGATGCTGAACATGCTGGCAAGCATCCCCGAACCCCACGCGGGGCTGGGACCAAGATGGGACGAGGGGCGCTAGGAGGAGGAGAAGCACTTCAGCGTGTGGGGGGTCCGGAGCCAGAGAAAACCAAAAGAGAGCACGGGTGAGCACGGCTGCTCCCTCCCCACCCCACCCCTGCGCCTGCTCCGGCCTCAACAAGTCACCTTTAAAAAAAAAAAAAAATTCATCAGGCCCCCAATATTTTGTAAATTAATTAGTGAGCCATGCATGCCATAAAAATAATTCATCAGGCCCCCCAATATTCCGTAAATTAAATTAAGTAAATTAAATTTAAAAATGTAAATAATAATTTAATTAATTTTAAAAAAAATTTATATAATAGCCACAAATTTCCTACAGTGTACATCTTACAAAAGGACCTGTCTCCCATGCTTAACCAACAACAAAAATTAGTATTAGAGGTAAGTGATACAGCTCCCCGCCCGCCCCCTGCTGTCGGCCCTGCTGGGAGTCACAGGTTGACGACCCCTGGGCTAGGACTTCTATCTACAATATATAAGTCAGTTCCCCTCTGGCTCAGGAGTGCACTTTCCCTTCCCACCAAACACTAAAAACTGTGTTTCCTTGGGTAGAGCAGAAACACTGAAGACCTGCCACTAGAGCAGAGGAAAACAGACCCTCAGGGGCAGAGAGAGGCAGACTGGCACAGAGTGAAGGAGCACAGAGCAGAGGGGCAAGGCCACAGGACTGCCTCACAGCCCTGCTGTTTTCACAACCTTGCTGTATCACCATTGAGCTGTTTTGCACTGAATACACTTTCCTTTACTGCACCTCAATTGTGAATTCCTGTTGGTGTTGACTTGGCACCAAGGACCATCTGTTGACAAGAGTTAGAGCTCTGAATTCCCTGTTCTGACAAAGCAGCTTTCTCACCCAGGAAGCTGTCCTGATTCCTCACTTAGTCACCTAGCCATCCCCTGGCACCTGGCTGTAAATAGGTAGGGCATTCTGAGTGGCCCTTTACTGGACCCTCCCCCTCCTGCATGCAGGCTTCCTCTGCCAGACCCTAGCACACTTCCATAATAGCTCCGTGTGTCCTCCTTCTCTGCTGTAAATCCTCTGTCCCTGGACCAGTTTTAATTTACAGTGCAGTTTGCATGTGTCTGTGTCTCTGCAGGACAGCAGTAGAGAAAGACTCACAGCCTGAATTGCTTTCGGGTAAAACCTGTGCCTTGGCCAGGGGGCCACAGAAAGTGTCATATGCTTGCACATTGTGTGTCAGACACTGATGGCAAAGGAAGAGGGGAAGGGACCTGGAGCTCTCAAACTAGACAGGAAACAAAAGAGATACATATCAGAAGAAACCTTTGTGTAACGCTTGGGCAGGAAGAGATCTCATATTAGGATCCCTCTAAGGAGCTTTGAGAGGGAGGAAAGGAGTCGTTTTTTATTACCAGAAACTTCAGCCATCTATTCCCCAAGGTTTCACCATAATTATATTTTCTCTGAGTCCCAATCCATCTGTTACGTCCGGATGAGTGTTGGGCAGTTTACATGTATTTCACACGGAGTTTGTGAGTGCCTCACCATCTGGAATTAGGACAAATGGACAGCAGAGCAGGAGTGGAACTCAGATCCTTCACCAATGTCTTTCATTTTACAATTGAGGGGACTGATTCTATTGTGTGAAATATTTTGGCCAATTTCCCAGTCTGCTTATCAGGTGATCTGATTGGGAAAAAAGAAATGGAAGGCAACATCTCAGGTATTTAGGAAGTTCCAGGCCTGATGTGATTGGTTTTATTCTAGGAATATCTTTGAGTGTGTTTTCTAGAGATACATGATTTGTTCAAGGCTACATTGCAGGAGATAAAACTGGATTTGAATCCAGTTTCCACTCTGGTCCTTCCCTTCTGAGCAGGCCCCAGTGCCTTTAGAGGACATGCCCATTCTTCCTGCTTTCCATTCCCCTACTCCCCCAATGCCCTCATGCCCGAGAAACTGCTCGGAGGCGGTGTTCTACTGGGGAGATGGTGACGCCCATTCTGATCTCCAAGCTCAGCTCTTCATTGTCCGGGGGCTTAAAGGTAAATTTTTGCAAAAGGGAGGTGAAGAAAATGAACAGCTCAGCCCTGGCCAGCTGTTCTCCAAGGCATACCCGCTTTCCTGAAAGACAAGAACATAAGAGTTAGCTTTCCAGTTGGTGTCCTTGCCCAGAGGGACTGAAATCTTCCAGGCTGACTACTGGCTCAGGACACATTTCCAGGACTAAAATAACCCATGAGACATACCAAATTCAAAACTAATAAAGATACTAAAAATTTTTGTTATTCATTTTACAATGTTATGATTTAAAAAGGCTTTTGAACTGGCTGTTTGAAAACATGAGTTTTCACAGCATCTCTTTTACACCTATCAGGTTGTTTACCCTGTAAATGTATTAACTAACCTTTTACAGCATAATTAAAATGTAAAAAGGCAAAAGGGGATGCATATAGAATAGAATCCATCTAGTCCAGGATGGCATTAGCATCACTCCTGATGCCCATAATGATAAGCAAGTAGCCACTTTCCTTGTCCCTCCCCACCCCCATATTATAAATTGGCTCTAGTTCTGTGTGAGTGGCCCTTAGAAATTCTGTGAAGATGGCAAGTGTCCAACCTTTTTTGTGAGCAAGAGGCAGGGTCTGAGTATCTGTCCCCAGTGTTTCAGGGGACAGAACAGAGTGAAGCTGGAATCTTCAGGCTGCCCTGCCTGCCAAGGAAGGGCCGAGGAAGAAAGGGCAGCCTGGAGCCACTCCAGCCCTGGGAATCCTGAGCTGGAGCAGCAATAAGAGGAAATCACGCTGGACAGGGCTGTGTGGAGGCATTCCAGCTAAAGCCAAGGATGATGGGGAGAGGAGCAGGGGAGGGCAGAGGGGAGCTCTGGATTCACACCCTCTTATTTTGTAGAACTCACCTATTGAGAAAGGCAGAAAGGCTTCCCTTTTCTTAAACTGTCCATTCTCTAGAAAGTGCTCCGGGTTGAATGTGTCGGGGGTGGCCCACTCTTCAGGGTCCCTGTGCAGTGCAGTCAGATTGGTCATGATCATGGTCCCCTGGAGAAGGCAGCAAAGACTCAGGCAAGGCTTGACCCATGCAACACCCCCATGCAGAGGGCTGGAAGTCCCCTGCTCCCAAGCCAGGGCCTGACCATATCCTCACCCTCCCCAACCCACTGTTTTCTGAGCCCAGCTCCCCACCCCCAACCTTCCCAGGGGCCTACTTTGCCATGGTACAACTTGCAATGATCAACTGCAAATGCCTGCTGGGAATTTCCTAGGGAAGTATGGCTACTCTTTTTTGTCTTTTTTTAAAATAAATCTTTATTGTTCATATTATTACAAATGTTCCTCTTTTTCCCCCTCCATTGCTCCCTTTCACCAGGTTCCCACCCCACTCTCTGCCCTTTCCCCACCCCCCATTGTCCTCATCCATAGGTGCACAGTTTTTGTTCAGTCTCTTCCCACACCCCCCACTCCCCTTTTCCCGGAGAATCTTCAGTCCACTCCCCTTCCATACCTCTGATTTTATTATATTCACCAGTTAATATTGTTCATCAGATCTTTTAATTCTCTTGGTTTTTAGACTCACTTGTTGATAGTTACATCTTCATTGTTCATAATTTTTTAAAAAATATATTTTTATTGATTTTTTACAGAGAGGAAGGGAGAGGGATAGAGAGTTAGAAACATCGATGAGAGAGAATCATTGATCAGCTGCGTCCTGCACACCCCCTACTGGATGTGCCTGCAACCAAGGTACATACTCTTGACCAGAATTGAACCTGGGAGCTTTCACTCTGCAGGCCGATGCTCTATCCACTGAGCCAAACCAGTTTCGGCAGTTGTTCATAATTTTTATCTTTATTTTCTTCCTCTTCCTAAAGAACCCCCTTCAGCAATTCATATAATTCTGGTTTGGCGGTGATCAACTGCTTTAGCTTTTTTTTATTTGTGAAGCTCTTCATCTGGCCTTCGATTCTAAGTGATAGCTTTGCTGGGTAGAGTATTTTTGGCTGTAGGTTCTTGCTATTCATCACCTTGAATATTTCTTGCCATTCCCACCTGGCCTGCATGGTTTCTGTTGAGAAATCAGCTGACAATCATATGGGTGCTCCTTTATAGGTAACTACCTGCTTTTCTCTTGCTGCTTTTAATATTCTGTCTTTGTCTTTTGCTATTGGAATTTTAATTATTATGTGTCTTGGTGTGGTTCTCTTTGGATTCCTTTTGTTCGGGGTTCTATGCGCTTCCTGCACTTGTAAGTCTATTTCTTTCACCAGGTGGGGGACGTTTTTTTTCTGTCACTATTTCTTCCAATAGGCTTTCCATATCTTACTCTCTCTCTTCTTCTGGGATCCCCATAATTCTCATATTGGTTTGCTTGAAGTTGTCCCAGAGGTTTCTTACACAATCTTCAACTCTCTGGATTCTCCTCTCTTCTTGCTTCTGTGGAGGAGTGACCTCTGGCTCTTTGTGTTCCAAATCTTTGACTTGATTCTTGCGATCTTTCATTCTGTTTTTAGGACTCTGAATAATATTTTTTATTTAAGACAATGCATTCTTTATTTCTAGTTGATCCCTTTTTATATCCTAAAATGTCTCCTTTATTTTATCGTCCGTTTCTAGGAAATTCTTTAAAAACCTTATAACTGTGGTTTTGAACTTAATGTTCATTCTTTTACTTTCCTCCATTTCCTTCCTTTGTGTCCTGCCTCTTCTCTGCATTTTAGCTGCTTGCCTGATTTGATGGAATAGTTTTGTGTCCTAAGTGTCCTGGTAGAGCCAAGGAGCACAGCCTTCCCAGTTACCTGAGGTGGAGAGTCTTAGTGCAGTCCTTTGTGGGCTGTGTGTGCAGTCTTGTTGTTAAGCCTTGCTTGTTTGTTGGTATCACTGGGAAGCATTGATCTCCAAGCCAATTGGCTGTGAAGATCAACAGTGTCTCAGCTAGGAGGGCTTCTGTGCTTGAGCTACAGTTTATTTCCTTAAGCTGCCACAATACAGGCCATTTATATGCAAAAGCAGCTGTGTGGTGTCTGTAGAATGTGCAGGGCAGGGCCTTGAGGCAGGTCTTCAGGGCAGGGTGGGGTCTCAGGACTTCACTAGGCTGGGCCATGGTTAACAGCAACAGCTACCTTCAGCCTTCTCTGCCCTTCCACATTTCCAAGTCCCCACATCCCTGCTATCCAGTGCAGTAAACAATGATTGCTCCACGCACCTCTGCAAGAGAGTCAGTCACCCTCACTTTTGGAATCGATGGCCCACAGATTAGCTTCTCCCCATAGACATCTGGGTTCCCCCTTTGACCCCAGAAACTCTATTTCAAAGTTATCGGGAGCTTGTTTCCCTTCAGGTTGAAAAAAAGCCTCGCGCCCAGTTGCCTGCCTACCAGCCCGATTCGCATGCCTCTGTACCTGAGCTCCTTAGCTTTTCAGCGCTTGTGCTCCTTTCTCTTTCAGCCACCCTTACCATGGTTTGGGTGATAGATATCCTGAATATTAGTTTTAATTTTGAAATTGTTGTGCTAGGAGGCAGAACAGTTGTTTACCTATGACGCCATCTTGGTTTCTCAGTATGGCTACTCTTGACTGCAGTATGGATGTTCTCTGTAGGGACTTGTCAGTGTAAGACCTGAGAGCAGACATGCATGCACCAATGAGAGATTAACATAGACTTGCCAGTCAGTACTGTACCAAAGTCAACCCAGCTGCTCAGTGCAGTGGTGACCATGGTAGTTCCAGCAAGGTAAACTATGTCTCATTCATCACTGTTATTCCTTTCTCTTCTCTCCATTGTCCACTGTACTGCCCAGGTTTAATACCCTGTTTCCCCGAAAATAAGACAGTGTCTTATATTAATTTTTGCTCCCAAAGATGCACTAGGTCTTATTTTCAGGGGATGTCTTATTTTTCCATGAAGAATAATACAGTACACATTTATTGTTAAATGAAAATAAAGGAAATTAATTACCTGTATGCAGTACTGTAGTACGGTAGTTGTCAACACAAACTAGACAAACTGTAAATCCTACAGTATCAAGAATTTACTCATTTATTCAATGACAAAGATGTCATCAGCTTCTGGAACATCATCATAACAATCCAATTCCTGAATTTCCTGGTGAATTTCTTGTGACTTAATTTCTTTCAGAATCAGTGGACCAAATTTCTCATGTTTAGCAATAGCACTGTCTTTAAATGAATACTTCTTGTCAAGGTAGCCTGATCGTAGTGCATTTGCAATGCAACTGTCAGTGATTTTCTCCCATGAATTCTTCACCCAAGTCACAACTTCTTGCAGTTTAGGTTTCACAAAGTTTCCACGCTGATTTCTCTCCATTCTATTTTCAATGTAATCATTAATTTCCATGCGTAAATTGTCTTTGAATGGCTTGTTTATTGCAATATCAAGAGTCTGGAGATAGGTCGTCATTCCTGCGAGAATTATTATCTGATCTATTTTTCTTTCGTGAAGAAATGTCTTCATGTCTTTAGCGCGATGAGTGCTGGCTGCATCCCAGACTAGCAGATCTCTTTGGCTCCCTCGCATAACAAGCAGCAGCATTAATTCGACCCACTTCCTTATAACTGCTTTTGTGGCCCAGGCTTTTTCGTTTCAAGAATAAGAACGCCCAAAACATGTTCAATCTTTTCCTTCTTGCCCTGATTAAAGGTGGGACTTTTGTGCCATCCAGACCAATTGCCAAAATACAGGAAACACATGCACTTTCATAAGCAGTAGAGGGAATGTACACTAAGGAAGCACCCCACTGTTCAATTGTTGTTTGAGATGATTGGCCCATAAACACTGCAGTTTCATTCATAGCTATCATGTTGGAAAGATTGTATTTAGAGAAGTCAGCATCATCAATAAAGGACTTGAATGCAAGTGCTCGCTTAATAACTTGAGTATCTTCCAACCTAAACAATGTTGTAGATCTTGTTAAAGACAGTTCGCTTCACTGAAGGAAATTATCCAGCCAGTGTTGTGATGCTCTGAAGTCTTCGGGTGCTATGTCAAACTGTGGTGCCATTGCAAGGGTAAATTCTTGAATCTGAGCCCTATTCACAACCAAAGCCTTTGCTCTCCTGTCAACAACTCATTCACAGATCAGGTCTTCCAGCTCAGAAAATAATGGTTGCCAACCTGATCCACTCTTGTGCTTTTTAGCATTTCCCTTGTCCACTTGTTCAATGAGGTTACCATACTCTGCTCGCCATTTTTGGACCAATCGATACTCAACATCTTTTTGGAGAAAGCAGTAAGATTTTGGCCCCAAGAGTCTTCCATGATTCCTTTTTTATACTCCATGGAATAGCCTTTTCTTTTTGTGCTCATTTCTAGGGGTAAGAAAAGGAATTGGGGTATCAAGGTGGGGGGAGGGGGGGTCACTTAAAATGACACAGGGTGGATCAGAGGGGGGAATCAAAATGGCACAGGAGAATCAGAGGGGGGATTACCATTTTAGTAACCCCTTTTGATCCTCCTGTGTCATTTTGATTGCCCCCTCTGATACCCCTGTGTCATTTTAAGTGATCCCCCTCCCCTCACCCCTTTGCCATTGAACACCTTCAGCAGACATCCCCCCTATCCCTTTATCAGACATTTACCCCCTGGGGCCTGCCTGGGGACTGTCACTGGGCTTGCTAGGGCCTGGATCTGGGCTGGAGCAGGGTCTACCACTGACTGAGAACCTTCAGTCATCATGAGGGCAGCCGGGAGCATCAGGTAGTGTCACCAGAGACAGACCAGCACTCACCACCTTCACCGCATCCTGTCTGCTCTAATCCTCCTGTTCTTCTACATGCATCTGCCAAAGTCTCCTCCTCTCTCCCGCCCCATGCTCACCGCTCACTCTGACCTCTGCTCCGCTTCCACACAGCAGTGATGTCAGGACTCCGAGTAACGTCACTGGTTGCTAGACGCCAGTCAGGGCAGCCCTAGCGACCATTTACGGTAAATTAATTTTCATTCTGAGACAGAGCCTACGGGGACCTTATTTTCGGGGGGGGGGGGGGGGATGCCTTATATTTCACTCAGAAGGAAACCTGTAAGTAGGTCTTATTTTCACAAGATGTTTTATTTTCGGGGAAATGCAGTAATAGAACCAGGTTGTCCAGTAAAAGGAACCACTGTTCAACAGGTACATATCAAGAAACCCAAGAATCCTCCTTATTGCCTCTTTTCCCCTCATTGATCCTTCAGTTATGCTGGTCAATTTTACTTTAAATTTCTCTTAATTCTGTCACCTCCATGCTATTCCCACTGTTACCATCTACTCCTGGCTACCCCCTTGCTTGCCTATATGCCTACAATAGCTGGCTAACTATGCCCTACATCCTCTCTTTCCTCTTTCAATCTGCTACATACTCTGCTAGCCCAGTGAGCTTCAAATAAGATTTAATCATGTCACACCCACCTACCCACCCACCAGCTTTGAGCGTGATAGAATCCTTTAACAGCTTCCCATTGCTCTTGGGGGACAAATCCATGGCCCGACCCCTGTCTGGGCCACTCTGTCTCTGCCTGCACTTCCACTTCATCAGCCATCTTTCCACTGTTCAAACAGCTCTGTTCTCACTTATTTTGTACTTTTTAAAATGTTGTCTTCATGTCTTTCTTCCTAACTCTTAAGCATTCTGCTGCCCTCACCTCAAACATCACTTCCTTTGGAAGCCTCCTCTGACTACTCCTGCTATTACTCCCCATTCCAGCCAGCCTGCATCTTTATAGAGATGTGAGAGTTTTTTCAGTGGGGCAGTTGCCATGGTTTCTGAGTATGTAGTTGCATGGTTATTTTCCTCAGGTTTGTTTACTCAGGCCTGAGCATTTTAGGTGCTTAATGAACATTTGTTGGATTAATAAAGGATAACTTATTTTAAGTACTTTTCATACTGAGCACTAGATTTAACATTCGACATGCATGACTTCATTTTACCTCAACCTGTGAGGTAGGTTTAACATATTTTACAACTAAAGAAATTGAAGCTCTTAGGGGTTAAATAATGTGCCCAGAGTCACATAACGGAGGAGGGAGAACCATGCGTTCTACTAGGTCTATTTGATGTCAAAGCCATGTCGGCTTAGTCTCTACAACTTAGTCACTTAGATCTGTCAGTTCTCAGGATAGTGATTAAAGTGGATGTTAAGAATAAGTTGTAGAGCTGGGGTGTTTTTTGGAATTTACGTGCTCCAAAAAACTGCTGTGAAAATGCAAGCAGCCCTAACTGGTTTGGCTCAGTGAATAGATTGTCGGCTGGTACACTGAAGGGTCCTAGGTTCGATTCTGGTCAAGGACATGTACCATATCCTCACCCTCCCCAACCCACTGTCTTCCTCTCTGTAAAAAATTAATAAGATCTATTTTTTATTTTAAATGCAAGCAGCACCTGTGACATAATTTAAACCTCAGCCTTCACCTACAACATGGTCAATTGGCAAGAAATCATAAATGCAATAGCTGCAGGTATAGCGGCTTTTCCTGGCTCTGCAGGGACAATGACCAAAACTTGTACAATGGGAAATCCCCTCTTAAGTTTGTCTCCAGGTAAGACATATGCAGAGGGACATATACAACTGGAATGGACCCACAGAGGTTGACCAAAGTGGTGAGAAAGCAAGGGAGCTGTAAAGGTGCAATGTGCAGAAAGGGCACTAGGTGGCATAGGAGAGATGTTTGCTAAGATCATAAGCCTGGTTGGTAGAGTGAGATCAGAATTTCCTTTGTGAGGACACAGAATTAAACAGAGACGAATTGAGAGCAATTGCAAGAAGACCCTTTTAAGGTCAAAGTCAAACAACTCCTGTGTAGAGAACATGATTTAGTACAAAAAAGATGAGCCTAGGAATCAGAACAGATCTGGTTCTTGAACCCAACTATTGTCACTTTGTAGTTGAGGGACCTTATACAAGTTGAATAGCTATGAGATCGTACTTCTCAGTTTATAAAATAGAAAGAAAAGACTTATTCTGAGGACTGATTAACATATTTTGAAAGAAACGATGTAGTCCATGGAACATAATTACTGCTTAACAAGTGTGTGTTCTTTCTCTGCTTTTCTAATACTTAATATTGCACACACTTGGACTAGTTTCTCCCATCACAGGGCTACAAGTAAAAACTGAAAAAACACCTATCGGCTTATTACGTTAGAAACACCAGGATTAATGTGATGTTGGTCTATATCAGTTGTCGGGAAACTGTGGCTTGTGAACCACATGCGGCTCTTTGGCCCCTTGAGTTTTTAGCAAAGGCCAGCTTAGGAGTACCCTAATTAAGTTAATAACGATGTACCTACCTATGTAGTTTAAAATTTTAAAAATTTGGCTCTCATCGAAACCAATTTGGCTCAGTGGATAGAGCATTGACTTGCTGACTGAAGGGTCCCGGGTTTGATTCCGGTCAAGGGCATGTACCTTGGTTGCGGGCACATTCCCAGTAGGGGGTGTACAGGAGGCAGCTGATCAATGTTTCTCTTTCATCTGTGTTTCTAACTCTCTACCCCTCTCTCTTCCTCTCTATAAAAAAAAAATCAATAAAATATATTTTAAAAAATTTTGGCTCTCAAAAGAAATTTCATTCCTCTTACTGTTGAAATTTGGCTCTGTTGACTAACGAGTTTGCGAACTACTAGCCTAAATAGTCTCAATTGTCCCTTTATATTTTAATGTTCTATATAGTAGACTCAGGATTGTGAAACAAAGTTCTCTAAAGTAATTCTGGCAAGTCCCTAATCATGTGAGATGTTCTACCAAGGCCAAAAAGAAGATTCCATGCAAAGTCAGCTGCATCTCCACAGAGATTCACAATACACATTTCATAGTAAAAACACTGAGCAATCCCACAGCAAAGAAAAGCCAGTCTTTGGTTAGACATATTTGACCTAGGAGTCCCCTTCCTTTCCATAATAACTATTACTACCTAGTTGAATTTATGTTTACCCAAGGACAAAAAATTAATATGAAACAAGTAAAATATCTCTCCCCATTAAAGTAATTCCCTAGGACAAGAATCTGTCACTTTTCAAATTCAGATTCTACCATTCAAAGCAATAAGCTTTAAGATCTGAAGCTGGAGTCCCTCATTACCTTGGGCAGGTGGTATCCAGCCATGGTGGTAGCATTGTTTACTTCCCTGGGCACATTCAGGGGGATGATATTTCCCATTCTCTGTACCTCATGGATGACGGCATTGGTGTAGGGCATGAGCTCCCGAGCATCCGTGCTTGGCTGCTTCGACTGGCCAATCACTCTGTCAATCTCAGCTTGCACTTTTTCTTGAAAATAAAAGTAAGTTCTTGCATTCAATACCTTTCCTTGAGCCTTGTGAAGCTAAGGAATGGAATAACTAGGATAAAAACGTTAACATTATACTAGGCTCCATAGACTCTTGTTTGTCAAGAAGATAATAAGAGTGGAAAGCGGGCCCTGGAATAAGACAATGATAGAAACTGCTAATTGTCTTCCAATGTCTGTTTTGTTTTTTCCCCTTTTTTTGCAATAATAATTGATTTTAGCTGGATACCTGGTTACCTAGCCAAAGTCTACATATCCCAGATTCTCTTTTTATTACAGTGACCATGTGATTAAATTTTGACCAGTAGAAAGTGTATAGGAGGAATATATATATAGTAAATATGGTAAATGTCCCCCTGCCCTATTAGTCACTAAGATGCACACTGACTACCAGGGGGCAGACGCTCAATGTAGGACCTGTCCTGATGTGCACTGGCCATTTACAAAGGAACAGAACCTTGGACCTGGCGCCCACAAAGCAACACTCAGCTTCCCTCAAGTTGGACACAGGTCCCATTACCACCCCAGAGTGACAGTCCCCCAAATTGCAACTGACATTGCTGTGACCCCATGGCGCAAAATGCAGCCCATAGCCCAGCCTAGCCTAGAAACAGTGGCTGTGGGCTCCAGGTAATGATGTCACATAGCAGAGCCCAGCTTTCTGTCCTAGCAACTAGCCTCCTTAGAGTTTCTTCAGTCCAGGAAGACAAGCCAGGTACAAACATTTTACACTGCAACCAAATGTCTGTGAAGCATTTTCCCATGCCTCAACTCATTTGATCCTCACAGAAGTCCTGGAGTAGGTAGATAGGAGACTTGGTGGAATTCTATTTTCTTTTCATTAGCCAGAAAACAGGGAGTTAGAAAGCTTAGAAACTTGACGCGACTGAAAAGAAGAAATGGTAGGCCTTGAAAAGGACTTCAGGTGTTCTCACTGTGCAGAATAGTCGAACACTGCTGCAATTAAGTATTTTATCTTTTGTTCTACCTGTGTGATCTACAATAATAATCTGCTTCATGTTGATATTTACTGCTGTGTTGCTAACAATTACCTTAAAGAGAAGTTGGGGTGCTTCACTTAGCTGGAAATAGTTTAGCTAAATCAGAAAGCAGGTCTGATTAAGCAAGTTTATTCTATATATGAAAGATTAAATTGACTCATGCATGAGTGATACAAATAAAACTCTCATGACAATCACATACGTGTGTTTTGATCTCTCATTGTTGATTGTGAATTTTGTTGACACTTCTATTATAGAGAAAAGGCAAATAGAGATGTTAAAATATTTCTTCTAACTAATTCCAATGTGCATGAATCCATGCACCAGGCCACTAGTGTTTAATAATTGGAACATACCCTTAAAAGAAGGGTAAGTACTTTTGAGCCCTTCTCTTTGGGGAGACATCTTTGTGCCAATAAGAACATTATTTTAGATACATCAGAACATCACAGTGGAGAGATCTTGAAATCCAAAGAACTCTGTAGAGTGCAGTTCAAATTTGATATATAAACTTCTATATATGTTTTACCATCCATTTAAAACATCCAAGTGCCCTAGCCTGTTTGGCTCATTGCATAGAGCATTAGCCTGCAGACTGAAGAGTTCCAGGTTCAATTCTGGACAAAGCATATGTCTGGGTTGCAGGCTCCATCCCCAGTAGGGGGCATTCAGGAGTCAGTGGATCAATAGTTCTCTCTCATCACTGATGTTTCTATCTCTCTCTCCCTCTCCCTTCCTCTCTAATATATATATATATATATATATATATATATATATATATATATATTATATATATATATAAAGCCAACATTCTAATCATGGTAAAATACACATAAAATGTATCATTTTAACCTTTTTAAGTGTATAGTTTAATAGTGTTAAGAATAGTCACATTATTATGCAGCCAACCTTCAGAACTTTTCTAACATGCAAAAGTGAAACTGTATTTATTACATAACAAATCTCAATTTCTCCACATTCCCCAGCCTCTGGCAAGTACCAGTCTACTTTTAGTTTCTATGAATTTGATTCCTCTTGATACCTCATATAAGTGGAATCATGCAGTATTATTTTTGTGTGTTTAACTACCTTATTTCACTTAGCATAATGGCCTCTAGGATTATCCATGTTCAAGCTTTCCTTTTTAAGGCTGAATGATGTTCCATTATACTCCATGGTTTTATCTGTTCATCATCAATGGACACTTGGTTACTTCCACCTCTTGGTGGTTTGTGAATAACGCTGCTATGAACATGGGTGTAAACTTCTATCAGTTTAACCATTATTATTTTGGAAGCTAAGTCTGTATTCTAACTAGGTAGCTTTTATATTGTACTTTAAAAAAAAATTAATTCACAGTTGAAAAGGCATTTTGCATCATGACTCAGGATATATATATCAAATTGCATGAACAAACTTATCCATAGTACATGGAAAGCACTCTGATCTTTTCTCTTCTATCTTTATTTTAGAGGAAAAAAGTCTTGTCCTAGCTTGTTTGGCTAAGTGGATAGAGTCTCAGTCCTCAGACTGAAGAGTCAGGTTCAATTGTGATCAAGGGCATGTACCTCGGTTTCAGGCTTGATCCCTGACCCTGGTCAGGGAGCGAAAGGGAGGCAACCAATCTATGTGTCTCTCACATTGTTGTTTCTCTCTCTGTCTCTCCGCTTCCCTTCCACTCTCTCTAAATATCAATGGAAAAATATCCTCGGGTGAGAATTAACAAAACAACAACAACAAAAAAGATCTTGATTCACTAAATAGATTTTATGTCCCTATAATAAACTGTTACCCAAAATTTAAAAAGTTGTATCATATCAAATCTAATCCCTCATGTGATCAAACTGTTCTGGGGCCTGGAGAAAGAAAACTGATTATAACAGTCACTGTCACTGAATGGACTACAGTTTGTGGGCAGATATGCAAATAATATGCAATAGCACAGTTATGAGGGGCATCAGGTCATCTCTAGAGAAAGAGAACGCTACTAATGTTCCAGAGGATTGGGAAAACATGAAAGGTGGTGTTAAGCACATTCTTTAAGCAGAGCTAGTCGTTCGCCAAGTAGAAAAATTAGGGAAATACATTCTTGAGAAACCTATCAGGGTTGCCTAAGACCATGAGAAAACACAGATATTTGCATTACAATTCATAACAGCAGCAAAATTACAGTTATGAAGTAGCAACAAAAATAATATTATGGTTGGGGGTCACCACAGCATAAGGAATTGTATTAAAGGGTGGCAGCATTAGGAAGGTTGAGAACCACTGTTGTAGAAAGAACACCAGGGGCAATGACACAGGCACAAATAATGACAATGCAAAGAAAATGACAGGTAATTTAATGAGGTCCCCATGCAGGGAGGGTGAGTTGAGACTGGATAGGAAGTAAGAGGCAGAGCAGATGGTAAGAAGTAAGAAGTTTAGACATTTTTCCACAGGGAAATGCAAGACCACCTAAAAGGAGAGAAGGCTAGGGACAGGTCTTTTCCCTCCCTCCTTCTTTGCCTCTCTCCCTCCCTTCCTTCTTCCTTCCCTCCCTCCTTCCTTCTTTTCTTTTTTCCTTATTGTCTGACATTTAACTTCCCCTAAGACCAGATTTCTTGTGAGAATGTAACTTTCCTGGAACTTACCACAATGTCAATTAACTTTACTGTTTTCCCAAGTAGAGTGTCCTGAGGTCAGGGACTCCTATTATATTTGTATGCTGTGGCTTCATTACAATAATGACAGAAAAAATGAAGAACATGCCTGTTCTCACATCCACATGGCCTTGTGACTGTCCTGCCTATCTTTCCCCTCCACCATGCTATCATCTTCTCTCAACTTTGGGGCAGTGTGTCCAGGAGGCACCACTGTGTCATGGCCCAGCTTGCTCACCTTGGATTTCTGGGTTGAGGGCCATGTAAAGCAGACCCCAGCGCAATGTTGTCGAAGTTGTCTCAGTTCCAGCAAAGAAGAGATCCACGGTACTGTAGATGAGGTTTTCCTCAATGAAACTGGAAGCATCATCACCCTTGTGCTACAAAGCACCATGTTTGTTAGTTTATTTAGAGGGTTCTTGGTGGCCACAATGCATAGGGCTTCATCCTGGGGAGGCAGGTGGGAGGAAAGAGCCCCCGAGAAAGGCTCTTTTTTTGGTCTCCTTGAGTGGCAGTCTTATCACAGCAATATTGTTAGCATAGTCCTGCTCCAAGTTCTGGAAATGTTTATTAGTTTGGATGAATGAAAACCAAGACAATGATTTTTAATGCCTATAATTTTGGAGATGCTATTAGTGGAGAGTCAGACTTGTGTTCCAATATTAGCCACACTACTTACTGTTTCTATAACAAAGGGCAAATTACTTACCCTCCTGCTTCAGTTTCCCAGCTTAAAAAATAAAGTAACAAAACACACCCATGAAGATAACATTATGAATGCCATGAGAGGCAAAGGGCACATGGCAAATACTCAACAAATGTTTATACTGATACTAGAAAGAATAAACTGAACTTGTTTATGTGCAACAAGTTGTATATCTCTCAGTTAATCTTTCCCTTCCAGGTGAAAACTCACTGATTCTAACAATCATTCTTCATGGCATTTCATCATTTTTACCACCTTCTTCTGAAAGCTTTAACTTCTCAACATTCCTCTTACTGTGTGAATCCATATAGCACATGAAGTTTCCTCCTCTGAGTACAAATCAATATTTTTATTAATATAATGCCAATACAGTGAAATAAGAGAGGGAATGGAAAAGAAATTCATCACTCTGCCAACTTTCACAGAATGATCAACTAATGTGATAGTCAAAAATTATGACACTGATACGAAGTCTATTAATCAGAAGGATTACAGTGTTGAAATCTACACATCTAATTTGGGACCCCCATTCCTTTTTCTTTCCTATAATGTCATAAAGTGGACAATCTGGGGTCTTACTCAGTCCTTAATGATAAACTTTCCCATGCATTCAGCTTTTCTTGTAGGGGTAGGTCATTTGCCCCAGGTTCATATAATAATAAAACAAAGTTCTGAGGTTCAATACTTAATCTTTCCTTTTTCATATAGTTCCTTAAAATATGGAAGGTAGAGAATAGAAGAAGAAAAGGCAGTATTTGTGCATTCCCAATATCTTAAGCCAAATGCCATTGAACCCATATCTTTATTCCTATCTTTATTCCTAATTGCCTCATCCATCCTGAGTTAATGCTACTCTTACACTCTATGAAATTTTGCCTCTGTTTTACTTCCCTGTGGTAAATTGAATACTGACTCAAGAGATGTCTATGTCTAATCTCTGAAAGCTGTGGGTATTATATGGGAAAAGGAACATTATAGATATGATTAAGTTCACAGTCTTGGTTGGGAAGATGATCCTGGAGCATCCCAATGGGCCCAATACAATCACAAGAGGCCAGAGGGTTGTAAGGAGAAGATGTAACGATGGTAACAGAGAAGATGTTACATGGATGGCTTTGAAGATGTAGGAAGGGGCCATGAGCCAAGCAATATAGGCGATCTGTAGAAGCTGGGAAGGTCAAGGAAACAGATTCTCCCCTAGAGCCCTCAAAGGAGACAGTATTGCCAACACCTTGGCTTGAGCCCAGTACAACTGGTTTCAGATTTATGATATCCAAAGCTGTGAGATAAATCTGTGTTGTTGTAAGCCACTGAGTTAATTTGTTACAGCATCAAGAGGAAACCTGTACATCCCCATTTGTCTTCAAAACAAAGCACAGGAAACAATTTTCCTCACCTTTTCTATTTCCATGAGGTATGCATCAATAAAATCTCTTGGTTCTGCAGGATTCCAATCTCTCTTGTGGTTTTGAATCACATGAGAAATAAACAACTTCAATTGCTCCCATTTGTGAAAGTGTGTTTGGTGGTATCCAGGAAGAAAGTTCATTATCCGTGGAAAGGTATTATAGAGCTAATAGAGAAAAACAGAATATGAAGACAACATGGTGCAAGTACCACAGTTTATGAGACAATAGAGAGCAGGAGGCTAGGGTTGCCCCTGGCTAAGGAGGAAGCCCAGCCTTCCGCACACCTTGGTCAGCCCACTTAAGGCTACAAAGTTTCAATTATAGAAGATAAATAAATTCCAACAGAAATGGCTGACACCATGGATGGAGCAGAAGGCTTGGCTCTGCTCCAGGTTACAAAGTTTAAATTGTAGAAGATTAATAAATCCCAGATACCAGAGCCTCCACTTGGGTCACCAGGGGGCGTGGCTGGCCTGCAAACCACCACAGGCCCCTGGCCCAGCCTGCCCCACACCCCAAGGTCTACCCTGATCTGGGAAACCATTCAGGGCAAACCAGTTGGCCCCTACACATGCACCAGGCCTCTATCCTATTTAAACAAAGAGTAATATGCAGATTGACCTTTACTCCAACACACAAGATGGCTGTCCCCATGTGGTCAAAGATCCTGCCACCATGTGGCCATGTGGACACAAGATGGCCAGCAGGGGAGGGCTGTTGGGAGGGACTAGGCCTGAAAGGGAGGGTAGTTGGGGGCTATCATGCCTTCAGGGGAGGGCAGTTAGAGGTGACCAAGCCAGCAAAGGAGGGAAGTTGGGGCCAAACAGGCTGGCACGGGAGCAGTTAGACATCAATCAGGCTGACATGGGAGTGGTTAGGGGGTGATCAGGCTGGCAGGCAGACGCAGTTAGGGGCAATCAGGAAGGCAGGCAGGTGAGCAGTTGGGAACCAGCAGTCCTGGATTGTGGAGGAATGTCCAACTGCCCGTTTAGGCCCAATCACACCTGAATCAGGTTTAAATGGGCAGTCAGACATTCTTCAAGGGGTCCCAGATTGGATAGGGTGCAGGCTGGGCTGAGAGACATCCCCCCACCAAAGTGCACAAATGTTGTGCACCAGGTTTCTTGTAAAAATAATAATGAGGATGAAAATGAAGAGGATGTAACTTGTTGCTCTTTTGTTTATCTTGTTGCCTGTGGGGCCTCAGGATTATTCTACAACTGGTGACTCAATGACATGCAATCCATTAAGAACTTAACACAGAGCCAATGTACCATGATCTAGCTTTGCTCACACACTGACATGTCTGCCTGCACACACCAGGATGCTTCATTTCATCTTCAAAGGGTTGTTGTGAAAATTAACTTAGATCAAGTGCAATTGTTCATCAAAATGCCTGTCTATTTTTGGACCCCAAGACATGCTTATCCTCCTCCTCTGCTGCTCCTTCCTACCCTTCCATGGATTTATTTTTTCTGGCGAAAGTCATGGGGTATCCTCTGACCTCTCACCTTTCCTGTGTTCTGTCTTATTAGCAAGAACAAAGTGGAATCACTGGATTGGGGACTACCATGACTGGAAGTGAGAACTAGGAATTAAAAAATAACTTTGATAATAATTATTATAGCTTTCATTCATTATGGCCTTTTCCTGTGCCAGGATTCATGATAACTTCTTTATCCATTTTGATATGATGGAGCCATAAAGCTCTAAGCAAAGATGCTTGTCAGAAATAAATACAAAATAAATCCACTTCTAGATACCAGAGAGGTGAGTCAACACTTGCGCTGATTTAAGACCAAGAAGCTGAACAGAGTTTCTGAAAGACTCACAGGCCCCCAGGGACAAAAATGGAGCACAGACAGTGTCCACCAAGGAAGGGTGAGGTTTAATAATAATCATAATAATTATCCATCTTTACCCTATGAAATTAGATTGATAATATCCTATTGATGGGTGTGTAAACAGTGTAACGGTTTTGAAAACTTTTAGGCAGCATCTTCTATGTCCAGGTTTATATGGCAAGAGAAACAAATGGATGTGTCCACATGAGCAGTTGTAATAGAATGTACATGCCGGCTTTATTCATAACATTCAAAACCGGGAACAATCCAAGTGTATATGAATAGAGAATAGAGGGACACACAATGTCATATTCATAAGATAAAATATTCTTCAGATTTTTTTTTTAAAAAGGGCAACTAACACCAATGAATCTCAAATAGCCCCTGATAGAGGGGGTTGAAACAGCTGGCTTAGGGAGGGACATGAGAGACCAGGGAACTCAAAGGCAATGGCACTATTGTCCTTTTTAAATAAAACAACATAGGTGCAGGAGGAAAACGAATCATTGTCTCACTAATTAGAAAGGTGTGGATAAGAAACCCAGAAGCCGGTCAACCTTGAAGCTCTGAAAGGTCAGAGCCAAGCACTCCCTATCTAATTGAAACTACCCTGTTTCCCCGAAAATAAGACAGTGTCTTATATTAATTTTTGCTCCCAAAGATGCGCTAGGTCTTATTTTCAGGGGATGTCTCATTTTTCCATGAAGAAGAACACGGTACACATTTATTGTTAAATGAAAATAAAGGAAATTTATTACCTGTATGCAGTATGGTAGTACAGTAGTTGTCAACACAAATCAGGCAAACTGTGAATCTTACAGTATCAAGAATTTACTCATTTATTTAATTACAATCATGCCATCATTTTCTGGAACATCATCATAACAATCCAATTCCTGAATTTCCTGGTAAATTTCTTGTGACTCCATTTCTTTCAGAATCAGTGGACCAAAGCTCTCATGTTTAGCCATAGCATTGTCTTTAAATGAGTACTTCTTGTCTAGATAGCCTCTCAGAGTGCATTTGCAATGCAACTGTCAGTGATTTTCTCCCATGAATTCTTCACCCAAGTCACAACTTCTTGCAGTTTAGGTTTCACAAAGTTTCCACGCTGATTTCTCTCCATTCTATTTTCAATGTAGTCATTAATTTCCATGTGCAAATTGTCTTTGAATGGCTTATTTATTGCAATATCAAGAGTCTGGAGATAGGTCGTCATTCCTGCGGGAATTATTATCTGATCTATTTTTCTTTCGTGAAGAAATGTCTTCATGTCTTTAGCGCAGTGAGTGCTGGCTGCATCCCAGACTAGCAGATCTCTTTGGCTCCCTCGCATAACAAGCAGCAGCATTAATTCGACCCACTTCCTTATAACTGCTTTTGTGGCCCAGGCTTTTTCGTTTCAAGAATAAGAACGCCCAAAACACATTTAATCTTTTCCTTCTTGCCCTTAGAAATGATTAAAGGTGGGACTTTTGTGCCATCCAGATGAATTGCCAAAATACAGGAAACACATGCACTTTCGTAAACAGTGGAGGGAATGTACACTAAGGAGGCACCCTGCTGTTCAATTTTGTTTGAGATGATTGGCCCATAAACACTGCAGTTTCATCCATAGCAATCATGTTGGAAAGATTGTATTTAGAGAAGTCAGCATCATCAATAAAGGACTTGAATGCAAGTGCTCGCTTAATAACTTGAGTATCTTCCAACCTAAACAATGTTGTAGATCTTCTTAAAGACAGTTCACTTCGCTGAAGGAAATTATCCAACTAGTGTTGTGATGCTTTGAAGTCTTCGGGTGCTATGTCAAACTGTGGTGCCATTGCAAGCGCAAATTCTTGAATGTGAGCCCTATTCACAACCAAAGCCTTTGCTCTCCTGTCAACAACCCATTCACAGATCAGGTCTTCCAGCTCAGAAAATAATGGTTGCCAACCTGATCCACACTTGCGCTTTTTAGCATTTCCCTTGTCCACTTGTTCAATGAGGTTACCATACTCTGCTGGCCATTTTCGGAACAATTGGATACTCAACATCTTCTCTTTGCAGAAAACAGTAAGATTTTGGCCCCAAGAGTCTTCCATGATTCCTTTCTTGTACTCCATGGAGTAGCTTTTTCTTTTTGTGCTCATTTCTAGGGGTAAAAAAAAGGAATTGGGGTACCAAAGTGGGGGGAGGGGGGATCACTTAAAATGACACAGGATGGATCAGAGGGGGGAATCAAAATGGCACAGGAGAATCAGAGGGGGGGATTGCCATTTTAGTAACCCCTTTTGATCCTCCTGTGTCATTTTGATTGCCCCCTCTGATCCCCCTGTGTCATTTTAAGTGATCCCCCTCCCCCCACCCCTGTGCCACTGAACACCTTCAGCAGACATCCCCCCTACCCCTTTATCAGACATTTACCCCTTGGGGCCTGTCTGGGGAGTGTCACTGGGCTTGCTGGGGCCTGGATCTGGGCTGGAGCAGGGTCTGCCCCTGACTGAGAACCTTCAGTCATCATGAGGGCAGCCGGGAGCATCAGGTAGTGTTATCAGAGACAGACCAGCACTCACCCCCTTCGCTGTGTCCATTCCACTCTAATCCTCCTGTTCTTCTACAGGCATCTGCAAGTCTCCTCCTCTCTCCCGCCCAGTGCTCACAGTTTGCTCTGACCTCTGCTCAGCCTCCACAAAGCAGTGATGTCAGGACTCTTGAGTAACATCACTGGTTGCTAGACACCAGTCGGGATGGCACTAGTGACCAGTTTACGGTAAATTAATTTTCATTCTGAGACAGAGCCTAGCGGGGGCCTTATTTTCGGGGGGGATGCCTTATATTTCACTCAGAAGGACACCTGTAAGTAGGTCTTATTTTCACAGGATGTTTTATTTTCAGGGAAACATGGTATGGTAGCTGAAGCAACTTTCCCACCAAATAATCATGTAAATTCTTACTAATAAGATAATCTGCCTGTTACTGGAATTGCCTTCCTAAAGGCAATGTGTGTATCCCAAACCTGAATAAAAGGGATGGCAAGGCCAAATCAAAGCATAGTCCTCCCACTAGAATTGGGTTTCTGCCTGTCCCCCATTTCCAAAATTAATATTTTTCTAGTCTCTTTCATTTGTGTATGGCCTTCTCCAGAACCTGAACCCTGAGCTAGAACCCTAAACCACGTGAGACATGAAAGTGATTCCCACAGGTGCACAGGTATATGACATGTGAAGTTTCTTGCTTTACATGAATGCTAGAAATGTTCTTTGTATATAATAAATATTTTAAAATATCAAAAACACTAGAGTCACATTAGTTGATTTCAAACAAGTTTCTGATGAAGTCAATTTTAAAAGGTTATATTGCAGCTTATAAAAACATCCGTGTTGCTAAAAACCGATTTGGCTCAGTGGATAGAGCATTGGCCCGCGGACTAAAGGGTCCCAGGTTTGATTCCAGTCAAGGGCATGTACGTTGGTTGCAGGCATATCCCCAGTAGGGGGTGTGCAAGAGGCAGCTGATCAATGTTTCTCTCTCATCGATATTTTTAACTTTCTATCCCTTTCTCTTCCTCTCTGTAGAAAATCAATAAAATGTATTTTTTTTAAATCCATGTCTGACAATATCCATGTCAGACAAAAAAAAAAAAAAAATCCATGTCAACCCCAATATCCTTAATCATGTATGAAAAGAGAACCCCTTACCTGGTTCCACACTGACACCTCCATAACTATGATATCATCCAGCAACCTCAGCATTTCTTGGAACTGACTATCCTGGTACTCAAAGCGCTCCCCAAAGGTGATGGAGCAAATAATGTTGGAAACTGCTTTGTTGATCTTGAAGTGAGGGTTAAAAGGCTGTCCTGGAGGTGGAAGAAAAGGTGGATCCTTCAGGTTGGTTTGTCTCTGTTTCTACTGAGAGTCTACATGACATATGTCATATGACATACTGAGCACAGAAATACATCTGAGGCCTGGCCATAGCACCCTACCCAGCAAGTGCTCATTCAATGCCTGGAAAGTCGAATTGCTGACCAGGGCTTAAAATCAGTAATGTTGAACTGATGTACATATTACCAGCTACACAACGGGGAGAGAAGGGTTTAAACATTTTGAAGCAAGCAACCTATTTTGCAAGGAGAGGCAAAACATTTTACAATGGCATGGGAGTGTTCTATGTTTTCTGAGAGGAGGAGGAGAAGGCTAAGGAGGCGGAGGAGGAGGAGGAGGAGGGGGAGGAAGAAAAGAAAGAGGAGGGAGGGAGAGGGGAGGAAGGAAGGGGAGGGGGAGGAGTAGTTAGGAAAAAATTCAGACAAGTAGAATGAGGAAGTAGGAGCTGACATCTCACCAGACCCCCCATTGACAGGAATAATCAAAGGGAAAGGGTAAATGGTTGGAGGCTCCTGTGTGGTCCTGGGAGTAATAACAACAACAGCACAACAACAACTCCCACTCTCAACCAGAAGGCAGAGTCAGAATTTGACACCACAATGTTTGGAGACAATCCCCCACCTACCCACATACTTGGAAGCAAAATTCCAATAACTTAACTGGCCAGAAGCACAACTCCCTCTCAAGTTGACCCACATCCACCCTGACAGACAAATGCTGTACTTTTGCTTCTTTCATAGTGGTGCCTGTGCTCTGGCCAGTTTCTTTTTCTCTACTTGAATTACTTGCTTTGTTCTCAAAAAGAAAAAAATAAATCAGTAATGTCTTTGCTGTTAATCCTCACAAGAGAATATTTTTTCTGTTGTTTTTCAGAGAGTGGAAGGGAGGGCCAAGGAAGGGGGAAGGGAGGGGGAAGGGGGAGACACACACATCAACTGGTTGCCTCTTGGATGTGCCCTGACAAGGGAGCAGGGAACGAACCCACAACCCAGGCATATGCCCTTGACAGAGAATCAAATCCAGGATCCTTTGGTGCATGGGCCAATGCTCTAACCACTTACCAACATGGCCAGGGCATAATCAGTAATGTCTTTAATGCCAGTCTTCTTTTGCTTAGTAATTCTAGCGCTCTATGAGCACAGGGACATGGTTAGTTGTTCAGTTTTATTCTTAGTGCCTATCACACTGCTGGGCACAGGACAGGTATGTAAGTACTAACTACTGGTTATATCTGTTCAGTGAGTGAATGAGCCGCAGTCTCCTGCACCTGACCTAGGAAATATACCCACCGTTCTCCTCTTCTATCGCTTGGTTGAGCTGGTAGGCCTCCTCCTGCATGCATTCCTCTAAGCTCTTCTTTCCTAAACCAAAGTTCCTCAGTGTTGTCAGGGTGAACCTTCTCTGCTCCTTCCATTCCTGGCCATTAGACATGATCAAGCCTGAATGAAAGAAAGCCAACAATGGGTACAGGGACTTGTATCAGATGGCAGAAGGAAAAAAGGCATTAGGCAGGGGAAAGTATTCAGAGGAGTCCCCCCAGAGCAGTGAATACAATTGCCAACATGTACTGATGGTTTGCAATGCCAGGCAAATTCGCATTTTTTATGCATTATGTAATTTAGTACTTACAGGAACTCTAAGGTAGATACAATTATCACCCACTGTCCCACTTTTGCTGATGAGAAATCTGAGGCACAGGAATAAAGTAATGTGTGCAAGGTCAGCTGAACAGGCATTCAAGTTCGCATCCCTGAGTCCCCAGCACAGGCTTTGATTACCAGCCACATAGGTTGATTTATGTACTATATTTATGTTACACTACATACTAAGAATGTAGCCCCAGGGAAGAAAACCCAGGTTTGTAAAGAGGCAAGGCATTGTTGGACCTTAACACATGAGTAAATGACTGAAGAAAGCAGAGGAGTGGATATCATGTGCAGGCAAAGGAAAAGACAACATCTCATTGTGTTGCACAGACCATCCTTTCTTTTATAACACAGGTAAGGCCATGCTCCTGTCACCTCTTCACTTCCAGAGCACACTTCAACTCCTTTTCACATCTGGCTCCATCTCTATGAAATGGCCCTCCTGGCTGGCAGCTCCAGGGATGCTTTGCAACTTTACCTTCCTTGGTCTTTCAGCAGCACCTGACCCTTTCTTCCTGAAACCCTCTCTTCCAGGGGTGCTCAGGGCACTGCACTCTCCAGAATTGTCCCCTAATCTCTGAAAGCAGAGAACTTCCTATATCTCTGGCTAGTTTATTTCCTACCAAGTTCTCAAATGATGGAGTTCTTCAAGGTAAAGTCTTCTGTTCGCACCCTTACTCCATTCTTGGGACATCTCACTACACCTACACTTTTAAGTAACATCTATTGACAGAGACCCTCTATTTCTATTCCTTGAGCTTCAGACACAGATATACAGGTCTCTGCTTGACTTTACCAATGTAGCATTTCAATTCCAGCCAATCAATGATGGAATTGATGGTTTTCTCCACGCAACTCCCCACCCAAACCTAACCGGACACCTTGTCCTCCAAATGTTCCTTCTGCCCATCAATCCACTCATTTGGGGGTCTGCCTCACGTCAGTCTCCCTCCTTGTCCCTCCCTCTGGTTCATCATGTTTTACTGGATTATCTCCTGGATACCTTTAATCCATGTATTTTCTCTGCCACTGTCCCATTTTCACCCACTGTCCTTTCTTGCCACCTCTCTAGTCCAAGCAACCACTTTCTCTAACCTAAAATGTTGCAACAGTCTCTTGCTTCCTTCATTGTACTCTCTATATTGCAGCCCAAATAAGGCTTTAAAACGTAAATATGATGATTCCTTTCTCTGCTGGAAACCATTTAAGAGCTTCATTGTTATTAGGATAAAAACCAACATTCTTATTGAGAACCTGAATAAATTATCCCAGGCCAAGCTCAGCAGCTTCATCTCCATTTAATTATTCCATTGAATCACTGTGCTTGCCACACTGGTCTCTTTTTTATTTCCTCAGGTTCACTGTCCTTCTCACCTCAGGGACTTTTTATATTCTAGTCCCTCTGCCTGATTGCTTCTTCTCTTTATTAAATCACTTGTCATTTACTTACATTAGTTTTTCCTGAATCTCAGGACTAGATTAGATACCCCTAGTAAGTGCATCTGCCCTCATCTACATAAATGCTTTAAATTATTATGGAGAGTTGATAGTCTTTCTCTGGGATAGAATTTGACTTACATAGAGATGTGGATTTTATCTATTCTACTCATTGTTGTATCACTGGTACCTGGCACTGTGTTTCACCTTGCAGGTAATAAATAGAGTAAATGGATGGAGAGTGAATAAACTCTTTCAAATAGGCCTTGAGGAGCACTTGAAAAATATGGTGCTCTGGTAGAGCAACACATGTTTGTTCAGATTTTTAAATGTTTCACTTTATTTAATGATCATTTAAACTATTCATGCCAAACTCTTCTAACATAGACCTGAAGGCTTGAGATGCCTGTGGACACCTTAATGATAAAGCAGGAGGAACTGGAGCCAAGAAGAAACCTCAAAAGCAGTGGAAGGAAGCAGATGTACATCCGCATTCCTAGGGAAGACTGGCAGCTAGAAACCAGAGAGAGCCAACATATTGCCACCTCCTCTGCTCTCATGGAATGAAGGGTCATGTGTTTATGAAAGCATCCAGAGTGAGTGAACACACACCGGAGATGCTGTTTTTCCAAATTCTCGTCATTAGGACTGGCCCTGTTTGATCCTCTGAGAGAGCGCCTTCCTGGGGAAATGTGAACATCAATTTTTCTTTAAAGGCAGGAGCTCTATAATGGGCTTGGTCTCTAGGGAGTGCTGGAGAATTATAGTCACAGAAGCACTGCTGACAAGCTTTAAAAATATTAAGACATCCACATATGACATTAGTCAAGAAGCTTACCATTTGTCTTAAAGATCCGTTTTCGAACAGGGGACATGGGACGGTTCAAAAAGTTGTGACCCTGGTGGACAAGGGCTTCTTTGATCAAGGGCAATCCAGTTATAATAACTGAAGACCAGGCACCAAACTCCATGCTAAAAAGGTTCCCGTATTGCTTCACATACTGAAAAGGAAATAGTTACAGTTAAGCACGCCCATATTGGTGTCCAGGAAAGGAGTGTGGAGTTAGGGGTTTGTATTGAGGGCCCAGGTGTATGCACTGAGTCTCTGCTCCTCTCAACCAGGCCTGGATGCAAGTCACTGCAGGGCATGGACATACATTATAAAACATTGCTTCAGAGAGTGAGCTGATAAGAGCATCTACCCTTGTCTTGAAATGAGTTATGAAGGTATCGCTTCGATAAAATGAATAAGGTCTCTAACCTCACGCATCTTAGAGCCTAATAAAGGGAGAGAATTCAGTACACATGACTCACCAAGATGGCTGAGACCCATGTAGTGCACATCTGGTGTAGCAAGCTTGGACTTTTTTGTTTCATTTTTAAATGTATTTTTTATTGTTGATAAGCATGGACTTCTTAGCAAATCATGTCATTTATGCAAAAGAGAACGTTTTTTTTCTCAACACGTGCGAGAGACAGAAAATTCCTTACCGGGCTGGGGCCAGGTGTGAGAAAAGCCCTTTGGCTCTGGAACTGTGTGTGTGGACCTTAGTTCTCTGGTCACCAACTGTTGGCTCCTGAGAAAACTGTATCGCCTTTTGGAGCCTCTGAGCCCTAGCTATAAAAGAGAGAGAATGATCCTTCCATCAAAGGGCGCTGCTAGGGAGAAGGAGGGCAGCAATGCAAAAGGCACTGTGTTTTCTGGTACCCAGTACATGGTCGCTGGGGTCCTGGAGAAGGAAGGCGCCCTGTGTGCAGAAAGACCTGCATGTGCGCTCCCAGCAGTGGGAGGACCAGAGTGCAGGGATGTGCTGAAGGACGGCCCCCCTGGTTGCAAGGGCCATGCTCACTGGGTACCATGGTGAGCACCTTTCATCTTTTATCTTATTTAATCTCACAAGGACTCCAGGGTCCTAACGAATTTTAGGAAAGGAAAATGAGTGGCAGCTGAAGGAATGCAGCCAAGGTAAGGAAGTTATAGAGTGGCAGAGGGAATTGTGTAAGATTGGAGGACAAGACCCTGAAGTGGCTCCAGGGCCTTTGAGTTTAGTGGCAACCTCAGATTGAAGTGGGGACCTCAGAGTGTAGTGGGGACCTCAGAGTGTAGTGGGGACCTCCGAGTACAGTAGAAACCTCAGAGTGTAGTGGGGACCTTAGTGTAGTGGGAGTGAGAGTGAAAGTGAGAGGATGGCAAAATGAGTGAAGGGTGTCAAAGGTACAAACTTGAAGCTGTAAAGCAGTAGGTCCTGGGATGTAAAGCACATCATCCTGGCTAAGGTTAATAACATATTTGAACATTGCTAAGAGTACAACTTAAAAAGTTCACATCACAAGAAAAAAAATTTGTAGCTAACGCATGGTGACAGATATTATTTGTGGTGATCATTCCCAGGTGTATACAAATATGGAATCATTAGGTTGTACACCTGACACTAATACCATGTACTATGTCTATTATACCTCAGTTTTTTAAAAAAATGTGGTGTGATGACAATACTACACAGCTATTAAAGTGGATGAACTGAAACCTCCTGTATGCAAACTGTTAAGATCTATTCTTAGCAACTTTCAAATATGCAGGACAGCTTTATTTACTCTAGTTCCCTGCTGTGCTTCACAACTCTAGGTCCCTCCAGGGTCCTGCCCTCAGGTCAGGGTCAGGACTCCACCCAGCACCTGTGCCCGCCCACTCCTACCTTCTGAATAGACAGATGAGGCTCCTTCAAGATCAGTTGGAAGAAATTCCCAAGGATGGGCAGACGCGGAGGACCAGGCGGGTAGTTCTTAGGGATCCGGTTTTTGAAGAAATTGGCAAGGAGCAGGAAGATGACTGCTCCCAGCAGGAAAGAGCTGGGATGGAGCATCCTCCAGAGGGCCGCCGCTAGGGAGCCCATCACTGAGATCCTGGCTCTGAGGTCCTCTGGCTCCAAGGCACTCTGAGCTGGTGATGTCCTGCCTGCCTCTGTCACACCAATCCCAGCACTGCCAACCCTCCTTCCCACCCCCACTCAGCCACACCCCTTCCCTGCCGCCCCGCCCCCCGAACTTTGTCCTAGTTTTGATCCCACAGGACTTCTGAATCACATCAGTCCCCCTCTCTCTGCCCCGCCTTCAGCCTGCCCCAAGCTAGCCTGCCCAGGCCAGATGCCAGGCTCTGGATTTCAAGGGATAACCCAGGGCAATCTTGGAAAGTCTCTGAGACTGTTGGAGCTCTTGGGTTTATGGGTTTCAGCGCAATTCAGAGAAAGTCACAGACTTTGCCTCCCCCCCCCCCCCCCCCCCCCCCCCCCCCCCCCCCCCCCCCCCCCCCCCCCCCCCCCCCCCCCCCCCCCCCCCCCCCCTCCCCTCCCCTCCCCTCCCCTCCTCTCCTCTCCTCTCCTCTCCTCTCCTCTTTTTTTTTAAAATTCTAATTGGAGGACAAGGGAGGACCTGCTTATGGAGAGGGAAGGAGATGAGAGAAGAGAAGGAGATGAGAGAGAGAAGGGGATGAGGGAGAAGGAGATGAGGGAGAAGGAGATTAGAGAGACAAGAATGAGAGAGAGAGAGAGAGAGAGAGAGAGAGAGAGAGAGAGAGAGAGAGAGAGAGAGAGGTGCCCCAATCTGAGATCAAATCTGAAACCCAGGTTTGTGCACTGACTGGGAATCAAACTAGAAACAAAAAGCTCCTAGCATTGACCCTAGTCCTTGAATAGGTGGTTAACTCTGAAGCAAAGTTTATTTCTAAAGTCCAGAGGGAGAGACTAGGCAGTTTTGCTTTTGTCCTTCCAGTGAACATCTTCTTGTTTCCTCCAGTTGTTAAGCATCCATGAAGTGTTGAGACTATTCAGTGGACATCTTCTTGTTTCCTCCAGTTGTTAGGCATCCATGAAGTGTTGAGACTATTTACATAACTGTAATTTTTTAAATAATTATCATAGAACTGCTTTAAAAAACCCCTTGGCATTATGTGTTTGAGATCTTTACAGGTTGAGGCTTTATAGTTCATTCATTTTAACAGCTATGTTTTATTCTGTCACTGCACCACAGCTTTTTCAACTGAGGTATAACTGACATAGAACATTATATTGGTTTCCCGAGTAGAACATTATGATTCCATGTGTGTGTAGATTTGGGGGATGATCACCACAGATAGTTACAGATTTTTTTCTTGTGATGCGAACTTTTAAGATCTACTCTCTTAGCAACCATCAAATATGAAATGCAGTGTTATTAATGATAGCCATGACTCTGTGCTTTACATTGCCAGGACTTACTTATTTGGATCTGCAAATTTGTACCTTTGACCCCATCACTTATGTTGCCAACCTCCCACCCACCAATCTGTTCACTGTATCTATGAGACTGTTTTTGTTTTGTTTTGTTTTGTTTAAAAAACTCTGCCCATGAGATCACATTATTTGTCTCTCAGTGTCTGACATATTTCACTTAGCATAATGCCCTGAAGGGGCACCCATGTTATCACAAATGGCAAGATTTCATTCTTTTTTTATGGCTGAATAATATTCCATTACATATAGTTTCTTTGTTCACTTATTCACCAATAGACATTTAGGTTGTTTCCATTTCTTGGTTATTGTAATAATGCTGCAATGAACATGGTAGTATGTATGTCTTTTCAAGTCAATGCTTTTATTTCCTCCAAATAAATACCCAGAAATGAAATTGCTGGGTCATGCGCTAGTTCCATTTTTATACCACAATTTACCCATTTCCATGTGAAAATTTATATTAGTTTTTCCCTACTTCCATTTATAGTCGTGTGTTTTGTAATATAGTACAGCATTAAAATAGCACTGAAAGTGAAAGGTTGTGCCATGAACTTGGATGGGATCATGTCATGTTTAGATTAGATTATTTCTATTGACTTTTCTTAGACTTTGTATAAACAGAGTGCTAGACTTTATGTGAAAGCTGAAAACTGTAATGGTTTAGATAGATTGGAAACAAATTGATTTAAACTTCTATAAGAAGAAAAACTGAGACCACTTATTGGAAAACAAAGATGAAGCCTCACCTTCCAAAGTGCTTTCTCATTAGCTCTTTTGCAAGTAAAATTTTAAAGGTGACTGGTAGTGTCTCTCATACTGAATTCAGGATCTCCAAGGAGGTGCAAAGTCAGTCACTGCCTGGAGCCACCCAGCAGGAGCTATATAGAGATCTACAGATTCCTCCTCTTGGTATCAGGTTTAGAAGTGCCCAGACTGGAAGTGCCCAGATGAGGCCCAGTTGTGAAACAAGGCAAGCTGGTACTGGTGCTGGCCATGGGCCTTCTTTTGACAGCCTTGGGGCTCTCTGACCCAGCTGCAAGCTTGTTAGATGACAGGTTTTTGGCTGAGAAAGGACAGGCTTTGCATATGCAAAAGACATTGCATACAGCTTAGGTGGGTTTGTAAATTGAAAGGATGGGGTCTCAGGGAATCTCCAGGGTGGAGCAAATAACAATAGCTGCCAGTCAGCCCTACACTGGGGAGGTCCCAGCACAGGAACAATGAACATATTGATCACCTCCATCTGGAAGAAAGCTGCCCAGCATTCCTGCCCTGATGCCAGACTGTCCAGTTTCCCCCTATATGTGTCTCACCTGACACTGGAGTTCATAGCAAGTGGGAGCTAGTATTATCTCCCTCCTGATTTAAAAAACAGCACACCCAGGTGCCAGCCCAATATGCGCCTTGGCACCTCCTACCAGACACAATGCACTTTCTTTTTATCTCTCTAGTTATGATACTTCCAATCAGCCAGCTTTCCTGTGGTTCTGGATGATAGTTGTTATGTATTTTAGTTGTAATTTTAATGTGGTTGTGGGAGGCAGCAAGTACAGGTGTTTACCTATGCCGCCATCTTCATTCTCCCAGCATCTGAAGTTTGATCACAAGCCATTGCAGTATTTTTTTTGTTTTTTGTTTTTTTTAAGTAAAGAGTGAAGTACTGATTTCTTTCCTGTGAAATGGCACTGCCTTCCTTAAAGAAAATGTGCTGCAGTTGTAATAGTAGAAGCAGGGAGACAAGCTAAAAAGTCATTGTAGGCATTGTAGTGAACAGACTTGTGGGTAATAGCTAAGAATGGTGATAGTAGATGAGATGAAGAGAATCATATGGAATTCAGGATGTGTTTTTGAAGAAGAGTTGATAAGCTTGAGCTTGTTGATGGAAGGAGAGTCATAAAAGTAATGATGATAATACCTTTGGGGATTTTGCTCAATCCTCATAACCACAATTTATTTAATTATGTTTTAAAATCTTCACCCAATGATACACTGAATGGCCAGATTATTATGCATTTAGAGATCATAATAATCTGGCCACTCAGTAAATATATTAGAGGCCCAGTACATGAATTCATGCATATGTCCACTAGATATTCAAGTGGACATATCAAGTTGACAGTTGAATGGTCTGATCTGATGTTCTGGGCAAAAGTATTTTATATATATATATATATATATATATATATATATATATATATATATATATATATATATTTGATTTTTTACAGAGAGGAAGGGAGAGAGAGATAGAGAGCTAGAAACATTGAGAGAGAAACATCAACCAGCTGCCTCCTGCACACCCCCCACTGGGGATGTGCCCGCAATCCAGGTACATGCCCTTGACCAGAATCGAACCTGGGACCTTTCAATCCGCAGACCAACGCTCTACCACTGAGCCAAACCGATTTTGGCTGGGCAAAAGTATTTTTAAGTGAATAGATTGGGTGATATTACTTAGGGGCTAAGAGGAGGGGACATGGGCGGTTGGCCGGCTTGCCTGCTCGTCATACTCCTGGTTGAGGGGACAATTTGCATGCTAGCCTTTTATTATATAGGATATACACTGAGTGGCCAAATTATTATGCATACAGAGATCATAATAATCTGGCCACTTAGTGTATTTTTTAAATGATTTTTAGAGAGAGTGGAAGAGAGAGGGAGACATTGATGTGAAACAGACATATTGATTGGTCCTGCATGTGCGCTGACCAGGGCCCTGGGCCGGGAGGAGCCCACAACTGAGATATGTGCCCTTGACTGGAATAGAACCAAGACCCTTTGGTTTGCAGGCTGATGCTCTATCCACTGAGCCAAACTGGATAGGGTCTCATAACTACACTTTAAAATAGATACTGTTGTGAACTTTATTTCAAAAATTAAAAAAAGGTAAAATCTGTAATTTTTAACAATTAAGTAAAACTAGGTTAATGTTTTGACAGTAGGCAGTAGCATTACTTTTTGAGATGGGGGAAATTTAAGGAAGAAAAGGTTTGAGTAGGAAAAACGACTCCTTTGGTCCTGTTAAATTTGATGCATTCATTAGATATCCAACTAGACATATAAAGTTGACAGTTGAATGGTCTGATTTGGTGTTCTGGGCAAAAATATTTTTAAGTGATGAGATTGGGTGATATCTATTAGGAAGAATATCCCTGAAGAGACTAAAGGATGCCAGCAAATGGGGTGGAAGAGAAAAGAAGCCCATAAAAGTCCACTAAGACCAGAGAAATGGAGAAGCAGAGAGAAAGCTTTTGGTAAATATTAGTAGGCTGAGAGACAGAAAAGGTAAGAGTGGTTAGCAAATGTTATACAGGCATAGAGATTAGTCAAAAGAAAATGAGTATGGAGGAAGAGAAATAGGAGGTTAGAACAATACCGAGATCAGCCAGTATTTCACAGTAGATGGCCCAAGAACAAACAAGTTGAGGACAGTGCATTCAGAAGTTGAAGTTTGGCAAGGAAACAGCATTTCAGCCAGTTTGGACAAGTACATGCCATGATTTCAGGTTAGCAAGAGAAGCTTGCAGGCTCTTGCAAAGGTGTTTCAAGAAAGATTGTCAGCCTATACAGGGGTAAGAGGAGATGAAGAAGAATCTGGCATCTCAGAGAACACAAGAGGAAAGATTTTCAAGAAAGAGGGAATGGTTAGTGCATTGAATTTATGAAAATAATGTAAGATAATAGTAACGTTATACTTGGAATTCTCAGTCTGGAAATCACTGATGTCAGAATATCCCAGCTGAGTAGTGGAAAGAGAGCCTGGTTGTGGTGGGCTGCAGGAATGAAAACTGAGGAGTAGAGACAGCATTTAAAAAGTAGCTGTAGATGTATATACATTTGTAATTATAGTCATCCTTTTAAGGTACAAACTGTTGCTTACTACAAATATGATCCAAACCTTCCTATTTTCACTTGGTAAAATGTCCCAGCAATCGTTTTATTTTTTATTATTTCATTTCATTTCATTTCATTTCATTTCATTTCATTTTTTAGAGAGAGAAGAAGGGAAAGGGAGAGAGAGAGAAACATTGATGAGAGAAAAAGTCATTGATTAGCTGCCTCCTGCATAGCCCGCACTGGGGATCCAGATTGCGAATCAAACCAGGGACCTCCTGGTTGCTGCATTGATAGTCAACTGTTGAGCCTCACCAGCCAGGCCCAGCAATCGTTTTAACTAGGCATGGATATGTGCAGTCTCAAAAGGTGACTGTAGCCAAAACCAGTTTGGCTCAGTTGATAGAGCATTGGCCCGCAGACTGAAAGTTCCTGGGTTCGATTCCAGTCAAGGGCATGTACTGGAATCCCTGTGGGGGATGTGCAAGAGGCAGCTGATCGATGATTCTCTCTCATCGATGTCTCTAACTCTCTGTCCTTCTCTCTTCCTCTCTGTATAAAATCAATAAAGTATATTTTTTAAAAAAGGTGACTGTACATATTAATATTACAAACAATGCTTCAGGGACGGTATTACTTGCATTTTTAATATTCTTATGTGAATATGCCTATAGGATCAATTTACAGAAGTAGAACAATTGGGTCAAAGGATATGTTTATTTAAATACTGAGACATATAACCACATTTTGCACAGAGTCTCCACTACTTATATACAAGGTACCAATTTCCCCTCATGCTTATCAACTCAGAGCTAATGATTATTTTCCAATTGGAATAATAAAAAATGATTGAATCTAATTTCTTTTTTTCAAAAAAATACGTTTGATTGATTTTTTACAGAGAAAGAAAGATATAGAGAGTTAGAAACATTGATCAGTTGCCTCCTGCATGCCCCACGCTGGCAATGTGCTCACAACCATAGTACGTGCCCTTGACTGGAATTTACCTGGGAACTTTCAGTCCGCAGGCTGATGCTATATCCACTGAGTTAAACTGGTTTCTACTTGATTTCAATCTTATTATTTTTTAATTACGACATTTAAAAGCTCAAAAGTGATGTTGTGCATATTTTTGTATGAACCATTTGCATTTATTTATCTCTGAATTCATGACCTTCTCCCAGTTTTGTTTTTCTGCTGGTGAGTTGGTCCTTTTCTTATTGATTTGTTAGTACCATAAAATATAAATGGAATTGGACTTTTATTTATTATCTGTGTCGCTCATGTTCTCCTCACATTTTACCTAGCTTTCTGACTTTGATTATAGTATTTTTGCCATATAGAAATCCTTGTTTTTAATATAGTCAGAATTTTTAATCTTTTCTCAGGTCTTCACAACTTGGCATCATGCTCTGGAAAACCATCCCTACTGAAATAATATAATTTCCCCACATCTTCTTTGACTTCCTTTATGTTTTGGCTCTGCCTTTATCTGTGACACTCCCCCTTTCAGTCTGCTGCAGTCATGCTCCTGTCCTTAGACAGGCTAGGCATACCCCAGACTCTTGCCCAGGATATCTGCACAGTTCTCTTCCCAACCCCCTTCACTGTCTGCTTAGAAATTATCTTCTTACAGGGGATTTCTCTGATCACCCTATGGCAAACTGCAATTCCTTCTGTTCCTGCTCTGTTCATCCGTATAGCACAAATTCTCACTTAGCACAATTCTTTCTCTTTTTTTTTAGTTTTAAATAAATCTTTATTGTTTAGATTATTACAATTGTTCCTCTTTTTTCCCTCCATTGCTCCCCTCCATCAGGTTCCTACCCCAAACTCTGCCCTTTCCTCACCCCCCACTGTCCTCATCCATAGGTGTACAATTTTTGTTCAGTCTCTTCCCAGACCCCCAACTCCCCTTTTCCCTGAGAATTGTCAGTCCACTCCCTTTCTATACCTCTGATTCTATTATATTCACCAGTTAATACTGTTCATCAGATTTTTTACTTCCCTTGGTTTTTAGATTCACTTGTTGATAGTTACATATTTGTTGTTCATGATTTTTATCTTTATCCTCTTCCTCTTCTTAAAGAATACTTTTCATCATTTCATTTAATTCTGGTTTGGCAGTGATTAACTCCTTTAGCTTCTTTATTTTTATTTTTGAAGCTCTTTATCTGGCCTTCAATTCTGAGTGATAGCTTTGCTGGGTAGAATAATCTTGTTTGTAAGTTCTTGCTATTCATCACTTTGAATATTTCTTGCTATTCCTGTCTGGCTTGCATGGTTTCTGTTGCGAAATCAGCTAACAATCGTATGGGTGCTCCTTTATAGGTAACTAACTTTTCTCTTGTGCTTTTAATATTCTCTCTTTGTCTTTTGCTATTGGAATTTTAATTATGATTTGTCTTGGTGTGGTTCTCTTTGGATTCCTTTTGTTTGGGGTTTTGTGTACTTCCTGGACTTGTAAGTCTATTTCTTTCACCAGATGGGGGAAATTTTCTGTCACTATTTCTTCCAATAGGCTTTCGGTATCTTGATCTCTCTCTTTTTCTGGGATCCCCATAATTCTGATGTTGGTTTGCTTGAAATTATCCCAGAGGTTTCTCACACTATCTTCAACTCTTTGGATTCTCTTGTCTTCCTGCTTCTGCGGAGGAGTGACCTCTGGCTCTTTGTGTTCCAAATTTTTGACTTGATTCTTGCAATCTTCCTGTCTGTTTTTAGGACTCTGTATAATATTTTTTATTTCAGTCAGTGTATGCTTTATTTCTAGTTGAACCCTTTCATATCCTCAAAGGTCTCATTTATTTTATCAGCCTTTTCTAGGAAATTATTGAAAAACCTTATAACTGCGGTTTTGAACACTATGTCCATTCTTTTGCTTTCCTCCATTTCCTTCCTTTATGGCCTGCCTCTTCTCTGCATTTTAGTTGCTTCGCTGAGTTGGTGGAGTAGCTTTGTGTGCTAGGTGTCCTAGCAGGGCCCAGTAGTACAGCCTTCCCAGTTACCTGAAGTGGACAGTCTTGGTGCAGCCCTTTGTGGGCTGTGTGTGCAGTCTTGTTGTTAAGCCTTGCTTGTTGTTGGTATCACTGGGGAGAGTTGATCTCCAAGCCAATTGGTTGTGAGGATCAGCAGTGTCTCAGCTAGAAGGACTTCTGTGCTCCGTTTGGATGGGGCGCAGTCTTATAGTGGCGCAGACAAGCTTTGGTTTCCCGTCAGCCCTGCCTTAAGATGGTCCTATTCGCTGAGTCCTGAAACACTGGCTGCTGGCATGCGCATCATTTGGGGGAAGGCTGTTCTCAAGTTTTGCCTGCTCCCTGAGAGTCGGTTTCTTCCTGGATCAGTGTTGGCTATCAGTGCTGTTGGGAGGTTTTGTTTTTCTCCCAAATGAGAAAACTAGCCTCAGGGAGGGCTTTTGTGCTCCTCTTGGATGGGGCTGAGTCTCTGGGTGGCACAGACAAGCTTTGGTGCCTTAAGAGGGACCTGTTCCTGAGTCCTGTGGTAATGGTTGCTAGCCATGCGTACCTCTGAGAGCGTTTTGCCTACTGTTTGACAGTCCAATTTCTTTCTGATTAGAGCTGGCTATCAGTGCAATAGGGTGGTTTTGTTTTCCTCCCGAACAAGAAAGCTAGCCGCGCATTACCTGCCCGCCCTATCTATGTGCACCGCGAGTAACCAGCAGCGTATTCAGCAGTCGTTCTTTCCATGCTCACAGATCTCTGCACCTCCACAGCTCCTGAGGCTAAGCGTCCTTTCTCTTCCCTTTCTA
The DNA here is from genome assembly GCF_014108245.1 of Pipistrellus kuhlii. NCBI lineage: Eukaryota > Metazoa > Chordata > Mammalia > Chiroptera > Vespertilionidae > Pipistrellus > Pipistrellus kuhlii. The sequence continues at coordinate 156,129,328 of NW_023425515.1, read as the reverse complement.
GATGGTAGAAATTCCATTCAGCCAGCCTTCTGGTGGTTCAGGGCGATGTTTGCTCTGTTTTCCAATTGTAATTTTAAAATTGTTATGGTAGGCTACATTTAGCTGTTTAACTTATGCCGCCATCTTGGTTTCTCCCTCACTGTTCCTCAGATTTTTAATTCACTTGATTTTTAGATTCACTTGATATATATGAATTTGTTGATCATAATTTTTTATCTTTTTTTCTTCTTCTTCCTCTTCTTAAAGAATACCATTCAGCATTTCATATAATACTGGTTTGGAGGTGGTGAACTCCTTTGGCTTTTTCTTATCTGTGAAGTGCTTTATCTGCCCTTCAATTCTGAATGATAACTTTGCTGGATACAGTAATCTTGGTTGTAGGTTCTCACTATTCATCATTTTGAATATTTCTTGCCACTCCCTTCTGGCCGGCATAGTTTCTGTTGAGAAATCAGCTGTTGGTCGTATAGGTGCTCCCTTATAGGTAACCAACTGCTTTTCTCTTGCTGCTTGTAAGATCCTCTTTTTGCCTTTTGCCCTTGGCATTTTAATTATGATGTGTCTTGGTGTGGTCCTCTTTGGATTCCTCTTGTTTGGAGTTCTGTGTGCTTCCTGTACTTGTTTTTCTTTCACCAGGTGTGGGAAGTTTTCTGATATTATTTCTTCAAATAAGTTTTCAGTATCTTGCTCTCTCTCTTCTTCTGGCACCTCCATAATTCTGATGTTGGTTTGCTTGAAGTTGTCCCAGAGGTTTCTTACACTATCTTCAACTCTCTGGATTCTCTTCTCTTCTTGATTCTCCAGAGGAGTGTCCTTTGACTCTTTGTATTCCAAATCTTTGACTTGATTCTTGTGTTCCTCTAGTCTGCTGTAGGATCTCTGTATAATATTTTTTATTTCAATCAGTTTATGTTTAATTTCTAGTTGGACCTCATTAAATTTATTGGCCTTTTCTAGGAAATTCTTGAAAAACCTTATAACCGTGGTTTTAAACTCTATATCCAGTCTTTTGTTCTCCATCTCTTTCGTTTGAGATCTATTTTCTTGTCTTGGCATTTTCGCTGCTTCCCAGAGTTTGTAGGATGACTTTGTGTGTTTGGTGTCCTATATGGCCCAGTGGGTCAGCCTCCCCAGTTACCTGAGGTAGACACTCTTGGTGCTCCCTTTTGTGGACTTCATGTACAGCCTTGTTATATTTAAGTCTTGGTTGTTGTTGGTATTCCTGGGAGGAATTGACCATCAGGCCAATTGGATGTGAGTATCAGCTGTTACTACTCTGGGATATATTCTATATTGGAGACAGTCTTATAGGATCAGACTGCAAAACTGTCTGTGCTCAGCTTGGATAGGGTGGAGTCTCAGGGCTGAGCTGACAGTCTTGGCTTCCCATTAGCCCTGCCCTTGTGTGCTTGCCTGAGTTTCTGCCTGAACTTTGCCTTCCGCAGCTCCCCTGAATTTCTGCCTGACCATCCAGATTCCCCGTGCAAGAGTGTGGGTGCCACAGGGGCTTGCCCAGAATTGGGTTGGGTCTCTGTAGTCTGGAGCTTCTGACTCCTTCTGCTATGGAGAGGCCATGGCAACCTCTGCGGTCAGACCTTCCTGTGCACACTCACTCGTGCACGACTATAGACCCTGCCCACTAAGGCTCCTGGCTCCCCCAGTCTCCCAGTCTCTGAGTTTTCAGATGCCTTTCTCTACAGTCTGAACTCCACTGTATGAGCCTGGGTCCACGGGATTTTGGCCGGGTTGGGGTTCAGTACAGTCGGAAAGGGTTCAGTGTAACTGGGGACTTTCTTTCCCCTCCCGCCAGCCAGGCATTCAGCCTTACTTCCTCTCTGTGCACGCGTCACCCTACCTCAGCACTTTGCAGCTCCCAATCTGATCTGTGAGCCTCTCTCCTTCTTTCTAGTTTTAGATTTCCCACTCTGCCAGCTTTACTGTGTTTTTGGATGATGTCCATTCTGAGTTTAGTTGTTTTGAAATTGTTGTGTGAGCCTGCAGCTTAGGTGCTTACCTAGGCTGCCATCTTGGTTTCTCCTGCACTGAGTCTTTTAATGTTGTTTTATGTGTTAACTTTGGGCACTTGATGTATTTGGATGAAGGGAAGCCTTTTATTTCTGACCTTCACAGTTGTACTAGGCACCATCATGATTCAGTGCCAGCCCTGGAAAGTGAGCCTTTGCATTTCACCCTTTATTCTTGCTTAATATGTGTTTCAAAAGTAAGAGGGAAAGGTTGTTAGATTTTCAGAGCAGAACAGATAGCTCATGTTGCATGCACAAAAACACAGTGTGACCCAAATAGAGCCCATCTAAGAACATCAGCCTGTTCTTCAGAAATAAGCATGGAGAAATGGAATAGGTGGCCCCATTCCAGAAAGCCAGCTGGGAAATGGAACAGTGCGCTAAGGACAAGCCTGCACTTTCCACTGTGTCACTGAAGAATTATAACAGAAGTTGGCATCAGGACCGAGAAATAGGACATTGGAGTGAGGTGACAGGATAGAGGAATAGTGGCAGAGATCTAATTTTAGTCAATAGATACAATCTAGTGCCAGCTTATAATGATACAACCCTTTTTAATTAAAAATATTTTTATTGATTTCAGAGAAGGAGAGAGATATAAAAACATCAGTGATGAGAAGAAATCATTGATTGGCTACCCCCTGCATGCCCCACACTGGAGATCGAGCCTGCAACCTGGGCAAGTGCCCTGACTGGGAATCAAACTGTGACTTCTTGGTTCATAGGTTGATACTTAACCACTGAGCCAAGCAAGCCAGGCAATTTCCACCTTATTTTATTCATTTTATTGGTCCTTTCCAATATTCTTAATATTGAAAAAGATTGAAAAAGATACTGTTCCTGCCCTGAAGGAATGTAGTACTTAACTATTGATGGGTAACATGGCACCTCAAAATGTTGAGGCTTAAAGCAATAATTATTCATTTAAGGTTGGCAATTCAGGCTGGATTCAGTGGGCAGTTCGTGGTTTGGATGGGCTCACTCATGCATCTGCATTCAGCTATTGGTTATGGTTGGGACTAGTTCATCTCAGTTGGCCCTTTGCACAGCTCTATGGTGGGCCAGCTATCATCTAGGGCAACATGACAGGAATAACGAGGCCTGTGTTCATCTTCATCCATCAGGGTGACATGAGCTTGTTTAAATGGTGGCCGTAGAGTCCCCAAAGAGCAAGGAGACGTCCTAGCTCAGAAGTCATTTCACCACATTCTATGGGCCAAAGTTGGTCAGCAGGCCAGCCCAGAGTAAAGGGAAATGAACACAGAGTCTATCTCTTTATGGGAGAAATTGTCGAGCAGCACTGAAAGGGGTGTGAGTACAGAGGAGGAATTATTATGAATTATTTTGGGAAATGAAAGTTGTTCTCACCCATCTTAAATTCCAGAAAAACTCAACATGGTGATGAAACTTTATGCTTCATGCTATGGAAGAATCATTGGCACTGGACTAGCTGTTCTATCATCAACAACCAGGAAATTAGGCAAAGTCAGTAAAGATAAGTTTTCAGCTATTGGAAAACTGACATTCCTGAGAGAGGAACAAATGAGATGATCTCTAAAATATCTCTGGCTCTCTCTTCTCTCAAAATCAATTTTTAGAAAAATATTAGGAAAAAAACACAAAAACAGCACTTAGAAGCTTTTTCTACACAGGGTCCTATCATGCAAATGACACTTCAGGGAGAAGCCTGCACTAAGCTGCCTGCCTCCTGCACTGAGCTCCTTTTCTACACTATTTTCACCATTTGAACCAGTCCGTGCCGAGTTCTTAGAGTCCCTGTATAAACCAATAGAACTGAGGCTTCCTCATTCCATAATGTGGCACAGCAATATCCCCATTAGCATCTCTACCAGCCAATCGCAGCAGCTCCATTCTGACCAATAAGGCCATGCCTTTTGGACCAATCAAGTTGTAAGGACTTGGAGTTCTCATTTGCATGAGGATGGACCAATCAGGAAATAGGGGCAAGGACTTCTATCTATATAAGCCAGTTCTCCTCTGTCTCAGGAGTGCACTTTCCATTCCCACCAAACACTAAAAACTGTGTTTCCTTGGCTAGGGCAGAAACATTGAAGAAATGTCACCGGAGCAGAGGAAAACAGACCCTCAGGGGCAAACTGGGACAGGGTAGAGGAGCAGAGGGGCAAGGCCACAGGGCCGCCTCACAGCTCTGCTGTTTTCACAGCCTTGCTGTATCACCATTGAGCTGTTTTACACTGAATACACTTTCCTTTACTGCACCTCAATTGTGAATTCCTGTTGGTGTTGACTTGGCACCAAGGACCATCTGTTGACAAGAGTTAGAGCTCTGAATTCCCTGTTCTGACAAAGCAGCTTTCTCACCCAGGAAGCTGTCCTGCTTCCTCACTTAGTCACCTAACTAGCCCCTGGCACCTGGCTGTAAGTAGGTAGGGCTTTCTGAGAAGCCCTTTACTGGACCCTCCCCCTCTAGCATGCAGGTCTCATCTGCCAGACCAGAGCACACTTCCATGCTAGCTCTGTGTGTCCTGCTCCTTCTCTGCTGTAAATCCTCTGTCCTTGGACCAGTTTTAATTTACAGTGCAGTTTGCATGTGTCTGTGTCTCTGCAGGACAGCAGTAGAGAAAGACTCACAGCCTGAATTGCTTTCGGGTAAAACGTGTGCCTTGGCCAGGGGGCCACAGAAAGTGTCATATGCTTGCACATTGTTTGTCAGACACTGATGGCAAAGGAAGACGGGAAGTGGCCTGGAGCTTTCAAACTAGATAAGCAATAAAAGAGATACAAATCAGAAGAAACTTTTATTTTTTATTTTTTATTTATTTTTTATTTCTGTAATGCTTGGGCAGGAAAAGGTCTCATATTAGAATCCCTCTAAGAAGCTTTGAGAGGGAGGAAAGGAATCATTTTTTATTACCAGAAACTTCAGCCATCTATTCTCCAAGGTTTCACCATAACTGTCATATTTTCTCTGAGTCCCAATCCATCTGTTAGGTCCGGATGAGTGCTGGGCACTTTACATGTATTCCACACGGAGTGTGTGAATGCCTCACCATCTGGAATCAGGACAAATGGACAGCAGAGCAGGAGTGGAACTCAGATCCTTCACCAAAGTCTTTTATTTTACAATTGAGGGGACTGATTCTATTGTGTGAAATTTTTTGGCCAATTTTCCAGTCTGCTTATCAGGTGATCTGATTGGGAAAAAGAAATGGAAGGCAAGATCCCAGATATTTAAAGTTCCAGGCCTGATGTGATTGGTTTTATTCTAGGAATATCTTTGAGTGTGTTTTCTAGAGATACATGATTTGTTCAAGGCTACATTGCAGGAGATAAAACAAGATTTGAATCCAGTTTCCATTATGGTCCCTCCCTTCTGAACAGGTCCCCATGCCTTTAGAGGACATGACCATTCTTCCTGCTTTCCGTTCCCCTGCTCCCCCAATGCCCTCATGCCCGAGGAACTGCTCGGAGGCGGTGTTCTACTGGGGAGATGGTGAGGCCCAGTCTGATCTCTAAGCTCAGCTCCTCATTGTCCGGGGGCTTAAAGGTAAATTTTTGCAAAAGGGAGGTGAAGAAAATGAACAGCTCAGCCCTGGCCAGCTGTTCTCCAAGGCATACCCGCTTTCCTGAAAGACAAGAACATAAGAGTTAGCTTTCAGGCTAGTGTCCTTGCCCAAAGGGACTGAAATCTTCTCTAAAGTTTTTTTATATCTTGAAAGCAGGGAGGGGCTTCTAGGCTCCAGGGCTCTCAGTACAGAGGCTCATTCAATCTGACAACACTGGGCTTAAGCAAAGCACAGAATTGATGTCTGGACTCACTCCAGTGCCTTCAGGGGTCAAGCAAATGGAGGTGAAGGTTGTAGGCAGTGATTGAAGGGAGAGGCCTGGGTTGACCTAGAATGTGGGTGTTTAGTCTACAGGCTCTAAAAAATCAATTAACAACAATGACAGACTCAGAAAACAACACTATTAATATTTTTTCAAACCTTTAGAATACTACCCAAAATTATAAGCCAGTCAATGTCAGAGCAGGGTGTGTAAAGTACATGGCCTCTTTCTCCTGCTCATATTTTCCTCCTTAATGATCGGGGACCTCACTAACATGGATGGCTCTCTTCCCTGGCCCTGCTTCAGCCTCTGTCCTTGACAGTCCTTTGGCTTGCCGTCCTTTCTCAGGAGTCCCTTTGCTTCTGGCATGGGGCTCTAGGCTGCGTCCTTTGCTCCATGGCTCACACATGGCCCTCCCTGTCCAGGCCACATTCCTGTCCTTGTTGTGTGAGTTCAGAACTGGAAGCAGAAGGACAGAAGTCCTATTCTACCACTCCCACTTTCTAGACATATGGGATTCAGGGAAAATTAAGTAACTTCCTGGCGGCATTGATAGAAATGCATGCTTAACATGGGATCTTTATTTTATATATTGCATGAGCTACACACTCAGATCCTTCACCAGTGTGTATCCAATAATACTGCAGAGAGTAAAACAAAGTATTTTAACACATCTCCTGGATAATAATACAGATTCTAGCTATACAATAGCTTATCTGTAAGTTCATCCTGTTTCTTATATATTTAAAAAAAAAAAAATCCGGAAGAACATAGTTTAAAAGATGATTTTTAAATAAATCTTGTGGGTGGTAACATTACTAAAATAGTTTTTTGTGTATTACAATTCCTTACTGTGATACTTTTCGCATTGTACCGTTTATTCTGAAGTAATTTTAAATGTATGGAAAACTTGCAATAATAATAATAATAATAATAATAATGTATTTTTTCCTGAGTTATTTGAGAGTGAATTGCCTATATTTTCCCATGAAACCTTTAGTTTGTATCCCTTTAAACAAGTATGTTATCCCACAGAATCACCAAATCAGGAAATTCCCACCATCTTCTCCTCAGATCCCAATCAGGTTTGCCATTCTCCTTTTAATGTCCTTTCTTTAGAAAAGGGACCAGTTTAGTATCAAGAATTGCATTTGGCTGTCGCACAAGGGATTTCTCAACTTTCCTGACTTTGGCACTTTGAAGATGACAGACCCATTATTTGGTTAATGTCTCTCACGTTCCCTTATGGGAGGTCATGCATTTCTGGTGGTAGGATCATCCAAGGGAGGCTGGTTCTTATTATTGCACCATAGTAGGTGGGACATGCTTTTGATTTGCCCCATTATTGGTGAATTTATTTTGATTATGGTGCTAATCCTTTCTCCCCTGTAAAATTATTATTTTTCTCTTTGCAACTGATAAATACTACTTTGAGACTAATAACCATTACTCATTGGACTAGTTTCCTTTGCTATTTTTTGCCCAAATTATTAATTAATATAATGGTTGCCTGATTGGGACTTTTAAAATTTCATTATTCATTTCACATTATTAGAATTCTACTAAAGGAAATGCTCTCTCCTTATTTTATTTATGCACTCATTTATATCAGTATGAATTCACAGATTCCTATTTTATTTAAAGGGTTAAAATTTGTTATTAGTGTTTGGATCTCAAGATACTCTAGGTTTGGCTAATCAATGAGCATTGAAGCTGCTATTTTCTTACTTTGGACAAAAAACAAAAAACAAACAAACAAACAAAAACACCACATTGCAGGCTTATCTCATGCTTTCTCTTCCCTAACCTGGTTCCTTTTAGTGGATAATGATTAGATCTGGGCATTAGACATGCTCATTGGTATTGAGGTTATGTTACTCCCAGGCATCTCAGTGAGTATAGCAACTCAGTATCTACATATATAAAAAGCTCATTTGCTGTCTCTCCGACCATCTGACTGGTTGCTGTGATGTGCACTGATCACCAGGGGACAGATGCTCAACGTACAAGGTGCCATGATGCATTCTGGCCATTTACAAAGAAACACCCTTGGTGCCAACAAAACAATACTCAGCTTCCTCCAAGTGGGACACAGGCCCTGCCATCACCCTGGAGCAACACCCCACCAAATCACAGCCAACACTGCTGAGACCCCATGGCGCAAAATGCAGCCCACAGCCCAGCCCAGAAATTGTGGCTGTGGGCTCCGGGTAATGATGTCACATAGCAACACCCAGTTTCCTCTCCCTAGCAACTAGCCTCCTTGGAGGTTCTTTAGGCCAGGAACATGATTTTCTTTATAACCAGGTGCAAACATTTTACACTGTAACCAAATATCTGTGAAGCGTTTTCCCATGCCTCTTCTCATTATATCCTCACAGAAGTCCTGGAGTAGATAGATGGGAGACTTGGTAGAATCCTATTTTCTTTTCATTAGCCAGAAAACAGAGATTTAGAAAGCTTAGAAATTTGATCTGATTAAAAAGAAATGTAAAATTAAAAAGTAAAAAATGATGGACCTTGAAAATTGACTTTATATTTTCTCACTGTGCAGAATATAGCCAAACACTACTGCAATTAAATATTTTAACCTTTGTTCTCCCTGTGTGATCTACAATACTAATCTGCTTCATGTTGATATTTACTGCTGTATTGGTGACAATTACCTGAAAGAGAAGTTGGGGTGCTTCAATGGTCTGGAAAAAGTTTAGCTAAATCAGAAAGCAGATCTAATTAAGCAAGTTCTCTCTCTATATATAAAGCTCTCACTTGTTCCAAACATGCACATAATTTTTGATCTGTCTTTGTTGAGTGTGAATTTGGTTGGACACTTCTATTATAGAGAAAGGACAAATAGTGATATTAAAATATTTCTTCTAAATAATTTCCTTTCAATGTGCAGGAATTTGTGCACCGGGCCTCTAGTTTATATAGCATGAGTATATATTTAAATGTGAGGATATACACATCCATGTTTATATCTATACTAGAGGCCCGGTGCACAAAATTTGTGCATGAGGGTGAGAGGGGTGTCCCTCAGCCCAGCCTGAACCCTCTCCAATTTGGCATCCCTCTCACAATCCAGGACTGCTGGCTCCCAACTGCTTGTCTGCCTGCCTTCCTAATTGCCCCTAACTGCGTCTGTCTGCCAGCCTGATCACCCCCTAACCACTCCCATGCCAGCCTGATTGATGCCTAACTGCTCCCCTACCAGCCTGTTTGCCCTCAACTTCCCTCCTCTTCTGGCTTGATCACCTTTAACTGCCCTCCTCTGAAGGCATGATTGCCCCCAATTGCCCTCCCTTTCAGGCTTGGTCCCTCCCAACTGCCATCCCCTGATGGCCATCTTGTGTCCACATGGGGCCAGGATTTTTTTTATCACATGGTGGCAGCCATATTGAAGTGATGATCAATCTGCATATTACTCTTTTATTAGATAGGATAGCAGCATGGTGCATGTGTGGGGGCCAGCTGGTTTGCCTGAATGGTGTCCCAGATCAGGGTGGGGTTCCCTTGGAGTATGGGGTGGGCTGGGCAAGGGGCCTGTGATGATTTACAGGCCAGCCACGCCCCCTGGCGACCCAAGCAGAGGCCCTGGTATCTGGGATTTATTTATCTTCTACAACTGAAACTTTGTAGCCTGGAGCAGAGCCAAGCCTTCTGCTCACTCTGCAGCCAGCAGCCATTTCTGTTTGGATTTGTTTACCTTCTATAATTAAACTTTGTAGCCTTGATTGGAGGCCTAGGTCAGCAAGAGTAGGCAGAAAGCTTGGCTTCCACCCTCTGTCACCTGAGAAACCCAAGCCTTCTTCCTTCCCTCTGTGGCTGTAGCCATCTTGGTTGGGTTTATTTGAATACTCTCTTTGATTGGCTGGTGGGCATGGCTTGTGGGTGTAGCAGAGGTATGGTCAATTTATATATTATTCTTTGATTATGTAGGATTTACTACTTTATCTAATTATCTACCTACAAATCTATTAAAAATCTGAGTTTGTATAGATAACCTCTTATTTCAATCCAACACCACAGAGTTCATTCTAATATCATAGCTATATATAACTATTTATAAAGCCCTATTTATAACTACCCCCCTCCCCCATTATCCTTGATATGTTTACTTACTCATTGAATGAGTATCCCGTGTATATAACTTATCTCCCACTTTGTGCAGATCCTGCCTCATCTTTCTGGTGCTCTGACACCCACTCTAGGCTTCCGCTGTTCCTTCCCTTTCACAAATGCCCCCCGCCCCTCCCTTCTTGGGCTACAGCACCCCTTACTGGTCACAACCACCATCTCTCTTCTGTGTGTAATAATTTATTTTCTCCCTAAGTAATACATATTCAATGCAAAAAGAAAAAAATAAGTGTGAAAAGGGGAAGTGTAAACAAGTCAATAACAGATGTAAAAGATGCCACAGTTGACCCCTCAGCTTCAGTTTCATTATCTCTGAAGTATGCTCAGGGATAAGTACTGGCTCAGCACACATTTCCAGGACTAAAGAAATAACCCATGGCCAAAACCGGTTTGGCTCAGTGGTAGAGCATCAGTCTGTAGACTGAAAGGTCCCGGGTTTGATTCCTGACAAAGGCATGTACATTGGTTGCTGGCACTTCCCTGGTAGGGGGTGTGCAGGAAGTAGCTGGTCGATGTTTCTCTCTCATCGACTTTCTAGCTCTCTATCTCTCTCCCTTCCTCTCTGTAAAAAATCAATAAAATATATTTTTAAAAAACTTAATAAAAAAGAAATAAAAAGAAATAACCCGTGAGACATACGAAGCCCAAAACTAATAAAGATACTAAGAATTCTTGTTATTCATTTTATAATGTTATGAGTTTAAAAAGCCTTAGGAACTGGCTGTTTGAAAACATGAGAGAGTTTTCACAGCATCCTCTATTGCACCATTTAAGTTGTTTACCTTGAAAATGTACTAACTAACCTTTTACAGCATAAGTAAAATGTAAAAAGGAAAAAGGGGTTGCATATAGAATAGAATCCCATCTAGTCCAGGATGGCATTAACATCACTCCTGATGCCCATAATGATAAGCAATTAGCCACTTTCATTGCCCCTCCCCACCCCCATATTATAAATTGTCTCTAGTTCTGTGTGAGTGGGTGTCCCTTAGAAATTCTGTGAAGATGGCAAGAGGCAGGGTCTGTGTCTCTGTCCCCAGTGTTTCGGGGGACAGAACAGAGTGAAGCTGGAATCTTCAGGCAGCCCTGCCTGCCAAGCAAGGGCTGAGGAAGAAAGGGCAGCCTGGAGTCACTCCAGCCCTGGGAATCCTGAGCTGGAACAGCATTAATTGGAAATCATGCTGGGCAGGGCTGTTTGGAGGCATTCCAGCTAAAGCCAAGGATGATGGGGAGAGGAGCAGGGGAGGGCAGAGGGGAGCTCTGGATTCACACCCTCTTATTTTGTAGAACTCACCTATTGAGAAAGGCAGAAAGGCTTCCCTTTTCTTAAACTGTCCATTCTCTAGAAAGTGCTCCGGATTGAATGTGTTGGGGGTGGCCCACTCTTCAGGATCACTGTGCAGTGCAGTCAGATTGGTCATGACCATGGTCCCCTGGAGAAGGCAGCAAAGACTCAGGCAAGGCTTGACCCATGCAACACCCCCATGCAGAGGGCTGGAAGTCCCCTGCTCTCAAGACAGGACCTGACCATATCCTCACCCTCCCCAACCCACTGTTTTCTGAGCTTAGTTCCCCATCCCAACCTTCCCAGGGCCCTTGCAATGATGGACTGCAAATGCCTGCTGGGAATTTCCCAGGGAAGTACAGCTACTCTTGACTGTAGTATGGATGTCCTCTGCAGGGACCAGTCAGTGTAAGACCTGAGAGCAAACATGCATGCACCAATGAGAAATAACAGAGTTTTGCCAGTCAGTACTGTACCAAAGTTACCCAGCTGCTCAGTTTAATGGTGACCATGGCAGTTCCAGCAAGGTAAACTATGTCTCATTCATCCCTGTTCCTCCCTTCTCTTCCCTCCAAGGTCTACTGTACTGCCCAGGTTTAATAATAGAATCAGGTTGTCTAGTAAAAGGAACCACTATTCAACAGGTACACTTCAAGAAACCCAAGAGTCCTCCTTAATGCCTCTTTTTCCTCCATTGATCCTTCATGTAACCCTTCTGTGAGGCTGGACAATTTTACTTTAAATTTCTCTTAATTCTGTCACCTCCATGCCATGCCCACTGTTACCATCTACTCCTGGCTACCCCTTGCTTGCCTATATGCCTAAAATAGCTGGCTAACTATGCCCTACATCCTCTCTTTCCCCTTTCAATCTGCTTCATACTCTGCAAGCCCAGTGAGCTTCAAATAAGATTTAATCATGTCACACCCACCTACCCACCCACCAGCCTTGAACTTGATAGAATCCTTCAACAGCTTCCCATTGCTCTTGGGGGACAAATCCATGGCCTGACCCCTGATTGGGCCACTCTGTCTGCCTGCACTTCCACTTCATCAGCTGTTTTTCAGCTGTTCAAAAAGCTATTTTCTCATTCATTTTGTACTTTTTAAAATGTTGTTTACAGTGTCTTCATGTCATTCTTCCTAACTCTTAAGCATTCTGCTGCCCTTACCTCAAACATCACTTCCTTTGGAAGCCTCCTCTGACTACTCCTGCTATTACTCCCCATTCCAGCCAGCCTGCATCTTTATAGAGATGTGAGAGTTTTTTCAGTGGGGCAGTTGCCATGGTTTCTGAGTATGTAGTTGCATGGTTATTTTCCTCAGGTTTGTTTTCTCAGGCCTGAGCATTTTAGGTGCTTAATGAACATTTGTTGGATTAATAAAGGATAAGTTAATTTAAGTACTAAGCACTAGATTTAACATTCGACATGCATGACTTCATTTTACCTCAACATGTGAGGTAGGTTTAACATACTTTACAACTAAAGAAATTGAAGCTCTTAGGGGTTAAATAATGTGCCCAGAATCACATAACGAAGGAGGGAGAACCATGCTTTCTACTAGGTCTACTTGATGTCAAAGCCATGTCAGCTTAGTCTCTACAACTTAGTCACTTAGAGCTGTCAGTTCTCAGGATGGTTATTAAAGTGGATGTTAAGAATAAGTGGTAGAGCTGGGTGTTTCCTGGAGCTTACATGCATTGCTATGAAAATGCAAGCAGCCCTAACTGGTTTGGCTCAGTGAATAGAGTGTTGGCCTGTAGACTGAAGGGTCCCAGGTTCAATTCCGGTCAAGAGCATGTACCATATCCTCACCCTCCCCAACCCACTGTCTTCCTCTCTGTAAAAATCAATAAGATCTTTAAAAAAAAAATGCAAGCAGCACCTGTGACATAATTTAAACCTCAGCCTTCACCTACAACATGGTCAATGGGCAAGAAATCGTAAGTGCAATAGCTGCAGGTATAGCGGCTTTTCCTGGCTCTGCAAGGACAATATCCAAAATGTGTACAATGGGAAATCCCCTCTGGTTCTGCCTATTCAGTTCATCTCCGGGTAAGACATATGCAGAGGGACATATACAACTGGAATGGACTCACAGAGGTTGACCAAAGTGGTGAGAAAGCAAGGGAGCTGTAAAGGTGCAGTGTGCAGAAAGGGCGCTAGGTGGCATAGGAGAGATGTTTGCTAAAATCATAAGCCTGGTTGGTAGAGTGAGATCAGAAATTCCTTTGTGAGGACACAGAATTAAACAGGGACGAATTGAGAGCAATTGCAAGAAGACCCTTTTAAGGTCCAAGTCAGACAACTCCTGTGTAGAGAACATGATTTAGTACAAAAAAGATGAGCCTGGGAATCAGAACAGATCTGGTTCTTGAACCCAACTGTTGTCACTTTGTAGTTGAGGGACCTTATACAAGCTGAATCGCTATGAGATCGTACTTCTCAGTTTATAAAATAGAAAGAAAAGACTTATTCTGAGGACTGATTAACATATTTTGAAAGAAACTATGTAGTCCATGGAACATAATTACTGCTTAACAAGTGTGTGTTCTTTCTTTGCTTTTCTAATACTTAATATTGCACGCACTTGGATTGGTTTCTCCCATCGCAAGGCTACAAGTAAAAACTGAAAAAACACCTATAGGGATATTACGTTAGAAACACCAGGATTAATGTGATGTTGGCCTAGATCAGTGGTCGGCAAACTGCAGCTTGTGAACCACATGTGGCTTTTTTGGCCCCTTGAGTTTTTAGCAAAGACCAGCTTAGGAGTACCCTAATTAAGTTCATAATAATGTACCTACCTTTGTAGTTTAAGTTTAAATAATGTGGCTCTCAAAAGAACTTTTAATAGTTTTACTGTTGATATTTGGTTCTGTTGACTAACGAGTTTGCTGAACTAGATGGCCTAGATGGTCTCAATTGTCCCTTTATATCTTAATGTTCTATATAGTAGACCCAGGATGTGAAACAAAATTTTCTAAAGTAATTCTGACAAGTCCCTAATCCTGTGAGATGCTCTACCAAGGCCAAGAAGAAGATACCATGCAAAGTCAGCTGCATCTCCACAGAGATTCACAATACACATTTCATAGTAAAAACACTGAGCAATCCCACAGCAAAGAAAAGCCAGTCTTGCCAAAACTGGTTTGGCTCAGTAGTAGAGCGTTGGTCTGTGGACTGAAAGGTCCCAGGTTTGATTCTGGTCAGGGGCATGTACATTGGTTGTGGGCACATCCCCAGTAGGGGATGTGCAGGAGGCAGCTGGTTGATGCTTCTTTCTCATTGATGTTTCTAGCTCTCTATGTCTCTCCCTTGCTCTCTGTAAAAAAATCAATAAAATATATTAAAAAAAGAAAAAAGAAAAAGAAAAGCCAGTCTTTGGTTAGACATATTTGACCTAGGAGTCTCCTTTCTTTCCATAATAACTATTACTACCTAGTTGAATTAATATTTACCCAAGGACAAAAATTAATATTGAAACAAGTAAAATATCTCTCCCCATTAAAGTAATTCCCTAGGACAAGAATCTGTCACTTTTCAAATTCAGATTCTACCATTCAAAGCAATAAGCTTTAAGATCTGAAGCAGGAGTTCCTCATTACCTTGGGCAAGTGGTATCCAGCCAAGGTGGTAGCATTGTTTACTTCCCTGGGCACATTCAGGGGGATGATATTTCCCATTCTCTGCACCTCATGGATGACGGCATTGGTGTAGGGCATGAGCTCCCGAGCATCCGTGCTTGGCTGCTTCGACTGGCCAATCACTCTGTCAATCTCAGCTTGCACTTTTTCTTGAAAATAAAAGTAAGTTCTTGCATTCAATACCTTTCCTTGAGCCTTGTGAAGCTAAGGAATGGAATAACTAGGATCAAAATGTTAACATTATAGTAGGCTGCATAGACTCTTGTTTGTCAAGGAGGTAATAAGAGTGGAAAGCGGGCTCTGGAATAAGACAATGATAAAAACTGCTAATTGCCTCCCAATAGCTGTTCCCCTCCTTTCCCCCCCCCCTTTTTTTTTTACAATAATAGAGATTTTAGCTGGATACCTATTTATCCAGCCAAAGACTACATAGGCCAGATTCCCTTTCTATTACATATGACCATGTGATTAAATTTTGATCAATAGAAAGTGTATAGGAGGAATATATATATATACATACATACATATACATATATACATATATAGTTAATATGCTAAATGTCCCTCTGTCTGATTGGTTGCTATGATGCACACTGACCACCAGGGGGCAGTCACTCAACGCAGGACCTGTCTTGATGTGCACTGGCCATTTACAAAGAAACAGTACCTTGGACCTGGTGCCCACAAAGCAACACTCAGATTCCCTCAAGTGGGACACAGGTGACTGTCCATCAAATTACAACTGACATTGCTGAGACCCCATGGCGCAAAATGCAGCCCATAGCCCAGCTTAGCCCAGAAACAGTGGCTGTGGGCTCCAGGTAATGATGTCACATAGCAAAGTCCAGCTTTCTGTCCCTAGCATCTAGCCTCCTTGGAGTTTCTTCAGCCCAGGAAGACAACTTGCTTTATAGCGAGGTGCAAACATTTTACACTGCAACCAAATGTCTGTGAAGCATTTTCCCATGCCTCAACTCATTTGATCCTCACAGAAGTCCTGGAGTAGGTAGATAGGAGACTTGGTGGAATTCTATTTTCTTTTCATTAGCCAGAAACAGGGATTTAGAAAGCTTAGAAACTTGACACGACTAAAAAGAAGTAAGAAATGGTAGGCCTTGAAAAGGACTTCACGTTTTCTCACTGTGCAGAATAGTCAAACACTGCTGCAATTAAGTATTTTACCCTTTATACTACCTGTGTGATCTATAATAATAATCTGTTTTATGTTGATATTTACTGCTGTGTGGTTGACAATTACCTGAAAGAGAAGTTGGAGTGCTTCACATAGCTGGAAAAAGTTTAGCTAAATCAGAAAGCAAATCTAATTAAGCAAGTTTATTCTATATATAAAAGATTAAGTTGACTCATGCATGAGTGATACATATAAAGCTCATGACAATCACATGCATGTGTTTTGATCTGTCATTGTCGATCGTGAATTTGGTTGACACTTCTATTATAGAGAAAAGGCAAATAGAGATGTTAAAATATTTCTTCTAACTAATTTCAATGCGTATGAATCCATGCACCAGGCCACTACTGTTTAATAATTGAAACATACCCTTAAAAGAAGGGTGTGTGCTTTTACACCCTTCTGATTGGGGAGACATCTTTGTGCCAATAAGAACATTATTTTAGATACATCAGAACAACACAGTGGAAAGAGCCTGGAATCCAAAGAACTCTGTAGAGCACAGTTCAAATTTGATATATAAACTTCTATATATGTTTTTACCATCCATTTAAAACATTCAAGAGCCATAACCAGTTTGGCTCGGTGATAGAGCATTAGCCTGCAGACTGAAGAGTCCCAGGTTCAATTCTGGTCAAGGCATAAGTCTGGGTTGCAGGTTCCATCCCCAGTAGGGGGCATTCAGAAGGCAGCTGATCAATGATTCTCTCATCACTGATGTTTCTATCTCTCTCTCCCTCTCCCTTCCTTTCTGATAAATATATATATATATTAAAAACCCCAACATTCTAATCATGGTAAAATACACATAAAATGTATCATTTTAACCTTTTTAAGTGTTTAGTTTAATAGTGTTAAGAATAGTCACATTATTATGCAACCAACCTTCAGAACTTTTCTAACATGCAAAAGTGAAACTGTATTTATTACACAACAAATCTCCATTTCTCCCCATTCCCCAGCCTCTGGCAAGTACCAGTCTACTTTCAGTTTCTATGAATTTGATTCCTCTTGATACCTCATATAAGTGAAATCATGCAGTATTATTTTTGTGTGTGTAACTACCTTATTGGCCTCTAGGTTTATCCATGTTTAAGTATGTGTCAGATTAGCCTTCCTTTTTAAGGATGAATGATGTTCCATTATACTCCTTTTTTTATCTGTTCATTATCAATGGACACTTGGTTACTTCCACCTCTTGGCGGTATGTGAATAACGCTGCTATGAACATGGGTGTAAACTTCTATCGGTTTAACCATTATTGTTTTGGAGTCTAAGTCTGTAACCTAACTAGGTAAGCTTTTACACATTTTAAAAAACTTTAATTCACAATTGCAAAGGCATTTTGCATCATGACTCATGATATTATATATATATATATATATATATATATATATATATATATATATATATATATTTTATATCTCTCTCTCCCTCTCCCTTCCTTTCTGAAATATAGATATATATCTCAACTTGCATGAACAAACTTATCCATAGTACATGGAAAGCACTCTGATCTTTTCTATTCTATTTTTATTTTAGGGGGGGAAAAAGGTCCTGCCCTAGATTCTTTGGCTAACTGGATAGAGTCTCAGTGCCCAGACTGAAGAATCCAAGGTTCAAATGTGATCAAGGGCATGTACCTCGGTTGCAGGTTTGATCCCTGGTCCTGGTCAGGGAGCAAAAGGGAGGCAACCAAATGATGTGTCTCTCACATTGCTGTTTCTCTCTGTCTCTCTCCTTCCCTTCCACTCTCTCTAAAAATCAATGAAAAAATATCATCTGGTGAGGATTAACAAAACAAAAAAAGGTCTTGATTCACTAAATAGATTTTATATGCCTTTAATAAACTGTTACCCAGAACTTAAAAAGTTGTATTATAACAAATCTAATTCCTCATGTGATCAAACTGTTCTGGGGCCTGGAGAAAGAAAACTGATTATAATAGTCACTGTCACTGAATGGACTACAGTTTGTGGGGCAGGTATACAAATAATATGCAATAGCAGAGTTATGGAGGGGCATCAGGTCATCTCTAGAGAAAGAGAATGCTACT
Source organism: Pipistrellus kuhlii (assembly GCF_014108245.1). Lineage (NCBI taxonomy): Eukaryota > Metazoa > Chordata > Mammalia > Chiroptera > Vespertilionidae > Pipistrellus > Pipistrellus kuhlii. Next base: position 156,111,176 of record NW_023425515.1, on the reverse strand, counting down.
AATGTTCCAGAGAATTGGGAAAACATGAGAGGTGATGTTGAGCAGATTCTTCAAGCAGAGTTAGTCGTTTGCCAAGTAGAAAAATTAGAGAAATATATTTTTGAGAAACACTATCAGGATCGCCTAAGACCATGAGAAAACACAGATATTTGCATTACAATTCATAACAGCAGTAAAATTACAGTTATGAAGTAGCAACAAAAATAATTTTATGGTTGAGGGTCACCACAGCATAAGGAATTGTATTAAAGGGTCCCAGCATAAAGAAGGTTGAGGATCACTGTTGTAGAAAGAACACCAGGTATGATGACACAGGCACAAATAATGACAATGCAAAGAAAATGACAGGTAATTTAATGAAGTCCCCATGCAGGGAGGGTGAGTTGAGGCTGGATATGAAGTAAGAGGTACAGCAGGGGTAAGAAGTAAGAAGTTTAAACATTTTCCACAGGGGAATGCAAGACAACCTAAAAGGAGTGAAGGCTAGGAACACGTCTATTTTCTCCCTCCCTTTTCTTTGCCTCCCCCCGCTCCTTTCCTCCTTCCCTTCCCCCTTCCGTCTGTCCTTCAGTCCATCCATATTGTTTGACATCTAACTTCCACTAAGATCAGATTTCTTGTGAGAATGTAACTTTCCAGGAACTCACCACAATGTCAATTAACTTCCCTGTTTTCCCAAGTAGAGTGTCCTGAGGTCAGGGACTCCTATTATATTTGTAATGATGTGGCTCTATTACAATCACGACAGAAAAAATGAAGAAATGCCTGTTCTCACATCCACATGGCCTTGTGACTGTCCTGCCTATCTTTCCTCTCCACCATGCTATCTTCTGCTCTCAACTTTGGGGCAGTGTGTCCAGGGGGCACCACTGTGTCCTGGCCCAGCTTGCTCACCTTGGATTTCTGGGTTGAGGGCCATGTAAAGCAGACCCCAGCGCAGTGTTGTCGAAGTTGTCTCGGTTCCAGCAAAGAAGAGATCCACGGTACTGTAGATGAGGTTTTCCTCATTGAAACTGGAAGCATCATCACCCTTGTGCTACAAAGCACCATGTTTGTTAGTTTATTTAGAGGGATATTGGTGGCCACAATGTATAGGGGCTTCATCCTGGGGAGACAGGTAGGAGGAAAGAGCCCAGAGAAATGCTCTCCCTTTGGTCTCCTTGGGTGGCAGTCTTATCACAGCAATATTGTTAGCATAGTCCTGCTCCAAGTTCTGGAAATGTTTATTAGTTTGGATGAATGATAACCAAGACAATGATTTTTTTATGCCTATAATTTTGGAGATGCTATTAGTGGAGAGTCAGACTTGGGTTCCAATATTAGCCACTCCATTCACTGTTTCTATAACAAAGGGAAGGTTACTTACCCTCCTGCTTCAGTTTCCCATCTTAAAAAATAGAAATAACAAAACACACCCATGAAGATAACATTATAAATGCCATGAGAGGCAAAGGGCACATGGCAAATACTCAACAAATGTTTATACTGATACTAGAAAGAATAAACTGAACTTGTTTATGTGCAACAAGTTGTATATCTCTCAGCTAATCTTTTCCTTCCAGGTGAGAACTCACTGATTCTAACAATCATTCTTCATGGCATTTCATCATTTTTACCACCTTCTTCTGAAAGCTTTAACTTCTCAACATTCCTCTTACTGTGTGAATCCATATAGCACATGAAGTTTCCTCCTCTGAGTACAAATCAATATTTTTATTAATATAATGCCAATACAGTGAAATAAGAAAGGGAATGGAAAAGAAATTCATCACTCTGCCCACTTTCACAAGAGGATCAACTAATGTGATAGTCAAAAATTATGACACTGATACAAAGTCTATTAATCAGAAGGATTACAGTGTTGAAATCTACACATCTCATTTGGTACCCCCACCCCTGTTTCTTTCCTATAATGTCATAAAGTGGACAATCTAGGATCTTACTCAGACCTTGATGATAAACTCTCCCATGCATTCAGCTTTTCTTATAGGGATAGGTCATTGGGCACAGGTCCATATAATAATAAAACAAAGTTCTGAGGTTCAATTCTTATCTTTCCTTTTTCATACAGCTCCTTCAAATATGGAAGGTAGAGAATAGAAGAAGAAAAGGCAGTATTTGTGCATTCCCAAAATCTTAAGCCAAATGCCATTGAACTCATATCTTTATTCCTAATTGCCTTATCCATCCTGAGTTAATGTTACTCTTACACTCTATGAAATTCTGCCTCTATTTTTACTTCCCTGTGGTAAGTTGAATACTGACTCACAAAGATGTCTATGTTTAATCTCTGAAACCTGTGGGTATTATATGGGAAAAGGAACATTATAGATATGGTTAAGTTCACAGTCTTGGTTAGGGAAGATGATCCTGGAGCATCCCAATGGGCCCAATACAATCACAAGAGGCCAGAGGGTTGTAAGGAGAAGATGTAAGGATGGTAACAGGGAAGATGCTACATGGATGGCTTTGAAAATGCAGGAAGGGTCCATGAGCCAAGCAATATAGATGACCTCTAGAAGCTGGAAAGGTCAAGGAAATGGATTCTCCCCTAGAGCCCTCAAAGGAGACAGTATTGCCAACACCTTAACTTGAGCCCAGTCCAACTGGTTTCAGACTTATTACCTCCAAAGCTGTGAGATAAATCTGTGTTGTTGTAAGCCAGTGAGTTAATTTGTTACAGCATCAAGAGGAAACCTGTACATCCCCATTTGTTCCTCAAAAACAAAGCACAGGAAACAATTTTCCTTACCTTTTCTATTTCCGTGAGGTATGCATCAATAAAATCTCTTGGTTCTGCAGGATTCCAATCTCTCTTGTGGTTTTGAATCACATGAGAAATAAACAACTTTAATTGCTCCCACTTGCGAAATAGTGTTTGGTGGTATCCAGGAAGAAAGTTCATTATCCGTGGAAAGGTATTATAGAGCTAATTGAGAAAAACAGAATATGAAGACACCCTGGTGCAAGTACCCCACTTTAAGAGAGCAGGAGGCTAGGGTTGCTTTCTGCACACTCTGGTCAGCCCATGCCTCCACTTAAGGCTACAAAGTTTTAATTATAGGAGATAAACAAAGTCCAATAGAAATGGCTGTCACCATGGAGGGAGCAGAAGGCTTGGCTCTGCTCCAGGCTACAAAGTTTCAGTTGTAGAAGATAAATAAATCCCAGATACCAGGGCCTTTGTTTGGGTCACCAGGGGGCGTGGCTGGCCTGCAAAACCACCACAGGCCTCTTGCCCAGCCTGCTCCACACCCCAAGGGAACCCCCACCCTGATCTGGGACACCATTCAGGGCAAACCAGTTGGCCCCCACACATGCACCAGGCCTCTATCCTATCTAATTAAAGAGTAATATGCAGATTGACCATTACTCCAACACACAAGATGGCTGCCCCCATGTGGTCAAAGATCCTGCTCCAATGTGGATATAAGATGGCCCCCAGAAGATGGCTAGCAGGGGACGGCAGCTGGTAGGGACCAGGCCTAAAAGGAAGGGCAGATGGGGGCAATCATACCTTCAGAGGAAGGCAGTTATGGGTGACCAAGCCAGCAGAGGAGGGAAGATGGGGCCAAACAGGCTGGTTGGGGGAGCAGTTAGGCATCAATCAGGCTGGCATGGGAATGGTTAGGGCGTAATCAGGCTGGCAGGCTGAAGCAGTTAGGGGCAATCAGGAAGGCGGGTAGGCAATCAGTTGGGAGCCAGCAGTCCTGGATTGTGAGAGGAATGTCCGACTGCCTGTTTAGGCCCGATCACACCGGGATCAGGTTTAAATGGGTATTCGGACATCCCTAGAGGAGTCCCAAATTGGGGACACTACAGGCTGGGCTGCGGGATAGCCCCCTACCCTCCAATGCACAAATTTTGTGCAACGGGTTTCTTGTAAAAATAATAATGAGGATGAAAATGAAGAGGATGTAACTTGTTGCTCTTTTGTTTATCTTGTTGCCTGTGGGGCCTCAGGATTATTCTACAACTGGTGACTCAATGACATGCAATCCATTAAGAACTTAACACAGAGCCAATGTACCATGATCTAGCTTTGCTCACACACTGACATGTCTGCCTGCACACACCAGGATGCTTCATTTCATCTTCAAAGGGTTGTTGTGAAAATTAACTTAGATCAAGTGCAATTGTTCATCAAAATGCCTGTCTATTTTTGGACCCCAAGACATGCTTATCCTCCTCCTCTGCTGCTCCTTCCTACCCTTCCATGGATTTATTTTTTCTGGCGAAAGTCATGGGGTATCCTCTGACCTCTCACCTTTCCTGTGTTCTGTCTTATTAGCAAGAACAAAGTGGAATCACTGGATTGGGGACTACCATGACTGGAAGTGAGAACTAGGAATTCAAAAATAACTTTGATAATAATTATAGCTTTCATTCATTATGGCCTTTTCCTGTGCCAGGATTCATGATAACTTCTTTATCCATTTTGATATGATGGAGCCATAAAGCTCTAAGCAAAGATGCTTGTCAGAAATAAATACAAAATAAATCCACTTCTAGATACCAGAGAGGTGAGTCAACACTTGCGCTGATTTAAGACCAAGAAGCTGAACAGAGTTCCTGAAAGACTCACAGGCCCCCAGGGACAAAAATGGAGCACAGACAGTGTCCACCAAGGAAGGGTGAGGTTTAATAATAATCATAATAATTATCCATCTTTACCCTATGAAATTAGATCGATAATATCCTATTGAAGGGTGTGTAAACAGTGTAATGGTTTTGAAAACTTTAAGGCAGCATCTTCTATGTCCAGGTTTATATAGGCAAGAGAAACGAATGGATGTGTCCACATGAGCAGTTGTAATAGAATGTACATGCCGGCTTTACTTCAGAATTTTTTTAAAAAAAGGGCAACTAACACCAATGAATCTCAAACAGCCAGCTGATGAAGAGAGGAGGTCTGAGACAGCTGGCTTAGGGAGGGACATTATGGACGGGGGAACTCAAAGGCAATGGAACTATTGTCCTTTTTAAATAAAACAACATAGGTGCATGTGGAAAATCAATCATTGTCTCACTAATTAGAAAGGTGTGGACAAGAAACCCAGAAGGCTGGTCAACCTTGAAGCTCTGAAAGGTCCGAGCCAACCACTCCCTATCTAATTGAAACTATGGTAGCTGAAGCAACTTTCCCACCAAATAATCATGCAAATCCTTATTAATAAAATAATCTACCTGTTACTATCCCAAACCTGAATAAAAGCAATGGCAAGGCCAAAGCAAAGCGTAGTCCTCCCACTAGAATTGGGCTTCTGCCTGGGTCCCATTTCCCAAATTAATATTTTTCTAGTCCCTTTCATTTGTGTGGGGCCTTCTTCAGAACCTGAACCCTGAATCAGAACCCTGAACCACGCAGGACATGAAAGGGATTCCCACAGTTGCACAGGTATATGACATGTAAAGTTTATTGCTTTACATGAATGCTAGAAATGTTTTTTGTATATAATAAATATTTTAAAATATCAAAAACACTAGTCACACTAGTTGATTTCAAACAAGTTTGTGTTGAAGTCAATTTTAAAAGGTTATATTGTAGCTTATAAAAACATCCTTGCAGACATCAGCCCAAATATTCTTAATCATGTATGAAAAGAGAACCCCTTACCTGGCTCCACACTGACACCTCCAGACCTATGATATCATCCAGCAACCTCAGCATTTCTTGGAACTGACTATCCTGGTACTCAAAGCGCTCCCCAAAGGTGATGGAGCAAATAATGTTGGAAACTGCATTGTTGATCTTGAAGTGAGGGTTAAAAGGCTGTCCTGGAGGTGGAAGAAAAGGTGGATCCTTCAGGTTGGTTTGTCTCTGTTTCTACTGAGAGTCTACATGACATATGTCATATGACATACTGAGCACAGAAATACATCTGAGGCTCTGGCCATTAGCACTCTACCCAGGATCTGACAGCAAGTGCTCACTCAATGCCTGGAAAGTCTAATTGCTGCCCAGTGTTTAAAATCAATAATGTTGAACTGATGTACATATTACAAAATGGGGAAAGTAGGGTTTAAACATTTTGAGGCATGCAACTTATTTAGCAAAGAGAGGCAAAACATTTTACAATGGCATGGGAGTGTTCTATGTTTTCTGCTAGGAGGAAAAGGAGGAGGTGGAGGAGGAGGAGGAGAAGGAGGAGAGGAAGAGGAAAGGGATGGGGGAAGGGAAGGGGAAGGGAGAGGAGTACTTAGAAAAAAATTCAGACAAGTGGAATGAGGAAGTAGGAGCTGACATCTCATCAGACCCCCCACTGACAGGAATAATCAAAGGGAAAGGGTAAATGGCTGGAGGCTCCTGTGTAGTCCTAGGAGTCCTAACAACAACAACAACAACTCTTACTCTCAACCAGAAGGCAGAGTCAGAATTTGACACCACAATGTTTGGAGACAATCCCCCACCCACTCACATCCTTGGAAACAAAATTCCAATAATTTCTAATGAGAGTCTATATGACGTATGTCATATGACATACTGAGCACAGAAATACATCTGAGGGAGCACAACTCCCTCTCAAGTTGACCCACATCCACCCTGACAGACAAATGCTGTACTTTTGCTTCTTTCATAGTGGCGCCTGTGCCCTGGCCTCTTACTTTTTATCTACTTGAATAACTTGCTTTGTTCTCAAAAATAAAAAAAAATAAATCAGTAATGTCTTTGTTGTTAATCCTCACAAGAGAATATTTTTTCTGTTGTTTTTCAGAGAGAGTGAAAGGGATATATATATATATATATATATATATATATATCTATATATATATATATCTATGTCAGACACACACATCAACTGGTTGCCTCTTGCATGAGCAGGGAACAAACCCACAACCCAGGCATGTGTCCTTGACAGAGAATCAAATCCAGGATCCTTTGGTGCATGGGCCGATGCTCTAACCTAGGGGTGTCGAACTCAATCAGAGAAGGGGCCAAAATCTAAAATCCAGCCTAAATCGCAGGCCGAATGGTTTACAGAACAGTCAAAAACTGTCATTGTGATGGAAACGCAGCAGAGTGCAGTGATGAGAGCGCGGTGCAGGCCACATTGCAAGGCCTGGCGGGACGGATTTGGCCCGAGGGCCTTGTGTTTGACACATGTGCTCTAACCACTTACCAACATGGCCAGGGCATAATCAGTAATGTCTTTAATGCCAGTCTTCTTTTGCTAAGTAATTCTAGCGCTCTATGAGCATAGGGACATGGTTAGTTGTTCAGTTTTATCCTTAGTTCCTAACACACTGCTGGGCACAGGACAGGCATGTAAGTACTAACTACTGGTAATATTGTTCAGTGAGTGAATGAGCCACAGTCTCCTGCATCTGACCTAGGAAATATACCCACCGTTCTCCTCTTCTATCGCCTGGTTGAGGTGGTAGGCCTCCTCCTGCATGCGTTCCTCTAAGCTCTTCTTTCCTAAACCAAAGTTCCTCAGTGTTGTCAGGGTGAACCTTCTCTGCTCCTTCCATTCCTGACCATTAGACATGATCAAGCCTGAATGAAAGAAAGCCAATAATGGGTATAGGGACTTGTATCAGATGGCAGAAGGGAAAAGGGCATTAGGCAGGGGAAAGTATTCATAAGAGTCCACCCAGAGCAATGATTGCCAACATGTACTGATAGTTTGCAATGCCAGGCACATTCACATTTTTTATGCATTATGTAATTTATTACTTACAGGAATTCTGAGGTAGATACATTTATCACCCCCTGTTCCACTTTTGCTGATGAGAAAACTGAGGCACAGGGATAAAGTAATATGTGTAAGGTCAGCTGAACAGGCATTCAAGTTCACATCCCTTAGTGCCCAGCCACATAGGTTGATTTATGTATTTATGTTACATAAATACATAAATCAACCTATGTTTATGATTTATGTATTTATGTATTTATGTTACACTACATACTAAGAATGCAGCCCCAGGGAAGAAAACCCAGGTTTGTAAAGAGGCAAGGCATTGTTGGACCTTAACACATGAGTAAATGACTGAAGAAAGCAGAGGAGTGAATATCATGTGCAGGCAAAGGAAAAGACAACATCTCATTGTGTTGCACAGACCATCCTTTCTTTCATAACACAGGTAAGGCCATGCTCCTGTCACTTTTTCACTTCCAGAGCACACTTCAACTCCTTTTCACATCTGGCTCCATCTCTATGAAATGGCCCTCCTGGCTGGCAGCTCCAGGGATGCTTTGCAACTTTACCTTCCTTGGTCTTTCAGCAGCACCTGACCTTTTCTTCCTGAAACCCTCTCTTCCAGGGGTGCTCAGGGCACTGCACTCTCCAGAATTGTCCCCTAATCTCTGAAAGCATAGAACTTCCTATATCTCTGGCTAGTTTATTTCCTACCAAGTTCTCAAATGATGGAGTTCTTTAAGGTAAAGTCTTCTGTTTGCACCCTTACTCCATTCTTGGGACATCTCACTACACCTACACTTTTAAGTAACATCTATTGACAGAGACCCTCTATTTCTATTCCTTGAGCTTCAGACACAGATATACAGGTCTCTGCTTGACTTTGCCAATGTAGCATTTCAATCCCAGCCAATCAATGATGGAATTGATGGTTTTCTCCATGCAACTCCCCACCCAAGCCTAACCAGACACCTTGTCCTCCAAATGTTCCTTCTGCCCATCAATCCACTCATTTGGGGGTCTGCCTCACGTCAGTCTCTCTCCTTGTCCCTCCCTCTGGTTCATCATGTCTTAGTGGATTATCTCCTGGATACCTTAAATCCATGTATTTTCTCTGCCACTGTCCCATTTTCACCCACTGTCCTTTTTTGCCACCTCTCTAGTCCAAGCAAACACTTTTTCTAACCTAAAATGTTGCAACAGTCTCTTGCTTCCTTCATTTTACTCTCTACATTGCAGCCTAAATAAGGCTTTTAAAATGTAAATATGATGATTCCTTTCTCAATGATTCAAGAGCTTCATTGTTATTAGGATAAAACCCAACATCCTTATTGAGAATATGAATAAATTATCTGCAGCTTCATCTCCATTTAATTATTCCATTGAATCCTGGCCACTTTTTCATTCACCTCAGGGACTTTTTATATTCTAGTCCCTCTGCCTGATTGCTTCCTCACTTTATTAAATCACTTGTCATTTATTTAGTTTTCCCTGAATCTCAAGACTAGATTAGATACCCCTAGTAAGTGCATCTGCCCTCGTCTACATAAATGCTTTAAATTATTACGGAGAGTTGAAAGTCTTTCTCTGGAACAGAATTTGACTTATATAAGTATGTGGATTTTATCTGTTCTACTCATTGTTGTATCACTGGTGCCAGGCACTGTGCTTCATCTTGCAGGTAATAAATAGAGTAAATGGATGGAGAGTGAAGTGGTAAACTCTTTCAAAGAGGACTTGGGGAGCACTTGAAAATATGGTGCTCTGGTAGAGCAACACATTTCATTTAGATTTTTAAATGCTTCAGTTTATTTAATGATCATTTAAAGTATTCATGCCAAACTCTTCTAACATAGACTGGAAGGCTTGTGATGATGCCTGTGGGAACCCTAATGATAAAGCATAAGGAACTAGAGGCAAGAAGAGGATGAAATCTCAAATGCAACAGAAGGAAGCACAGGCACAGAAAGAGCGAATGCATTGCTGCCCCCTCTGCTCTCATGGAATGAAGGGTTATGTGTTTATGAAAGCATCCAGAGTGAGTGAACACACACAGGAGATGCTGTTTTTCCAAATTCCCGCTGTTAGGACTGGCCCAGCTTGATCCTCTGAGAGAGTGCCTTCATTGGGAAATGTGAACATCAAGCTTTCTTTAAAGGCAGGAGTTATATAATGGGGTTGGTCTCTGAGGAGTGCTGGAGGATTGTAGTCACAGAAACACCACTGACAAGCCTTAAAAACATTAAGACATCCACATCTTACATTGGTCAAGAAGCTTACCGTCTGTCTTAAAGATCCGTTTTCGAACAGGGAGGATGGGACGGTCCAAAATGTTGTGACCCTGGTCGACAAGGGCTTCTTTGATCAAGGGCAATCCAGTTACAAGAACTGAAGACCAGGCACCAAACTCCATGCTAAAAAGGTTCCCGTATTGCTTCACATACTGAAAAGGAAATATTCACATTTAAGCACACCCATCTCGGTGTCCAGGAAAAGAAGGAGTATGGAGCTGAAGGCTTGTATTGAGGGCCTGGGTGAATGTCCTGAGTCTCTCCTCTCAACCAGGCCTGGATGCAAGTCACTGCAGGGCGTGGACATACATTATAAAACATTCCTTCACAGAGTGAGTTGATAAGAGCATCTACCCTTGTCCTGAAATAAATTATAAAGATATCACTTCAATAAAATGAATAAGGTCTCTAACCTCACGCATCTTAGAGCCTAATAAAGGGAGAGAATTCAGTACACATGACTCACCAAGATGGCTGAGATCCATGCAGTGCCTGTCTAGTGTAACAAGCTCGGACTTTTTTATTTGTTTCATTTTTAAATGTATTTTTTATTGTTGATAAGCATGGACTTTTTAGCAAATCACGTCATTTATGCAAAAGAGAACTCTTCCTTTCTCAACTCGTGCGAGAAGACAGAAAATTCCTTACCCGGCTGGGGCCAGGTGTGAGAAAAGCCCTTTGGCTCTGAAACTGTGTGTGGACCATAGCTCTCTGATCACCAGCTCTGGGTTCCTGAGAAAACTGTCTCACCTTTTGGAGCCAATGAGCCCCAGCTGTAAAAGTGAGAGAATGATCCATCTGTCAAAGGGCGTTGCTAGGGAGGAGGGCAGCAATGAGAAAGGCACTGTTTTCTGGTACCTGGCACACGGCTGCTGGGGTCCTGGAGAAGGAAGGCGCCCTGTGTGCAGAAAGACGTGCGTGTGTGTGTGTGTGAGACAGAGAGAGAGAGAGAGAGAGAGAGAGAGAGAGAGAGAGAGAGAGAGAGAGAGAGAGAGAGAGCGAGCTTCTGGTGGTGGGAGGACCAGAGTGCAGGGATGTGCTGGAGGACAGCACCCCTGGTTGCAGCTGCCATGCTCACTGGGTACCATGGTGAGCACCTTTCACCTTTTATCTTATTTAATCTCACGTGCTCCAGGGTCCTTATGAATTTCAGGAAAGGAAAATGAGTGGCAGCTGAAGGAATGCAGCCAAGGTAAGGAAGTTATAGAGTGGCGGAGGGAATTGTGTAAGATTTGAGGATAAGACCCTGAGGTGGCTCCAGGGCCTTCAAGTTTAGTGGAGACCTCAGAGTGTAGTGGGAGCAAGACAGTGAAAGTGAGAGGATGGCAAAATGAGTGAAGGGTGTCAAAGGTACAAACTTGCAGCTGTAAAGCAGTAGGTCCTGGGATGTAAAGCACAGCATCCTGGCTGAGGTTAATAACACTGTAGTGCATATTTGAACATTGCTAAGAGTACAACTTAAAAGTTCACATCCCAAGAAAATATTTTTGTAGCTATGCGTGGTGACATACTAACTAGACTTATTGTGGTGAACATTCCCAGGTGTATACAAATATGGAATCATTAGGTTGTACACCTGACACTAATACCATGTACTATATTAATTATACCTCAGTTTAAAAAAATGTGGTGTGATGACAGAATATTACATAGCTATTAAAGTGGATGAACTGAAGCCTGGTGTATGTGAACTGTTAAGATCTACTCTTAGCAACTTTCATGTATGCACTACAGTGTAATTTACTCTAGTTCCCTGCTGTGCTTCACACCCCTAGTCCCCCCAGGGTCCTGCCCTCAGGTCAGGGTCAGGACTCCACCCAGCACCTGTGCCCGCCCACTCCTACCTTCTGAATAGACAGATGGGGCTCCTTCAAGGTCAGTTGGAAGAAATTCCCAAGGATGGGCAGACGCGGTGGCCCAGGCGGGTAGTTCTTGGGGATCCGGTTTTTGAAGAAATTGGCAAGGAGCAGGAAGACGACTGCTCCCAGCAGGAGAGAGCTGGGATGGAGCATCCTCCAGAGGGCCGCCACTAGGGAGCCCATCGCGGAGAGCCTTGCTCTGATGTTCTCTGGCTCCAAGGAGCTCTGAGCCTGAGCCGGTGAAGTCCTTCCTGCCTGTCTCTCACAGTAATCCCAGCACTGCCAATCCTCCTGCCCGCCCCACTCAGCCGCGCCCCTACTCTGCAGCCCCGCCCTCTGAACTTTGTCCCCGCGCTGAGCCCATGGGTCTGGAGAATCAGCTCAGTTCCCCTCTGTCCGCCCCGCCCTACGCCTGCCCCCAGCCAGCCTGCCCAGGCCAGATGCCAGGCACTGGATTTCAAGGGAGGCCCCAGGGCGATCTTGGAAAGTGTCTGAGACTGTTTGGGGCTCTTGGGATTATGGTTTCAGTGCAATTCAGAGAAAGTCACAGACTGCGTCTCCGTGTTCTCTTGTTCTCTTGTTCTCTCTCCTCTCCTCTCCTCTCCTCTCCTCTCCTCTCCTCTCCTCTCCTCTCCTCTCCTCTCCTCTCCTCTCCTCTCCTCTCCTCTCCTCTCCTCTCCTCTCCTCTCCTCTCCTCTCCTGTCCTCCCCTCCCCTCCCCTCCCCTCCCCTCCCCTCCCCTCCCCTCCCCTCCCCTCTCCTCTTCTCCTCTCCCTTTCTTTCCATTCTTCTTTTCTCTCTCTTTTTTTCTCTTCACCAGAGGATAAGAGAGGGCATGCTTAGGCAGAGAGGCAATGAAAGAGTGAAGGAGAGAGAAAGAGAGAGAGAGAGAGAGAGAGAGAGAGAGAGAGAGAGAGAGAGAGAGAGAGAGAGACACTTTGCATAAGGTGTCCCAACCTGAGATCAAACCTGAAACCCAGGTATGTGCCCTGACTGGGAATCAAACTGGCAACCTTTCAGAGCACAGGATGTTTCTCACCCAACTGAGACACTCCCTCATGTTTTTTCAGAAACAATCAGGTTGTCACGGAAGGATCAAGCATATGAACCCTGATGGCAACCAACAGAAGCATCTGATATTTCATGGACACTTACTGTATGCCAGGCAGCACACTTACCTCTACAGACATTGCTTCCTGCTGACAATAGGTTGATGTTCTTCTTGCATCAAGGAAACAGACAGAAGTACCAAATATGTGGTGAATAAATGAATCTACTGGTTTGTAAAACATCTAAAGGAGGTTCTATATTTGTAATTGTTTTGAAGATTAAAAAGTGTTGTATCAAAGCTCCTAGCTAGGGTAAGTATATACTGGAAACTGATATAATAAAGTATGTCAACTGAAATTGGGGGCAGGGGGGAAGAGGGGAGAAGGGTTTAAAAAATAAAAATAAAAGCCTTAGAAACAAAAAAACAAAAAGCTCCTAGCACTGACCCTAGTCTTTGAATAGGTGATTGACTCTGAAGCCAAGTCTCTTTCCAAGGTCCAGAGGGAGAGACTAGGCAGCTTTGCTTTTGTCCTTCCAGTGGACATCTTCCTGTTTCCTCCAGTTGTTAGTCATCCGTGAAGTGTTGAGTCTATTTACATAACTATAATTTTTAAATAATTATCAAAGAACTGCTTTTAAAAACCCCTCAGTATTATGTGTTTGAGATCTTTACAGGTTGATACCTGAGACTTTATAGTTCATTCATTTTAATAGCTATGTTTTATTCTGTCACTGCACCACAGCTTTTTAAACTGAGGTACAGTATAACTGACATAGAACATTATATTGGTTTCCCATGTATAACATAATGATTCCATATGTGTGTACATTTGGGGGATGATCACCACAAATATTATAGTTACAGATTTTTTTCTTGTGATGTGAACTTTTAAGATCTACTCTCTTAGCAACCATCAAATATGAAATGCAGTGTTATTAATGATAGCCATGACTCTGTGCTTTACATAGCCAGGACTTACTTATTTGGTATCTGCAAGTTTGTACCTTTGACCCCTTCACTTATGTTGCCAACCTCCCACCTCCTGCCACTGGGAACCACCAATCTGTTCACTGTATCTATGAGACTGTTTTTTGTTTGTTTGTTTGTTTGTTTTTGTCTTGTTTTGTTTAAAAAACTCTGTGTAATGAACTTGGATGAATGATGTCATGTTTAGATTAGATTATCTCTACTGACTTTTCTTAGACTTTGTATAAACAAAGTGCTAGACTTTACCGGAAAGCTGAAAACAGTAATGGTTTAGATAGATTGGAAACAAACTGATTTAAACTTCTATTAGAAAAAAAAACTGAGACCACTTATTGGAAAACAAAGATGAAGCCTTACCTTCCAATGTGCTTTCTCATTAGCTCTTTGGAAGTAAGGTTTTAAAGGTGACTGATAGTGTCTCTCATACTGAATTCAGGATCTCCAAGGAGGTGCAAAGTCAATCACTGCCTGGGGCCACCCAAGAGGAACTATAAAGATATCTGCAGATTCCTCCTCTTTGTATCAGTGCCCAGACTGGAAGTGCCCAGATGAGGCCCAGTTGTGAAGCAAGGCAAGCTGGTACTGGTGCTGGCCTTGGTCCTTCTTTTGACAGCCTTGGGACTCTCTGACCCAGCTGTAAGCTTGTTAGATGACAGGTTTTAGGCTGAAAAAGGACAGGCTGTTCATATGCAAAAGCCATTGCATAAAGCTTGGGTGGGGTTGTAAATTGGGTGGACTGAGTCTCAGGGAATCTCCAGGGCAGAGCAAATAACAATAGCTGCCAGTCAGCCCTACACTGGGGAGGTCCCAGACAGTAACAATGAACATAGCAAGCATCTCCCTCTGGAAGAAAGCCACCCTGTGTTCCTGCTCTGATGCCAGACAGTCCAGTTTTCCCCTATATGTGTCTGGGTCCCCTAGAGTCTCATCTGGCACTGGAGCTCAGAGCAAGTGAGAGCTAGTATCTCCCTCCTGATTTAAAAAGCAGCACACCCAGGTGCCAGCCCATTATGTGCCTCTACACCTCCTACCAGTCTCAATGCACTTTTTTATTTATATCTCTAGTTGTATTTCCACTCGCCAGCTTTCCTGTCAAGTACAGGTGTTTACCTATGCCGCCATCTTCATTCTCCCAGTATCTGTAAGTTTGATCACAAGCCATTGCAGTTTTTTTTTTTTGTTTGTTTGTTTTGTTTTTAAGTAAAGAGTGAAGTACTGATTTCTTTCCTGTGAAATGGCACTGCCTTCCTTAAAGAAAATGTGCTGTAGTTGTAATAGTAGAAGCAGGGAGACAGGCTAAAAAGTCATTGTAGGCATTGTAGTGGTTAATGGCTAAGAATGGTGATAGTAGATGAGATGAAGAGAATCATATGGAATTTAGGTTGTGTTTTTGGAAGTAGAATTGATAAGCTTGAGCTTGTTGATGGAAGGAGAGTCATAAAAGTAATGATGATAATACCTTTGGGGATTTTGCTCAATTCTCATAACCACAATTTATTTAATTATGTTTTAAAATCCTCACCCAAGGCTACACTGAGTGGCCAGATTATTATGCATTCAGAGATCATAATAATCTGGCCACTCAGTAAATATATTAGAGGCCCAGTACATGAATTCATGCATATGTCCACTAGATATCCAAGTGGACATATCAAGTTGACAGTTGAATGGTCTGGTCTGGTGTTCTAGGCAAAAGTATTTTTAAGTGATGAGACTGGGTGATATCACTTAGGAGGGAGAAGGAGGGGACATGGGCTGTTGGCCAGCCTGCCTGCTGGCCAAACTCCTGGTTGAGGGGCCAATTTGCATATTAGCTTCTTATTATATAGGAGATACACTGAGTGGCCAGATTATTATGCATTCAGAGATCATAATAATCTGGCCACTCAGTGTATTTTTCCATTGATTTTTGGAGAGAGTGGGAAAGAGAGGGAGAAACATTGGTATGAAAGAGACACATAGATTGGTCCTGCATGTGCGCTGACCAGGGCCCTGGGCCAGGAGGAGCCCACAACTGAGGTATGTGCCCATGACTGGAATTGAACCCAGGACACTTTGGTCCATAGGCTGATGCTTTATCCACTGAGCCAAACTGGCTAGAGTCTCATAACTACACTTTAGAGTAGATACTGTTGTGAACTTCATTTCAAAATTGAAAAAAAAAAAGGTAAAATATCTAATTTTTAACAATTAAGTAAAACTAGGTTAATGTTTTGACTCTGGACCATAACATTGCTTGTTGAGATGGGGAAACTTAGGGAAGAAAAGGTTTGAGTAGGAAAATCCAACTCCTTTGGTCCTGTTAAATACGATGCATTTATTAGATATCCAAATAGACATATCAAGTTGACAGTTGAATGGTCTAATTTGGTGTTCTGGGCAAAAGTATTTTTAAGTGATGAGACTAGATTATATCACTTAGGAAGAGTATCCCTGAAGAGACTAAAGATGCCAGTAGTTGGGGTGGAAGAGAAAAGAAGCCCACAAGAATCCACTAAGACCAGAGAAATGGAGAAGCAGAGAGAAAGCTTTTGGTAAGTATTAGTAGACTGAGAGACTGAAAGGGCAAGAGTGGTTAGCAAATGTTATACAGGCATAGAGATTAGTCAAAAGAAAACAGGTATGGAGGAAGAGAAATAGGATGTTAGAACAATACCGAGATCAGCCAGTATTTCACAGTAGATGGCCCAAGAATAAACAAGTTGAGGACAGTGCATTCAGAAGTTGAAGTTTGGCAAGGAAGCAGCATTTCAGCCAGTTTGGACAAGTACATGCCATGATTTCAGGTTAGCAAGAGAAGCTTGCAGGCTCTTGCAAAGGTGTTTCAAGAAAGATTGTCAGCCTATACAGGGGTAAGAGGAGATGAAGAAGAATCTGGCATCTCAGAGAACACAAGAGGAAAGATTTTCAAGAAAGAGGGAATGGTTAATGCATTGAATTTATGGAAATAAAGAAAGATAATATTGACGTTATATTTGGAGTTCTCAATCTGGAAACCAGTGATGTCAGAATATCCCAGCTGAGTGGTGGAAAGAGAACCTGGTTGTGGTGGGCTGCAGGAATGAAAGCTGAGGAGTGGAGACAGAATTCAAAAAGTAGCTGTAGATGTATATACATTTGTAATTGTAGTTATCCTTTAAGGTCCAAACTGTTGCTTACTACAAATATGATTCTAAACCTTGCTATTTTCACTTGGCAAAATGTCTCAGCAATCATTTTATTTTTTATTTTATTTTTTAGAAAGAGAAGAAGGGAAAGGGAGAGATAGAAACATTGATGAGAGAGAAAGTAATTGATTGGCTGTCTCCTACACTTTGTTTTTTCTGCCTGTGCCCCTCCTTGAAGTTTATTTTTATAATCTATAAAATGGATGGAATGGGGTTTAAGCTACATAGTGTGCTGAATTTTGTAAAGCAGATGGTATTTACAGGATCTGTCAGGTTCTGTATTGCCAGGCCCTATGGAATATTTTTGGTGCAGTTTGAAAACTAAAAGAAAAGATTAGAATTTGACCTGAGGAGTCCCTATGACTATTTAGAGACATCCCACAAAACACTATTAATTTCTTAAAAGTACAGAACAGCATCCAAGACTTACCCAGTTATTTGGAATGTTTAGTTGAAATCAGGTTCTGAGCTGAGCCAGGGAACTTTGGGATGGGATAGGTTGAGACTGCCCCCATGTGGACACAAGGTAAAATGACAGAAGCAAGCCAGCTCTTGGTTGCTGGGAGAACTGTGCTGTATCTTTGTTTTCTTTCAGCCACTATATCCCCTGATTAATAAGACTGGCTATGTCATAAGTTTTCTAGAGAGAATCCAGTGTTTAAACTGATCACTGGAAAAAATTTTCCTAGCGAGTATGGCATTCTTAGCTCTTTGTAATATGGGCCTAGCTATCCTTTGCATCATTCTTCACACGCCTCACTTTGGCTCCTGCAGGGATGATGCCTTGGCCTGGAATACAGTTGCCTCCCTTTTTGCAGAATAAATTCCCCAAGTCTTTGAAAGCCCAGCTAAAAATGTTAGTGTGGCCCCGGTCAATATTCTGATATGCATTTCATCCCAGGAGTTTGAAACAATAGAAAACAACTAGTGTAGGCAGTTCTTACCCCCCCCCTCCACCACCACCACCACTATGTCTTCTGAAACATTCTCTTAAATGGTTTTCCTGCCTCCATTATTTTTGTCCTTTTATCATTTTCCAAAGTTGCCCAAATGGTTTGTTCAAAAACAGACATTAATAGCCACCATTTTACGTGAAACCCTTTGATGGCTTTCCCTTACTTGTGGAGCTGCCTTCAAAAACTTTGATCACGCACCTCTATTAGTAAATACTCTTCAGCATGCATCCGTTACATTGATTTATTTAGGTATTTATAAATCACATACATGTCTCTCTACCAGCTTAACTTGTGTATGTTATAAAACACATAGAATAAAAATTAAAGGCTTAAAAATAAGAACAATATTTTATTGACTGTGTAAAAAAACATTTTCCATCAAATTATATACTATGGTGAGAGTAATGGGATTGGATGTACATGGTTATTTTTGAAAATCTGTTTGACACTGTTTCAGTTTATTTGGATATTCCTTTTTTATGGTTGTTGTAACAATAATAATAGAAGTTCAAAAAACTGTTTATTATCCCAACAAAGTCTTGCATAACCATTCATACAAGGGCAAATACACTTTGGAAACTACTGAATCTGAACTCTCCAAAGTGGCATTCAGGAGTCTTGGAAGCCTGACCTAACCTACTTGTCTACCTGGTCTCTGATCATTGTCTTCTATGTGTCTGACATCCTTGATCTCAGACCTACTGGACAACGTATGGGTCCATGGCTGCACCGTATGCTTTCACATGTTTTTGCCTTTGCACATGCATATAAATGGAATGTCTTGACCTTCTTTGTCTGCTCTGCATTACTAGTCATTTTTTTTAAACTATGCATATATCAATAGAAACCATTTGTCTCTAGCTTTTGTAAATCCCATCCCAAACCTCTAGAACCATGGATTCCTCTTTTGGTATTTGAAAGACATCTTTACATTTCCCCCAACTACAGTGTGTGTGTGTGTGTGTGTGTGTGTGTGTATATATATATATATATATATATATATATATATATATATATATATCTTAGTGTATTGTGGGTTTTTAACTTACTTATCCCATTTTCTGCAGGACTTGAAGGAAGAGAAAAAAAACACCTGTTTATCTATGACAACCTTCCCAGTTCATAGAAGGAGTACAAAAATATTTGTGGAGTAAATAAGTGAATGCCATTACCTATCATTAAGACTACAGACTGTGTATGTCCCCCAATAATTTCCAGTCATCCCAGTCAGGAGGGACAGGTCCTAATCTGTGGTGGGAGTTCCTGGCCTTCTAGGACAGAAGCCTTTTTATTCTTCCTTTGCAAGACTTTTCTTAGTGGCCCCAGTTACCTGGGATAATTCTCCTTACTCTCCATTCCACCCTAGGAATGCTCTTATTGTCTGTACTACCACTCAAAGAAAAAAATGGGGGAATATCCCACAGACATTCTTGGATATTTAGGTTTCTTCTTCTTCTTCTTCTTCTTTTTTTTTTTTTTTTTTTTTTTTTTTTTTTTTACCTTTTCTATCACTGGCCTGATGATTTTTGGGGAGGAGGCTGGAGATTAGGTAAGGGAGTGGAATGGTCCAACTGAAGAAACTAAACAGGAGAATTAAGACTTTCTAACAATTAATAAATTACACGTTGGGCTGGATGTTCTGTTGTCAATTCCTTGTTGGTAGCACCCCATCCTAGGACTCTGAGAAGCACTGGACTCCATTTACCAGAATCCCCTCCCCATGCAGTTTCCAGTTAGAACTGGCCAATGAGTAGCACTAACAGAAGATGTGGAGGGTGGAGGGGAGGCTGTTGTCCTGGAGATGGCTGCAGCCACAGCACGAACAGAGAGGGAATTCTCAGAACTTTTCCTACAAGCACTTGGGTCCATTTCTTTGCTCTTACAGGCTGACACAATTGGTGGGAACTTCCCAGAGATCATTAACTGTCTAGCAGGCTCTTTAGAACCACCCACTTCAGTTCCTCAGGCTGAGTCTTCGGTGTTGGCTTCCCTAGCAATTCCAGTGGGTAAGTCCTTTATTCCTATATTGAACTCCTTTCACCTGGAATGCATTGAGTGTTTTCTGTTTTGCTAACCAAATCCTGCCACCTCTCATGGTAGTGAGGTGTATAAAATGAATAAGATAGTTGTGCCGTTGACCAGCTGTAGCCAGTATCTAAATCATTCCAAAACATAGGAGCTCAGAACTATTTCCATTTCATTGTTCATAATTCAGTGGGTCATGACCTCAGACTCTCAGAGCTCAGCAAAGAGGTGCATTTCAGTTCCATGTGAGCTTCCTATAGTGACTGGATTGAAACAGATGGATCCAGGATGCTGACTGGCTGGTGGGACACCTTAGTTCTCCTTCCTATGGCCTCTCTCTCTCTATGTGGTCTCCCACCACTCAGTAGGCTAGTTTGAGCATCTTTCCATGATGCCTGGCTTCCAGGAGGCTGAAAGCAGAAGCTACGAGGCTGCTTAAGCCTTTATTGGCCTAGCATCACTTTTGCCACATTCTGTTGGTCAAAACAAGTAACCAGCCCAAATTGAAAGGAGGGGAACCAGAATCCTCTTTATGAAGGGAAGAGTGGCAAAATCACTTTATAAGGAGTGTGGGAGGGAATGCTGCAGCCACTTTGGAAAACAAGTCCACAGCAGCTGAAGAAAGTGAAGCATCGAGAGGTTAAAAAATTTGTCCAAGCTCACTCAAGGGCTCAGTGGCAGGCCCAAGATTGAACTCTGATCAATTTGACTTCCATGTCCATGTCTTTGCCACTCCACTCCACTGCCTGTCTGTTTTATTCACCATTGGATGCCCAATACAAAGTACAAAAAAGATTATAGTGATTGAACTGATTCGGTGCCCTCAGCCAGGCCAGCCCCGGTCCCTAATGAGATTGTGGTTCAGAGTGAATGACAGTGGTATTTAATGATGTGCTCTGGGGCTGCCTTTGCCCCAGGGAAGAGCAGGAGGCTTTATCTATCAGAAGGGCTACCCATGAGCCAATAAATTGAATAATCTCAAGTGAAGCCATAATGAACTTCGAGTCAGAGGAGCCCACCGGTTGCCAATTCTCTTTGCACATGGTGCTCTTTTTTGCTAAACTTCCCTGGAGTTCCTTTGCTAATTTAACTTTCCTTAATAATAAGCAGATGGCTTCTGTCTGGGCAATCATCAGCTGGTGCTTAGCGATGGCAGATTCAAGAGGAGGCATGGGACTTGTTAGGGGTGGGGAATCCAGATGCCAATGTGCACAATGCCAGGTGAAGTTATAGGCATTTTCTAATTGGTGTTGGGGGCAGTGAGGACAGCTGAGAGGGACATTAGGATATACCCTTCCTGGAAGGGGGAGATTGCTGCTTGGGGAGGCAGGCAGAACCAGAGAAGGCAATGACAATGGAAATTAGCAACAGCTCCAGAAGAGAGACTGGCTCTTTTCTGAGAACTCATTACCTAGTAGTGTGTCCTATGTATATAGGCACACAATAAACATACAGGAAATATAAACTGGGGCCCACCATTTGTTCACCTATCCATCTATTCAACAAATACATCTTGAGGCCCTAATTGTACACCAGGCCCTACAGAGCTGAGGTAATTACACAAATCAGCTTCCCTCTGATATTAGTTGAGGGTAATCCCAGAAGGAGTTGATTTCCTGACACTTTCCAGATGCAGACAGTGATAGCGAGAAGTACTCTGGGTACTCAGAAAGGTTCAAAGCACTGATTGTGTCTGATATGTAGAAACTTTTTCAGTATTTTGACCATTGTATACCCAGAGACTAGAACATGCTTGGAAATTAATAGGGGCTCAATAAATATTTTGGAATGAATACTCAACCAAACTGCCAATCAATACTAAAAGCAGATTTGACAAAGGTGCCAAGGCAATTCAATGGGGAAAATGACAGTGTTTTCAATGAACAATGCAGGAACAACTGGATATCCATATTCAAAAGGATGAATTTTGGACCTTGACTTCACACCCTTCACAATAAGGAATTAAAAAACAGTTCCAACAAATAAGAACTGATGAGACACTATCGTTTTTTAATGTTCCAACATTTTTTTGTGTGTGTTTCATTTTTATCCAGGACATTTTGTTTTTTGTAGCTTTATCCTATACTAGGCCCGGTGCACAAAATTGGGTGTCCCTTACCCCAGCCTGCACGCTCTCCAATCTGGGACCCCTCAAGGGATATCCGACTGCTCGTTTAGGCTTGATCCCAGTAAAATCAGGCCCAAATGGGCAGTCGGACATCTCTCTCACAATCCAGGATTGCTGGCTCCAAACCACTTGCCTTCCTGCCTGCCTAATTGTTCCTAACCACTTTTGCCTGCCAGCCTGATCACCCCCTAACCACTCGCCTGCCAGCCTGATCGACACCTAACCACTCCCCTGCCAGCCTAATAGCCCCCAACTGCCCTTCCCTGCCAGCCCAGTCACTCCTAACTGTACTCCCCTGATAGCCCAGTTGACCCCAAATGCCCTCTTCTGAAGGCCTGATCCCCCCAACTGCCCTCCCCTGCAGACCTGGGTACTCCCCAACTGCCCCATCCTTCAGGCCTGATCCCTCTTTCCTCCCCCCCACAACTGCCCTTTCCTGCTGGCCTGATTGCCCACAACTGCCCTCCCCTGCTGGCCATTTTGTGGCAGCCATCTTTGACCACATGGGGGTGGCCATCTTGCATGTTTGAGTGATGGTCAATTTGCATATTACTTCTTTATTAGTCCTGGACTGTGAGAAAGATGTTCAATTGCTGGTTTAGGCCTGATCCCTAAACCAGCAGTCAGACATCCCCCAAAGGGTCCCAGATTGGAGAGGGTGAAGGGTGGGCTGAGGGACAACACCCCCAACCCCCAGTGCATGAATTTCATGCACTGGGTCTCTAGTTGAGCTATAATTCACATACCTATATATGTATAATCTCACACTGAGATTTATAATTTACCCATTGAAAGCATACAATTTCATAGTTTTGGATATTACATTAAAACTTTTTTAGTTGTAAAAAATATATATAACATAAAATCTTCCATTTTAACCATTTTAAGAATATAATTCAGTGGCATTAATTTCATTCACAATGTTTTACAACCATCGTCAATATCTAATACCAAAACTTAGTCATTACACTAACAGAAACTCTATATTCATTCAACAATAATCACCCATCCCTCCTCTACTTAGTTCTTAGTAATGTGTAACCTACCTACTATGTTAACATGTTCCTGTTCTAGATATTTTATTTAAGGGAAATTATGCATTTGTCATTTTATTACTGTTTTTTTTTCTTTCACTTAGCATAGTGTTTTCAAGGTTCATCTAGGATGAGCATGTATTTATCTACATTTTGTACAATTAGAACATCATTGCTTTTTAAGAGTAAATTATATTTTATTTTATTGTATTTATCTACATTTTATTTATTTATGCATCTGTAGATAGACATTTGGCTTTTTTCTACCTTTTGGCTATTGTGTGTAATGCTACTATGAACATTGGTGTACAAGAACCTGTTTGAGTTCCTGCTTTCAATTAAGACATCTTCTTGATATCAAAATACATGAAATTGGGGATCAAGAGCCCTCAAATCTGGCTCTTAAAATTTTTATTAGAACACTTTCTTTCAAATTAGAACACACATAGATGTTCAGGATTTTACATAAGATTTCACATGAAAAATAAATAGATAAAAATTGTATTCTATTAGTACAAATATATTTTACAAGTTCAAATTCATAATGCAAAACAATGACCATAATGTATGCTATTTTGATATGTAAGAAATAAAACAAAAGACTACTGATAACAGTTTATATCTATTTAGCACATTAATATGCCTCTTTCTGAAATCGCAAGACTACCCTCCTAATTTTTTCCAGGTGCTGAGAGATTTGGTCTCTGATTAACAATGACAAGAAACAAAGCTCATTTGATATGGTTTAAGCAAAATGTATACAACTATATAGGTAGGTAAAAGGAACCTTTAGGTTAGATAGAGAATAGGGCCTGGAGGTTACACAGCCAGATTAATATGTAGACACCCTTTTGGAATACCTTTTATTGCAACCTCACTTCTATCAGCTCTGGCAGTACTACTACTAGGATGTCTGGCATTGATGTCCATAGAAGTTCATCATCTCACTGTTTGCCTCCTACCCACTCCAGGAATGGATTAACCAGTGTCTGCTTCTTCACATTTTAGGTTGTGAATGAAAGTCTTGCCAAGGCTGAGACTATGGGCAGAGCCTAGGTCATGTGCCTGTATCCTAGTTACAAGAGATACTAGAAAATAGAGTTCTGGCTTCTACTTTGGGGAGATAGCTTGCACAATATGAGGAGTTCCTCAAATATAGAAAATAAATCCAGAGTTTGTGGATTCTTTCCTGAATATTCCGCTGGAAAATGTGGATAACTATTCCATATATGAATTTACTTAAAGGAATCTTTTTAAAAAATATATTTTATTGATTTTTTACAGAGAGGGAGAGGGATAGAGAGTTAGAAACATCGATGAGAAAGAGACATCGATCAGCTGCCTCTTGCACACCCCCTACTGGGGATGTGCCCGCAACCAAGGTACATGCCCTTGACCGGAATTGAACCTGGGACCTTTCAGTCCGCAGGCTGACGCTCTATCCACTGAGCCATACTGGTTTCGGCTACTTAAAGGAATCTTGATTAATTCAGCAAAATTTGAGTGATTGTCAAAATTGTAAAGTGATTGATTGCCTTTTATTTTGAATCCTATGGGAAACAAAGGTGGGCTTTCAGTAGATAAATTACAGATTTGGCTTCATTTTAAGAAATAACTCTTCATGGAATGTGAAAAGAATATTTGTATCAGGGCACACAATTAAAGCCTAGCTCAGTTAGTCTATTTTAATCATCTAGGTGAAAGATGATAATTTAGGCCCATATGATATTTGGAAAGTCATAAGAATAGGACAAATTGAGAGTATATTTTGAGATGAGAGTTTGTAAGATTTGCTGATAGCATGAACACTGACTATATGAAAAATAGAGATGCCAACAATGATGCTTAGGCTTTGGCTTGATCAACTGAGATGTCATTTTCTAAAAGAGGGTGGATCAAGTTTGGAGTGATGATGTGTGGGAATTAGGATTCATTTTTGGTACTGTTAAATTGGAGATAACTCAGACATTGAAGATATTGAGGCGTTAGATGCCTATAGCTCAGAGGAGAGGGCCAGGCTAGAAATATAAATTGGGAAGCATTGGATGTAATTGGTACATAAAGGCATGGATTAAATGAAATAAACTAGAGAGTGTGTGTAGATGGACAAGAGCAGAGTTCAGAGGGCTGAACCCTGGGCTACTCTCTGTGCCATGAATAGAAGAAGAGAATTATGTTTATGAGAAAAGACACAGAGTGTAAGAGATGCTGTGAGTGGCCATCCACTGTCAGAATGGCCTAGCTTCCTGTTTAGCAGGATGGATTTCCAAATGCCTGACTCCTAGATCTGCCATGTAGTTGTTCTGGGACTAGCATCTCCATGTAATGATAGTAGTGAGCTGTGGTGAGCTTGATGGTATAGTGTTATATGGGTATATGTGAATTCTGATGATCACAAGTATTATGAGTTTGTGTTAATTGGGCAAGTTGCAAAAGCATGGGTAAGTTCCTGTGTCTTTGTTGTGTGGTAGGTGCCGCAGTCTTTTAGCAGCAAGGGTTTAAGAATCTGGAGGGGGCTGTGCATAAATAAATAGAGACTAGACAAGAAATGTAAATTTGGAAGGCATGGGGAACCAGGCAGAAACCAGCTCTCTAGTGAAGTGGCTCTGCAAATCTCTGGACCAAGGGCTTTTTATTAACACACTAGAGGCCCAGTGCATGAAATTCATGCACAGGGGTTTGTGTCCCTCAGCCCAGCCTGCATCCTCTCCAATCTGGGAGCCCTAGAGGGATGTCCAACTGTCCGTTTAGGCCCAATCCTACTGGACATCCCTCTCACAAGCCAGGACTGCTGGCTCCCAACTGCTCGCTTGCCTGCCTGATTGCCCCTAACTGCTTCTGCCTGCCAGCCTAGTTATCCCCTAACCACTCCCCTGCCAACCTGATTGATGCCTAACTGCTCCCCTGTCAGCCCAATTGCCCCTAACTTCCCTCCCTTGCAGGCCTGGTCCCTCCCAACTGCCCTCCTCTGCTGGTCATCTTGTGGCTGCCATCTTGTGTCCACATGGGGGCAGCCATCTTTCACCACATGGGGGCAGCCATATTTTGTGTTAAAGTGATGGTTAATTTGCATATTACTCTTTTATTAGATAAGATTTTTCCCTTTAGCAAAGCATATATAATGTCAAAGGTAAGGTTTGATAAATAGGAAAGTATTATCAGATTAGGGGAAATGTCTACAGCATTTCAGCAGCAGGTGATAATATGCAGATTTTATTATCCCTGCTGAAGCCCCAATGTCTATCAGCCTTCTGATGAAGTTCTTGCATAATTATGACCTGCTGGAATTTGCCTCCAGCAGGTAGGATTATTTATTTTGGAAGATTTTTTGTGATGTTCATGATCTGATGCTACCTTTTGACTTCTATCTTGACTCCTTACATGTCTTGTCATTATTTGGCCTTGAGGCAAGATGGTGGCAGAGAGAAGTAATATTGATTAAGCTTAACCCTTAGCTGGTAGTAATGTAAGCTTAGCTCAGTTTTCATAGGATGACATC
The DNA here is from genome assembly GCF_014108245.1 of Pipistrellus kuhlii. Classification (NCBI taxonomy): domain Eukaryota; kingdom Metazoa; phylum Chordata; class Mammalia; order Chiroptera; family Vespertilionidae; genus Pipistrellus; species Pipistrellus kuhlii. Next base: position 156,084,540 of record NW_023425515.1, on the reverse strand, counting down.
TCAACCTTTCATCACAGCACTCTTTCCCTTCCTCATCTTTACTTCTGTCCTGGGCTTTCCTGGACAGTCTTCATGGACACTTATGAAGGGCTTGCTACATCCTAAAAATAGGTATCTTAAAAATATCTATTCTTTCATTTAATTATATCATCAGAGCAACCCTATGATGTACATATATATATATATATATTTTTTGATTATTTTAAAATATATTTTATTGATTTTGTTACAAGGGAGAAGGATAGAGAGTTAGAAACATCAATGAGAGCGAAACATCCATCAGCTGCCTCATGAACACTCCCTACTGGGTATGTGCCCACAACCAAGGTACATGCCCTTGACTGGAATCAAATTTTTAATCCCTACTATTCCCAGTTTACAAATGAGGAAACTAAGGTTTAGATAGATCATGCAGCTAGCAAATGGCAGAACTGAGAACCAAATCTAGGGCTGTTTGATTCCAAAGCCAATATTCATTCTGTTATATCATATTGCTTTTTGCTAATAATACATCTTATATATTAAGTAAAAACACATAAATCAGCTAATAGTTGCTGTTGAGGGCTAAGTAGGTTTTACTAGAAAAAGTGCAGGTGGACTGATAAAAAATACACAACAAAAAACAAATAGAAAAAACAAAAACAATAGTTGAATTGCTTTAATAGAAACATCTTTGCAAAAAGGTGAGTAACAATGAAGGCAAACACAAGTTGCAGATATGACTGTCATTCACACCAAGGAATTTGGCTAAGTTCACTTTGGAGGAAAAAGGTAAATAGTATAAATATTTATCCATACTACCAAACCAAACACCTATGATTAAATTTTTGACTTTATGGGTAATTATTTATGCATTATGAAGTCATGATGTTTATGTCTCAGATAGCATTGTTGGTGGGTGGTTGAAAGGGACAAAATATTTAGATCAAGGAAATCTAATATCTTCAGGCAAAACTATTTCCCAGACCAATCATTTACATTGTATAACAAAGTTCCCCCATTCTTCTTCTCATTGAAATATGACCTTGGCCTCTGAGTCTGAACCAGCCAGACTTTGAGCAGATGTAGTTTTATGGTTTAGCTTGAGAACTCCAGATACAAAAGCTTACACCAGTTTTAAGAATGGGCTGAGATAACCACTAAAAAAAACTCTTGCAGGAGGAGCCACAAAGCCAGGAACAAGTCTCCAGGCCATGTAATCACAGGGGTTTATGCAGACCTCTTAAGGGAGGTTTACACAAATATACATCCAATTTCCTCTTTGGACAGGGCTGTTCCTTTCCAATGAGTCAGTGTTTAACAGAGCTTGGCAAAGCTTGAGCCTGTCGGCTGGAAGTAGATGCGGTTTGAAAACTCGACCTATTCTTTCAAGGAGAAAATAATCCTTAAGCTGCATTAACATGGCCCACCATGAGCAGCAGAGATGGACAGGGATTCTGTTATCAATGTATTCTCTGGGCTGATGCTTCCTTGCCAGGCTGCAGTGGCCTCTGGTTGCCTGCACCTGCCTTGTTATCTGCCTCCTGCAGACAAGGCCTGCCTTTGTGTGTGCCGTCTCTGAGCATGTATCTGTGAGCAGGGCTCGGTTTTCTGAGCTTTAATTTTGAATGAGATGGAAAATACACTCAACACAGCCTCTGCCTCCTATGTCTAAGTCCTGGGGCGAAGTTCATTTCCCGTTCCTATCTCATGAGAAGAAATAGGCTGCATTGGACATAGACATGCTGGGATTATGCCGTACCATGCTGTTTTTAAGTACTGACATACTGGCCTTATATAGTAGTATGATACTGTCTTCTTAGCACTTTAAAAAAAATCTAAAATCTGAATTCTTCGGGTCTCGAGTTTAAGATCAAAGACTCAACTTTTTCGACATATGTGAAAAGATAAGTTGTTGGACAGTCTACCAGTCTTGCCAGGTCTGTGAGATTCACATTCCCAGTAAGCCCCCAAGTTGTGGTATCACAAATCTTCTGTTGCAAGAATAACTCTCCTCTACTTTCCCCAATGAGTGGGATGTGAATTTAAAGTAATGCAGTTAAGTCTGCACTCACTGGGGTTTCCATCTGCAGATGATATCATGAACAGAAACAGAGATAAATCAGAAATGGCTTATTTGAAACCAATACTATAGCTGTGATATAAACCTTGTGGTGCCTGTACCTTCTCCCCACCCCATCCCACAAAAAGTGTTTGTTTAAAAAAGACCTTCAAAGTTATCAAATAAGAGATGAAATGATTTAAGTAAAGTCAAATGAAATATTTGTAATTATTTTATACCACATTATGGCCCCCCCTCCCTTATTGCTCTTCTCTCTGTGTCTTTTTTCTGTCTTGCCACTCTGACTTCACTCCTTTCTCCCCTTGGTCCCAGTTGTCTCCCACGAATAAATAACTGGACCCTCCCAGAAAAGATAAGCTTGTGGGGTCCTTGGAGAGCTTGGAGTCTCAGGGAGGAGATGGGGGGAGGGGACACAGCCTGACCAGGACTGCTGGTTTTGGCTCTCAGCTCCCTCTACTAGGGGTGTCGAACTCAATCAGAGAAGGGGCCAAAATCTAAAATCCAGCCTAAATCGTGGGCCGAATGGTTTACTGAACAGTCATAAACTGTCATTGTGATGGAAACGCAGCGGAGTGCAGTGATGACAGCGCAGTGCGGGCCACATTGCAAGGCCTGGCGGGACGGATTTGGCCCGTGGGCCTTGTGTTTGATACATGTGCTCTAGAGCCATGAATTCCCCAGTGCAGTTCATCCTACTGGCTGCATGGACAAGGCCAGTGGGTCCACAGACAGAAGGACAGTGACAGTCAGAATGGACCTGCAGAGCTAGGGGGCAGGAATGAGGGCACACTAGGGGACTAGATTACTAAGATAGCAGTTCTGTGCCATCTCTGCCATGGGCCTATCCCAGCTATTGCATCCAAGGCTGTAACTCTATGGTTTGTGCTTTGTCCTTAAAGTTTTGAAAACATTGAACAGTTTTAACAGGGAGAACTGATGTTCTATAACCCTCTGTATGAGGGATAAGATAGCTATAATTTCTGTGTTCTATTTCTACATTCTCTTGGTTGTAAGGATGCTAAACAAAGGTGATAAAAACACCTTCACTTATTCTTAGTTTATTGAAGACCGAGCAATTATGATTCAGGAAAAAAACCATTGACATCAACTCTGTATCTGATAGGTACTATAGATGCTCAACAAATACTTGATGATCAGTTGTGTTTTATGGAAATATGTCCTGTATTTTTGGTTCACTAGAAAAGCTTAGTAATTTAGGGACACATCCTTCAGGAGCCTGCTAGATAGCTGGCATTCATCTGGTGATGGGTCTCTGTTAGAGCTCAGGGAATTTTAGAACTAAAGGGACCTCTGACACCACCTTGCTCAGAGCGTGAAAAGTGACTTACCCAACATCCCCCATTGAGGTTTGGTAGAGAGAGTGATGGCTGTTTGACTTACTAGGCAGACCCTCCTAGATAACATTTGCAGGAAGCAGGAGTGTAGGACCAGTGGTGGAAATTTCAGCAATCCGGAGAGCCAGCCAGTTCAAGGAACTATCTGACCTCAAGTTGCTCTTAATTGCTCCCCAATTAGTGCCTCAGGCATACCCTTCCTCACTCCTATGTCCATTACTGCTGTCATCCTCCTGATCTCTCCTCTTCAGATGGGCCCAGGTATGGCTGCAAGTCCCTTCTCCTGTGTCCCAGCCCAGCTGAATGAAGGCTGTGGGTAGGGGTTTGAAGGAGGTCCTATTAAATTCAGGGTACTTGGGCAACACATTTGCCTCTTTCCATCATCGGAAGAGTTAGGCTTCCCTAATGACCCCATCTCCCAATGACCTAGAGGGATATTCAAGCCAGAGACACAAACACACAACTGCTGCAGAGTGGACTGGGTGAGCATTTTTTATTTTAAACAACCTCTTCCTCTTTTCCACCCTAAAGGTATGTTCCTTTCCCTCAGATTTTCCCTTCTTTTGCACAAGAGGGCGCTGGAGTCCGTATTACCGTGCTCTCTGTTTGGAGACTAGGATGAAGGGAAAGGCAGAAAAAGCAACCTGGGTGTGTTCCAGAGGGTGGCATTAGCCCTGCCCACATCAGGGTCAGGTCTACTCTGTGTAGACCCTGGAGGAGGCAGTGACTGAGGGAGGGTATACACTCCTCTCAGGAACCCAGCAGCTCAGGGGTCCGGCCAGCTTGGAGGAGGGAGTGCTGCAGAATGTGACAGGCTATGTGAGAACAGGCCAAGAGACTCGGGGCCTTTTAGCCTGGGGTGAAGAAGATTAGGGGGCAATGGGCACTGTTTCTGCATTTTTAAAAGGCTTTTGCTTGGAAGAGAGACTAGGCTTGTTTTATGTGTCTCTAGCAGCAGACGTAGGTGGGACCTATAAATAATATTTTTTGAGACAGATTTCATCCTGCCACATGGAGAACTTGCCACATAGTGAAAGCAGCAGGAGCATGGGCTCTGGAGGAAGCCCCAAGTTCCCACTCTGACCTGTCCCTGCTAGCTCGGTGATTGGGACAGGTTAGTCACCTAACCTTTCCTGGCTCCTTCCTCTTCTCTCTAGATGGGGATAATGACATTGCCTTTGCAGCTGGTGCAGACTCAAACATATGAATAAAGTGCTCAGAACCGGTTTGGCTTAGTGGATAGAGAGTTGGCCTGCGGACTGAAAGGTCCTGGGTTCGATTCCAGACAAGGGCATGTACCTTGGTTGCGGACACATCCCCAGTGGGGAGTGTGCAGGAGGTGACGGATCGATGTTTCTCTCTCATCAATGTTTCTAACCCTCTATCCCTCTCCCTCCCTCTCTGTAAAAAATAAAAAATCAATAAAATATAAATAAATAAAATGCTCAGCATAGTGCCTTGCTTTTTTTCTTTTTTTGAGAGTTCAAATAACAAACAAAAAAGATTATAGTAGGTAACCTTGAACGCATATTCTGTGGAAAGCACCTTTGCCATCTCTCACCCATTACCGTATTTTCTGGTGTATAGGACGACCCCCCTAATTTTACAGTAAAAACATAGATTTAGGCCTATATTCGCTGTATAAGACTACCTCCACTTCCGAGGCAACACCAGTTCTTTTTCTAATAGACCGCCTCTCTAACTCAGCCAATCCAAGCAGGCTTTCTTTGCATGCAAATTATACATATTCTGTACCCTAAGCTACACTGTGTTCTAGTAAAAAGCCTGCTCAGATTGGCCAGAGTCAGAGAGGCGGTCTATTAAAAAAAGAACTGGTGTTGCCTCGGAAGTAGGGGGTAGTCTTATACAGTGAATATAGGCATAAACCTATGTTTTAACTGTAAAATTAGGGGGTCGTCTTATCCGCCGGAAAATACGGTATCTCGAAGCCCCCCAACAGCCCAAGAGGTGAGCTTTCCTACTCTGATTTTACAAGAGGTAAGCGAGTGTCAAAGAGGGTAAGAGATGTGTCCAGCGTCTCAACCTCTGAGGTTGGGCTGCTTAAATCCTAGCCGGGCCTGCCTGTCTTTTAAGCAGCTCTCCTGCCTGTGTCCACGTGGGGTCTTCACCCAGAGGCCCCGGGGCGGGCAGCGGGCTGTCGGCGGGTTTATCCATCACATACAACGACGCAGGGACACATATGCTGTTCTGGCAGAGGCCAGACGCGCTCTCCAGTGTGGGTGGGAACAGTGGATGAATAATCCAGAAGAGGGATCAACAGAAGGGGCCAGAGGAGGCCAGCTCCGCATCAATTCCCCCGCCCCCAACAGGGGCGGCAGAAGGCGCAGCTGGCAGGCCCCCAGATCAGAGCCGCCAGCCCATCATCTTGCCGCTGGGTTCTGCACAGCTTTCCCTCTCCATTCTTTCTCGTTTTTTGACACTTGTGATTATTACCGATCCTGGTGGCGCTGACGCAGGGGAGTGCAATGGTTACCATGGCACGCTTTAATAGCGAGAGCAGATGTTTGGCAGGCGAGCTCCTTGCATTCTAAATACACAAGGCGAAAGTCGGTGGAGGGCGTAATTGATTTGCTGACTGCGGTGGGAAGCCAGCCAGTGCCAGCGCTGAGCCCAGGCACCTTATCACATTCTCTCCAACACAGCACACAGTCTCATCACGAGCTGACCCCTCGCAGGCCCCTACGGCCCTGCATGTTATCAATTCCCACCTGCTCTCTCCTCTTCTGCCCTGCTCCACACCTGCAGCCTCCCAAACAAGCCACCGGCTGTCTCCTTGTCTGGGTCTTCGCACCAGATGTGGCTTCTGTCCAAAGCACCCCATCCTTTGTCGTGTGGGTGATGCCCTCACGTCCCTCGGTTCTCACCCGACCTCACTCTCTAGCATGCCTACCCTTCCTAGAATGTACTGTTGTGTTGCAATTGCTTGTTTATCTTCCCAATAAAAGGCGAATTTCTTGAGTGCAGAAGCTATGATATTTATAGGTATAATTTTGACTATAATTTATATAAAAATGAAGTGAAATAAAAGGGCCATCTTTACTGTGAGTATCACACTTCTTGTAAAGCACCTCACAATTGGCCAGGACAGCAAGTGCCCATGACCTCCCACAAAACAAAATTTTATTCTCTGCATTCGAGGCACATGTCCCTACCTCCGAGCCTCTGTTTGCAGCATCACCCCCACCTAGAAACCTGGTGTATCTTCTCTCTTCCATCTCTACCTATTCAAATTTTGGTCATCAATCAAGACAGCGCTTAGCTGTTCATGTCATTTTCTCTGGTATACCCTTTCCAAGAAAAGTTGATCGCTTCTCAATCATAACCCATTTCCCTAACACCCCCACTTCTATTGCACACTGAACTCCACAATATACTGTTTGCTTCTCTTTTGAGATCCTGGACTTGTCAAGACCCAGCCAAATGAAGTGGAGAGCCCAGGCTTTGGACTTAGGCCCAGGTTCATGTCCTGAGTCTACCGTTTGCTTGTTATGTGCAATTTGGACATGTTATATGACCTCTCAGCTTTGTTTCCCCCATTATTGGAACGGGCATGATCACATTTCCTCTACTGGGTAACTGTGTGGATGAAATGAGATACTGAAGAAAAAATACTTAGCCCAGTGCATGGAACACACGAGGGGCTCATTAAATGGTTGCTATTATTAAGTTTCTATTTACATATTTTCCTGATGCCACCCACCAAGGAGACTGTGCCCTTCTTGAAGTTGGTGCCATGATACCTATGTACACCCAGCTCCTGTCATATACAGTAGCAGAGACTTACCCTATCTGTGAGTCCCACCGCCTTGTCTGTAAATTGGGGTGATGAGATAATTGGGAGCATTAAACTTTGAGTACATTTTCAACTGTAAAGTTAAAAAACAATTGGAGTCCATTTAAAAGGCCAGCCTGAGAGAAAGTGCATGGAACAAAGGCACATCCCTTTCTGCTCCACTTTGAAGATACTGGGCTGAGGCTGGTTTGCAGTAGGTTATTTCCCTGGTGATGTGAGTGTATAGAATTCACCTTCTCCACGAGTTTCTGACCCAGGAGTGAGAGAGAGACAGAGAAGGGAGGTGTGTGTGTGTGTGTGTGTGTGTGTGTGTGTGTGTGTTCTAGGGAGGGGGATGACAGATAGAGGGTTTTCCAGGGACAGAACAACTGAGAATTTGCCTTGAGAAAAAAAACACCACACTTTGATTTTTGACATTATTTTTGAATAACCACAACTACCACTTTTGTGACTGTGACCAAGATATCAAATTACTAAAGGAGAATAAGAAATTTTCTTACCAAATGGTTTGATGAAGGGTATTGACAAAAGTGAACATTTGTGAGGTTGCTGAGCCAACCCCAACTGGGTAAGAACAGTAGAGTTGAGGGGCTCTGCCACTTCGGTTTTACCAAAGTGCTTAGAGCCTTTTTTTCTATCAAAATGAAAATTTGTGATTTAAAAAAACCTCTATTTCAAAAGAAATGTAACTTGGCTCATTTCTCAAATTATCAAGTGTATTTTTTTATATCACATTTGCAACAGTTATAATTTCCACCTCTCAGAAAGTTCCAGAAGATTTATAATCCCTCTCCATGAGCCCCTCCCTTGACGTGGTGCTGATGAACATGAAGTTCAGGCATTTTGCAGTGTTGGGTGGGCTAGAGGTAGCTTGTTCTCACTGCCTCATTTCAGTTAGCCATGTGAGCACAGTGAATGAAGTCTTAAGTGACTGTTCTCTATACTATCAGACTCTGGCTCCCAGCATGTATGATAGCACCACACAGCTCTGAGGTCTGGAGAGCTGGATGTGGTAGTACCTTGTAACACTGGGAATGTATTTTCAAGCCTCTAATCTGGAGAACACCAGGTTGGACTCCATCACTTTCTGTGTCTATTCAGGTAATCATGTGGTTTTTCTTCTTCTGTCTGCTGATGTGGGTGAATTGCATTGATTGCTTTTTAATTGTTAAACCAGCCTTGCATTCCCAGGAGAAACCTCACTTAATGTATTATTAGATTTGACTTGCTAGTATTTTGTTAAGGATGTTGGGTTTATATTCCTGAGTGACATTGGTCTCTAAAATTTTTTGGTTGTAATGTCTGGTTTTGGTATCTGGATAATCTCAAAAATGAATGGAGATTCACATCTCTATTTGCGATTCCTATTCTATATTCTGGATATTTTGGGTAGAGTTAATATTATTTCTTCCTGAAATGTTTGGTGGAACTTCCCAGTAGATGTCCTCACTATGAAGGTTTTTCATATTCAAGGCAGCCTCAGGGCACCTGAGGGTCCTTCCTGTGGAAAACTTAGAAGCTCCCCATGAACAGAGGAATAGGGGGACCCCTTTTCCCCAAGCCACACATGGAAGTCTCCTCTTCCCTGATCACTTCTAGTGTTATCTCACAACTTGTTGGTCACAGTATACCCAGAATGATTTTGAGTCTTGAGGAGGCAGTGTGATACTGTGAAAAAAAGCTCAAATCCTTGGCTCTAGTACAGATCATCCTATGACCTCAGGCCCACATTTCTGCAGTTATTACTAGGCATGGTGAATTTTAGCTCATAATGCCTGCTGTGAGGATTGAAGAGAAAATATGACCAACATAGTAGGTTTTCAGTGAACTCTAGTTTTCCTTCTGAGGAAACAGGAACACAGTGTCCTATTTTACTCTGGTCATTGGATCCATTTGGGTAAAAAGCCTGTTTGCTCACCTCTGAATCTGGAAAAGTGTTTCTGAAGAGAGTCAAAAATGCAAAGACAGAGTTCTATTTTTTTCCCCTCCATCTGTTCAACAAGATGAATGAGTTTACCTTGAAAACAGTCACATTACAAAGTGATTGCTGGATGGGAACAATTTGTTATAATGCTCCAATTTCACTGCTTCCTTCCCCATGGGGAGAATGCCCTCCTCTGGAGGCTCCAGAGTGTTGCTTCCTAATGGGAACTGGAGAACAGGCAGCTATTCAAATTCTAACTAGAGCCTAGAAGGATGGTTCCTTTTGATTGAAAAAAAGTCATGAGTCAGCTGCTTAGGAGAATGCTTTGCTGATGATATTAGTACATAGAAGCAATTTCATCAGTCTGGGAAGCGCATTTTCAAGAGGCAAGATTGGCAGGGCAGAAAGGACAGAATATTAATGAAGCTGTCAGGGGGGATGACGGTGCTGCTGCAGTTCTGGGCAGCAGAGAGAGCTGTTGTCTCCTAATCCTGAACTAGAGATTTGGCAAGAAGATGACATGGAAGAAACTGGCTTCTTCTTGTTTGCCATTGTAAAGTTCTATGATTGACTTAGTAGCATTGCATTTGGTTGGCTCTTAGACTTCACTAGGAAGAATTAAAGGACATAGGATGGTTAGTTACAATATTAGCTAACATCCTGCCTTAAACCTGCCATGAGCCAGCCACTGTTCTAGTATTTTGTGTGTATTAGTTCATTAAATTCTCACAACAGTAGTGTAAGAGAGGGAATAATATTACTATGCCCATTTTGGAGATGAGGAAACTGAGGCATAGAGATATGAAGCTAACTTCCCCCAGGCTACACAGATAATTGCATTCTTAACTATTATCTGTAAAATGCCTTGCTGATGATATTTGTACTTTTGATCCAATTTAGTCTTGCAAACAGTGCTGTGTGGTAAGTACATTTTATTACCATTATTTTATTAGTGGGAAATCTGAGGCAGAGAGAGAGAGAGAGAGAGAGAGAGAGAGAGAGAGAGAGAGAGAAAGAAGAGTGAACTTCAGAAATTTAGTCCTGAAGTCCTAAACAGTGCTAATAATCTAGGCTTCATATGGTTGTCTAATAACACAGAGAAAATGTCAGAAAGCAAGACTCAGCGCAAAGTCTGACTTCAAGTCCAGTGCTTTTCATTACTACACACTTTCTGCACACCTTTCTCCCCTGTGCCAGACTCTGTGGGGTGAGGGGTCAGGAGATAGAAAAGCATAGTCTCTGAGCCATAGGTGCCCTGGGCTACACTGGCTTCTCCCCTACTTGAGACTCAGGACATGAACGGGGTGCAATTTTAGCACTCTCATTTGGTAGCCTGGTGACCTTGACACTGTCTCTCTATTCAATCTGCAGCCATCTGCTTTCAGGAGGCAGGGTTGAAAGACAAGAGAAAAAGAAATTTCATTTTTACCACTAGACAGAAAAGGCAAGTCCTTGCTCCTATGAGGTTTACTTGGAGTAAAATAGGTATTTAGAACATACATATCAAAGGTCTTTAGGGCTTACATTTTAAGAAACAAGTTTGGATCAACCTCAAGTTATTAAATCTTGATCTGATGGCAGGGGACCTTAACACAAATGAATGACTCTAAGGCAAGGTTCTATTGACATTTTGGGTTGGGTAATTCCTAGTGGGGAACTGTCTTGTGCATTGTGTAATGTTTAGCAATATCCCTGACCTTAGCTTACTAGATGCCAGCAGCACCACAGCCTTCTTAAGTTGTGACAATACTAGTAAGACAAAGCCTCTAATGGTGAGAACACATACTATGGTAGACCAGCAGGACATATGCTTTAGGTTGATGATAATGATTATGATGATAATAATAATAAACAACATTTATTTCACTAGCTGTTATGTTCCAGGCTCTGTTATATACAGTCAGATGTATTCTCATTTCATCTTCACAACTACCTTATGGATTTAGTATTGTTTACTTCTTTTTATGGAAAAGGAAACTGAGGCACACCAGATTAAATAACATGATCAGTGTCACACAAAGCTCATAAGCAATGAGCTGAGACTTTAGTGCTTTCACCATCTGCTTCCCTCAAGATAGAGTAGATGGCAACACTCCATGTTGGGGTCACAGACTGGTGTCAATCTATGGATTGTTTGCTTATAGTCAAATGATGAAGTAAATGAATTACATCACCAAGCTAATTGTTTAGTGCAGCTAATATATATATATATATATATATATATATATATATATATATATGATATATATATATAATATTTGTATCCAGACTTTCTCAGAGAAGAAAGCATTGCATAGATTTATACCCTGATACAAATTCCTTATCTTTGTTTTTAAAATATATTTTATTGATTTTTTTACAGAGAAAAAGGGAGAGAGATAGAGAGTTAGAAATGTCCATGAGAGAGAAACATTGATCAGCTGCCTCCTGTACATCTCCGACTGGAGATGTGCCCACAACCAAGGTACCTGCCCTTGTCTGGAATCAAACCTGGGACCTTTCAGTCTGCAGGCTGACGCTTTATCCACTGAGCCAAACTGGTTAGAACCAAGTTCCTTATCTTGTTGCAGGCAAGCATATTGTTACAAGCAGGCACAGAAATGAAAATGTCATCTACTGTTCTCATAGAACTTGAACATTAATGAGTTGTATGCCCTTCTGTAATTCTTACTTGCTTCTTATAGAAGTTCCTTTCCAGACCTTGTGAGGTTTATTGCAGAGACAACATAAGACAGTTGTCCCTTTCCATGTGAGGAGACCAAGGTTCAGACAGCTCAGCAATTTGTCCTTGCCATTAAGAAAATAATTTGGGAATCTGAAATCAAGTCCATGTTTCCTAACCCATAGTCCATGTTCTTTCTGAATTAGTGTAAGGGACTAAAAATAGATTACCTGCACTGCATGGGTACTTTTCTATTAGATATGACAGGATTATTGAAATAAAACAATATCACATTTCTTTGGTCAATGTACTTTTCATTCAAAAAGCTCATTTGAATCTCTGGGGTTGTGAAAAGAGGCTGAGGTTTGGAATCAGTCTCAGCTTCTATATTTATAACTTACGTGATCTGAGGCATGTTTGTCAGCTCCTCTAACCCTCAGTTCCCTCACACATCAGATGGGAGTAATCATATCTACCTTCGGGGTTGTTACAATGGTACAGTGCCTGGAAGGATGTCACCTGCATGGTGGGAGTGAAGTCAGTGTGACTTCTCTCTCCTTCCTATCTAGAATGCACTTTTTGATTCTCTTCCAGATCTCTCAAACTGTCTTCTAACATAGTAACTAATAACAGTGGAAACTAATCTTTATCACTAATGCACAATCCATCTGGGAGAATGTCATTCCTTCCTAAATCAGGACTAATCAACAGGGCCTCAAGACCCAGCCCCGTCCTACCCTGAGCTCGTAGGAACAGATGGAAAATAGGCTGGGCAGATGGAAAAACTCCATTTTCCAACAGGAATTATTTATTTGTGAAGTTGGAGCCACTTGGAATGAGTATTTTAAATTAGGGGGATAAAATATTGCAAGATTCACAACAGGGCCATGAAATTAACTAATGCACTGCACCTACCAGCGTCACTGTGAGGCACGGAGTAGGAATAATAATGGGGCTTTTAAAAAATGGTCCAAACACATAAATTATTTACTCGTGTGTGTGCATCAGTGTCAGTGACTCCCTTGAAGCTGTTCTGCTGCTGGCATTATTCCTCATGCCCTTCCTAACAAAGGCTGTTCTCATTGCAAGGTCCTTTGTCTTTGTGATGAGGTTATTATAGGACACGGACGTTATAAAATACCTAGCTGCCACCCTAGGAGACCTGTTTAGTGTTACACATTGTATGTAGTGTTTCCTACACCTTATCTGCAGCCCTTTTGATGATCCTGCAAAGGAGTTACTTTAAAGTTTATTTTGCAGATGAAGACCCTGAAATTCAATGACATTGAATAACTTACCCAAGTCATACAATAGTAAGAGTTTTTCCTGCCTCTATTCTTGCATCTCAGAGTTTTCCCCAAGGGCTCCCCAGCAATCAAAACATTCATCCAATCATATCACAGCCTGTTGACCTCTACATGGAGTCTTAGCAGGGTATCAAGAACCTTCCAGATCTGTGCCTACCTTATCCAGTTTCCTTTACCCTCACATCATGCTTCAGATGTATGTAACCAGAGTTGCCAGTACTCAGAACAAAGACTGGATTCATGGCTTAGGGGCTTTGGTCATCTTGCTTGGTCTACTCAAAACACTCAGCCCTGCCATTCTAGGACCCCACTTCTTACCCTATTTTGACCAGTTGCTTCTCCTGTGCCAGGTGCACCTCAGTTATAAATATTCTAGAAAGCCTTTCCTGACAACAGCGGTGTTGCTGTCACTGGGCTGAGTCGTGTGCCCCTGCGCTGGGGCCAAATACTCCTGGCTCTCCCCTCACATAACACCTACACTCTGTTGTACTCAACACCTTCAGTGTCTGCCTTCACTAACTGATTATGAGCCCTACTTTACTCATCTCTGGATGCCTGGTACTCAGCATAGCTCCAAGCACAGTGGAGCGTTTGTGTTTGTTAAACCAATGAGTGAGTAACTGAATTATTGGATGGATAAGAATGACAAGTGCTATCTGCTAAAGCATCCATGTGGTATTTCTGTGGTATTCATGATGGCCTTGTAAACAAAGAAGTCATCCATTTAGGAATAAGTCATGAATATCTTATCTGGATCCCAGAGAAAGGGCTGGGGGAAACCATGGTATTAACTGAGTGGCCTTCTCAGAGTGAGTAGGCCTGAGCTGGGACAGAGGTAGATGGGAATGGACATGTGTTTTCTGACCAGTTACAGGAAAGGAAGCTACCAACGATTCAATTCCAGAGAGGGACCAGTATGGGAAGAAAGCCTGAGTTAGTCAGTAGTATTTGGACAAGACTGTTATCTAGGCAGTTTGGAAAAACCTTAGGAAGTCCATTTAAATTGTTTACTGAGGTGTGGCTGTAGTAGGTGCTCAATAATACTTTTTAAATAAAAAAGAGAGAAATATACAGGGCAGAGCTCTTCTCTTCCCTCCCTGGACACAAGAGACCCATGGTAATTAAAAGCTCCAGAAAGAAGCAATTCAGGCCTTTACTGGCTTTTACAGGCAATCCAGGGTAGGTTGGAGCTGAGAAGGGCTGTGCTCAAATCATAACTATAACTACCACTCTTTTGCTGAGCCTCTGAGTCTCAGTTCTTCTTCATAATTCCCACCTTTGAAGCCTGTCATGAGTGATGTGTAAGATCACAAAATCTGACCCAGAGTGTGTATTTAAAGGAGAATTCTCTTCCCCTTCCCTTGGGCCCAGTGAACCTTGGCATAAGACAGCAGGAAACAAATCCCAAGCCACACTGGTGTGTGATAATGCAGTTCCTTGCACCCTGCCAGTCAGGCTCTCAGAATGGGGCAGACCTGCTACTGGCAGGTGGATAATATGCAAGGATGGAGTAGGATTGGCAGGTTTGGCAAGAGATGGCCACTAAGAACTGTGCTGAGGGAATGCAGCTCTTCACCACAATCTCCAACTCCTGCTGGACCTTTAGCAAAGTCACATCTTCATCTGCAAAATGGTCACCATGTGCCACCTTACCCTTGGCCTGCTCTTGTGTGTTGTTCTGAAGGTATTGGGCATGCATGGAAACATGTCCTAGGCCAGTGGTCGGCAAACTGCGGCTCACGAGCCACATGCGGCTCTTTGTGGAAGAGTGTGGCTCTTCCACAAAATACCATGGCCTGAGCGAGTCTATTTTGAAGAAGTGGCGTTAGAAGAAGTTTGAGTTTAAAAAATTTGGCTCTCAAAAGAAATTTCAATCATTTTTCTGTTGATATTTGGCTCTGTTGACTAATGCATTTGCCGATCACTGCTCTGGGCAATGCATCTGAGTGGACCTGGAGAGAAGAGAAATTCCCTCCTGAGGTGGGGGATTAATGCTCCTTTCAGAGGCAGGATTTACATTGGATCTCAGGCTCTGGAAGCTCCCACTGTACACAGGCCTTTGTTCTAGATCTGCCTGAGAAATAGCAAGGGTCTTATTAGACTGAGTCTGTGGCCCTCAAGTCAACTGAAGAAATTGATGTGATTATAACTGAACTGAAGGTTTTTCCCGTCTCGTACATTTTGGGTTAGCATGCCTTTTCTTCACGTTGAGGTCGACATCCCGCCCCGCCCTCCTTCCCTCCGTCACTCGCCCAAATCCTACCCACCTCTCCTCGCATCCTACTCCTCCTCCTGCTATTCCTCCGTCTTCTCTTCTTCTTCTTTTCTCTTCTTCTTCTTCTTCTCTTCTTCTCTTCTTCTTCTTCTCTCTCTCTTCTCTCTCTCTCCTCTCTCTCTCTCTCTCTCTCTCTCTCTTCTCTGGTCCAGGTTTATACAATCATTATTGCAATCATTGGTCAAACTTTACATTCTCTTTGGCCACAAGGAAGGGTAGGGAGTGGATTAAAAGAGAGGCCAATTTTAGCAAAACAAATTAGAGCTGGAGCTGCTTAGAGAGGAAAATGATGACAAGTAATGAGGTCCACATCTCTGAATGTGTTCAAACCTAGGAAGGCTGAAGGAAACTCTGCTTAGGGTTGTTTCCATAAGAATGTTGAGAAATAGCTTTGCTGGTTGGAATCTCCTAGGAACTGGCCTACTAATCAGTGTTTTGTTATTCCTGTGAGACAGAATCTGGGTAGCCACCCACTCCTGGAGCTGTTGAAGATTGTGTGAGAGAGTGTTTTGAGCAAGGGCTTGGTACAAGGTGCCAATTTCTTTCCATCTGATGAGTCTTTGTCAGAGTTCAATCTGCTTGTGAATTATTCTGGAATCCATTCCCAGCAGAGCCATATGCTCACAATTGTTCTAACATCTGACCATTTACCCTCTAACAACACCTGTTCACTGACAGAGTCAACCCATTGTTCAACCTGGATAAACTGAGTCTGAGGAGAGTCTGGAAAGGAGAGAGGAGAGGAGGGAAGTCTTTCAACAGATTGGTATTCAGGTCCAAGATGTGTCTGGGGAGGACCAACCAAGCCTTCACACAGAACATAGGGAGAGAGCACATGGCCTTGCCAGAGCCATATTGTGCCCCACTCAGTCTGATGCTGCCACAAATAATATTGATGCCTTTTGTTTGGAAACTCTTTGTGGAGGCTTCCCATTTCCCAACAAGCCACACTTAATGCTGGTCCTCCCCCAAGCCGCTTTGCCTTTTGCACAGTCCGTCGGCCAACTGTGCAGGCAGATGAGGGGCCCTGAATGCTAATGAGGGGAACTGCTGGCATTCCTGAGGCACCCCAGCTCTGGGAACCCCGCCTTTGTTGCTAAGGAGCCTTGGAACTGTAGCTGAAAGGCTCTAACAAGAGGGAAGAATGAGGAGAGGGAGAGAAGAAAGGCAAGCATTTGTGTTCAGAGCTTCACAGTTCTCTGACCATCTCCAAAGCTGTCCAATTTCTGATCCCAATTAGAATATCAAACCCTGTTATTGTTTCTCTTAATAATCTTGGGGAATTCCTTTGAAGAGTCAGTGAGCACTTAGCAAACGTTTTGGACAGTGTGCTCCGTACTGTTGTACTTCTGCTTGTGTGAACAGACCATGCTGAGAATCCTGAAAACACCCTTTATTCCAGTCCCCAGAAGGTGGTCATGAGGTTGGGAGAACTAGAATAGGGTGAAAGCTGTTGAGTTTTCAAAATATTTATGTGAGAGCTCCATTCAACAGATGTTTTCCAGGTGCTCACTTACTGGTGAATCTGGGTTCTGTGCTGGGGACAAAAGTGAGCAAGATCTTGGTCCTGGCTTGGAGTAAGCTTGAGACTTGCCAGGGAGACAGACTTCACATACTAAAGAAAAATCTGTGGGTTATTTCCAGGTGCTCACTTACTGGTGAATCTGGGTTCTGTGCTGGGGACAAAAGTGAGCAAGATCTTGGTCCTGGCTTGGAGTAAGCTTGAGACTTGCCAGGGAGACAGACCTCACATACTAAAGAAAAATCTGTGGGTTATTTGCTCTTACTGTGATCCAGAGAGCACTGTTGAACTTGAAGTGCTCACTGAATTCTAACCATTGTTTAGTCCTTCACAAGCTGTAAGTTCTTGGGCAAGTAAATTTATCACCTTGAACCTCAGTTTCTCATCTGTACAATGGGCATAGTAATACCAACCTCACTGGGTTATAGTGAAGACAAGTGCAGGTGAGAGAATCAGGAACAGGAATTGTGGAGGATAGAGTTTCTCAGGATCCCACTATCAGTGAGCCAACTATTGGCCTGGAAGGTCACACAGTACCTGAAAAAGACAACTAATGATTTGGCTTATTGAATAGGATAAATCAAAATACTGTCTAAGAGTAAAATACTAAGCTAATTTCCCTTTATGGAGCATATCTATGTGCCAGGAATAATGATGGGCTATTTGGAAACATGATTCTCTTACCACAAGAGCAAGCAGTGAATTGCTCAGCATCACACATCTGGGAAAGAGTCTGCCCAGCTAGGGAGACCCAGTGCCTGTCTTTAGGGCTCTTTCTGTCTTCAGAAGCTGAGGCTTTTGAACAGTTGACACCATGACACTCCAGAGCATATAGGAAGTTAACCAGTCCACTGCACACAGACACTCACTTGGAAAGGTTTGGCTAGAGAAAGTTGGTCAAGACCACAGACACCCTCTACTGTGTTCATTAGAACTTCACAATGACAGAGTCATGAGGAGTATCCCAAACAAAACTAATCTGAAAAGAAAGAGAGAGAGAGAAATAAAAGGTTTTTTTTCATAAGCAAGCCATGGAAACTCCTAGCATAGAGGTCACAACAATATCCTGAAGTGTGATAACCTCATAGCATTTTCCTATTTGTGTCCAAGGGTTTAGTTTGTTGATTGAACCTCTACATTGTCAACTTGATGTCTAAACTTTTCTCTATGTTTAAAGTGGAATTTTGGTTCTTCTAAGTGTTTAGAGAAAAACTCATGAATATGTACTTCTGCAAAGAGCAAGTTTTATATGTCCGTGCACAATTACATATAAACCCACATACACAGAAACACATGCGACAGATCTTGGGTAAAGGAGTGAAGATTATAAGATAGGAGTTGATACAAGAGCAATGACCACTTGGCTCTAGAAGGCAGATATATCTCAAAATTTGTTTTTGCTGTAGCAGAAAACTTCACCTCTATATGCCATCTCACACAGACTGTTAAAGCTTCCTGATGCTCAGCAGCTAAGGGAAGGGACATCAGAAAGCTCCATCTCTACCATGCCCAAGGAATTGTTCAAACAACATAGCCTTCAGGGTTTATAACATTCCTCTGCAGAGATAGGATTACTCCCATGTTACAGATGGAAAAACTGAAGCTCAGGGAGAGCCAACAACTTGCCAAGACTACTACTTCCTAATTGTTAGAGCTGAACTTTGGCTATTTTTAAAGCCTATTCTGTTTTGAGTGTGGTTGATGGTCAGGGACAGTGACTGTGGATATAGATCTGGCCATGGCTGTCCCATTTATATTGTAGAAGTATTCACCCAATCAACACTACAGAAGTACAGGGTATGCACCATCTGTAGTCATCTAGCTCTGGGGTCACCTTTCATGCTATGCCAATGGAGTTCCCTGCAGTTGTCTGACTTGGTGGGTGCTGAGGTTCTCATCTATTGGGAGCTATACTTAGATTCTGGACATAAAGAATTGAATCAGGTGTTGCCTAAACTGGTTTGGCTCAGGGAATAAAGCGTCGGCCTGCGGACTGAAAGGTCCCAGGTTCGATTCCAGTCAAGGGCATGTACCTTGGTTGCGGGCACATCCCCAGTGGGGAGTATGAAGGAGGAAGCTGGTAGATGTTTCTCTCCATCGATGTTTCTAGCTCTCTATCTCCCTTCCTCTCTGTAAAAAATCAATAAAATATATTTTTAAAAAAAGAATTGAGCCAGGTATAATCATTGCCCTTCAGGGCCTTATTACTTAGTCTAATTCCAGCTTCACATTCAGGGCCTTCCTTTACCTCAATTCCTTTTCCAATCCATTTTCCCACAGAGAGGTATCTTGTGACCAGTACTTTCCAAAATGCCCTATACATCTGGCCCAACCCAAAAGCTTTCTTGTCACTTCCTTGAAGCTCTGTTTCCTCATCTGTGAAATTGAGCTGTAAAAACTGCCTTATTGTGTTGTTAGAATTGAATTAAACAGAATATGTCAAGTTCCTAGTGCATAGTAGTTGCTCGTGCATTGTTTGAATCTAATAATTGAATTATTTGATCTAACATTCTAATTTTCCTCATTTGATATTTTTAGCAAGAGAAAGTCACATCTGTTGACTTACTTCAATAACCTAAAAGACAGCTATCAGGTACAAGAGTTCTAGAATGTTAGAGAGTTCAGTCTGCCTCTAGAAGCATTTCTCTGGGCAACTCAAGGATTCTAAAAATGAAAGCAGGTTAGACCAGAGGGCCCTTAGAGGTCATTTATGTTAGTGGATCCAAATTATTTTGTTCATTAGGTTTTGTTCAAAAGACATTATGAAAAGACATGGATAAAAGAGGGTACTCAGTGAGCTGTCTGTTTGCTTTTTCCCTTATACCCAACTTTTCTTGTTATCTCCCATACAGAAAACCAGGATCCAGGTCACTCGGCATTAATGGTGGTCCTGGGAACACATTTGTATCTGAAGTCCTGGACCAGTGCTCATCAATGAGATCTTGCTACCTGTGTGGTGTGTGAGTGTCGTATTGGTGTGGGAAGTGCAGAGTTGAGGGTGTGGGGGATGTTAATGATAGAAGAACTGAAAATTGCTGGAAAGTTTTGTTTGATTTTTCTGCCAAAAGAAGAGTAGAAAATGCTACTTATTTCTAGAATTCTTTGTCCCAGGAGTCCCTCCTCAAAACTTCTATCCAGCATTCTGGGAAAACATCCCTGGAGACAGTGTAACATTATCTAGTTTTGTACTTGAGAAAATATTGGGCTTGTTTTGAAAACCTCAGGTGGAATTCTACTTCTTAGTATTAAGATAATATAGTGTTAATAGTTTTATTTTTCCTATAATGTGGAAATCGTTTCCAGAACAGTGACTAGAAGAAAGGCTGACTTACTTATCCAACAATGATGTATTTAGGACTATTATGTGACAGGCATTCTGGGGAATTGACAACATCTAGCCTGTTTTTTATAATATGAAAATGTAGGGTTTGCAAAAACACAGCTTGATCAGCAATGTAGAAAAAATATGTGATATTCATAATAAGCTTTATTAGAATAGAAGGGGATTTTAAGAAATTGGGTTCTTGCCACCTCGAAAGAGAAAACCTGATTTTTCTCAGATCACTTTGAGCTGCTTATGAGTGAGCATCACAGCCAGAAACCAAGGCCAAGTCCAAAGCATCTACATTAGCTGCATCGGCCTCTACTCTGACAGCGCCTGCCTCCACCACTACATTTGGGCTGGGGATCAACATGTGTGCGGGTAAAAAGGGAGATAAAGCAAACATCTGTTCTCACAATATGGGCTTGTTATCATAGCTCCTTTAAGTACTGGAGTGCTGGTTCCAAGAGCATATTTTCTCCTGAACGGAATCTCCTCAAGGCCTGGTCGATTTTCCGAGGACTCAGGGACAGGTTGTAAATGAGGTTGTAGTTGTGAATGAGGCGCCTGGCTCGTTCCTTCTCCAGGACTCCTGTGATTAGGTGAGGTTGGAGGGACATTTTTGAAAGAGGACAGAGAAAATAAAAAAAATACAAAATGTATTAGCTTGAATGACTTTGGAGTAATCATGAAATACTAATATTTTTGAAACTTTAAGCTTCTTAAAAATCAAGTGACACCTTAAAAAGATATTTCTAGTCCAGGTATGCATCATAGATGCCAGGAGGACTTTTAGGGTGACTTTGGGGAGAGGAGATTGGGGGGGGGGGCAGTAAAATGTGTAGATAGATTCTAAAGCAATTTAAGCTTGTTTTTTGTGGCCATAAAACTTAAAAAGCCAAGTTTTGAAATAGATGGGTGTCTGCTAAAAATAATTTTTAATTGTTCTGGTTTATTTTTATCTGTGAAGTGTCCAAACATATTCCTAAACATGCAGGATTCAAAAAGCATTCTCATGTCTTTCTGGAAATGTATTTACTGTGACTCCTTCCACCTTTCTGTGTAATCACAGGTAAACCACATAACTTCTTGTGGCTCAGAGTCTGAATGTGTCTATTAGAGATGGCAATGTTTATCATTATTGGATTTACTCTGGTATCCACATGTTATATATACCAGTGCCAACGTGTTTTCCATGGTAAGGTTAGGTAGATTTCAAAGGTTGCAAAGAGTTTAAGTGTTGAACATACTCGCAGCTAAGATCAACGACTCATTCATATGCCCCTAATTGTGAACTTACATATGTCAGACACTGTAGTTGGGAATCTAGAGGGGTTATAAAGCTGGTCTATTATTTCAAGGAACTTCCAACCAGTTGGAGCTAAAAGCTATGCAAAAAATTAACTAAAGTGCAACAACAGTAACAATAATGACTGATACTTACATATAAATTCACCATGTTTCACTCCTACAAGCATTTTACCAATAACAATTCATTTACTCCCCATGAGAACCCATTTTAGGAGTGAGAAACAGACGTGGAGATGGCAAATCACTTGTCCAAGGTTGCTCAAGTCCATGCATTAAAGCACTTCTCTAGATTATAGAATTTTAGTCAGGCTCATATTGTTTTCTGGATATGTTCCTTGATTGTGAAGCTCTATGCTAGCAGTATCAATGAGAAGATTTTAAATATCGGGATGAACGATATATTCCTTAGATGTTCCTTTACTACTTTCCTGTACTTGTGCAGACTGTATAGTAAATGATTGTAAAATTTGTTCTCAAAGACCTCAAAGGTGGTCCCCTGGTCATTTATCGAAAGCCACTGCCAGTCCATGAGAGAGAGGTCTAGTGGATGTCTGCCTTCTCTGTGTAAGTTACCAAATACTGTTTCTATTGGAATGTGTAAGGACTGTTAAGCAAGATGTGCCCCTCTGAGCTGCCATCCAATGGGTGTTCTTATCAGTGGGCTACAGACAGGTGGTCCTAATGTCATTTATGCCTTCCACTTCTATTCTTTCTTGTCCAGTCCTAGTCTATATCCTGCCCATCTTATCCCAGTTTGTTTGTTTCTATCCTATTCAGATTTGTTTATTGTCTCTCTCTTCTATTAGAATGCTGGTCCTTTCATCTGCAGAAACCTTTTTCCTTGATGTTAGCTAAGGACATTGCTGCAGATCTCTGGATTGGGTTGGCTAAGGACATTGCTGCAGATCTCTGAATTGATCCCTCAGGACACTTTCTCAGACCCTGTCTTTGGAGTGTCTGCCTTGGAAAAGTACTTTAACCTTTTGAGCCTAGGTTTCTTCAACTCTAAAATAGGGATAATAAAATTGTATTAAAAAAATCAGTAAAATAGCAAGTGCTTAGCAAAAGGCCCAGAACTAGGAAGCACTCATTAATGCAGTTAATACCAGAGAATAATTATAGCAATTATAACATCAACATTGTTTAAAATATATAAGAATGCATTTTAATAAAAAGAAATAATTAAAAACATATATCCATATATACTTCAGTGTATATTTTAATTAAAAATTTTAAATAGTGTTAAAAACACATTTAAGAATCACCACTAGTGTGTGTGTGTAGGGGAGGGGGACATTTTCTACTACTTTCTAAGCTTTATCATTGGTAGGGGTTCCCTACTGTCAAACAAAAGTCCATTGCCACCAAAACCGGTTTGGCTCAGTGGATAGAGTGTCGGCCTGTTGACTGAAAGGTCCCAGGTTCGATTCCAGCCAAGGGTATGTACCTTGGGTGTGCAAGAGGCAGCTGATCAATGATTCTCTCTATCCATTTCTCTTCCTCTCTGTAAAAAAAAAATCAATAAAATATATTTTTAAAAAAGTTCATTGCCCTGGTTGGGTGGTTAGTTGGAATGTGGTCCCATACCTCCAAATGTTTCAAGTTTGATTCCAGGTCAGGACACATACTTAGTTTGCAGGTTCGTTTTCTGGTGGAGGCAACTGTTCTTGTTTCTCTCTCTCATCAATATTTCTCTCTCTCTGTCTCTCTCTCTCTTCCGCTGTTACCAAAATCCAATAATAATAATAATAATTATAATAATAACCATATCCTCAGGTAAGGATTAAAAAAAGAAGCCCATTGACTGGAATTTGTATCTGTCTGATTTACAGTCATTAGGGGCAGCCCAGGACAGCTGCCTAAAATAACCCTTAAAATGCATCTTAGTGATAGAAAGGTGGCCCTTCTCCCACCAGAATAAAAATGAAAGAAATAATAAGAAGAACCTCTTTAGCATCCACTTCATTCTATAGTTCACAAAGCACATTCAGATATCATGTGACCCTTTTTCAGATCTGGGAGGTACATTTTATTATTATCCTTCCTCTTTTATAGAGGAGGGAAAAGGTCACAGAATATAAGTGATTGGCTTTAAAGACTCAGAAATTGATAACATCTGAACTTGAATTTAGGTCTTTTGGTAAAAGTCAACAAAGCAACAAAAGTAACTAATGTTTTTCCGGTATATCATGGGAGTTTGGTGTAGTGGGAAGTCCAATAGATCTGGATTTGAATTATTGTTCAACTTCCTACTTTGAGCTTGGCTTTCTCCTCCAAAGTAAGGACACTAATTCCTTCAACATGTGGTTAATGTGAGGTGTTAGTGAGGCAGTACATGTAAAGTGTAGACCCACCCAGAGAATGTCCTTGAAGGCTCTCATTGTATTCTGTCACCTTGAACTCTAAAATACTTTTTATCCAGCCTTTAGTTCACTGGGAAAATTCCAAATCTACCATTCATCCCAACATTTATCTCAACTTCCCTTCCTTCTTTTGAAAACATGATCAGTTATTCAGTCATTTCTTATTCCTTCTCTTCAAGGATATTTTTTCTTTTTAAAAAAATATATTTTATTGATTTTTAACAGAGAGAAAGGGAGAGATAGAGAGCTAGAAGCATCGATGAGAGAGAAACATCAACCAGCTGCCTCTTGCACACCCCCTACTGGGGATGTGCCCGCAACCAAGGTACATGCCCTTGACCGGAATCGAACCTGGGACCTTTCAGTCCGCAGACCGACGCTCTATCACTGAGCCAAACCGGCTTTGGCCAAGGATATTTTCTTGACAACCCCCATTAGAAAATAAGCACCAAGTAGGTTCCCAGAAATGCCAATTTAATGATGGATGGTCTGCCATCATCCTGGATGGAGGACATCCTGGCCTACATGTTTCCTTACACATAATAAAGAACAGTGATTCATCAGTGGGCAAAATAGGTATCATCTGCTCAGTGTCTAGAATGGGGCAGTGGTGGTCTGCTAAATACTGGGGTTAATAAGCCAACAAAATGACTTCAGTTAATCCTCTTTCCTAATTAAAGATAGTTATAGATGTTTCCAGATCTGCCTGACACATTCCTTGGCTGTTGAAGAACTACTGAATTTCATAGAAACAGAGAAAACAGACATAAATAGTAAAGAGGCCATGAGAAAGGCATTTCAGATCTGCTGAACTCTGCCTCCAAAGTCAACAAAATGCCATTTTTCCTTAGAACAGTTTAGAAGCATGAGAAAGGTCCTGGTCTTTGGGAAGTATCTTAGCAACTAAGTTTATGATCCATCATCCATCATTATAAGTCAGCATTTGTTTCTTTGAAAATGTCTTTTATTTCTACTCAGTTTTCTGTTTTTGTTTCATTTTTGTTTGTAACTCATCACCACTCTCACAGTACTGGTCTGAATACGTAGAATCATGATTATTTCAATAACCTTTTAATCTCCTTTTTTCCCCAGTATCTTCCCTAAATGATCAATCTCAGCTTTTCTTGTGTTGTCCTCTGGGTGAACCTTTGCTGAATACTGGGTAGAGAATGAAGCCCCACCCTAACTTTCAGGATTCATATTAGTGCCTCAACTTCACTACTCAACCAACATGAGTCTCAAGTTCTGACCTGTTCACAACCTTCACCAAACTTCATTCCAACTTCCAAACTTTGTAGAAGATGGTTTCAAACTTGGAATGCACTACCCACTTACCCAAAGTCTACTGCTCCTCAGGCTAATCTCAACCTCTCTTTTGCATGGAGCCCTCTCTGAGTATCCCAGCTCATATTAGACAATGAGCTTCTTTTCCTCTCTCTCACTGTCCTTTGGACTCTTTAACTCTATGTGTGTCTTTAATTGTAATACTTTACTGTATGCTGTTTTTTTTTTTTTTTTGTTTGTTTTTTTTAAAGATTGGTATCAAACTATTGTTAATTCCTGTGTTTTACCTTCTTACCTAAAAGCCCTTTGAGGTCGGAGATCATGTCTCATTCTTTCTTGTTTCCCTCCCAGTCAAGTCTCTAGTACAGTGCTGGTCTCATAAGAGATGCTTAATAAATTATTTTTTGATTCAGCTAAATAAATTTTCATTGGAAAATTTCCTTTCTTTGTTATAATTATTACAAGTCCTTGAGTGATAGAGGGTAGTTATACTTCATGCAGTCTATATTTAATTTCCTTGGGAAATTAAAAAAAAATGAAACAAAAAGAAAAACAGAGAGAATGAAAAAACAGGCATTTATATTGTTGTATAATTACTTCTAGGGAGTAATGATGTGTATGCTAACTTTTAAAAAATTAATTACTTTCAGTTTTATTGAAATATAACAGTGTATGAATTTAGGTTGTACAATGTGATGATTTGATGATACATATATATATATTGAGAAATGTTTACCACAATAAGTTTATTTAAAATAACTTTTACTTCATATAATCACCATTTTGTTGTTGTCAATACTGTTATGGTAAGAACATAAAAGCTGTACTCTCATATCAATTTTTAAGTATACAAAGAATATTATTTAATCACCACCCTACACATTAGATCCTCTGAACTTACTGCTCTTATAACTGAAAGTTTGCACCCTTTGATCAATGTCTCCCCATTTTCTTTAGCAACCACAATTCTAATCTCCATTTCTTTGAGTTCAATGTTTTTAGATTCCACATATCATAAACTAACTCTTCATTAACCACAATATGTGATTAAATACAACAGTTTCAGTCCATGTGCTTTTTTATAAGCTCTCTCCTTTCCATTCTCCAAGTCTCTGGGTTCTGTAATTAATTCTCTCACTTGGACATTGTAATGGCCTCCATTCCTTTTTTCTCTTTCATCTTTATTCAAGCACACAATCAAGGATTTTTATGAAGTACAACTTTATCACATATTCCCCTGCTTAGAAACTACTCACTATCTTTTCATTAAGTTCAAATTCCTTGGTCCAGCATCTAAGAGCTTTCTAGATCTGGTCCCATCTCATATATCCATCTCTATCATTTAATATTCTTCTTTAAAATTTTTATTATTTTATTTCAAAGTTGTTTATTTTTTGTTTTAATTTACAGCTGACATTCAATTACTATTCTTCTTAATAGCACCTATATTCTACCCAAACCAAACCAAACTCCTTGGCTTTGAGCTTTATACATAATACTTTGCTTGGCCAACTTGCACCTTTGCCAGGGAGGACCCTGTATTTCATTCCTTTGTATATAAACTGCCTTTTACCTTAATGATCCATTTCACATTACGATCCAGTCCCGATCACCTCACTAGGAAGGAATTCTCCTTTCTCTGAATGCCCACATGGCACATCCTAATGGCATTTAGCACCTTCCATCTTGGATTTAGTTATTTGTGTACATTCATGCATTTATTTGCTGCCTCAAAATTATGTTAAACAGAATTGTGTAAGGTGCTTGAGTAAAAAGGTAATTTAGTCTACTGGTGAGATAGTACTAAGCCCTTAGACCACATGTGTCAAACACAAGGCCCGAGGGCCAAATCCGTCCCGCCAGGCCTTGCAATGTGGCCCGCACCACGCTGTCATCACTGCACTCCGCTGCGTTTCCATCACAATGACAGTTTATGACTGTTCAGTAAACCATTCGGCCCGCGATTTAGGCTGGATTTTAGATTTTGGCCCCTTCTCTGATTGAGTTCGACACCCCTACCTTAGACTAAAAAAAAAATACACTAATATCAAATATAATAATGGATGTTAAAGAACCCTGAGAGATCAGATAAAGATTTGGCTGGGTCTGTCTGGGGAAATCAGGGAAGTCTCAGAGGAATAGTGCTTCAGTTCCAACATATAATATTTATAGGTATTAAGTAGCCAGGTGGAAAAGATGGGAGGTGTCAGGCGGTGGGGTAGGTAGAAAAGAGGCAAACAGCTCAAATGGAGGGTGTAGGGTTAGAAAAGGCAAACTCCAGGAGAAAGCAAGGCCAGTTGAGGAAGGCAAGTTATTCATTATGTCTGGGTAAGATATGCTGAAAGAATAACAATTGAAGGAGAAAAGACTGGTCAGTCAGATGAATAGAGCCCAGGTTTTGACTTGCTAAGAAGTTTAGAGTTAGCCTGTTAGCAGGCATGCTGAAGTATTTTATTTAGGAGAATGAGATTGGATTATAGGTTAGACTCAGGTAGTAGAGTGGACAGAGGATCAGAGACACAAGGAAACTGTAAGTAGCTGGTGGGGGATTCATTCATATCTTGATTCATCTTTATATTTATTGATTGTTCTTAGCACAGTGCCAAGCACTAGGTTTATATGAAAATTGTATTTTTTAAGAAGTGAAAAAAGATGTGTCCCACTTTCAGACTGGAACATGAAAAGAAAGGTATATCAGCCTCACACACTCACCTGTATTACTCAGATCACACAGGTAGAGGGCATTTTCTAGCTTCCTGAACCTGTCAATCCACATCTCACATTCTTCAGATTTGTTCTCCATCACTGGACTCCCAAATGGCTGTGAGACTGGTCTGATCTTCAAAGAGCTCAGGGTATCTTTGGGGTCTGAAATCTCAGCAGGAAGGGTTTCTGGCTGCAGCTTTTCTTTGGGAGATTTCTATACACAAAAAAAGACACAAGCATCTCACTGGCAGCACATTCAGCAGCCAGAGTGCCTCCACTCTTTTGGCCGAAGACGAGGACACACAACTAGTATGATTTATTGCAAGGTCTGGCTTTATAAAGGTTGGAGGATGAGTTTCAAATCCTCAGTGCCATTGGGCCATATCTGCCAAGTGTTGTTAGATGTAAGCTACATTCTGAGTGTGCATGTATGTGTTTTTAAAGAGAAGGGTGAAATCATGACTTTTATTCAGTTTCATTTCTGATTTACACAAAGCAAAATTTTTGTAACTGCTGAGACTTTTCAAGATAGCCTAATCTTCATATTAATAGCACCAACAGGGCATGGGCTTCAGGAAATGCTTACAACATATTGGTGGGAAAACCTCTGGATCATGAATGTGAGTTTCTTGACAAAGAGTGGTTGAAACAACAGTGATATTACCTTAGGCTAGTGGGCTAATTATAACAGACCATAAAGCATCTCTAGTTCTGCCCATTCCATTCATTTAACAAAGGAAACTGAGGTGAGTGGAAGTGATTGCTAAGATCATACATTGAATGGTAGACAAAACTAGAGTGTAGAGGTTATGTCTAGTTCATTTTGGTATCATAACCCATCTTCAGTATAAAATAGATATTTTTTTTAAGAATAAACAGAGAAACAAGTCCCAACTGGGCCATCCTGTCACCTACCATTTAGAGAGAGCAGGTTATATTTTGCTCTACCCAACTCCACTTTTCCAGGAATTGCTGCTCTCTCACAGTTGTAGAGAGAACCAATATATATCTAAGTACTTAGTATAGGGCTGGGCATCTAATACAAAGTGGGTCACAATAAACACATTGCCTAGTGATTTTGGAAATATTTGTGAGAGGTAAAGACAGGGAGACAGACAAACGGAGATCTTTGGGTAAGAGGTAGGTACTCTAGCAGGTTTTCCACTGTGTACCTGAAATGAGTAAAAGCTGGTCATTTGAGATATAGATGGTAGATAGATAGATAGATAGACAAGTAGGTAGACAGATAAGAGAGATGTAGAGTTGACAGAAGAGAGGAGAGAAAAGAGAGAGAAAGTTATGATAATGTCTAAGAGCCTGATTTAATTCATTGTTACATTTCTAACTTTAGGTAGCATAATATGCTTCTCTATTAACCCAATAAATTATGCTGGTAGAGTTGAGTCTCATAATTGCAATCCAAAGAATGTTAACTAATTTGCGATAGAATTATGCCTCTAACTTGTGTATAACATCTGTGCTTCTCCCCAACTTTCAAATACCTGAGTTTTTCTAATATTTATACCTTTGTTTCAAACTTCTCACTTATAAGCTATGAAAAAAATCCAATAGTTCTAAACAATAGTAATTGTAATAAGAAGCCAAGTTTTGAGTTTGTTAACAAACGTGGATTTAGCTGCTACTAGGGATGTGAAGAATTGTTTCATTTAAAATAACAGAATGATATATGAAATTGTACCCATATGGAGGATCAGCAACCAGTACATTTTAAGAGATTAATATTAAAAAATCCTCTTTAATAAAATCAATTTTGGGAAAAGCTGCAGGCTACATAAAGAAAATTGAGTGGTGAAGGAGTCTTATACTTGTTAGAGCTTTGGGTCACTTTAGAAATCTGAAAGAAGCTTTAGATTATCTACTCATGTAAAAGCACATTTGGATAGTTTTGTGGATATTTAGAGGGTCCAAAGAGATCCTTGGAGGTGTGAAACTGATTTTAAATAACTTTATATTTCTTTAGATAGTTCAACTTTCTATTTGACCACTAAAGACAGGGAAAGGGTAAATTTGTATGAACCTGAATTAAGCTAACTCACTCACTCACGCACTCACTCACTCACTCACTCACACATCTTATACTGTTTTGGTCCCATTGCATCTAAATGAAGTCCAAATGCTTTGCTCGGCAAATAAGAACATTCAAGTTCTTGCTCTTGCTATCTTCTTTCAGTCCTACTTATACATCTTTTTCTCCAGCCACATAGAACCAGAGAAAAATGAGGTTGTTTTATGCCTTATACATGCTGTTTCCTCTTGCCACTTATGCACTGATTGGTTGGGCTCCTCCTACTTATCCTTCAAGACAGGAGTCTTATTTCACTTCTTGTGGGAAGCTTTCCTTGTCAGCTGGGTGAGGGGCAGTTCTCTGCAGCTTCTTTGCAGCCCCTTTCTCTACCATATCACTTACTGTGGGCTGTTCTAATATTAATAGTTATTAGAGAACCTCTCTCTTCCATCAGAGAAATGGAGACTGGGCCTGTGGCATAGCCACTTATTTGTCTTCAAGGTTTGGCTAGTGGCTGGAACATAGTTCTTAAGACATGCTTCCTGGGTGAATCAGTGAATGAGTGAGTGATTTTATTTGGGGCAATAAGAAAGTTGCTTTACCAAACCTCCACTTCAATTTCCCTTTCTGAATTCTGTTGATACAGGATTGAGAAGCATCAATTATTGCAGAAATGCAGCAAAACCCTCCAAAAGAGGCAAAATAAAAGAGCAAAGTCTATTTTTCATAATCATATTCACAACAGACTTAACACTCAAGGAGAAAGCATTTGCTGCTGTTTCCTGCATTGCAAGCGGCTTGCCAAAATGGATACTATTTTTCTAAAATATTTCAAAGTGTGAAGTGCATGAAGAGGCCTCCCGTCATTTTAAGATGAATTATGTTCTAATCCGGGCATTTCAAAAACAACAACAACAGAAAAACTCAGGCTGGTTTTCAATTCTGTCTGCATCTCCTCCTGGCTAAGTGCTGGGAATATTAAAACAGATTTTTATTGCTTGCCAGATTTTTTTTTTTAAAGCAAAGAAAGAACCCATTATATTTTAAAATGTGATGTCTGGTGAAAAGGTCACCCTCAGTTTCGGGAAGCTGGGCTGAAGATGTTAAAATAGGTCTCCTGACCATCCTTTATTTTGATAGCAGCTGGTGGGTGGGTCACAGGCTTTGGAGGGACACCTGTACACATGCTACAGGTCCAGTTTCTCGGGGCAGATGGCATGCCTATCACCAAGTGATGATGAGGTCTCTGCATGCATGTTGGCTAGGACAGGGACCAGCCCACACTCTAGGAGCCCTACTTCCCTTCTCTGCTGAAGGAGAGTCTCAAAGTCAAAGATAATCTGACATCAAGGCACTGGGTGGAAATAAAAAACCCAGAAGGGAGGGCCCCACCCAGCATCAGAGGCAGAAGGGGCAGGACTGCTGAAGCCCTCCTCGAGCTTCATACAGCCAGGTGCGTACCATATGTTCGGTTTTGCCTTGAGACATCTCAGGGCCTTCAGCCTGCACTGTGGTGGCAGAGGCTTCCTTTCCTTCCTTTCCTGAACAAGAAATAAAAAGTGGAAGGGTTTAGTTTGGTCTCTTCATTTTAATACATACACATATGCCTCCAGGCAAAGAAGATGTTGAGGCTCTGCTGTATGGCTGGCACTGTGTTGGGTGGTGGGGATACACTGGTGGGCATGAATTGCCGATTTCTGGACTGATAGAGCGCTCAAAAGGGAGGCAGAATTATCATTTCATTACCAACTATCATAAACACAACACAGGAGAATATGAAAATATTTAAACTTATTTTGGGGTATGTGTGAGTTTTAGAGCATCAAAGAAGGCTTCTTGAAGGAAGTGACACTTAAACTGGGGACCTGAAGCATGAATAGGAGTTTCTAGGCAAAGGTGATGGTGGGGTGCACTTGGTACAGAGATTTCCAGAGAAGCACAGACGATAGCCTGAACTTCCCTGAATCAGGAGGGCTTTTACAGTCTGGGGAGTAGTCCTGTCTCTTAATACAGAAGCAGGCACTTCTGCCTCCCCCTCCACAAAGGTGTGTGCCTGAAGTTCAAGTAAAACCTTAGTCTTCTCACTTCCTTGCTCCTTTGAGTGGTCAGAGGTCCTGTGCAGGCATATGTTTGAACAGCCTCCTTAACCCAGGGCTTCTACAAGTTGCTCAGTTGGCTGTCTTCATGGATAGAACAAATTTCTTTAGGATTCAGGAAAAAGACCCAAAGACCTTCTGCTAAAACCCTCAAAGAGTTACTGTGAGTATTCCTCATTCATCACTTAGTACCTTCCATCAGATTGGCTACTGATTTATTTTGCAAATCTATGTGATGACTACACAGTCCAGATTTCTGGATGCTTCAGCTCCAGTATTTAATGCAGATTAAAGAGTGACATTAAGAAATACATACTGCTTCTGAGTTGGGTTTCACTATCTATACTAATTAAAGGGTAATATGCTAATTAGACTGGGAGACCTTCTAAACGTCCTTTTGGACAAAAGCATGGTGGCAAGGCCAAGGCAGAGGTGGTTAAGGGTGATCAGTCCAGGAGGGGAGAGCAATTGGGAGTTAAGGGTGAGCAGGCCAGCAAGGAGGGGCAGGCAGTTGGTGGTGAGCAGGCTGGCAGGCAGAGTTCTTAGAGGTGATCAGGCAGGCAGGCAGGGGAGTGGTTAGGAGCCAGCGGTCCTGGATTGTGAGAGGGATGTCCTTTGAAAGTTCCCAGTTTGGAGAAGGTGCAGGCTGGGCTGAGGCACATCAATCCCCATCTCCATGCATGAATTTCATGCACCAGGCCACTAGTCCTATATAATAGTAAGCTAATATGCAAATTGACCTAATGGCAGAACCACCAGTTGCCATGAAGTGCACTGACCACTAAGGTGCAGATGCTCAATGCAGGAGCTGCCCTCTGGTGGTCAGTGCACCAGGAACCAGGCTCACAGCTGGCAAGCACAGCTTCAGTGGCAGGAGCCTCTGCAGTCTCTGCAGTAGCTCTAAGGATGTCTGACTGATGGCTTAGGCCCTCTCCTCCTGAGGGCTCCCAGACTGCAAAGAGGGCACAGACCAGGCTGAGGGACCCTCCCCCCCCCCTCCCCCTGCCCCCTGTGTTCACAAATGTCATGCTCTGGGCCTCTAGTTTTTTAGTAAGTTCTGACTCCTTTCTCTACTGGCTGCATGACCTTGGGCAAGTTACTTGACCTCTTTGTGTCTCAATTGCTCCTTCTGTAAAATGTGGAGAACGCCACCTAGAGGCTATTGTGAAAATTAAATGAACTAGAAAAGATAAAGCAAATACCTCCAGCACAGCAAGTGTTCACTAAATGTTAATTAATAGAATTACCTATCGAAGCATGTTTATATAAGTATTCATCTATCAGATTAAAAGCCTTTTGTTAGGCTTTTAACACTGCACCTGCAAGTCATTAAGAATCTTCTCCCTCAGTTTTTTGATGGAGAAAACAATGCAATATCATAATCTCCTCTGAAGCCCCAGTACCCAGTGTTAGAATAAGGACTCAATGCATGCTTGTTGACTAAGTGAATAACCTTGTGCCTTAATTTGGAGTTTGGTAAATAAAATCACTACATATATAATTCTGTCTCCCCAGTTCCTTTCAGGCCCTAGAAGAGAAGGAGTTTTCTCTGTATTTCTGTATCCTCCCATACTTAACCCAGCCATGATACAGAGTAAAAATTAATAGATGCTTAATAAGGATCTTGATGACAACCAGTTAGGGCTGCCTCTTCCAGGCAGGTCTAATTTCATCTGCTGAAAACTTAAGTTGTCATGGGAACTTAGTAGCAATGGTCCCTGCTTATTTCACCCAGAATGTAAAAGAAGCTTTATGTTTCCTGTAAATGAAAAAAGGTTCACATTATTCTGAAACACAGAGTCAGAGAGTTAAAGGGATTCTAGAAACAGTATATAACATAAGGGCAGAAAGGTGGATTTCGGTATCAGACCCAAATGCTATTCTGCTTCTTTCCTTTTGGATTTTAATTTTGTCATTTATGAAAAGGGAATGATATCAGTAATCTCCAGTACCATGGGGATTTTTAAAAACTTCTTAACATGGAGAAGATGCTCAAAACAGGATTTATTATTTGTTGTTGTTTTATCTATAATAATAAAAGCATAATATGCTAATTAGACTGCACAGCCGAAGGCTGGAAGGAAATATGAGGGCCAAACCGCTTGCATGAATTTTGTGCATTGGGCCTCTAGTTATAATTATATGACCATAAGCATGTCTAGAAGAGGATTTAACATTAACTAGATGTGTCAGGCATTCTTCTGGGCACTGTTCATACGCATTATTCCTTTTAGTATAAGGTCTAGAATCTAGTCTTTGTCCTAGTTCAGTTTCTCTTTACTGTCTGCACTTCTGAAACTTCTTTTAGGAGAAAATACAGGGGTGTCTTTTAAGTTTCTCTGTCTTCCTCCTAATACCTATAAGCCTATAAAAAGCTAATGATTTGCACATGTAAGAATCCGTGGACAAACCCCAAGGCAGAACAATTTTTTTTTCTTTCTAACACAGCAGGAAGGATAAATAATAACCATCTGTCTAGTCAACTTGCCAGCTGAAGATTTGTACTGGAGGAAATCAGCCAAGCTGGCTTCTAGAGATTTCCAGGTGTTAGAAGGGTCAGGTTTTACAGGGCTTCCCGTGGATTCTGATAGTTACACAGTCAGTGCTCCCATTCCTCCCTCTCCCCACTCTCCTGTCCTCCCCCATCTGCTGACTCCCCCCAAATAACTTGAATCAGTGGCCTTCAGTGCTGGCTGCTAACATGCTCATATCTGGGGAGCTTTGAACATTATCAGTTCCCAGGCATCACATCAGGCCAATGAAATCAGAATCTCTAGGGGTGAGAACCCAGCTCAGGACTTGTAAAGAATTCCCTAGATAATTTTCTAGTGAAGCCAGGGTAGCTAAAAACAAATTTAAATACTGGCTTCTGGTCTCAATGGACCTACAGAATGAAGTTTTTGTGAGAAGGAAAACAATATATGTCAAATATCTATATAGTCCAGGCACTTCCCTCATGTTTTCTTATCTTGAGTTTAACCCTGTGAGGTAGAAACTATCTCCATTTGACAGATGAGGAAACAGAGGCAATGAAAGTTTCAGTTACCTGCTTATGACAACAGTGGTAGGGATAGGTTTGGGATTCTAATTCATTTATTTATTCAACAAGCATTTGTTAAGTGCTTACTCTATACTAGGCTCCATTCTAGGCACTATAATACAACTATGAACAAGACATAATCTTTTAATGGAGTGTGCATTCCAGTGGTGGGGCAAACAAATAGATATGTAAAATAATGTCAAGTAGTGATAAATGTTAAGAATACATCTAAAGCCAATTATGGGCATAGAACATAGTGGTGTTTGCTATTTTAGATTGGGAATTTGCCAAAAACCCCTCTGAAGTGACATATAAATAGATCCATGAGTGAGGAAACAAGAGAGAAAGGCATAAAAATGTCTGGGGAAAGAGCATTCCAGAAGAAAACTATGTCAAGGGCAAAGATTTCAGAGAGCCTTCTTAGTGTGTCCCAGCAATAGCTGAGAAGAGAGCCTCTCAGACCCAGAATGTAAAGGGAAGATAAGTGGGTCAAGTATTCACACAACTAAAGGGCCTCAATGAGCCATGCATGTGCCTGGAGTTGATTTTTTATTATTTTGGCTTCCCAGCATTCATCCCTTCTCTGATATTCTTCCCTTCATTACTCTCTTATAGTAATGGCAACTGTCTTTTGCTTTCTGTGGCCCACTCCTCCCCATCCCAGTGTGTGGTGTGGAAGGAATATTTCAACTCCAGGTTTGGTGTCAAAGAGTTGAAGACTAGGGTGGGTCTTATGTCCAATGAAGAGTGGTGCCTTCATAAGAGAAAAGAGAGAAGAATTAGAAAGAGGGAAACAGAAGAAGGAAAGCCATGAGAAGACAGAGATGGGGTTTATACTTATGCAGACACAGCCAAGGAATGCTTTGGGCCCCCAAACCTGGAGGAAGCAAGAAAGGATTCTTTTTTAGAGCCTTCAGAGGGAAATGATTGATTTCAGACTTCTGGAAGTATAGAGAATAAATTCCTATTATTTTAAGCCACCCAGTTTGTGGCATTTTGTTACTGCAGCACTAAGGAAATGAACACACTCACTATCCTCTTTTTGCTCTCTCAGTCTCTCAATATTCCTATAACCAATACCCCAATTTCTTGTTGTGAGTTTTCTCTGTTTGACATACCTTGTAAGGTTTTTGTTTTCAGTTAAAATAGAAACTTACATATTTCCCCACCCCCAGATGCTCAATACCTTGCATTTTGATCTTAAGGTAATTAGTAAATGGTTGATGGATATAGTACATAGAGAAATTGCAACAGCAGATTAATATCAATGCATATTTTTTTACCTGTCATATTTAAAACTTCCCAGTTGCTAAATATTTTGTCCAATTCATCCTTATAATTTTGCTTAATAATATGTCTTGGAAATCTTCCTGTATTAGGCCAGCCAGGTTATTACAGTTGCATAGTTTTATCAGTTGGATATTTGTCATCTAAGGAAATGATTACTAAATAATTTTTATGTTGTTTTCATTTATTAAAACATTAAAAAGTTCTGCCATAAATATACACACACACAAACACACACACATGGGTGTGGAGTAGTATTTTGTGAGCTATCAGTCAGATAGGTCTGTACCCTTGATCTAAAGAGCTGCATGATTAAAGTTTCAATAAATAATACCAACTTCCACCGAAACTGGTTTGGCTCAGTGGATAGAGCATCGGCCTTCAGACTGAACTATCCCAGGTTCGATTCCATCAAGGACATGTACGTTGGTTGCGGGCACATCCCTTGAAGGGGATGTGCAGGAGGCAGCTGGTCAATGTTTCTCTCTCATCGATGTTTCTAACTTTCTATCCCTCTCTCTTCCTCTCTGTAAAAAATCAATAAAATATATAAAAAATAATAATACCAACTTCCATAAGTGTGCTGGATTCACCATAAAGGGATAATACTAGAGAATACTTCATGATATCATACAAATTGGAGAGTTATGCATTTTATGATCCAACTGTCCTAAAAGAATAGTCATTAAGGTAATTCTCACTCTTATTTTTTCTGCACTGGTGAGCCATTTACATTTCTGGGAGCAATGAAATCAAACCCAACAAGCAAACAGTTGGAGCTAAGCATCAGAGTCAACAATAGCTCTGGGAAATAGGAGGTCCTCAGAGGAACAATATTACTAAACTCACCTGTAGGCAAATCAGA
Source organism: Pipistrellus kuhlii (assembly GCF_014108245.1). Classification (NCBI taxonomy): domain Eukaryota; kingdom Metazoa; phylum Chordata; class Mammalia; order Chiroptera; family Vespertilionidae; genus Pipistrellus; species Pipistrellus kuhlii. The sequence continues at coordinate 156,047,319 of NW_023425515.1, read as the reverse complement.
AGACAAATCAGAGGAAGCTCTGCTCAACAACTCAACAAAATTCTGCCATCTGTGCAAAAATGGAGACAAAATATTGGTGGTCAATATCATTGCTCTGGGAGAGAGAGAGAGAGAGAGAGAGAGAGAGAGAGAGAGAGAGAGAGAGAGAGAGAGAGAGAGAGAGGGAGAGAGATATCAAACTGGAAACCCAAGTATGTGCCCTGACATCAACCAGCAACCTTTCTGTGCAGGGAGGGCACTCAACCAACTGAGCCACTCTTGCAGGGCCTGAAGGAGCTTTCTGACACCTGAATCATTCAGGGTGAAATGTAGGAAACAGAAGCTCCTTTATATAAGGAGCTTTAATATAAGGAATAGGTGCCCACAAATGACTGCAAGGCCAGTAGAATGGAAGTTGATGTCTGCTGCTAGGCTCAGGGACCAACCTCCATCAGCAGATATAATCTAGAAACCAGGACATTGCAGGAAATTCTGGCTCATGTCTCAGTTGCCCCTGACCATGAGGTTGATGACTTGGCTGTCATCAACTGTATTTTGACCACTGGAAAACTGATGCCTGCCGGGGTCTGAGGTTCCTACTACTGCAGGGAAAGTAAATACTTAAAATATATTTGTCCTACTTCCTTCTGTCTTTTAAATCTCTGATGGAACTTAAATCAATTTCAGAACTTTGGTGTCAAGAGAGTTTTAAAAAATGTTCTTTTCAGCCTTTCCAAATATGAGATATATTGCAACACAGGAAAGAGAATAGAAGGGAATAGGAATGAGTGCTGAGTGCAAATAGACACTATTTAGCAAAGTCCCGAAGCAGAAATTGCATTGAGCAATACATCTGCATGTGACAATCAGAGTCATGTAAGCTTACAAGTACTTTAGGAATGCTTTGGTATTGGAAAATCACTTATATTTTTTTGTCCAGCATCCATCCACTTTCCATTTATATACAAATATGTTTTTATCTGGGGCAATGGACCACAATCAAGGTCCCATTCCCTTCCCTGGATAGTGCTGTGATACACCTTGTCTGAATAATCACTATCTATCACTTTCTCCACTCCCAATTCCTCTTTCTCTCTCTCAGGCTCTGTCTCTCTATCTTTCCTAATTTTTGGTTTGGTACTTCCTGAAGTTCCCATTCCCTCCTCCAATTTTGTGTAATATTTCACATCCTTTCAAACATTTATTTTGCTTATGTTAGCCAAGGGCAGTTTCTGTTACTAGCAACCATATTATATCTGATTAGAATTTTTATCTCCTTATTATCCATAAGAAGTTAAGCAAAAAGAAAGAGCAAGTTGTGAGATATATGTCCTAGGTTTTCACGTGATTGTATTCTCTTCAAATAAAAATAATTTGTTAGCTATATAACTAGTTTTGCTTACATTGCATAAAACTTTTCCTGTACATGATATTACAAATTAGCAAAGTTCTTAGATTAGTATAGACAAATATGGCCTCCAGAGCTTCATTTATTTTGGGGCACATAAGTACATCAAGCATAGGTATATAGAACCGGAAGCCAGATAAGCTGATGACTACATCAGCTGCTGAAGGCTAGGCAAGGCAGGATAAGCAGGATCTGATATTAGCACAGATCTGGAAATAAACTGCAGTAGAAGTAGTTTCTGTCTTTTACATTTGCTGCAATTTATTTCTAGGCCTTCTCAGGAGGGCCAACCTTATATCTAGAGCATCTTTTAATCTGTTGAAAAACAACAGCCTGACAAACAAAACCCAGATATATTCATACTTTCACACTGCATAACATTTATTTTTTTCAGAACTGATTGGAGTTATTAAATATGAGATGAAGCCTCTGGACAAAATGGCACCAGAAACGCACTTGTCCCCCCCCCCCCCCTTTTTTTTTAGATATATTTTATTGATTTTTTTACAGAGAGGAAGAGAGAGGGATAGAGATTTAGAAACATCGATGAGAGAGAATTATCAATCAGTTGTCTCCTGCACACCCCCTACTAGGGATGTCCCTGCAACCAAGGTACATGCCCTTGAACAGAATTGAACCTGGGACCTTTCAGTCTGCAGGTCAATGCTCTATCCACTGAGCCAAACCCGTTTTAGCTTTCTTGCCCCTTCTTGATCATGTGGTGCTAGTAGGGGAAGGAGACTGTGGGAAAATTTTCTAAGTATTGAGTTTGAATATTACCTTATTTATATGGTGCATAGGACTAATATGACCAACACATTTCTTAAGATTATTTGAATAAAATGTTTTCATCTATATTTTTAATTAAACTTATTGGGATGATACTGGTTAATAAAATTATATAGGTTTCAAGTGTACCATTCTATGATACTTCATCTGTAAATTGCATTATGTGCCAATCACCCAAGGTACAATCTTACATATTCTTTATTTGACCTTACCACCTTTAAAAAGCTATATATGAGAATGGGCTCTGGGTGTCATAACAAGACTATAATTCTAATCACAGAAGCAGAGGCCAAACTCCTAATATCAAGTCAAAGAAATCAGGACACGTCTGTGAGGCTGATCCTAGATTCAGACAGATCTGAGTTCAAATTCAAACTTTGATTTAATTTATTATGTTAAAATGGCCTTCAGTTAACTTTCTGAGGACTTTATGTGCATTTCTCATTTTACTGAAAAAACCACTTTTTGAGACATGTAGATAACTTGCCCAGTACATGGATCAATGAGGCTGCCAGGATGTAAACCCTGGCTGTCTGACTCAAATCCTGTGCCCTTGACCATTGTACTATGTGATCTTACATTTCCATTTCCCTCTCTGGAATTCCATGAGCACAGCTCCACTGTCTTCTGACATTTACTATTGCAGAAGTTTGAGGTTCGTCTGATTTTTTGTTCATTTGTAATTATTTTTCCTTTTATTTGCTCTGGTTTAGTTTTATTTTGTTTTTGGCCGAGAGCCTTAAATACTTTTCTTTGTCTTTTTAATACATACATTTTGTCAGGATTGATATGGGTACATTTGTTCTTTCTTTCTTTTTAAAATATATTTTATTGATTTTTTTACAGAGAAGAAGGGAGAAGTATAGAGAGTTAGAAACATCGATGAGAGAGAAACATCAATCAACTGCCTCCTGCACAGCCCCCACTGGGTATGTGCCCGCAACCAAGGTACATGCCCTTGACCAGAATTGAACCTGGGACCCTTCAGTCTGCAGGCCAACACTCTATCCACTGAACCAAACCAGTTGGGGCTACATTTTTTTCTTATTTTATTTTAAAGCAATGTGAATCATTTTCATCTGTACACAGAGAACTTTTTTCTCTTTTCCCATCTTTGCAAAGTTTCTTCAGTTGCAATTTTTGTTTTTATATCATGAACAATTTTTCTGTTTTCTTATTTTACAACAAGCAAAATCATGTTGCTCCTGCCACCCACATGTGTCCTGCCCACCCACCTGCCACGCGTCTTGACACCCTAACCTCACCACCCAGAGCTCAAGCGAGCCTGGCTGCATCTCCAACCCCTTCAGCCTTCTCTGGCTACTTCAAGCTCCGCCCTCAGTCCTATGAGTCTTCTCAGGCTGGTTCCTTCTTCTCCAGGTGCCTCCCCACTTCTGCTCCATCTCTAGAGCAATGTGGTGGCTCTGCCTTGTCATGGCACCGGAGGAGAGTGTGGAAGCTTCCCACCTGCTACAGAGTTTTGAGCACCGCTTCCTGGCAGCGTGCATGCTGCACTACTTCCTCTGGCAGGTGGCTGGTGTGTGTGCTGAGTGTTAGCAATGGGTAGTAAAGGACTGGTGAGGGGGGCACTATAAGCTCTCACACATGCTCTCCCCACCACAGTATGGTCCTGCCTTCATACTGCACCTCCCCACTTCCACCCCACCTCCAGAGCAACATGGAGGCTATGCCCTGCTGTGCACATGCACACAGCCTCCTGCTGATTCGTCACAATGGCATGAGGGTGTCACGGCCATTAGCATAGTGGCACTTTATTATATAGGAATTATATAGGATACCAAGGCTTTGGGGGTTTGATTTAGTCTTATTCTTCTACATCTACTATTGTATCTTATTTTGTTCTCTGTTCTTCAGATTTTGTGGGAACCTCTCAAAATTGACATTATGAAATTATTTTTAGTGTTAATTTTGCTTTTTTGTTGAGTACTGGTTACTCTTTTATTTGATAAATAATATTTTATTGTAACACATCTATTAGTTATGTGTTGCTTTTTTTACTGCTTTCAGGCTATGATCATATAATTGAGTAGTTGCAACAGACTGTAGATCCACAAAACCTAAAACATTTACTCTCTTGCCCTTTATAGAAAAGGTTTGCTGATGTAAACATCTACACTAATAAAAGAGAAAGATGCCAATTGACCATCCCTTCATGACACCCATCAGCCAATCAGGAGTGAGTATGCAAATCAATACAAAGATAGTGGGCTAATTTGCATATGCAGGTGCTGGGGCAGGAAGGGACACAGGCATTCCACACTACCCCAGCAGCTCCAGGCCTCTGGGCAGTTTAGGAAGGTAAAAAAGGTGGCTGCAGGCTGGAGCCTTTGCAGAAAGGCAGCTATGGCCAGAGTGAAGGTGGTGCCAGCAGTCAGGGGAAGGAAGGCCCATTCTTGCCTCTAGTTTAACATAAATGCCATCATACCCTCAAATATCTAGTAGTATTCACTTTTCCTTAATTGTTTCATAATTTTTATTGAGATATAATTTACACAACATTGTGTTGGTTTCAGATGTAGAACAAAATAATTCAACATACGTACATATTATAAAATGACAAACACAGTAAGTCCAGCTAAAATCCACTACCACACATAGTTACAATCTGGTTACCTCTTAATTCTACCTCTTAACTGTTTGCTTGAAACTATCCAGAATTCTCCAAGGTTTTACTAATTTCTTCTATTCACCTTTTGTGCTTTTAAAATTCATTTTTATAGCCTTTTAATCTCATTATGCTTATTATTTCAACAGAGGACATACCTTCTTATATCCTGTGTAGAGAACACAGCTGGTTTTCAAGTTTCTAGAGTAAATCATTTTTTAAAAGTTTATTGTTTTGGAGTTTGCAGAATCACGATTCCCTCTTTATGTCTGCAGAATTTAAAAAAATTGGGCCTTCCATGTTGGGTTTTCTCTTTATTCAAGGTCAAAGAGGAACTGTTCCCATTCAACACAATACAGCAGGTGAGTTGTGTAGATTTCTCTTGGCCTACGGGCTGCTCATTTAATCCTGTAGATAAAGGGCAGGTGGCAACTTCCACCAATGCCTGGTTGCCTGATGCCCCGCAGTTGAGTCCACTTCAGGTGGGGTCTTTTTACCCCACCTATTGAATATCAGATACTAAATCAGTTCATTATGTCCTAATCGATATACCCCTCAGCATATACCCAATACAATTACCAACCTACACAACAGTATTTTCAAGAATTTTTGCTTCACCAGATGTAAACACCATAGCCAGCTTTTCCCTTTCCTGCTTCCTTTCCCCAGTTTACTGCTCTGTCAATCCTGGGAGTTGTAATCTCTACATAGGTACAGGAAGTATAGATCCTGAGCAGTGTAGATTCTGAGGAGAAATAAGCTGTCAAGGATTTCTTGTGGTTAATTTAATTAAATTAAATAACCAGAATCTTGCAGCCATTGCTGACAGAGCCCTCGCACATACACTGCACTTCAGGGATAAAGCCACAGACTGAGCTGCCAGCCTCTTGCACTGTGTTCCTGCAGGCTGACCGGTCCCTTATAAAGGAGTTCCTGTAATCTTCTTTCAACCAATGGGTTGAGACCTGCCCTATCCAATCAGTAATATACAACTATACTTCATTTGTATCTTTACTGACCAATCAGAGCAGCTCCTTAATAGCAATCAGAACGTGTGAATCAGACCATTCAGGATGGTGCTATTTGGGCCAATCAGAGTATGTAAATCTGGAGTTCTCATTTGCATAAAAGTGGACCTATCAGGGATAAAAGAGGGTGGAAACTTTATATAAGCAGGCCTTCCCTTTACCAGGTGGGGATCACTCTTTTTCATTCTGTAGGACTCTCTGGTTTGCAAACTGTTTACCTGAATAAAGTTTGTCCTGTTTACGAACCCCAGACTCAGAAATCCAGTGGCACTAGACTGGTGACAGTGACCTTTTGTTGACAGCAGGTAATTGTATGTTTGTGTGTCCTTGAGTGAGGGTTGGAGGAGGTGGAAACAGAGCTCAGGCAGCTACAAAGAGCACCTGTGTTACTTTGTGGTTGGTTAAAACACGGAGCCTTCAAATCAAAGGGAAGGCACAAAATGTCTTCTTTCTTCTGCATGTCTTTTAGGTAGGTAGGGTAAAACTTGGGGAATCAACTCATTATTTTTTCCAGATTCTGTTTATTTATAGTTGGTAGAGATTCCTTTTAGATTGTGGCGCTATTAGTTTTTGTTGCTGGTGCATTGTTTGTGTCTATTTGTCTACTGGATTTTGGTTGGGGGTTGTGAAGCAGATGACATTTTATATGGAACATTTTATGAAGAGAAACAAGACAAAAAAAGACAAAACAAGACAAAACAGAAGCCAAACACACAAAACGTGAGCTTTTTCATGAAACACCTGTAATGATGAAATTAAATACAGATGGCATGTTTCTCTGTGCTTCATATAGGCTTCAATCAAAGATGTTCAGGTGCTTCCTTCCCAAGCTTATTACCTTTTCCCCCTGTGAAATGTACACTTCAGTCATAACAACAGTGTAGTTCTCCAAACTTGCTATGCTTTTGCTCACTTTTTTGCTCCTTGTCTTTGAAATACTCTTCCCCATCTCTCATCTAATTAGTTCCTAGAAGTTAAGCTGATATTCATAATACAACAGTGCTGAAGAGAAGGTCTGTTCAATTGCTAGACTCAAAGCCTTTGAGTCAAAGGAATACACATAGGCATCTTCGACCCCTGATTTGAAGAGTTTAATCATTCTAGCCATTCCTTTGGGAATGTAATCTACTCCAGCTGAGAACGTACAAAATATGTTAGAAGGAGGAGGCAGATGGTAAGGGAAGTATGGAGGAGACTGTTAGTGTTTAAGGCAGGGATGGGGAATGTCCGGCGCTAGAGGGTCATGTAAGGCCTGAGAAATCATTTGGTCTGACCCTGCCAAGGCATTAGGGGTGAGTTACCGTATTTTTCGGACCATAAGACGCACTTTTTTCCCCCCAGAAGTGGGGGGAAAAAGTCCCTGCGTCTTATGGTCCAAATATAGCCTACACATATACTTTAAAAAAAAGTTTTTTTACTTGCCCGGCTCTGTGTGGTCTCTGTGTGCTTGCCCGGCTCTGTGTGCTTGCTGCAGCCACTGTCCATTCCTCCGTGCCCAGAGTGTCTGCCCCGCTCTGTAAACCCCGAGTGGTAGAGGAGTTCCCATGTATGGTAGTCAGCCTCCATGCCCTCGCTGCAGCCATATCTCCATGTCAGCCCAGGTGCGGTGTACGGTAACTGCGTAATCCAAACTGTAATCATCGCCTGTACCCCTTGCTGGCCCGTACTCCGTGCCCGGAAGAATGCCGCGTCTATTCCCCCAATCATTCCTCTCCGCCCTCTGTTGCCGTGCTTGACTACTGGGTAGGCTACTGTAGATCTCCGCCCACCAGTAAACTCTGCCCTCCGTTGGATGCCCTGATTGATAACGCCGCTACGTCAGAATTTCTCTTCATACTATTATACCGGTAACTGTCAAAATGTTTGTACTGCAACAAACTTCATACGGGTATATTGTATGCAGAGACTTTCTGTGCACTATTTGTTTCAGAATCTTTTTTTCTTCATTTCCCTTCTCTAAAAACTGGTGCGTCTTATGGTCCGGTGCGTCTTATGGTCCGAAAAATACAGGTAATTAAATGTTTGAGCAAATATAGCAATTTTTAAGTTAATAATTTCGTATTGCTCTTGAATGATTATAAATATTTAAATGTCCCTTAGCAGGAAAAAGTTCCCCATCCTTGTTTTAGGGGCTGTATAGTTTACTCAGGCTGCCATAACAAAATGCCACAGACTGGGTGGCTTAAACAACAGAAATGTATTTTCTCACAGTTCTGGAGGCTAGAAGTTCAAGATCTAGGTGTCATCAGGTTTGGCTTCTCTGAAGGCTGACATATGGCAGGCTTCTTGTTGTGTTGTGTCTTTTCTGTAGGGGTCCAGATTTTCTCATCTCATAAGGAGACCAGGCAGAGTGGATTAGGGCCTAACCTGATGAACACATTTTAACTTAATCACCCATTTGAAGGCCTTATCTGCAAATATAGTTATAATCTGAGGTCCTTGGGTTTCAATTTAAGAATCAGGAGTGGGCTGGGACCGGTTTGGCTCAATGGATAAAGCGTCGGCTTGGGGACTGAAGAGCCCCAGGTTCGATTCCGGTCAAGGGCATGTACCTTGGTTGCGGGCATATCCCCAGTAGGGGGTGTGCAAGAGGCAGCTGATCAATGACTCTCTCTCATTGATGTTTCTAACTCTCTATCGCTCTCCCTTCCTCTCTGTACAAAAATCAATAAAATATATTAAAAAAAAAAAAAGAATCAGGAGTGGGGGTGAGGATATAATTCAGCCTATAACAGGAACAAAGACACACAACTTTTGGAACAATTTACTTAAGATTTCTGAATTTCAGTTTATTCATCTCTGAAGTGGGTATGAAAAATATAACTCATGGACTGCTGGGAGTGTTACAAGAGATAACCCATGTAAAGCATCTAGCTTGTGCCTGGGACATGTTAGGTGCCTTGCATCAATCTCTTACACCCTTAGTTCAGGTGGGTATTTGTTCACCTGCTGGGTGCTCATTTATCTTTGTTTTCTATTCTCACCTAAGGGTATTTTTTCCATTGATCTTCAGAGAGTGGAAGGGGGAGGGAGAAACATCAAAGTTAGTGAGACATATTGATTGATTTTCTCTCCCTGTGCTCCTGCAGGGCTGGAGAACAAACCCACAACCCTTTGGTATGTAGACAGCTCTCTAATCATTTAGCAACACCTCTACAGCTGGGTGTTCATTTAACTGCATTGTCTTCCTTTGCTTTCAGCTTCTCAGTCATGTAGTTTGAGTAATATATATATATATATATATATATATATATATATATATATATATATATATATATTTTTTTTTTTTTTTTTGCATATTCACAGCTTCTCGGTCATGTAGTTTGAGTAATATATATATATATATATATATATATATATATATATTTTTTTTTTTTTTTTTTTTTTGCATATTCACCCTGATAGCAAAGTCCTTCCCTGACACACAGGCAGTAAACTCAAATTCAGACAAAAGGATTCTTTTTTCACTTGATAGATGGAAAATAAGAGAAAATATTTACTTTCCCAAGTTCCCAAAGCCAGTGCATTTCTGGGAGAGGATTTCCTTCTTGGCCTAGGTGATTCTGGAGCTCCTGCTGCCTTTCTGCATGGAAGGGGCTGGGATATGGGGAGTTTCAGACAGTGAGAAGAAGTTACCTTCAAACCCTGAGCTTCTTTGGATCATATCTGCTCCAGGAGCTAAAAAGCCTACCTGCTTTTGTATTTGTATCCCACACCTCTTCTGGGTCCTGGAGGAGAGGCCAGGAGACACTCAGTGACTGGTTCAGAACTGTCTTTAGTATCAAGCTCAAAGGTGGAGCCTACCATGGACCTCAGGCAGTTTTCCTATGACCCCTGTGCCTAGCCACCATCCTATAAACTCACAGAACTTGTAGAAGAGTAAGTATGGTACATTAAGAGCCAAAACTCCTAAGCTAGAGAGTCTGCATTTGATTTAGCCTATTGATGGATTCATTTATCAGTTGCATATTGGTTTTAGCCCTCTCTGCCTCAGTGCCTCAGTTTCCTCACCTGATAAACAATAGTACTGATCTCATGTGGGCACTTGCAAAGATTAAGAGTCAACATTTATAAAGTATGTAGGAAATGACCTAGAATATAATAAGCACTATGTAAGTGCTGGTTATCCTATATAATAAAGAGATAATATACAAATTAACTGTCATGCCATCATAAAGATGGCTGCACCCACAGCAGAGGTGGGATTCCCATGAGTGATCAGCAGGGACCTGAGGCTGCATGGAGCTGAGCCTGGAGACCTGAGGCTGTGCCCCCCACCAGGTGGAGCTTGACAGGGGCAGGGCCGGCTGTGTCTGGGTCTCACATGATTTTGAGGTGCATACAGGTGGGTGGGGACTTGACTCTGGGTCCCACAGTGTGCCCCACACTCTGACAGGAGCAAGATTTTCATATACATTTTACTAATTTTCTTTCATCTCTGACACTTCTATTATAGAGAAAGGGCAAATAGCAATATTAACATATTTCTTCTAATTAATTTCCTTTTAATGTGCATGATTTTTCATGAACTAGGCCACTAGTTAATAATAACAATAACTTTATTATTGTTGTTATTATTATTATTATTATTATTATTATTATCTTCACCACATATGAATTGTGGGTTTCTGCAAGAGAAGACTAGAATTAATAAACTTTTAAAAGCCAGGTCCAGTTTCCAAGACCAAATCAATGGATAGATCCAAGACACATCTGTAATAATCCCTGCTTAACAATTTTCCTATTCTCATTAAAAGTAATTGCTGAATCAGACTCCTCATGTCTCCTTTATCTCCTAAAATACTCTGGTTGTTCTTGGGATTTTCAAACCAGTCCTTTTCAACCTAATTGCACTCTTAATAATGGGCCAGATGTGTATGATAAGTCCTACTTGGGGCTGTGTCAATTGCTCCACTCTATTTATGAAGCTTCTATAGCAACTTCATTATTTATCCCCTACCCCAACACAATTTGGCTTATGTGCATGTATTTTAAACTGGGTTTGAAGTGTTTAATTTTGCCAATACAATTTCAGAGTATTAGTTTGCCTCCTGTTCTTTCTCTGCTCTCCTTAATTACCATTTATTGCAAAGTCACACAGAAATATTAAATGCTAATTCTGACTTACATGTTCCCAGCCAAGAAGAGGGATAATAATTTCCATCAAACACAACCTGAACTCATTTTACCTCAGGGTGATTCAGAGTAGAGATTTGAATGGTAATCAAGTCTTTCTCAAAATCGCCTTACCCTGGCAGTCATTCAGTAATGTCTCTGCTAATTGGTAGGCAAATTGCAAAAAAATAAAATTTCAATGTTACACACACACACACACACACACACACACACACACACAGCAACATTTTTGCAACTGCATTTTCAAAATTGCTCCTCCCATCAGCTCTTGCAACATGACAGTTTAAGAAGATATCACAATTCATTTTATTTGGTTAGATAGGGCTAATCCAACATCACCATAATCCCTCCTGATGTTTTATTGATTCTAAAGGACATTTAATCAGGAAGCAGCTCAGCACTAGAATCCTGCTAATTAGCAAGCAGCCACATTCCAAATGGGTTCCCAATTGAACAGCAGATTAATGGACAATATGTACTAAAATAATGATTCCTGCATTCAGCTCTTGAAATGTGTTTCTGAATTGCATCTTTAATCTCTTAAGGATATAGGTTTGCATACAAAGCCCTTAACAAAATGGATTTAATTCACTAGAAGAAGCTTTAGCCAATAACTGTTTAAGGATGAAACAGGTTTATCACTTATACGTGCAATGCTTCAGTGGTTTCATTGTTTTGATGTTCTTGAACATTCAAAGGTCAAAGACGTGAATAAAAAAAATCAGCTCCTCTGATATGCACATTAAACAGTGGGAAAGTGAAAGTATTGATATTAGTAGCCTAACCTCACTTGCTCTCCATTCACTCTTATTCTCATATCTCTGATTTTTACAATCTTGGTTCTGAACATCAGTTTTTAATTGGGTATACTATATACCAGATATAATGTGAGCTTTGATACTTGCATTTCCTCTCTTTATATTGTTGCCTTTTGAGGCCTCCCAGTTTTAGCTTATTGGTTTTCTACTCTTAGTCCACTTCTCTGCTTTTGCTGCTTAACTACCTCCCTCCAAACTCACCCAAACACCCCTCCAAGGTTTTATTTATTTTTAGTTTTATTTTATTGTTTAAAGTATTACAAATAGTAGTACATATATCTCCTTTTTACCCCATTAACCTTCTCCAGACCTTCCCTACCCTCCTCACATTCCCTCCCCTCCCCCAGTGTCTTGCGTCTATTGGTTATGCTTATATGCATGCATACAAGTCTTTCAGTTGATCTCTTACCTCTCACCCTGCACCCCCCACCCCCACCCCCTCAGCCCTCTCCAGCTTTTCCACTGTCGTTTAACAGTCTGTTAGATGCTTCTCTACCTCTGTATCTATTTCCGTTCATCAGTTTATAATTTCCTTTATTATCCATAAATGAATGAGATCATGTGGTATTTTTCTTTCACTGACTGGCTTATTTAACTTAGCATAATGCTCTCCAGTTCTATATATGTTGCAAATGGTAAGAATTCCTTCTTTTTTACAGCAACTTATTATTCCATTCTGCTGATGGGCATTTAGGTTGTTTCCAAATCTTAGTTATGGTAAATTGTGCTGCTATGAACATAGGGGTGCATATATCCTTTCTGATTGGTGTTTCTGTTTTCTTGGGATATATTCCTAGAAGTGGTATTACTGAGTCAAATGTCAGTTCCATTTTTAATTTTTTGAGGAAACTCCATACTGTTCTCCACAGTGGCTGCACAGGTCTGCATTCCCACCAGCAGTGAAGGAGGGTTCCTTTTTCTCCATATCTTCTCCAGCACTTGTCATTTGTTGATTTGTTGATGATAGCCATTCTGACAGGTGTGAGATGGTACCTCATTGTTGTTTTGATTTGCATCTCGGATAATTAGTGACTTTGAGCATGTTTTCATATGTCTCTTGGCTTTCTGAATGTTCTCTTTCGAAAAGTGTCTATTTAGGTCAAGACTGGTTTGGCTCAGTGGACAGAGCGTCAGCCTGCGGACTGAAAGGTCCCAGGTTTGATTCTGATCAAAGGCATGTTCCTTGGCTGCGGGCACATCCTCAGTGGGGGATGTGCAAGAAGCAGCTGATGATTCTCTCTCATCGATGTTTCTAACTCTATATCCCTCTTTCTTCCTCTCTGTAAAAAATCAATAAAATATTTTTTTTTTTTAAAAAGAAAAGAAAAGTGTCTATTTAGGTCCTTTTCCCATTTTTGATTGGATTGTTTTTCTTCCTTTTGTTAAGCTGTATGAGTTCCCTGTAAATGTTGGAGATTAAACTCTTATTGGAGATAGCATTGGCAAATATGTTCTCCCATGAAGTGGGCTTTCTTATTTTGTTGATGGTTTCTTTTGCTGTGTAGAAGCTTCTTATTTTGATGTAGTCCCACTGTTTATTTTCTCTTTAGTTTCCATTGCCCTAGGAGCTATATCAGTAAAGATATTGCTACAACAAATATCTGCTATTTTTGCTGCCTATGGCTTCTTCTAAGATTTATATGGTTTCACATCTTATGTTTAAGTCCTTTATCTATTTTGAGTTTATTTTTGTGTATGGTGTAAGTTGGTGGTCTAGTTTCATTTTTTTTCATGTATCTGTCCAATTTTCCCAACACCATTTATTGAAGAGACTGTCTTGATTCCATTGTATGCTCTTGCCTCCTTTGTCAAATATTAATTGAGCATAATGATTTGGGTCAATTTCTTGGTTCTCTGTTCTGTTCCACTGGTCTATATGTGTGTTTTTGTACCAGTACCTATCAGTTTTGAGAACAATGGCTTTTTAGTATAGCATGATATCTGGTATTGTGATCCCTCCAACATAGTTCTTTCTCAAGATTGCTGCAGCTATTCGAGTCTTTTTTTATTCCACATGAATTTTGGAGAATTTGTTCTAGGTCGTTGAAGTATGCCATTGGTATTTTAATGGGATTGCATTAAATTTATAGATTGCTTTGGGTAGTATGGGCATTTTAATAATGTTGATTCTACCAATCCATGAATCTGGTATATTTTTCCATTTGTTCATGTCTTTCTCTATCTCTTTTTATAGCATTCTGAAATTTTCTGAGTACAGGTCCTTTGTCTCCTTGGTTAAGTTTATTCTTAGGTATCTTAATTTTTTGTTGCATTGATAAATGGAGTTGCTTTTTAAATTTCTCTTCCTATGAGCTCATTATTGGTGTATAGAAAAGCCATAGACTTCTGGGTGTTAATTTTGTATCCTGCTACACTGCCAAATTCATTTATTAAGTATAGTAGTTTTTTTTTTAATGGTATTTTGGGGTTTTCTATGTACAATATCATGTCATCTTCATATAAGGACAGAGTTACTTCTTCTTTTTCAATTTGGATGCCTTTTATTTCTTCTTTTTGTCTGATTGCAGTGGCCAGTACTTCCAGTACTATGTTGAACAGGCGTGGTGAGAGTGGGCATCCCTGTCTTGTTGTTCTCGGGGGAAATGGTTTTAGATTTGCCCATTGAGTACGATATTGGCTATGGGTTTGTAATATATGGTTTTTATTATATTGAGGTATGATCCTTCTATTCCCATCTTGCTGAGAGTTTTTATCAAGAAAGGGAATTGGATTTTGTCAAATGCTTTTTCTGCATCAATGTATATGATTATATGGTTCTTATTGCTCAATTTATTTATGTGATGTATCACATATATTGATTTGCTGATATTGTGCCATCTTTGCACCCCTGGAATAAATCCCACTTGGTCATGGTGTATGATCTTTAAAATGTAATGCTGGATTCAATATGCTAGAATTTTGGTGTCTATGTTCATGAGGGATATTGGTGTCTATGTTCATGAAGGATATTGGCCTGTAATTCTCTTTCCATTGTACAATATTTATCTATTTTTGAGACTCAGGTAATGCTGGCTTTGTAAAAAGAGCTTAGAAGTACTCCTTCCTCTTGAATTTTTTGAAATAGTCTGAGGAAAATAGGTTTTATTTCTTCTCTGAATATTTGATAAAACTCCCCTGTGAAGCCCTCTGGTTTGTTGGAAGTTTTTTGATTCCTGCTTCAATTTCCTCTATAGTTATTGGCCTATTTAGATTTTTTGATTCCTCCTGGTTGAGTTTTAGAAGGTCATATTTTTTCTAGGAATATGTCCATTTCTTCCAAGTTGACTAGTTTGTTGGAGTAGAGTTGCTCATAATATTTATGTATTTATTTTTTTATGATTCTTCGTATTTCTGTGGGGTCTGTTGTTATTTCACATCTTTTGTTTCTGATTTTGTTTATTTGGGTCCTCTCTCTCTGCTTCTTGGTGAGCATGGTTAGAGGTTCATCAATCTTGTTTATTCTTTCAAAGAACCATCATTTTGTTTCATTGGTCTTTTGTATTGTGTGCATGTATGTTTTTTGTTTTATTTTTATTTTTTTGTTTTGTTTTGTCTCTATGTCATTTATTTCTATTTTGATCTTTATTATTACCATCCTTCTGCTTACATTGGGTTTTTCTTGTTGCTCTATTTTTAATTCTTTAAATTGTAGAGTTAGATGGTTTATTACCAGGTTTTTTTTTTTTTTTTTTTTTTGAGGTAGGCTTGTAATACAATGAACTTTCCTGTCAGGATTGCTTTCACTGTGTCCCAAAGATTTTGGATTGTGTTTTCATTTTTGTTTGTTTCCAAGATGTTATTTATTTCTTCTCTGATCTCTTTGGTAACCCATCATTGTTTAATAGCATGCTATTCAGCCTCCAATGATTTCAATCCTCTTGAATTTGGAGAGACTTTGCCTGTGTCCCAATATGTGGTCTATCTTTGAAAATGTCCCATCTGCACTTCAGAAGAATGTATATTCAGTAGTTTTGGGGTGGAATGTTCTAAAGATGTCAAATAAGTCCATCTGAAATAGTGAGTTGTTTAGGATTGATGTTTCTTTGCCAAAAAATTTTTTTTTCTAGAGGATTTATCCAATGATTTTAATGGGGTATTAAAGTCTCCTACTATGATGGTGTTGCTGTCAATCTCTCTTCTGATAACTTCCAAAGGTTGTTTTTTTATTTATTTTATTATTATTATTATTATTATTATTATTATTATTATTATTTTAATGTATTTGGGTGATCCTGCATTGGGTGTGTAAATGTTTACCAGAGTTATATCCTCTTGTTGGATTTCTCCCTTTAGTATTATGATGTGGCCTTTCTTGTCTCTTGCCATGGTCTTCACTTTGAAACCTATTTTGTCAGATATAAGTATTGCTACCCCAGCTTTTTTTTTTTTTTCAATTTCCATTTTCCTGGTAGATATTTTTCCATCTCTTCACTTTTTCTTTTTTTTATCCCTTCACTTTCAATTTGTGTGGATTCCTTGTCCTGAGGTGGGTCTGTTGTAGATAGCATATATATGGTTATGTGTTTTTATCCATTCATTCAATCAATTTCTTTTGATAGGAGAATTTAATCCATTTAAGTTTAATGTTATTATTGATAGATATTTGTTTGTAGCCATTTCTTTACTTTATGCCTGTGTTCCTTTTTCCCTTTCTATTTCTTCTTTTTACAGCAGTCCCTTTAGCATTTCTTGCATTGCTGGCTTGGTAGTGGTAAACTCCTGTAGCTTATTTTTTGTGTGTCTATGAAGCTCCTGATTTCCCCTTAAATTTTGATTGATAGTCTTACTGGATAGAGTATTCTTGGACTCAGTCCTTTGCTTTGCATCACTTTGTATACTTCCTTCCATTCCCTTGTAGCTTTATGTGTTTTTATTGAGAAATCATCTGATAATCTGATGGGGAATCCTTCGTAGGGAACTCTCTCTCTTTCTCTTTAAGATTCTCTGTTTGCCATTAACACTTGCCATTGTAATTATGACGTGTCTTGTTGTGGGGCTTTTGGGATTCATCTTGCTTGGGACTCTGTACTTGTGTAACTTTTATCCTCCCCATATCAGGGAAGTTATCTATCATTATTTCTTCAAATAGATTTTCTAATCTCTGCTGCTATTCTTGTCTTTCTGGCAGCCCTATTATATCTATGTTACTTCATTTTGTGTTGTCTCAAAGCTCCTTTAGGCTCTCCTGATTTTAATATTTTTCTCTAGTTGCTATTCAGATTGGGCTTGTTTCTCTACCTTATCTTCTAACTCACTAATTTAGTACTCTCCTTCTTCTATTCTACTGTTGAAACCTTCTATGATGTTTTTGATTGTGGCTATATCATTTTTTTATTTCTTCCTGATTTTTGCATAGGTTGTTAATTTTCTCATCCATCTGGTGTATGAACTGTATGACCATTACTCTACATTCTTTTTCTGTCATGTTGAATGCCTCCATTTCACTTATTTCCTTTCTTGGCGATTCCTCTTTTTCTTTCCTCTGTGGATTTTTTTGTTGTCTCCCCATTCTAACTATCACCAGAAGGTTCAAATGCTGAGTTGTGGGGGCTTGGGCCATGTGCAGTGGGAGCTTCATGCCACTTGAGTGTCACTGAAGAGCTCTGACACCAAGATATGTGGTTGTCATGGATTGGTAGGAGCCATGCTCGCACAGGAACAGAGTTACCAGCACTCAGTGCAGCCTTGTGCACACACCTAGAATCAGGGACCCCACCTGCGCTGAGCTAAAAAAGAGACCCTGCTGGCATGTGCTGAAAATGTGCTAAATTACTGTGCCCAAACAGTAAATTAAATATAAGAGTCTCTGTTGCTTGGTGCAGGCTCGTGCCAAGAATCAGGGTCCCTGGTCTGCTTGGGGAACCAGGTTTCACAGCTGCCCTGTGTTGGTAGGAGATCCATTCTTGTGCTGCAGAAATCAGACTTCCATGTGTACTTTCCAAGAATCAAAGTCAGGTGGCATTGCTGCCCTGTGTGGGTGTGGGGTCTGGTCGCATGAGTGCACACTGTAGGAAACAGCCTCCCAGTGTCCACACACCCAAGCTCAAATTCAGGTAGCATAGCCATCCTGTGAGGGCATGGAGTTTGGCACAGGAGTGCACACTTTGGGAAACATATTCTTAGTGTCTGCCAGTCCAGGCTCAAATTCAAGCATCAGAGCTGCCCTGTATGGGTGTTGGGTCTCCTCGCGTAATTGCACTCTATGGGAAACAGATTTCCAGTGTCCATGCCCCCAGGCTCATATTCAGGCAGTGGAACAGCCTGGTGTGGGCAGGAGGCCTGCTTGCACGGGGTGGGTCCAACAATTTCTATGGCTCTGCAACAAGCCTGTGGGGAGGGGGGTGGTCTCTGTGACTCAGAAATCTACTGCCAGGATGTCCGGATTCTTGGTGTCTGTGGGTCTGCAGCTATGGTCGCAGGTCTTTGTCCCTAGTGGCTGCAGGGTCCTGGCTTGCATCTGAGACCAGACTGGGTGATGCTGAGGCTAGGATACTAATCTCAAATAGTTGTTTTTCAAAATGGTGTGGTCTTTGTGACTGCTATGGCCAACCCCAGAGTGTCCACGATGGCTGCAGGGTTTCACTGTCTAAGACTGCCCAGTTTGGCAGCCCCTTGGAAAATCTGCAGGATCTAACTGTCTCTAGCGCTCTTCTCTCTCTCTCTCCCTCTCCCTCTCTCTCTCTCTCTCTCTCTCTCTCTCTCTCTCTCTCTCTCTCACACACACACACACACACACACACACACACACACCACACATGTCCACACACTCCTCTATTGTTCCCTCACTCTCCCACACATCTCCTTACTTTCTTGCCAGGCACAATCTTGCCAATCATCCCTCCAAGGTTTTAGAGAAGAGAAACTCCCTTGTCCAAAGTTGGTCTGGCAGAAATTCACTGACTAAGCTCAACCTTCTATCATAATTTATTTATTAATTGATGTTTCCTTTAACCTTTAGTCTTCTTTGTTTTTCTGGATTGCTTTTATCACCATGTGATATGTCACATGTTCTAGCTTGTTCTTTCTCATTAGATTACAAGCTTCATGAAGGAAAGAGCTTTGCTTTATTCACATCTATATTTCCAACAATTAGAATAGTGACCAGTGTACAACAGGCACTGAGTAAATGATTGTTAAATAAATATTACAAATAATGATAGGTGCTAGGAAATATATTAAAAGGGGGTCTGATTTTGATGAGGTGATTAGAGAATGCTTTCTTCAATTTGATCATGAGCCAGGGACTAGGCAGAATTTATGTATCTATATCCTTAAGAGTATTTTGAGACTATATAACTTTTCTAGTTAAGTTAAATTCCATATTTTTTGAATGCCTTCTACATGAACAGGCAATCACAAGCATGTCAAACTCAAATTAAATAATGAGTTTGACATGCTTGTGGGACCCTTTGGGATACATCAATGAATAAAACAAAGATCCCGCCTGTCCTATGACACTATAGTCTATCAAAAATCATCAAAAAATAATAAACATCACACCAGCAAATTACCAAATACATTAGAAGTTGATAAATGTATAGAAAAGAGCAAAGGAAAGCAGGTTAAGGGTAGAATGGAGGGGAATTACAACTTTAAATAGGGTAGTTAGTGTAAGCCTTATTGATAGGTGACATCTGAGCAAAAACTTGGAAAGTGGAGTAGCATGAAGATATCTGGTGAAAGCATTTTAGGTAGCAGGAACATTTGGAAAAAAGATGCTAAGGTGGACTTGTATCTGGTATGTTTGAGGAAGAAGAGGAGGACAGTGTAATTGAAATGCAATGAAAAAAGAAACTTGTAGATGGAGCCAGAGAAGTAATGGGGAAGCAGATCATGTAGAATACTTTGTAAAGACTTGGATTTTTTTCAAACATCTGAGTGAAGTAAGATGCTCTTTTAATGCCTGGTAATTTTTATATGAATGCCAGAAATCGTGAATTTTATATTTTTGATCTTCTTTTTATTCCTTTAGTAGTTTGTTCTTGGATATAGTTAAGTAAGTTGGAAACAGTTTGCTCATTTTAAGCATTATTAGGATTTATAAGATTTGTTAATTTGTCCAGAGAAATTTGACCTCACTATAGCACAACATCCTTATGATGACTCCACTCAATGCTACATGTGTTCCTTTCCAATTTGTGAAAATATGTACTATTCCCAGCCCTGTGGGATCTAAAGCATTTTTCCACCTTTTTCTTTTGGTTTTTCTTTCTCTGAACTTGGGTACTTTCCTCAAATGCACACATTTCCCAACTCTTGGGAAAGCTCCAGAAAGAACTCTCTGAGGATCTCTCCTCTCTGCTACCCTGTACTGTGCATTCTAGCCTCCTTGGCCTTCCTGAACTCCACAAGAAGTAGAATACAATATTACCTGAATTTTCTATATGAGGAAACCACGATTTAGAGAGATTTTCCTCTTTAGCTCAAGAAAATTCCTGGGCTAAGTTTAGGTTCCCCAGTGTTCAATAAGATGAGCTTACCTCACACTCCCCCCTTCCCCCCATCAGTAATCACTGCTCTGGGCTGCCTCTCGGCCAGAAATTCAGTGCTTTTGTTTTTCTCTGGCTAAGTAAAGCCTTTGGTCTTAATACATTGCGGCTGGGAATAGTTTATATTTTTACAAATCGGAAAGTGTTTGGCCTTAACACTTTGCGAATCGCAAGAATTCTTGTTTCATATTACACAGTGTTTTACAAAGTATCATACTTTCAAAAGATATTAGCTTGTAAGAACATGTAATAAATAACTTCAAAATGCAATGGTCCTTCAAAAACTACTGGTTGGCAATGTGTTTTAACATAAGCAATCATTTCTTAATTCTGTCTGTAGGTAATGAAATTGATAGTTTCACACATAAAATTGTAATTTAGAGACGGATCTCTGTGTTTGGAATCCTTTCAGAGGACTGTGAATAAAAAAAAAATCAACTTACTTTATTTCATTTTGGTAAGCCAAATCTTGATGGTTGAGCAATGTTTCTAGAAGGCTCAAAGTCAGATATAATCCATGTTTCCCACAGATAGCCCTGACCTGCGCATAAAAAGGACGTTGTCACTGTAATGAAATTAAAAATTAAAACCTATATGATTTTGACAAAGAATTAATATTCCAGAGAGCACTCTGTTGACCAATAGGATATCATTCAAGACAAGAATGTCCAACTAAATGCTCAGCAACAGCAAGATCTTATTTGGTTGATACAGAGTATAGTTCATTACCCAGAAGTCACTGAACTTTAAAATTCTGATCTTACATATTTGTTAGCCACAGAATTGGTGGTCAAGTACTAGAAATTATATACTTCTAGGAGTCCAGCACACAAATTTGTGCGGCACTGCCCACCCACCTGCAGCCCTGCCTTGACACCTGGACCTGTTCACGCAGAGTTCCAGTGTGCCTGGCCCAGCCCCCAAACCCTCTGGCCTTCTCTGGATGCTTCAAGTCCCACCCTCAGTCCCTAGGGTCGCCTCGGGCTGGTCCTGTCTTCTCTCCACTTCTGCCCCCTCTCCAGAGCAATGCAGTGGCTGCACCCCATCATGGCACCAGAGGAGAGCGTGGAAGCCTCCTGCCTGCTGCACTGTGCTCCTTCCCCTGGTAGGTGAGTGGTGGGTGGTGAAGGACTGGTCAGGAGGATGCTATGGGCTCTCACCCCTGCCCTCCCAGGCACAGGATGGTCCCGCCTTCTCGGGGCACCTCCCCACTTCTGCCTCATCTCTGGAGCAACACCCCAGTTAACGTCATGGTCAACCATGAGCCTATTAGCTCTTTATTAATATAGATTATAAAGGTAAATTGCAAAATGTTTTTTACATCTACTTTGATTTACAAAACAAGCTTGTTGTGTTCACATGTTAATATTACCTGTATTTTATATATGAGGAAACAAAGATTTAGAAAGATTAAGTGACTTTTTCAAAGTCACATAAATCATGGAACTTAGTCTAGAAACCAGACGCTCAATAAATTACTTGTTGGATGAATGAATGAAGTGTCACTGCACTTTCCTATGTATTGAGTATTCTGAGTCTAGTTCACAAACCATTTCAGTTCTCAACTTGGTGGGTGGGTGATACTTAGATTCAAACATATCAGACTTTTAGGGGTGTGATAGCATATGTTGTATGGTTAGCATAATGTTTAAGCATATAGACTTTGGAATAAAACAGGACTTATTCTGAACACCCAATCTGCTGTCTGTTATCTGTGTGACCTTAGGAAGGTTAGGGGTGATCAGGCCAGAAGGGGAGGGCAGTTGGAAGCGAGCAGGCAGGCTTAACCTTGCTATGCTCAGTTACTGCATCTACTAAATAAAATTGTTTTCTACTTCCCAGGATTCTGTAAAGATTACACAAGAAAATAAGCAGTTAGGATAGTGCCCAGCTTTCAGTAGACACTGAATTAACATCTGTTGAATAAAGAAAAGAAGGAAGGGAGGGAAGAAGAAGAAAAAGGGGAAGAGAAAAGAGGAAAGCAAAAAAGTAGCAAGAGAAAGAATAAGAAAGAGGGACAAAGGAAAGGAGAGAGAATGGAAAGAAGAAAGGAAGGGACAAAAAATAAAGAAATGTCTAATTTAGTGTTAAATACTAGCTACTATTATTATTTTGAGAACAATCTCAGTATAACAAGTGCATCAAGCATGCCTTTCTCTTCTGTTCTGTTTTTTTTTTTTAATTTTAATTTTTTATTAACATCATGGGGCTTTGCTGACTCTGGAGAGACTGCTCCTCTCAGGGCTAGCCAATTCCTAGACAAAGTAATGGACTGGCAGGAAAGTGTTCCCCTCATATGCAAACCAACCACCTCCTTCATTGGGCTCTCAGGCTTGAGCCACTGTTTCCCTGCCCTTTTCACTCTGGGGCCAAGTACCACATAAATCAGAAGAGAACCTATGTCACAGGGTCCAAATTATTTAACCTAGTCAACCCTAAACCTAGTTACCTTGTCTTGCTCATTCCACAATGAAGGCCTTTCCCACATGTCCCCTGATAGCCTCTGGTGCTTTCCCGTGTGACCTGGGGTGGGAGGGTGGGGGTGGAAGGAGGGTGCCATGCACTTCCTGTTGGGAACTATGAGTACCACACTAGATTTTCAATAGCAATCATCTCCTGATCTGTTGGTCTGACCATACCTGAATTATAATAAAACCCAGACTTAAACAGAAACAAGGAGATAATTTTCATTTGTCTATATGGAGAAAATTAACAACAAATCTAGATTTGAAACTTGCAAGCATTACTTATTAGGTGTAGAGAGAGGAATTGTGTCAGGGAAGCTTAACAGCAAACACAAACAAACAAACAAATAAACACACACACACACACACACACACACAATGGATTTGAAACATGAAAAAATTCAAAGACTTGGCTAGGAGAATAAGGGGTTGGGGAGAATCCAGGAAGAAGAAAAGCATTGTAAATAATGGGTGAGATAGAGCATGGTGCTTTTTAGAGACTAAATGTATTTTGACATTATTCACTCTCTAGTTTTATACCTCTTTCCATGCTGAACTGTAATTATCTGTTCATTAGAACTTCTCTACAAGACAGTGGTCTACTGAGGCCTGGAATTGTGTTTCATTCATTTCATCACCACTGCCTATCATACTGTTAAAAAATAAGAGAGCAATAATTATTGAATAAATGAATACATAGATGAATGAGGAAGTGAATGAATGAATTAAAGACACTGAACAGTGGGCCGAAACCGGTTTGGCTCAGTGGATAGAGTGTCAGCCTGCAGACTGAAAGGTTCCGGGCTTGATTCCGGTTAAAGGCATGTACCTTGGTTGCGGACACATCCCCAGTAGGGGTTGTGCAAGAGGCAGCTGATTGATGATTTTCTCTCATCAGTGTTTCTAACGCTCTATTCCTCTCTCTTCCTCTCTGTGAAAAATCAATAAAATATATTAAAGAAAAAAGACACTGAACAGCGGAGTGTGCTTAGGCAGAAGTTAGTAAAGAATAAATTTTGAGAGGAAATTAGTCACATTATTCCATTTCACTCCATAAATGAGAATTGATGCATAGTTATGATTACAGCATATTAATGTATTTTTATTTTACTTTTTGGAAGGAGGAAGAAAGGGAAGGAAGCATTGGTATGAGGGAGAAACATCATTGCCTCCCACACCCCAGCCTCTAACTCGGGTTGGAACCTATAACCTGGCATGTGCCCTGACCAGGAATCAAACTCATCACCTTCTGGTATATGAGATGATGCTCCAACCAACTGAGCTACACTGGCCAGGGCATATTTTGAAACATCAATATTAAAATGTTATTCTAAAAACAATTTATTTACTGCTGGCAATATTGAATTATGCTCCAGGCTAAAATGAGCAGCAGATTGGAAATAGTACATCAGGGTTCCTAGAAGCAGATTGATTGATAGCTGCTAAGAACTGACTGCTGACAGCTGTAGAGGAATAATAGAAATATCTACCAGGATATCCTGGCAGTTTAGTGTTTTTCAGAATTATTATTAAAATCCTTTAGAGGTTAGATATTAAAAGGATGACCCTTGTTCAATAAGAAAGTGATTATGTGAAATTTCTCCTGTTTAATCAGGGATTTTAAAAAAATCAAATGTAAATAAAGTATCTCTTATTTAGAAACTGACATGTGAAATAAATGTTCATTTCCTCTAAATCCTCATTGAAAGAGTGGTGCACAGATGCCCTCAACTTCCTCTCTTCCCATTTACTTCATTTGCATTTTGCTCCATCACAATGGATGCTTAAACTGTGTTTACCAAGTCACTAGTCACCTCTCTAGTTTCAAATTTAATGAACATTTCTCATTCCTAATTATCGATGACAGCATGCGATATGGTTTATCTCTTGGCTTCTTGACCACTCCCACATGTCTTTTGATTATTTTTTGTCTCCTTTATTGGCTTCTTTTTGTCTACCTATTCCTCATTAATGAGTGTCTTCTTCACCCTCACCCTTTTCCTTGTGTCCCTAGTAACTCTAACTGCTCATGTGACTTCAGCTCTGTATTGAAGAATCTTAAATCATTTTTTTTTAGTTTTAATCTCTAAACCTAGGTCAACATGTTCAAAACTGAACTCATTATTCCTTCCTATACCCATCAACTTTTCTGTTTCCTATCTCAGAGAATGGCACCACCAGCCATCAAGTTACCAAAGCCAGGACCTCGGGAGCCATTTTTGATTCTTCATAATTCAAGACCCCATTCAATGAGTCATCAAGAACTACTTTGTACTTCCTAATAGCTTCATCCCTCTTGTTAACTTCCTTGGTTTAAACCCTCATGATTTCTTGCTTGAATTACTGGACCAGCCTTCTAGAGATCTATCTGCCTCTAATTCTCCATATTCTATTAGAATGCTCTTTTCAAATTCCAAATTTGATCATATCATTCACTTGTTTAATATCCTTTGATGATTCCTCTGTGCCTTCAGGATAAAATTTACACTCCTTAAGAATGTCATAAATTAGCTTCTACTCCCCATTCTGGCATCATTTGAGCATCATATCCCACCATCCCACCATTCACTGTGTGCTGCCTCCACACAGAATTAACCATGCTCTTTCTCATTCCAGGGCCATTTCTCCTTGCTCCTTTTACCTAGAAAACCTTTCTGAATCTTTCCTCTGTTCCTTCCCCCAGTTCTTTGCCAAATTAATCTATCCTCCAAGATTTAGCATTTGTATCTTCTCCTGTGAAGAGTTTCTGGATTAGGCTAGGTTGGAGTTTCTTCTCTGTGCACAGTGTTATGGCCATCACTGAATTTGTTATATAGGACTGTGACATGTCTAAAAATGTCACCTTTCCACTGAGCTGCCGAAATTGTAATTAGTCTGTTGCCCTTAGCCTTATCACAGTTCCCAGAACACATTGAGTGAATAACATGTTGAATGCAAGTATAGGATAAACATGCCACATGGATCAGAAAGATGGCTGCTGAACTGAAAGGAGGAAGGATTTGAAGTTAGTAAAAATAATTTTATAATTTTAGGGCAAAGTGTACTGATATAAAAACAAAAACAACAAACTACCAAAGAGGAGCTGACAAACTTCAGAAAACTCTCACTTTAATAGTTAAACTAGTGTCATAGTGTCTTGTCACCAGAACAAACTTAGTTCACAAAGCCAGAGTTCCCTTAGTAATGAGACTCCCTGTTGATGGTAGTAAGGAAGTTGCATGGAAATGAAGCAGAGTAATTAGAAGGATAGCTACCTGTGTTCTAGATAACTCCTCCTGGGAGGGAAGTCTGGGAGTAGTTTGGGATGTAGAATAGAAAGAGAGTGAGTTCATGAGATAAAAAATGAATATAGGTTATGTATAAAAAGGGTTAAACTGTTGAAACCGGTTTGGCTCAGTGGCTAGCAGGGGTCCTCAAACTTTTTAAAGTGGGGGCCAGATCACGGTCCCTCAGAGAGCTGGAGGGCCGGACTATATGAACTACTAATTCCTACTGTAACACCTCGGCTGCGCTCACTGCCCAAAAAACCTGGCGGGCCGGATCAGACTCCTCTGCGGGCCGCATGTGGCCCGCGGGCCGTAGTTTGAAGACGCCTGTAAGAGCGTTGGCCTGTGGACTGAAGGGTCCCAGGTTTGATTCTGGTCAAGGGCATGTACCTTGGTTGTGGGCACATACCCAGTGGGGCTGTGGAGGAGGCAGTTGATTGATGTTTCTCTCTCATCGATTTTTCTAACTCTCTATACTTCTCCCTTCTTCTCTGTAAAAAAGCAATAAAATATATTCAAAGAAAAAAAAAAGGTTAAACTGAGCCTATGTGCTTGGGAGTATCTTAGTTTATAAAGACCCATTGAACCTACTTGAGTAATGATCAGGGTGGTCAATAAATGTATGTGGATTCATGATGCCTCAGCAGTCTTTCCAGGAGTGATCATTGTATTAACAACATGCTAGAGCAGTGGTTCTCAACCTTTTTAATGCCTCGTCCCTTTAATATAGTTCCTCATGTTGTGGTGACCTCCAACCATAAAATTATTTTCATTGCTACTTCATAACTGTAATTTTGCTACTATTAATGAATCATAATATAAATATCTGTTTTCTAATGGTCTTAGGCTCTACAGCAGGTTGAGAACCACTAGCAGGGTTGCCATCAGAAATACAGATATTTACATTACGATTCATAACAGTAGCAAAATTACAGTTATGAAGTAGCAACAAAAATAATTTTATGGTTGGGAGTCACCATAACATGAGGAACTGTATTACGGGGTCATGGCATTAAAAAGGTTGAGAACCATTGTCTAGATGAACAGGATGTGTGAGTGCATAGGATGAAGATGATAGGTAGTTGATATGTTTTCATATTGTTCTCTGACAGTGATCAAAATTCCATTGATTTGAGTGACAAGACTCATATTACCCTTCAAGACTGCATTTATTTATCAGAGAAGCTATCAATCATTTGTGAACCCTCTGAAATGTTGGCTGTGAGGAGGTGCCTCAGCACCCCACCTCTGTCTAGCCCAGGGTGCAGAGATTTTACAAGAAACTTAAGGAGGCCCGTGATTCTCTGTACTGTGACTCTCTCACATCAAGGAGATTTAGTACTGGTAAAAAAGAAAACCCCTTCTAATTCAGATGGCTCTTCCCAGGCCACTCTGAAGTCCTGTGTCCTGAAATAAAGATGCTCAGCTAAAACTACTGCCTTCTGTATCCAATGTCCCTTGGGCTTCAATTTCTCTCACGTCCTGGGGAAACAGAATTCTGTCTTACATACCTCCCGGAACTGTACTATACTTTGAGTGAGTTCCAGATGTCTTAAAAGATGCCAGATGGCTCATGAGAGGCAGACCAGCTTTCAGGAAAATGTGTCCCATTTCCTTGGATATGAACCATGAATTTAAGCTTGCAGGGCCAGCTGTGGGGGGAGAAGTTCAAGGCCCACTCTGCCTGCCTGTACTCAGGGATCACCCAGTGTGCTAAGTGCCTTCACATACTTATCTTGTTTAACAACAGACAGGAGGCAGACATCTGGAACCCAGTGTTTCCAGATGAAAAACCTGAGAATCAAGAGGTTAAGCAAATTTACTTTGATTTTCAAGTCATTTATGTTCCACTCTAAGAGCATCGACTGAGAACGTTTGAGCATTACTGATGCTGTTATGTAGTTTCTAATAACAAAGAATTGATGCTTCTTAACTTATTCCTACTGATTTATTCCTGAGCATAAAAAAAGTGTGTGTAGGATGTGTGGAATCTCCTGTAGTATCCTATCTTTCTAGTAAAACATGCATGCAAGTATAACATACACACACACACACACACACACACAAGCTTTGCCTTTGCATGCTTCATTGACTTATAAATGAAAGCACAGAGCAAGCTACTTCTGTGACAGAATAAGATCCCACTTTTAGCATATTATGTCTTTGCTTCCTTAGCAAGCATCACTTGTTCTTTTAAATTCTCTGCTCTCAATTCTAACCCCTATTTACTTAGAATAGAGCCAAATATCAACAGTACAATGATTGAAATTTCTTTTGAGAGCCAAATTTTTTAAACTTAAACTATATTGGTAGATACATTGTTATTAACTTAATTATGGTACTCCTAAGATGGCCTTTGCTAAAAACTCAAGGGGCCAAAGAGCCGCATGTGGCTCGTGAGCCGCAGTTTGCTGACCACTGACTTAGATGAAAGGTTTTTTTTTAAAATCTTTCCAATGGGACTCACACCCCACCCCCTGCTGTAACTTTCAATTCCTTCTATTTCTCTACTCCTCCGGAATTCTAACTTTTGTGTCCTGAGCTCAATGGAACCTTCCAGATAGCTTCTGCCGATTCTAGCTCTTAATTTTCAGTTTGTCCTATACTTTGAATCCTGCCTCTGCCACTTGCTAACTGAGGTCTTTGGGTGACTCCTGAGGCTCAGTTTTTAAAATTTATTAAACAGGTTCTAACAACTACTTAGATTTTGTATTTTCTGTGTTAGCGATTTGGCACTTGGTGAGAACACTGGCAAGCTTGGTGGTTATGCCTTGGTGTTAAAGGAATTGTGGCATTCGTGGTAATTATTATTGTGCCTATATCCTAGGTAGCCTCATGACTCGAGTTTATGATTCTGGATTTTCTTCCATGAAACACATCTGCACTGTTAATTAATGCTTCCCAAAACAGCACACTCAGCTCTATCAGCAATAAGTCACACCAATCCCTACAATGTACTATCCCTAAGGAATGGATACCACATGCTAACCTCCCGGAAGCTGGTGAGGGTGTGAGGAATGGACATTTGGTCTGGGCAAACACTTGTTTTCCACTGTGAAATATTATTTGGGTATTGCTATATTATTCCATATTGTTGGCACAAAATATAGCTTAATATAAGTAATTCCTGTATCAAGGCTGCACATTTCCCAATTTCTTTTCTCTTTTGTTTCTTTCCTCTCTGGCACAGAAGACAAAACACTGTGCGATGTAATCCACAGGCAGGACACAGATCATAACTGGGCCTTCTTACTATAGACCCAAAGCTCCAGGGTAGACTTTTAGGGCTGATCAGAGCTGAAATCTAATTTTGTTACCTTGGGTGGGGGCAGGAAGCCGGACAACGCATGATCTTCTTTTCGAAAACTCCAACTGAGGCTCTCTAGGTTGAGCTTGCCATTGGCTGCACTGAGTGCCAGCTTTAGGATCTCCAGCAGGCTGCTAGCCACTTCTGATGGCAAGTCGGCGTGTTGAGGGGCAGCACTACTTGGAGGGACATGGGAAAGTCTGTGAAAAGGTGAACCCTTCAAGGAAGTCGCCGTGTGTTGCATATTGTGTCTCTCACCTGTGTTACACACCTTCTAAGCCCTGGGAACCTGGTCATGGGACTGCATGTGGCGACTTCACAGACTAACTCAAATCTGTTCCATTCTAGGGAGTTCAAGTCTCTTCTCCAGAAGGAACCCACCCATTCGACTAGAATATGGACCAAATTTGTAATCTTACCAGGTTGAGAGAAAAAAAAATTAGATGTGTCAATGGTAGTTTACTTTACACACTTCTTACTTTTTTTTGAGCCCAGATAAATTTCCTAATGGTACACGTCACAAGCAAAGCAAGGCAGATACCGGCAGATCCCTGTGACCAGGGAACCTGTAGAGGAGGAAATTTTGACCCAAGCAAACTTCCTGCATTATCCTTGACTCTGCTCTTTGTAGCTGGAAAACCCAGAAAAGTTTGAGAGTAATTATGTATTTACCAGATGGAATGCAAATGTATGTAATTATTCAGGCAGTTCAGCAAAACTGGCTTTTGATACTTTCCATAACAGGTGAAAATTACCAGAGTGACAAAGTGTCAAGAGTCATTTATTTTATGAAACTAGTTTGAGGTGTTTACATACTAGTATTTCACTTTCAAAAGTGTGTATCCTTCCAGGCCATATTTTATGGCCAAACTATTTTCTCAGCAGTGAAGCGTTTCCTATTTTCCATTGTCTCAGCTTCAGTGCCACTTTTCTAGAGGGACATTCTATGACACCCCCCAACCCCTACTCGTTTATTTACCTTGATGTGCTGGTAAAACTTTAACTACCAGCTTTTTAAGAGAAAGTCCTAATTTGGAGCATTGCTGATTTTCCTGGTGTGAATACTCCCACCACTGCTGGTTTCAAGCTACCAAGATAATGTCACTGAATGGGAATTGATGCACACAGTAGGCCCTCAGGATGCTCCAGCACCCCCTGCTGGATTAACTTTTTTTTTTTTTTAAATTAAATTTATTGGGCTGGAATTGGTTAATAGATTTGACCCACATCTTATGAAGCCATCTACTTAAGGGAAATCTTCTTGCTCCATAAGATGTGAGTAGAGTCTATTTTGTTCCTTACTATTTCTGGGAGATGTGGTACAAAACCTGCAATAAATTATTTTTAGATGTATTTAACTTTCCGAAAGGTCATACGGTATCTTCCTTTTGCTCTGGAACTCTTACTTGAGCCTTGACACCAAACTATACCTTTCTGAATTATTTAACAATAGCTAATATTTTCCAAAAGTTTGGTACAGAAAAGGAGGAAAAGTGGCTATTTATTTTATGTTGGTCACCTAACTCTGCACCCACTTGCCCAGCCCAGGAGTCTGCATGCCAGCTATTTGCATTTCCAGCTTCTTTTTGCTGCTCAGGGCACATGAGTTGGGCCTTGTCAATCAGAAGTATCTGTCTCAGATTTTAATCAGAGGTTTTTCTTCCTTTCTTCTTTTCTTTCAATGCCAGTTTCTGGGGGTGGGAATTCATGGGGCTCTGGCCCCTGTCTCTGTACACCGAGTCCTGAACTGGCAGGTGTTGTATGGAACCCATTTACTGCAGCTGGTGGGGTTTCTTAGGAAACCTGCTGCCGGAGTGGATTTCATCTGGTCCCATTAGTGATGCTGGCTGCTTTTAAAACATCACAGAGCTACCTCATGTAAAGCTCTACCTGCAGAACACAAAAGGGTGTTTTCCTGAGCAGCACATTTATAAACACAGAGCCTGGGTTCATTACAAGCCATTCATCCTTCGCCTCCACACACACACTACCTGGTTCATGTAAACAGCACCTTCTGGGATGAGTTCAAAATGATCTCTTCAGGCACCTTTTTTATGGGGTAGAAATCCAGATGCCCCTGCACATGAAGTGATGCAAGCTCTTTGGATAATGGGAAGTGCCAATTACATCCAACAAGTATTTACTGAGCATCTCCTATGTACTAGGAACTATGCTAGACCTGTGCTAGACACTGAGTGGTCCAGGACAGACGCTATTCCTAACCTCAAATGCCAAATAATATGAAGAGTGACGTCTATGGCACCACACTGCAGAGACATAACCGTCTAGAGCTCAGGAGAGGCTTCCTGTCTAGGACTCATAAGACCCACCATATCTGTCAGTGCGTGGCCATGTTTTCCTGTGCACAGCATATCACCTCTCACAATCTGTATTGTATGAAGCGTAGTTGCTGAGTATTAAAAAAATATATAGGGCTTTATGGGTCTCCATAGGACAGTTACTCCCAGAGTGATATTTGTTTGGACTATGAGCCCTTGAAGAAGTGACTGAGCCTTGCCCACCTCTGAGTTCATTGTGCCCAGAAAAGTGTGCCTGGCACACAGCTGGTATTCAATGACTGTTGGATGAAGTATCAGAGTCAACAGAGAATACATAGAAGGGAATTAAATCTAACCCTTGGCCCAGGGACATTTGTATAGAAAACCATACCTTTTTCTTAAAGAGGTAAGTTCCTATCCCATGGCTCTTAATCGCTATGTCACATTATTTGTAACTGGAAAGAGTATCTTCTGGAAGGACAGTAAAAAAGTAGTAACAAGCCCTTCTATAGCACTTCCTGTATACCAGGACTGACTTTAAGAACTTTGCATGAATTAACTGGGTCACTGTTATACATTATTCCCATTTTACAGTTGGAGAGTGGGGGCACAGGGAGGGTAAGTGACTAGCTCAAGGCTCCACCTAGTGACAGAGACAGGGATTGAGCCCAGGCTTCTGGCAATGGGGCTATGCTCCTAGCCATAGCCCTCTGCCAGTTTTCTCAGAGAATGTGGAGACTGTCATGCTTTACTGTGTCTCATCTCTAATAATATTCCTCATTTCCTGTGTTTGCTTTCAATTATTTCTTTCCCTTGAGATTATGGGAAGGGATTATTGATTCTGTACCTCAAACTTTTCTGTGCTAGTACCTGCCTTCAGAAGTTCACTGACTGAACATATTTCCAGAACCTACTCTAGATGAGTACTGCACCAGGACACAATACTTTCTTTCATTTAATTAATTTATTTACTTAAAGCCTCACCCAAGGATATGTTTTATTAATTTTTAGAGAGAAAAGAAGGGTGGAGCAAACGAGGAGAGAGAAACATTGATCATTTGCCTCTGGTACATGTCTTGACAGGAATCAATCCTGCAACCTAGGTATGTGCTCTGACTGGAAATCAAACCCACAGCCTTTTGGTTTATGGGATGATGCACCAACCAATTAAGCCACCCGGCCAGAGCCACAATCATTATTTTATTTCAGAATGAGTTTTTTTCATCTTTACACCAAAACCTCATAAAAAAAAGACATACCCTGCTGTTAAGAAACATATACAATTGTTGCAAATAATTTCCTATGCCCACCTATTTACAACACAGCGAGAGAAAACTGTAGGCACAAGCTGAGTGTTGGTGAACAGCTATATTTCTGCACTGCTCACCTAATAGGGAATTGCCTCCAACAGCCCAGCCAGTTCTGAAAGTCTAGGAATAACATGCCCACAGAAAGGGAGGAAGTACCTTTCACTGTGATGGGTACCACCCTGAGCTTCCCTCAGGTTGCTGTCCACGGCACTTCTGCTTTGCTGTGGATCATCTGAGGCTGCCACTATCAGA
The DNA here is from genome assembly GCF_014108245.1 of Pipistrellus kuhlii. NCBI lineage: Eukaryota > Metazoa > Chordata > Mammalia > Chiroptera > Vespertilionidae > Pipistrellus > Pipistrellus kuhlii. The sequence continues at coordinate 156,014,167 of NW_023425515.1, read as the reverse complement.
AAACAGAGTAGCTTCTCATAATCCACCTGAAAATTAAATATGAAGCAGAAAATCCTCATTTAATTTACAATACATGTAGGGAAAAGAGGCCTGCTGAAATGAAATGTGTTTAAAATATTATACCATGAAGATTTTTTAAAGCAGCTTTAAAATATAATAATTATTAGTGTTTTTTAACCAAATATTACTATTCTCCCTCCTGGACAAATGGTAAAATTGCACTTCCTGGGTAGGACCATATGACCAGTTCTGGCCAATGAATTATAAGCAGAAGGGACATGTGCTACTTCTGGGTTGAGGATTAAACTGTTGACATGAGGCCTTCAGAGCTCTTTTCCCATCTGCCGTGTGTCCCAAACATTCCAGAGTGTCTGCTTCATCAGCTTGGGTTTTGGAGCTAAGATAATGACAGTGCCAAGAAGAGCCTGTGGCAAACTCATTACAGAAATGTAATGTAAATTAAAAATAAGCTTTTGCTGTTTTAAGCAACTGAGATTTGGGACTATTTGTTACTATGCTATAACATAGCCTTTAGTCTCTCTCTCTTTTATATATGTACTAGAGGCCCAATGCACAAAGATTTGTGCAAGAATAAGCCTTCCTTCCCCTGGCTGCCAGCACTGCCTTCACTCCAGTTAAAGCCACCTTCCACCTCTCACCTTGTCTCGTCAATATGTATATTCCCTACTTCTTGGCTGTGGGCACTGCCATCTTTATTGTGGAGTTATGGTCAATCTGCATATTCTGTCTTTATTTGATAGGATTATATACAATATGTACTTATATTTAGATATACTCAGCAGATATATTCAGATTATTTGGGAATAAGATCTTAGTTACTAAGGTAAGTAAAAATATTATTCGTGCACTGGTGTGGTCCCTCGACCTGGCCTATGAGGATCAGGTTGAAACAGGCTCTCTGACATGCCCCAAGGGGTCCCACATTGCAAGACCCCACCTGCAGGCCCAGCCTCAGGACGTGGACACCCACTGGCTCCCACCTCCCTCTTCTCTGGGTCTAGGGTACAGGTGACCAGATTCAGGGCTGATAGTACCTCAGAAGCAACCTAACCCATGGCCAATTCCACAATGAATTGGGCTTCCTCCTCTATTGGTTGGGGAATCTGCCCCCTGGTAGTCATTGTACATCATAGCTACTGGACAAATGTTGGACAGTCGCTGAGGCTTTTTTATATATAGATTTTTATTTTAATTATTATTATTTTTTTACATAGAAAAGGACTGGAGGAATGTTGTAGATTTTCATTGCTGGGCTAGATGGCATCCTAAGGATCATGGTAGACAGACAACTCTAGAACAGTGGAGGGAGTAGCATGGGAGAAGGAAGCTAGACAGGGACCTGGATATAAACTAGATTTCAGACTAGACAATTTGATTGAATTAAAGATTCAAGGAGGTTATATTAATAAGTTGCCATTGAACTATAAATATTTCTCATACATATAAAACTAATTTTATTTTTTCAGTTTAAAGATGGGCAGGAGCGAGAACTTACATTCATTTGTGTACCTACTAACTGCTAAGCATGAAATCAGGTTGGTTTTGGCCTGGTTTTTTATCATCACATGCTTACTAATGATTTTCCCATTGTTATTACATCTTCCTCTTTTAGGGCACTTTCCTCTAACTCCCTGAATGGTTACACTTGGATCTTGTTTTGTATTCATTTTCAATGTGAACTTGGAAAGTACAAGCAGAGAAAGAACCCTGCCCTTGTGTTGGGGAACATTTATCTCTGCACTGGGTCTGCCATTAATTCTCTAGGTGCCCTGTGCAAGTTCCTTAACCCTTCTGGGTCTCAGTTTCCTAATCAGCAAATTGTGGTGGTGATTTATATTTAAAAAATTACCACCCCCACACCCCGCAGTCTCTAATGCTTTAGGAACTATCACACTTTTTAAGTCAAGTTCTCCACTTTTACCAACTGCTCAGCTTGTAAATGGATTTAAGTGCACTTGTTATCTTGACTATGTTAGGACTAGATAATGAAAGTTGGGAAGGAAAAGCTCATTAAAGAGAAATTAAGCAGGACTAAGAGACCTAACTTGCCTGGTTGGTGAGGCTCAGTGGTTGAGTGTTGACCTATGAATCAGAAGGACACAGTTCAATTCCTGGTCAGGGCACAGGCCCAGGTTGTGGGCTCTATCCCCAGTGTGAGATATACTGAAGGAAGCCAATCAATAATTCTCTCTCATCATTGATGTTTATCTCTCTCCCTCTCTAACATATATATATATATATATATATATATATATATATATGTTAGAGAGAGAGAGAGAGAGAGAGAGAGAGAGAGAGAGAGAGAGAGAGAGAGAGACTTAAATCTATTTTCTATTCTGGTGTATTCTAGAAATTTATATATATAAGTATAAATAAGTATTGCATCTGCATCTTAGGAGTCAATAGTAAAGGTTATTTTTCAAAAAAGAAACTAGATTTTTAATTCTATTACTCTGGTGGGTTCAAGTAAAATAAAGGAAAGGAATGCACACTGGAAATTTCGAGATGGCCATACCATTTTAGGAGAGCCACTCCTGGCAAACCTCTGGCAGAGGATCTTGACTGTTGGTAACTGCAGAGGGACTTCATGCCTCAGGAAGAGGTGGCTCAGCTGAGACTGAAGAAGAAATCCAGAAGCGATGGGATCCAGGATTTTCAGCTCTTTTTGAAGCTTGTCTAATAAACCAGAACTCAAAGAGCGAGTTTCGAGTTCTCTTCTGACTAGGGTGAGAAGAAAAGTATCTTCTTTTGTCATTTCACTTAGCCTCTGGCCAATATCCTGCTAAAAAAAAAAAATAATCACCACCAAAAATTAACAGGGCTCTGAAATAAGATGGCTCATGTAAGGAGGCCAAAGTCTAGTAGGGCTGGTATCAGAGCATCTACTTTTAGGCCTAGCTTAGTATAGGACAAGTTAGTAATAACCTGAGGGTAAGTGTTCAACCTGGGTATATTTATTAGTTTACAATGCCTCATAATCTTTTTCAGAATAAAAGAAGCAAATAACTTCAGAGTGCATACATACTTAAGGTATATCATCTTTGTTTTACAAAATAACCTTTTAATTATCTGATAATTTAGAATGACATCTTAGAAACCCATTGGATTTGGGAGATGAAAGGTGGAAGGAAGGTGAGAAGTTCAGTTGGGACATTTGAGGTCTTCCTGTGAACTCCCCAGGAAAGCTTCCTGAAAAGCCAATTAGATAATACCCCTTCATCCACAATAGAAAACAACTCACCAACTCTCAGTATACCCACCTCTGGCTGGTCAGAGCGTACCCTTTCCATCTGCTCTGAAGACCAGTCTCTAAGTTTTCTCCTGGGGAGGCCATGGATATAGGACAGGGACTGGTCTCCAGTCGGTACAGAACTGCAGTGAACATTTGCCTGGTTGGGAGTTTTAAATAAACAAAGACAAATAAATGGTATTAAGTTTCAGAAGGGGAGCAGGGAAGAGAAAGAGGAAAGAAGAGAGAATATGACTGAGCCAACCAATTCCTTCTAACATATTCCCAGTTTCAATCGACTTAACCCATGGAGTCTTTGTCTCATTGAGTCCCCAAAGACATTAATTTCAGCCTCAACATTAATTTCAGCATTATTTAATTAATAAGTGTTGGACAAATATATTATTAGATGCATTTCATTTGTGTAAGAAAGAAGGTGTCTGCGCTAAGTAAAATTAAGTGGAACATAAGGTATTTATAGGCAAATTAGGGTTCTTATTAGAGAAGGGGTATCCTTAGGCTCTTGTAATTAGAAGATTCAGAAAGGGTAACAAAGACAATTGTGAGCATTGTCAGGAATGGACTAGAAGAGATTAAAAGCCCAGACTATTACATCCCAAGAACAATGTTTTTAAAGTTTGCAATAGAATAAATGATGGAACGAGGGCTAATGATAACATCCCATTCCCTCTTGCCATGGAGTATGTGTATTAATCATGCTTTCCTCCTGTGTTTTATAAGAGTTTGATATTTTAGAGGGCCTGGCTGGTAGAGACTGTCCCTCACAGTCCTAAATAATTCCTAGAGATAGTGAACAGCTTCCTGCTACCACGCTATTCATATGAAAACCAGCCAGATCTTGGTTCATATCCCCATCCACCTCCTTTATCTAACCCTCACACACAGAGCTGATATTTCCCCTGCCTGGAATCAACCAAGGTCTAGATACCAGATAATTGGAGACCTATACCCAAAGTCCCCTGGGTTATTTAAATTATCCAGTTCTACTCTGTTAATCCTGCCTTGCCTTTCTCAAGGAAATCCCAATAAAGGCCATGGCCTGTGCTTTCTCTTCACTTCTCCTACCTCCTGACTGACCTTGTTTCTTTGTTGTTTTCCTATGTGGCCTTGAGTGGTGTGGTATGCCCCTTTTCCTGGAAAACATAATAAACTCTTCTTTCAAAGGCAGTTGTCTTTATATCTGTCACTTTGCCATATCTGATGAAAATAAACTCCCAGGTACAAATCAGGGTGCATGGTTATTATTAATATCAGGCAATTGGAAGGAGACATTATCAGAAGCATTCACTGAAAACTGAATAGCCATACTCAGTTGGTTGTCATGTTGAATAATGACCTATTAGTATAGATAGCAACCTATGATTCTTGATGCTTTATCGTCGTAAAGCAGCCTATATAATAAAAGGCTAATATGGTAGAACTACCATCTCTATGATGCACACTGACCACCAGGGGGCAAATGGTCAACCCAGGAGCTTCCCCCTTGTGGTCAGTGCACTCCCAGAGTGGGAGCATCACTCAGTCAGAAGCCCTGAGAAGGGCTCATGTCTGGGGAGCGCAGCACAGCAGTGGGAGCCTCTCCCACCTCCACAGCGATGCTAAGGATATCCAGCTTCTGGCTTAGTCCCACCCCTCCTTCCCTCAGGGGGACTGGGCCTAAGCCAGCAGTTGGACATCCCCCAAGGACTCCTAGACTGAGAGGGTGCAGGCCAGGCTGAGGGACTCCCAAGTACACGAATCTTTTGCACAGAGCCTCTAGTTTTAAAGAGAAATTAAGAGGCTCTCTAGAGTGGGTGGAGTGAGCAGAAGTAGCAGAGAGTTCTAGAATAGCCATAAAAGTAAAACATTTATTGGCCACATACTCTGTACAGGCATCATGTAGGTGTTTTGCTTAATTTGTTCAATTTAATCCCTACAATAATCCTATAAGGTAGATCCTATATATAGCACCCATTTATACTTGGAAAGCTGAGGCTTGCAGAAATAAAGTAACTTTATTCCTTCATTAAAGAAATATTTATGGCTTGCCTAGTCTGGGCTACGAACTCTTATAGGCCCTACAGTAAACAAAGTAGACCTGGTCCTTTTCAAACAGAGCTGACAGAGTGTGAGAGACACAGAAAGCAAAACATGGCATGAGGGCCACTATCAGAACAGTCCATGAGCCACCTAACCTGGACCTGGTGGTCCAAGTCTGGAAACAATGATATTTAAGTCCAGGCTTGGAAGCTGAGTAAAATATGGATTTGAGCAGTCTGAACCATGAGGGAGGAGGAGAAGAGAAGGAATAGTATGGGAAAAGGAAAGGAAACATTGAAAATCTTATTTGTTCACACAGAGAGATGGGTGCTTTCAGAGCATTGTTGAAGTCAGAATTGTCCAAAGTTTATTCTCTAGCAAATTGTGCAGATAAGATATGAACCCTGATTTATAGACTAGAATGAGAAAGGTTCCACATTCAGTACATAGAGTAGTTTCATTCTATAAGATATTTGGTTAGGTATTTTAGACATATTGTTCAAACAGTAGGTGTCTTTGAAAATTACTTGCAATATAAAATACTTCTATTTACAAGCACATTTTTTTTTCTGTCTCTGAGAATTTGATATACTTCTATATTACAGTGTTCTGAAGAAGTACTTATTAACACTTCATTATGCTAATGAGGTCAAGGTGTTCTTTAGCTCCTTTTGCTCTCATTTAAATACCAAACTTTATTGAGAATCTTTATTTTCACCACCATAGAGTCAGATGAACAAGGCAGGTATAATTTTTGCCCTCAAAGTTTTTTGACCTAGACATCACTGACTAAATTTTATGCCCTCCTCTATGAAAGGGGAAAATACGTTTTTCTTACAGGAGTGGTATGAAGAATGTGTTATAATGCATTTAAAATATTTTGTAAATTCTAAAACTACATTATGTTTTTATTTGTTATTTTCTATATCTCCCTCCAATAAACTGTAAACTCTGTGTGGGCCAAGACTATGTCTTGATGATTCCTAGCATTAAGAACAGCACCAAATTGGAAGAACAGAGAAATAGTGTCAGAATGTTGATGACCTCTTATTCACACCAAGTGCACACAGGGTTTCAGATTTGTTCCTTTACTAATGTAAATCATCCTGGTTATAGTTTTTTAAAAGCAAAGAATGTCCCCAAAGTGTCAATGAAAATAAAAGGGGAAATTTTCATCAAGAATCACCATGTTGCCCAGCTAGTGTGGCTCAGTGGTTGAGTATTGACTTATGAACAAGGAGGTCATGGTTCAATTCCTGGTCAGGGCACATGCCAGGATGTGGCTTGAACCCCAGTAGGTGAAGTGCAAGAGGTAGCTGATGATTGATTCTTTCATATGTCTCTCTCTCTCTCTCTCTCTCTCTCTCTCTCTCTCTCTCTCTCTCTCTCTCCTTTCCTCCCTCTCTGAAATCATTGAATATATATATAAAATATATATATTTAAAATCACTATGTTTCTGACTTTAGGAATTGACAGACTACCTATACAATCTCTGATGCTATAGGTTTCTCTAATTTGGTCCAATTTGAATCACAAAATACTGCATGGAGATGATGCCATGGCCAAAATAACTCCTGAGCAAGGCTGGTTTTATGATGTTTCCATCAAAGAATTTGTAGAAATGAAGCACAGAAATTTAACACAAAGTTAGTAACTTTTTTGGGGGGTGTTGGAACTTGCAAGAGTTAGAAATGTAAACAACTTTTCTTAAAAGATTAGTTATAAATAAAACTATTTAAAAAATAGTTATATTGTAGATGTCATGTCAATTTGCAGAGACATCAAATGCATATTTTAGAAATCCTATTGCTTTTACAATAATATTATTCCATGGTATGCATATACAGTTTGTTTATCCATTCATTTGTTGGTGAATAGTTGGGTTTCTTTCCCCATTCTAGTTACTATGACTAATGCTACTATGGACATGGATGTACAAATACTTCCTTGAAACCTTTCATTCAATTCTTTTGACTCTATATCCAGAAGTGGTATGATATAGTTCTATTTTTAGTATTTGAGAAACCACTATACTGTTCTCTATAATACCTATAACCATTTTGCATCCCTACCAACAGATTTTATTCATACCTTCACTAACTTTCCTTATTTCTAGTTTTTTTTCTTTTTGAAGGTAACTATTTTAATAGGCATAAGATGGTATCTCATTGTAATTTTAATTTACATTTTCCTAATGAATAATTGTGTTCAATATATTTTTATGAGCAATTGGCCATTTATTTAACTTCTTTGGAGAAATGTCTATTTAAGTCCTTTGCTCATTTTAAAACTCTGTTTTCTTGTTGAGCTTTAGGAGTTCTCCATATATTCTAGATATTAATCTCTTATTGAATAGATGATTTCCTTCCATTCTGTGGTCTGACTTTTTATACTGTTGGTAATGTGTTTTGATGTACATTTAAAAATTTTTATAAACTCCAATTTGTCAATTTTGTGTTTTGGTTCCTATGCCTTTGTAGTCATATCTAAGAAATCTTTGATAGACCCAATGTAAAGATTTTTTGCCTTGCTCAGCTAACATGGCTCAGTGGTTTAACCAGGAGGTCATGGTTTGATTCCTGGTCAGGGCACATTCCTGGATTATGGGCTCAATCCCCAGTGTGGGACATGCAGGAGGCAGCCGATCAATAATTTTCCTTCATCATTGATGTTTCTCTCTTTCTTCCTTCCTCTCTTTCTTCCTTCCTCTCTTTCTCTCTCTCTCTCTCTCTCTCTCTCTCTCTCTCTCTCTCTCTCTCTCTCTCTCTCTCTCTCTCTCTCTCTCTCTTTCTTTCTTTCTTTCCCTTTCCTTCTCTCTCTCCCTTCCTCTCTGAAATCAACAGAACAGTAGAAATATATTTTTTAAAAAGAGATTTTGCCTTATTTTTCTTCAGAAAGTTTTATAGTTTAAAATCTTAGATTTAAGTCATGGATCCATTTTGAGTTGATTTTTGTTCATGATGTTAGGTAAGAGTCTAACTACATATTTTTACATGTGGCTGTTCAGTTTTACCAGTACCATTTGCTGAAAAGACCATCTTTTCCTCTTTGAACAATTTTGGTATTCTAGTGAAAAATTATTTGGCCATTTATGTGAAGTTTTAATTTTGGACTCTCTATTCTGTTTCATTGGTCTATATATCTATCTTTATGCCAATGCCGTACTGTTTTGGTTATTGTACTTTTATAGTTAGTTTTGAAATAATGAAGTGTAAGTTCTCCAGCTTTGTTGTTCTTTTTCAGGATGGTTTAGAATCTTCAGAGACACTTGAGGTTCTATCTGAATTTTAGGGTGACTTTTGATATTTCTGCAAACAGGTTATTGGGAATTTTGATATAGATTAATTATGTTAACTTTTTCTGTATAAGATACATGCCTATCCATTGTTCAAATCTACTCTTGTGTCTTTTAAGAATGTTTTATTTTTTTCAAAAAGGTTTAGACATTTTTTGTTAATCTTATGTCTAAGCATTTGATTTATTTAGTTAATTTAATTGTTTAGTTATTTGTTATTGTAAATGGTGTCTTGAATTTTATCTTTTAACTTGCTTTTTTCTATATATATTAAGTCTATTGATTTGTATATATTGATGTTATAACTCTGTTTTGCAAATTCTCTTACTGTTTTAGTTGTTTATTCACTAGTTGTTTTGAGAGTTTATGTGTATAATCTTATAATCTAAAACCAATTTTTCCTATTCTTTTCTAATTATGCTTTTAGTTGCTTTATATTGTTTAATTATATTGGTGAATACCTCCAACATAATATTAAGAACCAGTGGGGGAAAAATACATACATTTACTTCTTCCAGGCTCTGATGTGAAAGCCTCTAGCATTTCTTACATAGAGAAAGAATTTTGGAAATAACAATGAACAAGATAAAATCTTATTCTCAGGGGACTTATAGACTCATTGAAGGAGAGAGATAAAGAAACAACTTATTTTAATAGTATGATGACATCTGCTATAGGGTTATGCACTGATTGAGACCAATAAGAAAAACACAGAGCAGACCTGAATCAAATTTTCAATCTGGAGCCAAGCCTGGGAATGTCCAAGTGAAATAAATTAATGCTGTGTTAGCTTATATCTGCTGATGTAAGCATAACTTACTATAAACTACTGAGTGAGTGTTGGAGTAATTTCTTACACAGAAGTATTATCATAGCTGACCAATACAGAGAGGGAAAGGGAAAGCCAATTTGATGATAATTAAAGTCTGAGGTACAATAGTGGTCTGACTAGGATGATGTCAGAGGAAATATAAAGAAGAGGGCAATTTTTGAGAGATATAAAGGAAGTAGAATTTAAAGGGCTCAGTGATTAGTTGGATATCAGAGTTATGGAGAGAGGATCGTAAAGCATGCCCAGGTTTCTTGCTTGTGCAACTTGGAGAACTGGGAGACCATTTTGCGTGACAGACCACAAGATGAAGAGTGGGATGAGAGATTTTGCTTTGAACATATTGAATCTGAGCCACCAATGCATAACCAAGTGGAACTATCCTTCATATCTGTCTATTCATTTCTTAAAGGAAATAACATTCTGTGCCTCTATCTCCCTCACAGGGCTATTGTTTTTGTTGTTGTTGTTGTTTTCTCACAGTGCTATTGAGCAGAATAAGCAATATAAAACACACAAAAAGGGTTTAAAAGAAACACCACCAATCAGCCGTGAAAATTATCAAAATGAAAGCACTAACACTTTCGTTTTCATGCTGCCAGATATAAAAAGCACACTCTTAATTTTATTTTTGAAACTGTGCTACTGAGTTTGTTGCTAGTCACACATTCTTTTTTATTTTCTGAGAGAAGGCAGAACTGATTTTTCTGAGAAATAACGTAAACAACATATATATTTTCAAAAACACATAAGGAGAAGAATTTGGAGACAAAAAGATCCTAAGGTTGGTGGTGAGAAGAGGCAGGCTCTTCACTTGTGAGACTTTGAACTAAACATGAAGCTCTCTGGGCCTCTCCTTCTTCATTTGTGAAATGAAGGTTTGTACTGGTTGATTTCTAAGATATCTAACTGTTCTCACACACACATGAAATAGTGGATTTACTTAACATTTTCTGCTTTACTTACTTCCTATTAATGATATGATACCCATCAAGCAGCATCTTTACTTTAGAAAAGTTTCTCACTTGCCCCATCCTCACCCATGTTAGCTTAAGTCTTTATCAGTAAATCCTCTTTTGAAGCAAATTCAGTCCAGATTGTCTGTTAGATACCACGCAGGAAAGCTTATTTTCATTGATGTGTGAGGGATGAGGATCTAGAATGAGTTCTGATTGGTTTGTTTTTTTCACTGAGGCATGATTCCATTTACCACTTATCAAGGTGGTAATGAGGGTCTCTGTACCAAGCAACTGTGGCAGCCATCTGGCAGGCCAGCTCCACACACTTGGCAGACAGAACCAATTAGGCCCACACCTCCCACGAGGCCTTGCTGTGTTTGGTGGTTGAGTGTTAGCCCTACTGAGCCTCCCCTGAGAAACCTCATTGAGTTTTTTTGTGTGGGGTAGAGACACATCATCTCCCTCTGTCGCTCCAGTGCTAGCAAAGAGTCAGGTTATGGAGGCTCATGAACAGCTTACCCAGCGAACATGCTGCCCATTATAATGACTAACACAGAGTCTGTTCTAGGAATGGGCAGCTCAGTGTGCCAGGGGGCATATTAAGAAGTTTCTATTTGTAAGAGAAAATCTAGAAATTACTTACATACCAAAAATAAGGAATTAGTTAAACGAGCCATGATATATTCCTATAAACTTTATAGTATAAAGGAATAAATACAGTTTGATGATTAAGGACCTAGAACCTGGGCTTCAGCTGGGCTCTTTCTCTTCTCAGTCTTATGATCTGGACAAGGCTCTTCAACTCTTGTTTCTCAGTTCCTTCACACGTGAAGGTAATAAGTGTTCCTACCTCACTGGGTGCTTGAGAGTAGTTAAGTTAATCTATGTAAAGAGCTTACAATATAGCTCCTGGCACAGAGTAAATGTTATTTAAGTGTCCTGAGTATGACTCATAGAGCCATTAAAGAGGATGCTTAAGGTAAATTTTGTGAAGTTGGGACAGAATTCTTACTATGCAGTGAGTCAAGCGGGATAACAGAGTATATGCATCATGCTTCTTATTTTATATCTATGCATGGAGGACAGAAGAGAAAGCTATATACTGCTGTTTTTTTCTTTTCAATCGAGTTTTGTCTTCTTCTCAATTGTATTCTCCTTGCATTTTCTAAAATTTCTACATGAGTATATAATATTTTATAATTAGGAAGATCAATATTAAGAAGGTAAAAGAAAATCTGGGTAAACATCTTATCTGGATGTTTATAACTTTAATATTTCTGCATCTCAGTTTTATCATTTATATACCATAGTGGCAGAAATAACCTCACAGGTTAATTCCAAGGAGCAAATAATAAAATTTACCTGAAAATGACCAGGAAATAATGAAGTGTTTTATAACTATAATATTCTTACCAAAGTCATCCTTGGGGAGCAACAAAAACAAATATATTAATGCCAGAGTCAAAATTAGGTGAAATATCAGAGGTCTTTAGACATTTATAATAGATTAGTTTACCTCTGCAGATGTATTATGTTCTGCTCCAACCAAGTCCTAAATTCAAGGACTCATTTTGAGAAAGCCAAAAGAACACATAAGTTGGGAAACAGGAAGCCAGAGTTCCAGCACAGGCTGTGCCACTGACATTTTGGGCAAGTCAATTTATTTCTGGACCCCACTGTTCAAGTAGATCTTTCAGAGTATGATCTGAGGTCCCATTGTTGGGCTGTTAACTACTCCAAATTGCATTTTTTTCAGAGTTCTTATGAACAAAAGTCACAAATTCATAGGCTTTTATTTTCTCATATAACTGAAAACTAGCTTGTATCTGAGAGATTTAGTAGGAGCTATTAAAATTAGAAACTAAAAATAGTTTAATATATTAGAGTGTACTGCAGATTTCAGTATTCTACTAAAATATCTGGCTATCACTTACTGCTTGGCAGTACTGCAAAACTCCTACTCTACATATCTGTTTAATTGCTGTTTCAACAATTTTTGGAAATGGCACTTTTGTTATCAATGAATTGTTAGTTTTATCTTGATTTGGATCCAGTTTGCAATTGCTGCTATTCTTGTTTTTTAATTACAAAATACTAATCATTTAGATTCCTCATTATCATGTTAGTTTGTTGTAGATGATTTGGCTGATTCTGAACAAGAGTGCAGTGATATAGATTTCTATCCAGACAGTTTTGAGCTGATAATTTTTTTATTTCTATATATGGTTGCACTGGATTTTGAAAGTAAGTGATCTTTCCCTGGAATGTTAAAGAAGACAGACCACCCTACCTCCAACCTACCCCAGATTTACATATATAGTGATAATTATCACTATACTAAAAGCCAGGTGCATGAGAAAATTCATGTACTTGGGGGGTAAGAGGAGTGTCCCTTAGCTCAACCTGCATCCTCATACAGTCTGGGACACTTTGAGGGATGTCCACCTACCAGTTTAGGCCTGCTCCCTGGGGATTGGGCCTAAGATAGCAGCCAGGTATCCCTCTGACAGCCCAGAGCCCTTGGGAGATGTCCGACTAATGGCTTAGGCCCGCGTCCCCTCAGAGCCGTTAGTCGGACATTCTTAGCACTGCCACAGAGGCAGGAGAGGCTCCCACCACCACTGCTGTTCTGGCCAGCCATGAGCAGGCTTCTGGCTAAGCAGAGCTCCCCATGTGGAAGCTCACTGACCACCAGGGGGTAGCTCCTGCATTGAGAGTCTGCCCCCTGGTGGTGAGTGCATGCCATGGCAACAAGTTCCTAGTGGTTCCAATAAGGTCAATTTGCATATTACCCTTTTATTATTCAAGGATGTCCATCATTGAATGAGTTATAGCCAGAGTAGGTTGACCAACTCAATTTGTGGTCAACAGAGATGCAATAATCTAAAATTCATTTTCAGATTTAAAAAATTCATTCTAAGTCTATCTTATGCAAAATACATCAATTACCATTTGTGTGAATATATGCCTCTATTCTAACTGAATTTTCCTAGCCCATTACCAGGAATAGCTCAGGTATTTGTCACTCACTTTGCCATCCAGAAGTCTGCGACCAAGTGCTCCCATTAGGAGTTTCTGATTGTCCTTGGGGGGCTTGTTCTCTTGCATTTCTTCTGGGCCATGACTGATTTGATGATCAGTGAGATTATTAGGAGCTGGGGGGTCTCTGTTCATCTGCCTTGCATTATCAGTCACAGATTTCTGGAACACTCTTTGAGTGTTTGCCTTCAAGTTCTCCTTCTCCTTGCTGTGAAGAAAGGTTTTGCACTTTGTTACTCACAGGGTGGATTTGCATGTGTGAGGCTGGCATGAGAAAACAGAAGGTGTTTGTTAGAACAGTAGTGTCCCACCTTTGGGGAACATGGAAGTAAATGTTGGTTATTTGTCTAGGGATCATTTACCATGGAGAGCCATGCAACTATTTCCTTAGGCTTTGTTTCCCCTCCCCTCTTCCTCATACTCATAAAGATCATCTGTCCACGTGCTCCAAAGATCTTATTGTAAGTAATGACAGTGTCAAAATGAACCCTATAGATCACATATGTCAAACACAAGGCCCGCGGGCCAAATCCGTCCCGCCAGGCCTTGCAATGTGGCCCGCACCACGCTGTCATCACTGCACTCCGCTGCGTTTCCATCACAATGACAGTTTATGACTGTTCAGTAAACCATTCGGCCCGCGATTTAGGCTGGATTTTAGATTTTGGCCCCTTCTCTGATTGAGTTCGACACCCCTGCTAGATAATCACATATCTTGCTTACAAGCCTGAAAGGTATTTTTGCTGTTTGTAACTAGATAAAGAAGGAAGTCTAGGCAGTTCATCAGCTCCAGGTCTGCTCTGTGTCTTCCCTCAACTCTCATCTTGAAGCTTCTTTTCCTTTCATTAGTCCTCCATTTAAATTTAATGTTACATAGGCAGGGATGGGGAACTTCTGGCCCGAGGGCTGTATAAGGCCCACAAAGATGTTTGGTCTGGCCCTGCCAGGACATTAGGGGTGAGTTAATTAAATGTTTGACCAAATATAATAGGCTAATATTTAAGTTGATAATTTTGTATGGTCTTCAAGTGATGTTATAAATATCCAAATTGCCCTTGGCAGAAAAATGTTCTCCACCCCTGAATAGAGAAAAGCAAAGCAAAATAAAAACCCAATAGGAATGATTCATGAAAATGCAAATAATAAAATTTTAAAAGTATTCAACCTTGTTTCATTATTAAAGACTTACAAGTCAAAACAATTGCAAGGTACCATTTTAAATATAGAAAACTTAAAAAAAAAAAAAAAAGTGAATGGCAACACCAAAACATCTAAGTAATTGAGTGGGTAATCTGACAAGATGTATTAAAGAGCCAGAAAATTGAAACTCTTTAGCTTATTAAATCAAAATTTTATAATTGTGAATTATGAAAAAAAAGTAGAGTAGAAAAATTAAAAACTCTAAATATTTAGTTATAAGTGGATATGTTGAATATTTAATTCTATGTCTATACGATAAAATGTATAGAGCTATTAAAATAATTAGGATTAATTTCAATGACACAAAAAAGTCCAGTTTACAAATAAGTAGAAAATATAATTATCTCAACTATGTACAAAGTATGTCTGTAATATATGTGTTTATGTGTGAGAACATAGTATATCTAGAAGGATAAAGGCCAAAGTAAACAGTAAGTATCTCTGGGTAGTAAAACTCAGAAGATTCCATTGCACCTTATTACATTATACAAATATTATATTACATTACATCTCATAAAAATATTCTTAATTTTCTACATGAGAAAATATTATTTTATAATTGGGAAAATAAATTTAAAAATAGGTATGTCTAGAAGGGATTCTATAAATTCAAGATGTTATTATTAACATAGTAGAAAGGATCTATTTAAAAGCATGTTATACTCTCTGAGCACAAAACAGTCACCCCAGTATTTGTTTATTTAGTAAAACCAATCCATAGGCAATAATTTAGATTTTTTTTTTATAGTAATCTTCTTGGTTGTGGCAGCATGGGAAGGAAAGAAGGCCTAGGAAAGAACTCTGAGAAACTCCTACATTTATAGAGGGAAGAGGAGCCCTAAACAGCAATTTAGAATAAATTTTCAGTAAGGTAGAGGTGGACCAAAAGTGTGAGTTCTTAGCAGCAAAGTGAAGAAGATGTTTCCAGAGAGAGGGCATAGTGGACAGTGTTAGGTACTCCTGAGAAAGGTAAGCACTGAAAGGTGTCCATTGATATTACTAGGAATCTTGGCAAAAGAACTTCAGTGAGATAATGGGGGTGTATACTAGACTGAAGTGGGCTGTGAAAAGAGCCAACTGAATTAGAGAAAAGGAGAGAATATCATTGATAAAATAAGATGATCCCTGACAAAGTGAAATGGGGTGTCACTGAGAGAACAGAGGTGAAAATGAAATCTCAAAGTTGGGTAATAGGGATCTAGGTGAGGGTGCAGGGAAATTTATTGTACATTTAGTGCCAGGATATTGATAAAATTGCTGACAGCTTGAATTTTCTTTTGATATACATGGTGTGGCTACCTGTTGGCTCTCAAGGGGGAAGTGCTAGGATAGGAAGTCTGATTAAGGGTAGATGGCTTGAAATAGCTGCTATGAAGAGTGGAAGACAGCAGATAAGTTGGCGGGGCCAAAGTTAGTGGCCATGAAGGCTGCAGATCATGACTTTGTGGCATCAGCCTAAAGGGTGAATGCTCTCCTCCAGGATTGCCCAGTAGTCCTTATGGAGATGCAAAGAACACAGTGGGGCACATTCAGGGCTGGGGCCTTGACAGACAGGTACAGTCATATAACAACAGAACAAGATGGGAATATAGAAGAAAGATGTATAAACAGTTCTTGCAATGAAAGAAGATGTGTAGTATAAGGTCATTGACCTTAAGGAACTTAATTTCACTTAGTTGTCTAAAAATAACAAAATAATCAAGTTAACAGTTGGTATAACTTGATTCTATACGTTATACAGATAGTTCCTAGCTAGAGGTTACCTTTTGGAGAGATGTAGAGCCCAGAAGGGAATTTCAGGGGGGCTTCTAGGATAATGGTACTATTTTGTTTTTTGATCTGGATGGTTGTTGCATGGGTGTATCATGTTTGTGAGAATTCAGTGAGTATACCTATGATGTGCACATCTATGTCTATGCATATAGATATAAGTATTTAAAGAAATGGACATAAATTTCATATAAATAATATGAAACATATCTCATTAACTTATAGATGAATGTCAAGTGAATGTTATAAAGAATTAGTGATATTTGAAGTTCATAAGAGGAATAACCGAAAAATATTAGACAAATACCACATAGTTTCACTTATTTGTGGGATCTAAGAAAAACACACAAGACAAAAACAAACTCATATATACAAAGAATTAACTGGTGGTTATGGGAGGGAAAGGGACTTAAGGGGAGGCTGAAAGGGAAAGGAAATGAGGGGACCAATTATATGGTGATGGATGGTAACTAGAAATACAGTGGTGAACACTGTAGTGTATACAGATATCAAATTATAATCTTGTACAATTGAAATGTATGTAATCTTGTACCCCAATTTTACCACAAAAAAAACTGAATGAGTAATAGCTACGGTTTGCAATGGTTGCAAAAATAATGTTACAGAGCATTTAACCCATGACAGTCACACTAGCTACTTACATACACTAGTTTATTTAGTCTTCAGATCAACCCTAGGGATAGGTGCTCATATATGTCTTATTTTAGGATGAAGGTATTAAGTTTCAGAAAGATTTTTTGGTTTGTTCAATTCTACATGGCTTTTCAGTAGTGAAGCCAGAATGTAAACCTCGGTCTACCTGGTTGCACCTAAATTCCTACTGCCCATAGAAAAGTCAGGAGAGACTGCATGGAAGTTTGGGATTATATGAGGCGCAGAAAATAGAGGAGGAGGCAATGAAAGCAGGTAGTGCAGGATTTACAGGCGAGACTGGGCACAGTGGTAGAGAGTTATTTTTTTCCAGATGAAATAAAGGGATCAATTATCTTTGCTTTAATCACCTTCAAAATGTTTTTATGGGTAGTCTCAGGACAGATTAGCCTGAGAAATGTGAAATATATCTGCCTGTCTGTTTAAACAACCACAGTAAATATTGATATAAAAACCAAAAATAACTTGTTAATCTGTTGTTGTTGTTTTTAAAAAAAATACAAATACATAGAAGTTTAAAATTATCATGAAAATGACTTCCCAGCTGAGAAATGGTGTCTATTGTTAGCACAAATATCTAGTCAACATGCCTCGGTTATTATGCTGTCCACAAACTCACAGTTCTTTCTTCTAAGCTTGTGTGCTATCTACCTGTGGTACTGAAACTAGAAATCTGCCATTTCAATAGAATAATAAAAAAAATGCCATCAGTACTCTCTTGGAAGCAAGACACAGCTCGCTTCTTCACATGTACTTCTGACTTCAGCTGCTGCTCGCTGGGACACAGTGAAGAGTTTTGTGTCCTCTGGGAACTACAGTAATTAGGGGAGATTATTATATTACTGAATGATAAATAAACGTGGAGAAAACTATCCAATTGTTCCCTCTCTCACACTGGGCTCTTCCTGCATACCAGCCTTTTGGTGCCACCCTCTGCTACCGCTCAGAGTTAGAAAGGAACATTGCAAAGGTGGCTAGAAGCATCCTTTTCCTGAAGAACATCAAATCTCAAATGTAGAACTCGAGGGACTCGGCAAAAAGGTCACCAGATGCCATCTTAAAGGTCTGCCAGTCTTGGAAGGCACTCAATGCCACTGATTTCCAACTGTGTGCTATCTAACAGGCCCAAACCCTCTGGAGAAGGCGGCCCAGAGTATGCGAAGGCAGTGACTGGGGATCTAATTTCAGCAAATGAAAGCATGTTCTTATTTGGAAGTAATAGCAGATAATCAACACAACCAGACTTTCCCTTTTTAAAAAAGACAACAACAAAATAAAAAATAAAATGAGACTTGGGAGGGAGTGCAACTGAAAATCTCACCGAACTCCATGGGGAAGCTGTAATATGAAGCCTGTGCTAATGTAGCACATGTTATTGTGAGGGGGGTTTTCTTCTGCTGCTGCTGCTTTTGTAATTCCCTAAGCCATAGTGTGTATTATTATCATAGAAATTTATTCGGCAGCAAAAATTTTAAAAGACTTTAACTGCCAACCCTATGCCCGAATCATTTATTTCTTCGTTATTGTAATTATACAAGCTAACATTTCTAAAAGCTTCTGTGTCAACTATCACATATGAATTTGCATAATGCTTTTCATGCTGTACTAATAATCCTGAAAAGTAGGTATTATTATCACCATTGTACAGATGAGAAGACAGATGATCAGAGAGATTAACTGCCCAAGGTCACCTTGCTCGTCAGCACAGGTCCAGGACTCAGGCTCAGACTTCAGACCAAATGCTCCTTCCTCTACATTACTGTCAAGTCTTCACCTATAGTTTACAACTTCTGTTTTAAGCAACTAGATTTTGCTTCTCTTTAAAAATATCAGTTAAATACCATATATAAAGGCATCTAGTTCATCTTCCCACCTAGACCTAAAGTCCCTCTACAGAATGCTGAAGTGGCTGTCATTCAGCTTTGGTTTTTAACCTTCCCGAGGACAAGGAATTCAATGCATTTTCAAAGTTATTCCCCAAATATCCATTTCT
This sequence comes from Pipistrellus kuhlii, assembly GCF_014108245.1. Taxonomy (NCBI): domain Eukaryota; kingdom Metazoa; phylum Chordata; class Mammalia; order Chiroptera; family Vespertilionidae; genus Pipistrellus; species Pipistrellus kuhlii. Next base: position 155,995,119 of record NW_023425515.1, on the reverse strand, counting down.
TTCTTTATAATATTGAGTCAAATTCTTACATCAATGAAAATAACCAAAATGTATTTTAAATGACAATTGCACTACAGTATTTCACAGAATAAAAATTATTTCTCAAATTAAGGTCATATTGTAATATGATGACTTAGTAACCAAATCAATCAGCAGCTGTCCTTTGGTATGATGTACTTTCAATGATATCCCAACAGCCCTTTTCTTCTGCAATCTTCTTTCTTCACTTACACCATTAGCCATGTTTACACTATGGACATTTTCTTCTATCTGACCGGTCTTTGAGCTACTCATTACTACCTACTCAGTCAAGGTAGTAGTGGGCATCTAATCCACTCATTGTCTTCAGACTATGTTGTCTTAAAATTTATAAAAGTAGGTGATAACTTAAAAATGAATTATATAAAAAGAGATATGGGACCATAGAGGAGTTTCCAACCCAATCTACTTAAATGGGATGAAAATGACTCATGAAGGAATTAAGATATAAAATAGCAGTTGAAGGAGAAAATAAGATGTGGAAAAACATTCCAAATGGGGTGAAGGGCTTGTTCTTGAAGGAAATGACAGTGATTCCTGACCATTGAACGTCAGGTACCTGAGATGGGCCATAATCATGCAGTATGCTGGATGATAAAACAGATATGTGGACCACTCTGATATTATTAAATTGGAATTAAATAGGACAAGAAAATCTTGCTTCTTGGAAAACATCCCATGATGTTGTGATGTGCACTAAAGTTTGAGAAATAAAAGCATAGAGAATGAAAAAGGAAGTGTTTTTTCCCCATAATTGTGCAAAGTTTACACATAATTTCAGGCAGTGTAGTACTGATTTTGAATCCTAGCCTGATTCTGTGTGACTGATTTTGTGTGACTTCTGGCAAATTAGTTATCATTTCTGATTTTCAGTCTTTCATCTGTGATATAAGAAAAATAATATTTATCAAGATAAGATGTATAAAATATTTAGCATTGAGCCTGGTGCTCAGGCAGCCCTTGACATGGCAATTGTAGGTTAATTATCAGTTAAAGTGCTGTCTCCTTTATCCAAACCTTCGCTTCACCCAGGTACAGAGAAGATGCTCTTTCCTTTGGATCCTCCAAACTTTCTTACTGATAGATAAAACTAGCATCCGAAAGATCAAAGTTCTATAGTACACAGGAACTGAGGAAAATCTATTTAACTAGATTAAAAAAATAGAGATTTAATCTAATCTGTCTAATAACAGTAATTACCAGTTCTAGAAATCACCCACTTTAAAGAAACAAAGCAGAGTAGTTAGGATTTAAAATCCTCAGAATCCTTCATTTTATAGAAAACAACAACAGAGCATCACCACAATGTCCACAGGTGGATGATACCCAGGAGCTTTGCAGACTGTGCTGCTTTTAAATCTTTCAGCCAGCCTTTACCGGCTTGAAATTTAATGTCCTTTGCACTTGCACTCTCCCCTGTTTTGCAATTCTAAGCAAAATAATCATGCAACTGTTGGTGCTCTTCACCAATTATCTCAGTGCCTTAAGGTACAGTTTCTGAGCCAGGTCTTCTGTCCATACTATGAAAGGAGGCAGCACCAACAACTTTCCTCGCTCCCTGCCACCTTCTGGATACATACACGTGGTCTATGGAATGGGGAACAATAATTTTTGTATGTTATTTTCTTGAATGAGTTTGAACTAAATCAAGGGTATGAAAAGAGATCATGGGTTTAAAAAGAGGGATGAATAGACAGAATTTTTAGGACAGTGAGACTATTCTGTATGACACATAATGATGGACACCTGTCATTATACATTTGTCCAAACCCATAGAATGGACAACAAAAGAGCAAAGCTTAAGGTAACTTATAGATTTTGGGTGATTAAGTTATATCAGTCTAGTTTAATCAATTTTAACAAATGTACCATTCTGGCGGGAGATGTTGTTAATGGGGGAGACTATGCATATGTAAGGAGAGTCATATATGTGGTATCTCTATAGCTTACCCTTAAATTTAGTTGTAAATGTAAAGTTGCTCTAAAGAAATCATCCCTCCCTAGCAAGTTTGGCTCAGTGGATAGAGTGTCAGCCTGTGAACTGAAGGGTCCCATATTTGATTCTGGTCAAGAGCATATGCCAGGGTTGTGGGCTCAATCCCCAGTAGGGGACATGCAGGAGACAGCTGATCAATGATTCTCATCAATGATGTTTTTTTCTCTCTCCCTTCCTCTCTGAAATCAACAACAAAATTAAAAAAATAATAATTTGTGTCATCCACTGCTCTCAATTCTATAAAGAACATTCCATTCTCCATAGAACAAATGCAGCGTTCCTACGATGGCCCACATGACCTGCTACCTGACTTCATCTCCTACTCCTCTTCCCTTGTTCATTCTGCTCCACCAACATTGGCTTCCTTGCTCCTCCTCAAACACACCAAGAAGCTTTCTTTTGTCAGTTTCCTCAGGCCAGAATGCTCTTTTCTCAGATGTTTGCATGTTTACTCTCTGTGTAGACCTATGAGGCATGAGGATGGTAGTGGGCACAACCTGGACTTCACGGGCAGGAGAGCAGCAGCTACATCAGTGCCCTGATCTTTGGGCACTGTGCTCCCAGAAAGAGACATTGTCCCACTTTTTATAGAGCAAGATGAGGCAGTCTTGTGAAAAAAATATCTGCTTGCATTCCAGGTGTTTGACTTAGGTGCTGCTTGTAGTAGTTGCTAGGCACACCAGATGTCTAACATCTGAAGAACTTCGAGCCTATAGAAAGTTGCAGTCTTGAAAATAACGTGTGTTCTGTTAACTATTGCTTTCACTTGTAGTGTTCTATATTTCAGTTAGTTCCAAACTGTTTTTTAGATATTTTTCTTACTGATATATGTTAGTTTACATATCAGTATTGAGAGAGTCATGTTAATATTTACATCTATGGCTACAAATTCATTTTGCCTTTAACTTAGGTCAATTTATGTCTCATGCATTGTAATGTGATGCAATTGAGTTCATATTAATTAGAACTAAATCTTCCTTTTTTTCCTATAAAATATTCTTTTGAAAATTCCTACTAATGGGTCTTACCTTAAAGCCTGTCTGATGTTTGTATGGCTACGCCATATTTTATAGAACATTGGAATCTAGTGAGCCATGCCCAATAGGATAAAGTTGGGCCAGGCTTAGCCAGATCACTGGTAGCTAACCATGGATAATTTTCATTGGATAGTTCTAGCTCTTACCTCCAGGCAGTCTCAGTTCAAATGTCACTTATGCAGAGAGGCCTTCTGGGAATACCTTTGAGATTTGAAATACCTTTATGATCCTCCTTTATGTTTGTTCATTGCACTATCCTCGCATGAATCGTCATTGTCTATATGTTTCTTGTGTGTCTCTCATCACTAGAACTTTAGGTACATTGCTGTATCCTCAAAGCTTGGGACTCAGTAAGTGCTCAGTTACTGTCTATGGAAAGAATGTCTATGGGATTCCATATAAGCATTAATTTTTATAGCTGTTAATGTTAACACTTTAAAAAAGTACAAGAAAGTAAAAAATAATGTATTAATATGAATGGTTTTGAGGGGCTAAAATGATAAGATATAGGCTCTAGGAGAGTCACATGGGAAAATATAAGGACTTTATATATTTCTTGGTTATAAATATTAAATACATTATTACAAATATTTGCTACTTTTTCCAATAAAATCTTGCAGTCACCTTCCCTTGTGCTTAACAATGCTGTACCAACAGCAATGTAACTATGGAATAAAGTGCTTTGGGTCATTGATTCTTGGCACTGGAAGTAACCATAGAGGCCAATTTTATTCACTGGAAATATCTCTACTCACAGGAGTTTCTTGAAATGAACCCAACTCCTCTTTTAGTTAACAACTCAATCCCCAGATTCTATAAATGTTCTCTTAAGCCACATTTCACACACTGGATCATCTATAATGCCACACCTTTAGTGTCCACTCCTTTAGTGTGCCAGAGAACCTCCTAGAAAGTGACATCCAGAATGAAGCACACTACCCCTCGGGTGACAAGTCCCATTCTGAATACAATGAGCCTCCCACACTATCTATCTGGATCCATTCCGCTCATGATGAGCTCAAACACAGGTGTAAAGGGGAAACTCAATTTTATCCTCTACTTTCTATTGCTATAACACACCACAGGTCACCAAATACGTAAGATTTTCCTAACAGCGAACAATTCTCCCACACCAGCTAGGTGCCCTACAATTCAATTAAGTTTTGACACCATCTACATGGAGTTATTGCAAATCCCAGAGGTTAAGGGCTCAGTCCTGTAAGACTGCTCTGCCTCCTTTAGATGTCAATCCCAAGCCCAGGTTGTTACCTGTATTTCTGACAGATGGGCTATAATTCAGGGTTCCCCTAACTCCCTCTTCCAGTTTGATTAATTCCCCAGACTGGCTCCACCAGCTCAAGAAAACTATTTACCCTTTAGGTCATTGGTTTATTTTAGAAGAATATAACTCAGGAACAGTCAGGTGGACGAGATGCACAAAGTGTGTGGGGAGGGGCATGGAACTCCCATTGCCTCTTCAGGCCTACTATCCTCCCAGCACATAGCATTCTGCATCCCAGAGGCTCTCTGAACCTTATTCTTTTGTTGTTGTTTTTAAGTTAAGGCTTTATCTCATAGTTGTGATCAATCATTAACTCAGTCTCCAGCCCATCTCTTCTGTGGATTGGATGGGGGAGTGCTGACAGTTCCAAGCTTTTAATTATGGTCTAGTCTTTCTGGTGACCAGCCTGAAGCTCTCTAGGAACCCATTGAGAGTATCCTCATTAAAGCAAAAGACATTCCATTACCCAGGAAAATTTCAAGGGATTTAGGAACTCTGCATAAGGAAACAGGGTTAAAGACCAAATATTAGAACAACAACAACAAAAAATGTTCCTAGTACTGATGTCTCTTAGAAAATTGCAAGGATTTTTAGGAGTTTTATGCCAGGACCTGGGAGCAAAAATCAATATATGTTTTTCTAGTATTTCAAATCATGTAAAACCCAAGTATTTTATATATAATCATTTACACGTATCCTTAACTAAAGACAATATATCTTTGCATATATCTCTGTTGATTTCCTCTCGTTTTAGCTCACTTTCCTGCCAAGGTGTCCAAGCATTCTATTACCTATGTGTTTACTAACTGTGGATTAAAGAATGTTGAGAGATCTACCAATGCTTTGATTTCAGATTTTAGCCTCCAGAACTGTGAGACAATAAATTTCTGTTGGTCTAAGCCACTCAGTTTGTGGTACTATGATATAGCAGCCCTACCAAATTATACTGATTAACTAGTATATATTTAAGATAACTTTCAGATGTAACATACTATTTAATCTTCTCCACATATCCTATAGAAAATCTGAACTAAATGTGGTTAAACAGAAAGACTTCTGTTTTTCCATCCATTATTCATTTGTGATTTTTCTTTTAAATTCAGATTCTCCATTTAGAGTCTTCTTTCTTTTTTTGTTTTTTACTTATGCTTCTTATGTAGGTCTTTTTACTAATACTAGTAGGCTCAACTGATTAAATCCAAAGAAAACACCTTCTTGGACCCCCTACTAAAAGGTGTAGATATAGCAGTATGACTAAATGCTTTGAGGACATGTTGTGGGACATGCATGAAATGATAGCAGTGAGGCTGACTTTACATCAACAATAAGAATGCTTTTGAGATTTATTTATTTATTTATTTATTTAAATGGAAAAATTCTTAAAATATTTTATTGATTCTTTTACAGAGAGGAAGAGAGAGGGATAGAGAGTTAGAAACATCAATGAGAGAGAATCATTGATCAGCTGCCTCCTGCACACCCCCTACTGAGAATGTGCCCGCAACCAAGGTACGTGCCCTTGACCAGAATCGAACCTGGGACCTTTTAGTCTGTAGGCCGACGCTGTATCCACTGAGCCAAACCAGTTTTGGCGAGAATTATTTATTTTTGAACAAAACTGGAATACCTTAGCAAAGCCTTGTCTTAAGTCAATCAAGCAACAGTAATATCAAGCCCATAGAAAACAAAAATAACGGCCTTAATATAAAAAACATTTGTCATAGAAAAAATTGAACCATGTCTTTTATTTTACAACTAGTAGCCCTGTGCACAAATCAACGTGCTAGTAGCTCTCTGCTGCCCTCCTGTAGCTCTCTACCTGCTACCCCACCCTTCTGTAGCCCCCTCTATCCCCCCATAGCTTGCTGCCCTGCTCCCTCCTTGAGTTCTCCACCATCCGCCCACTTGTAGTTCTCTTGCCTGCACCTTGGGCTGGCCCTGGGCAGCTGGGCAGCTGACATCTGAGGCTGGCTTGTACCTTGGGCTGGCCCTGGGCAGCTGACATCCAAGGCGTGATCTTTGATCTGGTTGTTTCTCGGTCAGTTGTTACGCCTCATGGTATAATGGCTAATTAGCATATTCCCCTCTCATTATATAGGATTAATATAGCTGATTTAATGTACTCCTTTATTTCCTGGATTCTGAGTTTAAAGAATAAACAGGAAAGCCCTGGACAGTAAGCTCAATGGTTAGAGCACCAGCCCAGGCACCACAGGGTCCTGAGTTTGATTCTGGTCAGGGTCATGTGCCTGGGTTGCAAGTTCACTCTCTACTCCAGGTCAGGCGAATGCGGGAGACAATCAGTTCCTGTGTCTCTCTCACATTGGCTTCTCTCTCTCTCTCTCTCTTACTTGTTCTCGCTTTTGCTCTCTCTTTCTCTACCCCTCCTCTCCCTCCTTCTCTCCCTTCCACTCTCTCTGAAAAGCAACGGAAAAAATATCCTCAGGTGAGGATTAATAAAAATAAAACAACAAACAGGAAAAATAAAAGGCACCTTCTTATAAGACAAAGGGAATTATTTAAAAAAATAAGTATCCTTCACCTATCACCCATTCAGGAACATATTAGACTCCTGGAAAACAAGAAGGGGTTGAGATAAAAGAAACTAAACTAACAACTTAGAGAGGAGGGGAATTAGTAGAGCAGTAATGTTGCTTTCTGGGTAGCAGAACTCAGCATGGAGTGCAAACTGATCCTATTTACTTTTCTTTACAGTAACTGGCATTTGATAGGAGATCTTACAATAATCATAGTGTCTCAGGTTTCCTCACCTACAAACAAAGTTAGTGTGTCTCCTAGGCATAGAGTACCAAAAGGATGGAAACATATCATAGAAAGAGATTTGTATCCATGGAAAAATTTGCTTCAATAATAATAGCAGAACAATTTATAAGCATATTGAATATACTGTTAGGTCATGGAAAGATGTTTTGCATATTTTTAACATTGGCTCCTCACAACAACCCTACTAGAAAGATGTGTTTTTCCTCCACAATCTGAAGCTGAGATATTAACTTTTTCAATGTCCAAAGGTCAGGAAGGCAAAGAGCCAAGATTCACTATCATCGCTAAGCTCTGAAGGAACCCCAACTAATGTGCTACAAAACCCTCTTCCAGTGCTATGGCAAACATTACTGATCATAGCACTTTCTTTGGAACCTCTTGGGGCTGACAATATGATGGAGGCAAGGTAAAACCAGTTTGTCCTTCTGAAGCCTATACTCCATAGCAGTGGTCCTGATGGTCCCTTCTGAAGCCTATACTCCATAGCAGTGATCTTGATGGTTCCTTCTAAAGCTTACTAAGGCCCGGTGCACAAAATTCATGCATGGGGCAGGGGGTGTGTGTCCCTCAGCCTAGTCTGTACTCTCTCCAATCTGGGACTGCTCGAGTGATGTCCAATTGCTTCTGCCTGCCATCTTGACACCCCCTAACGGTTAGGCTAACCACTCCCCTGCCAGCCTAATTGACCCTAACTGCCCTCTCCTGCTGGCCTGGTAACCACCCTCCCTTGCCAGTCTGGTCTCCCCTGACTGCCCTCCCCTGCCAGCCTGGTTGACCCAACTGTTCACCCTTGCTGGCCTGGTCCCTCCGAACTGCCCTCCACTGCCAGCCATCTTGTGGTGGCCATCTTGTGTCAACATGGGTGTGGCCATCTTTGACCACATGGGGGCAGCCATCTTGTGTGTTGGAGTGATGGTCAATTTGCATATTAATCTTTTATTAGATAGGAGGATACCACATAACAGTGGTCCTGATGGTTGCTACTGAAACATATACTCTATAGCAGAGGATCTGAGACTTGCTTCTAAAACCTACACCCCATAAAAGGAGTCCATCTTCAGAGACTCTGATTATTTAAATCTTGAATTGGACCCCAAATATTTATTTTAAGGGACACTCTGATGATTCTGATGATAGCCAGATTTTGTAGCCATTGCTTTCTGCACCTATGTTTTGTAAGGCCAGATATTTTTTTTTCTGTTTGTTTGTTCTGTTGGGTTCTGAAATAGAGAAAAGGACTGTGGAAATCATCTTAGGAAGGAAAGCCAAGGATTGACTAGATACTATTTATGAAATGACTATAAGATGAAAGGCAGGTCTAGTACCTTCTTCTGACCACAACTCTCGAAGGAAGAGCTGGTCACACTGTTCTGTGCCACACGTGTAGTTAATTTTAGAGATATAGAAGTGTGCTCCCTTAAACACGGCTGTGGTGACCTTGGAAGGAAAGAAAGACCTCTTAGTTATGCTCTGAGAAGCCCCTGCTTGGAGTATTGGATAAGAAGAAGAAGTGAAAATTTTACAATTTATAATTTATTTTTAATTCCACTCCTTTAATTCATAGCAAATTGACTAATGACTTTCTCTCTTACCACATCCCCCCACCCCAAATTACTACATGTGGTAGATTATAAACTTGATAAAGAGAAGCAGCAATACTCCATTAATATTTATAAATGTCTCACTGCTTCTATTTCCCATCTATTTGGAAAATCAGCCCAAGTAATTAAGGAATATGGGGAATTATAAAGATGAAAAATATCAGGAAAACAGTGCTCATAGAAGTTTTCAATGCTATTTTACTTCTACTGTTACTGCTTAATGACTTCATTTTCCATGAATGGCATTGTTAAAATGTAAATTTCTAGATTAAAAACACACCCAAATTTTATTATGATCTAGGCAAAACAGATATTTTTCAAACAATAAACTTACATCGTCGGCTTCTCCACAAGGTACCGAAAGTGTTTACTTCCGATGATTTTCACCACAGTCTCAGGCATTGCATCTGATGCACGGGGGGTCTTCCACACAGAAGACATGATTCTTCTCAAAACCCCTCGAACCCCTGGGGGTGGAAAATAAGTAAGTCTCTCCTATTGACTTTCCAGTCGGCAACTATAACATCCTTGCCAATAATAACAATCAAAATGGTGGATTAAGTGCTTTAACTATATTGTCTCACTTAACACTCCCAAGGAAGACAGGAGTAAAATACTCTTAATTACTATTATCATTGTCGTTTTGCAGTTAAGGGAACAGGCATAATATAGTTATTGTAACTAACTCAATATCACATAGATAGTCATTAACAGAGTTGGGACTGCCACCTAAAAGGTCTGCACAATTGGTCTGCTGAGCAATTTGGTGACTCTACCTTCCTTCCTGATACCACCAGATAGCATTCTTGTGAGGTTAGAATGGTAACCAGGACCTTAGTGGGACATACAATCTTATAACCAGCTATGATGATGTTTCCCCTTTTATAAACTTGGATAATTCCAGTTATATTCTAGGGACTCGGGGTGAATCCAATGAGATAACTTACCTGAAGTAGCACCAATCATAGGAAAGAGGGTGTTTTTCTTTAATTGTTTGTTTCTATGGCTATTCTGCCTTTGCAATAAGCTAATGAATCTGAAATTGAGATCCTGCATTAGATAAGCACTGGGAGTTTCAAAGGGTCTGATGCCAAGGGGAACTTAGTTTTATAAAAATGGCAGGAGGCTGACGACTCTCTTTTAGAACCTTTCAGAGACTGAAAAGCCTTTAGAAATTATTCTAATCCAAATACCTACATTACAGACTAGAAGATCCGAGGCCCAGAGAGGGTGTGTTATTTGACCAAGGTTTCACAGAGAATGAGAACCTATCTATTTCCAGTGTTCTTCCCAAGGCCCCAGCTTCCCTTGGTGTGTGGTCAGCATTAGGACTGCTCTGTAGGGGGAGCCCCCTCCAGTAGGAACTGCAATCTTTTAAGGGCCAACATTTATGATTGTGGGGTCTCCTCTCTTCCCAGCATCTTCGAGTCCTAAGCCCTTTACTAGGAGAGAACAGAGGGGACATCCTTACCTTTTAAGCTGTCTTTCCCCATTCAGGCAGCTCAGGGGTGCTGGGTTGGCACACTCCCTGTAACCCTGTGGAGGCGGGGAAGCAGGGCGGGGCGGGACTGGGGATTGGAGCCCAGGAGGCTGGCCAATCACAGGGCCTGGCTCATGGTCTGCGGCTGCTGCCGCCCAGATCACTAAGGACTCTGAGGGCTGTTGCTGGGCGAGGACAGGTTTCTATCCACCTGGGGGAGGCAGGTGCCAGGTTGTGTGGCTGCTGACAGGTTTACTAATCTGTGGTTTGGTGCTTCTTCAAGGATCTGTGAGCTCCTTCCTTGAAATCCACCTATGTCACCTGTTGTGGTCACATTTGTCCCTCTTTTTCCCTTAAGCTTCATTTCCTTTAAAAAAAAATATTTTATTGTTTTAAGTATTACAAATAGTAGTATATATGTCTCTCTTCTCTCCCCGCCCCCATTATGATATATGCACATAGTTGGAAATTTTACACTTGTCAGTTCAAATCCAGCTAATGAATCTGAAATTGAGATCTTGCATTAGATAAGCACTGGGAGTTTCAAAGGGTCTGATGCTAAGGGGAACTTAGTTTTGTAAATCTGGCCAGAGGCTGGCGACTCTCTTTTAGAATCTTTCAGAGACTGAAAAGCCTTTAGAAATTATTCTAATCCAAATACCTACATTACAGACTAGAAGATCCGAGGCCAGGTGTGTTATGGCTTTGAATAAATCCACACTTTACCCTGAGATTCAGTTTCCTCATTTCTAAATTGGAGAGAAGTAATAACATGGACCTAAAGTTAAGTTGGTGATGAAATTAAATAAGAATGCAAAAAAAAAAAGTTTTGAGTTGCATGGATATGCCAGATACTTCATTTGAACCTGATAACTATTACCTTATAAGTTCCATTGTCCAATAAAATAATTTTATTTATATTTTAAAGATTAAGAAAACAGGTTTTAGGGTGTTGAGAAATTTCCTGAGATCCCACAGAGGCCCACAGAGGCCATTGACAGAGCCAAGATTTGAATATGGACCTACATGACAAATATTCAAGTATATTTTACTATGCTAAAGACTTCAGCATATGTGGGTAAGGGCACTTTAAAGGGACTCCAAAATGATGTTATTTTTTCCATCAGCAGCAGCAGCTTCCCAGTATCCATACCAGCTGCCTCCTGCCCTCTAACTGTACTGTGTTTTGTGGTTTACTGTTTTATCTATTGGCACATGCAGCCAGAAATGTATGATATAATCAGGTCCCCTCCAGGGCTCACTCTCTAGTGGGCAAGACACACATGCACATTCTATGATATACAAAATGCCATGGCATAGAGGAGAGTGGCCAGCTCCCTTCTCACTCCTCCAGCCCAGCCTTCACATGGTCACTGTTACAAGGTTCAACTCTGATAGCCCCTTCCTCTAGTTCAGTGTCTCAAAGAGCTCCCATCAACCATGGAGGTTGCCCAGCCCATGATTTCAAAATCTATATCCTAACTTCAACCTTGATCTCCCATGTTTGCTACACACATTCCTGTGAGTTATTTATTTTATAACTGGAAATTTGTATTTCTTAATCCCCTTCACCTTTTTGCCCACCCCCCCACTGCTGTCCATTCATTAAATTTCATTTCAAATGGTCAAGAATATGGGCTCAAATTCTAGCTTTGCTAATTGGGAAAATCTATTAACTTTGTAGCTTAGTTTCCTTTTCTTTATAAAATCTGGATAATTTTTTTTTGTGTGGAGATTAATTGATTTATAAGTAAACAATGTCTAACACATAATGAGCAATGTCAATGTTTGCTATCATTATTATTATAACTAGAGGCCCAGTGCATGAAAATTAATGCACTGGAGGGGTGGAGAGGTCCCTAATCCTGGCCTGCCCCCTCTCATAATCCAGGAGCCCTCAGGCGCAGGAGGCGACCTGGTGATCAGGGGAAGGCGATGCCCTCATCACACCTCTGCTGCTGCCAGCCCTGGTTACCTGAGCCTTGGGTGGCCCTAGGTGGCTTGGAAGCTGCCATCTGAGGCTTGCCAGTGACTTGAGTTGGCCCTAGGTGGCTGGGGGGCTGAGGGGACTGGGAAACTCTGGAGGTAGGGATGCCTGCCTGGGGGCGGGCTCAGCCTTGCTATGCGCCTGTAGCCCTGGCAGGGCTGAGGGGACTGGGTGCCACCATCTTGTGTCTGTGGTCACCTTCATCTTTGAGGACATGACAGTAAATTAGTATATTCCCACCTTATTGGCTGTGGGCGCTGCCATCTTTGAAGGTGGGGCAGTCAATTAGCATATTCCATCCTATTGGCTGTGGGTACTGCCATCTTTTGCAATGGCATGAGGGTCAATTAGCATATTCCCTATTTATTAGATAGGATTACCTATCAGGAAGCTGAGTCAGCCCTTTATTTGTGGTTACAGTATTGGCCTACACACCAGATAGTTGTGGGTTCAATTCTCGGTCAGGAGCATATATCTGGGTTGCAGATCCCATTTTTGCCCTAGTGTGGTCCCATGTGGAGGCAATCAATCAATGTATCTCTCTCACATTCATATTTCTCTCTCTCTCTTTCTCTCTCTCTCTCTCTTTCTCCCATTTCCCTCCTCTCTTCCATTCTCTCTAAAATCAATGGAAAATATATCTGCTCACTCCCTGGGTAAGGATGTGAGAAGATATATAAAACAAACAATAATTACCTTCAAAGAAGAAGAAGAAGAAGAAGAAGAAGAAGAAGAAGAAGAAGAAGCAGCCACCAAATCATATCCTAGGAACCAAAAATGGTTTATCCATTTTTTGTATAATTTGTTTTTTCTCTTATAAAATACTAGAGACCTGGTGCACAAAATTTGTGTTTGAGGGGATGGTGTCCCTTAGCCCAGCCTGCATCCTCTCCAATCTGGGGCCCCTTGGGGGATGTCTGACAAATGGTTTAGGCCTAGAATCAGGCCTAAACCATAGGTGGGACATCCCTCTCACAATCTGGGACTGCTAGCTCCTAACTGCTCACCTGCCTGCCTGCCTGATAACCCCCTAACCACTCCCTTGCTGGCTTGATTGATGCCTAACTGCTCCCCAGCCAGCCCGATTGCCCCCAACTGCCCTCCTCTGCCATCCTGGTCAACCCCTATGGAAGCCGCGTAGAGCACCAACCAAGACTCGCCCCTCTAGTGGGGCTGATGGAACTCAGGTGGCAGGTGCATGGAGTGGCTGCCAGACCTCCCACTCCCTAGTGGGGCGGCAGAAACTGCAGTGGTGGGCGGAGCAACTGGCCCCACCCTTGCTGTGTGCACCACCATCTTGTGGTGGTGTTAAGGTGTGAGGGTTAATTTGCATATTGTCTCTTTATTATTTAGGATGTCTGTCTTTAACTGAAAGTATTGCTATTTGTTTGCATTAGTTTCCATATCTTCTTGGAGTTTGCATGTGGTAGGTTGAATAATGCTGCTCATCTCCCAGATGCCCACTTCTTAATTCCTGGAACCTTCTTAATATTACCTTCTGTAGCAAAAGGGATTTTGTAGATGTGATTAAGTGAACCATCTTGAGAAGAGGAGAGTATCCAAGTGGACCCTAAATTTAATCACAGATACTCTCAGAAAAGAGGGAGGCAGTGGGAGATTTGGTCACAGAAGAGGAAGTAGGAGATATAACCATGGAAACAGAGGGTTAGAGTGATTTAAAGAAGGGGTAATGAGCCTAAGAATGCAGGTGGCCTCCAAAAGCTAGAAAAAGCAAGGATGTGGATCTTCCTCTAGAGCAGTGGTTCTCAACCTTTTTAATGCCTCGACCCTTTAATACAGTTCCTCATGTTGTGGTGACCCCCAACCATAAAATTATTTCCGTTGCTACTTCATAACTGTAATTTTGATACTGTTATGAATAGTAATGTAAATATCTGTGCTTTCCAGTCTTAGGTGACCCTGTTAGCAGATCTGAACAGGTTAAGAACCGCTGCTGTAGAGTCTAAGACTACTGGAAAAACACAGATTACGTGCAACTGTGAGCTACAAGTATGAAATGGAAAGAAAAGGGTAGAGTCTGCAATCTGGCCTTCAGGAGTCTGATTACAAGGTGGCTAATATTCTATGATGTTACAAACAGCTCAGTCCATTCCTGGGTCCGGAGAATGGTCATTGTTCCTGAGAAAAACTCCTGGAGCGCATCAAGGTCCAGGTGCAGCCACCAATAAAAGGGTTTCCTGTCCTTGGTCTGTTCTCAAAAATGTATTTCTTTTCTGAGTAATGGACCCATCTGGCATCATTATCTTTTTCCAGCCTTGTTTCATTCTGCAGTTTCCCAATGTCTATAAGAAAACTTCTTATCTGTAGTTAGTGAATAATTATTAGACAACTGTGGCTCTATTCTCATTACATGACCTTCCCTGCTCTCAAAATCAGATATTCTACTACTAAAGACTATTTTTTTTTATTTTATCTTGACTTAAAGTTTTATAAACGGCAACAGGAAACCTGGAATTGGAGGGAGCTTTCCATTGCTCAGCTTTCCATCAGTTTGGAGGCATTCAGATGGAATTTGATATATTTTTTTCAGACCTAAGGGACTTTGATTTGCCATTTCCTGCTAAGTGACTTTGGAAAAACAATTTAACTGTTTTATCTTTAAAGTGGAAACAAACAATAATTACCTTGAAGATTACTGTAAGGATTAGAGATAACATTCTTAAAGCCACTGATACCCAATAGATTTCCAATAAATTGTATTATTGTTTCTAAAAAAAAAGCGACTAACTTTTAGTGAATATTATTTATAAGAGCTTTTCATTCAAAATCTCATTTAATGTTCCCAAGAATTTTATAAAATAAGGAAATTAATATTCCAATTTTAGAGATGAGGAACCTGAGGCTGAGAGAACATAAAAAATGGAGCATAGTTAGAAGAGTCAGAGCTGCTTTAAAAATTCAGATGTGACTGACTCTAGAAGTAGCCTTTATAGCCACTACTCTATACCTCCTCCTGTGGATTTAGTTAACCATTATCATCATTATTATTACTGTTAATGTTATTTGTGGTATTGTTTTTATTATCTAGGTTCCTTAGAGGAGACAAAGTATAAATCAGGATTCCTAAGGAAGAATGGCTTTTTTTTTTTTTTAATCTCCACTCAAGAATATTTCCTATTGATTTTTAGAGAGTGGAAGCGAGGGGAAGAGACAGAGTGAGAGAAACATCAATGTTTTCACTGGTTGCCTCCCACACATGTCCCGACCAAGGCCAGGATCAAGCCTGCAACAGCGGTATCTGCCCTTCACTGGAATTGAACCCGTGAGCCTTCATTTATGGGCCAACATTCTAACCACTGAGCAAAACTGGCGAGGCTTGGAATGGCTTTTTCTTATCTGGATTTTCTTCCTCACACTTTGCTTTATGAAATGATATAACCAGGAAACATCTCTCTAGTGGTTTATATTAAACAAGGCAAAACAAAAAGCTGTGCAATAAATGTCTCCATAAGATTAAATACTGTGTTTAAAACTGCCTTCCTTGAATTCAACAGCTTTAGATTATGAGTCACCAGAGAAAGATTCCAGAGAAACATCTTTATCCAATAGAGTAAGCTCTCTCTTTCTTTCCTCCAAAGAAAGATGAATAGCTGTAATAACGAAACCAAAGAATGCCCTCTCCTAAAACTTCATGATTTTACATTTACCATGGAACAGAATAAGGAAGAGAAAAAAGGACTCCAATGTTTTGTTTTGTTTTTCCCATATAAGCCAAAGTAGAATGGGTTTATAAACAGGAATCTATAAAGCACTGTTCTTTTGAACAGTTTAATCATAGAACTATAAAAATGAGACACTTTGCAGTGAAGTTCCTGTCTGAAAAGAGAAGAGACAAATACTGACATAACACTGAGCTATACTGGAAAGAATGTGGGGCATCCATTCCCCATGAAACATACAAGACCCAGGCCCATTCTATATGATTAATGATAAAAAGATGAGTAAGGGCAGGCTGATTTTAAAATAGAATGTAATTATGGCTATGTTTCTTTCCTCTTTAAAATTCTATCATGGCTCTGGAAATACAGGACTGTGTAGCATATTGATTAGGTAGGCCAATTTGGGGCCCTATATTTTCTTTACTAGGGTTGCTATAACAAAGTACTGCCAAGGGGGTGGATTAAAAAACAATAGACATTTTTTGTTTCACTGTTTGGAGGCCAGAGATCTGAGAAGGTGTCACTAGGTTGATGAATCTGGAAATTGTGAGGGAGAATCTGTTCCATGCCTGTGTCCTTGCTTTTGGTCACTCACTGATCATTTATAGCATTCCTTGGCTTGTAGATATTTTTCTTCATGTTCATATAGCTTTCTCCCTGTGTGTGTGGGGATCTATGTCCAAATTTCCCCTTTTTATAAGGACACAAGTCATATTGTATTAGGGACACACTCTACTCCAGCATAACCTCTTCTTAACCAGTCACATCTGCAATCACCTTATTTCCATAAAAGTTCATGCTCTCAGATACTGAGGGTTAGGAAAACAAACTTAGGTTGGATAACTTCCAAGAGTATAATAGTAACAAAGGATAGTATCCATTCTGTGGGATAGGGCCTTAACTGGCAGTTGAACAACCCCTGAGGGTTCCCAGATTGGAGAGGGTGCAGGCCAGGCTGATGGACACTTCCTCCTCCTCCACCTTTTCTATGCATGAATTTTATGCACTGGGCCACTAGTGATCCTATAGATATATTATTTTCTTTGTTCTACGGATGAGAAATCTGGCCTCAGAGTGTTGGACTCTTGGTGATAAATAGCATACACTCCACTAAAGCCAACTCTAACAAAAGGGGCATTTCTCATAGAACCAAAGTGGAGAAATGAACCCAGGCCTCTGGGGCAGGCAGGGATATGGAGAATTTTCTATTACTAACCTTGTCTCTGATGCTCTTTGTGAATCAATCTCCTTTTTTCTTTTCTCTGATACATATTGGTGTTTTCTAGACCATGAGAAAGAAAGTCACCCATCCCAGTTGGTGAGTTTATATCATTTCATAGTAAACCCAGACTTTGTTAGTCTCATTTGATAGGAAAAAAAATATGTTTGGCTTAGTTTGTGTTAAAAAAAAATCTGATCCGATGAATTGTTGCAATGGGGAAAGGAAGATAATAGCAGAGTCATGTACACATTTTATTTTTACAAATATTCTTAGCTACGGGGAAGGACAGAATCCAGAAAGTTATAAGGTGCAGAAACTTGGTAGAGGTTAATTTGATAGGAGGTTGAGTAATTTGCCTAAGGTCTTAAAGCAAATAAATGGCAGAGCAATGATTCATATTCACATCTGTCTGACTCTAAAGCATTGCATTTTCTCCTTGGAGCATATGATTTTAACCTCTAGAGTATAATAAAAGAGGCCTGGAAAATGTGGTTATAATAAAAGATTCTAGAGAGCCACTTCAGAATAGAAGTTCTAAAGCAAAGAGAGATCGTCTGGTCACCTCTGCTCTGGATCCCTTGGTTGTTAGGAAACTTTCATGCTCTTAGGTGTTGACATCTATAAATCACAGAATTTCAAGGTTGAAAGGGACCTTATAAGTGATCTTGTCTAACCATTCCTTCATCCAGTCAGGTGGAGAATAAATTTTCTTTGCTACATTTTTGCTTAGTGATTCTGAGGGTTTCAAAGAGACTGTATGGTAGAAGAATTAAGAACATTGACTCTAAGGCCAGAAAGGTTGGGTACAAATCTCAGTTGCACCACTTAATACTTGCATATCCTTGAGCCTTACTAAGCTGGAAAGAGGGGATAATAACAATAATTATATCACTCTTTTTTTTTCTTCCCCCAGAGAAATATCCATTATGCACGTATTATGTGAGGGCCCTCTTTTAAATGTCTTATACTTACCATCACATTTATCATCATCATAATTCTATGAGATAAGAAGCATTATTCTCAATTAAGGAAACTAAGGCAGAGATAAGTTAAATACCTTGTCCTAGATCACACAGTTAATTAACCAGATTTTTCAGACCTCTTTTATTATACTCTAGAGGACAAAGCAGTAATTTGAACACATGCAATGTGGTTATAGAGCTTATGCACTACCCATTAGGCTATATACAGTCTCCTTACTGTTCTTGGGAAGAGAAAGTGATAAAACATACATAAAGCATTTAGCACAGGTACAGGCTCACCCTACATTGTCAATAAATATCAATGTTGCTGCTACCTTCCTCCCAGTCCCAAGCTTCTTACCCAGCTCCCAAGCCCAAGTGCCATAGCCCCTCAATTCCTGAGTGCTTCTGGGAAAAGAGAGAAACCTGCTCCATTTCCTAATGGTGCTTCATGGCCTAGAAGAGGGACACCATATAGATGTAGAACTTTTTAATGTCCTATATCTCCACCCACTAATACCCAAGATAATGCTGCTTTTGGGGTTGGGAGACAGTAAGAAAGTAGATGAGGAAAGGAATGCTTCTTGATAGCATCCCCAAGGGTCTAAGTTGATTTTATGATAAAACTTACTATATTAATATCACTGATATATCTGTATCTATTAAATATTTATTGAGCATAATTTTAAGCACTGGGTTGAGTTGCTGAGGAAATAATAAGAGTCAGATTTAAATGTCCCTCTCAAGATTACCAATAGGAGAGATAAAAGATGGTCATAAATAACCATAATGCAAGATATAAAGTGAAAAGTATTAATAAGAACTAAACATAAAATTTGAAGAAAAGAAAAATTACTTCAGAATAGCAGAACTAGGGAAGATTTCATGGAAGAGTTAGCATATAAAGGCCTTTTAAAGATAGATAGTAACTTGACATTTGAAAAGGAAGAGACTGGTATGCAGAGGAAATAATAATATAAGTAGAGGTAAAAAGAACAACAACAAAACAGCACAAAAATTGTGAGATGTGGTCAAGAAATAGTGTCTAGTTTAATTTCCAGAATGGTGGAAGAGAAAATTGAGAAGATAGATTTGGACCAGATTGAAGAAGACCCGGGCTATTGGATTAAATGCATATGGTATATTATTTTTGAGAGAGGAGTGTATGCTTTTTTTTTAAATAAAATTACCTCACCCACAGTATTAGTGAGAAGAATCCAAGTTATATTGTAGTAAGAGGCAACACCTAAATCTCAGTGTTGTTTTTTTTTTAAAAATATATATATTTTATTGATTTTTTTACAGAGAGAAAAGGAAAGGGATAGAAAGCTAGAAACATTAATGAGAGAGAAATATTGATCATCTGCCTCCTGTACACCTCCCACTGGGGATGTGCCCACAACCAATGTACATGCCCTTGACCAAAATTGAACCAGGGACTTTTCAGTCCACAGGCTGATGCTCTATCCACTGAGCCAAACCGGTTTCGGCCCTCAGTGATTTAAGAAAGCAAAAGTTTATTTATTTATTTATTTATTTATTATTTATTTAATTATATATTTTTATTGATTTCAGAGAGGAAGGGAGAGGGAGAGAGAGATAGAAACATCAACATCAATGATGAGATTGAATCATTGATCGGTTTCTTCCTGCACAATCTCTACTGGGGATTGAGCCTGCAATCGGGCATGTGCTTTTGACCAGAATCGAACCTAGGACCCTTCAGTCCACAGCACAGTCTATCCACTGAGCCAAACAGGCAAGGGCGAGAAAGTTTATTTAAATTCATGCGGACTCTGCTGTGGATTTGGGCAAGTCTTCTGGATGATGATCTTATGTGTGTTGCCTCAGTTATCTGTCTCTGTGGATCCCATAGTGCCTCCATTTCAACACATGCCTCCATGATGGCTGTGGCAAGAGAAGTTCTGGAGGATTACTCACTTCAAACTTGGTACTTAGTTCTAGAAGTCACACATGTACTGTTTCTGCTAATAGCCTGCTGGCTAGATGGGTACCATGACTCTACCTAGTAAGAAAGGGGGCTGAGAAGTATGATCTCTGTGAGCTGGGAAGAGAGGAAGAGTGGTTACTGATAAGCCTTGGGAATATCTGCCACACCCACATTTCCAGAAAAATCACTAGGATTTAGAACAAGATTGTATTTACAAACAAAATAGAGATATGTAAGATTTCTAATACACTATTAACAGAAAATTTCCAATGTGCCACTTTCAGTTAAATGAAATGATGATTTATCCACATAATGAAAGAAACATATCCACTTATTGGGCTGCTGTTACCTCCAGAGTAGCTTACGTTGGTGAACATTATGTGTGATGTAGGCTCTGCTGACACACAGCTGACACCTCGTTTGACTTCAGCTGCAAGCTGCAGTCTAACCATCACAGACTGCAGCTTTCAAAGGAACATCTCCTGGTCCCAGTGTGATAGCAGAAAAGTGTGGACTAGGAATGTAGAACATCTATATAATGTACATACACATAGTCACCTATATGTGATAATAATATTAGCTGGTCTCCAGGTCTCTTTCTTTTACAGAGAGTGGAATGTAGAGCTAGTGTGGTTTTAGAGTGCACGAGCTTTGAACTTAGAGATAAGTTCCTCACTCTATGAACTAATTGCTCTGTGACTTTTGAGACTCAGTTTCTTCACTTGACATGGATACTCAGCTATTGTTCTCAGTGGTTGAGTGTCAAGTTATTAACCAGGAGATCATAGTTCAATTCTGGTCAGGGCACATGCCCAGGTTGTGGGCTCAGTCCCCAGTGGGTGGCAGGCAGGAAACAGATGATCAATGATTTCTCTTATCATTGATGTTTCCTTCTCTTTCTCCTTCTCTCTTCCTCTCTGAAATCAATTAAAATAAAAAAAATGACGTGGGTAACAACAGGATTGTCAAAATGTATTCAAGTTGATAATTGCTAAAATTGTCAAATATTTTATATGTGATATTCTATTATATGTCTGTCAATCATATATCTTTAATCAACATATATAAAGACACTAATTCAGTTTATATGTAGTGGGAGTGGGTGTTAAAATTGATTCTACCCTGAGATTTAAAAGTATCTCATGGACTGAACAGATGAGCCTCAGCGGTGGGATTGCATGAGGGTTTTTTCCAGGAGTGGAGAGGAGTTACTGAAGGAAAATAATGAAATGATTTCATTTGGGTGTTTAGGTCTGAGCCTGAAACAAAGTGGACAATATAATGTTTGTCTGAAATGTAGCTGTCCCTCCTATTACCCATGTTCATACACAACTAGAAGTAGGTGATAAAGATGGGGAGACTCTGATACACAAGCGGCGCTTGTTAGGTGAGCAGGTGACAAAGTGTAGCTCACAAGAGAAACCAGGGTCTATTTCCCTCCACTTGGTCTGATCTCCATGAGAATCAGAACGCAGCTCAGCAGTCTCTTGAGGGTGTGATGCTCTGGACCACAATGTCCTTGGCTGGCAGTCATCCTCCTCCTGGGGGGTATCCTCATCTGGATTGAGCAAGACTGTGTTATCTTTAAGTTGTTTCCTGGCCAGTTACCATATTTTCAAGAGAAAGAAAGAAACCAACAATAGTACAATGTTGGTCTATTGGTGAGAATGCACAGAATGCCCACTGGGATCCTTTTAAATTAATGGGAGGCTGTATCTTTTCTTGTTGTTGTTAATTTTCCCATTGATTTTTAGAGAGAATGGAAGGGATGAATGAAAGGGGATGAAAGGAGAGAGAGAAACATGTGAGACATATTGATTAGTTGCCTCCCACATGCACCCAAACTGGCTCCAGGGATTGAACCTGTAACCCAGGTATGTGCCCTTGACCTGACCAGGAATAAAATCTGCAACCCTTTTGGTGGGAGGACTGACTCTCTAACCACAGAGCCACACCAGCCATGGCAGGAGGCTATGTGTTTATTATCAGATCCATAGATTCTATTCCAAAGTCTGACATGAAGAAGTTCAGAAAATCCTTATCAAGAATAAAAGGAAGAATGAAGAATTAACACTGTCCTTTAGTGAATGCTATGTTTCTCTGGGACAACACTGTTGGCATTCTGAATGGAACATTTTTCAGTATGGAGGATGTCTAGATGATGAGAATATTTAGCATCCCTAACTTCTGAGCATGCGATTCAAGGAGTACACTCCATTTATTGTGGCCTGCAAAAGATACATTCGACCTCATTTCAAATACTCATTGTGAGGATGCTACTTCCTGAAGTTGAAAATCATTGATCTAAAGGGATTCAAAATTATCATAGAACTTTAAAAGCCCATATTTCTGTGAGAACCCATAGAGCTTCTGTAGAATGGGAACTCTTTTCATATATTCAGTACATTGTAACTGGGACTTTTTCTTGCTCCTTCACAAGAAAGGAGCTCCACTTGACACTCCAGTGTGCTTGTCCAGGGCCATGAGTCTGCCAGGGTTAGCCCAATATTCTCCTGAGGAACCAATCGTGACTCCTCAACATCAACTCTGGATCTCTGTTGTCAGAAGACTAGAAGTGTCTCTGTATTGCATTCCAACTGGTAGAGAGTTTGGAGAGAGGAATAAAATGGGGGTAAAAATATTGACATTGTTAATATGCTGATAGATATTAAAAATTAGGGCTTTTTAACAAAATATGGGCTCTATTCTACCTCACAGGGCATAAATTCATATTAGAGCTTTATAGATTCTGGATAGAATACTGTGTAGTGTGTGTGTGTGTGTGTGTGTGTGTGTGTGTGTGTGTGTAGAGGGGGTTATTTGGATGGGGAATGGGAAGGGTGAGATAAGTTAAGTGAGGCAGGATAGAAAGATGCCTATCAGAATCATTATTTTGTGTCTTCCGCTTAAAAAAGTCTTTCTTCAGCCTCCTGAAAATCCAGCAGCAAAATTGCCAGTTCTACTGTAATATACATCACTAGGTGGCAGTAAAACAGAAATGTCTGCCAGGAAAGCAGAAATCCCTTCAGAATTATAATAAGTTTTATAGACCAAGACAACTGCAGTTGTAAAACATTATGATGTATCAATTGGCATATTTGCTGATCAAATCTTTATAAGGTTTGAATGGGCTCATAAATACTGGGTTCTCTGGTTTGGTCTATTCATGCTTCATGCTTCTGTTGAACACAATTTTGGAGGGGTAGAAATTCAGCAAATGGTTGAAATATCAAAGCAATATGCCACTGACAATTTGTTTTCCTGTGATTGAGGGAAAATATATATATGCCTCGATTAGAAGCACTACCCAAACAAGCAGAATCTGCTACATTTGAAGATGAGCTCATTTCTCATGCAAAGTGCAGTCCAGGCTGGAGAGAACCAGCAGCTGAATCATATTGCTACTTGATTTTTATAAGTGAGTTCCAATTCCTGTACCATTCCCTCAAGAGTCTTATTATACGAGGCTATTTCCATTAAAAAAATAACTGATAAAATCAGGCTTTATGATAAATGCATAAAATCATAGAACAGGAGGTGACATCAAAACTCTCCTTTGATTAAAGTGTTAGTCTTATGTGGCACATTGAAAAGAAAAATGAACTAGTTGACTGTCAACATTTAACAATGGGAAAATTGAGGCTCAAGGACATATGGCTAGTGAGTGATTTAGTTGGACTATGAAATCAGATTCCTCATAGGGCTTTGGATGGGCTGTGAAACTGTTTGCCTTATTGAATGTTTACATTCAATAATGTTTAGCTAGCAAAGCAAGTGGAGCAGCTAAGTGCCTCTCTGCTTTGTTTTTGTAGATATGCACACTGTTTTAGAAAAAAGAGCGAAATTCCCTGGAAAGATAGACCTTTCTCACAAGGTTGCTGCTTATCTTATACTAGAAGCCTGGTGCATGAAATTCATGCACAGGTATGGTCCCTAGGCTTGGCCTGCGATCAGGACCATCTTCCCCTGGCTGCAGCAGCTGGCCCTGCCCCCCTCCACCACCCTGCTGGCTAGAGACTGAGAGGTGGTCAGTGTACCTCATAGTGACTGGTTGAGCGGTTGTTCTGATCATTCCATCATTAGAGTCAATTTGCATATTACCCTTTTATTATATAGGATTATTAAATAAGGATCTCATCTATAACCAAGCAGTTCCCATAAATTCTGCCTTAAGGAATGTCTTTTAGCAACTTCCTCAAAGCTAATGCATGCATGCCCATTGCTCTATCTAGAATGTTCTGCCTGTTTTCATCTGGCTACATTCTATTGAGGATGAGTGTGGTGGCCCTTTGATGTGTTCCCCAGGTACTCTCCCTAGGTATGTATCCCTGGTGGAGCAAGCCTTTGTCACTTTCTTTTTTTCTTTTCTTTTCTTTTCTTTCTTTCTTTCTTTTATTTCTTAACATCAGACAGCTAGACAGTGGCAGAACTGAGTGGCAGAATCTGGGGACTCTTGACCTTTACCTAGATGAGAACCCTCCTTCTGCATTAGACTTTCTGCTCTTAGAATGAGAAAGTAGATAAGGACTCATGTTCATGTAGCTGAAGTAACTTGGCAGATTTAAAGATTCCCTGAGGCCTAGACTTTCCTCTGGTTCTATTTACATTAAGAAATGCATTCATTTGGCAACTGCTGGGACCCACGTGAATAGCTGCTAACTTGTGGCATTAGCTAGTTCACAGAATCCTTGGTCTTCCGAACTTGGACTTCTGCAGAAATTCAGGATTGGAAAATACAGGTTCTGTAATCCATTTGTGTGTAGTACAGTAGAAATGCTTTTCCAGCTCTTCTCCTTAGTGATTCTCTTTCTAAGCCATCTTACCATACATTTGTCAAGGAAATTTGCCATTTCTAATTTGGAGACAACAATTAAGTCAGAGAAAGCTAAGCACCAGGATTCAGGACAAATATATTACAAACAGTTTAAAAATAGGAATGGCTGTATTTGCTCTATACCAACCAGAGCATTAAAAAAATCAATAAGAACAACAACTAATGGTGATAATGTCTTCCCTGACTCATAGGGATATTTAAAAGTAAAATGATGTAATTGATGGGAAACACTTTGAAAAATAAAAGCACCGTGCAGCACAAGGCATTACGATTATTATACGATTGGCCTTAAGCACAGCTAAAAGTGAGCCTTTTCTCCCTCAGGAACAGATGTCATCATTGATAAATCATTTGTATAATTCCCAGAGTGCAAAGGATGTCTGCAGGGCTCCAGGCTCTTGTACTTGTGATCTCCTCAGAGTGTTCAATGGATGTGGCCAAGGGCAAGTCACAACCTTTCTGGGGCTTTGTTTCATGTCTTTGAGCTGGGGATTAATGTTATAATTAATGGCTGCCATCTACAGAGCAATTCTGTGTTCAGGGTACAAAGCACCTTGGGTTTACTATTTTATTTACTGCCCTATTGAGTGCCTTATTTTATAGATGTGAAAAATGAAGAAGTGAAGTATCTGGGCTTAAATCATATAGCTAGAGGATTGTCTGGTGTCTGTAGAAATCTATAGATCTTATATATCCTATGTGTAGTATAGGCTTGACTCCAGCATCCTTCCCTCTGCCCCTCTTCTTTGGAAAATTGCCCCATTTGTAGAACATTTTTCTTGGTAATCTGCTAGGGCTGCTAATTTCATATACCTTTCCATGCCGTTAGAGGGTAGAACTGTGTAACACTGTTTTAGAGTCCTGCTGTCTTAAACTGCATGTGCAAACTCTGCACATATTGTAGGTGACTTGATTTATTATTCATTTATTTATTAAATATATTTTTATTGATTTCCTAGAGGAAGGGAGAAGAAGAGATAGAAAAATTATTAATGAGAGAGAATCATTGACTGGCTGCCTCCTATACACCCCACACTGGAAAACGAGCCTGCAATCTGTGCATATGCCTGGACCAGGATTGAACCGTGACCACCTGGTTCATAGGTCAAAGCTCAACCACTGAGCCACGCTGGCCAGGCTAAGTGACCCAATTTTTGACAGCTTGTAGGAAATCAAGTTGGTGGTTTGTCGTATCACTTTTCCTTTCTTGAGTAACATCTTTACTGTTCATCAAAGATAGAGGAAGATAAATGTTAGGAAGATATAATAGTTTGGGAAGTGGGAGAACCTTAGGCCTTGTGATTTAGTTAGGTTTTTAAACATATCTGGATAGGTAACTACTGATTATTATGTTAGTGGTAGATAGTGGCAGTTAAGAATATGGCCTGGAAGTGACAGGGATTCCAATTTTTGCTTCTTTCTTTTAGTTTTATGATATTTTACATTTATCTAACCTCTCTAAGCCTCATTATACTCCACCTGTATTATGGGTATAAAATACCTGATGGGCATTAATTAAAGAAAAACTCAGAGCTTGGTACTTAGGAGTTAATTGAATGCTGTAGTTGTAAAGTTTTTTGTACAAGTTATGTCAGTGAGTCAGATATCTAGCAGGATAGAAGTTGCCCAAGGCTTAATATCCTTGACTATATTGAAGCCTCTCTCTCCCTCTCTTCTTTCCTTTCCACCAATCTTCATATAACTTACTACATATTTCTTTCTTACTTTTTATTGGTCTTTATCAAACATCTCTGACTTTCCAGAACTAGGCTGCCAAGTCTCTGGGACTGCATTCCTGCCTTCTGAGCTGAATCTTATAAAGGAGTTCCTAGATTTGTATTTCAACCCATGGGTTGAGACTATTTTGGTCCAGTTAGAGCTATGAAGCTATATCCTCATTTGCATCTTTATCCTCCAAGCACAGTAGCTTCATAATGACCAATTAGCATGTGTAATTCCAACCAATCAGGACAGTGCTATGTGGATCAATCAAACGGTGCAAATTTGGATTCTTCATTGCATAGAAATGGACCAATCAGGGACAGGGTAGGCATTTTCTTTATGTAAGCAGGCCTTCCCTTATCTTGGGAGTGTACTTTTGGCTTCCTCTGGAGGCTGCTTTCTCTCAGTTTACGAACTGTTCATCAGAATACTGTCTTACTTTACTACATTCCATATTGGGGACTCCTGTTGGCATTGTAGTGATGGCAGTAATCTTTCCTTGATAAACCCACCTGTTGGGTACATAGTGGTAT
Organism: Pipistrellus kuhlii; assembly: GCF_014108245.1. Classification (NCBI taxonomy): domain Eukaryota; kingdom Metazoa; phylum Chordata; class Mammalia; order Chiroptera; family Vespertilionidae; genus Pipistrellus; species Pipistrellus kuhlii. The sequence continues at coordinate 155,968,009 of NW_023425515.1, read as the reverse complement.
TTTTATTTCAATTGGCATTTCTGTAATGCCTAATAATGTTGAGTAACTTTTCAAATACCTGTTGGCCACTTGGATATCTTTTATTGTGAAATGCCTGTTCAATTTTTCTTTTTCTTAATTTGTAGGCCTCTTTAAAAAAAAATTCTGGATATGTACTTTTTGCTGTGTATACATATGGAAAATATAGGCTCCTGTGGTTTGAGTTTTCACTCTCTACATGCTGTCTTTTAGCATATAAAAGTTTTTAAATTTTATATAGTCAGATTGATTATTTTTTTCTTTTATATTGGCAATTTTGTACTCTGTTTAATGAAATTTTTCTTACCCTAAGATCATAAAAGTATTTTGTTTTGTTTTTAAGTAGGAGCTTTAATGTTTCACTTTTAAAATTTTCATCTGCATTTCATTGGGGATTAGTTTATGTTTATTGTTAGGAAGTGATCAAGATTCATTTTTTTCCCCATAAGAATTTCCAGATGAGCTAGTACCATTTATGCAAAGTCCATTATTTCCTACTGTACTGCTGAAAAATCTGTCAAAATCAAGTGACCATGTATGCATAGGTTTATTTTTAAGTCCTCTCTTGTCTTCTATTGATATATTTGTTTAATTCATGCATCATACTACAATATCTTAATCAATGTAGATTTAAACAAGTCTTTATATCCTTTAGGTAAATCTTTCACTATTGCCTTTTTCAAAATTGTCTTTGCTATTCTTGGCCTTTTATATTTCTACACAGATTTTAGAAACAGCTGGTCATTTTCCACAAAAACATATTAACTAATCCTACTGGAAATGTTGAATGGGATAATATTAAATTGAGACTATCCCATTGAATCATTTTGGAGGGAATTGTCATTTTTACAGTATGAGTTTTCTAATACATAAGTATGGCATATGTCTTTATTTATTTTGGTGTTCTTTCATTTTTCTTAGTAATGTCTCATAGTTGTGTCTTGTACATCTTTTGTTAATTTTATTTATAAGTTTTTCATGTCTTTGATGCTATTGTGAATGTTATTATTTTAAAAATATTATTTTCTATATTAATGCTATATAAAATACAATTTTTATGGTAACCTTTCTAATTTCACTTATTAATTCTAATTTGTATATATTTTTTTAGATTACTTATTGCATATAATCATGTTATCATTGAACAAAGGCATTTTAGTTTCTTCCATTTCAGTTATTATACTTTTAAATTTTTTCTTCCTTTGCTATATCAGCCAAATACTCAATACAATGTTGAATAGAAATGGTAATAGCAGACATTATTGTCTCATTCCCAATTTCCAGGAGAAAGTATTCAACATTTCATTAAGTACTATCCTCTATAATAAAGAGGTAATATGCAAATTGACCGTCACACCCTCACATAAGATGGCCAACCTACGTGGTCACAAGATGGCTACCACAGGATGGCGGACAGGGGAGGGTAGTTGGGGGTGACCAGGTTGGCAATGGAGCAGTTAGGCATTGATCAGGCTGGCAGGCAGAAGTGGTTAGGGGCAATAGGCAGGCAGTCAGGTAGGCAGTTGAGTGGTTGGGAGCCAGCAGTCCCAGATTGTTAAAGAGATGTCCAACTGCTGGTTTAGGTCTGATCCACAAAGATAGAGCCTAAACTGGCAGTTGGACATCCCCCAAGGGGTCCCATATTGGAGAGGGTGCAGGCTAGGCTGAGGGACACCCTCCTTCCTCCCCATGCATGAATTTTGGCACTGGGCTTCTAGTACTTGAAAGATGATATCTATCTAATTAATAAATTTACTCTAATTCAAGTTTTCTAGGAATTTTTAGAGTAAGGGGTATTGGATTTTATCAAATGCTTTCAACTATTGTGATTATTATATTATGTTGCTCTTTATTCCATTTGTGCTGAATTATATGGTTTGAATTTGAGAGCTAAACCAACTACACATTTTATTTTTGAAATAAACCTTAATTGGCCTTGGCCACTATTATTTTTTACATAATACCAGATTAGACATGTTAATATTATGTCTAGGATTTTTACAGGTTCTTGAGAAAAATTTCTCTAACATTTTTCTTTTTTGTAAAATCCTTGCCAGGTTGTTGAGTCAATGTTATGCTTGTCTCATAAAGTTAGCTCCACTTTCCTATTATTTGGAAAAATGTGTGCAAGGTTGATGATATTTTCTTCTTAAATATATGGAAGAATTAACCAGTGAGGCTCTCTAAGCTTAAAGGAAATGTCTACATTTGTTGGATTGTTTTTTAATTGGAAACAACTTTTTGAATAGCTACCGATCCTTCAAGTTTTCTACTTATTCTTGTGTCAGTTTAGCCAAGTTTTATTCTTTGTTTTTAAATAAATTTGCAATTTCATTTACAATGTAAAATTTATGGTCATGAAGCTATTCATAATATCTAATTTTTCTTTGTTTTTAAAACAATATATAGAATATGTTGTGATATGCTTTTTTTTAATAACAGACTAGAGGCCTAGTGTATGAAATTCATGCACTGGTGGGGGTCCCTTAGCCTGGCCTGTGCCCTCTTGCAGTCTAGGAGCTGTTGAGGGATGTCCAACTAATGTCTTTGGCCTGCTCTCTAGGTGGAGCAGGCCTAAGCAGGCAGTTGGACATTCTTAGCGCTGCCATGGAAGTGGGAGAGGCTTGCTCCACTGCTACTGCACTCGCAGCCATGAGCCCAGCTTCTGTCAGAGAAGCACTCTCCCTGTGGGAGTGCACTGACCACCATGGGTCAGCTCCTGCATTGAGATTCCTGTTGGTCAGTGTGTGTCATAGCAACCAGTCATTCAGCCATTTGGTTGGTTTGAATATTAGCCTTTTATTATAAAAGATGTATTCTCATTCTCCCTCTCTCCCTCCCATTTGTACCCCCTTCTACAATACTTTTCTGTCTCCCCTTCCTCCTCAGTCTTACTAAACTTTTATTTATTTTATTCAAATAATCACTTTTCCTTCATTACTGTTCTGTGTTGTAATCTTTCTTTCTTTCTTTATTTTTTTTTTTAAAAACAAAAACAAAACAAAACATATTTTATTGATTTTTTTACCGAGAGGAAGAGAGAGAGGGATTAAAAAGAAACATTGATGAGAGAGAAACATTGATCAGTTGCCTCCTGTGCACTCCCTACTGGGGATGTGCCTGCAACCAAGGTACATGCCCTTGACTGTAATCAAACCTTGGGTCCCTTCAGTCTGCAGGCCAACTTTGTATCCACTGAGCCAAACTGGTTAGGACTATATTGTAGTTTTTAATTTTCTGCTTTTTAATTTTATTATTTCCACTGTTAAAAATATGTATATTTTGTTGATTTCAGAAAGGAAAGGAAGGGACAGAGAGATGGAAACATTAATGATCAGAGAGACTCATTGTTTTGTTGCCTTCTGTGTACTTGCTAGTGAGGACCAAGTGTGCAACCCAGAATCAAAATGTAACTACTGGGTTCAAAATCTGATGCTCAACCATTGAGCCACACTGGCTGTGCTTTCTTTCTACTTTTTGAGTAGATGATTGAAAACATTGGATTTTGACCTTTAAAATTTATTTTCTAAAATATGCATTAAAGGCTGTACCTTATCTTCTAAGCCAATATGTCAGCAGCATTCTGATAGTTTTGATATATGTTTTTATTATAATTTAGTAAAAATATTTTCTAATTTCCATTGTGATTTATTCTTTCATTTAAAGGCCATTTGAAAATAATTTACAAAATATTTAGTTTTAGGATTTCTTATTTAGCTTTTTGTTTCTAATTTATAGCCATAACACTGTGTTCATAGGGCATATTCTGTATGACTTTATTTATTTACAAGTTGTTGAGACTTGCTTTATGGTCCAGCATATGGTTAATTTTGATAAATGTTCTATGCATACTTGAAAGTAATGTATGCTCTGTTACAAGTTCTTTCACTGTATTGTTCTATATCTATCAGTTTTAAAGTATCATTTGTGTTTCTTAAATCTTTTTTCTTACTGATATCTTTGTTGTATATATATCAGTTATTAAGAGAGGTATGTTAATATTTCTAGCTATTAGTATAGAATTATCTTGCCTTTAACTTATGTCAATTTATATTTCTTATATTGTGATGTTATTCAATTGAGTTCACATTAATTAATACTAAATCTTTTTTATCTTATAAAATATCGATATATATTTTAAAAATTTCTAATGGGTCTTGCCTTAAAGCCTACATTATCTGATATTTGTACAGCTATACTATTATCTATTTATTCAGGACTTTCATGGTATATGATCTTTCATTTGTAGCAGAAGTTATTGATGACTTGCTCACATCTCCTCAGCATTCACTCCGCTAGGACATGCCAAAGCATCCTGTGAGTCCTTCTTAAGGCATCTTTACTCTCTGCCCCAGAGTTTTATTTTAATTTATTGGTAAGGGAGGTAGGAAGTAGGAGGAATGGGTAGTCACCAGGTTCAGTCTTCTACCAACAAAGAATGGGAGTTTATGGATAAATTTTTCAGCCTTCTTACCTCTCAATTGAGACAATTGTTTTATATCCTATACTAGAGGCCCAGTTCACAAATTCATGCACACGTGGGGTCCCTCTGCCTGGCCTGTGGGATCAGGCCAAAACTGGCTCTCTGACATCCCTCCAGGGGTCTTGAATTGCAAGAAGATACAGCGCCAGGCTGAGGGACCCCACTGGTGCATGATTGGGGCCAGGGAGATTTGTGGGTGTTAGGCCAACCAAGGAGGGACTGTGGGAGGGCTCCAGGGCATGTCTGGCCCTTTTTGCTCAGTCCTGATCAGCTGGACCGCAGCAGCAAGCTAACCTACCAATTGGAGCATCTGCCTCTGGTTATCAGTGCACGCCACAGTGACTGGTTGATCAGCTGACTGTCTGCCCTTTAGTGGTCAGTGTACATCATAGTGAGCGATTGAGTTACCTTAGCATATTATTAGCATATTATGTTTTGATCGGTTGAATGGAAGCCTGGACGACTGGACACTTAGCATATTAAGCTTAATATGTAGGATTTGCACTCAAATTCTTATATCAGGGTCTATATCTGTGGAAATCCAGCCTAAAAAGATATCCTTTGCTTATAGTTTGTCAATGTCTTTATACTTAAAGAATGTCTATTACAAGGAGCATATTGCTGTGTTTTGTTTTATTCAATCTGATAACCTTTGTCTTTAATAAAAATATTTAGTCCACGTACACTTAATATATTTACTGGTATATTTATGGGTTCTATTTTTTTCTACCATGTTTATCATTTTATTATTTTCCCTCTACTAGCTTGATAGTTATATATTTTTTTTTTTACCATAATTTTAGTGGGTATCCTAGAAATTACAAGCATTCTTAACTAATTATACTATAAAATAAATTACATCTTTTACAACTTCCCAGACATTGCTAGGATTTAGAACATTTATACTCTCTTTATTCTCATCCTGGTTTTATATTGTTAATATCCATAAAAGCATTGTAGTGTTTATAAGACATTGTTTTGTGCAGATAAAATTCATTTAAGTTTCTCTATTTATGTACCTTTACTAACTGCCCTTAATTCTTCCCCCTATTTTGATTTTATTGTCTACAATATTTATCTTACTGTCTGAAGAACTACATTTAACATTTCTTTCAGTGTGGTTCTGTTGACAATTGTCTTCTCAGGGCTTTTTGCTTGTTAGCTTTTATGAAAATACTAGAGGCCCAGTGCATGAAATTTGTGCACAGGGGTGGAGGGTGTCCTACAGCCCAGCCTGAACCATCTTCAATCTGGGACCCTGTGAGGGATGTCAGACTGCACTGGGATTGGGACCTAAATGGGCAGTTGGACATCCCTCTCACAATCCAGGACTGCTGGCTCCCAACTGCTCACCTGTCTGCCTTCCTGATTGCCCTTAACCACTTCTGTCTGCCAGCCTAATCACCCCCTAACCACTCCCCTGCCAGCCTGATTGATGCCTAACTGCTCCCCTGCCAGCCTGTTTGCCCCTAACTGCTGTCCCTATAGGCCTGGTCACCCCTAACTGCCCTCCCCTGCAGGCCTGGTCCTCCCAACTACTCTCCACTGCAGGCATGGTCACCCCCAACTTCCTTCCTTTGCCAGCCTGTTCCCTCCCAACTACCCTCCTCTGCTGGCCATCTTGTGGTGACCATCTTTTTAAAAAAATATATTTTATTGATTTTTTACAGAGAGGAAGGGAGAGAGATAGAGAGCTAGAAACATCGATGAGAGAGAAACATCGACCAGCTGCCTCTTGCACACCCGCTACCAGGGATGTGCCCGGATTGTGGTGACCATTTTGTGTCCACATGGGGACAGGATATTTGACCACATGGGGGCAGCAATCTTGGATGTTGGAGAGATGGTCAATCTGCATATTACTTTTTTATTAGATAGGATAGAGGCCTGGTACATGGGTGGGGGTCGGCTGGTTTGTCCTAAAGGATGTCCCAGATCTGGGTGGGGGTTTTCCTTGGGGCATGGGGTGGCCTGGGTGAGGGGCTTGTGGTGTTTTGCAGGCTGGCCATGCCTCCTGGTGATCTAAGCGGAGGCCCTGGTATCTGGGGTTATTTATATACTACAATTGAAACTTTGTAGCCTGGAGTGGAGCCACGCCTCCTGCTTGCTCCATGGCAGCAGCCATTTCTGTTGGGGTTTATGTATCTTCTATAATTGAAACTTTGTAGCTTTAAGCGGAAGCCTGGGGCAGCCAGGGTGTGCAGAAAGCTTGGTTTCCTCCATTGTCAGGGGCAATCCTAGCCTCCTGCTCTTTCCAGCTCTGTGGCTGCTGCTATTTCTGTTTGGATTTGTTTACCTTCTATAATTGAAACTTTGTAGCCTTTAGTGGAGGCCTAGGCCAGCAAGGACAGGCAGAAAGTTTGTCTTCCTCCATTGCTGCTCTCTGGCTGTAGCCACCTTGGTTGGGTTTATTTGCATATTTGCTCCTGATTGGCTGGTGGGCATGGCTTGTGGGTGTAGCAGAGTGATAGTTAATTTGCATATTACTTTTTTATTAGATAGGATTTTTATTTAAACTTGGCTTTTTTCTTTTTATATAAGTAATATTGTTTTTATTGAGGAATAACTTATATACACTTAATTGCACAGGTTTTAAATGTGCAGCTTGATAAAATTTTCCATGTGCACAATTCAAATCAAGGTTTTGAATATATAGAGCACTCCAAAAAGTTCTCCCATCCTCCTTACACAATTCTATGTTCTTTATGTCTCTAACCATGATGTAGTCTTTTCTGCTTTTGAACTTCATATAAATAAAATACAGTATGTATTTTTGTATTTGGCTTCTTTCAGTCAATGTTCAGTCTATAGAATCACCCATCTTTTATATGCAATAATAATTCATTTTCTTTATTACTATGTAGTATCCGTTATATGGATATACCACAATTCATCCATTCCATTACTTATAAACACTTGTGTTATTTTTATTATTGGCTATTTATAACAAAGCTGTGCTAAGCATGATTGCACATGTTTACTTTTTATAGGACATAAACACATTTCTTTTAGGTATATTTTCATTGTTTTAGTTTTGGAAATTGATAGTTATTTCCTTTAAACACTCTTAATAGCGTTTTTATAGTTTTATAGATTCTAAAGTTTCTATTGAAAAGTCAGTCATTAAGTCTTGTTCCATTATTGTTCCTTTGAAGGTAAATGTTCCCTCTGGGTGCTTTTACAATGATTTTTTTTTTGTAGTTTTATTATAATATGGTGTGTTTTTCTTGGTATATAGACTGCTTTAATCTGTGACTTCATGTCTCCTGTCAATTTGTGATATTTTATCCATTGGCTTTCAAATACAAGTATCTCCCACTTTTTGAACTTTTGTTAAACCACTTCACTTTTATGAAAGACCTACATTAATGTCTGTTTTCACTAACAAAAAGAAAGCTTAAGAAGGTATATGCTCTTATGAAAAAAAGGCAAAAAGCAAAATTAACATGCAAGCGTTTGTTTGCAGTGAGCTATTATAGAGGCAGCACATCCCTGAACAGTGAGAATGGCCCCGCCCCAGCTTTTCCCTGAGGAGTTACAGTAACATCTCAGCATTAAGCCATCATAGCTTTGAACCGTCTGTGAACATCTGCACTTTATCTTGATTTATTTTGTGCATTCCTGCTTTAATATATGTTAGTGCTTTTTCAGGTTTTATGTGTTATTTGATAGGATTTGTCAGTTTCTTCTGGGTCTGGAAATACTCAAAAAATGTCTATGTACATTAATGGTGATTTTTTTTTTCAATTTACACCATCATTTTAGCTTACAAAAGTTTCCATGGGCATGCTCTACTTTTGGATAGTGGGGGAAACCTGTATTGCCTTTGATTATTTCTCCGCATTCTCCCTTTGTGTTATTCCAATTATATGTTAGACTTTTTAGTCATCTTTCATATGTCTCTTATGATATTTTCTAATATTCCTATTTACTTTCACTCTCCTTGTGTTGTTTTAAATAGTTTCTATTGACCTGATTCCTAGTTCACTGTTATAACTATATTAAATTCTTAATTTGGAATATTATATTTTTTAGTTCTCCACTTTTCATTTAATTTTTATAAGTTTCAGTTTTCTGATTAGGTTTTTTATCATGTCATCTATTTGTCTAAACATATTTATTATAGTTGCTTTAAAGTTCATGCCCGATGGCTGCCCAAATCAGATCACTACTATGTTTTTTCCTATTGTCTGTATTTTTATCTTAATCCTGCTTCTTTAATTGAATGCCAAACATCGTGTGTAGAAACTTAATGAAGGTCTCAGTGATGTCATTTTCCTCCAGAGTGAGTTTATGCTTAAGATGGTAAATAGAGGACAGATCATGTGAATACCAGATGAGACTGAGATGACTTGAAGGTGGATGGCAATTTTGGTAAGGTTCCATCTTCATCTGGTCCATCCCCTACCTAGAGTGCAATCCTTCAGAGGTATGACTTATTTGATTCTTATTTTGTATTAGGCAGGATTCCTTTGGCTGCTGCAAGTAAAAAAAACAAAACAAAACAAACAAAAAAAAGTAGTTGAACATAATATGCTTATCATCCTATATAATAAAAGCCTAATATGCAAATTGACTGAACAGTGGAACGATTGGTAGAACAACTGGTCACTATGATGTGTACTGACCACCAGGGGGCAGATGCTCAATGCAGGAACAGCCCACAGGCCCCAGGCCAGCCAAAGCAGGACCTCCAGATCACCCTGCGGGTTGCCCTGTAGAGGGAGGCAACTGGTGGTGGGGAGCAGGGCCAGCCAGTGACCCCGCGGCATTGCCTCTCAATCATCCTGCTGGTGGCCTCCAAGGTGGGTGCCAGTGGGGGTCCCCCAGATTGCTCTGCTGGTCACCCCAAAGATCGGCCCTGATCACCAGCCAGGCATAGGGACCCTACCCATGCACAAATTTCATGGACTAGCATTCCAGTCTTAAATAATGAGAAACTCCAGAGATAAGATGGTTCTTTGGCTGTTAATTGATCAACTCATTCTCTTATTGATCTCTCAAATTATCTCAGCTTTGTTCTCAAGGTCATTATATTGCTGCTGCAGTTGCAGGTGTCACATGTAGCTAACACTGTCCTGAGGTAGGAAAGTGAAGTTTGTCTTGATGGGGTTGGATTCCATGTAAGAGTAAATAATTCATTTTCTAGAGGCTTTCTTTTCCTCATATGTCTCTTTGGCCAGAATTTTGTCACATTCCTATGCCTAAACCAGATTATGTCAAGGGCATGCTTGACTTAGACTGGTCAAGATAAACCACTTAGGACTGGGGAGGAGTCTTTTCTCTGAAGATATAACTGGCAGCTATATGATTGCCTAAGCAAAATTGGGACCTGATTGACAAGGACAAAGGGAACAATAGTTATCTGTCACATGGAGAGACAGCTGTCCATCACATCCAGCAAACCTGTAAGAGGTGTATTATTGTTATTCATCCAGTTTTGATTAAGAGAATCCTGTGATCAGAGAGTTTAAATACAGAGTACAATGTCAAATGTTTAGTGGCAGAGTTCCTAGCACAAGTTTGAGTATTTAGTGACAGAGTCTCTATTCAACAATTATCTTTGATCCCATAGTCTGTGCCCTTTAAATGCCCTGAAATCTTCTGACTGAGTTGTAAGTTTTCTTCTTTTTTTTTTTTTGTAACTATTCCTAGAAGATGTTCATAAATCCAAATTAAGGTAGGACCATTTCCCCCTCCCCCCTTGCTTTTCCATACCTTAGTGGAAGCATCACAAATGGTCACTCAGGAGGAGAATGCTGTGTGAAGAGTGTTAATCACCTATGGAGCTATGATAGCCTAAAACTTTAATTCATATATTTATGTGGCCATTCCTCAATAAGTAATGGACATAAGTCTCCTAGGGCCTAAGCATTATAAGGTGTTGCTATTCGAGCTGTAAACCACTAGGGACCAATTATACTTTTCACTTCCATTAGCAAATATGATTTGTGTCCACTCCCTGCTGCCATTCATAATTTTGAATTCCACTCTACTTAAAATGTTCTCTCTCAGCTTCAGCTGAATGATTTTCACGAGAATCTGTCTCTTTGAGAAGTACTCTTAGAGTGATGCATTAACAGCCCTGACAGTGTTGGCTAGGTTGGGAGCACATTAGCCATTTCCATTTCTTTCCTCCAGAGTGGAGGTGGGAGCCAAGAAGCTGTGCTGTCGGAAGAGTTGGGGAATAGACCGCGTCATGACAAAGCAGCTGGAACAACCACAATTGCAGCCCTTGAGAGCAGCTCACACCACGGGGTCAGGGGAGCAGCATTTTATGTTTCTTTGTAGAATAAACTGAATATTTTTATAAGAAACAAATCTTCCATCTATGATCCTGTTCCCATTAGAGGGTCAAGGCAAGAGCAAACCAGAGAGGCTTAATTTACTTAGGAGACATTCAGTATAAATACTCTATTCCCTTGTGTGATGTTCCTGTTCTGTTAGCCTTAATACATGCAAACTGAGGTGACTTACTCCAAGTTGTGATACACCCAAAGACCATCCTTCTTATAACATGGTGTTCCTTTTCGGTTGGGTGTCAGAAGATCCAGAAAGTCTACATCAACACAGCATGTATTTTCCTTCCACGAAACTACTATGCAATCTGTAATAGCTAACCCCACAAGTTTGAAAGTTTACCTTAACATTTGTGGGAAGCAGATGGTTTCCATACACTGCCAACCTGTTGTTACCAAAGCATTTTCCAAGAATTGTTTCCCAACCACAGTCACTAGCACAATTAACCTTTCTGTGGATAGGATAAACAAGAAAATGATCACCAATCTGCATGCAAGCCAAATGAGTGTGCCATTCAAGATTTTGCCTCACAAGCTCTGGGACACATACAAACCCACACACAGTGTCACAAATGATTCTTTTATGACATGTTTTCTGGTGCCCACTATTTCCCGCCCCCCACTTCCCTACCCTGTCTCTTTCTCCATTCCATAGTGCACCCTCTCTTTCTAGTCAGCTATTTCCATTTACCTATTTCTATCTGCAGCCATTGCTCTGGCAAGTTCTAAATATGGTTCTTAACAGAACACCAACCAGGCAAAATGTGTCCAGGCAGAAAGAGAAAACAGCTTTCCTTAGATTTGAGGCTTTAGGACCAACCAGCAGTCCTCTGCTTTTGTTTCTTCAATACCTGTGGATTTCTTGCCTCTCCCTCTCTTCTCTAACTCCCTGGTCTTTGCCTTGTTTTTTTTTATTTTTTTTATTAGTGTCTTGCCTCTCTCTCTCTCTCTCTCTCTCTCTCTCTCTCTCTCTCTCTCTCTCTCTCTCTCTCTCTCTCTCTCTCATTTCTCCTGACTATTTTTTAAACTTTTTAGTTGGAAACAATTATAGATTCACAGGAATTTGCAAAAAAAATTAAGTAAATAAATAAAATAAAAAATAACAGAGAGTTTGACTGTGTACTTTCCCTCAATGGTTACATCTTACATAAATTAGTACAATATTCAAACCAGGAAGTTGACATTTAAGTTACCCACAAAGCTCATTCAGGTTTCACCAGTTTTAGATGCCTTCATGTGCCTATGAAGGTATTTTCTGGGTTTTAAGGAGGAAATGGCTTCACTATTCTGCCTGACTTCAAAATGGTTGAGAGTCAGATTTAATAAACATAGGGTACATAGAGGACATTTTTCATACAACTCACATGAGCCTGTTCAGTTCATCTTCACATCAACCCTTTCAAGAAGAGATAATACTTATTTTTCATTTTAATCATGAGAGTTCAGTGGTATTCACATAGTCATTTAAGGAGTGGCCTGATTATAAGTCAAGTACTCACCATGCTATTTGCTTGTTCATTAAGCTCTGTATAGACTATGGCTCTTTTCATGGACTCTCCAATTCACAGCCTGAAATGAACCTCATATTTGTAGGGGCCTCCTTCCATCTAGCCCAGTGGTGGGCAAACCATGGCTTGCGAGTCACATGCAGCTTTTTGGCCCCTTGAGTGTGGCTTGGCATTAGAACAATTTCTTCAAAATAGACTTGCCCAGGCCAAAAACCGACTTCTGTGCATGGGCCACGAAGTTTCAATTGCACTGTACGTGTGCGCCTGCACGTGATATTTTGTGGAAGAGCCACACTCAAGGGGCCAAAGAGCCGCATGTGGCTTGAGAGCCATGGTTTGCCGACCACTAATCTAGCCTACCTGGCTGCTGACCCACAGACTGGATTCACTTATAACTAATATGCCCTGTGCTTTTCTGATTCTGACAACTGATTGGGGGTCAGAATGCACAATGATGATCTTTGCAGTTGTGCCTTAAATATTGGGAGCAGTTTATGAAGATCTTCCAAACATAGATGTGTTGGTTTCCTCCCAGCACATTCAGGTGGGTAGGGCTGATATCACTATTCCAGAAATGGATCCCAGGTCTTTTGACTCCTGGTGAAAGTTCTCTACTCTGTTTCCTGTCAAAGTGTGGGAGGATGTTGTCCCCATAATGGTAAGTAGGATTGACTGAGTACCTACTATGTGTTGTGGATTATGCTACACATCTTTTGTACATTTTCTGGTTGTTTTTATCTCTGCAGTCCATTTGGGTTAACTACTATTTTTATCCCCATAGTATATACTATAAAAGGATCATAGAACGTAAGTGACTTAACATCAGACACAGAGTTAACAAGTGGCAAAGCTGGGATTGGAACTTAAGGCTGGGTGACTTCTAACCTGAACTCTTAACCTAGATTTCTTGTTTTGAAGGAAATAATTATCTCAAGACAAGAAAATAAAACAGAAACATTCAAACTGTGTGATATAGGGTAGAAACTGCAGAATGCATATTAAAATTTTGAATTCTTTACTATTAATTACAAATTGAGATATTTCTCATTAAAAACATGTCTAGATTTTCAGGATGGACCGATAGAGGTGGCAATGGATTTTTGGTCCAGCCTCAAATCTGTGCTTTCTGGTTTGCCAGAGTTCCCTGCCAGCCTCTTTTCTCATGCAGCTGACCAGCTCTGCAGGCTTGAGAACTGTGGGTAGCACCTTAGGCAGTAAATCAAGGGAGTAGGATTGGGAGTTAAAGCATGGGCTTCAATTGCTGTTTCACTATTTCCTGTGAGCCTTTAGCAGTTTTGAAGCATCACCACAGGTCCTTTGACATTTCCTTCCAACTGGAATTTGTGCTTTCTCCTCTTGAGTTTGGTGGGCTTTTATTTATTTATTTTATTTATTATTATTATTTTTTCATAATATATTTTATTGATTTTTTACAGAGAGGAAGAGAGAGGGATAGAGAGCTAGAAACATTGATGAGAGAAAATCATCGACCAGCTGCCTCTTGCACACCCCTTACTGGGGATGTGCCCGCAACCAAGGTACATGCCCTTGACCGGAATCGAACCCAGGACCTTTCAGTCTGCAGGCCGACGCTCTATCCACTGAGCCAAACCAGTCTCGGCAAGTTTGGTGGGCTTTTAATTGCCTTGGCCAATAGACTCTTGAAAAAATAACCATGTAAGTTTCAAAGTTAGGTTATAAATGTCATGTTGTTTCTGCCCAGTTCACTGGATCTCTCCCTTTTGCAACTAACCTGAGACCATGGTCTGTAGGCATGGTCAAAAGTCCTCCTGATCTTGAAAATCACTCTACAATGTGTATGTATATCAAATCTTCACATTGTACACTTTAAGGATATATAATTTTATTTTTTCAGTGATTCCTCAATAAAGTTAAATACCATTCCCAGCTGAGTTCAGACTTTCACTATCCCTGCCAAGGCACCAGACACGAGAGAAGCTATCTTTGATTTTCCAAACCCGCCATCTTCCAGGTGAATACAACTGAGGGATCTCAGTGCTATGTGGGAAGAAAAACATCACAACCCTGCCCTGCTCAAACAGCTAACTGCAGACTTGTGAGATGAAATAAAATTATTTTTTGTTTTAAGCTTTGGTAGTGGATTTTTCTTCCCAGCAATAAATTAGACACAGTACTTAAAGCTATGGGCCCTGGTTTGATAATGTATAAAATAGAATTCAGGGTAGTTTGTCCTGTCCTCTTCATACAGATGAGAGTGGGAGGGGCAAATAAAAGAATGGATTTAATGATATATTGTAAACTACCAAGTACTATTTAAATAAGGTTTTTATGATGATCATAAAAGCCGATGGCTTTATGAAAATCTTTAAACCTTCATTCAAGGGAGATACAAAGACTGCAACCCACAAAGGGAAAGTGAACAGGTGAAATTCTTTATAAATGCTTGTGAAGGGTTTTAATTAGTCACATCTCTTCGTAATATGCTCCTGTAGCACCATGGCCTTTTCAGTATGCAGTATCCCCACCAAATGGCCTTTTAATGTTGGCAGTAATGGAGGACACAGTGACAGGACTCGAAAGAAACTGCAACTTCCAGCTATGTGGAGACATTAAAATAACCAGAACGAGGGTCTTATGGAAAGTCAGCCAGGCAGATTTTACTGGACAATGAGCTAATGTTGGGCAGAGAAATCAGGTCACTGTGTAAGACTGCAGAACACACTGGGCAGAACACTTTTAACCAATTGGCTGATTGAAGGTTGAGACAATTCTGTTTTTTTTAATTAAAAAAACACTTAAAGTATCATTTTATTGATTTCAGAGAGGAAGGAAGAGGGAGTGAGAGATAGATAGATCAATGATGAGAGAGAATCATTGATTGGCTGCCTCCTGCAGGCCCCACAATGGGGATTGAGTCCACAACCCAGGCGTGTGCCCTGTCCAGGAATCAAACTGTGACCTCCTGGTCTATAGGTTAATGTTTAACCACTGAGCCACTCTAGAGGCTGTTTTCTCTTTCTTTTTATGCAACAAATTTCTAGAGAGCATTTCTGGCTGTGACAGGCAGCTGTAATATAGTGACAAAGTTTTATTCAGACATTTCCCTTTGCTTCATTCTACCAGTGTGGGTGGCTTTTCTGTAGGTTGTTATTTTGTTTAGAGAATTCCCTTAACTCTGCTGCCTGGTTAACACCTTTTGATTTCAGCACAAACATTACCTGGCTTTACTTGGTCCCACAAATTAGTTGAAGTTCCTCTGTCATGGATTACATGGCTCTCCATGTGTTTATTTCACTATATTTATTAAGATTATGTTTGTATTTAAGAAGGGGGAAAATAACCTCACAGCATGTTCAGATATAAAAGAAAATGTAGCTACTTCATTTTCTATAATGGATCTTATCCTCCCAGGAAGTGGCAGCCCTGGAGGTGTAGCAGGAATACTCAACTTTAATTGGCTGATCACAGTGTATAAGTTGCTACCAGTGTGAAGTACCGGCCTTATATAGCCACTCCTACTTTAAATGCTCAGTTGTTCCAAATGCTTCCTCCGATCCACATTCAAGAAGGTGTTCAAGTGGCTGGAGGAGCAAGTTAGAGTAACTTTGTGGCTTTGGGTAGAAGAAGGGTCTCTGGCTAGGAGTTCAGTCTTGGCTGGTCTCTGTATATTGTACAGTATACACTGTATGTTCTATAAATATTGTGTAGTGCACACTGTATGTTCTGTAAAGTACACTACACAAACAATTTGGTTAGCTTTCATATTTATAGAATATAAGAGTGGTCAAGAGCATTTGCTTTGGAATCAGATTTATTTTAATACCAACCTCTATTCTGCTCTTCGTTAATAGTATTCTTTGACCAGACACTCCATTACCCGAAGCCCAAGTTTATCTTTATATTATAATAGAGATATCAATGGCTATCAGAGGCTTTGATTAAGTACTTAGCACAGTGCCAAGCTCACAGTTTTCTTTCCTTTGCTTCTTTTCAGCTCTTTCTAGTTATAGTTTCTTCTGTGCAGGGCTTTCCATCCTTGAATATCCTTGCACTCATGTTTCTAATCCTATTTTCCTCCCCTCCCTCAACCAAAATGTAACAATCCTGGGTTTTAGTTACTCAAGGTCCTTCTAAAGGGATGCTGGGGGTTGGGGAGAATTTCATGCTCCTGGTTTGAAAAGCAGCATATTGCAATGAAATGAGCATTAAGTCTTAAAATCAAGAATTTCGTACTTGCAGATTTTCATGCATGCCTCTCATGTCAGGTACCTACAAATCAGGCCAGCATATTAGAACAGTCTTCATGAAAGGAGATGCAATGGAGTGGCGATGGCGATGGAACAGCTTGCTGTCTGTGACGCTAAATGAAAACCTGCCTAGCTTACAAGGAGGATATACCATTGAGCTATTCAATACATGATTCTGAGAATGTGATTCCAGATGTTTCAGATTTGCTGGTTGTGGAATGATTATTTGGTACTTTTCTCTAAGGTGCTGAGCAGTTTCCTTAGAGGAAATAATTTGTTTTATTTCCTCTGAAAATAGTTTATAAAAATAACATTCAGTATTCATTACTAAATGAATGCCCAAGGGGCTCGTGATTTCTCTGCTTCTTACAACCTAAGAAGAGAGAGGCCTTTACATGATGTTAATGTTGTGATAAGCTTGCTGTGGAGCTTCTCTTTATAGGGGACAATCTCTTTTTCTAAGATCAGATTACTGAGGGTCTGGTCCTCTTGTAGTTACTTTCATAGAGCCTGGGTGCAATTAAGGATATGAAGACCATACAGAGTGAACAGACCCTGTTGAGTGGGCCATGATGTTTCTGGACAGATTGCTATGCAGGAACAACACTTACTATGAGAATCTCTGCAGTTGTTCTCAATGTGTGGGTTAAGAATTACATTATGAAGCATCATCTACAAAAAGCACTTATTTAGTAAAGCCTATAAATGTAATGTATAGCTTTTTTCCCCCAATTTGAAATGCTTTTCCTTTCACATTTAAAACCACTTGAAGTTTGTTAACTCAGCACCAATTTATATATATATATATATATATATATATATATATATATATATATATATATATATATATATATATAATTTCAGAAAGGAAGAGAGAGGGAGAGAGAGATAGAAACATCAATGGTGAGAGAGAATCATTGATCATCTGCCTTCTGCACACCCCACAAATGGGGATTGAGCTGGCAACGTGGGATTATGTCCTGATGGGAATTAGACTGTGACCTCCTGATTCATAGATTGATGCTCAACCACTGAGCCATGCTGACCTGGCTCATCACCCATCTTCTAAAGCCTACTTTTTGCTCCCCCACTGAAAAATCTTGCCAGAGCCATCTAAGTAAAATTACTCTACTTATTTCTTGTGGCTCTACCCTATATATTAATTATTTTGGTTGTAGGATGGCCATATAACATTTGTTCATTCATTGGTCCTTCCTACCACACTGTGGCTCTTTCTAGATAAAGATCATGCTTGATTTGTCTATGATTGAGAGAAAGTATTTAATAAGTAATTGAATAAATAACATTTTTTAGTGGTTTGGGGGGGATTAGAGAAGACTTAAAAGACTTTGGATAAAAGAAGGTGTACTTAACCAATGTTTACAAAATTCCTTATATAGCTGTCACCTAGCATAGAATAATTTGAGTGTCCCTCACAGCACCCTTAAAAACAAGCATTATTGTGCTCATTTGAGAGAATAGGAACTGAAGCTCAGAAAGTGTAATAAATGTATCAGGATCACACAACCAAGAATGGGTGAATTCAGAATTTGATTCAAAACCTGTATGTTTCTATAACTATAGTCTTTTATACTATTCTTTCATATCTTACAGTGATACAGGAATTCATAATTTTTCTATGCTCTCAGAGACCATGCTTTCTGGAAGTCTGATATTTATTTATTTACTTTGTACTCTATTTTTGCCAACCGAAAATTTTTAGCCACTTCTCAAATGTCAGGTCTGTCTCTACTCAATGACTCTTTGGCTTCTTGTTCACTTCCAAGGTAAAATATTGTCAGACTGATTGTGGAGAGCCCAAGATCTTAATTACGCTTTGGTTATCAGTGGGTAAAGTCACTATGCTGAATTTACACAATTTTTAAAAACTTCATTGATATATAGCTAAATGTATGACAATGTGAAGTGTATGATTTGGTAAATATCCATGAAAATAGATTTGGTAAATATCCATGAAAATATTACATATATTTCTATATCTCTATGTCTCTATATCTAAATATCTCTATATCTCTATATATCTATGTCTATGTCTATATCTATATATCTATCTCTATCTCTATATATTTATGTCTATCTCTATCTATATCCACATATGATATATGGAAAAAATGATCACAATCAAGATAGTAAAACTCCCATAGGTATTCTTGTGCCTCTGGATAGTACGTCCAATAAAAAGTTGAAGAGAAGTGGTCCAAAGTAGTTGGTCCCATGACTTGTTCCTCATCTTAAAGGAAACCACTGAATCTTTTACTATTAAGTATAATTTTAGCTTTAGTTTTTTTTGTTTTTTTTATAGACGTGTTTTTTCAGATTGAGAAGTTTCCCTGCTCTGTCTTATGTACTGAAAAGGTTTTTGTCTCTTTTTCTACTTAGATTGGAGGTCATATATTGTCAAATGACTTTTCTGAATCTATTGAAATGTTTTTTTCCTCTTTTCTTGTTAATATGTTCATCTAATGATAAATTATACTCAAGATCCTTTACAACCTTTAGATTCTCTATTTCTTTGATTATAGCTTATTTAAATTCCTGCATTTCTTTGGACATCATAAACCTAAAGTATAATAGGTTTATGTCTAATAACTAATAACTAGGCCGAAACCGGTTTGGCTCAATGGATAGAGCGTCGGCTTGGGGACTGAAAGGTCCCGGGTTCGATTCCTGTCAAGGGCATGTACCTTGGTTGCGGGCATATCCCCAGTAGGGGGTGTGCAAGAGGCAGCTGATCGATGACTCTCTCTCATTGATGTTTCTAACTCTCTATCTCTCTTCCTTCCTCTCTGTACAAAATCAATAAAATATATAAAAAAATAATAACTAATAACTAATGATAGCATAAATATATATCTTAAGTAGTGTAGGAAATCCATGATTGTTAAATATATAGCTGGAGTTTTCATCACACCATATTACATAGACTTTAACATTTATTTTTTATTTTATATAAAACTAATTCCTGACTGTACAAACCTGTGTGTTTTGATAAATACATAGTCATGTAAATACTCCTAAAATCATCATAAGGATTCATTTCTCTCCAACCAAACTCTTTCATGTCATTTCTTTCTAGGCAAGCTCAGCACCATCTTTCAACTTTGGTAATCATTGATTTGGTTTCTATCTTATAGCTTAACATTTTTCTCAATATAGTATGCACAGATTCACAGTCTTTGTGGAGGAGCTTTTTTTTATCTAGTAAAATGAATTTATGATTTGCTGATGTTTCCTATATCAATAACTTGAGAGCACATTTTCCTACAAAGTTCTTAAAAGGAAAGAAAAAAAAAAGCTATTGGGAATGTGGTATATTTATCAGAAGAAAATGGAACCAGATTCATAGGTGGTGAAATGGAAAGGCTACTCTTTGCTTTGCAGTAGTACAAAAGAACCTTTCCCCCTGACTATGTAAACAACAAGATAAATTGAATTTTTTGGGCCAACAAGTAATGGTATCCTTCCATCACAGAATCAGGGCCAACCTTGTAGAAGCTGCAAGTCCTTGTCATGGTTGCTATTCATATTTTATAGTCCCTCTCTGCCCATTTTCCTTACCTAGTAGCAATTCATTAAATCCTCACTTGATGAAATGAGCTGGATTAGATAACAATGCTCTGTGTATAATTTGTATGGTATTGAGAGTGAAATGGTTAAATAGAGATGGCATAAAAGATGTCAGACTTAGTGATAGACTTCTATTTTTCTCCCCAATGAGAGACACATTTTCAGTCAGGACTCTGCTGGTGGGATACTTTGACAGAGCAGGTAGCATGGGACAAGAGCAGCATGAGCCCCCAAAGGAAAGTTTAAGAAGGGACAGAGAAAAAGAATAGATAGAGTAGATCTCATACACTTAGACCTTTCTTTCTAAAGGTTTTCTCTTTAACCTTTAGGGAAGTTGAATAGGATATAAGTATCAGGTTCCCCTTGTGTTGTTTGTAGACAACAATGTAAATTATGCATTTGTTGACTATGTTACAAATTGTATAACATGATTAGTCCATAAAATAGGTTCAGCTCAACTGATCCTTCAGCTGTTTTTATAAGGTCCCGAGTAACATGGACAAAACAAAATAAAGCAAAACATAAAACAAAGCAAAAGAAAACATAAAACAAAACAAACAAAACAAAACAAAACAAAACAAAAAACATCTCTGAAGGCTGGCCAGTGCACCTCCGAAGCCCTCACAATCATAGCACATGTCATATGGACCCATAGCTGGGAAACCTTCAGGTCAGGGTAGTTAGTGTTGGTGGGGAGTGGGGAGCTATTGAAGTGGGTTGGAGATTAACACTGACACTTTGTAGGGCATCTTAGAAAGTAAACTTTCCTCCCTGCAGACAGCAGGGAGCAAATTACTAGGCAAAAAGAAGCCCAAACTTACAACAAAAGCTGTCAGGCACTCATTCACAGCAAATGTCAGACTCCAGACACCAACTGCTAATGTGTTAGGAAATGCTGATTAGGGATTACTGAGGCTGCCTATAAACTTTCTATTACCATTATTTAAGAATGTCTGAATTGAGTTGATGCTAATTCCATCAGCATTTCATGTTTTTCTTATAGGTTTCAAATCTGTGAATGTCAGCATTTGCAGAGTTTAGATGAGAGCTATATTTAAATAAATGCATTATAAAAGAAGTAGCCAGGTATTTAATGAATATAAGCATCAATTCTAGATCATGTGTACTGCATTATTTTTTTCTATTTTATTTCTTTAAAACAATTTATCTTTATTATTTTTTAATTGATTAAGGTATTACAAATGTGTCTTTATACCCTCATTGTCCCCTCATCCCCCCAGTCCTGCCCTCACCCTCACCCACTATTGTCTGCATCCATTGCTTATGCTTATATGCATGCATACAAGTCCTTTGGTTAATCTTTTCCCCTTATCCCCACCCTCCCCTACCTTCCCTCTGAGGTTTGAGCATCTGATCAATGTTTCTCTGTCTCTATCTTTATTCTTGAAAGTATTACAGATGTCTTCCTCCTCTCCCTTCCTGCCTTCCCCTTCCTAGGTCTTTTGCACACTATTGTCTGTCCATGGGCTATGCATATATGCATATAAGTTCATTGATTAATTTCTTCCTGCCCCTCCTTCCATACCTCTAAATGGAGTAAATTTTATAAGGGAATAATTTTTATTCTCTATTGTTAAGTGATATACACTAAGGTCCCAGAGCAGTTCCTATATATAAGAAATTCTCAATAAATGTTGTCGAATTAAAGTAGAAACTAGAGTGTGGCCAGCTTGGCTCAGTGGTTGAGGGTAGACCTATGAACCAGGAGGTCATGGTTCCATTACTGGTCAGGGCATATGCCCAGGTTTCAGGCTTGATCACCGATGTGGGGGATGCAGGAGCATTTGGGGCAATGATTCTCTCTCATCATTGATGCTTCTATCTCTCCTTCCTCTCCCTTTCTCTCTGAAATCAACAAAAATGTACAATAAATAAATAAATAGACTAGAAGATACAATAAAAATATAAATATGCAAACTAGAGAGTTTCTATAGATGCTATGGTTGGACAAGAAATTCAACTCTGAAGTTTCTAGAAGCTAGAGTGAAAATGAAATTTGTTTGGCTCTCCTATATAATAAAGAGGTAATATGCAAATTGACCATTGCTACAAACACAAGATGGCTGCCCCCATGTGGTAAAAAATGGCCGCCCCATATAGACATAAGATGGCCACAAGATGGCCAGTAGGGGAAAGAAGTTGTGGGCAATCAGGCCAGCAGGGGAGGGCAGTTAGGTGCTACCAGGCTGGCAATGGAGGGCAATTAGCAGTGACTGGGCCAGCAGTGGATAGCAGTTAAGGGCAACCAGGCCAGCAAGGGAGCAGTTAGGCATTGATCAGGCTGGTTAGGAGAGGTTAGGGGGTGATCAAGCTGGCAGGCAGGTGAGTGGTTGGGAGCCAACAATCCTGGATTGTAAGAGGGATGTCTGACTGCCCATTTAGGCTTGATCCAGGTAGTCAGACATCCCCAGATTGGAGAGAGTGCAGGCTGGGCTGAGGGACCAGCCTCCCTCCCCGCCACATGTGCACAAATTTTGTGCACTGGGCCTCTAGTATAGCTTATATTGTCAAAGAGAAGAAAGGATAATTAAGGAAAATTAAGCTTTCTTAGATCTAAACTCTACAAGAATTTCTTAATCTAGAAATTCACAAGAAGCAGTAATGAGCTTTTAGGATGAGTTTTTACTTGTATAGGAATTGTCAATAAAAGTTGAGAGCATATGCTAAATCATGTTAAATCATGAATGGATTTAGAAAAGAGCCATTCTATAATAAGACTAGAGGCCCAGTGCACAAAATTTGTGCATGGGTAGGGTCCCGAGGCTTGGCTGGTGATCAGGGCCAATCATGGCCTTCTGGCTGCTGGCTGGGGCATCCCTTCCCAACTGCTGGCTGCTGGCTGGGCCCTCCTTCATCGGCACCAACCCCTGGTGATCAGCACACAGCCACAATAACAAGTGATCAGTCTCCTGGTTGAATTCCCCTGAGGATAATTTGCATATTATATATATATGGGAGAAGGTAGAAAGGGCAGCAAGAAGTGATAGGTAAAATTGTACAGCTAGGTAAAACCCTACTCTGGCTAAAAGAATTTGCCTTTTCTTTTTTCTTTTTAGCCATTTATAATCACTTTGGTTTTAATCACTTACTCACTCAAAGTCATTTATTCATCAATTTTTATGCCTCAGTTGCTGAGATAAATGCTGAGGATACAAGATAAATTCAACCAAATTCTGTCCTTAGGGAGTTCTGAAAATGGCAAAGGAGAAAAACAAGCAAATGGCAATTATGAAGATTTCCTATAAGTAAGGACCCCATGGTATTTGAAGACACAGAAGAGAGGCATCTAAATTAATCTGGAGTCAAGGCAGGCTTCCCAGCAGAGGAGATCATGGGTTTGATTTTTAAAAATATGTTTGAGTGTCTGGATGAAAAAAAGAAAGAAGCACCATAGGTGGGAGAGTGGCAAGCAGACTGGAAAGTTGCAATTACTGGCTGAAGTGGAGGGCTGTAGAGTGAGACATGCTTCTTGGGATTGAGGTGAGAGGAAGAAAGTCTTGTAGGTTAAAAAATGAACTTTGAAATTTATCTGAAAGCTTTTTGGCAGTCATAATCATTGAAAAAAGTGAGATGTTAGTGATTATAAGTCTCTTAAAATTAGTGGTTTTAATCTTGATCAGAGAAGGGTTTTAATGCTCTTCCTTTGGTTCATTCATAATTGTTTTCATGGCAGATAAGCAGAGAATCCTTTCTCTTTGATGCTCTGGTCCATCCTCAAAAATTAATAGAACAGAAAAGGCTCAGAGAGACTAAGTAGCTTGACAGCTACCAAATAGCAGAAGCAGGGTTCCAACTTCAGTAAGGAACCACTGTAGAATGATGAAAAGAACATAAATGTGAGTCAGGAGATATAAGTTCAAATTTCAACTGTGAAGCAAGTGTGTGACCTTTCAGAAAGTCATATAACCTTTCTGAGGTTCAGTGTCCTAATTATAAAATAAAGCTACCAATGGTTGCCTTAAAATATAGATTTCAGCCCTAGCTGGTTTAGCTCATTGGATAGAGCATCAGCTTTTGGATTGTAGGGTTGCAGTTTCCATTCTTGTCAAGGGCACATGCCCAGGTTGTGGGCTTGATCCCCAGTAGAGGGTGTGCAGGAGGCAGCCAATCAGTGATTCTCTCTCATTATCCATGTTTCTATCTCTCTCCTTCTCCCTCCATTTCTCTCTGAAATCAATAATAATATATTTAAAAATACATATTAATTTTATGTTGCAATAATGTGAAACAGCTCCAGCTTACAGTGGGTGCTTACTCTGTATTTTTTGGTTCTGAAACTTAAGCCCTTTGATTTCTATGGTGGAGCTGTTTTCCCGCAGCCTCATTTGTAGTATGGCCCTCTCTATGGATTTTCTTTTAGTCCATAGTCTCCCAATGCCTTCTGGACTCAAGCTGGAGTCATATCTAAATGGATCTTTTGAATTGGGGCAACTTGGGTCTGTAGAGAGTTCCTGAAAAGTCTCAGTGAAGAATATCTTATGAGTTACTGGAATTAGAGCAAGTAGCAAAAACATGTGGTTCTCATTGAAACCTTTGGATAAGAACATTTCAAAGCTTACAGCCAGGATCTGCCAGTGCAACTACGATTGAAGCCTGAAATCATCTGGAATCTAGAAGCTACTCATTAACAATGAAAGTGCTATGAAAAAGTGCTATGGGGGTGGAGGAAGAGCTGCTGTGACTTAACTACAGACATGGTTGCAGAGGCATATTTTTGAAATCAATTTTTCTTAAAATAAACCCATGCACACTAAGTCATTATAAAGGTAACCAAGGATAACAGCCCTATCAATCAAATCTTTTGCCTTCACAGTTGAGTGAAGTCTTTTACTTCCCTATATAATAAAATCTGAGAAGGTAGTTTAATTTCCCAGTTAGAGGCAAAAGAGTCTTTTCTTGACCCCTAGCTCTTCATATCCAATGGATAGCTCATACCACTTTAATGTTATGCTTTATTATTCATATTATTATTTTTGAAAATTATTCCCAGAGGAGGAAGCATATAATGAAAAGATATCAAACTTTTTATTTGAAGGATTAATCAGATTTTGGAAGACACACCAGTGCACTGCTGGGTTTCTGGGCAGGAAGCTGAAATGATCTGTTTCCTCCCCATGGTTATGAAAGTGCACATTTAGCAGAGAATGAGTTTTCCAGCTTTGCAGGGACAGCTTATAACCAAGGAGGTGAAGGACACTATTGCGTCACAGCATGAGGGATACCAGGCCCATGTTAAGAACTTCCCCTTTGAAAAATGGAGATATTACCCAAATAGCTGCAGTGTATTAATTCTTCAGTCTCATTCTAGGGAGAAATGGAGTTATTGTGGAAGAGTCAGCCTCAGAGAGGATACCTGCACTGCTGTCACCATAGGCTGATTATGGCTCATTGTATTTCACCATCATAATATGCTCATGAAACCAAGTCTGATTCAGCCACATGCTAGGATCCTACCTATAGTGGTCAGAAAAATCAACAAGGAAGAGGGTTTTTTTCTATTTCAAATTGTTCTGAGTTCCAAAATGTAGATGCATAGAGCTCTCTGCACAAATACATTTTCTTCAAGACTTGAGAGAATGCAAAGAAGTAGTTAATCTAGGACAGTAGTCAGCAAACTCATTAGTCAACAGAGCCAAATATCAACAGTACAATGAAGGAAATTTCTTTTGAGAGCCAAATTTTTAAAACTTAAACTTCTTCTAATGCCACTTCTTCAAAATAGACTCGCCCAGGCCGTGGTATTTTGTGGAAGACCCACACTCAAGGGGCCAAGGAGCTGCATATGGCTCCGAGCTGCAGTTTGCTAACCACGGATCTAGGGCCTGCATATAACTGAAGAAATCAGAGGCTAAAGTCTGTATATAATTTGCTGAAAGTCACAGAGGTGGTTAGGGCCAGTGACAGAGGAAGAGATCGGGTCTGAATTGAATTACCATCCTTTCTTATATTGCATTCACAAGGAATTTCTTAACTATTCTACCTTTATTAATAGCATAAATTTGAGCGGTAGGAGAGACAAGGGATCTGCTGTTTGTTAAATAGTTAATAGATACTTGGAGTGCTCTTATATTTAATATCTCATTTAATACACAATAATCCTGTAGGCTCACTCTACAAATGCAGAAAATGATGCTAAAGAAGCTAACTTAGTCAAGATACCAAAGCTAGTGTATTGGAACTGGAATTAGCTCTACGGTCAGTTTGGTTCCCAAATTGCCACAAATCACTATATAACACAGAGGCAGTATGAATTTATGAGATCAAATATTCTCAGAGTTTGAATTAAAAGTAACCAACTACTACCTTCAATTTAAGGTAGTACTATTCCCTACAGTATTCTTGACGGATGTTCACCAGTTGCTACTTTGGTACTTCCAGTCATGAAGACCTCAGTCCCTCATATAATATTTAATACTTGTATATATACAGTAAAAAATATTGCCTATATTTGATTTCTTAGTTTATGCTTATAACTCACCTTTCCTAGGTTATCTCTAATATTTCATTCTGCATGGTATACATCTATTTGTTAACTCAAAAATATTTATTGAATATATATTAAATGCCAAATACTACCATACTCTATTCTGAGAGTACTATGATGAAAAAAATAAATATCATTCATATCTTTATGACTTTGCATTTTTATTTATTTATTTATTAAATATATTTTATTGATTTTTTACAGAGAGGAAGAGAGAGAGATAGAGATCTAGAAAGCTTGATGAGTGAGAATCATCGACCAGCTGCCTCTTGCACACCCCCTACCGGGGATGTGCCCGCAACCAACGTATATGCCCCTGACCAGAATCGAACCCAGGACCTTTCACTCCGCAGACCGACGCTCTACCACTGAGCCAAACCAGTTTTGGCTGACTTTGCATTTTTAAAGCAAAGATGGGTATAATTAAAATTTAAGTAACTGGAAGAAAAAGTATTAATAACAGAGCACATAGAATTAAAAAACAAACAAAACCTAGGCTCTGAAATGTAGCTTGCTCAATCCTATAATAAAATGTCTATGCAGAAGAAAACTGACATGCCTTTGAGGATCACTTAAAAAATGAAATATGGGGAGAATTTATTTCTCTGAGAAAGCAATGAAAATCTTTGCTGAGAGCATCTAAATGGTTCCTCAGAGATCTGGCTGAGTTATGGCTGGTGACATAAAGGAATCCCTGCAAACAGGGCTGGATATTTGGCTGCAGGCAAATTGTGCTACATGCTAAACTTTTCATTGTGCAAATATTGGCTCTAGAACTTGATGTATACAGGGCCATAGTCTGGTCCTGAAGTAGCAGCTGCTTGGACTGGCTCTCAGAGGATCCAGGTGAAAATCTAATTTAATCATAGCAGGTAGGAAGCAGGCCTGGGGAATGCTTGAAAGGAGGCTGCCATAGCAACACTGAACAATCACTAAGCACCTATTGTATGCTGGGATCTATACGTGGTTATTTCAAGTAATTGTCTCTGTTATAGATAAAGTAAACCAAGCCCCCAACCCAGTTTATAACCAATAACCACATCATCTGATTCTCAATTCTATGCATTTGGCATTTTACCATGCTGCTTTCTTCATATTTGTGACAGATTCCTTACAACTGGAAGATTCTTTGAAACTCAGAGTTGAGATTTAAGAAGTAACAGGTTGGAGCTAGAGAAGGTGAAGTTTCAGGTCCCTACATTTGCATGGGACCCATTCAAGGTCTTGGGAAAGGGGCCTTAGCAATAGGTCCTATATTTTTGCAACACTGAGATATTTGTACATTATTTTTCTTAAAAATAGCCTCCAAAATTATAGAAGCTTTGGCTTCATAATCTGCCAACACCCTATTTAGACCACGGTCATTCATTCAACAAATATTTCTTGAGTGCCTGATACATGCCAGGCACTGTACTAGGGGCTGGGGAGAGAGCACTGAACAACACAAAACAGAGATCCCTGTCCTCAAAGAGCTAATGCAGTGTTTCCCAAACTTTTGACACATGTGTACCCCTTCTATAATTTTTGGAATGCTGAGTACCCCTCATACTCATGAGAATGTAGAATTAGGCACAGCTAAGCATGGTGCAGTGCATATCTCCACCAAACTCCGGTACAATGCGTACCCCCACCAAACTCTTCCTGTACCCATGGGGGTACACGTACCACACTTTGGGAAACACTGGAGGAAAGGCATGACATACTTAAATTGGATAATTTAAAGAAAGTTTAATAAATTGTGTATTGGTTAGTAACAGAAAAGCACTAGCTTGCTGGTCAAGGGGAGGGACTGGTTACTACCCTGAAGATAAAGATAGTTGAGTAAAGACAAGTGCCTATTAGGGGATGAGACCTTTGGCTGAGGAAAACTAACCAATCATATGGGAGGGAGTGGG
Organism: Pipistrellus kuhlii; assembly: GCF_014108245.1. Taxonomy (NCBI): domain Eukaryota; kingdom Metazoa; phylum Chordata; class Mammalia; order Chiroptera; family Vespertilionidae; genus Pipistrellus; species Pipistrellus kuhlii. The sequence goes on along the minus strand of NW_023425515.1, from coordinate 155,939,484 downwards.
GCAATACACATTCAGCCTTACTTTGCTTTTGCCCTCTGAAATCCTGTTGGTATTTCTCAATTGGAAATTAAAGAGAAATTTAGCTCATGTTTTCCCATTGGTACAGATCAGCCTCCTGGATCATATGGTGCAGAAGTGTGCAGTATAGATCTGGAGGAGAAACAGGTGATATCTAACGCAACAAATGTGTTCAGTTAAAGCCTTAGAATTTTGGTGAGGATGTAGTCAGGGGAAAAGAGTCACAACAAGTAGAATGCCAATTTTCTAGTATTAATAGTACCCCTGAGAATAATAACAATAACAATAACATCATCATCATCATCATCATCATAATAGTAAGAATAGCAAGAGAAAACATTTATTGAAAGCATACTCTATTGTAGACATGAACTGAGAATTTGCAACATCTGATAACACATATGCTCTCTCCTTCAAACAATGTTCTAAAGGGCTCTAGAAGTTGGTCTTTAACCAACTTTGAAGCATTTTCCACCAAATTAGGAAGAGGTAAATTTCTTGAGGGACCCTTTCATGTTTATGTTTTATATATGAGGATCTGTGAAAAAAGGGAAAACCATTGGTTAACTGAATATGTGAAGAATTCACATTCAATCAGCCATAGAGAGGGCAATAAAAGACTGAGTAGCACTATTTACTGAATCCAAATGGATACTTTTTGCAAATGCCTTAGTAACCCCTTGGTTGTCTCTCAGATTGGGTACTTGCTAAAGATCCATTGGACCTAGGAGGCAGTGTGAAAGACACAAGGCATTTAATAGTTCCCATTTCTTTAAAATTATATTCTAAAGAAGAAAGGCTATTCCCAAGAGGACCCACAGGGACCAACCTATTTATGAGACTAACTTGATATGTCTGCCACCTAAGAGACATTGTTCAAATCATTCAGGCCATTGAGATTGAATATGCAAATGATTTCCAACCACTAGCAGGGTAGCCCACAGGTTGGGAACCACTAGCAGGGTCACCTAAGACCATCGGGAAACACAGATATTTACATTATGATTCATAACAGTAGAAAAATTACAGTTATGAAGTAGCAATGAAAATAATTTTATGGATGGGGGTCACCACAACATGAGGAATGTATTAAAGGGTCGTGGCATTAGAAAGGTTGAGAATTGTATTAGAGGCTTGCGGCATTAGGAATGTTGAGAACCATTGATCTAGAAAGTCTAACCTTTGTTGGAGTAAATGAGGTGCCTAAAAGTAACAGGACATCTAGAGTCTAAATTAAACTTTGAATTAAATAATGTTTAATCTGTAAAATGAGCTTATAAATTATTCATTGAATGCCTTCATTATAAAAATGGAAAGGAAAATGACTTGCTCAAGGTCACAACATTGGTTAGTGGCAGAGCTGTGATCAGCAGTAAACTTTCTGTCCTGTCTCCAGCCATATGTAGTCCCTATAGTTACATCATAATGGCTTTCAGACACCTAGAGGGAGAGACCAACAGTCTGAGGAATCTTGAAGATAACTCAGTCCATGGGAGAAAGGATATCAATCACTTCTTTTATAACATGGAAGGGAAAAAAAATCCAGTGTTAAAAAATTCAATTGGAGAAGAAGTACAGGAGAAAGAAATGCTTCTAAAATATTCTCATCTGTCTACACAAAACAAGAAACTTAACCTGTGCAATCTTCTTTGACATAACCAAGTTGTTTTATGAAAAGTGGGCAGGAACAATATTCATTTCTGAGAATATCTATAATTTGGGCAAATTGTTTTATCTCAAAAATATATTAAGGAGTTTAATCTTCAGATCATATTTTATAATACACAATTAAATGAAAAGTGAATAAATGAAATTTAGGCTCTGATAATTCATGAACAACTTAATGCTTTAAGAGCCATTTATACATTTGATGCTTTCTCTACTCCTCCTGAGCAGGAATGGAAAACTTGAGAGACATCTGTGTTCAAACTCCCAGCTTTTCCAAGACTTTGCTATGTGAATTTAGCTTTGGCTAAAACAAGAAAATTAAGCTGTGCCACTTTTAACCATCATATTCCCATTTAACTGGATCTGGCCCCAATGAGTTTGCCTGAGCTATGATTTAAGTCATACCTGGCTTTTCCAGAAGCTATTGACTCCACCAACCATTAACCTGCCTAGCACCAATTGCCATCTGAGGCATACATACTATGAACTTTGTCTGATTTTATTATGGATGGTAAGCATTTAATTTCTTTCATTGATAGTTAATATCTTGTTTCTCCGATTTTTGTTGTTTTTGACCAAGGAGTTATTTTCTTTCCCATGAAGTTCTCTAAGAACTTCCCTGACCACTTATTCTTCCAACAGTCAACATTCTCAATGTCTTCTCAGTTGGTTGATATTGACAAAGTCAACTTATACTATAAGTATTGAATCTTGACAAAGGTTAAATGTGAAAGAATATTTCTGTCAAAATGGAGAATTGGTGTGCTCCCTTCCATTGTAGGTTGTTATTCTCTTTTTAATCTGGCCTGAATATTAGTAACTCTGGAAATATTTGGAGATAACCAGGAGGTTTCTCAATTGCCCTACAGAATGACACTTCTACATTTTTGAGGGAGAAAAATAATGTCCTTTTTAGCACACATGTATTATTTTGAGCCCACACCAGTTATCTGTTTGTTTCTAGTACTGTGCCATGACATAGAGAATCATCCATGAGTCCATGCTCTGCCCTCCAGGCCATCATCAGCATTAAAATTCAGGCTTTCTTTTCTACGGCTTAAAGCATATCGAATAAGTCAAAGGCAGGGAAAAAAATCTGCCATCAATAGGGAAATTTGGCCCAGGGTAGGTAAATAATGAATCCAGTGTGAGAGATTTGCCAAATAAACATACAAAAATCCTGTTTGTCCTTTTTATACTTTTTATAGTTTGTCCCATTTAGAATGAAAACATATATCCCATGGAAATATATAAATATTGATATGACAAATCATCATGGATCTTTTGAAGGTTTCAAGGTACCCTAAGAGACCATAAACATTCAGCTATGCCCAATTCATATATTAAACTCACAGATGTATCTTTTAGCTATAGATTTATACAATTTTCAAATTTGTATTTAATGTACTGAGGAAGAACTATGAGGAAGATTGGGGAGACCTACTTAAGCACCACTTAATAAATGTAATTTATATTTGATGTAGAATTAAGATTTCAACTGGGGTGAACCAAGAACAATGAGAAATGACAGAAATGTATATCAGGTCTTTTTGGATTGATTGATTAACTGACACATTATATTATCTAATAAATACTAATTGAATTCTTACCAAGTTTGATATATTACACCCATTGGGGACTAAAACTTAAAGTCTACATTCTTGCAGGATATAGAATCTAGTGGCCTTTAGGTTTGTAATGACAATATGAAAGTACACATCCATGAAGGAACTATATATATTTTTTTAGGTAAAAATGAAATTATATTAGTATGGGCCCAGAAGGCACTCAAGTACTTTTTATCAAGTGCTTGTTTTGTTTTAAAGATAAAGATAAATACACACCAACTATTTAAATTAATAATATTTGCATTTTTGTAGGTTGATATTTATATCATTGTCACTTCATTGTAGTAGAAGAAATTCATTTTGGGGTAGAATTATATGATTATATTGTGATTTTTATTTCTTAATCTTTAAAATGTGAATATATGAACATATTTTTATGTAAATCAGAAGAAAATTCCCAATAATTCTCTATGGGTTTCTGGTCCCATTGGTTCTTTCTTTCCCAATCCTCTCTATGTAATATTAATTAACCTGGAATACCTTAGGTCAGAGTCAGCATGATGGGTGTATTTTATTTCATGATTTCTTACTGATTTATCTGAGTTCCAAACATATGGTCACTTGTAAGGTTGGATATTTTTGTAAACAGGACCCTGTGGCTTGTATTGCTCTAGAAGTTTCTCTAGTGCAATGGAGCAAACCAAGAGTAATGACAAATGAAGTATAGAAGGGAACTAGTCTTGTAATTCCACCTCATTTATCTTTTGGGGGATTTCTCTGAGGTAAAATATTTCTCTGTAAACCTCCCAAAGAAGTCCTGCAAGTCAAACAAACACATCTGACAACAAGTTACTATAAGTCTTCTTGACTTATTGAGAAAAATTGACCAGTGTGATAAAATACATTGCATTGCTTCTCATATTTCCTTTCCTCATTTCTCCTTTCTCATCATTATAGCTCTAGGCTTGCTTCTTCTAAATAAAGTATCATCCCTTCAATCCTTGCCTCAGGCTCTGCTTTATAGAGATTTGGTTAAAACCAGAAGTCATTCTCAAAAAGGAGATTTTAAAATGGCCTTGCACTTATACTCTCAGAGAAGCAGTGAGAACAACTTAATTTTAATAAATGGAGCTATCGGGTCTAGTAATAATTAATGTCGTTTTTAAACATTCGTTTAAAATCTTGCTTGGCGTTGACTTGTATTGACATAACCTTCAAACACGTGGTATCTACAGAACGTGTGAAGTTCAATTAACAAGTTTTGCTTGAAAAAGTTTGTGTTTGGTTTGGTTTTTGTTGCAAAACTAGGGCTCAGAAGATGGCGGATGAAGAGCATATTCGGCACTGCATGCTTTACGAGTTCCAATTAGGAAGAAAAGCAAGTGAGGCTGCAAAAAACATCTGTAGTGCTCTTGGTCAAGATGCAGTTAGCGCCAGAAAATGCCAGCGTTGGTTTGAGAAATTTCGCGAGGGAAATTTTTCGTTAGATGACAAGAGTGGTCAAGGCCATGTGTCCAATTTTGATCAAGAAGCTCTTCAAGCTCTTTTGGTGCAAAATCCTCAAATTACCCAACAAGAGCTTGCGACAACTTTAAATTGTTCACAAAAAACAATTTCCAATCAATTGCGTGCACTTGGCAAAGTCCAAAAGTTTGGAAAATGGGTTCCTCATGAGTTGACCGACAACAACCATAATCAAAGAGTCACAATTTGCAGTTCGCTCCTCTCTTGTCAAAACCGTTTGCCGTTTTTAGAGCAAATTGTTACCGGAGATGAAGAATGGGTGCTGTATGTTAATTTGAAAAGGCGGCCTCAATGGTTGGACAAAAATGAGGCTCCACAGCCCACGCCAAAACCTGACTTGCATGCAAAAAAAGTGATGTTGTGTGTTTGGTGGAATTTTAAAGGAATTCTTCATTATGAACTTTTACCATCTAACCAAACCATTACAAGTGCAGTGTATAGTGCCCAATTGGAAAGGTTAGCCCAAGCTTTAAGAGAAGGGCGTAATTCTTCACCAGGATAACACAGGACCACATACTGCAAGAATCACTGCTGAAAAACTGCGCCAGTTGGAATGGGAAGTTCTCCCTCAACCTGCATATTCTCCTGATATTGCCCCCTCCGATTACCATTTGTTTCGTTCTTTGCAAAACTTTCTTCTTGGAAAAAAATTTAATAATGAAGAATGCCTCAAAAATGCATTGACTGAATTTTTTGCATCAAAATCACAAGAATTTTACAACAGAGGGATTAAAATGCTTCCTGAGCGTTGGGCACAAGTAGTAGAAAACAACGGCAACTATATTGTTGATTAAATTTTGTTGTATTGTTTAAATAAATTCGATTTAAAAAAGTATTAGAAAACTAAATTAATTATTACTAGACCTAATATATTGTACTCTTGGAGCTTCTTGTCATAAGATTGTGATGAAGAAAGGAAATAAGGAAGAGCCAGAAGGAAGACTGGCAGGGTGAGGAAGTGCTTTACTTAGGGTGGCTGAAGAGGGACTCAGAAGATAAAACTGAAGCTGATCCTGCAGTGAGATCAGGCAGCTTAAGGGCACTGACGAAAAGGGTGGGCATCTTCTATTATAGATCTCCTCAAGGCCTAGAAAATAGATTTGGACAGATCTAAAACAAATCTCCAACAGCATTACCCACAGTAACCAAGAAGTGGATACAACCCAAATGATGAATTGACAAATGAAATGTTGAATGCCCTTATGGTGGAATGTAATTTAGCCATATAAAGGAAAGATATACAGTACAATATAGATGAATGTTGAAAACTTGATGCTGAGTGAAAGCTATGAAAAAGCAGATACTGTATGATTCCATTTATATGAACTGTCCAGAATAAACAAATCTATAGAGGCAGAGAGGAGATTAGGGAATTGCCAAGGGTTGGGGCTAGGGAGAAGTGGCTACTAATGGATATGGGGTTTCCATTTGGGTTAAATAAAAGTTTCTGGAACTAGATAATGGTTATGGTTGCACAACACTGCAAATGCAGTTAATGCAACTGAGCTGTACTCTTTAAATTTTATGTTATATATGTCTTGCCACAATACAAATATATTAAAGAAATGATCATTTATAACAACTGCTGAACTCTTCACTGTACCTGACTTCTTACACTTCAGGTGGCACACTTGAAAGCAGATGGTGACTGGCAGCAGAATTGGGAGGACTACCTTTTCTGTCTCTTCTAAACCACTTTCTCTTTCTTCTGCCTTTGGCTACAAAAAACAGTATGATTTTCACCCCTTTACTCATGAAAAACATGTGTGCATGGCAAAACTGTACCTACTACTCTAGAATTGCACCATATATAGTGAAAAACAAAGAAAAATTATAATTGAGCAGTTGGCTTATGCTTTATGTCTTCTCTGGCACCCAGAAGCCTCTCCCAGGTGGCACTCGTTTTGCTTTTATTGAACTGATTTTTTAATTGCGTCTACCTTTTTTGTATAGAATATTTTTTAATAATATTTATTGTTGAAAGTATTACTTATGTCCCCTTTTTTCTCCCATTGACGCCATATAGCCCGCCTCCACCCCAGGCCTCTACTGCCCTATTGTCTGTGTCCATGGGTTATGCATATATGTATCAATATATAAGTTCTTTGGTTGATCTCTTCCCAGCTCTTTTTTTAATATGTGCTTCTAATTCTTAATTATAAGGTCGACATCTTTCTTGATTTGTACCATAAAGGTTTAAGAAGTATAACTAAATAATTTCTGGTTTTCTACTTTTATTTTTTAGTGTGTGTCAGAAAGCATACTGGCAGGAGATCAAACACCCAGGTTTAACACTTTGAAGTTGATGTCATGATGATATTGTAGAGGCAAGACACAGTACATTCTTCCAAGATGCTAAAACAGGAGCAGAGAGAATATTAACTCTTTAGAGACTGGACAGCCATGTCTTATTGTTCATATGTTCCAGGGCACCAGCTCTGTCTTTTTATGCATCATTGTGGGGCTATGGAAAAGCAAAGAATTTGGAGTCAAAATCCCAGTTCATTTATTCAGCTAACTATTGGACAATGGGCACCCCTCCCCACTAAATTTTGCTGAACAATTTCTTCATCTGTAATATGGGGAGAGTAATTAAAAGAAGTAAACAGTATGTGTCAAAAACAGCCAGGACAGCATGATTACTCATAGAAAATACTCAATAAAAGGAAATTAATATTGACCATAGCAACAGTCAGAAACTTCTATCCAGAGAATAAAGTGATTAGGTGTTTGAAATGGTGATTCCATCAATGTAGAGCAGACAAGGACCAGCTCTAGCCAGACTCAATCTCCTAAATAAATATAGGTCTATTCAGATTACCTATTTCTTCTTGTGTGACTTTGGTAAATAGTATCTATCAAGTTACTGGCTTATTTCACCTAGGTTATCAGATTTGTGGACATAGAACTGTTCATAGCATCTCTGTATTTTCCCTGTATTTTTCATAGGATCTGTAGTAATGTCCCCTATTTCAAGATGGAATGTTCATTTACCAATTGGGGAAGATTAAGAGAAGGAATGTTTGGTGGGGAGATGCAACCCCCAGTTTTGGACTGGTTAAATCTGAGGTAACCCATCTAAATGGAGAAGTTAAGTGGAAGTTGAATAAACAAGTTATAGTTTTGCTTGTAAGCCAACTATATTAAGGAAGAGGGTGGGATGAACTATGGTAAATGCTGCTGGTATAACAATTAAGATGTGTATAATATTTAATCTTTCAAATTAGTAATCTTGGAGTTATAGGTGTTCTTGATAAGAACGGTTTCATTGATGTTGTGGCTTAAAACTTGAGAATAGAAAAATAAATTGTTGGGAGGACTTCTGGGAAAATTCCATAAGAGATTGATAGACAGCTTATTTGCCCTGCAATGTTGTGTTTTGATTCCTCCTTAGAATCATGTATTCAAAGTTATGGATTCAATGGCTATTTGAAACTGTGGGTCAACCTTGAGAACGGAAACCAAGAGAAACTGATACTAAAACAAAAAGCAGAAACAGCTGGGTACCTGATGACAGTGGGAAGTCACCATACTAATTCTGAATGCCTATTTTAAGATATGTTTTATGTAAAACATAAATTTCTATTATTTATACCCCTGTTATTTCTATTTTGGGTTACTATCAGCCAAGAACAATTTATAACTGATAGCCCAAATTCAGCATCCATTCCAGAAATGAAGGTGACTAAGACACTTAAAAATGCTTATTCATAGAAATTACTGTTTGGAAAATGCACAAAAATATTGAGAATTTTGCAGCTGGACCTCATTCCCAAAGTGAATCTCAAAGACAATTTTATACCAACTGTAAAGCCTGGAGAAATTTCAGAAGCTTTTTAGGAAGAGAACGTGGCTACAGTGGCTGCTGATACTGCTGTAGTTTAGTGAAAATGGAAAGGCCGGAATGATGCCCTTTGAAGAAGAACAAATGTTATTAAATAATGGATTTTGTCCCACCTCCTATAACAGTCAGGAACAAAAGGATGAAAAGGGAATCCTATTCTTCTATTAATAACTCCTCAGTCAGGCTGATGCTGACAAAGCAGAAATCAACTGTAAAATTAGCAATTTTGCCTGCAAATTAGACCCTTGCAAAGTCATAAAAAGAGGAAAGGAATTAAGAACAATTTTATTAATGGAGTCAAGGATGGAACAACCATGAGTGATAGAGCATAAATACCCAGACAACTGGTACTTATTTTAAGGATGATATTAACCAGGTTTTAAGTAGCTGCTTATAGCTGTGAATGAAGAAAGTGTGAATTTATAGCTCTTGGATCAGTGGCCTTTCTTAATGGCTCCTTGGAGCACATCTATCAGAACTTGAGGAGCATGAAGTTTAGGTTGATGTTAATAAAAACTGTCCCGTCCACCCCTATCTGAGATATCACTATTCCTCTTTAGAAAGGCAGTGGAGTAAATGGAAAGAGGTTCAACTTCAGAGACAAAGTTAGGTTTGAACCTCACTCTGCTTCGTCACTAGCCTTGGGGAAGTGTTTTCACCACTCTGGCCTTCTTATTTTGTCTTTTATCAAAGCAGGGGATGGTTGTGCCTCACTGGGTTAGTAGCATTAAATTACATACCATACAAAGAATTTGGTCCCTAATAGGTTGTTAGCAAACCTTTCTTCTTTTCTTTCAAAATTTGAGGGCTAGGAAGAACACACCTTCTCCTTGCATCCCATGCAAAACAATTATATTCAGCTCTCTGACATTCTCCCCTTATGCAGGTCAACCCCTACAGAGGAGCTGAGCACAGTTTCATAATTTATAGCTGGTCTTGGGCAACTTGCTCCCATTTGCAATTTTATGAAAATGATAAGTTAATATCCAATGGGGGGGGTAATCAGAAAAAAGAAACCAAAATCTCTTTAATATATACTAAAGCAGCAAAGGGATCCATTCCAAGAAGGAGCATAACATAGGAGAAGAAATTTGAACTTGGTTCAGTTTGCTCATTTGTAGTATGGTAATTTTCATCATCAGAGCCATGTAATACTTCTTAAGTTCCAAGAGGATAATGAGGAGTTTGGTGCTATTTAGGGGGCTCTTTTGGAGGTCTTAGATGAGTCTTGATTATTCTGGCTTTCTTGGTTCAAGGGGGTATTTTGTATCTGAAACACACATTTTCAAGCCTAGGGCTGGAAAGTGGCAAAATGTAGACTAAGCAATCAAATCCACAATGCACATGGAAGACAGACAATATTTGAAGGGGATAAATCATTGAGCAAGACTTGAGTAGCACTTTATTTATTTTACTTTTTTATTAATCCTCACCCAAGAATATTTTTTCCATTGATTTTTAGAGAGAATTAAAATGAGGCAAGGAAGGAGAGAGGGTGAAAGAGAGAGAGAGAGAGAGAAAAAGAAAGAGAAAAAGAGAGAGATTGATGTAAGAGAGACTCATTGATTGGTTGCCTCCTTCATGTGCCCCAACTGAGGCTGGAAATTAAGCCTGCAACCCAGATTCTTACCTTTGACCAGGAATTGAACCTACAACCCTACACTGTATGGGCTGATGCTCTAACCATCGAGGCACACTGGCAAGGACCTGAATAGCACTTAAAAAAGTCTTTTTCTAATAAATGGTTATAGCTTACAAGACTACACATTTATAAAAATCCAGCTGTATTAAACTCAAATCAATCCCTTTCAAATGGTGCAATGTAATCCCAGAATCATTTCCCTTCAACCTTTTCAGATCTTAAGATCACAGAATCTTCTACCTCCCTACCCCCCTTTCCCTCTTGTAATCATCATAATGTTTTCTGTGCCATACTGTTTATTTCTCCCCTAATATCCTCCCTTATTTACAATTTTGGTTTCCGTGGTTTCGCTCCCTTCTCTATCCCAGGCAACCATGTTCTGAAAATATTAAATGGGACATTACAGAAAAAAACAATTTATAGGTTTTAAATTGCACATCATTCTGAGTAGCGTGATAAAATCTGGTGCTGTCAGTTTTGTCCTGCACCGGATGTAAATCATCCCTTTGTCCAGTAAATCCACTCTGCATATGCTCCTGCCCACTCCCATCCATTAGTCATTTAGTATCCTTCTTGGTTATTAGATCACAGTCTCACAGTGCTTGTGTAAAATTCACCTTTATTTTATTTAAAAATGGCCCAAAGTGCAAGAGAGTCATGCTGGCAATTCAGATATGCCAAGGAAAACTATAAGTGCTTCCTTTAAATAGAAAAGTAAGTATAGTACAAGAAGATATTTTGAGAAAAAGAGGGAGACCATATTCATATAACTTTTATTAGAGTATACAGTATTGTTATAATTGTTCTCTTTTATTATTAGTTGTTAATTTCCTACTGATCCTAATTTATAGATTAAACTTTATCATAGATATGTATGTATGGAAAAATATATAGAATTTGATACTCTCCACAGTTTCAGGCATCCTCTAAGGGTCTTGGATCCCTGTAGATAAAGGGATACTACTGCACCACAAACTAGGTGACATTAAAGAGCAGACGTGTCACAGTTCTGAAGGCTAAAAGTTGGAAATCAAGGTGTTGGCAGGGCCATGTTCCCTCTGAAACCAATGGGGGAGAATTCTTCCTTGTTCCTAGCTTCTTGCTTCTGCTTTGATATGACCCTCTATGAGCATTCTCTGTTTCATACATATACTTGTATAATTTTCCACTCTAAGTAAAATAAGTATCCTTAAGAAAGAAAAGAAAAAAAGGTAAATTGAGTTGCAGGTGAGGACCCCACTGACAGGGCCAGGTTCAGAACCATGAGCTGAATTCCTTTCCAGATTGGGCAGCCCAAGAAACAGATTATTCCCCAAACAGTGGAGAGAGACTTCAAAAGGGAGCATGAGGAACTGCAGTTGGAAGCACAAATCAAGAGGCTGCAGAAGAGCCCCGAGGCTGACCTAGCCACGTCCAAATCTGCTGTGAAACAAAATATCCTTAGACATCTTCTCCAATCCCCTCTGTGAGCAACACCAGAACTATCTGAATATGGTGACAGTGATGGGCATGGCCATGAAGCAGTTGGATGCCTTCAATCAGCAAAATGTGAACCAGATCCAAAAGACCTTGATTGAACCCTTAATAAAGTTTGGCAGTGTCTTCCCAAGTCTCATCATGGCAGTGAAACAGCAGGAGCATGTCTTACAGGACTTACAGGACTGAAGGTCAAGGTGGATAAGCACAAGGAAAAGGACCAGTGGTAGTCAAACTGCACCTGGCCCAAGACAAGCTTCAGCTTGTAGGGGACAACTTGGTAGCCAAGATCAAGCAGCTCCTGGATGAGATGCTGTGGTTCTACAACAGTCAACATGACTACTTCCAGCCCTGTTTTGAGTCCCTTATCTTAGCACTGCTCTGAAATGTGTAAGATCTGTGGAGACTTGACCCAACAACTTGACCAGCCTGGCCACCCAGTGGGAAGGGGAGAATAAGGCCAAACTGAGTGAGCTGGTGAGTTACCCTGGGAAGACTCCTGGGACATCAGTCAATCTCTCTAGTCTTTTCAAGCTTAGGCTCAGGCAGCTGCCCTGCAGAGAGACCTCCCTCTGGGAAAGGCTGGCAGCTGGAGGGTTGGGAACAGAGGCAGCTCCTGCTCTACCTGACCAACTCTTTAACATGAGCCTGGCACCAAGAGCCTCAAGCAGGCTACTGTCTCCCCACCCAATGGCGAGAGCCTACAGACACAAGTAAGCAGTGTAGAAAAATCCTAGGGGCTTTCTTATTAAAATAAATTTTAAAAAATCCATCTGAAATGCATCCTGGCCTAGGACCAGAGCTTCTGGCCTTCCAAGAGAATGGGTTTCGTCAGCTCATTTAAGGTCTTAACCTTGCTTGCATGGTTGGGATCACATCTATCTCCATAAGATGCATGTGGGGTGTCCACCCATTCTCATTTCCTTTTTCCACTTCAAAAGCTCATTCCCCCTCTCCCCTCCCCCTGCCAAGAGGCCTGGGATACCTCCCTGGTGAATCTGAGACAGCCTAGTCTCCCAGCCTTGACAGACCCAGCCTCCAAGCACAATGAAGTCTGGTTTAGCCCACTTCTATCCCTCAGGTCAAGTGCAGGGTAGAGCCCCAGGCCTTGTGGGTTCCCTAGGTAACTATGAATTAATTTATATAAATACCCTAGCACAGAAAATATCACAGATCAATTCACAGACATCAAAGCAAAAACAGTGGATTTGTGCTGGCAGTTTGTTTGGGGTCCAAAAGGGAACAGTGTCCTGAGACTGTTCCCCCAGGGAAGGAACAAGCAATGATGGTCTCCTGAGAAGAATTCCAGACCCTGTCAGTGGCCAGGGGCAACAACTGCTCCAGGATGTACAAGGATGAGTGCTTCGGATTGGGGCTTCGGGCTACATTGCCTGAAGCCTACATAGTTGCCCCAGGGCCTTTGGCCTCCTATATTCCATTGATTAAAGTAATGAAGATGGCTTCTAGCCTAAAAGTCAAGCTTTGCCTTTGCAATGTCTGTCCCTAACAGGTCAGGACTGAACTAACAGCTTGCTTCATTTTTTTTTTTGCACCTACCCTTCAACCTTGGACCAACAAGGAAAGTCAGATGTGCTCCCCCCTCACCAATTACATTGGATACCCCTCTTTTATTCAGCCCGCCTCCAGCTTCCCTAGGCCAACACCTTGCCAGGAGATGGGCCTTCCGCTTTGCCACCATAAAGCTTTTTCACTCCTTAGCCAGCTTTTCATTTGAGTCTCTGTCCAATGCAAGTGCTGGGGGCAGCTGACTCTTGCTGTCAGTAACGCTTGTGCTCATTGGGTAATCTTCATTTCTTATTATCTCAATGAGCAATAAAGCACTCAGAAAAACACCCCTCCCCTCCACAAAGAAAAATAAACCTATATAGACAGGTTTTTGTCATACTGTTTATTAATGAAATAGTTCCATTTAGAAAGTTTTATACATCAAAAAGCTTTGAAGTTGACTAAGCTGTCCACTAATTCATCTCTGAAAAAGTAAGTGGCATTTAATTTTAGCTGCTATTTTTTACAGCATTAGAAATCTTATGCATTAGGTAGTTTCTAAAAATGTTATTCTCTATGCAATGGCATTTAGCAGATAGAGTCTATCATCTTACCTGGATGCATGTAGAAAGGTCTCATTTGAGAGCTCTATGGTAAATAGCTGGTATTTAATGACAAAAGTATGCCTAACCTTAGTTTCCTACCACCAACGTGGATTTTTTACTCTGAGAACTGGTCTTCTCAGCCACTTTATAGTGCTAATGAGGACATGTCAGCAATTGCCCCTTGGGTAACTTGGCATTAGAGCACCAGGCCTGAGGGTGGTGGCAGGCATTATGATTATATCCAGGTAAATAAAGGCCTGTTTTTTAAAATGCCAATTTGAGATATAAATCAAGGGTTCAACATTCTCAGCATTGAATTTTGAGCATTCTGGTGTCCCAAATGTTTCCAAGCTTCTTTCAGTTGCCAGCCATTGTTGGCATTCCTTGGCCTCAATCCCATCTCTGCTCCATCATCCTGTGGCCAGCCTCTCCCTATTTGTCTCTCTCCTCTTATTGTAAGGATACCAGTCCTTTTAAAGAAGGGCTCATCCTATTTCAGTATGACCTTATTTTAACTAATTACCTCTGCAATGATTCTATTTCCAAATAAGTTCACATTCTGAGAGTGTGGCTTAAATTATCTGGTTAAGGTCACCTGGCCAGTAAGTGGGTTTGGCTGAACTTCAAAGCCAAGGTGTCTAAGTTCTAAGTCTGCATATCTATAAGCTAACAGTCATTTTGGGGACATGGTTTAGTTTATGACAGGATATAGAGATGATTAATAATTGGTCCCTGCATTAGATACCTCCTTGTTCTATAGCTTATAGATAACTTAAGCCACACTCTCATCTAGTAAAATATGGGACAAAAATTTGAGAAAATTAAATAAATCAAAGGCAAGTGAGTGTGTATCAAGGTGATTCGCAAAGGGTAGACTCTAAGTAAATACTATTTTCCCCTCCAATACCAAAACTCCATTATCTGATCAGTTTATTCACTCATGCATTCATTCTTTTAGTGAGCACTTAATATATCCAACCACTAAGGTATTATTCATATAATACAGAAAATGACAGTGATTACCATTCAACTCTAACCTGGGTTTTAATTGAAACATTTATTTCACAAAATGCCAAAACAAATTCAAGATAAGAAAAGTGGTCACTTGCCCACAATCTGAGTATTGAAGAGTGATAAAGGGAAAAAGAATGGACATTTAATGAGTGTTTACCATGTAGCAGACACTGTATTAGGTGAGTTATAGATTATCTCATTGAATCCAAAATCAACGTGGGGAGGTAGTTGTTCAATTAAGTAAACTGGTCTCAGGAAAGTAAAGAAACCTGCCTATGAACATGCAGCTAATAATTACTATTGAGCCTTTTCCCCATCACTGTCACACTGAAGAGTCTTTTTGCTGTTGGTTAGGCATTTTGTTGTCAAATTGAAGATGCAGAGATGAGTGAGGAAGAACTACTTTGCGGAATCCCTTTATGCATTTTATGGCAAATTATCTTCAGACCATTTTCTACCCACTTATGACTTTCTTTCACTATTACACATGAGATCAATCCAAGCAAAGCTAAATTGTGCCAAATTATGTATACTTTATGCTGCATGCGTTTGGAGAGACCCACTAACACCCTTTAACCACAATCTCTAAATTAGAGTGGCAAGGGATTTTGTCACTGGTCACATATGAGGACCCATTACAAGATTCTAACGGCCTTCATTCTCTGTTCTAAGAAACCAAGCACCTACACATTAGCTGGAAGTGATCTGCCAGCTTTACAGTCTTCTCCACTGACTTCCTCAAGGCCCTGCATCAACACCTAAGTATGCATTGAAACTAGTGCCAGGTAACAAGCTCTTCATGTGGTTTGTCTTCCTGAGAAACCCTACAAGTTTTGCATCTTGGAAGACCATGATATCCATAGTGTTGAAGTCTGTTCCTACATTCTTTTTCTTCACTTTATTGTCTATGTGTTTCATATATTCTCCTGGGCACCAGCAGGAATCTTAAAAGCCTTTCAAAATAATATACTCCTTCTGTTGTTTTGGATAACCTACTTCAGAACTCTTTTGGTATTTTATCCTGAATATACTAAAGTTTATTAAGTTGGTTTTAGTTTATTCATTTGTCCAGATGTGACTATGAATCAGTCTATTCAAAATTGAAAGGGAAGATTCTTACTGGAATTACTGTCAATGAGGATCTGCTGTAAGAAACTAAGCAGCAGGAATCTAGAGCAGTGGATCTTAACAAGGGCAATTTGGCCATCCCCCATGCAAGGAATGTTTGGAGATGTTTTTGGTTGTCATAACTGGTATGTGTCTGGGTGCTATTGGTATCTATTGGGTAGAGGCAAAGGATGTTGCTTAAACATTCTGCAATTACAGGCCATTCTTCCATAAGAAAGAATTACCTGGCCCCAATATCAGTAATGCTAAGACTGTGAAACCTTGACCCAGAGGAATATTTTTGTCTTACAATCTTTAGACACCACCTTGAAAACATTGTGACCCATGTTCCAGGCTCAGATCAACTACTTAATGATTATTTCAATATGGTCAAATGGCTTAGTGCTTTTGGACATTAGCTTGCTCATATGTAAAATGAGGGAAGTGGCTTTTGTGAAAGAAACTGGAACAAGTTGAGCCCCTAACTCTATTTTATGGTCAAAGGAAAAAATGTTTAATATTTATGGATGCTCATTGAAGAATTATTTGACATGGTTAATATTACAAAAAAGAGTTCTGTTTAAATAAATGTTAGTTCATTCGTTTCATAGAACATTATGAGGCTGTACATAGAAACGGTTCTCATAACATGAAAAATGCTTTTACTGTAATATTAAGAAAAATAGTAATGGGGTTCAAATTTGTATGTAAAGTAGAGCAAAGGGAAATTTGTTACTTCGTTTTCTGAGCTGCCTCTATCCATATTTCTTACCGTTACATTCCTCACTATGTCTTAGATTCACTTGTTTGTGTCTTTATAACCAGACTGTGTGCTCTTGAGTGCATGATGGTGACATCTTAGTCACCCGTTTCTCCAGCATCTTGTGCATAACTAACTGTACGGTGTCTCCTGAAACAGGTAAGTGCTTCATGCTTTGGTCTCTTCATCCAAAATAAGCAGGCACAATGTTGTGTACCTCTCAGTTGCTGAGAGCAATAAACCAGGCAATGAAGATCATTACATACTATGTCTGATACATAATGACCATTCACTAAAATCTAAAATTAGTTATTGTCATTACTTCCATCTCAGCTCTGCCAATAATAAGATATATAACATTGGCAAAGTAAATGCACATCTTATCTTGTGTTTTTGTTTTGTTTTGTTTTCTATATCCCCCCCCCCAATTCTCCCCTCCCCCCAGTAAATGATAATTTGTACTAGACTATTTTCTTTCCCAGATCCTAGATTCTTATATCTTTAATTCTAAGTATTAAAGACTTTAGGAGCCTGTTGGAAGTCTATTGTTGTGCAGACTTGATAGAGATGAAAATGATTCCATTGACCATGGTCCAAGGAGGCTGAGGGAACCCATTAGGAGGGAGAATGGTAGCAGGTGGGCTGGACAATTTGGTGAGGGAAAAGAGCACTGGGTTATGCATAAGAGAACTGGGAGCTAACTTGGGTATTGTGTGGATGTATATATCATTTATCCATGGCAGCTTCCAACTTCACACCAGTAATATCAGAACAAAACATATAGCAAGCCTGGCCAGTGTGGCACAGTGTTTGAGTGTCAACCCATGAACCAAGAGGTCCCTGGTTCGATTCCCAGTCAGGGCACATATGCAGGTTGCAGGCTCAATACCCAGTATGTGGTGTGCAAGAGGCAGCTGATCAATGGGTCTCTCTTGTTGCTGTTTCTATCTCTCTATTTCTCTCCCTTTCCCTCTCTGTCTCTCAAAAAATAAAATTAATGAAAACATCTTAAAAATATATAGAATTTCAACAGCTCTTCTGGCTCTTACCTTATATGATTTTGCCCTATTCATTTCCGGCCAGGCATGTTATTCTGAATTTATTCTTCTATGTAGTTGTTGTTCCCCAAACCACCATATGGCTGCCCTTCTCCCTCAATCTTTCTCTAGGTTTTAAAGACAACTTGTGTTGTCTTCTCCTTTAGATGCTAGCTTCTTAACCACTTTTGTTTGCTGCATAGAAATCTTAGAATAATGCCCTTTCTTTCTGCATCAGAATGACCATAAATGAGGCTCATGGAACTAATTTAAAGGAAAATCATCTGGGACTGAGATGTCAAAGCAGAGGGAAAATCATTCACAGGAACTAGAGATGTTGGAGGAATCACAGATCAGAAGCCTCCTGGAAATAGATTAATAATCCTATCCTATATAATAAAAGGCTAATACACACCTTGACTGAACAGTGGAATGACTGGTCGTTATGATGCGTGATGCACACTGACCACCAAGGGGCAGTTGCTCAACTCAGGAGCTCCCCATTGGTACTCAGTGCTCTCCCATAGGGGGAGCACTGCTCAGCCATTAGTTGGGCTCACTGCTGGTGAGCACAGTGGCTGTAGTAGAAGCCTTTTCTGCCTCCACAGCAGCACTAAGGCAACGTAGGGAGTGGGCCTAAGCCAGTAACCTGACATCCCTTGAGGACTCCTGGACTGCGAGACGGCACAGGCTGGGCTGAGGGACCTCTCCCCCTGCCAACCCTCCAAGTGTGCATGAATCTCATACACCAGGCCTCTAGTAATGAATAAATCATTAAAACTTAGACTTACCCAGTCTTCCTCCAGAAAGAACAACAGATAAATGAAGGCAAATATAGATTTAGCATTTGAATAGAATTTTAAACAACTGTAATCTGTAAAAAATGAAACTGGCCATCTCTCAAGCTGGGGAGCATCAAGCTTGAGAGTGGAAAGTTTGAGAAGATTCTTGCTTCTGATGAAAGAAAAGATTTAATAATTTCCAGATTCTTTTTGGCTTGGAGACAGTGGTCTGGTCATAAATGTAGCAATGCTGAGAGGATGGAGGAGCTTTCATATCAGGTGCTGGGCACTGCTAGAGGCTTTGACATTTTCACAGTGACCCTAAAACAAGGCTCTTAATAATTTCATTTTGCAGATATGAAAATGTCTCACTGTGTCTTAGATTCAGATAGAGAAATTAAGTGTTTTTCCCAAGCTCGTAAGGGTTGCAGTGGGGTTTGACTTTATATCTGGTGAAGAATCCTTAAGAAGCTAGAAGTCAGCAGTTCTCATTGTCTTGACTGCACTGGTTTGACTCCTGGACTCCTCACAGGGAATCCAATTAAAGGGCAGATCGTTAGCTGCTTTGCTCTTAGAGGAACAAATGACTCATACTCCTTGACCAATAGGAGGGTGGAGATATAAGTGGTAGATGTCTGGGAGGTCCTGCCACCTGTAGGCAGTCATTGAACCCTCTTGGAAACTGGATTGCAGGCCCCAGGCCAGTCTGTCAGAGTACCTGGCTAGCAGAGAACTCAGAGACTATTAAATACACAAGCCTGCCCACAGGTTACACTGTGGAAGGAGGAGCTTAGGAGCAGAGAGCAATGTCCAATCCCAGCAGTCAGCAGGAGGAAAGGGAAGGAGGTGACTCCTTTGTGCTAAGCACTGTGTTGTGCTCAGCACTTTTTAAATATTTCCTCTTTTAATACCTCTCTACAGTCCTATTAAAAAGATTATTATGTTCTTCATTTTTCCAAATGAAGATGTTAAGACCAAAACAGTTTAAGTAAATTGTCTTACATTATTTAGTAGACCTTAGCTATTGAGACCTTAGCAATTTTGTCTGACTCCAAATTCCACATTTTCAAACAAATTATGGTTTTCCAAATTCTATTCACCGGGTATTCCCTTTCAAGTTTCACCATGTCTGCAAAGCACTTATACTTTTTATTTAACATTTTTCCATAAATCAACTACCCTCCTTAAATTTTGATTACATGAATGCATTTTAGTAAGAAAATATATAATGCTCTCATAAATGAAAAGCAGTTCCATGTGCCTTAAATGACTGTGATAACAAAAATAAGTACATAAAATAGTGCTATAAAATTCTTGCAATAGAGTCATATCTGGAATGCCCTGTGCCTAATGTATATTTTCTTTGTGAAAAATAAAGATTAATGTAGGGTTAGGTGCCAAAGATATAGAGCACCAAACTGATGTTGTCCTCTTTGGTATAAACAAATGGATTGAAAGATAATTGAAATTCATATCATGTGTTTCAAAGCTACTTTTGTTAGCCCACCGCATACCATTAGGATCATCAATATTCTATGCCCATCCTTTGGGGTGCCCATGATGATAGTGGTGATGATATTAGCTTCTGTTCTGATATTAAGCCAGTGCTCACTTTGCATACCACCCTTCTCCAGTAAAACCACACAGGTTACTAAATAGGAAGTAAAGAGAAAGATGCAGAAAATAAATGGATTGGATTGTTGTAGTAACCTTATAAATTGTTTCCCTACCACAAGTCTTTCATCCAATGTACTGTAATTAAAAATCATGCAATTTTCTAGTAAGGAACATGAAATGGTTTCTTGTTGCATCTATAAGCAACTTTCAGTTCCTTGGCTTGGAATTCTATTACACCACCCACCAATATTGCACTAAGGCCAAAGTGAGCCAAAATGAACCACTATTACATGTCCTGCCTCTATCTTATTGCTAATCTGTTTCTATCTTTAGGGAACCTCTCCCTATTCCTATAGCATATCTATGTGTGTAATGGTTTTGGACAGAGAAATACAAGCCTGGGAAGATATGACTAAGAGCAGTGTAGTATGTGAAGGTCTAAAAGATGTCTGTTGCATTGGACAGTATCAAAGTCCTGAAAAACTATTGCTGGAATTGTTTCAGCTGTGTGTTGGGGATGTTGGTAGATTGAGTTATAGATGAGAATTGAATAACTGGAGACAGCAAGAGCACATGATTGAAATGAAAGATGAAAAATAAAGTGTGAGTTGGAGAAACACAGTAGAGTTTAGAGTATGTTTTTAAGTTTCAGTTTGGCTCCTTTTTAGGGGAGGCAACAAGTTAGAGAGGAAGGAGCTAAGATATGAACTTAGAGAACATGGGAGGGAGAAGAATCAAAAGGAAATGTGAAGTGCTTGACCTTATACCCAGGAAGAACACTTGGAGAAGCAGCTCACAGTAAAGTGATGACTTTTTATAACTGGGGTGGAATTAGCTGAGTGAAATTTTAACTCACACCATTAAGCATCTCTCTGGATTTTTGCCATTCAATATATAATACTAGAGACCTGGTGCATGAATTCTTCTACAGGTGGGGTCCCTCAGCCTGGCCTGAAATTGGGGCCAATCTGGGCCATCTTCCCTAGTCCTGATCTGAGCTGGCTGGCTGAGGAGAGAGACCTTGGGAGATCCACTGGCTTTAGAAGGTTGGCTATGAGAGCACACGGACCACCAGGGGTAGCTCCTGCATTAAGCATCTGCCCCCTGGTGGTCAGTGTGTGTCATAACTACCATCTGGTTGTAATGATCATAACGGTGACTTAGGCTTTTATATATATATATATATATATATATATATATATATATATATATATATATATATATATGTAAGGAGAGTCATACTGCTTATACTTGTGTGGACTCACAGAACACTTAAGGTTGAAGGAAGTTCAATCTTCTACCTTAGGCTTGGATCTGCAACACAGAAAAGAAGTCTAATCTCTTAACTTTACCATCAAGAGATTAATTTCTATATGAAACAGAAGATTCTATTTTAAGAAAGCCTTAAGTTTCTGAAAGTCCTCTCCTAAATAAAAGCAGTGTCTACCTCCCCACCAGATAATACCAGTTTTGCCCTTAAAAATCCACAGGATTTAAATTCTTCCTCAAATTTATGTATAGTGATGTATTTTTCTCCTTAAACCCAAATATTAGATTATTCAACCATTTTCCATATAAAATGATTTCAAAACCGTTAGTTGAGATCTGTTTAGATTATAATGTCAAAAACAAAAATGTCATTTCAGCTATGGTTTGATAAGGGCAATGTAGTGAAAAGTTCATTTTAGGCACCAGATTTCATTAATTCCAGCCAAGTTGCTGATTGAGATTTATGGAGTACTTTTTAGATGCAGGCAATTTCTTAAGAGTTTTAATGCATCATTTTATTTAATATTTTCAATAACCCTATGAGGTAGAAACTATTAATATTCCATTTTAGAAATTGACAATTGGAAGCCAAGATAGGCTAAGTAATTCCCCCAATGTCACTAAGCTAGCAAGTAGCTGAGTTGGGATTTGAACTCAAGTTTGCTTGATTTCACTATCTTGCAGTCGCCTCATGTGTTAGCACATTTTTATTCATTTCCCTTTTATCTTAAATGTGTGCAGATAGGTTGCTTGAACTAGTACTTGTGGAAAGAATATCACATATAGAAGCTCTTATTAAATATGAGCTGAATCTTTGTGGTATAGTTATTACTTGCTCCCATTTTGCAGATGAGAAAATGGAGGTTCAGAATAACAACATGTACTTACTAAGAGCCTGCTAAGTACCAGACACAGCACTGTTGCCAAAAGTGTGACAAAAGAAAGCAAAGAGTTGTATGAAAAGAAAGAGTCCTCACCTAGCTGGTTTGGCTCAGTGGATAGAGCATCAGCCTGGAGGATCTGAAGGGTTCTGGGTTTGATTTCAGTCAAGGGCATGTATCCTTGGTTGCAGGCTCCTCCCTGGCTCATGCAGGAGACAACCAATTGATGTGTTTCAAATGATATTTGTCTTTCCGTCTCTCTAAAAATCAATGGAAAAATATCCTCAAGTGAGGCTTAAGAAAACAAAACACAAAACAAAGAAAGAGTCCTATTTCTAGACGCAAAAGTCAAAACTATTTCTATAATACCACAGATTTTTCATCCCTCAAAATTTCTCAGAATCAATCTATAAGAATGGAGTTTTTCCTCTTTGTTTGTGTGTGTGTGTGTGTGTGTGAGAGTGTGTGTGTGTGTATGGTGGTGGGGGGGAGTGGACCATTAAAAAAAAGGGAAAAATAAAAATAAATAAAAAGGGGAATTTATCCTTAGAGAGAAAGAAGGTGCTCTAGTAAGAGAAACACACACACATATATATATATATATATATATATATATATATATATATATATATATATATATATATATTAAGGAATAGAGCTTCTCTTTACCCCTTCCTACAAATATATATATATTTTTGTTAATGCCCTCCCCCAACAGAAAATGTGGCATTCTTTTAAATATGCACTGCAAGTATAAATCAGAGCAAAGATCATATTTCATGCCAAATGGCTCATATATCTATCAGGTATTTATGGCACTGCTGTTAGCCAACTCGTCCATCTGGGATGTCTTTAGCCATCTTTCATCTGGTACACCTATTAGAGGAACTCCAGGGCCATCCATAACAAAGGGGCTCATCTTTTAGAACCCCTTTGGCAGGAGGGAGAAATCCAAAGGTTTCCCATAAAGCCTGTGTTTCACATCACATTTAAAGCAGTTGTTTGATATGATAATGTCTTTAGGGGGAAAACTTGGCCCTGCCTCTCAAGGATAATAGAATACAATTCTCCCCTTCCCCCTGTTGTACTGTCTAATGAGGAAACATCTATTAAAAGCAGAAGAGTTTGTCTAATCTATATATTATGAAGAGAAGCGCGTGTAGATCCTATTTTTTTTTGCCGAAGCTGTCACTTTTGTTGTAGAAACATATGCTAATCTCTCCAACCACCTTCTCTCCCACAAGCAGAACTTCTCTCAGGCCAGAGTTAACCTTCTTTTTAGGGTTAACAAAAGTGACAGCTTTGGCAAAAAAAAAAAAAAGAAAAAGAAAAAAGAGCTTTTTATCTTTTCTAAATTGGGTAGAGAATACCTGCTATAACCTAAAACCATTTTTAAAAAAGAACAGAAGAGGAAAGATTTAATGGACTATCCCATTAAATAAGATCAAATGTTCCTGGAATCAAGTTGTTTCCCATATACTTTCCAGTTTAAGGCTATTTAAGTAAAGGAAAATCCAAAATCTAAACATGAGCTTAAAAAAAAATCATTTTGAAAGAGATAAAATGCATCACCGGGGAAAACACACACACAACAGCTTTAATTGTCACTCTGAACACCGCAGTGCCACCTCATTAATCCCTTAGCAGAAAGCCTCATTATTAAAATAATAGATGGGGAATTTGTAGTCCAAAAAAGCCAGGAGACAAATTCACTGCTAAAATGTTCCAGAATGTCTCAGAAAGAAATAAAATTACCAGAACTTTCATCCTCTTCCAAACATAGACACAATATCCACGAGGAGTTGCAATTCATGTTGACGTGACTACTCAGATGGTTCCAAACACAAAGTCATGCTGTAAACCACACCGACTGCTCCCATCCTCAGCCTGGATGCAGAGACTCGGTCCTGCAAGTGTCTCCTATCAATTAGACATTCAGAACACAGAAGGGCTGGCTAAATGCAAGGGGTTGAGGAAGCGGCAGGGTTTTATGCCTTATTAATTGGACATTGCTATTTAAACTCTTGAGGACTCCAAATGGCTTTGGCATGCAGTCAGAACCATAAAATAAATGGTCTTAAGAAGTGAAAAGGAATACTCTGAGCTAGGCCATTTCCTGTTTCTCCCTAGAATTCTAAACTGTATCTGGGACCAGGATTTCAAGCTCAAATCTCAGCTGAATATTCAGCCAGCCTTTAAATACTGCCACAACTGTAATCGAGACTTTCCTTCCTCTACTACCTTGTTTCCCCAAAAATAAGACAATGTCTTATATTAATTTTTTCTCCCAAAGTTGCACTAGGTCTTATTTTCAGGGGATGTCTTATCTTTCCATGCGCTAGGTCTTATTTTCAGAGGATGTCTTATTTTCGGGGAAACACGGTAGCAGTTCTAACCTCTTCAACTGGTGGTGGAGTGAATAAATAGCCATCTTTATTTTTAACAGGCCAACAGGAATGCATATGTTGAAAACATTTGCCCAGCAAAAACAAACAAACAAAAAAAAACACACAAAAAACACAAAAAACACAAAAAACAAACACACACACACACACAAAAAAAAAAAACCTCACTTTGTTTTTCTCTTTTTCTGTGGCTAGTATTTTTCAAGCAATAGTGCCTTTCTTATCAGTCTTTTTGAAAAGACTGAATCACCCTAAAAAGAAGGTTAACTCTGGCCTGAGAGAAGTTCTGCTTGTGGGAGAGAAGGTGGTTGGAGAGATTAGCATATGTTTCTTCCTGTCTTTGCTTCTGTGAGAAATCAAAACATTCTCAAAGACCAGAGAGCCTTTTTCCATGAAGATGAGCAGTGTTAGGTAACAAAGCAGACACCTCTGTCACCAGCCACCCCTCCTCACACTTGTCCAGCAGATTACCTTTCCATACCTGGCCCATGAGTGTGGGCCAGGGGAGATCTTGAGGGTAAAAGGGTTAGAGCCACATTGTGGATTGGTGGCATGCTACTTAGAGCATTAAGAGATAAATTGTCTAAAACTGTTGGGAGAGTTAAGGGTAAGAACACTGCACCATGAAGTCCACTTCAGAGGTTCCCCAGTAGAGGCTCTGCTAAGGGAGATTAGAGAGGGAAGAAATGGACACCCCTTTTAACAAGCCTGTTCTGTACCAAATTGTCCCTTAAGCACTTCCCATGTAGACATTATTGTTACGTTTAAACCTTACAATCACACTTTGAGGGAGGCATGACTGTCCCATTTTGTAGAGGAGGAAACTGAGGCTTAGAGATTTTAAGTGCGGTGCTCAAGGTGCATGATATGGACTTTCATGTTGAAATGTACATCTGTGTATCCCCCAATCATGGTAGTGCACCACTTCCTATGGACAGCAGTGCACCACAACCCCCATACTTCCTACCTCCCCTGGTGTTCATCTCCACCAGCTCCCTTCTCAGAGTTTCACACCGGGTTCTGTTTGGGGTCTCAGTACTTATTCTGGGCATCTGCTCCTTGTCTTGGTGTTGGTAACCAAGATTCTCTTTCCTCCAAATGAAACCTAATCTTGGCCCCAACATTCTACTTCCCTCTACCCATGTGGGCACAATGTGAGGAAGCACAAACATGCCAGGCAATAGGGAGGAGAGTGTTCTATATTCTTTTATTCGTTTGAGGTATAGTTTTCTGTGGAGAGCACAGGCTTTGGATTTACTCCGAACTGGGTTCAAATCCTGAAATCACTTCTTATTAGGTGGGTCACCTTGAACATGTTTCTATGTCCATTAGCCTCAGTATTCTCACCCACAGGATGAATGTAGGAATATATTCCTCACAGATGAATTCAGATATGCGAGATAATGTATCAAAGCTCTAAGCATGATGTTGAGTACTTAATAAATGGAAGCTATTATTTAGAGTAGATGTTTGAAATTAAATTGTCTCCCTATTTATTTTAGAGTTGATAAATGAAGCTAACATCTCAGGGAAGGAATGAAGCAGTTGTACTAGAGAATACTGACCTGTCTTCCTCTAAGACACTGAAGTCCTTTCCTACTCCTTGGTGGAAATATTCCTTGCACTGCATTTTATATGCCTTGCAAGGTCCAATCAATATGATTGATTGAATGATTAATTTATTGTGCTTCTGGTAAAAGCCCCAGATTGACTCCTTAAAATGGAATCTTGTCACATTTTAGACAAACAAAACTAATTGGCAGCAATCATTTAAAGGGGAAGAACAAAGTGTTCTAAACACACATGCACAATCAAAACCAATGATGAAAAAAAAAGCCTTGTACTATTTTAAGAACACAAAAGTGAAGGGATGAGTTAGAGGGCTATAGCATTTTCTGAGTTGCTAAGCCACAGAGAAAAATCATCTGGGCCAGGATGCCCCTCTGTGTACTGACCTTATTCATGACCTTTACCAATTGCCCCTCAGTGAGGACCTCAGAAGAGGGTATTTTTCTTGGCTCTAAGTATTAAGAATAGTTCTGCTCCTCTTTGAACTATGGTTTGTTTCAGCTCATAGACTGTAACCAGGGAGGCCTCCCTCCTCCCATTAGCTTCTAGAAGCTCCAGAGACAAATGTGTGTCCACTCCATGGTCTGGGATGGGATTTTTTTAGTTATGCATGCTGTATATGTCTCATTTCTGGGCCTGTGCTTTGGTTTCGACCATTGTCTACCTTTGCTTCATCTTGCCCATCAAATTTATAAAATTGCCTGGTTGATGTGGCTCAGTGGTTGAGTATTGACCTATGAACCAGGAGGTCAAGATTCGATTCTTGATCAGGACACATACCCATGTTGTGGACTTGATCCCCAGTGCTGGGAATGCAGGAGGCAGTTGACCAATGATTCTCTTTCATTGATGTTTCTATCTCTCTCTCCCTCTCCTTTTATCTTTAAAATAAATAAAAAATAAAGAAAATAAAATGGATAACCCACCTGAATGAACATGTATCTTTTTGAGTTGACTACAACTTTATTTGGAACAAAGTAAAGAATATGTAAATGGATACATTTCCTATTCTCCATGCCACAAACAAGCTTTGTAGTTGGTTGTAGCAGTATTGGCCTTCTGGTGAGAACAAAATGGTCTCTTACCAGCAGCTATCCTAACCCAGTGGTTGGTTCTGAGCCCAATGGTTAGCGCTCCCTTTCTGAGAGCCTGGGAGGGCTGTGGGGCCTCCCACCTGAGGCTGTGGGAGAGGATTGAGGGAGGGCCCAGGGAGGGCTTGCTTGGCCACAGGGTGTCAGTGTTGCTGCACTGGAGCCAGGTCTCTGGAACTTGTCTTTGGCAGCAGAAAATGCTTCCTGCTTTCCTTGCACAGCTAATTCTGTGGTGAACCAGGAAGAAATAGTATTTATTCGATTTTTTCCCCCTGCATGAGAGAAGGGATAAGAACTCTCTGTGATATATAGACAATGGAGGGATCAGTAATTTTTTTTTTTTAATCTTCACTGAGGATATGAGTTTTTAAAAAATTGATGAGAGAGAGAAAGAGAGAGGAGAGACAGAGAGAGAAACAATGATCACTTGCTTCCCCTATGTCCCCTGACCTGGGATTGAACCCGAAACCTGGGTATGTGCCATGACTGGGAACTGAACTCAAACTCTTTGGTGCATTCCTGCCAACTGAGCCATATTGTCCAGGCAGGATCCATGATTTAAAAAACTTTTAAATTCAGGAAACTTATTTTCACCAGAAAGAGGTGAATATTTTTTTCACCCGAAAGAGGTCTTGATGGCATTGCTTATCCAGCACTACACCAACAGAGCTTGCGAGGCAGTCTCAGCCGAATCCTGTGCTTTGGAGCATGGCAGGCTAGGGTTTGCATCTGAGTATTCTTGCTTCCACATTGGTATCCTGATTAGCTGTGTGACCACAAACAATTTGAAAGCTTTCTGTCCCTCAGTTTCCTCATCTCCAAAATGCAATTTCTAATACCTATTTCAGAGGAATGTTGTGAGAATGAAATTGGATTAGGTATGTAGAGTAGAAGCTCGTTATAGGTGTTCAGTAAATGAGAGCTATAATTGATAAAATGTGAACTGGGGAGAGCTCTTTGGTAATGCAAAATATATCTTGAACATTTTTGTAGTAGCCACAGAAACTAGGCAGAGGGTGTATATGTGAGAGAGATGGATTGGGGGGGGGCAGAGAGAGAGAGCAGTAGAGAAAGGGAGGGAGTGGGATGAGCTATGCAGTGTGCTTGTGTGGGATAGGCTCTCAGGTTACATGCACAGGAGGCACAGGGCTCCTAATATATAACATGAGACAGTTCCTGAGTCTGTATTCTAACATCTCTTTTTCTGCCTGGCAGTTCTATGACTTTCATCTAGCGATAATCAGCACTCTGAGATGCTCACTCCAGACAGACCACACAGGACCAGAGCTCACTCACCATGTGCTCCAGCATTGTTTGCACCAACTCTGGCATTCTCCTGCAGAAAGATGCTTCCCGAGACAGTGGGATCTTTTGAAACTGTCTTGCTTTACAGATACGTAGAGGAGGAAAAACACAAGCTCTGTTCTAAACACGTTAAGTTAGAGGTGTCTATTGGATAGGTAGGTGACAATGTTTACTGGACAGTTGGATATATCCTATATAATAAAAGGGTAATATGCAAATAGACCAAAAGGCGAAACAACCGAACAACCAATCAAAGCATAATATGCTAATATTATGCTAAGGCTACTCAACCACTTGCTATGAGGTGCACTGACTACCAGGGGGCAGATGCTCCAATTGGTAGGTTAGCTTGCTGCTGGGGTCCAGCCAATTAGGACTGAGCAAGATGGGCCAGACATGCCCTGGAGCCCTTCCACAGCCCTCCCTGGCCTGATCTTGCACCAGTGGGGTCCCTCAGCCTGGCCTGTGCCCTTTTGCAATCCAGGATCCCTTGGGGAATGTCAGAGAGCCACTTGATACTCCCCTTGGGAGGGTGCCAGATGCAGGGCTCATGGCTGGTGAGCGCTGCTGCAGCAGCACGAACCTCCCTCGATCAGAACCAATTGGGTGAGAGCCTGCGTCAGGCACAGTGCAGCCTCACCAAATTCAGAGATTTGAGACTGAATATTGTTTAGTTTATCCAAAAGTACGATATGGTTGCAGCTTCTTAAAGGAGTGCTACAACATGATGCATCACAATATCCTGTTTTTCAGAATTGGAAACTGAGGCCCAGAGTATCTAAGTGGTTTTTCCCATCACTGTGGAGCTCAGAGCCATTGCATCAAGCTGCTTTCTTATTTATAAGGCAATGGGTTCTGATCCAGATGGTAAACCCAATACTGAAGAGGCCAGGGAATTAAGTCCAGCCCTTCTCACATGGCAGCTGTTCTAAGGCTTGAAGGGAAATTCTTCAATGACTTTACAGACATAGAGCCCTTAATTACTGTGGGTTATTGTGACACAGACTATGATTTGTTGTGAAATAAAGAAAATCCTGGCCTTCAAATATAGTGATAAAATAATTTTCTAAAGGTATGAATTAGATGGATTAGAGCTATGCCAGACATCCTATATGCTTTTCCAATCTTGGCCAAAATTTCCTAGTGTTATTATGGAACCTGAGTGCTTTGGGATGCTTAGTTAGGAAAAAAAAAAAAAAGTTTAGGTAAAAGTGGAATGCATTCTCTCTTTTAAAGGTTACAATGAAAAGTATATTAAAAGTTCTAGTTTTGAACAAATCTACTCAAAGTGTATACTTAATTCAATTCTTTTTTCCAAATTGTAACTGACCAAGAAATTTAAAATAAAAACATCTATTATACACCCCAAATAACAAGTGTTTTATGTGTTATCTTACTTTAAATTTCTGACATAAGCACTGTTCTGGATACTTTATTGGTTTTCATTTTTAATCTTTGCAACCAGCCAGATATAGACATTATTTGAAATAATTTATACTAATAATAGAGGAATATGTAAATTGGTTGGGATTGCCATCACAAAATGAAAGTTCAGCAGACAGTATGTGCAGCAGGAGTGGGTGGGTGGAGACTGCTATCACCAGGAGGACCTCCATGTGGCCAGGCCTGGGGTCAGCTCCCAGCGGAGGCATGTGGAGGGGGCATCCTCGGCAGAGGCCTGCCCAGAGTTAAGGTGATACTGCTTGTGTGCATCTCTGGCCTGGGACATAGCGCTGCCTGTGTGTGTCCCCACCCAGCACTGACATAAAGCTGCCTGCGCGCATCCCAGTCAGGGATGTGATGCTGCCTTCATGTGTCCCTGACCTTTAAGGGGATCAGACCAGGAGGAGAGAGCAGATAGGTAGTTAGGGGGTTCAGGTCGACAGCAGAGAACAGTTAGGCAGTTAGGACAATCAGGCTAGCAGGGGAGGGCAGTTAGGGGGATCAGGCCAGCAGGTGGGAGCAGGTAGGACCACCAAGCCACTAGGGGAGCAGTTAGGGGCATCATGCAGGCAGGCAGGCAGGTAAGCGGTTAGGAGCCAATGGTTACTCATTGTGCGAGGGATCCTGGATTGGAGAGGGTGCAGGCCAGGCTGAGGGACCCCCACCTCCATGCATGAATTTTGTATACTGGGCCTCTAGTTCTATTATAAAAAGAAAAGGCTAAGAAAAGTAAAGAAATTTTCCCAGCTCGCACAGTCAATATGCCCTCTTTTTACTTTATAATTTTTTATACATCCACCATAAGTCCTTACTTTGTATCTTCACTGTGATGTTCTCACTGGAATGTGGTCCTGAGCATTCCTGGGATATTTTCTGTATCTCTTAAGATCTGCCAATAATCATCCCCATTGTGCTGATTCTCCCCTCCCTGCTCTCACATTACTATTTTTACCTCTATCTTAATATTGCCCACTTTATTTTGTAAGTGTCTATTCATGTACTTCCTCTTCCCAATAACTAACAGACTTCTTAAGAGCAGGTATTATATCTTAATTTTTCTTTGTTTACTTACTCACAAGCTCAATACTGATCATCTAGTGAGTTCATGTTTATTAAAACTCCTGGCATAGAGGTTCAATGTTTCTCTCTTGCACTGAATTGAACTGAACTGAACTGAAGCCAGTTTTCTCATCTTCAAAGTCTTAAACCTTTCCCATTGTACCTCACTGCCTCCCATTCCAGCTGTAAAAGTTCTATTACGTTTTGGCCCAAATAAGCAATGGACCAATTTTGCTCCCAGGATAGTTGGTAATACTGCGGAGAGTTGTAAGGAGCAAATTTGGGAAGGAAACAGACACCTAAACTCAAATTTGTATTACATCAAAGATTGCATTAGCAAGCTATATATAAATCCCTAAGCATAGGGCCAGGAACAAAGAAACCTCTTAGGAATATGAGCTATTATTCAAGCCAATATAATTCAGAGAATGGGCTCAGTAATTGTCAATAATACTTTTGTTTCATGACTTGAGTTAAAGATTACAGGGTACAGGGGTCACATACAAGGGGACAAGGAGACTAGACTTTGGGTGGTGAGCACACAATAGAGCACACAGATGTTGTATTATAATGTTGCACACCTGTTGAGACAGGGGTGGTAAAGTGGGGAGAAGTGAAGCTAATGAAAATTTCAAATGACCAGGAACACTCAGGACTCCTAAAATCTATCTTTTACCAGTAAGTGGATATGCTTTGTATAATCATGACACCACCACCACCACTTTCTTCTCCTTCTTCTCCTCCCCTTCTTCTTCTTCTTCTTCTTCTTCTTCTTCTTCTTCTTCTTCTTCTTCTTCTTCTTCTTCTAAATTGGGCATTTGTTTTATTAAAACAGTAAAGGAGTAAGGCTTCTGTATCTTTTCTCTATGACTTCAGGTGTTTGGGCCACTGAATACCAAAATTGTTAATTAAGATATATTTTAGAAAAGGACCTTTTGATTTAGTTAGTACCTCTGAGTTTTAAGAATTAAAGAATAAGTGTAGTTATTTTAGTTTTATCCATATCCAGTAATTTTAGCGATCTTAAGAGATTCTGGGAACAATTTTGGGGAAGAGCCTAATTGGAGCCTGGTGTGGGGGCAGGCAGTGATTGGACAGAGTGGCATTAAGGTTTATTGAGTGCTTATTTTATGCAAGTCTTTTCATTCTCTGTCATTCTAACAACCACCCTGTAGGCATTATTAGGTCCATTTTATAGATTAGGAAACTGGCGCAACATCACGACCTGAAGAGTTGCAGTTCCAACATTTAAACCTGATTCATGCTCTTTGGACTATACCACATTGGTTTAAGAGGCAGCAACAATGACTCTAAGACAGGGCCTGGCACATAGAAGGGGTTCAATAAATATTTCTGGCATGATGGATAGATAGATTGGTAGATGGATGTATCCATAAATGGATACTCCCACAATGCCAAGCAAGGTAAAATGCATTAAATTAGGGGGATCAAGTCATAAGAAGTACAAAGAGTTTTATGGAGTTTAGGGAGACAGAAATGTTTTAGCCTCTAGGTTAAGTACCAAGTGACTGACAGAGGCTTAATATATAAACTTGGTACCAAGTTCAATAAGTGCAGACTGAACCCATAGACATCTGTAAAAAAAGGAGCAAGCCTTCCAGCCCCTCCCTCCAGCCCCATTTGCTCAGTTGACAAGTTAATTACTCAGCTATCAGGAGATAACTTGGTAGCAGTAAGACGCGTAAGTGTGTAATTATCAGGGGTTCCAGTACTCACTGTGTAATTATCAGGTAGTTTTCATGAAACAACATGCGTTTGCTTGTAAATATACAATTAAGCTGTGTCGCCACAGTAAACTGTAAAACAAAACCAGCATCTGGCACTTAAGGTACCAGCTGTGGGTCCCTACAATTAAACTTTTCTTTAACTAGGACTAACTTTTTAAAAGAAGCCAAGTACCCAAAACTCCCAGAAGCACATTGGATACCACCATTCTTTCCCTGAAATGATACTTTCCTATTTTCCTTTTAGACTTTAAAAAAATGGATCTATTTTTTAAGGTCAAGCTTGAATGCTCACTCTTTTTCTTGTATTTTGCAATTTCCTTTAAATAAGATGCAGTTTCTGCCTTCCTAAAGTCCTTCTTTGCACCTCTTATGACTTTTAATACATTCTACCTACCTGAGAATTGTGAGCATAGTCATCTATCAGTCATACTACACATATTCATCATTCCCTTTTATGTAGTGGGCCCTAAGCTAGGTGATGGAAATATAGCCACCACAAACCTTCCTGTACAGAAGGAAAGACATGCATCAAATAATTACCATTGTGACAGGTCTTGGAAAAGATGAGCTCTGGATGTTCATTTTCATTTAGTTTAAGTTACTTGAAGGTTCTATTTGCCCATTTATTCAATAATTACTTAGCATGCACCTTCCCTGGAGCAAGTTGACTATTTAATATTGTCTAGATCTGCCAAATCTCTGTTTAGAAACTGATCTTGGATTTCTGGTTCCTCTCCTTGTTCTTAGAATATTACCATTCAGCAGGTAATCTCTTGTCAAAATTAAAGCAGATAGTCAGTGGGTAATATGTGGATCTTCCCGGAGACCTAGTTCTTCATCTACTTAGTCAGGCAAGCCACAAACCTTGATATCTCTTTGGGTCCCCCTTCCACATCTAATCCATTAAAAACTAATAATTTTACCACCTAAAATTTTCCCAAATCTGCTTACTTCTCTTGATCACTATCTAACTGTGTTTTATCATATTTTTTTTCTAGATTACCTTCTGAGTCTATTTACATGCATCTCTTCAGTCCATTCTCCATAAGAGCTGAAAAAAAAACCTTTAAATGTAAATCCAAATGTGTTGTTCCTTTACTCAGAACCATTCAGTGTCTGCCCATTGGTTTTGGATAAAAGTCATGGCCTTAACTGGATCTCTTACCTGACTTCACCTGCCTACCAACCCCACCTTATTCCATCCTACCCCATCTCACCCCATCCCATTTCATCCCAATCTTTACTTTAAAAATCGGATCTATTCTTTCCAATGGCTCCAATGATTGTGCATTTCTTTCAGTCCCTCATCCTAGCTAGGTTCCAGTCTACCATAGGAACTGTGCATATATTGGAACACTTTACCCTCATCTAGTGAAAAGGACAATGCTAGTGCTTCACACCTTCTCCTTCAATGTGTTTCACACCACATAGCACTTTCAGCTCCTTTGTGGAGGATTGCCCTCTGGTTACTGTGGCCACTTTGCTGGCAGAAAATACCTATGATTTCAAGTCCCTTCCCATAAGGGCCTTTAATCAATGGCTCTAAGTAAAACATTGAAACACTTAGAACCTTGTCATAGATCAGGACAGCTCTGAGGCAACAATGAAAATTCCAGAGCCCCTGAATTGCCTGGCTGAAGATACTCCATGCACAGCTGTGCCTGAGATCACATGATAGCTGGGTTTCCTCCTCTTCTCTGTTCTACTCCCCCAGCTCTTACCATCTAGTGTAGCATCCTGGGCCCAACTTTGGGGAGTCCCTTCTAAGACACCTAATGTCTTATATTCATTCTTTAGATCTCAGGTCAAATGTCACTTCTTAGGAATTGCTGGTTACCTAACATTCCCCCTCCATCCACTTCAACTGATGAAAATCTCTCCTTCATAACATGTCCCAATAAACATTTTATATGTGTTAGTGAGAGTCTTTCATCAAAGCCACATAAGGCAAGGACTAGGTGTCTTTGACTTATTATTATGTCCCCAGTACTTGGCATAGTAGCTCAAGGACAATCAATAAAGATTTATTAAATGAATTAATAAAAGTTGACATACTATAAGTGATGATTGTCAGTATAATAACAGATGAAAATGTTGCATTATTCAAACTATTTCCCCTGAGTAGCTGCTATATACCAGGCACTGAAGTAGTAAATGTAAGTTTTCTATTGCCTTATCCATAATAGGCACTCAGTAAATATTTGTGGTGGCTATATTTCCATCACCTAGCTTAGGGCCCACTACATAAAAGGGAATGATGAATATGTGTAGTATGACTGATAGATGACTATGCTCATACATAATGTGTGAATGTGTAATACAATTGGAAATTACAACCTAGTTGAAGAAAATAAAAAACATAAGTGTGAAAAAAATTTTGACTCAAGATCCTTAAACATATCCCAGAGGTCGTTTAGTTGGTCTTAAAGTTACCTTAACAAAGGAAGAGTTTATTCTCTTTGAATGTCAGCCAGATGGGCTATTGCCAATGTTATTTAAACATATTTAGCTGAAACTAAAGTAGCTATAAGATGGTAAGGCTCATTAGAGCTCACATTTTGTGCCTTCACTCTTATTCTGAGGTTTTCCTAGGCACAATCTCCTTTTACAACTGCTTAGAATTGAAAATAGTTGAAGCTTCTATTACTTCTGTTACTTCTATTACTATTACCCTGCTGAGGGTAAACTCATCTTGAAATATAAGGTGAAGTTTTTCACTCATTTTGAATTTAGAGGTTTTTATTCCAATTCATGACCCATCCCCAAAATTGTAAGAACAAGCTTTCACCTGATAACAAAAAAATAACAACAATATTACAAATATTACAGCCCTAAATCCAAGAAATTTTTGTTGGTTTTTCAGATGAAAGTATTAACACATTTATTCAACTGAGATGAAATTGGACTGAACTAAAGGTTTTGAGGATAAATTCCAAGGCAATTCCTGTTGAAACTCTTATCTGGAATATTGTATATTACACTAAGAATAAAGGGCATTTGGCCAGCTGAATAAGTAGAAATTGCTTTGATTTATGCTCTTTTTTGAATTTCTTGATATTACTCACAATGTATACTTTAATTTTAGCATCAGAAAAAATTATTGAGCATATACCAAATGTAGCACATTTGTGTTAAACTAAACATAAAAACAAAAATCAAATACTTTGTAAAATGCATCTGTGCATCAGTTCCACCATCCTCCAGTTTGTAGCTATCCTCTCACTAACTCAGCCAACTCCAACCAAAGGAGGTGCCACAGAGTATGGTATTTCTTTTGAATTTGTTTTAGGTTTCTGACAAGTACTGTAGCGTAATGGCTAAGTGTGTGGATTCCATGAGTTCGTATCCTACCTCTTTACTCTTAACTGTCTGAGGTCAGAGTTAAATTGCTCTATCTTTAATTATTTTTGTCTCATTAGGCAAGTCATCTACGTTTTTTTTTTTGGGTCCCAAGTTTTCTTATGTGAACGCTAATAATAACAGTGACTACCTCAAAGCATTGTTAAAATAAAGAGTAAGTGAAGTTAATATATGTAAAGTGCTAAGAATAGTGCCTGCACTAATAAGCTACTATATAAAAATATATTGAGCCCTGGCCGATGTGGCTCAGATGTTGAGTGTTGTGAACCAAAAGGTCACAGGCAGGTTTGGTTCCAGGTCAGGGTACATACCCAGGTTGGAGGTTCAATCCCTGGCTGGGAATATATAGGAGGCAATCAATTAATGTTTCATTTTCTCTCCCTCTCCCTTCCTCTCAAAAAATCTATAAAAATATCTTGAGATTTAAAAATTATTTATCATCTCACCATTTCACTGACAATAGATAAATTCCTTAGTGTCTTTAAGATCTACTTTTTTTATTTGTAAAATGGGACCAATGGCAAAGTCTCTCCATAGTGTTTTGTGAAGATTGAATGAAAATATTACCTTGGAGAATATTAATCTAGGAGAATATTACCTTGTCAACCACAAAGCATGTGGACTTGTACATATCATGCATTTAAAATATTTATTTTATAAATGATTGAGGGAGTTGAATGAAAGAGCAACTTCTGTGCCACCCACATGTTGCATTCATTGATTCATTTCACAAAAGTTACTGAGGTTTTTCTAGGTACCAGGTACTATACTAGATTGTAGAGGATGCTGAGATTAAACCAGATTGTCTTTCATCGAGTTTTATTTTTTTACATTGAACTTCATGTCAGATAAAATAAACTAATGGCTGACTACTTATGGCTGCCTTAAGAGTGACTTGTTTTTCAGGTCAAAATGTGGGGTGTAATAACAGATGAAAGTGTAGGGAATAAAAAAACTTATCTCAAATACAAATGCTCATGGTTTCCAAGTTTGAATACCTTCCATATACCAAACACTTTATATCCATCATTTGACTCAGCCCTTCCAACCATGAATCAGTATTATATATTGACAATTAAGGCTTAAAGGGATTCTGAGCAAGATTGCTTCAAGACCACATGGCCAGACAGTGAAGCAGTCTGCTTGATAATAAAATTCATGCTCTTTCTAATACAGCAAGCTATTTCTATTTGGGAATAATTTGGGCTTTAATCTTAGCCTTAGAATGTGCAACCTTATAGATCTTTAGGTTTCAGAATCAACTCCTGAATTTCTGGCTGAGGAAGACTGTGTATATTTAAATATGCATTGTATTGCTTTCTCCCATCGGGCATATAAATTACTTTTGTTTCCCCATGAGAAATACATGCATGACATGATGACATAAGGCAT
Organism: Pipistrellus kuhlii; assembly: GCF_014108245.1. Lineage (NCBI taxonomy): Eukaryota > Metazoa > Chordata > Mammalia > Chiroptera > Vespertilionidae > Pipistrellus > Pipistrellus kuhlii. Next base: position 155,901,794 of record NW_023425515.1, on the reverse strand, counting down.
AAAAGGAAAACTAGGATATCAAAGAACATCATAGAGAAATTGGAATATGAATATATATTTTTTGGTGTTCTGAAATTTTTTTTTAGTTTTTTCTAGCAAGCTCCAAATTAGTAGACAATGGTATCTAAACTTGAGGGAAATTCCCAAAATATCATTATTAATCAGCAATATCACCTTAAAGAGGCCATTCACTTCTAATTTCCAGAGGGTGACATAATGACATTTGATATAAACAACATCAATGCTCCTTTCCCCTCTTATGGTTTTGGGTTATGAAATTAGTTTTATTCTTTTTTATATATATATATTTTTATTGATTTTTTTTCAGAGAGGAGGAGAGAGGGATAGAGAGCTAGAAACATCGACGAGAGAGAAACATCGACCAGCTGCCTCTTACACACCCCCTACCTGGGATGTGCCTGCAACCAATGTACATGCCCTTGACCGGAATCGAACCTGGGACCTTTCAGTCCGCAGATCGACGCTCTACCACTAAGCCAAACTGGTTTTGGCTAGTCTTATTCTTATATATTTATTTTTTTAATTATGAAAGTTATATATCTCATTATAGCAAACGGGAAATAAATGAATTTCATTCTAATTCCAGTATTTATTCAAGAACAACAAAGAGCTATTGCATACTTACAGTGCTGGGAGCCAGGACAGTAGTGGAAGTGAACAGTATGAGCATTCTGGCTACCTCCTCCATTTTGTAGAGGTGTACACTAGATTTTTTGTAATTATAATTTAGTTTTTTCACTTAAATAATTTGCTCTTATCCATTTGTTACATCACTAAATTTTAAAATAGCAATGCAATATATGCTTATAAAAATTTAAAAATAAATATTATTTTTCTATACATATAAAAGCCTAAGCAATCATTACAACAGAATGATCATAATAATTGGTTGACCAGTTGCTATGCTATGCACTGACCACCAGGGGGCATATGCTCAATGCAGGAGCTACCCCCTGGTGGTCAGTGCACTCCCACAGCCAAACTCCCGAAGACCCTCCTCTCTTGCCCCCCTGCCTGGCCCGCCTCCTGTGCCCACCACCTTTCCCCAGCCTGCTGGCCAATCTCCTATGTTCCCTCCCCTGGCCAGCAGGCCTGTCCCTAATAGGCCTTGATCACTGGCCAGACCGAGGAACCCCACCCATGTATGAATTTGTGTACTGGGCCTTTATTGTTTACATAAAAAAGATATACAATAATGTACAAAAGATATATAAAATTGGGATGAACAGTAATATGAGAGGTTGTGCTGGTTATTCACCCTTGGAAGTTTCTGAAGAAGAGCAAAAAGAAAACCCTTTTGTTTTTATGAAGAGAAGCACAACTCAACTATGTGGAAAGGGCAGATATAAATAATATATCTGTTTTATTAAGTTATGGGCCAAATACTATGCCAAGACTTTTTGTGCATATTTGCTCATTTATTTTCTCAGAAACTCATTGTAACTTCACTTACAGATGAGGAAGCTAAAGCATAGAGAGGGACAAATCAAGCTGATGTTCAGCTCATAGAGCTGGAGCTGAGAATCAAATCTAGAACGGAATGACTCTAAATCCAGTCTACCCCTCCCCCACTGGAGAATGTTCAAGAAATAATTGGTTAACTAGGAAAGAAGGAAGGAAGGAGGGAAAGGAGGAAAGCAGACAGACAAATCTGACCCACTAACAGGCTGAATTTTATTTGTCTGTAAGTCCGTGGTTTCATTTTTGTTCTACATTTCATATTGATCCACTAACAAACACAAATTTAAAATGCTCTTAGAATGTTTGACTTATTCAGTGACTTCATCCTTAAAAGGACACTGGGGAGAGAAGCAAGAGTGGAGTTTTCCAAGATCCATTACCATGTGAAAACTGTCTTTTCCCAGATCTCTCTTGAAATATCACCACCCATTCAGTTTCATGCTATCACAGACATGCAATAAAGCAGCTCTCTGCAAGATACATGGAAAATCCATCATTCTCTACTAGGGTAAAGGACTTTTAGAATATAAGATCAAAAGGAAGAGGCATCACTGTGGTAACTTCAAGTTTAAAAAATCCATATACATAATGCCATACTATTTATAAACATTTCACATGTGAACATTTAAAATGATCAGGCTAGCTTTGCAATAGAAGAATGTGGTTTCCCTGTTAATCAGACTTGTTTACGCATGCAAAAGAAAAACAACAAAAACAAACCCAGAAGCAATACTCACTGTAATTATGATAGTTTTGAGAGGCATTCAGAGTCTTTTCTCAGCTAACTCTAGAAACGATAGAAATGACAGAGTACACAAAATAGTAATTATTTTCTTACTGTAAATGACTTATCATGTATGCCTCATTACTACAAAACATAATTATTATCATGCACATCATAATAGAAACTTTTCATTATTTAATTTCAACCTTAAATCTCTCTCATTTGTTTGTACTCTGTCAATACCAGCCATCCTAGAGTTGGCTGGTTAAAGAAGGGGTTGTAGGAAGAAGAGCCATGCACGTGAAGGGAGGCAGTGGTCCCCGTCTATCTTCCAGTTGCTTTCTTTCTGTTGGGTGGAGTCAACTCCTTTTTCACTCACCTGTGTCCAAGCAGATCTCATCTGCTGCAGCTGCAGCTGAATCCAGACACCCCCTCTTCCCACCCTCAGTGCATATCCTATCTCATTTTCTTGGAAGAGACACACAGAATCCCAATGGGACACTGTTCAGTGCCTTGGAGAGGAGATTCCTATTCCACTGGGTAGGTGAGATGGTGTAGATAAGTAGTTCTCAAACATTAGCAAGTATGATAATCACCTGAAGCTTTAGTTAAAACAGTTTGATGACCCTAGCCAGTTTGGCTAAGTGGATAGAGCATTGGCCTGCAGGGTGAAGGATTTCAGGTTTGATTCTGGTCATGGGTATGTACCTCTATCTGGGCCCTGGTTAGGGCACAGATGAGAGGCAAACAATCAATGTGTCTCTCCCACATCACTGTTTCTATCTCTCTGTCTCTTCTCTTCTTTTCCACTCTCTCTAAAAATCAATGGAAAAATATCCTTGGGTGAGAATTAACAACAATAGGCTAATGGACCTAAGCCCCAGAATTTTTTATTTCATTAGGTCTAAGGTAGGGGCTACAATTTTATGCTTCCAGCAAGTTCCCACACTGAGCTGATACTAAGTGGTATGGGAACCACACTTTGGGAAGCACTGATGTCTAATGTTGGACAGACCAGGGTTTCTCTCCCAACTCTTCCACTTGCATGGCCCTAGAAAAATGACTTTATCCTTCAAACCAGTCTCCTCAGCTATAAAATGGGTCCAGCTCACAGCATTATTGTATAGATTCATTAAGATAATGCTTGCAAATTTCTCATCACAATGCTTGGAGTTTGGTAAGCATTTTGTAAATTTTTAATATTTTATTGCTCTTCTTGGCAAAATATTGCCTGCAAATTATTTTCAGCAGCTACCAGCTGGGGAGGAGAAACCAAATCTAAGAAACACCAGGGCTGAGTAACAATTATGACTTACATTTGGGTCACAGCAAGTCATCAGATTTCTTTGTACATTCATGCTGTACAGACTGTGCAAGAATCACCTAAGAGACATGCTAAGAATATGTCTTTTAGATCCCACTCCCAGAAATTCTGATTCAGTAGGCCAGAGACCGGCTCTGGAATATGTATTTCTGGAAAAGCTTCACTGAGTACTTGAATGTGTTTTCATATGTGAATATCACAGGCATTAGCCATTAGATTGCTTTCCTGACATTCATTTCCCAAGGCATTGTTCTCAATCTTAGTTGAACATCAGAACTGCCTGGGGAGCTTTCAAAAATCCCAATAGCAAGGCTATCTCCCAGACCAATGACATCAGGATCTCTGTGGATTTAATCCTGGCATCAGGCTTTTTGCTGTTGCTATCACTTGTTTTGCAAGATTCCTAGTTAGTTACTGTGTGCAGACAAATTGAGAGTGATGGTTCTAAGGGACGGCCAGTTTTCTTGGATGAAGATACACTGGGAAGAAGTAGCTTTGAAATAATGGCAAAATCTGGTCATGGGTTGCTCAACAGAAGAGATTATAAAGGCATGAATATAGTTCTTATGGTGCATTAGGCATTGGAGGTGGGAGAAGAACACAGAAAGAATAGCTCCTAAATTATATATGCCTCGTTGAGATCTTCTTGGGGATGCCTTTTCTTCCTCTATCGCTCAAATGAGATGCTTCCTAATTGTTAGTCATACTTCCCTCATTACAAAATGTGAGCAAATATTCTTCTTGCTTTTGTATTGCCTGCAATGGGCTCAATACTGTGTTATGTTTCCTATACGTGATCTCGTTACAATCTCATGTCATCAGTCTGAAACACATATTATCTCTCTCCTTTAGAGAAGAAGCAGGAACTCAACCACACAAGTAGTCATTTGCATGGTTCTCACAAACCCCATCTGCCCCACACACCTAAGCAGTAACAACTTCCTTAAAATGACCTCAAATTTCATTTTTCAAGTGCTTCATAAATATTTGTCAAATGCCTTTGAACAGAGTGGGTGAAAACTGAATGTCAGCAGGAGAAAGAAGAGCTCCTCTTCATGACCATAGGCAGGAAATACTGTCTCTTCTCTTTGCCCAAAGGGTGTTAAAAATACAACATGATTTCACTTATATGTGGAATATTAAAACAAAACAAAACAAAGATATAGAAATCAAACTGATGGCTGCCAAGGAGAGGGGGTGGTAGGGATGTGGGAAAAGGGTGAGAGGGGACATAGTCAATAATATTGTGACAACTTTGCAGAATGACAGAAGGTTACTAGACTTAGTGCAGTGGCCACATAGTAAGGTATATACTAGTTAGTAAATGTCAAATCACTCTGTTGCACAACTGAAACTAATATTGTTGAATGTCAATTGTACTTAAAAAAGGAAGTGTCAGCACAAATGTCTTCTGCTACCTCTGCTTACTCTGGGTATGGGAAAGAAATAGGTTTGAAAAGAATTCAGCTTCTATTAAATTGATTTGCTTACTTTTTTAGATATTTGATTAGCCTCAAAGTTTTCCATCATCTTCTCACCATTTACAATATTGGACATAAGAGTAAAAAATTTTATTGAACAATAAAAATGCTCTAATAAAGTAATGGTAATAAATCCTTCCAAGTGCCAGCACAGAAGGCAATTCCATGAGAGCCAGGAGAACAGGCCAGACTGAAGAATGCAATTCTAGTTATGGGATAATATTGAATCTTATTTCTAAAAATCAAAACAAATGGAAAATTCTTGCATACTTAAACCAACAGAAGAGAAGCAAACTGCTATCTGTGGGGGATTAATCATGGCCTTGGAATATATAGACCAGACTTCAATATTTTCACTTATGTGTTTCCTGCATTGATGCCTGATATTTGAAACTATCTAAAGTCACTTTGGTGGAGGGATTTATGGGGTACTGAGTGGCCAGCTGATATATCTAAGTCTCTGTAAATATGCTTGGTGTAAATCTACCTGTTGTAGACAATAGCTCTGTTTCAAGAGAGTTTTCAGATTCATCACACTCTCTCTGGTATTTGCCTTTAATAATGCATCTTGAAAAATAAGATGTTTAGCTAAGGCTGGTAATTCTTTGAAACTCTAATCATTTAAGCTGTCTGGCCTTGTTCAGGGCAATTATTTCCATCCATTATCCATCATGCTAAGAAATGACAGCTCAGAGACAAAGAGACTTTTCAAGCAAATGCTTTAAGACAGTGTTTTAGTTTGCAGGCACTGGCCAATGTTAATTAAATTATGTAAACAATGACTCCTGCTATAAATACAGTATAGAGAACTTGAAAGAAAAAAAAGGCCACTCAATAACTTCAAAACAATTTATTATTTCTACAAGAAAATAAAAGGGGCCTTTATTCTCATGGCTGTATTTATTTTTTTCATTCTAAAAGGTAGGCACTATCAATACAGAGTGTCTATAAGTTTTAATTCTAAGATCTTCTAAGATTATCAGGGGACCCTTTCTGAATTATATTTAAGGAATATATTTATATTGGAGAAAAAGAAAAAAAAAAGGAAGAACAGTAAGCTCCTTGAGGAGCCACTGAACCATGAATGAAGCCCCAGGAATTTGTAAATTGGGAAACAAATCCCAATGGATGGGAGATGTAACAGCTATTAGTGTAACTGCCAACATTTATCTCATATTCATTATTGTTGAGAATAACCTTTATGTATTTTTGGGTGGTTATGCTTTTTTATTAAATTTACTGGGGTGACATTGTTAATAGGATTATATAGGTTTCTATGTACAATTCTATGATGCATCATCTGTATATTGCACTGTGTCCACCACCCAAAGTCAAATCATGTTCCATCACCATATATTTGGCTCCCTTTACCTCTTACTACCCACCTCCCAGTCTTTTCCCTCTGATAACCAAGATACTTTGTTGCCTGTGTCTATGAGTTTCCATATTATATCTCACATATGAGTGAATCATATGGTTCTTAGCTTTCTTGAATAACTTATTTAATTTAGCATAATATTCTCAAGGTCCATTCATATTGTCAAAAATGGCAGTATAATGTTTTTTTTTATGGCTGAATAGTATTCCATAGTATATATATATGTATATCATCTTCTTTATACAATCATCAATTGAAGGACACTTTGGTTGTTTCCATGTCCTGTCCACTGTACATAGGGGTGCATACATATTTGTGAACATAGGGGTGCATATATCTTTTTGAGATTTTCAGATAGATACACAGAAGAGGGATTGCTGGTTAATATGGTGATTCTGTTCATAATTTTTGAAGAACTGCTGTATTGTTTTTCATAGTGGCTGTACCAAGCTATATTCTCACCAGCAGTGAATAAAGGTTCCTTTTTCTTCAACTTGTTATTATCTTTCTTGTTGATAATAGACATTCTAACTGGTGTGAGGTAGTATCTCATTATAACATCTTTTCATGTCTCTTTTGGCCATTTGTATGTCTTCTAGGAAGAGGTGCTTGTTCAGGCCCTCTGCCCATTTTTTAATTGGGTTGTTTGTTTGCTTGATATTCAGTTGTATGAGTTTTTTATATATCTTGGATATTAACTTCTTGTCAGAGCTGTTGTTTGCAAATATCATTTCCCATTTAGTTGTTTTTGTTTTGTTGGTCGTATCATTTGCTATGCAGAGCTTTTTAGTTTGAGATAGTCCTATTGATTTATTTTTGTCTTTACTTCCCTTGCCTTTTAGGATCAAATTAATAAGATCTTCTCTATAACCAATATCCATAAATTTAGTACCTAAGTTTTCTTCTATATAATTTATTTTTTCAGATTTTATATTTAGGTCTATGGTCCATTTTTAATTTATTTTTATACATGAAGGAAAACTAATCTAGTTTCATTTTTTTTTTTTGCATGAAGCTTTCCAGTTTTCTCATTATCTTTTATTGAAGAGGTTTTCTTTTCTCCATTATGTATTTTTTGGCTCCTTTGTTCAAAGATTATTTGTTCATAAACATGTGAGTTTATTTCTAGGACCTCAATTCTTTTCCATCGTTCTGTGTTTCTATTTCTTCCAGTACCATGTTGTTTTGATTATCATAACTTTGTAGTATATAATTTTAAGTCAGGTAGTATGATACCTCTGGCTTTGATCTTTTTACTCAGGGTTGCTTTGGCTATTTGAGATTTCATACATATCTGATAATTTTTTTTGTTCTGTTTCTTTAAAAAATGACATTGGGATTTTGATGGGGATTTTATTAAGTTTGCTTTGGGTAATATAGCCATTTTAACTATGTTGATTCTTCCAATCTATGAAAATGGAATATCTTTCTATTTCATTGTGTGTGCTTTTTCAATCTCCTTTAATTAATGCTTTGTCGTTTTCAGTATATAGATCTTTCACATCCTTTGCTAAGTTTATTCCTAGGTAATTGTATTCTTTTGTTGCAATTGCCAAAGGAATTGTTTTTGTTTTCATTTCTTTTTCATTGTTAGTATATATGAAAGCAGTGGATTTCTGTATATTGATTTTGTATCTCGCACGTTTACTATATCTGTTTATTGCTTCTAATAGTTTTTTTTGTAGAGTCTTCAGAGTTTTCTACATACAGAATCATGTAATTTGTAAAATGTGACACTTATATTGCTTCCTCCCCAATTTGGATGCCTTTTATTTCTTTCTCTCGCCTTATTGCTATGGCTAGGACTTCCAGAACTATGTTGAATAAGAGTGGTGAGAGTGGGCATCCTTGTCTTGTTCCTGATTTTATTATTTATTTATTTATTTATTTATTTATTTATTTATTTATTTTTATTGATAATGGTATCACATAAAAGCTTTGAGTTTTTCACTATTGAGTATGCTATTACTTGAGGGTTTGTCATATATGTCCTTTATTATGTTGAGGAATTTTTCTTCTGTACCCATTTTATTGCATGTTTTAATCATCAATGGATGTTGTATCTTATCAAGTGCTTTTTCTGCATCTATTGATAGGATCATATGATTTTTATCCTTTTTTAAATTAATGTTGTGTATACATTGATTGATTTGTATATGCCAAACTATTCTTGTACACTGGAATTAACTCACCTTGATCATGATATATCATTTAAAAAGATGTATTGTTGCATTCTACTTGTTTAGGATTTTTTTAATCTGCATTCATTAGAGCTATTTTCTTCTTTTATGTGTTTCCTTGTCAGGATTTGGTATCAGGGTTATGTTGGCCTCATAAAATGTGTTAGGAAGTATTGCCTCTCTTTCCATTTTATGGAAGAGTTTGAGAAGAATAGCTATTAAATCTTCTTTAAATGTTTGGTAGAATTCACTAGTGAAAACATCTGGTCCTGGATTTTTACTTTTCAAGAGGTTTTGATGGCTCTTTCAATTTCCTCACTATTGATCTTCTATTTAGACTTCCTGTTTTTTATCATTCAGTCTAGGAAGTTGTATATTTCTAAGAACTTATCCATTTCTTCTAGGTTTGTAGTCAGCAAACCGGCTCGTAAGCCACATGTGGCTCTTTGTTCCCTTGAGTGTGGCTCTTCCACAAACTACCGCTGCCTGGGCGAGTCTATTTTGAAGAAGAGGCATTAGAAGAAGTTTAAGTTAAAAATTTGGCTCTCAAAAGAAATTTCAATATTTGTACTGTTGATACTTGGCTCTGTTGACTAATGAGTTTGCCCACCACTGTTCTAGGTAATTGAATTTGGTAGCATATAATATTTCATAGTATTCTATCGGGTCGGCAACTAAGTAATTGCGGATTTTAAAAAGAAAATCAAAGACAATTTTTTTATGGAACTAAATAACTTTATTCTGTAATGTATTGCCCATTTTGATCAATGACCTTTTGCCATCTTTCAGGCAGCATCATAATCCCACGTTCAAAAAACTTCTGGTTTTTATTAGCAAAAAACTGAATCAGGTACGATTTGACATCATCATCATTATTGAAATTTTTACCATTCAAGGAGTTTTGTAAAGATCGAAACAAAAAGTAATCAGATGGTGCAAGGTCAGGACTATATGGTGGATGTGGCAAAACATCCCAACCAAGCTCCATTAATTTTTGCCGAGTGACCAAAGATGTGTGTGGCCTTGCATTGTCATGATGGAATACAACACCTTTTCGATTTGTCAATTCGGGCCACTTTTCTTTAACTGCATTGTTTAATTTCGTTAGTTGTTCAATGTAGACATCAGAATTGATCATTCGGTTGGGTGGTAAGAGTTCAAAGTAGACAATTCCTTTGTAATCCCACCAAACTGATAACAAAACCTTCTTTTGATGAATATCAGCTTTTGATGTTGTTTGAGTTGGTTCACCTGGCCTGCTCCACGATCTTTTCCGCTTGATATTGTTGTAAACAACCCATTTTTCATCGCCAGTTATCAGTCGTTTTAAAAATGAATCATTTTCATTATGTTTCTTTAGCAAATCGCAGCTGCTAATGCATTGCGTTAACTGTGATTCTTTCAGTTCGTGAGGAACCCATGTATCGAGTTTTTGAACATAGCCAAGTTGTTTTAAGTGATTTTCAATGCATGTATGTGATACATGAAGCTTCTCTGCAATCTCACGTGTTGTACTTTGACAGTCCGAATTGATTATTGCTTTGATTAGGGCGTCATCAACTTCAATTGGACGACCAGAGCGTTTTTCATCTTTGAGTGAAAAATCACCAGAACGAAATTTGGCAAACCAATTTTGACACTGCCGTTCTTTTAAGGCTTCGTCACCATAAACAACACATAACTTTTTATGAGCTTGGGATACGTTTTTCCCTTTGTGGAAATAAAAAAGCAAAATATGACAAAAATGTTCCTTTTGATTTTCCATTTTTCAACAAACGCCAAACAAAAACTACAAAACAGATCAAAAAACTTTTTTTACTGATTAACAGCTGAATAGCCAACTATCAAATAACAAAATGTGTTTTACATTTGTACTATGTCTGCAAACCTAAAAATTCAACTGAAGCCATATATGTGTGAAACCCGCAATTACTTAGCTGCCGACCCAATAGTATGATTCTTTGTATACATATCAATGATATCTGTGGTAACTTCTCTTTCATTTATGATTTTGTTTATATGAATCTTTTTGCTTTTTTCCTTCAAGGGTATCTCTCACCCTACCATTCCTCTGATGTCAACTCTGAGTTCAACTTTGAATGTTTAATACACATAATCTTTTCTGGCAAGGTTTAGAAAGCTACTACTTTTTTAAACTTTATTTTTTAAGATAGATAATAATCTCAGAACCAGTGGTATATATAAAAATGTGGAACTATCATCCACCACCCATTGTTTACCTTCTCTATCCTTAGGAGAAAAATATCTGAGAAGCTATTCATGTCCTTTAATTTATTGTAAAATCAACAGCTTATAAGCCTTCTATAAATTCAGAATTTATACCTATATTGAAATATATACCTATAATGAAAAGAAGCTGCTGAATCGCCCTTACTTTCTATTTGTTTTTCCTTGTCTTTTTGCTGATCTAGTAGACACACAGGAAGAATTAATACTTCACAAACATATCAGTGACCTGCGCTGTATGAACATATCCTGCTAATTTAAGGGATCTAGGTAAAGAAACTTGAGGACACTTTGAGTTATTAATCTTTGCATGGCCCACAGAGCCTGATGGGTTGCCCTATATATTCTCAGTATGTAGCAGTTGTTGCAGCTTGAGCCTAAGTGAGATCATCAGAGGGTTAAAGCATGTATAGAAATGGTTAAGAGGGTGTCCACAAGAGTGTATTGTTTGAGGACTCAATAAACTTGAAAAGAACATGTTCTAAAGGAAGAGAAAACCAGCAACCACAAGTTGGCTTCAAACTTATTATTGGAGAAGGGTGATTAATTTCACATCTCTCAATCAGATTTTTATTCACCCAATTTCCATAAATATATGATTGGATTTCAACTTTTTGGAACTCTAAAAAAACAGTAAGTAATACATAAGCAAACAGACAAATGGGTAAAGAAATAGGTATCAATTAGTGTGAACAAGCAACCCCTGCAGTGAGAGAAAAATATACCAGTGGCTACAGTAATAATGGAAGGCAGAGCCTTTGATGCAAACCAGCATCCTCAATAGTTAGCAGCCTTGACACAGATATCAGTGGGCAGAGGAAGCAGCAGGAACAGCTTTGTAGACACTAGCAGCCTGCATGTTGATGTGATGAATATCAAGTGCCAGACTTAGGCAATGTTCTTTTATTTTTTAAAATATATTTTATTGATATTTTACAGAGAGGAGGAAGGGAGAGAGATAGAGAGCTAAAAACATCAATGAGAGAGAAACATTGACCAGCTGCCTCTTGTACACCCCCTACCAGGGATGTGCCTGCAACCAATGTACATGCCCTTGACCGGAATCGAACCTGGGACCCTTCAGTCCACAGACCGACCCTCTACCACTGAACCAAACCAGTTTCGGCCAATGTTCTTGATGGCTATTAAATGTTAAGTTGGCCAACTCATCAAGGACACAACAAGACACACTGAAATCTTACTTTAGCCCCACCAGTTGCACCCCTACCTTAAAGAGAAGAGTTTCTAAACAGTAGTCATATTTTTATTAAATGAAGGAAATGCCATAGACTGGTATCTGGATGTAAGCTAGGTATTTGCTGGTATTTCAATATCATCTTATTGACTACATGAAGGTGTATATCTTGGTGATTCTAAAAGGTTTGAACTGAATTATTCACTCTAGATTTAAGGCCACCAATATAATACCCTGTTTCCCCAAAAATAAGACAGTGTCTTATATTAATTTTTGCTCCCAAAGATGCGCTAGGTCTTATTTTCAGGGGATGTCTTATTTTTCCATGAAAAAGAATACGATACACATTTATTGTTAAATGAAAATAAAGGAAATTTATTACCTGTATACAGAATGTTAGGATGATAGTTGTCAACACAAACCAGACAAACTGTGAATCCTACAGTATCAAGAATTTATTCATTTATTCAATGACAATTATGTCATCATCTTCTGGAACATCATCATAACAATCCAATTCCTGAATTTCCTGGTGAATTTCTTGTGACTCCATTTCTTTCAGAATCAGTGGACCAAATCTCTCATGTTTAGCAATAGCACTGTCTTTAAATGAGTACTTCTTGTCAAAGTAGCCTGCTCGCAGTGCATTTGCAATGCAACTGTCAGTGATTTTTCTCTCATCAATTCTTCATCCAAATCACAACTTCTTGCAGTTTAGGTTTCACAAAGTTTCCACGCTGATTTCTCTCCATTCTATTTTCAATGTAGTCATTAATTTCCATGCGCAAATTGTCTTTGAATGGCTTGTTTATTGCAATATCAAGAGTCTGGAGATAGGCCGTCATTCATGCGGGAATCATTATCTGATCTATTTTTCTTTCGTGAAGAAATGTCTTCATGTCTTTAGTGCAGTGAGTGCTGGCTGTATCCCAGACTAGCAGATCTCTTTGGCTCCCTTGCATAATAAGCAACAGCATTAATTCGACCCACTTCCTTATAACTGCTTGTGTGGCCCAGGCTTTTTCAGTTTCAAGACTAAAAATGCCCAAAACATGTTCAATCTTTTCCTTCTTGCCCTTAGAAATGATTAAAGGTGGGATTTTAATGCCATCCAGACAAATTGCCAAAATACAGGAAACATGTGCACTTTCGTAAGCAGTGGAGGAAATGTAAACTAAGGAGGCATCCTGCTGTTCAATTGTTGAGATGATTGGCCCATAAACACTGCAGTTTCATCCATAGCAATCATGTTGGAAAGATTGTATTTAGAGAAGTCAGCATCATCAATAAAGGACTTGAATGCAAGTGCTTGCTTAATAACGTGAGTATTTTTCAACCTAAACAATGTTGTAGATCTTCTTAAAGACAGTTCACTTCACTGAAGGAAATTATCCAGCCAGTGTTGTGATGCTTTGAAGTCTTTGGGGGCTATGTCAAACTGTGGTGCCATTACAAGCGTAAATTCTTGAATCTGAGCCCTATTAACAAAGAAAGCCTCTGCTCTCCTGTCAACAACCCATTCACAGATCAGGTCTTCCAGCTCGGAAAATAATGGTTGCCGACCTGATCCACACTTGTGCTTTTTAGCATTTCCCTTGTCCACTTGTTCAATGAGGTTACCATACTCTGCTTGCCATTTTCGGACCAATCGGATACTCAGCATCTTCTCTTTGCAGAAAGCAGTAAGATTTTGGCCCAAGAGTCTTCCACGATTCCTATCTTGTACTCCACAGAGTAGCTTTTTCTTTTTGCGCTCATTTCTAGGGGTAAAAAAAAGGAATTGAGGTATCAAGGTGGGGGTAGGGGGATCACTTAAAATGACACAGGGGTATCAGAGGGGGGAATCAAAATGGCACAGGAAAATCAGGGGGGGGGATTACCATTTTAGTAACCCCTTTTGATCCTCCTGGGTCATTTTAAGTGATCCCCCTTGCCCCACCCCTGTGCCACTGAACACCTTCAACAGACATCCCTCCACCCCTTTATCAGACATTTACCCTCTGGGGCCTACCTGGGGACTGTCACTGGGCTTTCTGGGGCCTGGATCTGGGCTGGAGCAGGGTCTGCCACTGACTGAGAACCTTTAGTCATCATGAGGGCGGCCGTGAGCATCAGGTAGTGTTACCAGAGACAGACCAGCACTCACCACCTTCATGGTGTCCTGTAAGCTCTAATCCTCCTGTTCTTCTACACGCATCTGCGAAAGTCTCCTCCTCTCTCCTGCCCCGCGCTCACTGCTCACTCCGACCTCCACTCTGCCTCCACATAGCAGTGATGTCAGGACTCTGAGTAACGTCACTGGTTGCTAGATGCCAGTCAGGGAGGCCCTAGAGACCAGTTTAAGGTAAATTAATTTTCATTCTGAGACAGAGCCTAGGGGGCCTTATTTTCGGGGGAATGCCTTATATTTCACTCAGAAGGAAACCTGTAAGTAGGTCTTATTTTCGGAGGATGTTTTATTTTCGGGGAAACAAGGTAGTAATTCACACAACACACCGAGAACCCTTATAGGAAAAAGCTTACCCCACGACGAGAGGGTCATGTTTTATAAACTTTTAATTACAGGAAAGCAGTATCAAAGTATAAATGATGTCTTAAAATATGAATGTTTATAAAATGGGAGAAAAATGATAGGCATTCTGGCAACCACACCAGATATAAAAAGTTCCCATAGGCTGGACCACTGGACTGAGTCTAGCATGATGGGTGAGGAGGTATAAGTAAAAAAGTGCTCTTTTAAAATACATGCAAATGGAGTAGTGAGACTTATATGATACTAGAGGCCCAGTGCATGGATTCGTGCACTGATGGGGTCTCTCAGCCTGGCTGGTTCTCCAACATCCCCGAGGGATCCCAGATTGTGAGAGGGTGAACCTCAGGTGACACACCTTAGAATTGACCTGCTTCTTCTCTGGATCCTGGTGCATCACTGGAGAAGAGAACTGAAGCTGCCAAGTTGCTGCAGCTTGGTAGCTTCTGTATTTAGCATCTGCCCCCTGGTGGTCAGTACATGTCATAGCTATCAGTTTGAAGGGTCAGCCTTTCAAGCTGGTCACTTAGGCATATATATATATATATATATATATATATATATATATATATATATTCCACTAAAATAAAGTAAGTTGCATTGTTTTTTGTTAGATTCTATATATTAAATCTAACTTATTTCTCAAATAAAATAAATTATATACAGTTCCTTTCTAATTTCTAGGAAACTAGTATTTCTTGTACAATCAAAAAATAGATGAAGTTTTTGAATTCTCTACATGTGGAAATCAGTGGTTGCATTCTCATTGACAATAACTAGGAAGGATAATTCTTAGTTGGGAGTTATTAGACTATTGCATGTGAAATTAAAATAAACCATGCCCTATATATTCAGCCTTTTTTTTTTCCCCCCAGACATTTGCCTCAGGCAAATTTCTAAGTGTTTGAGTATTTTCTAGATATTGTTCTTATACTGGTATTTGATTTATTTATATTGTCGTCAGAGAATATACTCTGTATAATTTTAGTCTGTTGAAATGCATTTATATTTGTTTTATAACCCAGCCTATCATCTATTAGAGTGAGTATTTCATGTGCAATTGAAAAGAATGTGTATTCTGGGTGGTTGGGTGTAATGTTCTATAAATGTCAATTAAGTGAAATTGGTTGATTGTGTTGTTCAATACTTCTATATCCTTACTGATTTTCTGTCTACTTACTCTATCAATAATTTAGAGAAGGCATGTTGAAGTCTCCAACTATAACTATGGATCTGATTATCTTTTTACATCTCAATTTTTGCTTCATATATTTTTAAGATCTATAATTAGGTGCATACACATTAAGTTTATTACAGCTTCTTGATGAGTTGGTGGCCCCTTTATAACCATGACTGACCCTTTTTGTCTCTGGTAATATTCTTTGTTCTAAAGTCTACTTTATTTAATAATAGTATAGCCACACTAGTTTTCTTCTGCTGCTTGCTTGGTATATCTTTTACTTTCTTTTTGCTTTTAATCTGGTGTCTCTATATTTGACAGAAGTTTATTGTAGACAATACAGACTTATCTTGCTATTTTATTCAGTCTGACAATTTCTGCCTTTTGAATGGAGTTTTTAGACAACTTTCATTTAATGTCAATATGTCTATGTTTGGGCTTAAGTATATCATTTGCAATTTTTTTTTATTTGTCTAATTGTTCTTGTTACATTTTTCTCTTTTCTGAGGAAACTTTTATATTTATTCTCATACATATAATATGTCTATCCCTAAATCCTTCCTGTCTGCCTTTAAGATTTTTTTCTTAATCACTGATTTTCAGCAATTTAATCATGATATATCTTGGGGTGATTTTTGTTTTTGTTTATTCTACTTTGTGTGTGTGTGTTTTTTTGTTTTGTTTCATATATAAGTGGTTTTAAAAATTGATTAAAATTAATCATTATTTTTCAAATGAGTTTTCTGATCATCCCCTTTTATATTCTGGGGATTAAATTAATTATTGTTTTTCATATCATTGCAGCTTTAATCTGTATTCCCCCAGACTTTTTTTTTTTCTTTCAGTTTGGATACATTCCATTTTTATGTCTACAAGTTCACTGATTTTTTGCCATGTCGATTCTGTGGTTAGTCTCATCCAGTAATTTTTAATATTTTCAGATATTGTGTGTTTTACTCCAGAAACTATATTTTTATATTCCAATTCTCTCTTTATTTTCAAATTTTATCTTCAATACTTAGTCTTATTTATAATAGCTGTTTTAAACTCCCTCTCTTTTTATTTTCTCAATTCTTATATTCCTGGATTTGTTTTTATTGATTGTCACCACATCCCCTTCCCTTTGCTGTGAGTCAAGTTTCCTCTGCTTCTTCACATGTACTGATGTTTTTGTTAAATACTAAATTTATGGATATCACATTGTTGAGCATATGGATTTTGTTGTCATCTCTTAAAGATTGTTGAATTTGGTTTTGACAAGTCATTTACTCCCTTGCAGATCAGCTTAATTCTTTTGAGCCTTATTTTTAAGGTTCTTAAATGTGACTAAAAGTAGTCCTTGAGCCCAATTTAGATTTAATTTAGATTCAGGAATGGCCCTTCTAAGGTCCCTACTGAGTGCCCTAGGAGCTCCTCTAGGTTTCTCCACTTCAGATGGTTAGATCTTAAAAGTTATCTAGCCCATGAGCTACAGGAATTGTTCAGGTGACAGTCGGTAGTAATTGTTCTTATTTATTTATTTATTTATTTATTTATTTATTTATTTATTTATTTGGTTAGTTAGTTAGTTAGTTAATTAGTTTTGGTTTCAGGTGTACAATTTAGTGGTTAGACAATCATATACTTTACATCATGTTCCCCTTGATATTTCCAGTATCCCAATTGGCATCATAAATTGTTCTTTTTATGACAGTTACTGTTTGTTTGGCTTCATATATTCTCACATTTTACATGTGCAGTTTCATGTTCAGCCAGACTCAGGAATCAACACAGATTTATTAAGCATTTTCTCTGCATAACTCCTTCTTTTCTATTACTCTGCCTTGGAAATTACATGTGCTTCACCATCCCAAATTCTGATGTCTGCCTCCTTTCAGAGAAATTGTTATTCTGTTTGTGCTCCCTCTGTGTCTGTAATAATACAGAAAATACCTCCCAGTAGATGATGTGGACACTGCAGCACTTGCCATGTTTGTTTCCTTTTCTTATGGATTATACTTCTGTGCTGCCTGTTTGATGTCAAGGAACAATTGTTCACATAGTTTGTACAGTTTTCTAATTGAATGCTATAAGAAGACAAATCTGCTACTAGTTATTCCATTATGGTTGATACAAAGTTGATAGTATAGGTTTTAACCTTTTGATGGTGATGTAAAATTTTCAATGTTTATGTTGTCCCTGAACAAAAATATATTTAAAAAGTGTGTAGTTTATTTCATGTACTTTTGACAGTTCTATTATATATGCCACACTTACAAATTATGTGAACTTTAGCAAATTCTTAAACATATCTGAAACTCAGTTTCTTTATTTATAACATGAGAATAATAGTATTAATCTCATGAAGCTGCAAGTACTAGAGATAACCAGATACATAAAGCCTGGTTCTTAAGAGAAGATTGATAAATGGTTCAGACATATAATTAATACCAACAGAAACTGTAGCTTAAAAAGAATAAATATTTTATAGCTACTTATATGTGTCTCCAGTCAATTGTAAAATAATCTTATCTTTCTCACAAATAAACAACAAACTTGATGCAAGTTAAAAATAGTAATCCCATGTATTTTAATTACTCTCTTATATCATCAAAGAATAAAGTGTTATTCCCTATGTGCCAAAATTTAATTGACTATCCAGGTCAATAATAATTTTATATTGCACCTTTTAGAAACCACAAGAAATTAAAAACTACACATATAGGATCACTTAAAATTTTCTACCCCTAGCATTTGGCCACCACTTTATGCCTTGATCCCACATAGAATTGTAAAATGATCTTTTAATTTCATAGCCAAGATACATATACCATTATTTTCTTCATTAGTACGATAGAATACAGATCCCAATAAACCAGCCAACAAATATTCTGAATGCCAAAATAAAGCTTATTGACTTCCAGAATAACTTGACTTTCTTACTCTGTTAGGCTAACAAAAATAAAACCCAATGAGGATAGAAATGTACCTTAGAGCCTGGAAAAGGGGTACAGCAGTGAGAAAGAGGTCAGTTCAATTCACTGTATAAATAATCCAAGAGTGTTTCAAATAGTTGGGTGTGTTTTTTTTGTTTTTGTTTTTGTTTTTGTTTTTTTTACAGATCACTTAGGTGCTTTTCAAACTATGTTCCAAAACTGGAGTGGGTGGGGTTGAGGCAATGGAAAAGAGGAGGTTACATTGGCAGCACTCTAGACAATCTTTTTTCATGCAGAATAACTCCATTTGGGCTTTACAGCATGGTTTCACTGAAGAAGAAGGAGGAGGAGGAGGAGGAGGAGGAAGAGGAGGAGGAGGAGGAGGAGGAGCAGGAGGAGCAGGAGGAGGAGGAGGAGGAGGAGGAGGAGGAGAAGAAGAAGAAGAAGAAGAAGAAGAAGAAGAAGAAGGAGGAGGAGGAGGAGGAGGAGGAGGAGGAGGAGGAGGAGGAGGAGGAGGAGAATGAGGGGGGAAGAAGGGGAGAGATAAAGAGTGTTGCTGCTAATCAAGAATCTTGAGCAATCATGACTTAGTCAAATAACCTCATTTATAGATGAGAATGACAATCAGAGTAAACTAGCAAGTTTAACAGCTAGTTGGTGGCATGTCTATGAGTAGAATTCAAGTTCCAAGCTGCTCCTTCTTACAAAGAAAAATTATGTATCTAAAGGGTATGTGTTACCTTTCTTACTTGTTTTTCTCCTATGTACCAGCTAATGTGCTAGGTTCTAACAAAAATAAGTTTAATGTCCAATGGGGGAAAAGTATTTTAGTGCAACAATAATTAAAATGGAGTGTTGAGTTTTTAGAAGGTAAGTATAGTGTGCTACCAGAATGCAAAAGAGGGACTTACACATTTGACTATCAGGTGACATAAGGGTAGAGCCTTGAAGGATACTTAGATATTTGGCAGAAAAAAAAGAAAGAGTTTTCTTCCCAACAGAGAGAACAATATGCGCAAAAGCATTGAGGTGAGAGAAAGAGTGTGCTCCAGGGCCATGATGTCAATGAAAGACAGGAATAAGGAATGCCAAAACCTCCTTCTCATGGGTGCACCTATTGAGCAATACTACAAGGACCAATTCCCTTATGACAAACCAGTTGAGAGGCTTCAAGATGCCAGGCAAGCATGAACCAACCACAGTGAAGAAGCTGGTAGCTAAAGCCAATAGACTGTCACTATAATCCTTCCTTTCAGCACTGCATTATGTAATGGACAGGACTTCTCCAGATCTTAAATTTCTCCATAATACAGAAAAGAAAAAACTGAATCAGGCATCCAATGTTCTGATTTTTTTTTCAGAGTATGCCCAACTGGTTTCTCTTATGCCTAAATTTGAATACTGATTGGAAAGGATCCCAAGTTTGGAACTCTTGAGAACAAAGATGTTAGTGTAAGCATGTGTCATTGGCCCTTCCTTAGCACAGAGCAAGAAGATGAAAAATACTAGACTTCATCTTCTCCATGGGGAGGGAAATAGTTGGACCATGAATCCCTGTTCTAGCTTTTTCAGGTACTGCCCAAGGGATTGCCTCTGTCTTGCCTTTCTCAGCTGACTGGACCCAGTATACTCTAGGTGTCTGAGGAGTGCTGACAATAAGTACAGCAGTTTGGACTAACATATAAGCACTCACTGTAGCCCTTCCCACTGTCTCAGCACAGAGCAAGAGGGTTAAATATCCCAACTCTCAGATTTTCCTTGGGGAAAGAGTTGAACCATTGATCCAATATTTCAGGGAGTTACCCAAAGGATTGCCTTCTATCTGATCTATCTTAGATCACTGACTAGATCTGATCTACTCTAGATGACCGAACACTGCTGAGAACAAAGGTGAAGGTTTGGGCTAGAACAAAATCACCCATCAAAGCCTCTATCCCCTGCTCAGTGCAACATGTTCAGCAAGATTCCCAGCCCCCAGCTTATCCCTGGGGACAGAAATATAAGACTGAAACATGCCAGTGTTCGGACTTTTCAGGTGACTGCCCAAGGACAGGCTTTAGTCACCAGTCTCAGAGTGAGGATGGACCCACCATACTCTAGATGCTGGAGGCAACTGAGGATACTGAAAGAGTTCTGGGCACACTGCTGCTCCAGAAGACTCCTGGTACAGTAGACAGACATCAAAGGGATAAAAAAAATTATGAATTCCTGGAAAAGGGAAGAAAAAAGGAAACCAGCAAATCTCTTTAATTGGGAATTTACACACATAAGTCCAGAGAAGATTCATACACAAAGTTTTGAGCGGCCCCATAAACTCTGGTCAAGCTGAATGGTGAGAACTTCTGGATAAGGCCTGATCTGAAAAAACAATAGTGGTAACTGTGTGTGTGTGTGTGTGTGTGTGTGTGTGTGTGTGTGTGTGTTTAATGCACAGATAACAACACAAAGCATAAAGTGAATTAATGAATAAATTCAACATAAATAGAATAATATTGGATTCTTATCTTAAACCATACACAAAAATCAACTCCAAGTTGATTAAAGAATGAGATGTAAGACCTAAAACTAAAACCATCAGAAGAAAGCAGGGGAAAGCTTTATGCTGTTGGTCTTGACAATGATTTCTGTGACATGACACCCAAATCAAAGACAATAAAAGCAAAAATAGCAAAAGGGACAACATCAAATTAAAAAACTACATTGCAAAAGGAATAATCAATGGAGAAAAAGGACAACCTATAGCATTGGAGAAAGTATTTATAAGCCATATATACTATCATGAGTTAGTATCCAAAAGTATTACATGATCTCACTTATATGTGAAATCTAATAAACAAAATAAACTGATGAACAAAATAGATCCAGAGACATAGAAGCATGGAACATACTGTCAAATCTCAGAGGGAAGGTACAGATAGGAAAGGAACAGACTCAAATCTCAGAGGGAAGAGATCAACCAAAGAACTTGTATGCATATATATATATATAATCCATGAACACAGACAGTAGGGTGCTGAAGGCCTGGGGCAGGGGGGTGGGGAAGAGTGGTGGGAGCATATTAGAAGGGGACAATGGGGAAAAATGGGGATATATGTAATAATTTTGACAATAAAGGAAGGAAGGAAGGAAGGAAGGATGGAAGGAAGGAAGGAAGGAAGGAAGGAAGGAAGGAAGGAAGGAAGGAAGGAAGTTAACATCAAGACAAAAACCAAAACGAAATATATAGAAAAGTTCTACAACTCAATATAAAGAAAAACAAATAATTTGGTTTGAGGCCTTGGACTTTTTAGCCCAAAGAATCTGAAGAAGCAGCCAAAGTCACCACCACTTGTTACTCAATCCCTCTGAGCTTCCCTCACACTTTCTGATCACTTGTCTCATAAGGAACAAACCCCATTCCAAGCAACTGTCTACTTACTTGCAACACTACCTCTGCCCTACCATTTTGAAGGGACATTTATTTCTCTAACAGTCATCTCATGACAACTGATTAGTGAACTATGGAAAGGGGCTTGAGAAATGTATAACTCGGATATTGGTTTCCATCGAGTCTTTGCCCAACTGTAAAAATATTTCAATAAAGAGAAAAATAGTTAAGGCATTTGGACTTGGGAACAGTTTATATTAGTTGAACATGGGTTCAGATCTTTAGCTACACCATCCATGAAAAACACATTCTGAATCAGAGCTCTACTTTTACATTACCCTTGAGATATAAAACAAAATTAGCAGTAAAAAAACAAAACACACACACACACACAGGTGCTAGAAGGTAAAAATATTAATCTAATCTGAAAAATAATCCTCTTATAACAAAATGTATATCACAGCAGTGATGCTATTGCTCCCAGTGGAAAAACATTCACATGCATATGGACATACACCGGTAGATACACTGTGGTGCCAAAGTCAAATCATGAGTTGAAAGTTTTGTTTCTCTTTTACTCCTGCCTTGTCATAATTCTGGAACTCCATCGTCTTCAGGGTCAATGTGCTTTGGGATAGACATACCTGGATTAAAATTTCAGTTTTGCTTCTTGGTAACAAGTTTAGAGACAGGTTACCTAACCCTTTGAATATCAGTGTTCCTATCTACAGAATGGAAATAATAATTAAATTTTCCCAAGAAGTAAAATAAATGTTTTGAGTTTTATTTGAATGTAGGCTGCATATCAGGAGG
Organism: Pipistrellus kuhlii; assembly: GCF_014108245.1. Classification (NCBI taxonomy): domain Eukaryota; kingdom Metazoa; phylum Chordata; class Mammalia; order Chiroptera; family Vespertilionidae; genus Pipistrellus; species Pipistrellus kuhlii. The sequence continues at coordinate 155,878,978 of NW_023425515.1, read as the reverse complement.
TATGGATTTAAGATTTGACTATGATTTTTCTGGGACTTGTAACTGAGGATGGATCAAAACTATCTTTCTACAAGACTGACTCTTGAACCAGTACTAAACCCCTCTCTCTGGAGTTAGTATACTCATTTAACTGACAGGAAACCAGGCAGAATTGAGAAGACAGCTGAAGGAATTCCACAACAATGAGTACATTCCTAATTTAAGTAAGAACCCCATGACTTGGCCTGGCAAACGATAAATAGATCATATAATCTGAATACTTTGCCTTAAAAAAAAAGATAGTAATTAGCCGTTCACTGTTATATCAACATTAAGTAATTACAGATTTCAGCATTCTGAAAAATAAACATCATTAAAAGTTGGGAAAGTAATGAGACTTATTTGTATGGCCCTGTAGTGCTTTTCAGCAGACCCATGAAGCAGGAATGTCAAGACCATATCTCAAATCATGTTAATGTGAACATTTATCACTCAAACCTCATCCCTGTATTAGCTAATTGAAGCCATTTAAATTAAGCAACAGGACAATTTAGGCTACACAAAGCGCTTAGAATTTGTCAGTGAAGTTCAAAATAGAACCTTTGTGTTGGAAGGGATATTCAGGTGTCAACTAGCTTAATCTCCAACCCATACAGGAAATCCCACTATAATATCCATCTCTGTGCTTTGCCAGTATTTTCTTGAGTTCTTTTGCAGATACAAAACACACTAATTCAAAAGAAATTTTGTCAGTTCTAATTGTTAGAAGGATTTTTCTGTACTTTATATGAATCTCTTTTTCATTTCCTTTCATTTGTTTAGTTTTGGCTCTGGACCACAAAACACTCCCGCTTCAATGCGAGTGCCTTTCTGCTGTCTGAAGCCATCACTCATACCTTCCTTGGATCTTCTCTTTTCTAAGGTAAGTAATCCCAGTTTCCTTTGATGTGCTTCATAAGGTATAGTTCACATGTTAATTGCTCTTTGCTCAAGGTAATTCAGTTTCTCAGTGTTTTTTTCTTTAAAAAAATTACCTTATATAATGAAGTGTGCCTTTTTGAAATATGACCTCATTAATACAATGTTTTTTGTTTGTTTTGCTTTATATTTTGCTTGCTTTATTTTCAGTTCTTTGAGTGAGTTGTTGGATTACCCAACTTTCTGGGTCAATAAAAATTAGCTCTTGGGTAAATGAGCAGTTATGTTGCAAATATAGACAAATGACCCTTTGAAAGCAATATAGAGTTTTTCTTAGTTAGTCCAGGTGCTGGGAAGCAAACAAGTAAATAGCAAAAAAATAAAAATAAAATAAAATAAATCAAATGGTTTAGTTTACTAGTAGTATGATTAAGTTTTGAATAGCATACTAGCTTTGCATCTCTGGAATAAAGTTGTTGATTTCTATTTGCTAGTATTTTGTTAAGGGTTTGTGTGTCTTTATTTATGTGTGAAACTGAGGCAGGACGGTGAAGGATTAGAAAAGACAGATAAGAGAATAAAGCTGGGGCTTGGTAGGATGCTTCCCTCTGATTAGAGAGACAGTGCCACATCCTGTAAGTTGAGTCTTTATTTTATAGTCAGAACACGCAAAGCAAAACAAGGGAAGTGGCCAACATGTTTACAATGTTCTTGTGAGTTTCACCTTGTTTTGGCAGCACTTGCTGCACCTCCCTCAGCCCATTAGTTACCTAGGAAGTAACTAGGGAGAACTATAAGGTCAGGCTTAATTATGCTAGGAGGACTCTGCCCTCCAAGATGGGACTTGTTTGTGGCCCTGCCCAGGGTCTGTAGGAGGCTTGACCCTATAGCTGCTCCCTACACTACAGTTTACTTCTTCTCCTCCTCCTCCTCCTCCTCCTCCTCCTCCTCCTCCTCCTCCTCCTCCTCCTCCTCCTTCTTCTTCTTCTTCTTCTTCTTCTTCTTCTTCTTCTTCTTCTTCTTCTTCTTCTTCCACCTTTGCCAGGTTTTGCTATCAGAGAAATCTGAATTGCATTAAGTGAATTGAGATTGTCTTCTATTTTATGAAAGAGATTTTGTTGAATTGAAGTTAATCCTCTTTTATTTTATTTATTTATTTATTTATTTATTTATTTATTTATTTATTATTAAATTGTTATCTCTGTACATATACCATTGCTCCCCCTCCCATACAAGCCTTCCCTCCCCAGAGTTTTGTGTCCATTGGTTGTACTTATATGCATGTATACAAGTCCTTAGGTTGATCTCTTATCTTCCTCAGATCTCACTACCCTCCCTGCTGTAATTTGACAGTCTGCTTCTTGCTTTACTGTCTCTATATCTATCTTTTGGTTAATCCGCTTTTAAAATTTTGATAGAATTTTCTGGTGAAACTATTTGATTCTTACCTCATATTATATTCATAAATTAACTCAAAATGAATCACAAACCTAAGTAGGAAAGATAAAACTACAAACTTTCTAAAAGAAGACATAGTAGAAAATCTTTATAACTTTGAGGCAGGCAAAAATTCCTTGGGTATGACACAAAAAAACCAACATATACACTGTGTGTGTCTGACTGCCATCACTCATAGTAGATTGAACCAATTTTTATTGGAACATTTGATTGATAAACTGACAGATAAAACACCTAACATACTTATATAGAAATAAATATACATTTGATGAAGGTTTAGGTCTGATTTCAGGATTGATTATCAGAAAAATCAGGAAAATAAAAATCAGTCAATTATTAACTCTAGGAAAAGTATAATTTGTACAATATACAAATACATAATTTTCATATCAAAGTGTATTAGATCTGAACAATGATTTATATTCATGTTAACAGACTATTCACATAAACAGAACTATTGATAATGATGCACCTGAGAAGAGTGCAAATACAGGAAGAATTGAATTGGTGGGGCAGGCTGTAAAAGTGTGAAATAGTATCTTCAGTTGTAGAAAGTCAGTAAATAATATCTAAAATTGAAAAAAAAAGCACAAAGGGAAAAAACAATATAATCATTATTATAAATAAGAAGCTAAGTACCAGAGTGGGAAATGAAACTGCCAAGTGAATTAAAATTTAGGTGTTATTAATCTGGGGAGGAGATTGAGGACATATGTAACATAGGAGTGGTTATGGAAGAGCCCAAAAGAGTGGAACGTGAAACTGCTACTTAAACAAGAAAAGTAGTAATGTTCACCTTTAGATACAATGTATAGTTCTTACTTTGGTAAAAATAAACATTTCATTAAAAAATGAAAGGAAAGTGGGGGAGGGAGGGAGGAAGGGAGAAGAGAAAAAAAGAAAAAGCTCATATGGTAAGTTGCTTCATTGTGCAGATAGTGAATGTAACCTTGCAGGATAAATGAACTTGAACCAGCTGAATATTATGCAAATTGGTATTTATTGCTGGTAATAAAAATTAAAGTGACAACATGTTATAGTCATAAAAGAATCTCACATAAGTTAGACAAAAATCAAGATGTATATTAGATGATTTCTTATGTATCACTATTGATAACCAAGACATTAGAATGTAAGATGCATGTACAGAAATTAATAGGAATAGCTAACACTTACTTGGCACTTACTATATGTCAGGCTGTTGTCTTACAAACAAGATTCATCCAATCCTAGTAATAATAATTGTTATTATCACTTTATAGGTGACAAATTGTCCAAGGTCACAACTATTAAGTGAATGAGCCAGGATTCAATCCTAGGAAGTCTAACTTGATAGTCCATGAATATCAAGTGGAACAAAGCAATATTTCTAATGTAGTTTATAAATATATGTAATATCTTATAATATACATGATTAAATAAATTAACATGTGAAATATAAAAAAGTAAACATTTGAATATTTTGTCTCAGAAGTTTATTCAAGTAAGTTAGATGCATTTTGGTTGGTGGCAAGTGGGAAATATTATTATTGGGGCAATCAGATTATTTTTATTCCTCGTTACTGTATTTAAGGCTTATTTGTTAATACAGGAAATTTTCCTTGACCAATAGTTTATTACCTATTATATGCTTTCATAGTATCCTATGAAGTTTCTTTATGACAACTTACTACAATTCAAATTTTATTTTATTTATTTTATTAAATTTATGAGATGAATTTTATTAAGAGTATGTTTCAAGTATAAAATTCTGCAATATATCATCTTTATTTTGCTTTGTGTGCTCACTGCCAGTATTGTCTCCTTCTGTCACCATATATTTGACACTCTATCCTTTTAATCTTTCCCCAATCCTCTTCACCTCTGGTAACAATACTATTGAATATTTCTATGAGATTTTATTTGAATTGTTGATTGGTTTGTTGCTTTTTGTTTTATATTACAAATATGAATAAAATAATATGATTCTTGTCCTTTCCATCTGAGTTATTTTGCTTAGCATGATATTTTTACGATCCATCCACATAATCGCAAATGGCAGTATTTTATCCTTTTTTATGACTATGTAATATTCCATTGTATATACAATAGTATGACATCTTCTTTATCCAATTATGTATCAAGGAACATTTAGGTTGTTTTCATATCTTAGCTATAATTGAGTAATGTTACAAGAAACATATGGGTACATATATCGTTACAAATAAATGTTTTCAACATTTTGGATAGATATTCAGAAAGAAGGGTTGCTGGGTCATATGGTAACTCTATTCTTACATTTTTTGTGGAATCTCCATATTGTTTTCTATAGTGACTGTACACATTGTAAATAGCTGTCTAATTTTCTAAATTAGAAGTTTCACTATGGCAGGTGCCTTATTACTATTTTTCTCTATGTTGCCCAGTATATATCACAGAGGGTGTCAGATGGCATATATCAAACATTTGCTAAGTAAATGAATGAGGAAATATATATTACTAGAGGCCTGGTATATGAAATTTGTGCACAGGCGGTTTTATGTGTGCCCCTCAGCCCAGCCAGCACCCTCTCCAATCTGGCATATCCCTCCAACAATCAGGACTGCTGGTTCTCAACTGCTTGTCTGTGTACCTGCCTGATTGCCCCCTAATGACTCTGCCTGCCAGATTGATCATTCCTAACCACTCTCCTGCCAGCCTGATCAATGCCTAATTGCTCCCCTGCTGGCCCGATTGCCCCTAATTGTCCTCCCCTGCAGGCCTTGTCACCCCCAATTGCCCTCCCCTGGTGGCCCTGATTGCACTTAACTCCCCTGCCCTGCCAGCCTGGTTGGCCCTAACTGCCCTCCCCTGCAGGCCTGCTCACCCCCAACTGTGCTCCTCTGCTGGCCCAGTCACCCCTATCTGCCTTCCTCTGCCAGCCTGGTCACCCCTAACTGCCCTGCCCTGCCGGCCTTGTCCCCCCCGGCTGCCCTCCTCTGCAGGCCTTGTCCCTCCCAACTGTTGGCTGAGAGCTTGAAATTTAGAAACAAATATAATAGTAGATCTTGACCAGCAGTGAGTGATCCACCGACCTGACTAATAAGCTAATTCCTCAGAATGTCAAGACCGAATTTGAAAGAATTCAGAGTAGTCAACCAGTTGAAAGCTAAGTCAAAATCAGGTATGAAACTAAATAAGGAGGTCAGACCAAGGATAGTAATGGAAAAAGAACAAGTTCAGAAGATAAATGAACAGGGTTCTGAACTATAATAACAAGTGTGGCTGACTTGGCTTTGCTGTATTTTTATTGGCAGAATAACGTATTTGATATATAAATTTAATTATATACATATTTTAAGTCATATATTATATAAAATAATTGCATAATATAAATATATTGCTTTTTCCATGCTTACATTTCATAAAATAATTTTATTAGAACTCTTTACATGCATATTTGACATAAATGTCTTTGTAATTACTAGGGCCATTTTTTCTCTTTTCTCCTAATTCTTCTTCAAATAAACACATGTTTTAATACTCAAAGTAGCTCTACCAACATTTTTATATCAATCCTACTGGTTTAGAAGTATTGCATACTATTTCTACTATCTTAGTGGCTTCCTATAAACAGGTATATTTAGAATTTAAAATTAATTTATGTATTTCTACCTCTGTTTACCAGTAATGTTTTGAGTGTATTTCAGAGAAAACCCCCATACCAGCAGTTTAAACAACACAGGAGATTATTTATTTACTAGTGGCCCGGTGCATGAAATTCATGCACATTAAAAGGGAGTTATTACAGGAATTATTTTAATATTGATACTTGCCCTTTCTCTATAATAGAAGTGTCAGAGATAAAAGAAAATTAGTAAAATGTATATGAAAATATCCCTCCTGTCAGAGTCAGGGAGTGCCATGGGACCTAGAGTCAAGTCCCTGCCCACCACTTGCATGCTCTTTGAAAACACCAGAGACCCAGTCCCTGCCAGCCCCACCCTCTTCAAGCCCCTCCAGGAGGGGAGTGCAGTCTCTGTTATTTTAATTTTTTAAGTGTCATTTTATTTTCTCTTTATTTTACATTGAAATTAGTGTTCTTCATTTTATTTTCATTTCTCCTTTAACATTGTTTAACCCTAACTCACCATGACCTTTACACCATCATTCTCTTTCTACCCTTCCCCCTTTTGCTATCCTATTTATCTTAACCCTTTCCTGCTTTAGATTTCCTTACTCTTTCTGTATCCCCCTTGCTAAAATTTCTACCCTACTTATATATCTAATTTCCAATCCCCTGTGCCAAGTGCATGCACATCCCTCTCTAGCTGTATTAACTAGCAAAAAAACAAAACAAAACACACAAAAAAAGCATTGTTTTCCTCACGGTTCTTTTGATGCTGTTTGGGGAATGATGATTATATTTATTTTTATAATATAAAATATAATTTTTATTATAAATATAATTATATTTATTTTTATAATATAAAAATATAATTTTTATTATAAATATAATTATATTTATTTTTATAATATAAAAATATAATTTTTATTATAAATATAATTATATTTATTTTTATAATATAAAAATATAATCATCATTCCCCAAACAGCATCAAAAGAACCGTGAGGAAAACAATGCTTTTTTTGTGTGTTTTGTTTTGTTTTTTTGCTAGTTAATACAGCTAGAGAGGGATGTGCATGCACTTGGCACAGGGGATTGGAAATTAGATATATAAGTAGGGTAGAAATTTTAGCAAGGGGGATACTGTTTGGTAGAATCAAGTATGGAAATGAGGAACAAATTTGGTAAATTGGATAGCCAAGTGCAAATGAGATAAAAGATGATTTTCCCCATTCCTTCTGTCTACCCCCTCCTAAAATTTCACCCTACTTGTATATATCTAATTTCCAACTACCTGCTCCAAACCCATTCACACCTCCCTCGCAGTTGTCCTAAAAACAAAACAAAACAAAACAAAAAACAGTCTTTCTCTCTAACTCTTTGAAGTTGTATGTTGAATGTTAACTATACTGAAGTTGTATGCTTTTTGTTATAAGATTGATTTGCCTATGCTTTTTGTTTGATTGTATGTCTTTGTTATTCTGGGTTCTAGTCAACACAACCACCCTTATTGGTGGTTATTAATATCACAAACACATTTCTATTCAGTGCCTTGTGTGTTGTACCTGGTTGTGTTGTATTTTGTGCCTTTAAATCAAAGCAGGAGAGAGAGAACTACATAACCAGACATCCTAGATCATGGGGAGACCAAAAAACACCCCGAATATGAAAGAAAAGCAGCCTTCACCAGAAAAGGAAGTAAACGAGATAGAGGCAAGCAACCTACCTGAGCAAGAATTCAGAGTAATGATCATAAGATGGCTAAAAAGAATGGAAGACAAATTTGACAATATGAGTAAGAACCAAGAGGAAATGAAGAAACCAAGAAAAAATGAAAAATGACATTGCTACTGTAAAGAACTCAATAGAAAGCATCAAGAGTAGATTAGAAGAAGCAGAGGACCGCATCAGTGAGCTAGAAGACAAGATGAAAAAAAATACCCAATTAGAACAACTTCTGGAAAAAAAAATTTAAAAACAGGAGGAAAGTCTAAGGAAACTTTGGGACAATACAAAACAAAACAATATTAGAATAATAGGGGTTCCAGAAGGAAAGGGAATTGAGGAAGACATGGAAAACGTATTTCAAGAAATAATGACAGAAAACTTTCCTGAGATAGAGAAGAAAAAACCCACACAAATCCAAGATGCTCGCAGAGTCCCAAGCAAAATGAACCCCAGAAAACCAAGCCCTAGGCACATTATAATTAAGCTGGTAAACACCAAGGACAAAAAAAGAATTTTAAAAGCAGCCAGAGAGAGACAGAAAGTTACATATAAAGGAACCCCCATCAGACTAGCAACTGATTTCTCCACAGAAACTTATCAGGTCAGAAGGGAATGGGATGAAATATACAAAGTCATGCAAAGGAAGGGTCTGAATCCAAGAATACTATACCCAGCAAGACTATCAATCAAAAGTGAAGGTGAAATCAGGAGCTTCACAGACAAAAACAGACTAAGGGAATTTATCTCCACCAAACCAGCAATGCAAGAAATGCTAAAGGGTCTACTGTAAAATTAAAGAAATAGAAAGCAAAGAAGGAACACAGGGGTATAGAATAAAAATGGCATCAAATAAGTATCCATCAATAATAACTTTAAATGTAAATGGACTAAATGCTCCAATCAAAAGACATAGGGTGTCGGATTGGATAAGAAAACAAGACCCATACATCTGTTGTCTACAAGAAACCCACCTCAGAAAGAAAGATGCACACAGACTGAGGGTGAAGGGATGGAAAAAGGTTTTCCAGGCGAATGGAAATGAAAAAAAAGCTGGGGTAGCAATACTTATATCTGACAAATTAAATCTCAGAGTGAAGGACATAACAAGAGATAATGAAGGCCACTTCATAATACTAAAGGGAGCAATCCAACAAGAAGAAATAACCCTGGTGAATATATATGCACCCAACACGGGAGCACCCCAATATATAAAAACCTGCTGGAGACATTAAGGGAGAGATTAATAGCAATACAATTATAGTAGGAGATTTTAATACCCCACTATCACCCTTTGACAAATCATCACAGAATATACATTCTTCTAAAGCGCACATGGGACATTCTCAAAGACAGACCACATTTTGGGACATAGGCAAAGTCTCTTCAAATTCAAGAAGATAGAAATCATATCAAGCATCTTCTCAGATCATAGTGGCATAAAACTAAAAATTACCTACAATGAAAAAAATCCAAAGAAATCAAACATATGGAGACTAAACAGCATGCTATTAAACATGGACTGGGTTACCAAAGAAATCAAGGAAGAAATTAAAAACATCCTGGAAACAAATGACAATGAAATCACAACAATCCAAAATCTATGGGACACAGCAAAAGCTGTTTTGAGAGGGAAGTTAATATCCTTACAAGCCTATTGCAAAAAACTAGAAAAAAGGGTAACAGATGATCTAACTCTACAACTCAAAGAGTTAGAAAAGGAGCAACAAGAAAAGCCCAGTGTAAGCAGAAGGAAGGAAATAACAAAAACCAGAGCACAGATAAACGACATAGAGACCAAAGAAACAATACATAAGATCAACAAAACCAAGAGCTGGTTCTTTGAAAGAATAAACAAGATAGATGGACCTCTAGCCAGGCTAACCAAGAAACAAAGAGAGAGGAACCAAATAAACAAAATCAGAAATGAAAGAGGTGAAATAACAACAGATCTCGCTGAAATACAAAGGATTGTTACAAAATATTACGAACAACTCTATTCCAACAAACAGAACAACTTGGAGGAAATGGACATATTCCTAGAAAAATACAAACTTCCAAAACTCAATCAGGAAGAACCTAAAAATCTCAATAGAGCAGTGACTTGGGAAGAAATTGAAACAGTTATCAAAAAGCTTCCAGCAAACAAAAGCCCAGGGCCAGATGGCTTCACAGGAGAGTTTTACCAAACATTCAAGGAAGAACTAAAACCTATCCTCCTCAGACTATTCAAAAAAATTCAAGAGGAAGGAACACTTCCAAACTCCTTCTATGAAGCCAGCATCACTCTAATACCAAGACCTGAAAAAGACAACTCAATGAAAGAATTACAGGCCAATATCCCTCATGAACATAGATGCCAAAATCCTCAACAAAATTTTAGCAAATGGGCTCCAGCAGAGCATCACAAAGATCATACACCATGACCAAGTAGGATTTATTCCAGGAATGCAAGGTTGGTACAATATCCGCAAATCAATAAACGTGATACATCACATAAACAGATTGAAAGATAAAAATCATATAGTCATATCAATTGATGCAGAAAAAGCATTTGATAAAATCCAACACCCTTTCCTGATAAAAACTCTCAACAAGGTGGGAGTACAAGGATCATACCTCAACATAATAAAAGCTATATAAGATAAACCCACAGCCAACATCATACTCAATGGGCAAAAACTAAAACCATTCCCTCTAAGAACAGGAACAAGACAGGGTTGCCCACTCTCACCACTCCTGTTTGACATAGTACTGGAAGTACTAGCCATTGCAATCAGACAAGAGGAGGAAATAAAAGGCATCCAAATTGGAAAAGAAGTAAAGTTATCCTTATTTGCAGACAACATGGTATTATATATAAAAAACCCAAAAGACTCCATTAAAAAACTAACTGACTTAATAAATGAATTTGGCAATGTAGCAGGATACAAAATTAACGTCAAGAAATCTATGGCATTTCTATACACCAACAGCGAATTTATAGAAACAGAGACTAAAAAGGCAATTCCATTTACCATCGCACCAAAAAATTAAGATACCTAGGAATAAACTTAACTAACGAAGTAAAGTATACGCGGAAAACTACACAACACTGAAAAAAGAGATAGAGGAAGATGTAAACAGATGGAAGAACATACCATGTTCATGGATTGGTAGAATCAACATCATCAAAATGTCCATTCTTCCTAAAGCAATCTATAGGTTTAATGCACTCCCTATTAAAATACCAACGGCATATTTCACTGACCTAGAAAGAACTCTCCAAAAGTTCATTTGAAACAATAAAAGACCCCGAATAGCCACAGCAATCCTGAGAAAGAAGAGTAAAGTAGGAGGGATCTCAATACCAGACTTCAAACTGTATTACAAAGCCACTGTTCTCAAAACAGCCTGGTACTGGCACAAAAACAGACATATAGATCAATGGAATTGAATCGAGAACCCAAATATCAATCCAAATCACTATGCTCAATTAATATTTGACAAAGGAGGCACAAATATACAATGGAATCAAGACAGTCTCTTCAATAAATGGTGTTGGGAAAATTGGTCAACTACATGCAAAAGAATGAAACTAGATCACCAACTTACACCATGCACAAAAATAAACTCAAAATGGAAAAAGGACTTAAACATCAGATGGGAAACCATAAAAATACTAGAAGCATCCACAGGCAACAAAATCTCAGACGTATGCCAAAAGAACTTCTTCACTGATACTGCCCCTAGGACAATGGGAGCTAAAGAGAAAATAAACAAATGGGACTACATCAAAATAAAAAGCTTTTTTACAGCAAAAGAAACCATCAACAAAACAACAAGAAAGCCCACTGTGTGGGAGAACATATTTGCAAATGTTAACACTGATAAAGGTTTAATCTCTAACATCTACAAACAGCTTATACAACTAAATAAAAGGAAGATGAATGATCCAATTAAAAAATGGGCAATGGATCTAAATAGAATATTTTCCAAAGAAGACAGAAGGAAAGCCAAAAGTCACATGAAAACATGCTCAAGGTCACTAATTATCTGAGAGATGCAAATCAAAACAACAATGCGGTACCATCTCACACCTGTCAGAATGGGCAACATCAACAAATCAACAAATGACAAGTGTTGGCGAGGTTGTGGAGAAAAAGGAACCCTCGGGCACTGCTGGTGGGAATGCAGACTTGTGCAACCATTGTGGAGAACAGTGTGGAGTTTCCTCAAAAAACTGAAAATGGAACTCCCATTTGACCCAGTAATCCCACTCCTAGGAATATATCCCAAGAAACTAAAAACACCAATCAGAAAGGATATATGCACCCCTATGTTCATAGAAGCACAATCTACAATAGCTAGAATCTGGAAACAGCCTAGGTGCCGGTCAGCAGATGATTGGATCAAAAAACGATGGTACATCTACACAATGGAATACTATGGTGCCAGAAAAAAGAAGGAATTCTCATCATTTGCAGCAACCTGGATAGAACTAGAGAACATTATGCTGAGTGAAATAAGCCAGTCAATAAAAGAGAGACACTACATGACCTCACTTATTTATGGACATTAAAAAACATTATAAACTGACAACCCAAAAGATAGATATAAAGACAGTAAAGCAACAAGCAGACTGTAAAATTACACCAGGGAGAGTAGGGAGATCTGGGGGAGATAAGAGATCAACCGAAGGACTTGTATACATGCATATAAGTACAACTAATGGACACAAAACTCTGGGGAGGGAGGGTATGGGGGGGCAATGTTAAAATATGTACACAGATAATAATTTAATAAATAAAAAAATCAAAAAATTAAAATATCAGTAGTAAAAATGCTTATTGAACCTAAAGATGTAATAATTAAAAAGTTAAAATCTAGTGAGGAAAAAGGAAAAAAAAATGTTTCTTAAGTAAAAGATGCAAAAAATGAAAATAAAAAAAAAAAAAAAAATAAATTTAGCAAAAAAAATGTGCAGTTGTGAAGGCCATTCACTTCTGTTATTCTATTTGACATGCCCGTTTCTCAGTCCAGACCATATTGCATTTCCCTGCGTTCTGCTGCACCTCAGTGGCAATTCCTTAGTTTCTTGGTTTTTGATCAAATAAAACTAATAATAAACACAGTCAGTTTGTACTCCAGACCCTAGGTGGCAGTGTATGTGGATTGTTGTCCAGTCTTTTTGGCTGCTCTAGTCTTCTTTTTCTGTGGCACTCAATACCGGTTTTTGTTGTTTGTTTATATTTATTTATTTATTTATTTATTTTGCCTCGGAGCTGAATCCTGGATGATTTCTCCCTGCTCTGCTTCTCAGATTCCAGAAAAGCAGTTTCCCCCTACTGTCTGTTAGGGTCAGCCAATCTGGGTGATCTCTCCTTTGTAATCAGAAGCAAAGTGTTGCAGGAGAACCAGCCTAGGTGCGTGATGGGCGAGTCTGCGTGCACTTAAAAACAGACTGCTTTCCAACTCCTCTGTTCTCCCACCGTGTAGGATCAGAATGGGTTGCTTCCTAGAGAACCCCGCTAGTAACAACATTGGGGACCCCCATCCACTCTCTCGAATCACGCCAGACCCAACTGTGGGGGGCTTCTGTGGATGCAGGTTTCTGGGGTCCCAGCACACGCTTTCGTCTCTGCCACCCCAGCTGCTGCTTTCGCTTTCGCTGTTGGGACACAGGCACCCCACGTTATCCCGGGCAAAATCCAACCTTTCTGTGGAATCCGCGTGTCTGCGCCGGTCGGACCGCCCTGATTCTTAACAATCTGTTCCGTGTCCCTTGACGTTTTATAAGAGTCCCGCTTCTGGGGAAGATTACTCCAAACCCAGCACTGGATCTCCCCAGGCAGGATTCTCGCTGCAGGCACAGCCTTCTTTCCGGTTGCAGCTGGCACAGCGGGGACCCAGAACCCTCACGCTATCCCCGAAAACTCTGACCTTTCTGTGGGTGATTGAAGAACTCCCTTGAATCCACGTGTTTGCACTGATTGGGGCATCACAGCTGCTCGATGGTCTCCTCTACTGTGGGTTTTGCAGGCCTCAGAGAAGGTCCTCCTTTCCTGGAAAGATGGCGCAGCCTTCCCTCTGAGCCTGTAGCTCTGGGAGAGGTCGCTGCCGCCGCCGCAGTGCTGGCTGCTTGGTCAGGAAATCCTGTCCAGCGGACCCTTCCTTACCTTCCTTTAGAGTTCCCCTGCCCCTTAGCTGCCAATCAATATTCCCTGAGCGACTTAGACTCTGCTTCTATCTGTTCTGGTACCGGGGTCAGAACAAGTCTGTCTGTTTGGTCGTCATCTTGTCCCCTTCTCCCCTTTAATTACTTTTATTTCTAGGATTTTAGTTTTGTTTTATTAATTTACTAATTTAACTTCATTGTTTTCTTCTTCTTTTAAGGACTCTTCCTATTCTTTTTTTAAGTTTAAATTTTAGAATAATTTTAGTTTTGAGAAAAATTACAAAGATAATACAAAAATTTTCTTTATGCCCATTAGACGGTTTTCCCTATAATTAACATCATTCTTCATTAATATATTTGAACAAAATTGAGATATTTTCTTTAAGGTCCCATTCAGTTTATCCATATGAGTGAGTTAGAATTCTTCCAACAGATCGGATCTGCTTATTTTCTTTTATGAGAGTATATTTCCTCATATCCTTTACAATTTTTATAAACCACTTCTCAGTTAGAATTACTTTGCTTGCTTTCCTCAATTGTAGGTTATGGAACTATAATTAAGGGTGGATTCCCACTTGCTTTTACCTGTTTTCATAGTTTTTTTTTTAACTTTTACACTTTTCTCCATTATTTCTCAGGTGGGATTTTATTTAGTATGAACTATGGAAATTCAAATTTTTTTATTCACACTCTGCTTGAATGTGGAGTTCTGAAACTTAATAGGTGATCCTTTTTTCACATACAAATCAAAGCAGGGGATAAATACCTTGGATGCCAGACAAATGAATGAAAATTTATAGATATAAGAACTTGAATGGGAAATCAATTGCTTGCACATAGCAAAGAGTCTAGTTCCAACTTCACCTGTTTGATGTCTGCTATTCTCATGAAGACATTAAAACCCCAACTCCTGTTTTGCTATTCCTGAGCTCATCCATATATTTTAAGTTTATTATTTAAAATTTAACCATCCCTTCTACTTTCATTTTGGAAAGTTGCAAGTTGAAGCTAGTTGGCCTACCTCAATCTGCCTGATTTGTAACATTAACTAGATTTCTTTAAAAATCTTTTTTTTAATTGATTTCAGAGAGTAAGGGAGAAGGGGAGAGAGATAGAAACATCAATGATGAGAATCTTCAATTGTCTGCCTACTGCATGCCCCACACTAGGGATTGAACCTGCATCCCCGCATATGTCTGGCCAGGAATTGAACCATGACCTCTTAGTTCATAGATCATCACTCAACCAGTGAGCCATGCCAGCTAGGCACATTAACTGAATTTTGAATCAACTTATTAGTTTAGAGATAACTTTTTCATCTACATAGAGTGTAACTTGGACAACATGATGGGAAAGAAAACCAGAGAAATACAACACATCTTTATTTTTATGTATTGAACATGTAAATGAAGACAAATGAAGTGTGGTTCAAGATGACAAATTCAGGACATACAAATTAGTAGAGTGAGTGATTAGCATGTGAGTAGAAACATCCTGAAAGTTTAGTGACTAATTTAGCTATTATGAATAAACTGTATACTGCTATACTGTTAACTCACAAAAATAATGACCAAATTTACATTTTTCCATTTCTTTATCCTCAGTACCTAACTTTTTGTCCAAACGGTATGCCATAAAGATTTTTGAAATTTCTAAGAAATTGCCTTAAATAATCACTCATCTTTTATCTCATTTGCACTTGGCTATCCAATTTACCAAATTTGTTCCTCATTTCCATACTTGATTCTACCAAACAGTTATAAGCTGTTGTCTTCCTGGCTATACCTTTAGCTCTCTTCTACAAATAATTCTTGACATTTCCACCAATAGTGATGCTGCATGCAAACATATATAATAGTTCTAGGTCTTCAACGAGTCCTCAGAGATCTTTTATCCTGCTTCTGACTCTTTGGAGAATCATCTTAGCATTCAGATTATGTCGATGATTGAGACTCAGAACACCTAGAATCAAAAAATCAAAACTATAGAAATCAGGAGGGGAGGGGTTGTGATCTTCCTTTCATATTAATTGAGTGAAACGCAGACCATAGAACAATGTTCTAATTTCACTAATGTGAAAAGATTAAAGTTTATTTATTTATTTATTTATTTATTTATTTATTTATTCATATTGTTGACACTATTATAGATGTGCCCATTCCCTCACCTTTGCCCACCCCCACCCAGCACACCTTTCCCTGGCCTTCAACTCACTGTTGTCTGTGTCCAGACTATGCATACATGCTCTTCAGCTAATCTCTTCATCTTCGTTTATCCAGTATCCCTCACTCCCTGGCCCTTTCTGACATTTGGAGGCCTTTGCCTAGGTATGAAAAGAGTATTTATTAACATCTAGGGGTTAGTTGCAGAAAACAGAGACCACTCTATTTTTAATTGTAAAGTAATTCAAATCCTCAAGTAGGGGCTTATAACATTGTTGAAGAGACCTATAGGAATGGGCCCCCAAAACCACCATACAATTGGCCTTTCAGGAAAACTGTTACCTGTGATATTATTAAGATGCTGGAGCATCAGGAATCCATTGGATTAACTGTAGATTCCAGGATATCACCATCTTATCCTTCATTATAACATCTGCCATTGCCAACTGCTGATTCCAAAATCACATCATCCTAGCAGCGTTCTGTAGATCAGAAAGCTACTGCCCAAATTGTTGGCTGATAGTGAAGACTATGCCTTTTGGTCCTACACCTTGGGGTCACACTGATCTGGGTTGGGATGCTGGTTTTCTTATATTTTGGCTATGTAAACATAGGGATATTGCTTTACATCTCTGAGTTTCAGTTCTTTTTCCTGCAAAATAGAGATGAATAATTCATAACTTTGTGATGAAAATGAATTAACTTCTGAGAAGTGTGTTTGATATATTGTATAATTGATATGCCAAAAATATTAGGTACCTTCCTAAATTTGGCTCTTTCCTAAGCTTGCTTTCTTAGTAATTCAGTTTACAAGTGCTTATATTAACATTTTTATCCAAAAAATACAACTGATGATACTTTTCTTATTCACCTAACAGGTTTATTGTGAAAATCTGGTGAGAGGGTGTATATAAAAAAATACCAAGATCTGTGAACTGCTAAGTGATATTTCTTTTATAGGCTGATTGGACTGATGTGATTGATTTGAAGAACCAGGTCAGTGTGAAGAAATAGTAAAAATCCTTAACAAAATTATTTTCTGCATATTTGCTTTTCTTTCATTCTAAGTCAGTTAAAATTGTCAATGAGTTTATATTTTAGGTTTACATCTAGGAAGATATGATAAAATAGTAATGGAAAGTATATATATATATAAATTATATAAATGGAATTATATATAATTAATTATATATATAAAAATATATATGGAATGCTCAAGGGAACAAAGATTAATTAGCCTCTAAAGATAATTTATAATGAATCTTCAAGCTAGAGACAGGTCTTGATTCAAGAAAACCCAAGATCTGAATACTGATATTTACAAAATTCAAATGAGGGTATATTCAGTCACTCCTCTAGAGGGTTTCTTACCCCCAAAAAAACTTCTCTTTTACACAGGGGATATCCCAAATATAAATAAATTTATTTTATAAAACTTAATTTGCCCAGAACATTTCAGAAAAAGGAGGCCCATCTGTCTAAATACCTTTCACAGTGATGGTTACCACTGTTTTCTAATCCCCATAGGGCAGTAAATAAGAGATTGAATTCCAAAATGTAAGATTTAAGTTGACCTAAGAAAGAAGTTCATGTCTATGTAGGCTTGTTAATCACAAGCTCAGGTTAATGAAGGCAAGTTGTGGACTTTGCCACATGACTTCAAAACAAGATGACCTTCTGTGTTTTCTACTGTAAACTGGTAAAAGAATGGGCCTATCTAAAGATTGAGGTGGATGAGATGACCCTTAAGACTCTGCAGGCTCTAGGCTTTTTAGAAAAGAGTATTCAAAGCTATTTGTAAAAAGTACTAGGAGAGATCTTGCCATATGGAAGAGATTCACAATTTGAGGTTGTGTGTAGAAGACTGTAAATATAGTGGCAGCTGAGGGGCTGGAAGACATCTCTTTAGCAATATGCTTTTTGAAATCCAGGACACCTGTTTTACCAAATTGGGTAGGAAACCTGGAGAAAATATACTCTCTTGTAAAGATTTTCCTGGAGACTTTCAAGACTTCCTGTCTTCATGATTAGCACAACCTTATAAACACACTAAGGTACAGAGAAAACAGAGCAGAAGGAAAAACTTAAAAAGCATTTTGAGTTTGTTAATGTCAGCAACTACACTCCAATTTGAATTCATTCATTTGATGATTGATTCAGTCTAATAAGATCTAACTTTAATATAGTTGATCTTTCCCTCCTAGAAAACATGTTCTTAGCACAGTATCTATATCTCTGGTGGTATGCTGGTATTAATATGTAACAACTGGCTCTCTGAGGGAAAACAAACACTCAAACCCACCCCCCCCCAAATCTTAAGACCCTGAATTGTAGTGTTTGCCAATTTCCCTGGTGTAAATTGTTCCACTATAGATAATTTGAGACTACGAACTGGATGGCAGTAAATGTGGAGCAGTAAAGAGTGGTATGTAATCATTTCTTATGAATGGGTTCTAGCATACAGCTGTATCTTCTTTATGATAATTGTCACACTTATTATTGCATTGTAGCCTTATAATGCTCTAGCTTTTCTCTTTCATTGTAAACAGCAGTCTCTGGCTCTTCTACTTAAGTGCTATTTTTTTTTCTGATTCATCTCTATCCTCCTCTACTCCTAACAATACTTGGCATTTGTCTAGTACTTAAATAATATCTATTGAGAGAATAAATAATTTAATGAATGAATGAATGAATGAGCTTTTAAATTTAAAATCACACTGAGTCCATTAAAGAAGAGTAAAATTTTTACAATTATTTTAATCTCAAAAGTTTTGAAATATGCCATATACCACTTTTCTTTTTATTTCTTGAAATCCAAATCCCAATTTTATGCATGTATTGAGCAAGAGTTAGTCAAGGAATGTGGATGTTCCCCAAACCAATATGCTAATAATAATACTGCTGGTATTATTTGTTTCCAGAGAGCTGGTAACCCAATTCTGTCATCAATATACAGAACACATATTAACTGGGGAGCTTTTGACAAAGTTTCTCCTTTCCTCTCTTGATTTTTCATACCATATGGGCATTTGATATTTATACCTGAGTAGATGCCTGGTGTTCTTTAGTAAAATGGAAGGGAATTACAATGAAATTGACCTAGAACCTTCACACTATTGTCCTGCTGAGTTGATAAACCCAAAACTGCCTGCCTCTTGACTCTGTTATAAGAGATAAAAAGTTCATATTGCTTAAACCACTTTTAATTGCATATTACATTATATACAGTCTGAAAGCTTCCTAGCTAATCCATCACATTATCAATTCCATAGATTTGTCTCCAGTTTTCTCATGAAATGCAAATTCTTCATTGGTTGGTTTCTACCTGAGGGCTGTGAGGGAGGTTTATGTTATAGGCCTCTCTCCTTGGCTTGTAGGTAGCCACCTTCTCCCTGTGACTCTCCTTATCATCTTCCCTCTATCTCCAAAATTCCCCTTTACATAAGAACACCAGTCACATTGGATTAGGACCTACTTTCGATGACCTCATTTTAACTTGAATATCTCTGTGAGTACCCTATCTCTAAATATTGTCATACTTTGTGATACTGGGAGGTTAGGACTTCAACAAATGAATTTTAGGGGACCCAATTCAATATATTATAATAGTTTGTTGAATACTTAAAAAATATGCTTTTCTATAGAAATACGTAAACACATTGAATGATGATTAATGCTATGAAGAGGATCCCCAGCACACATACACACACACACACACACACACACACACACACACACACACACGTGCCCGCATGCGGACATATGCACACACAGACACTTGCATGCACACAGTTAAGGACTATCCTCCAGATTGTGAATTCATTTATTGTTTATGAGGGAAAAGTATTCTTACCATTGTAAACTGACTGGAAGCTCATATTTTTTATGGCTTGTCTTTATAATTTCTGAGAATAAAACACAAGGAAGAGATACAGCTGACATAATGCAATGTTAAACAATACCTAAACACATCATCATTTAAAATAGGGGCATATACACATATACTGCTGAAGTAAGTATCAGTTTATTTCATTTACATTTTTACAACACAGATAAAGAGTTTCTCCCAAATACTTGCTACCACTAACATGGGGCTATGCAATTTATATATATATATATATATATATATTTTTTTTTTCTTCTGTAGAATAATCAGCAAAACTGAACAGTATTTCAACACAAGCCTTCCTGGCCTAACCCAGCAGGATATTGATTCTTGAAGAGCTAGGGCTTTACCAGTTCTCAGGGCAGAATTAAGACACTTTATTATTCATATTATTTTAATTTAAAACATAGAGTCCTGAGATACAGAATTTAGTGGGTGCAGTATGAGGAGGAGCTTTGCAACTCTAAAATACAAAGCTTTTGGATCAAAGACAGTTTTGTTTTGGGTTCTCCAAAGAACAAGGGTCCAGAATCTGCTTTCCTCTCTCATGATACCTGCAGATACACAGAGGGGATGGGCAATAGGCATTGTGGTACTCTCCTTTAAGAAAGAGTCCCTGTGACCAACTTTGGGATGACAGTAACTGAGTTCTGTGACTTGTAAAGGACCAGGGATTATTGGGCACTAGCATTCAAGATGACTAGTGGGGACTAAAGGTCAGGATACTTGGCCTGAATATTCAGGATGATGTTAGGCACTCAGGAGACTACCTTGGGTAAAGGGAAAGCCCTCATGACTGAATGTAAGCCCAGAGAAGATTAAATAATAATAAATTTAAAATATAATTTTAAAAAATTTATTGAATTTATTGGGGTGACATTGCTTAATAAAGCTATAGGTTCAGATGTACACTTCTATAATACATCATCTGTATATTGTATTGTGTATTTGCCACCCACAGTCAAGTTTCCTTTTGTCACCATTTATTGACCCTCTACCTTCTTCTACCTCCTCCACCCTTGTTCCCTCTAATAATTATTATACTGTTGTCTGTGTCTATGAGTTTTTCCTTTGCTTAATCCTTTCATCTTTTCCACCCAGCATCCCAAACCACTTTTCCTCTGTATCTAACAGTCTGTTTCTATTTGTTAGTTTATTCATTAGATTCCACATAAAAGTGAAATCAGATGGTACTTAACTTTTTCTGATAGTCTTATTTTACTTAGCATAATACTCTACAAGCCCATCCATATTGTTGCAAAGGTAAAATTTTATTATTTTTTTATGGCCAAGTAGTTTTCCATTGTGTGAATGTACCACAGCTTTCTTATACATTCATCTCTTGATGGGCACTTGGGCTGCTACCAAGTTTTGGCTATTGTATATAAAGCTGCAATGAACATAGAGGTGCATATATTCTTTGGAATCAGTGCTTTGGGTTTCTTGGATATATCCCTAGAAGTGAAATAAATGGATCATAAGGTACTTCAATTTTAATTTTTTTAAGGATACTTCATATCGTTTGCCCCAGGACTGGCACCAAGCTGCATTCCCACCAGTAGTGCACAAAGGTTCCCTTTTACCCACATCCTCACTAACATTGGTTTATTGATGGTAGACATTCAGACAGGTCTGAGGTAATAACTCATTGTAATTTTAATTTGCATTTCTCTGATGGTTAGTGACATTGAGCATCTTTTCATGTCTATTGGCCATCTATATGATCTCTTTAGGGAAATGTATATTCACATACTTTGCCTGTTTTTTAAATGGGTTGCTTTTTTTCCTGGTGTTGAGTTTTATAAGTTTTTTTTTAAATCAATTGTGATATGAACCCTTATCAGATGTTTCTTTGGCGAATATGTTCTCCCATTCAGTGGATTTTTTTTATTTTGTTGATAGATTCCATTGTTATGCAAAAACTTTTGAGTTTGATGTAGTCACATTTGTTTATTTTTCCTTTTCTTTCCCTTGACCAAGGAAGAAAATTTAGTTGAGAAATGTCTGAGATTTTACTGTTTATGTTTTCTTCTAGGATTTTTATGGTTTCAAGTTTTGCATTTAAGTCTTTACTCCACTTTGAGTTTAGTCTTGTATATGGTAAAAGAAGGTAATCTAATTTCATTTTTTGGCATTTATTTGTCCAGTTTTCCCAATACCATTTATTGAATAGACTGTCTTTTCCCCATTGTATGTTCTTGCCTCTGTTGTCAATTATTAATTGACCATGAAGGTATAAGTTTATTTCTTAATGCTATAGTCTGTTCCATTTGATTTGTCTCTCTTTTATTATTATAGCCTTGTAGTATAGTTTGTTATCAGGTTGCATTATTCCTCACACTTTGTTCTTCTTTCTCAAGATTGCTATGACTACATGGAGTCTTTTGTAGTTCCATATAAAATTTTGGAATATTTGTTCCAGTACTATAAAATATGCTATTGACATCTTGATAGGAATTGAATCTATAGATTGTATGGACATTTTAATTATGTGAATTCTTTTGGTCCATGAATGCTTCCACTTATTTGTATCTTCAATTTCTTTCTTCAGTGTATTACAATTTTCCAAGTGCAGGTCTTTTATATCCTTGGTTAAATTTATTTTTCAGTATTTTATTTTTAACTCTCAGCAAAGTGAAAATAAAGGGAAAATACCCTAACATAATGAAAGTCATGTATGACAAATACACAGCCAACATCATACTCAATGGACAAAAAATATGTGTTTCCCTTAAGATCAGCAACAGTATACACCTTCACCACTCTTTTTCAATATAGTACTGGAAGTCCTAGCCATGACAATCACACACACACACACACACACACACACACAAAGTAAAAAGCCTCCAAATTGGAAAGAAAGAAGAAAAACTCTCAGTGTTTTCAGATGACATGATATTGTATAGGGAATCCTAAAGATTCCAGGAAAAAATTGCTAGAACTGATAACTTAATTCAATAAAGTAACAACAGAAATCAGTTGCATTTTTATACACCAATAATAAACTATCAGAAAAGGAAACTAAGAAAACAATTCGATCAACCCATATGTTTATGAGTTTTTAAATATTTCAAGTTCCTTAGTTCACCAGTGATGGGGGAGCAATGGGGCATCAGGTCAATTGTAGTATATGCGAGCTCATTGTCTTGTCTTTTTAAGTTGGCCTTGGTTTATTGGTGCATCCCCTCAGGGATAACCCTACCAGGCTGTGATTTCCACCACAAGAGGCAAAGGATGACTTGTCTATCTTTGCTACGTTAGTTATCCACAAGGAAAAACAAACCTAAAATAAAAGAATTGTGTAAAGGCATCAGCAAAATGAGAGAAAAAAAAAGAATGTGGGAAATTTGTGCTTATGGTGCAGCAATTATATACCAGGCTCTTAAAATATATTGTCCTATGCAATTTTTTAAAAAATATATGTTTTATTTATTTTTTACAGAAAGGAAGTGAGAGAGAGAGAGAGAGTTAGAAACATCAATCAGCTGTCTCCTGCACACCTCCTATTGGGGATGTGCCTGCAACCAAACTACATGCCCTTGACCGGAATCAAACCCAGGACCTTTCAGTCTGCAAGCTGATGCTCTATCCACTGAGCCAAACCGGTTTTGGCTGTCCTATGCAATTTTTAAGAGAATTCAGAAATAGAGGTATTTGCTCTTATCCTCACAGATTAAAAACCTGAGGTTCTAAAGGATACTAGACTTTTGCTGGAGGTCATTCACCTAGGAAGTGGTAGTGGTAGATTCCTATCAGAGTCTGTGGGATTTCAAAGTTTATGTTCTTTTTTTTCTGTTACAAAAAGGAAAATAAAATTGAAAACAAAAGAAGGGAAATAAAATCTTCCTGCGTGGGAGTCTGAAATTCAGGAGAGGCTCATGGTGAGGGACTTAGCCAGATGTTGTTAGGGAGGGCAGTTTGCAGTTTGTTGAACCTGCTTCAGCATTCTAGCATTTTAACATCATTCCTGAGATTCATTGTCTGGCTGATTCACCATACACATGCCCAACAGTCTCCAAATATATTGTGCATAGATTCTTCAAAGGCTTGTTTCTAAGTTCTTCCCCTGAGAAATGTGAACATGTGCACTTCTTACATGTAATGCTAAGAAATAAATAAATGAAATTCACTTGCCTCAGACATGGAATTCTGATCCAATTCAGCCTAGTTGTCAACCAATCCCAGTGTAACAATAATCTGCCTAAATGATGCCCTTAAAGACACAAGGCAGCAACCTGCTTGAAAACATTTTGAAAAGTCAAGGAAACCTACATGCAAGGAGAATAATAACCTTCTTTTTCAAGTCATTTCAATAATTCTAAAAGAGCAGACAGCTCTCAACTCAGAAGGCCTGTATATACGATGGCGAACCCATCCCTAGAGACTAAGAAATGTGTGTGTAAAAGAACTTTATGCAATTACGTCTGGGGAGTATTAAACCTTAATTAATGTATTGGTGATTTCAATAATAAAATGCCCAGTGTTGTCTAAGAATAAATGGAAAGCATTAAACCAACGGTTAGATTTATGGCTAAATAAATCAAGCATGTTGTCAAATTCATCAGGGAAATCTCTCCACCTATATGTGTCCTTGGTTTTTATCGAGCTCCCTCCCACACACCAGGCATTCTGTCAGGAGCGCTCTGCACTCATGAATTGTGACTATTGCAATACATTTAAATTATAGATGGGACATTTTCTGGTGAGCTGTGTGCCTGCAAAGTGACCTGAGGTGCAGTATCCCCAGGTTTGCCTAATTGAGTCACTTGTGTACATCTGTGCATGTGCTTCAGGGGTATTAGACTGGAGATGGGGTGGGAATACGGAGGCTGGAATGCTGCATTAAGTGGAGGAGAGAAGCAGCTGCATTGAAACATACAAAAAACAAAGAGCCCAAAAAAAAAAAGACTTTTTTTCTTGTGAATATATTTAACGTGTTAAACAGATTCTGGCAATTTCCTGATGGCTCCATAGAAGACTGAGCTGAGATTTTCACATAGAGTGTTCCAGGCTCTGAATCCTGTACCTCGTGTATTGAATCACATCTGCTACAGAGAGGAAGCAATGAATAATTAACTCGGCCTCCACATCACCGCCATACATTACAGGCGTCTTGACTGCTGGACTGCCTTGCACAACATAAACCATTTAGAAATCTCGGTTACTCTCTTTCCTTTTAAATTTGTCTTGCTATCACTTACCGCTTAAAAGGGTAAATCTTTCTCTAGTTTTAATTAAAGCATTTAAAATAATTTACATTGAAATCATATGTGCTCAGGTCTGTCAGAATTGATGCTTTAATAACATGCCATCCCTTTCTCCATTGCCCTGAAATCTGTTAAAATTACCACTAATCTAATTGGGAACAAAGTTGTCAAATGCATGCAGCTCTGACAGTTTGTCTTTCTGCAAACTGCCGACAGATTGCAAGTTACGCATGTGTTGAGCAGATGGGTAAGTTAAAAGGAACACCAAAAAAAAAAAAAAAAAAAAAAAAAAAAGCAATTTATTAAATCACCTGGAACCAGCAGCTCCAGTCCAAAAATAGTGAGAATGAAATATAGCAGGAGCCGGGAGTGCTGGCACTAGAATACACCAGAAGGTACCGGTTACAAAACAAGATAAACATTTGGAGATGCCTCAGCTGTGTTACAGAATAATGAGGAGTTATTTAACCCGATATAGATTACCAGCCAAAATTAATTTAGGGTGCAGCTTTTTTGGAAAATGGTTTCCAAAGTGATTGCTTTAACTCTTTCCTGTCTTCTTGTTATCATGGAAGGACAGTCATGATTTTCTTCTCTGGCCCTTGTAGGCCTCAAGGCACATTTACATATGTACATGCACCCCTCACACAATATACATATACAAATACATATACATATACACACACACTTATATTTATATGCATATGTGTACATGCACCTGCATGTTAACTTGTATGTGCACACATGTGCACATACATTCACGCGATCTTGTGTGCATATGTGTACACATCTTAAGATACACATGGACAGATATATCCATCTCTAACTCTATTTATCATTTATCTATCTATCTATCTATCTATCTGCCTATCTGTCATCTACCATTTATCTATGATTATGTCCATAAGAAATTGCTTGTTTTCCATCAATCGAAACAAGGTTCTGAGTAAGCCACGTGTGCACAGGTTGCCCAGCCTATAGCTATTGTTACTGTAACTGCTTTAATGTGTTCCGTGGGGAAAGTACCCAGGCAGGAGGCTGGGAAGTGCTGAGGTGAGCATGAGGTAAGATGAGGAATTGGGAACCTGATAGTTGCTTTCCGGTGGGGCTCATACAGCAACTCTGTGATCAGAAATGTTGAGAGGTGTTCTTTGAACACTCATGTGGCTTAGGGACCAACAACTAAAGCAGACATGCTTTAAATAATATTTGTCTCCTTTTGGCTGCATAGGCCTGCAAAAAAAATAATCAGTTCTGTTTTTAAAGAGCAATAAATCTAAAGTAAAGATATATTATTCTTTCCCTATTGGAGATCTTTACAGGCCCAGAGGCCCAGAAAATTAACTCTCTTTTCCTGGAATAGACCAGCACAATTCCATTAAGGAGAATATCTTGCTTGAAATTTAGATTATCAGCATTAAAGAGCTAAGAACTGAGAGTTGCCCAGGTTCCTGAGAGCCATTGAGAGGAATTCAGATATTATGTATTGGTAT
Organism: Pipistrellus kuhlii; assembly: GCF_014108245.1. NCBI lineage: Eukaryota > Metazoa > Chordata > Mammalia > Chiroptera > Vespertilionidae > Pipistrellus > Pipistrellus kuhlii. The sequence goes on along the minus strand of NW_023425515.1, from coordinate 155,852,407 downwards.
TATCCTCAGCTCACTCCTCTTATCTCATTGCTTCCTGAGGACATCATTCATTTTCATACCTTGGGCCTTCATATATATAATCTGATGACTTGCAAATCTTTATCTCTAGGTATGGTTGTTCTCACTTGGTGTCAGAATACTATATTAAAATACCTGTGGCAAATCACTACATGAACATTCCTCAAACTTCTCCAACTTCCCAAGTTCAAAGTAGAATTCATCCATTCCCCCATAAACTGGCTTCTTTTTTCTGTATTAGTTATGGGGGTTTTTCACATCACTTTTCTCTTTATCATCCAAGTTAGAAATCTGTGAGAAATCCTTAAATCATCTAACTTCCTCTCAGCCATAGCTAGTCACTAAATCTCACGTATTTTGACGTACAATGTTCCTATAAATCTGTCTTTCCCACTCTTTCTCTAATAGAACATCTTCATTTTAGCCTTTCCTCATTTCTTGCATATATATGAACATAGGTCTTCTTTTCTAAAGTTTTATATCTATTACATTTATTTTCCATAAAGTTGCTATGGTGACATCTAAAATTAAAATTAGAACACATGTGACTTTCCTTCGTGCTGTGCTGGACATTCTCTGTTTTCCCCAGCAGATCTGCTCTCTACCCTTCTGCACTATTCTATTATTGCCAGGGGCTGCACGCCTGTCCTGAGTCCACAGCTTCTGTTGAGTTGCCCTCTCCTTCACCCACACTTCAGCTGGAGCGTTCTCCAGGATCTTCTAAGTACTTCCCCTCTTTGCACTTTAAATGATGGGATGCTATTGTTTTTTGTCTGTTGCTAACCCCAGGATGTTTAGTGTGACTTACTCTCTACTCCTGCCCATGCCACTGTAAACAGTCCCTTCACTGCAACTTCCTCAATTATATCTTTGTAGGTGCCATCTATTATTCCTGGGGTCCCAACTGATACATTCCCCCATTGCCAATGCAACTCACAAATGTATACCATGGCAAACAAGGCCCTTTAAAGTCTAGTCCTTGACAACTTTCCCACTCTATTGGCCCTTGCCCACACTAGCTCATGTATTTGCGCTTCCCGCGTACATGAAACTGTTTCACTCATCTATACTCTGCCCTTGCCCTTTCCTTTGCATGAAATGTCTTCTAAGCACCCAGACCCTGATTCACTCCCTTTTATACTCTCTCTGGCTATCACTTTGTTTTTCTTAAATATGCAACTCAGGTGTAATCTTCTCCACAGGTCTTCCCTGAGCCTTTGGTGTCCCCAACCACAGCTGTGGGCAAAAGATTTTATAGACTCACATTGAATGTTACATAGTAAAGGCTCTAGGAAATTGCTTGCTAATGAGACTTGTTAAAACCTAGTTTTCCAAAGTTATTTGACCCTGGAATTAATCATCATATTCCTTCCTTCCTTCCTTCCTTCCTTCCTTCCTTCCTTCCTTCCTTCCTTCCTTCCTTCTTTCCTTCTTTCCTTCCTTCCTTTTTTCCTTCCTTCCTTCCTTCCTCTTTCCCTCCCTCTTTTCTGCCCTTCTTCTTCCTTTTTTCTCTTTCCTTTCTTTTCTAAACAATTTATTGTATTATTTAATTTTAACAATAATTTTATAAGGTAGGTCATATTGTGATGAGCATTTTTAATTGAGGAAAGTGAGAATTAGGGAAGTGTAATTTTCTATTCAGTGATAAATCAGCTAGAAAGTGAAGGAGCCAAGATGACAAAGCAAAGAGTTCCATGCTAGCATTTGTACCCTTAATGATGATATTAAAGGGAAGATGTGGTAGTATTTAGGCATTACTTATATTATATGTGCGAATAAGTATATAGAATCCTTGCATATAAATAGTAATATTTACATAAGGATTTATAAAAAATAAAGAACCAGATATTATGTTATAGTTTAATGTATCAGACTAAATTTAGTATTCTCTTGTAAGCCAATATAAAACTTAGGAGCCCTCAATGTGGTATTTAAGAACAAGCAAGTTAATAATATTTGCTTAATAGTTCACTTTTCCATATGATACTTGCTCATACATAACTTGGAAGTAACAGAAATATTAAGGTTCCCTAAGTAAATATAAAAAAGTCAGAAATAGTATCTACATATTTTCCAACCAAATTCAATATATTTTGAACAGTGTGGTCCCAGGCAGGAAGCTTTTGTGTCCATGGAAAGGCACATTTACAGGGAATAAAAATACAGCTTTTCTGAGGCCCTTGGAGGAAAAAGATCTTTCCTTATTGTGAAAATCATCAGCATCAACTTAGCAGACAGTTTCAGACAGGAAGGCACAATGGGTGGTGAGAAAGAAAGGGGAACCAATTTAGCAAGTCACATTAGTGGTTCAAATCCTAGGTACACTGGTAGATGTATGGCCACACATTGTAATCTACTAATGTTTTAACTAGTTATTAATACAATCAATACAAAAGTTCTTGTGTAAACTGAAATGCAACATGCAACTGAAAGATTTTTTTTCATGCTTACCCATTAGTGATATGCAGTAATTTGCTTACACTATTAGTAATAGTGTAATAAGCAATTAAAAGTCTGTATCAAAGCTATTTTGTTACTACAGCACCTACTCACTTACAGAATCTCCAGTGTTTTCTAAGCAAGAATATACATCAGAATCACCAGGGGAGCATTTAAAAAATCTAAAGTTTGCACCAAAAAATTCTGATTCAATAATTATGGAATAAACACTGGCTTAAATTTATAGACAAATCTCCTCAGATGAGTAGGATAGCCACTCGTTTAGTATATAGGATGAGCTTGGTCAGTGGTCAGCAAAGTCATTAGTCAACAGAGCCAAATATCAACAGTGCAATGATTAAAATTTCTTTTGAGAGTCAAAGTTTTTAAAATTTAAACTTCTTCTAATGCCACTTCTTCAAAAGAGACTCTCCCAGTCAGTGGTATTTTGTGGAAGAGGCACACTCAAGGGGCCAAAGAGCCCCATGTGGCTCGTGAGCTGCAGTGTGCCGACCACAGAGCTAGGTTATGTGGCAGCAACAAAAACTCCCACCAAAATCTCAATGGCTTAACATTACAAAAGTTTGTTTCTCTTGCTCATGTCATACAGAAAATGCAGGTTAGCAGGGGAATTAATAATCCTAGTCACTCAGGAATCCAATGAACTGAGACTACATCTAGACATGTCCTCATATGATTATGATAGCAGAGGGATTGGCATGGGACAGATTGTGAACCAACTCTGCCCACTAGTAGCACTTCTCATATGTCATGGCTGAAGCAAGTCACATGTCCACATTTAACTTTAAAGTAGTGGAAGATTGTACTTATACCCTGTGCCTAAAATGGGGGAGACCTAAACATAATTGTAAATAATGTATTATTTTTAATTTAAAAGTACTATTTATTGTAGCACCAATAAATATTTAATACCAAACAATAAATTTGAACATGTATATATTGAACAGAATTTAAATTAAAAAATGTGGAAAATGTCTTTATTAAGCACTATAACATTGCTGAGAGAGATTAGGGAAAACCTAAATAAAAGAAAATATATATATAACTATTTGTGATTAATTTAGTGGCTGCCAAAATCTCTGATTAAGAATGATTGAGTTCAGTCTCTTTGGTTTACAAGCAAAGAGCACAGAGAAATTAATAAATTTCCAAAATTACACAGCTAACCTTAAATTAGCATAATGGTTTCCTTACCTCAACAATTTACTTAAAGTACTCCAACCAATTTAACCTACTTCTTTTGCCACACATTCTGCCCTCTTTCCTCCCTTCTGTCAGAAATTTTCAAAATCAGAAAAATTTCTTCTCTTAACACATAACTTTTGGTTTGTGATTTATTTGATGGCAGTTTTAAATAAGATGTTTTTAACCCCACTTAGAAACAGTCCACTTTCGTGATTTATTACAACTCTCTTTCCCTGGTTAATTAAACTCATTTCTTGGGAAATGACTCATGGCTAATCACACTAAGAATAAAATTAGTTATACTGCCCTCTTTGCTATAAAATGAGTGTAAATAACTTTTAACGCAATTTTTCTAAAATCAAAAAAGCATGTAATAGTTCCAATTCAGCAACATTATGTAAAATAGCAAACTCAGGCAGTAGTAAATCCAGATGCTGTCCTATTGTTGCATAAAACAAGGCAGAAATTTACATTCCTTTATTATTAAACTAAACTCTATCCATTGAATTTCTGTGTGGAAAATACTGTATTTTTGGAGGGCTAAAGTGCCATTTAAAAAATTCCTAGACTAAAACCTGTTGTACAGTTTCTTTGCCCACTGGAGAGATATAAAACCATTACATTTAAGTATCATAATAGCTAGCATATGCTATTTCTTAGAAATGACACCACCATCTGGATTAAGGTCCTCTGATGATTTCATACAATACTCCAGCTTTTCTTCGGGTAGAGGGGGGCCAAACTGTTCCAACTCTTAACTACCCTGTTGTACTAATGAAAAATCATAAAAGGTTACACTTATGTTTGACCTACTCACTGGAGATCACATACTGCTTTATTAATAAATTATACAATTATCATGGTAGCTGGGAATACAGAAGGCAAGCCAGATGCCTGAGTTAAGAAAATGAGTCGGGGCCCAAACCCATCTCCCAATATTATCCATGTCTAGCCAAACCGATTATGGTTTTTCCTGGTTGCTAGAAGCGCTGTTTAGCGGTGAAAAGCCCACCCGCCTTGTGTTCAAATCTTGGCCCTCCTGTTTGCTAATTATGAGGGCTTGGACATATCCCTGGATCTTTCTGAGCCTTAGTTTCCTTAGCTATACAAAGGGAATAAGTCTATCTGTGGTAGATCTGTTAAGAAGCTTAGGATCATGACTAGAATCTCTACCAAAGTACCTCCTTCACATACTAACACCTTAGGAAGTCTTAGTGGTTGTTACTATTGCTGTTATTATTATTAACCTTTCCTCTCTTTAATCTTCTTTATTCCTTTAACCTGGGCAGAGAGAAGCAACATAAGATTCAGAGCAAGGATGGGATCAGGATGTGGAAGGGAAAGCCAATGGAAAGTATAGGTAAAAAACATACTACATATATGTATCAGATACCTAGAATAGCTTTCTCATGCGGCAGAATCACTAGATGATAAGAATGCATTACTGTGTCTAAAACAGTAGCAGTATTGGTTTGTTTTCACGTAACTCACCCTCATCGCTGGATATCTTTAAAAGACATTTGGTGAATTCTAATTGATAAAACCAGTATAATCCCTTTGACTCACTGAAGTCATTAAATATAAGCACGAGTGAGCGTGGGGAGTAGAGGAGTGGAGGAAAGGGACCCTCTCACCTGACTGCGTCCTCACTAGCCCCTGGCCTGTTGTCATGCACATAGAAAACCTTTTGGGCCAATCCGTCTGACTGGCTGTGCAGGGAACGGGGCAGCCTGGATAATTGATGGGCTCAATCTGACCAGGCACAGGTGGCATGGAGACTGCGTACAGCAGCTTCTCGGGTTTGCCAGTGCCATCTGTTGCCATAAGAACATCTGTCATCAAGGTCACCCTGTCACCCTCTGTTAAAGTTACAGGTTTGGTGAGTAGAATAATGTCACCTAAGAAGAAGGGGCATGTATGTTGGGGGCTGGAGGGAAGAGAGAGGGAGACCAAGGTACACAAAGAGAATAGAAAATTTCTCTTTTAAATTATGAATAATAATAATAAAAAAGAATTATTCGGTAAGAAAAATGAGGGAAAGTACACGATTTTAAAGGGGAACTTCCTGGCAAAGGTTTGCCAAAAGATTATTGAGATTGTTCCCTCTAGCTAAAACATTAGCTCAGTTTTACCACAGTCCTGATACTCGTTTGTAAAAGAAATATGAAAAGTAATTGTAGTGGGGTTTACTTGTAAAGGCAAGCAGTTTTTTCTGTTTGTTAACTCTAAAAACTGATTTTTGAGGTGGTCCTTTTGTATAAGTACATCTGATTGAGTGTATGTGTGTGAGTGTGTGTGTGTGTGTGTGTTCATGTTTTCTTATGTGTACACACACACTCACAGATGTTCAGCATCTTCAGGGAGGCAGCAGAGTGGAGGGTGGTAAAGGGGATGTTGCATTTATCAAAGTATTCAACTGGCATTTGAGCTTTGCTCCACTGCCAGAGAGAATGACCCATATGTTAATAAAGAACAATTATGTTAATAGACGCGAATGAGCTGATGGACAAAGTACTGTAATGAAGCAAATGCAATATTGGATTTTTAAGCAGCAAGTATACCATGTGGCCAGACATCCAGCAACAATAGTTTAGCTCCCTCCCCTCCACCCCCCGCCATACCTCCCATGTTTGTTGCTCATGCTTTTTAAAGTACTTTCATCCAGTGCAAAGAAACATCATTCCCATCTATTTAGGAAGTGAGGCTTTACTTATTGGGCCAATATTGCTGGCACCATGGGCTTTCGGGGAATTCATGGTTATCATGGAATGAAGAGAAGAGAGGGGAAGATTACCTGCTTGATTGTATGAAATATATTCACATCTGCCCCCATCAAACCCAAAGGGCAGTGGATGGAAACAAAATGGTATTTCATCAACAAGAAGTCAGGAAAGGTGCAGACAGAGCAGACAAACACTTTTAGTTTTATCTGTGCCTTTTAGCCTAATCACCAAACACCACAGAGAACATAAAAATGGGGCTCTTGGAAAGAAACAAAATGTTTATGGTCAGCTGCAATTTGAGTTGTTGAATGTGTGGGTGGTAAATACAGGGTGGGGAAAAAGTAGGTTAAATTACCAGCCATCATTGCCTGAAGATAAATCATAAATGAGGATACAAAATAATAATAATAATAATAAGACAAATAATGCAAATAAATAATGCAATCTATATACAGTATATAAAAGCCCAGTGACTGGAATGACCAGAATGACCAGAATGACCAGTGGCTATGATGCACACTGCGGCAGCCAACTGGTCTGATCTGGGCCCCAATTGGCACCCCCCTGGTCAACCCCCAACACCCCAATCAGGGGTGGGGCTGGCTATCCAACCACCTGTGGCACCTCCCACCATTGGCTTGGTCTGATGGGCCCCCATTGGGGAGGGCTGGCTGGACCTTACCCATGCATAATTTTGTGCACCGGGCCTCTAGTAATTAAATAATTAAGGCCCTGGCCTGTGTTGTTCAGTGGTTAGAGTATCTGCACATGCACTGAAGGGTCATGGGTTCAATTTCTGTTCAAGGGCCCATACCTAGGTTGCAGGTTCAATCCCTGGCCTGGGTCAGAGCACATACAGGAGGCAACCTATGGATATATCTCTCTCACATCAAAGTTTCTCTCTTTCTCTCTCTCTCTCTCTCTCTCTCTCTCTCTCTCTCTCTCTCTCTCCTCTCTTTGCCCCTCCCGCCTCCCTTCTACTATCTAAAAAAAAAAAAAATCGATGAAAAAAATATCCTCAATTGAAGATTAACAAAAATAAATAAATAACAATACAAGAATAAACTCTTTGTTTTGCTACTCACAATGGTAAACTTACTTTTGCCTGTCCTTGTGGAATTCAGTTTATTCCCTGACTCATTGGTTTCATTTTTTAATAGTAGAAATGGATGACTGTTTGGCAGCAATTAAGGTTATCTCTTTTTTCCTAGTTTTGGCCATCAAGAGGAGTCTCTCTCATCATCTCTTCTTTATTCTCTGTTTCTAATCTATTGTAAGTATAGAACAAAAATTCAAGCAGGAAATCATGAGCACTGATTTCCATGCTCTGCATTTTAAAAATTATTTAGTGACATATACTTGAATCAATGTTCCCAGTGAAGTAAAGGATTTTTAAAATTATTTGGCTTCATAAGTTTCACAAAAATTAATTTTTCTTATTAGTAAAGTATTTTTGGTGTCAAAGCTCTTTGCTGTTGTCACATTAGGATCAATTATATCAATTAGTACCATTTAGTAAATTATTCTGCAGTTGATAAACAAATGGACTTGGATAGTTAGTGGGCTATGTGGTCCAAGGAAAGATACTTAACATCTCTTGGGAATTTTGCCACAAAGAATCCAAGTCTGGATTCTTTATATGCAGCTGATTCACATGTGTCTTGTTCTTCTAGACATCAAAGCAAGTCATAGTCCCAGATTTCTCATTTGATCCCAATAGTCTATCTCATGCTGTCTTGCCAGCTTTGAGCCCTAGTTCTTTGCTCTAAGTTAGAAAGTTGTCTCTGGTCCCTCTAAATCTGTTGATTTTAGCAATTCATACTCTAGGACAGCGGTCAGCAAACTGTGGCTCTCAAGCCACATGCAGCCCCTTGAGTGTGGCTTTTCCACAAAATACCACTTGTGGGCATGCACATACAGTGCAATTGAAACTTCGTGGCTCATGCACAGAAGTTGGTTTTTGGCTCTCAAAAGAAATTTCAGTCAGTATACTGTTGATATTTGGCTCTGTTGACTAATGAATTTGCTGACCACTGTTCTAAGACTTCTTACATTGTGAATGTAGCACATCGGGCAGAACAAATGAGTATTGTGTTTTGAGGCATAGTCTTCAAGGTCACTCTGAGCAGTTGGCCACTTACCAGCTGAGTGACCTTTGGGAAGTTTCTTAATCTGTATTGCATTGCTCATATATAAAATGGAATCTAAAATAGTAGATACCAAGTAGATTTCCTAAGGATTAAACACCTGACATCAGTGACAAATAAATGATAGATATTAATGTTGTCAGTCTTTAGTTTAAATTAGTATTCAAATCCCTGCTGCTATTATTTCTTGGGCATAAATATTTACAGCTCCTGACCTAACTGTAGGAATCTCATCTCAGGTGATTCCTTTCCCAGAGCAAAAGTTAGGTTAAGATTGGTTCCCTAATACCAATAATCATAACTTCTCATGTCTAAGCCTGGGAAATGTGGAAGGTGTTTTCTACCATTGGTTCTTAGCTTGTCCTCTAAAGTGCCCACAGACCTCCACAGAAGGGACATGCTTCATAGTGAAAGTCCAGGACTGCAACACATCAATGCTGTTCCCAATCGGAGCTGTCCTCTCTCTACTATTTGGCTTCTGTAACAACAGCCCATCTGAAATGCTGTCCTGTGGCTAAAAGATTTGATGGTGCCTCCGATGGTCTCATTCAGCATTCATATTCTGATTTCTAGACTAGGACTAAACATATTTCATAGTAACCCATTAAAGGAAGCAAACATCCTATCTAATAAAATGGTAATATGCAAATTAACTGTTACTACGTCACAAATATGGTGGTACCCATAGCCACAAGATGGTGGTGCCCAGTCCTCTCAGCCCCACCAGAGTCCCCAAGTACCGAGAGATGGGGCTGTGGGCGGCTGCTGAGAGGGCCTGGCGGAATGCTTGCTTCGTTGCTGTGGAAATGAGGCAATCATTCCGCACCTGGCCATGGGTGGGCCTCTGGGCCGAGGAGAGCCTCTGGGCAGCAGGCATGGAGTGGCCAGGCCTTGCAGAGAGCTACTGGCACAAGGATTTGTGTGCAGGGCTACTAGTATTATAATAAATGCATGTTATTTCTTTGATAATTCAAAGAGTTCATTATGAGCCCAAGAGTAAACTTTAGGTTCTTCTGGGCTCTTGTTTGCCCCCAGTAAACAACCTCAGACTCTATGTATCTGAATATTCATGTCAGCCAGATGTTTGATTCCTTTGCCATCTTCCTCGCATCTTTTAAAGTGCTGTTTCTAGTGTGCTGTCAAGGAAAACACTAAATAATGGAATTTGTTGGGTGCATGTGCAGACTGAGAGTAATGAAACTATGAATGAGGACATCAAGGTTGAGCCTTAGTAAGCCACCTGCAAGGATTTTGTTAACTGGCTGCATAGTGGCTTTAAGGCCCTCATATTCTGGATTTGGGCTTGTTCTTTACAGGGAGGATGAATTGGTCAACATTTAATCCCATTTTGTAGTGAAGGAGCCCTAATTTGTAGAACTTGTTGATTTCTGTGTTATAAATCACACCATGGTTGATTGTGGGGTCACTGCACATTGACTTTATTGAACATGGAATTGGGAAGAGATGAGCACAGACTGGCCTGGCCTACTCCAGAGCATGACTACATTGCAGATGCCATCAAATAAGAGAGTTGGGTAAAGTTACCTGCTGCTCCACTAACTTTAGCATTCATCTGAATTCTTAAAACTACTAGAAATGTGGGATCTCAGGAAAACCAGGCATGCTGTGGCTTGCTTAAGATGGTTATTTTTTCTACAGAATTCCTTTGTTTTTAAATTCAACATTTATTTCTATCTTATATGTGCTAGACACTGTACTGAACACTATAAAAATTACCGAACTCAATTGTGCAATGATACTCTGAAATAAGGACTGGGATTAACCATATTTCAAAAAGGAAGAAATGGACTTAGAATGCTTCAGGAATGTTCTCAAGATCACATACATAGTAGGAGATGGAATGGGAATTTGAATCCAAGCAGTCTGGCTCAAAACTCCACATTTTAACTGTAACCCAACTTTTTAAACAACATATCCCATTTGACTTGTGGCTATTTCCTAACTAGTAAACATGAATATACCTAGTTGATGATTATCCATCCATTGCTAGACATAGTATCAGCATGTAATGTGTAAAGATCTCTTTCTGTACATAAAAAGGCCATGTGCGATATTGTTTTTTGTTATTTTTTTGAAAGTGAAAAAAAAGTAAATATTCAAAACTTTATTCATTTTTTTTGCTGAATTTACAGTTTCAGTTATTATGTAAGTTACACAGCATGCCCAACTTAACTTAATGGGTATCACTGTGAAAAACAAAAACAAAAACAAAAACAAACAAACAAAAAAAACAGAAAAAAAGTCTGATCATTTTCATCAATGTTTGTTCATTCAAAGGCACAATAATAGAATACTGGTCTGAAAATGATATGCCAATGGCCATCACATTGCCATGTAACTTAAGCAACCATAAAGGCAATGTCACATTATAGGGGACTTCTAATTGAATTGAGCTTAAAGTAGGCCAAAGCTGGTGATTTATACCTCTCTGCATAGATTATACTTACAATTACTTCCCAGAAAATAAAATAAAATAAAAATGACAAGACTTTATACTCAGAATGATGGCCAGCCCATCCTAAAGAAAAAAGTATTTTTCTCAATAACTTATTTCCATGCGAATCCACTGAAATAAAAAATCAATGGAACTAAACATTATTTCTATTATCAATAGATGTGGATAAGTCTAAATTGATATTAAATAAATCAATTACCTTGATAGGTGGCCCACCAAAATGGTTGCCTTTTGCTTGATGCAGCTCTTCTTACTTGTCATGATTCTCAATAATCTGCTTTTGCCAAGTTTTAAAAAGCAGCAAAACTTGAGCTAGGTTGGATCTTTTCCATCTGTATGTACCAAAGTCATCTTTAATAAAATCAGGTGTGTACATATGTGTGTAAGTGTGTGTAGGAGTATGTGTGCATATGTACTGGTGCCACTTTTGCCAAAATAGTAGAACGCTAACCTCAGAAGCACATGCCAGTTAGCAGGGTCTATGAAAGTTTATGTGAGGAGTGAATACATTCTTTTCCTTTTATCCTGATTCCACCCAGTTCCAATTAGAAACAGGTAACCCTGTAATCTGCTACTGGTAGTCTCAAAGCTAATTAGACTTTGACTAGATCATAAGCAACACTCACTTGTATAAAATTAAGAAAAGCATTTCTCTACATGTACTTGGGGGAAAGGAAGAAGTAAAGCCACATGCAAAATCTTTTCAACTACTAAGCCAGATCTCATTCATAGCCACACATTTCATGTCATATTAACTCAACCCAGCCTGACACTCAGAGCTACACCCTCCAGATGACTGGCAAAGTTAGGCGTTAGCTCTTTAATATCCTCCTTATATACATAGACCGATATATCCAGGATCTATGAAGTACACAAATGATTATTTAGGATTAATGGATCATCCAAAGTGCCAGTTGGTGCATTTTGAGTAAAAAGTGTAACAAATGCAGCTGTTTACTAATAAATAAAGCCTCAGCTGTAAGAGAAATAAATTAGATGCATTTAATTGGTAGGATGAAAACCTCCCCTCTTTATTACAATGCCTCTTCTTGTTATTTTATGATGTCAGGGTAGATGGCAGACTGACAGAGTGTTTATGAATCACAGTTTGCAGATGGCACTCTTGGTTCTCGGCAGCGAGAAGCACCAGTAGCATGAGGCCTCAAGAGCGGATTTTGCCAAAGACAACCCCCTGAGAATTAGCTGTCTCCATTTCTCCTGTGCCAGTCTGGCTCTGGCAGAACTCTACTTTACAAACCCACCTTCAATAAATTACAGCTGCCTGGCTGGGAATTAAAAAGAATTCACCCCCAAGAATACCCGCCTCTCCAGGTGATCTCTTTATTGTTGCAGAGGAGGCTTGTGCAATGATTCTTAGAGCAGGCTTCCAACTGTTTCCTGCAGGAGAAGATGACCACACAGCCAGCAGGACACAAATCCCTTCTTCTTTCCACTCCCTTGGCTCTCCACACCCTCCCTTCTTCCCTCCAGCTGACAGGAGCGATTTCCTAAGCATAGCATACGCTCTTTGCAGTTGGGACTCAGAGCTCCCCTAACTAATGACAGCTTGCCATCCTACAGCTGGGATGAGGGAGGGAGGGAGGGGTTAGCCCAGCCAATGGAGCGGGGACTTCTCAGCTTCTGGACTCTTCTCATTCCCCCTGGTCACTAGTTACCTCTTTGCTGGGGAACAGGACACAGGAGACATGCAGTCATAATTGTGAGCAGATTTGTACGTTGTTGTCACTGGTTATACTCATGATGAATTTTTATGCTAATGGATTTTTCATTAGGAAAATGGAAATGATCAAACCCCTTTTAGAAAACAGAGTATAGTCTGAACACATAATAATAGCAATGATAAAGTTAATGATAATAGCAGTAATATCAATATTAGGAGCTACCATTTATTGAGTACTTGTTATGAGATAGACAAAGTAGCTTCCCTCACGATGGTAGAAGTTATTGTGACAGTTTAGAACACATTGGCAGCATTCCCCCTTTATTGTCTTGTTTCCTTTTCCCACCTTACAGCATCCAGTCATGTGATTCCTGGCCATGTGTCCAGAAGGCCCTGAGAGAAATCCTGATATCACTGCCATCCTCTTTCCACTCTGTCTGGTGGGGACCCAAGGGAGGGGGGTCTGATCTCTCCAGCTGTCTCATGAAGCTTGAACTAAAACAGCTTCCCGAATCTAAGCTGGACTAGGTAGAGAAAGCATACAAACATCAATTATGTTGGTTGGTTGCAAACACATTTGGAAACCTTAGGTGGGAAATGAAACTCGGATTTTTTGCTTTCAGATGAGGCTTCCTATCTCTCCCAAGGGACTTATTTTAAAGGAAAAGTCATCCATGTTGTATAAAATATGTGTGCATTTCTCTAAAGATCACTTACAAGCAAAGAATTTCTGTTCTTGCCACTTTAACATCATGTTGGAGTTTATAACCAGCACAACAAAGCAATACAGAAATATATCCATATGTACATAATAGATCAATGTAACTGAAGCCATTCAGATTAGGAGAGAAGTCATAGACTATTTTTATTTGCAAATGACATGGTCCTATATGTAGAAAATTCTAAGGAATCTACCAAAAATAAATAAATAAGTTCAGCATTATCACAGGATCAATATACAAAACACAATTATGTTTTTATATACTGGCAAGAAACAATCTGGGAATAAAATTTTAAAAAATAATTGCATTTATAAGAACAAAATACTTAGGAATATATTCAACAAAAGATGTGTCATTCTCATGCACTGCTAACTATAAAAAATTGTTGAAAAAAGTAAAGAATATTTAAATAAAATGAGAGCTATTGTTTGTTCATAGATTAGCAGACTCAAATTTTCTTTTTGGTTAACCCTCACCAAGAATATTTTTCCATTGATTTTTAAGGAGTGTAGAAGAGAAAGAGAAAGACAGAGAGAAACATCAATGTGAGAGAAACATATTGATTGGTTGTCTCCTGTAAGAGCCCTGACTAGGGCTTCTGCTGGGGAGGAGCCTGCAACCAAGGTACATGCTCTTTACCTGAATTGAACTCCAATGCTCTATCCACTGAGAAAAACAAATTCTCCTGGAATTGATCTACAAATTCAATTCAATCCATATCAAAACCTTTAAGGTAATTTTTTTTCAAGAACTTGACAAGCTGATTCTAAAATTCATATGGAACTGAAAAAGATCCAGTATAAACAAAATAATATTGAACAAGAAGAACAAAGTCGGAGTTCTCACACTTTTTAATTACAATGTGGCATTAGAGTAAGTTTAGACACACAGATCAGTTAAACTAATTTAAAGTTCAAAACTATACCCTTACATGTACGGTTAATTAATTTCTGGTAAAAATGGCAAGACAGTTCTTAATCTTCTCGGCAATAGTGCTGAGATAAACATATACACTTTGATATATGCATGCAAAAAGCTGAATTTAGAGTTTTACCTCATACCATATAAGAAAATTAACTAAAAATGGACCATAAACCTGGATGTAAGAGAAAAAAAAATAGAATTTCTGAAGTAAACATAGAAAAAATAAGGTAGAGTAACTTGGGAGGAAGAGAACTTTTTTTTCTAAAAAGGTGACATTGAGCAGAAAGTTGACTGAAATGAGGTAATAAACTATGCAAAAATCTGGGGCAAGAGGATGCTATGCTCCAAGCAGAGAGGAAAGCTTTGCAGATGCCAGAGGTGAGAGTAAACCATGCATTTTTAAGGATCAGAAAGAATAGTATTGAAAGTTCCATTGTGATGCTCAGCTTGACAATGATCTCTCAGACCTAATGTAAAAAGCACTATCTATTAAATAAATACTAATAAATTGGACTTAAAATGAAAGATTTATAACCTTAGAAAGATACAGTTAAGAAAGTGAAGCATTAAGCCACAGACTGGGAGAAAATATTTGCAAGTTTTATTTTTTTGGCAAAGACTGTATCCAGATTTTAAAAATAACTCCTAGGATTTAATAATCAAAAGACAAATAGTCCAAGTAAAAAACGGGCAAAAGATAAATAGACATATCACAAAAGAAGATATATGGGAGGCCAACAACTTACATGTAAGATGTTCAAAGTCATTGGTTATCAGGGAAATGCAAATTAAAGACACAATGACATACCACTACACATCCATTAAAAATGTCAAAATTAAAATGGATGGCAAACTATTTATAAAAGATTTAGAGTAATTGGAGCTTTCAAGGATTTGTATTAAGTACGAAATGTTTAAAGTACTTTGGAAAAAAGTTCAGTGTGTTTTTTTTTTTTTTAATAAAAAACATTCATTGCCACTTGTCCCAGGAAATCTATAACTAACTAGTTTCTAAAGAGAAATAAAACACATTTTGCTCAAAAAAACACTTGTACACAACTGTTCATAGAAGTTTTATTTATAATAGTTTCAAATTGAAAATATTCCAAATATCTTCATTAGGCAAATGGATAGAAAATGTATAAATTCATAGAATATTGCTCAGCATTTAAATAGAAGAAACTACTGATTCATGCAATTAAATGAATGATTCTTTAAAGCATTCTGCTGAACAGAACAATCCAAAGTACATATGGTGTGTTTCTATTTACATGAAATGCTAAAATAAACAAAACTAATTTATAGTGAGGAAGCAGATCAGAGGTTTTGAGGTAGAAGAATTGAGTGCAAAGTATCTTGAGGGCACTTGTTGGGATTATGTAAATGTTTTATATCTTGATGGGCAAGTGGTTACATGGGATTTTTTATTTGTCAAATCCCATTTAAACTGCAAGTGATGGTACACTTAAAGTACTATACATCTGAAGTGGTTATGACATTATATTTAAATTATACCCTAATAAATTGGATTTAGAAGTTAAATTTAAAATTACCAACATTGACATAAGAAGTAATAAATCTAAAACGATGAGTAATCATAAAAAAACAACCAAAAAAAACCCCACCTTACTTTTAAAACAGGAACTAAACATAAAAATTTTTATTACAATTCCTAATAAACATTTAGTGATCAAATATCTCATTTATTACATAAAATCTCAAGATCATATAAAAAGACATAAAACTTACCTTGTTTTATGAGTCTAATAAAATCCTGATATCAAAATTAAGAAAAATTAGATAACAGAAAAGGAAAAAATAGGTCAACCTATTTTATTAATGTAAGTAGAATAATAACAAAATTTCAGAACATCAAATCAAGTCATTTAACAATACTAACATGAATAATTAGGATTAGTCACAGAAATACAAGGATTGTTCACACCAGAAAAATGTATTTAAATATACATTACTCCATTAAACAATTTAAAAAATAAATTATCTGAAAGTATAATTGAAAAGCATTTGATAAAATTTAGCACAGTTTTTAGAAATTATTTTAGCAAGCTCCCCCTTAATTTATGAAATATTGTAATAAGACAAGAAAAAGTTAAAAGATGTTTGATTGTAAATAAGGGGCATGACTTTTATTAATTGCACATGATATTGTTATTTACATTATAAATTTAAGGAAGCCAAGCATGAAAATGTATTAGAACTAATAAAAGAGTTTAGTAAGTTAGCGTGGTATGTGATTAATAAATAAAAATCATAGTTTTCCTGTAACTAGCACAACAAAAACAATTTAGGAGAAAAATATTACATTAAAATCTAAAAGCTAAATAATATCTAGAATCCCTAGAATTAACTAGAAGAAAATATGTGAGAACCATCTGAATAAAATTATAGAATTTTAATAAGGGATATTTAAGCAGAACTAAGTAAACAGGGAGGCACTTATTACTTATTCAATGTTATAAAGCTATTAATTATCCCTAAATTAATTAATCTATGAATTTAAAGTTTATCCTGAAGAAATGTTTCACAAAATGATAGCAAATGTTCTGAATAGGATGCATAAAATAAAAATTTTCTACCTTCCAGGTGGAGAGAGAGAGAGGAAGAGAGGAAAAAAGAGAGGTGAAAATATTTATTGATAGTTACTTAATCATCCTATTTTTTTTTTTTTACTGAGGTTACCCTCTGCCTTATTCAAGGCAATGTGCTTAGAAAATAAAACACATTTCTCAACCTCTTTTTCAGTTAGGAACAGTCACATATTACTGTTCATTCTAATATCATTGGGCAGGGCTTCTGAGAAAGCCCTTTTAGAGAAGGCATGTTCAGCTCCAATACATGTCTTCTGCTCTTTGCCTTCTTTCTTATTCTTTCCTGGTACACAAACATAAAGCTGAAGGTGAAGCAGTTACCTTGCAACCATGAAGTAATGACATGAGGATGAAAACCATACTCAGGATAGTTGAGCAAAATGCAAGAGGCCTCTATTCATGATGTCAACAATGGCCATATCAACCCAGAAACTCTACTTTTTCAGCTTCCTATTAGGTGAAAATGATAAACTTCTCATCTCATTGAGCTACTGTTGGAGGTTTACTGATATTCTGTGACACAAAGAATCACACAGTCCCTAACTGTAAAGTGCTTTAAAGCTATCTATAATAATAAAAGCATAATATGCTAATTCGAACAGATGTCCTTCCAGATGACCTTCTGGATGAAACCGGGACTAGGAGGGAAGCCAGGATCCTGGGTACCAGAGAGAAGCTGGTACCTGCAGGTGGGGGAAGGAAGGCCTACTCTTGCACAAATTTTGAGCATCGGGCCTCTAATAGCAAATAAAATACTATTCTGTGAATTGTATTAATGCTACAATAGGTATATGAGTGGACAGTCCAGAATGTACATTAATAAATATATAGGTGTAATATATATAGTATTAGTCTTTGATAAAGTAGGCATTTAAAATCAGTATTAGGTGTGGTGTAGCTTATTTAAAGCAGCCAACAGATGAAGAAAGATTTCACCAGCTCAGATCTGACCTTTGGAAGTCTTCTCTTATTCTGACAGCTGGCCCCTTTCCATCAGCACAGTCCCACAGTGTTCTTCCTTTTTGGACCATGGCTATTCTCTGTACCTTCTACCTCTCATGTCACAGAGCAGCCCCAGCTCATTGCCCTCCATTACTGAATTTGCTCATTCTTGGTTTTCATCACTATCTGCCCATGCTGGTCTTTGTCCTGCCTGTCCTCAAACTGGTGCCACACAATCCAAAATGGGATCATTCACAATTGGTAAATTCTTGCTGATTGACTTCTTAACACAAAAGTCAATTTTCCTGATAATATTCAGGATTCTATCCTCTGCAATTTTTTTTTTCCTGCCACCCATTTATGTTGATTGATTAGGTCAGAAAGCACAAGCTTTTCATTAAGTTGTTCTTAACACTCTTGTCATTTAAGTCCATTAGTATTTGAATAGTAGATTTTAAAATATTATATTAAATTTTATTGCTTTTTGACAAAGGCAGTTCAAGAAGAATTTCTGAATGTTTTATTGAAACCATAAAATGTCAGAGTTACAAGGGCCCTTAGAGATCACCTGCTATCACCTCTTATTTAAAAGATGGGGAAACAGTAGCCCAGAGAGTGGAGTGATTTGCCCATTGTTGCACATCTCATCAGTGAAGGTGCTGAAGATAAAGCCCTAGAATTTTCTTGATTTTCAACTTAAATCATCAGCTTTTGGGGTTTTCTTCATTGCTATTAGAGGGAGCACCCTGATTTATTATCCTATAATTAGGGGAT
Organism: Pipistrellus kuhlii; assembly: GCF_014108245.1. NCBI lineage: Eukaryota > Metazoa > Chordata > Mammalia > Chiroptera > Vespertilionidae > Pipistrellus > Pipistrellus kuhlii. The sequence continues at coordinate 155,833,746 of NW_023425515.1, read as the reverse complement.
TACTATTCTTCACTGACTGGAGCAAATGTGCTAATAAGGAATAATTCCAGCCCTTGTCAGTTTGGCTCAGTGGATAGTGTGTTGGCCTAAGGACTGAAGAGTTCCTAGTTTGATTCTGATCAAAGGCACATGCCTGGGTTGTATGCTTGATCCCCAGTAGGGGGCATAACAGAAGGTAGCCTATCAATGATTCTCTCTCATCATTGATGTTTCTCTCTCTCTCTTACTTCCTCTCTGAAATCAATAATAATAAAAAAGAATAATTTCAGTTTTTCTCTCCATCCTTTCACTTGCTCTCCTCAGGACATGAGGAATGATTTATGTAAATCGGAGAAGTGGCAACAACCTGACACCTCTATTAATTAGGAGCAGTCATTGAATGGCATGTAAACAGTGTTGGCCCATCTCTCTTTCATTCTTGTGAGCCTTAGTCATACACATAGTGGGCTCCATGCTTCTAGACTCCATGCTACAAAGGGATCAGAGACTGGGCTTGACTTTATCACTGCCAGCTACAGGTAGGTCAGAGAGCCAGAATCATGTGGCTTCTTGTTTGTGTGTTCAGTGTGGAGGTAGGAGACCATAGTTTGCAATTCAATTTAATTAGAATTAAAACTGTATTTTAATGCATATTTTATTCCTTGTCTCTGTTCACAAAAGACTAAAAGGCTGGAGGGGAGAAAAAGTGATGAATTAGACTTGTCCTAATAGCTAATATTTGCTTCTGTGTCTTGAGTACATCGGCATCAGGTTAAATATGAATTTCAGAGCTAGGTGCCAGAAAGGGAGACTATAATAAGTTGAATCTCCTGGGTAATCACAGCAGCATTCTAAAATGTAAGCCTGGATATCCTATATAATAAAGAGATAATATGCAAATTGACCACTACACCCTCACAAGATGGCTGTCTTTGAACAGGGGGATTAGTGAGGGACAAAGAAACAACTGAACAGCAGGATGCATGAGGCAACCAGGCTCTCAGGGAAGGTGTGGCATAGGGGCAACCAAGCCAGCAGGGGGGCAGTTGGGGCTGACCAGGCCAGAAGGAAGTGCAGTAAGAGGCAATCAGGCTGGCAGGAGGGGGGCAGTTAGGGGCAACCAGGCCAGTGGGGGAGCAGTTGGGGGCAATTAGGCTGGCAGGGGAGGGCAGTGTGGGGTGACTAGGCTGGTAGTAGAGGCAGGTGGGGGCGACCAGGCTGGCAGGGGTAGCAGTTAAGGATGACAAGGCCAGCAGTGTGGGGGCAGTTAGGAGCAACCAGGCCGGTGGGGAGGGGGCGGCTAGGGGCAACCTGGCTGACAGTGGGGGCATTTAGGGGAAACCAGGATGGCAAGGGGGGCAATTAGGGGCAATCAGGCTGGTATGCAGAGGCTGTGAAGGTTGATCAGGCTGACCAGGCAGGCAGGTAGGTGAGCGAATAGGAGCCAGTGGTCCAGAATTGTGAGAGGTGTGTCCGACTGCTGGCAGTCAGACATTCCGCGAGGGGTCCCGGATTGGAGAGGGTGCAGGCTGGGCTGAGGGGACCCTTCCTCATGCATGAAATTTCATGCACCAGGCCCCTCTAGAATATATATATTAGAGGCCTGATGCACAAAATTTATGCAAGAGTAGGCCTTCCTTCACCCAGCTGCTGGCACCGACTTCCTTCTGGCACTGGGGCCCAGGCTTCCCTCCAGCTGCTGGCACTCAGGATTCATCCTTCCTTCACAGGAGGAGGCCTCACCCACCCACCACAACCCACCCTGAACCTCCCTCTGCAGGGTGATCATGGGGTGATGGCTGGGCCCCTGACCAATCACATCACATCCATCTTGGCTGGCCTGGCACCAGTGGGTGTCATAATGTTTTCCCGTATGGTCATCTAGATGGTCATTCCTCTGTTCGGCATTTGGTCGATTTACATATTATGCTTTTATTACATAGTTTGTACTTTAAGTGCTTCTATGGATTCCCATAGAAGCCATAGTGTTTTACAAAAATGTGTGAATACCCTGGGTAATGTATAATATGGTACCAAGAGACAATAAAGACATGTTACAATATCTATTTACATTTTTATAATAAACTTTTTAATATATTTTAAAAAATATTTTACTAGAGGCCAGGTGCACAACATTTATGCCCTGGTAGGGAGGTGGCATCCTTCAGTCCAGCCTGTACCCTCTCACAGTCAAGGAATCCTTGGCAGACATCCCCGACTGTGCTGGCCAGTCATGAGCCCAGCTTCCAGCTGAGCAGCACTCCCTCTGTGGGAGCACACTGACCACCAGGGGCAGTTCCTACATTGAGTGTCTGTCCCCTGCTGGTCAGTGCGTGTCATAGTGACTGGTTGTTCTATCATTTGGTCAATTTGCAAATTAGCCTTTTATTATATAGGATAATGTACATGATATGCTAGAGCAATACAAGTAAGTTTATATATTAATGAATGTGCATATATTGGGAATGAATTTCCAAAAGCACTGACTCACTAAGTTAAGCAACATGATACTGTGTATAGAGAACCCAAAAGATTCCAGCAACAAACTATTAGAACTGAAAAATGAATTCAGTAAAGTAGCAGAATACAAAATAAATATTCAGAAATCAGTTCATTTTTATACTATCAGGAAAACCAAGAAATAATCTCAATTATAATTGTTTTAAAATACTTAATAATAAATTTTACCGAGAATGTAAAAGACTTGGATAATTATGACACTGAAGAAAGACTTTGGAAAAAGATACAAATAAGTAAAAGTATATATTGTGTTCATGGATAGGAAGATTTAACAGTCAAAATTTTCATACTACCCAAAGCAATCTCTAGATTTATTGTAATTCCTATCAAGATACCTATGGCATACTTCACAGAACTAGAACAAATATTCCAAAAATGTGTATGAAAGTATAAAAAGCTGTTAATGGCCACAGCAATCTTGAGAAAGAACAAAGCTGGATGAATCACACTACCTGATATTGAATTATACAACAAGGCTATAGTAATCAAAGCAGCATGATACTGGCATAAAAATAGACATAATAGAACAACAGAACAGAATACAGAGCCCAAAAACAAGTCCACACCTTTATGATCAATCAATATTTGACAAAGGAAGCAAGAACATAGACTGGGGTAAAGGTAGTCTATTTAATAAATGGTGTTGGGAAAGTTGGACAGATACATAAAAAAAACTAAACAAATAAACAAAAAACTAGGCCACCTTTTTACACCATATATAAGAATAAACTCAAAATGCACTAAATAACTTAATGTTAGACTCCAAACTATAAAAATCCTCCAAGAAAACATAAGCCATAAAATCTCAAGTATATCTCAAGCAATATTATTTCTGATACATCTTAGACAAGGAAAACAAAAGAAAAATAAACAAATGATACTATATCAAACTAAAAAGATTTACACAGCAAAGCATCAACAAAATGAAAAGACAACCCTCTGGATTTGAGAATATATTTGCCAATGATACCCCTGACAAGAACTTTATATCCAAATTTATAAAGAGCTTATATAACTCAACACAACCTCCCAAAAACAATCTAATTCAAAATGAGCAAAGGATATATAGGTGGCCAGTAGACATATAAAAAGATGCTCAAGGCCGCTAATCACCAGAGAAATACAAATTAAAACCACAGTGAGATATCACCTCACCTGTTCGATTGGCTATTGTATATAATAAAAGGTTAATATGCAAATTGACCATCACCCAACACAAGATGGCTGTCCCATGTGGTCAAAGATGGCCACCCCCATGTGGACTCAAGATGGCTGTCTCAAGATGGCCAGCAGGGGTGAGCAGTTGGGAGGGACCAGGCCAGCAGAGGAGGGCAGTTAGGGGCAATCTGGCCAGCATCTGAGCAGTTAGGTGTCAGTCAGGCTGGCAGGGGAGTGGTTAGGGGGTGATCAGGCTGGCAGGCAGAAGCTATTAGGGGCAATCAGGCAGGCAGGCAGGCAGGTGAGTGGTTGGGAGCTAGCAGTCCTGGATTATGAGAGGGATCCCAGATTGGGTCTGGTGCAGGCTGGGCTGAGGGACACCTCACCTCCCCATGCACAAATTTTGTGCACTCAGCCTCTAGTCATTAATAAATGCACAAACAAGTATTGACAAGGATGTGGAGAAAAGGGAACTCTCATTCACTGTTGGTGAGAATGAAGACATATGCAGCCTGTGGAATGCAGTATGGAGTTACCTCAAAAAATAAAAAAAATATAACTGCCATTTGACCAAGTGATCCCACTTCTAGGAACATATCCTACAAATTCCAAAACACCAATCAGAAAGAATGTATGCACTCCTATGTTCATAGCAGCATTATTTACAATAGTTAAGATCTGGAAGCAGTCAAAGTGCCCATCAGTAGATGAGTGGATAAAAAAGCTTTGGTACATTTACACCATGGAATACTTTGCAGCAGTAAAAAGGAAGGATCTCTTACCTTTTGAGACAGCAAGGAGGGACCTGGAGAGCATTATGCTAAGTGAAATAAGCCAGTCAGAGAAAGACAGATATCACATGATCTCACTTAAATGTGGAATCTAATGAACAAAAAAAACTGATGAACAAAATAGATGAAAATACACAGAAGCATGGAACAGACTGAAAAATCTCAGAAGGAAGGAAGGGGTTCAGTGGTGGGGGGCAAGAGATTAACCAAAGAACTTGGATTCTTATATGCATAACCCATGGACACAGACAATAGTGCAGTGAAGGCGTGGATGTGGCATGCGGTGGAGAGGTCTATGGGGGGAAATGGTGGTTATCTATAATACTTTCAACAGTAAAAATAAATATTTTTTTAAAAAAATTAAAAATAGAACTTCTTTGTGACCCAGAGATTCCACTTCTGGGAATATATTCAAGGAACCCAAAACACTGTTCCAAAATAATATATGCATCCCCGTGTTCATTCAAGTATTTTTTATTATAGCCAACACTTGCAAGCAGCCCAAGTGCTCATCACTGGATGAGTACATAACAAAACTGTGGTATATTTACACAATGGAATACTTCTCAGCCATAAAAAAAGGAAATCTTACCTTTTGCAACAACATGGATGAACCTGGAAAGTATTACACTAAGTGAAATAAGCCAATCTTAGAAAGACATATAATTTCACACAAATGTGGAATCTATTGAACAAAATAAATAAACTAACAAAAAATAGAAATATACTCATAGATACAGAAACAGAAAAACAGCTGTCAGAGGGGAGATTGGGCTGGGGGTCTGTGTGAAAAAGGTGAAGGGATTAAGCAAACAAAATAACATTCACAGACACAGACAAAAATACAGTGAATAGCAGAAGGAAAATGGTGTGGAGTGAAATAAAAGAGGGTAAAGGGTGATTAATGGTGTTGGAAGGAGTCTTGCCTTGGGGAGATGAACATACAATACAATATATTATAGAATCTTACACCTGAAACCTATATAATTTTATTAATATCACCCCAATAAGTTGAGTAAAAAATAAAAAAATAGAAATGAATTACAACTTTTCTTTCTGATTCTAAATAAATAAGTAAATAAATAAATATGTAAAACCAAATAATTTTTGCATTTAAAAGCATTGCCCTAGTGTATATTTCTTCATTAACCCTACCCTTGTTTTTAGAGAAAAGAAAGCTGTGAACCAAGAGTAAATTATATGGCCTTGTAAACTGTGAACTGCAAACTTGTGAAGTGAGGGTAAATTAATTGTGACCAGAAATGGCCCCAGCCCAGCCGTGAATTGGTCTCATAATAACTGAGGGGAGACAGAGGGGGAGAAATGTGTTACACTGAGCCCAATCTTTCTACTTCACTTCTGGGGGACTGACAGCAAAGCAGCCTTCCTTATACAGCTGGCTAGGCTGGGATCTTGTCCAAATGTTGGAAGGTGACTTTGATTCTCAGTTGTTTGGCTTCTGATAGGGAGGCGGGTGGATACAGGCAACAGCAGGCTCCTTTGACATTGCCTTGTAGCACATGTCCCAGTCTCTGTCTAACTTTGGCACTTTACTCAAGAAATGTTTCCTCCTTCTAACCACATGTCTAGAATCAGTTCTAGAGCAAAAGCAATGCTCTCCATGCTCCCATAGTTGCTGTCTGTGACTAAAGACAATTGTGAAAGGCAAATGGATCCTGGGTGACATTATTGTTAGTTTCTTGGTCATAGTGGATGGTGTCAGATTATACGTGGTTTCATTGGCATTTTCTGAGCCTGATTGGTAGCAATGATCCTGGCAGGTGAGTAACTGTGAACATTCACACAGTATATGCAGAGAAAGATGATCTCTTAAAGCAAAGAAAGGAACTTCAATTTTAGCCATTCTTGATTATGACATACTAGTGGCCCAGTGCACAAAATTTGTGCTCGCCCCCAACTCCCCCGCTCCCCCCAAGCCTGATTGCCCTCAACTGCCATTCTCTCCTGGCCTGATCACCCTTAACCTCCTCTTTTTTGGTCCTGCCACCAATGGCTTTGTCCAGAAGGATGTCCAGAGGTTTCCCAGAAGGTCTCCCAGTCTAATTAGCATATTGCCCTTTTATTAGTATAGATGTTGTTAGCTGATTTGAATGCATTTATTATATATATATTTATTATGTTCCTACTGTACTGTATGCATATACACATAGGAAAGTGTGTGTAGTTTCAGAACAAGATCTATAACAGAAACCTAAGTGAAGCAAGGTGTGTGAAACCTTCAGGACAGAGTACCAGGCAGTGGCAAACATAAAGACTCTGAGGTAAGAGCATCTCAGTGTGTTCTAAGAGTAGCAACTTCACTGTAACCAGACATAGAGAATAGAGAACACATTGAGAGGTGCTGAGGTCCAAGAGGAAACTAAAGGTTAGAGGCCAGAATTAGGTGATGCGAGGGTTGATTTCTTTTGAGGGCTCTGTCCTTGGCTTGTAGAGAGCAAGTCTTCTCTGTGTGTGTATGTCCGTATTTTAATCTCCTCTTCTTATAAGGATGCATGTCAAATTGAATTAGAGCCCACCTTAGTGACATCATTCTGACTTAATTACCTCTTCAAAGTGGTACTGGGGGTTAAGACTTTAACATATGATTGTGCAAGGGGTGGGGGGCACAATTCATCTCATACCACCTGTGTAGGAGGCTTTTCCCCTGCTGTTTTTCTCTGCCCTCCCATTTTGGAAGATATGTGAAGTTCCAAGAGCACAGTGAGTAAAACACAGAATTTGAGTTAGACAGCCCATGGCATAACTGACTACCAGTTGGACATTGTAGTGGATGGAGATTTGGAAAGAGCACTAACTAAACTTCTCATCAAATTCTAAGCTCGGGAACTTATTCACAATTTATGAATGGATTAATGAAAAGAAAAAGAGCTTCTAATTATCTTGACATATATTTCTGAAACAATTTATATTTTAAACTTATATGTCAGGAATCTCTATTTCTTTCAATTAGGCTGACAAAAAACTTTTGAGTTGGGAAAAATATCAAATCCAAGCAGCCAGATTCTTCCTTTTGCCCTGAGAAGTTCTGAAGAAGAAAGTAGGTCAGCATAAACCAAGGCAATATTTTCAACTTGACAAATTGCTCTCTGTGTTCTTTGGCTGTACTCAATACCAGAAATTTAAGAACAGTGCTCAAAGGAGGATGATAATAATTGGCTTGTGCAAGATTGGGGCTTGGCTTAATTCTGTCTCATATTTAAAAGGTGATATTGACAAAGCAGGTAAAAAAAAAAAAGAGGTTGGGTGGGCAAAAAAAAGTAAAATTAGCTCTTTTCACATATTCAAAAGACATGGAAGTTCTAAACCGGTACATGAAATTAGCAGAGAGCAGACTTCAATCCACAAAGAACAGTCTCCTAAGTAGCTGCTCAACAGTGCTTCTATTGTAAAAGTAGGAGGATGTTAGTGATGGATGATCATTGTGCACTTCATATTTTTCTGTATTTTTAAGGTGTGTGTGTGTGTGTGTGTGTGTGTGTGTGTGTGTGTGTGTTTTCTTTTTGGTCTCTAAAGAACTCATGTTAAAATCAGAGAAAAAAGCAAATATATGCTATACTGTAAAGAGTAAACAGAATGGAGAAGATTTCAGCACTGGGTTAAAGGTTAAAGAGATGACCTGAAGGTTAAAGAGATGATTCCATTTAACTCTGAATTTCTCTCATTCTATGAATGGACCCAAGCCTTCTTGGCATAAACCACTCTGTGTTGCTTCCATTTTGAGCCAGAACATCCCAGACAGTGTCCAGTTTGTCTGCACCAATGAACAGTAATGCTGAAAAAGAAGAGAAACAGAGCTCATTCCTTGAGCCAAGAATACCACATTTGTTTTTCCCTTCCCCAAATATGCCTACAGTTTATTTAGAGAATGCAATGGTTCAGTTCTTTATATATCTCATTCCTAATATACATGTGTGCTCACATCCTTGAGACTGCACTGTGGGGGTGAGGGGATGGTGCTATGAGATTTTTCCATGTTACCAGTATATTTAATACAGATTAAAGCAAGATTTTTGGTAGTGTGGCATAATCTCATCAGAACAACCACTTTCTTCCATTCTAGAACCAAAAGGCATTCAACCTTATCTAAGAGAAGTCTTACTCATTGGATAACTTTTGATTCTTTCATCACTATTTGTTACCCAAAGAAACACTGCTCTAAACCAAATACACATAGCCTCACTTTGGGTTTACAAAGATTTTTCAGATTGCTTTAGTATGAACTGCTGGTGAACAACTGCATCTGTGAAAGTTAATGTCCTGTACCTTCGCCCAGATGAATAAATCCACCTCTATTGGCTCCATGAAGACTTTTCCCTTTTTTGAACATTTAAAGTTCTTTTTTATGCATTGAGACAATTTTTCAGCCAAGACCACCTGATTTCTGAAACAGAGTTTTTGTGTGTTCCCAGTCAAATAGAGAAAGGCAAAGATGAAAAATTAAATAATATAAAGAAAGAAAAAAAGAGAGAGAAAGCCAACCAACCACACTGAAAAACATTTAAATCCATTTCTTTATGGACTAAAGTTCCTCAAACACAGAAAAAGCCAAGAAGTTGGAAGCTTGTTATTTTCTCTGTTAAATATTACTTTCTTTCAATTTATTTTTATATTGGTAGATGATGTGAGACTCATTACATTTTATAGGCCTGAACAAAATCTTACAATTTCTTACTAATATTATGCAATGACATAATGCCATTTGTAGAGGTGTCGCATAAAGCAATTGACTTTTACTGGCTTCTGATGGCAGAACTTGCCATTTTATATTCTGTTTTATGTAAGCGTTTTCCAAATTTATTGACCTCACAGGATTTCTCAAGTTGCTTAATTATGGTAGGAAGAAGATATCTCTATGACCTGACATGAGAGCCTATTAAAGCCCCCTTTAAAAAGGGAATGTAGAAGTGGGAGGTGAATGCAACTAACATTTAATGCATGGTTGCTATAGGTGGGATTCTGGAATACTGGGGTAAAAGAGGCACCTACAGTGAAGTAGGTACAGTGTTGACAATGTTTTGCAATCTATATTCAGTTTCCTAATTTCATAAATGAGCAAACTGAGGCTCAGTTGTTATCCCCAATATCACAGCAGCTATAATGTAATGAGAGGTGCTAGAATATCCACTCCAGTTCCCTTGCAAGTTCATTTTCTAGAGTCACAAAATACAGCAATGTTTACATCACAGGGGATCATTCTCTCAGGGAAATCCTTTGAAAGTGGATAGGCTGAATAGTATTTCATCATATATTACCTGGCTATAAAAAAGGAAATCTTATCCCTTGCAACAGCATGGATAGACCTGGAGAGCATTATGCTAAGTGAAATAAGCCTGTCAGAGAAAGACAAGTACCATATCACTTCACTCATATGTGGAATCTAATGAGCAAAATGAACTAACAAACAAAATAGAAACAGACTTATAGATAGAGAACAGACTAACAAGCTGTCAGAGGAGGAGGGTGTACAATTGCAGGGCTAGATGTAAAAGTGAAGGAATTAATTTTATAAAAAAACACACAAAAGAAACCCTCATAGACACAGACAACAGGATGATGATCACCAGAGGGGAGGGGACTGGGGGTGGTAGGAAAGGGTAAAGGGGGATAAATAGTCATGGAAGTAGAGTTGACTTAGGGTGATGAACACACAATACAATATACAGATAATGTATTATAGAAGTGTGCACCACATAGACCTATATAAATTTATTAACCAATGTTACCCAAATAAATTCAATAAAAATAAAAAAGAAAGTGGACAGAGTCTCACTGTGGATTTCTACCCAGAGGATGGAGACCTTCTGAGTGGGTTAAAAATTGGAAAGTTTTGTTTATCTCTGTGATTCCTATTTATTTGCTTCCAAAGTTTAATTAAAGGAGTTCTACATCACCCAAGGAAATGAGAATACATTTTGTGGAGTATTATTTCTTAAAAAGTATGCAAGATGTGAAGGTGTTCATTGTAGTTTCCCAAATCCTGATATTTCATCCACATGTTACTGAGCTTCTCCCTTTTGGGTTGTCTGTCCTTTTCACCTAATCCTGCAGCCCCATATCTAGATCAAGCAGCACTTCTTAAGAAAGAGAGAAGGGTAGCAGGGACATTGGTGGAAAAAAAGAATCCAAGTCTCACTGAATTATTAATGCTCTTGAGATTCTCTAATCAAGCTTTTGATTTTTATACTGGAATTTGAGGCCTTGGAAGGGAAAATAAAAATAAAAATAAAAATATCTTTGAAGCTTCATTCTTTACTGACCTATTCCCATCAATTTTAAATAGTGTGTGGCCATGGGATAAAAAGTTTATATCATTATATACTGATGGCAAGGTTGCCAACTGCCATTTCTTGGGAAGGGCCATGGTCTAGCACTCGGTGCTTACCACTGTCTCATGAATTGCTACAAGGACCTTATGGCTCTATCTTGCTAGCAATGATCTTGCTGGTTTTTTTGTTTCCCTCACCTTCTGCTCCCTCACTGGTCCTTAGTCCCATTTTTTCTTTCTTCCAGTCCAAAATAAAGCAAAAAGTGTTTACTTCTGTGGTTGGCATAGAGTCTCAAATTCTTGGATGCATGCATACAGCGTCCATGAAATTAGATAATCCTAAAACTAAGGGGGAAGAAAAAAAAAAAGGTGGAATTGTGATATAGATGGGAGAAGAAGGACAGGTGGGAATAACTGGGCAAGGCTTCTTCTGATTGAGAGACAGAGGAGCGACTTTCAATAAAGGCCCAGGGAGCAAATGGTAGGAATAAAGAACAAGTTATCCTTGAGCATGGATATGCTATCTGAGAGACAGCCCACAGTAACATGTGGATGGCATGGTCAGTCCCAGTCAATGTGAATTGACAGAACACAGAGAGAAATGTTGGATGCTTTTATGAGGATAAGGTCCTGGAGAAAGAACCTGGCTCCCTGACAGATGTCAAAACAAAAAGAACTAGTTGTAATTTCCCTATGACATATCAACACCATCACACAGGACATGGGAAGTGCCTCCTTCTTCTCTATTGTGAGCAACCAGTGGGAGAGCTGTGTTATTCCCTGTGTATTCCCAGCCAGCTGTCACAGTTTCCCATGTGCATCAGGCACTTGGAAAAAGTTTGTTGAATGAGCGAGCCAATGTATGAAGTAATCTGTCCAAATTAACACAGGAAGTTTAATGATTTGACTGGGACCCAAACCCAGGGCTCCATACCTAAGTACAATGGTTCTTCCAAACATTTCTATCTTGTCATAGTCACAGAAGGATGGAAATGAAAGTCATCACTGCTCTGATTGAAGGAGAGGTTACTTAGAGCAGCGTTAAAATGCCCATTTCTATTCCAAGCACTGATTCTGCTCAAATAGCAATGCTATCACCCCCTCTCAGTCAGTAACTCTGGTTTCCTGGAACTGTAGCTTCTGCAGCACAGAAGATCTTTATTAAATTTACATTGATCTAGCAGATGATGCATTACAATATTGAAGATAGGGTGCATGGGACTTTGAAATCTCTGGTTAGAGTTTTTCTCTCTCTGGGTAAGGATTATGTCTGTGGCTTCAGAACTGTGGTTGGATCTAAGTAACTCCAGCATCAGGCAAGAGAAATGACTGTTCCTTCAGGATTAGTGTAATGCCAGCCGGGCCACTAGTTCAATTGCTAAAGATGAAAGGAACATTCAAAAACATATAGTTCAGTGGTTCTCAACTGGGAGTAATGTTTCCTCCAGGAGTCATTTGGCAACATATGCAGACATTTTTGATTGACTAGTGGAGTTCCTTGTATATAGTGGGTAGAGGGCAGGGATGTTAACTCACCACAGCTCCTCACCCCCACAGTAGAAAATTATTTGATCCAAAATGTCAGTAGTGTTGCTATCAAAAAACACTAATCTAGGCTATACATCTGTCCAGAGTAGAATTTGTCTTTGGTGATTCTGATATAGAATTTTCTAGCATTTGGTTAAATAGGTTGAAATCTACTTTCACTCTATCACTGGCAAGTTGTTCCACTGCTGGACAGATGCTAGCTTTATTGCTTGTTCTTGATGCCCCCAGAATGCTGAATGCATGTTACCACATCCTATATAATCCTATATAATAAAAGCCTAATATGCTAAATGTCCAATTGTCTGGTCAGCTGTTCAACCAATTAAAGTATATTGTGCTAATGATATAGTAAGGGTGCTCAACCCCTCGCTAGGACATGCACTGACCACCAGGGGCAGTCAACTGGTCAACCAATCACTATGATAGGCACTGACTACCAGGAGCAGACGCTCCGATCTGTAGGTTAGCTTGCTGCTGGGGTCTGGCCTATCAGGACTGAGTGAGATGGGCTGGACACACCTGTAGCCCTCCAGCAGTCTCTCCCCAATTGGCCAACCTCCCGGGTCCCTCCTTGGCCCTAATCGTGCACCAAGTGGGGTCTCTTGACCTGGCCTGTGCTCTCTTGCAATCTGGGACTCCTTGTGGGATTTCAGGCAGTTTCTGCTCAACTGTGGAATGACTGGTCGCTATGATGTGCACTAACCACCAGGGGGCAGATGCTCATTGCAGGAGCTGCCCCCAGTGGTCAGTGCGCTCCCACATGGGGAGTACCACTCAGCTAGAAGCCAGGCTAATGGCTGAGGGAGCCTCTCCCCCTTCCACAACAGCACTAAGGAAGTGCAGGGAGTGGGCCTATGCCTGCAGTCAAACATCACCTGACGGGTCGGGTCGCAGACTGTGAGAGGGCACTGGCTGGGCTGAGGGACCCTTCCCCCACCTAGTGCATGAATTTTGTGCACCAGGCCTCTATTTCATAATAATTTAATTATGTGTCTGTTTTATCCATGATATGGTGAGCTCTTTGAAGGGCTAGGCTTAGTTCATATTTACCTTTACATTCCAAGCTTTTGCACAATGCCTGATTTTACAATAAATGACTTGGTAAAAGTACAGTGGAAATAAAATAATGAAAGATTAGTGGTCTTATATTGCAACCTTCATCCTGTTTTAGGAATGAACTTTTTATGCTTGGATTTAAACAATGAACCTCCAGGCAATGAAAGGTTTCTCTTGGACTGGAGTTGGGAGACCCAGATCACATGCCTCATCAGGCTCTGTCTTGCCTTTTGCCTCTAGGCAATCCTTATGATTTTGAAAAACTATATATAGTCTTACTTTGCATTTTTCTTTCACTGGAAGCTAAATTTCCTATAAAAGTGCTGCCACTGGGGGCAAATGGAAAATACTTCATAATCAACAAGTTTAATTTGCTGAGTGCTTTGCATTAAAATCACTGAAGTAAGTTGGGCCTGCCAATTCCCAAACTCCATTGCCAAACCAAGAAACACTTTCTCCATCTTGCTTTCAATGGCTACAAGCCATCGGACCACTGAGCTTGGACCAATATTAGAAGGAAGGAAAGTGTAGGGAAACTAATTCTCCCATGGGTTTCAGAAGTCAGAGAAATTGACCACACTTTGTCAATTTTAGTTTAACGGCTCTAAATAATAATAGTAATTCACATTTATAAAGAGCTTACATGTAACTTTTACAACTATCTCACCTTCTGAAACTGCAATAAATGTCCACCTAGGAGGTAGAGGTTCCAGAAAATAAGGGAAACCATAGGATAAGTGAAATATTTTTTACAGGACCAATTATTTTTTAAATAAATCAGAGACAAATAATTAGTTAAATTAGTATACTAGTATATCTTGGAATATAATTTATTATTGGCATGATCTTTTTATTGATTTATTTGATTTGAGAGGTGTGGGGGAGGAGAGAGAGATAGAATAAGAAACATCAATTTGTTTTTCCATTTTTTATTCATTCATTTATTGATTCTTGGATGTACTCTGACCAGGGATTAAACCCTTAATCTTGGTATACAGGGACAACGTTGTAATGACTGAGCTATACGGTTAAGCCAGCATGATGTTTTTAGATAAAACTATCTTCAAAAATACTCTGCATTCATGGTGGGGGTGCTTGGGACTATATTTCTAGACTATTCTTACATTCATCTTTGTAAGAAAACAGTGGAAAGGTTTACATAATTTGGTAAACATTATCTCTTTTAATTTAACAACTCATCATTTTTCTTCTGGAATTTGCTTATACCCTCTCTTGTTCATTCTTCAAACACATTTTCCAAGGCTCAACTCAAATGTCAAATTCTTTTTGAAGGTTTCTTTGACTGTTGGGAAGTGGGTCCCTTTTCTATGCTCCACCTAACTATGTTCAACCCCTTTTAACCAATATTATTATTGGCTGTTTATATGTCTGTTTTTCCTGATAGGGATATTCTGGAGAGAGGGGATCATATCCTATCCTCCACTGCCCTACTGGTGTCATTTCTGTAGAAACAACCTGCAATAACTTAACCTCATAATTAGCCCATTATAAGAACCTTCTTTCCAAATATTTCCAAGAAACGGATAATATTTTGCATTTCTTGATTAATCTATTTTTATTGGATTAATGTATACTTATTGAGGTTCTAGTGTGAAGATGGCTCTGTGTGTGGTAATATAAAGAACATTTTAAAAATGCAGGAAAGGAACTGAAATACAGGGAGCAACTACTCTGTGCCAAGCACCATGCTAGCATCTTATGAATGCCATCTCATTTGATCCATGCCACAACCTGCGAGGAACTATTGATTATATTTTGCAGATTAGGAAACTAAGGTCTCTACATTTAAACCACTTGTTCTAAGCCACACAAGATATAATCCTTATATTTTTGGTTAAGCTTTAATGTACTTGAGGCAATATAACTGTTTATACACATACAAATAGTTTATTCGCAATGAGTTATTTCTTGTGTGCCAAACTATAACAAAGTAAAAAGAACAGAAATTCTGGGTTTTGGATCATGGCTCTGTAACCCAATATCTGTGTGACTTTAAATTCTAAATAAAATCTGTTTTCCTCTCTACATCCATTCTCCTCCAGCACAAAGCTCACTTCTACCCTTGGGCCTGGCCTGAATCATGTGAGACTGGCCTCCAGGGTCTCATCTCTTGGTTTTCTTGCTTATGTCTCCTGGTTGGGTTTGGCTAATGGGAAGCATCATAGGGAGGAGAGAAAATTCAAGGCATTTCCTAACCTCTTCCAAATCACTTCCAGGCTAGGGTCTGAGAACTTTCTGCTCTTGGAAAATGAGTAAGAGGAGAGGATTCTCTCACAAGTATAGCTTTTGCCAGGTTCTTGTTGCAGCTCTCAATGTGATAATGCTTCTCCCTTTATGAGGACAGCTTTACTATCTCTCCTATTTCCCTAACCTTGCCCTTAGTCTATACAGCACATTCACTCAACTCTCTTCAAATAGACTATTGAGTGTGCCACTTCTGGGACAGGGACTGACACAACTCAGGCATGGCCCTTTATTTGTCCGAGCCTCAATGTCCTCATCTGTAAAATGGAAGGTAAAAACATGTAAGCCACAGGAGTTGTGTGAGGATAAAATAACATATATAAACTCATTTCATAAATTTAAAGTACTTCCTAAACATTTGTAGTTATAAACTTAGTGTGTTTTTTTTGTGTTTTTTTTCTGTAGAGTTCTCAGTTTCATTTACCGAATATCTACTGATGATTTATTTTCAGATGGCCCTATGCTAAATGCAGAGAGAAGCCCTTTAGGAAGAGATTTAATCAGAGAAGGGAGGAGAGCCTTTTAGGCTAAGGGAAGAAGGAAGGAGATCTTAATAGAGGAAAAGAGACAACCCAGGCCTTAAAGAGTAATAGGATTTTTGTTAAGTGAATTTGGGGAAGGGGTGAACAATTCTCAGAGAGAGGGAATGTATGAGGGATGTGTAGAGGTGGGAGAGAGCAAGGTCTAGGTGATGAGTGAGTAAACCAGTTTCATGGGAGATGAGCTGGGAACTCACTTGTTGGGCCAGATTTTCAAGGTCTTTGTAAAGAGTAATTATATCCTTTTAGGAGCCTGGATGAATAAGAGGAAAATAATTCTAATATATCTTAATATCTTTTTCCTATGATGGCACCTGTCCTATGAAAAGCTCTGCACTGAAAATAAGTGATCCAGTGGGATTTGGATGTCTTCACAGCTCCAGTCGATTGATGGTCCTAATGGATTTTGCAGCAGATTGGATATTAAAGTGGCCAAGAAGGGATTAAACTGAAAATAGCTCATTTAGACTAGCTGGTACCTTCATCCACAAATATTTCCTGAACTTCTACTATTGGATATTATTTCAGGACCTAAAAATATTTTTTTTAAGGAACACGATTCATTGGCTTGTGGCCCTCCCCGTGCCTTTATTTCTGCCTCTCTTTAACAAGGCTGCGAGGGTCCAGCAGAGGGCCTGGTATCTATTTGTTAGATACACATACAAGTGCATCACTTTAAAAAATATTTTTATTGATTTCAGATAGGAAGGGAAAGAGAGAGATAAAAACATCCATGATCAGAGCCATTATTGGCTGCCTCTTGCATGCCCACACTGGGGATCAAGCCCACAACCCAGGCATGTGCCCTGGTCAAGAATCAAACCCGGGACCCTTCATCCCACAGGCCAACACTCTATCTACTGAGCCAAAGGACCTAGGGCACAAGTGCATCATTTTTTTTTCTTTTGGTTAAATTAGAGATTAATGATTCATTTAAGATATAATCTAGAGCAAAGTTACCTAATAGAATATTCTGTGATGATAAAACATATTTTGTATTTGTGCTGCTCAACATGGGAGGCTCTATGTGTGGCTATTAAGAACTTGAAACATATCTAATGCAGTTGAGAGGCTGAATTTTAAATTATATCTAATATTATTTAATATAAATTTAAGTACTTGCTTTTGGTGTGTGACTACTGCATTGGATAGTGCAGGTCCAGAGAGAAGTGCTCTTACATAGGAAATCCACACAAAACCCATTCATCATATCCTCATAACACTCCACAGTTGATGAAGTCATTTTCCATAGAGCCTAATAGCCACGGTGTTTGAGACATAATTTGAAGTAAGGTTTTAAGCACTTCTCATGAATTTCTACCTTGTTGTTCTACTTTAAAAATACTGTTTAATCCATGTTTGCCCAACTTCTCTCCTATGTGGTAAAATGGTGGTAGCAGCAGACATTTTCTACAGTAATCATTGTGATCCATTGAATGTTTACACCTGCTGGGTTTAAAAATAATACAACCTTGATTTAATAGCAGCTATAGTCAATCTATTAATAGCTAAATATAAAAAGCTTGGTAAGCCTGTGGTAATAGAGCGAGGTTGTCACTGCATGCACAAATGAAAAAGGAAAAAATATATGAATTTGTCCAGCCAGATGATCAATCTTCAAAGAATTTCTGCTCAACAGATAAGATGGGTAAGTATGATGTGCTTGTTGTCATAGTTAATTGGGGGAAAAGGTGCATCTATGGGAGACAAAATGCAGACAGTGCAAACATAATTTTAGGGATCAAGGAAGCCTTTTCTGATTCTGTATTCCAATATTGTGTAGCCTCAAATTACCTGTCTTTGATACATCTCAGGATCAGAATCTATATTGCTTTGAAGTAAGCCTGGTGAAAGTTAGGGAAAAGAAAAATAGGTTACTAGTTTTTCTAACTGTCTTGAAGTGCCTTGGGGTTCTGTCAACACTTCCTGTCTTTGTTCATGGCCACTCCTGTGTGAGTCCTTTCCCTAACCAGGGATGTCTTTCCTCTACTTTGTTGACTGTTAGGTATCAGTTTGGATTGTCCAAGAACCACCAGGAATGCTACCTCCTCTGACTTCCCAAAAGATGCATTGAGTTATCTTCTTTAGCAATTTGCACATATGTCTGTTAGAGCAAATAAAATAAAATGCTATGGATGTTTTTGTTTGTTTTGTTTGTTTGTTTGTTTGCATTTACACCACAAGAACATGAGCCCATAATGAGTAGGAGCTCTATTCTATAAATCTTCGAATTCCTAATAATTATCACAAACCTCAGTGATGCTTAACTCAAAGTTGTTTAAAAAATAGAAACAGCCGAAACCAGTTTGGCTCTGCGGACCGAAAGGTCCCAGATCAAGGGCATGTACATTGGTTGCCAGCACATCCCCAGTAGGGGGTGTGCAAGAGGCAGCTGGTCGATGTTTCTCTCTCATCGACGTTTCTAGCTCTTTATCCCTCTCTCCTCCTCTCTGTAAAAAAATCAATAAATATATTAAAAATAAAAAATAGAAACATGCGCCACCTCTAGAATGTAGTTCCAAGTTAGTTTTTTTTTTAATGTATTCATACAGGAATATGTGCTTAGAATAACCCCAAACAGTGATAATTCCCAAATGTTTGTGATCATACATAGGATATATTAAAAAATGCTCTAGCCTTTTTAAATGTGTTTTGTTTAAGATAATATAAAAATGTATTTCTTCACTCATTAGCTAAACTTTGAGCCTCCACTAATTTGATTAACCTTAAATACAGTCTTTATTCTTTACCACTACTACCATTACCGGACAGGGTTCTTTATATAGGCATATCTTGGAGATATTGTGGATTTGATTCCAGACCACTGCTATAAAGCAAGTCGTAATTTTTCTTTTTTCTGGTGGAGGGTTTTGCATTCAATTTGTAAAAACCACAACATCTGTGAAGTGCAATAAAGCGAAGTACAATAAAACAAGGTGTGCCTGTATGCAATTATTCTCTGAGTATTCCAGAGGAGATGGAGTTTTCTATGTAAAATAACTAGTACTGAAATGTAAAATCCATTAGGACAAATATTTCTTGCTTTTTTTCCCTTTTGCTTTGTTCTGATTGCTTGCACAAGTCAAACCCATAGCCTTGAACAATACTTGGTACCTAGTAAGAATGCAAAAGTGCTCCCAGAATGGACCTCCTCCCCATCAGGACTAGCTCTTTCAGTGGGAGGTTTCTAAAACAGCTGATATACCTTAATGACACCATCTTCCTTCAAATGACTTTCTTTTTTTCCAGAAAACAGGTGACTTTGGGAGTATGGTGGTGGGGTTCTCTCTGGGTGATAGAATGCTCAAATGTAATCTGCTAGGCTAGGGTAATTGGAAATGCTGCTCTCTCTAACAACCCAGCCCATTTGGTCTGGCCCATTCTGCCAGACTTCCATTGGTGTGATTTTGTTTTTTCACTTTTAAGAATCTTATTTTCTTCATTTTTAGTTCAATATCCATCACAAACCTCCAGTTGATTGTACAGTTATGGATCTAGGTTTATGGCTGCTTCTACGAAGCTCCTGGGTCACCTGCAAATCAAAATGTGTGTTTGGGTTTCTCTTTATGTTCTTTCCAAGGCTGGTCTTCCCGGAGACCTCAGGTTATCACAGGTGTCGCTTATGGAGCACAAGCTTGAAAGGAGTGAAATCAAGTCTTGCAGTAAAGGTTGGAGAGGTGGTCCCTACTGTTCAGAGGTCATTATGGGGCTGGGGCAAAAATTAGATTGGGTGGAAACCCTTATGTTCTGTGTTATAGTTTGTCATGAGACAAAGACAAGAAGTTATAAGACTAGGTTCCTGGACAGAACTTTCTGTAATAGGGATTCACAACCTGGTGGGGTATTAGAGTCACATGGGAGTCTTTTAAAAACTCCACAATTCTGGGGTGTACCCCAGGATTCTAGAATCCTTTAGTAACCCCTGGGCTTTTGCAAGGCTGGTCACAGAGGGCATCTAAGGTACTCCCTCCTAACTTTTATATATATGAAACACATAGTGAATAATAATGCTTACTGTTTACACAATACATGGAGAGAAGGAATACAGCAGCTTGTGGCCTGAAACACCCATCCCCAGGGGGCTCTAGACACTCCAGAGCTAATATGGTCCCTAGATTGGTGAGAGACTTAATCTTGGCACACTTCAATTCTCATACCCCTGCATATGCCCAGTTGGGAAGCTTTGATTTAGAGAATGTGTCAACAAACTCAACCTTAAAATCTATTCAGTATCAGATCTGAATGAGGCCAGATTAGCTTGGTTAGTTCTGAATTCCCTGAACAATATTTGCTATAAGAGGATGGAAGAGAGTTGAAAAATTGTAGAAGGAAAATGACTCCAAAATAAAATATTTGCCTTCAGTAAATTCACAGAAAGGTAGTTTGCATGAAGATAAGAGTGTAGAGTGGCTACAGTCTTTGGGCAGGTTCAAGCCTCAGACTAATAAGAGGGCACAGTCCTTTCATGGCTACGTACAAGTCCCATCTTGGAGGGTCCTCCAAGCACAATTATAGCCAACAGCTATAGTCATAAGCTTGAACCTATGGTTGGAACATGTGTCTGAGTGACATGGGCTTGATAGAGTTCAGGTGCATGTAATTGAATAGGACCAAAACTCAGAGAATGTTGTAAACATCTTGACCACACCCTTACTTTACCTCGTGGTATCTGGCTATAAAATAAAGACAAGGCTTATAGTTTGTGGTGCTGTCACTAGCTCTTCATCAGAGAGGACAGCATCCCGCCAAGACCCAGCTTTCATTCTTTTGTCTGTCTTTACTCAATCCTTCACTGCCCCCACTCAGGTTCACCCTTGGCTGTGCTGGCACAGCACATAAGAGTAATTGGGACTTATAACTTATTTTCATGTTTTGCTAAAAAAAATCTTTTAATTTCAAATTCCTATCTTGGCATTCAAAGTTCTCTTTGTTAGGGCCTATATTTCCAAATGTATTTCCATCTTTTTCTCCTTAAATATTCTAACTTCAATCCAAAAGAGAGTCAATGTGTTTACTGATAGAAGTTTGGTATTTTTCAATAGCTGTTTTATGCTCTCACTTGTTTCTCTTCTTAGATAATTCATCCTTGATGCACTAATTTGCACTATCGTCACTGAGAATTTTCTGATCTCTTCATCAGAAATCCTGTCTCCCTCTTTTGAACTTCTGTAAGCTTTTATCTGGATCTCAATTATTCTTCTATAATGTACATGCTATTTTACATTATAGCTATTTATATATGATAACATTAGTGGAAATTAGTCTGGTTTAGATTTAACTCCTGCATCTGCCACTTACTAAATGAATGACTTTGTAAAAAATTATGAAATTTGCTGAACTTCAAGTTATTATTCTTAATCTCCAATATTTTATACAAATAGCAAGCTGGTGTCACATACAACTCCTTTGCTCTTTATTTTGTTATATTCTCTTTCATAATTTGGAGATATTTTTAAAGATAATTTGATACTCATTAATAATCAATTCTTAAATCTTTTCTTACATTTATATGTCTATAAACTTCTGTTAAATCACAGAGGTTCAAAATTTTTTTATCACAGGATGGGTGTGGATGTAGAGTGCTACAGTAGCTTGAGGGTATGAGGATTCTAGTAAGCAGGTAGCTTGAGTAATCACCCAGGAAAAGAAAGAGAACCAAGGAGAGAATGAACACATTCAGAGAAAATGGGATTAATAATGGACTGAAGGTCTGTATAAGGTTTAAAAGCAACTATGATGGGAATCTATATAATAAAGAGCTAATATGCAAATAGTGGTAGTGCCAGGCCTGGGGACTTGAGGTTTGCTGAGGCCTATTTCTTTGGGGCGATAGTTTGCAGTGCTCCCACACTGTGACAGGGCACAGGCCAGGCTGGGGGAAATCCCCCCTTCCCCTCCCCCCCTCCCAAGTGCACACATTTTATGCACTGGGCCAGGCCACTAGTACAAATATAAGAGAATAAGAAAGAGTTATGGTAAGAATTTAATATTTGGAGGACATACTCATTAAATATAAATATATAGTGTGTGTGTGTATTAGAAGCCAGGTACATGAAATTTGTGCATGGTGGGGTTGATGTCTTTCAGCCCAGCCTGCACCCTCTCCAGTCTGGGAAGATAATATAAAAGCATGCAGCTCTAGGTTAATCTTAGCTTGATTCCAAAAAAGGTCAGCAGTTATAATATGAAGGCCAAATATCTTGGAATAGTATACAGACCCAGGTGATAAGCATGTTAGAGAGTACAAAATTGTTAGATGGCATAATTTAAATATCTCTATGTAGTGTACACAGGAACTATTTAGTAAAAATAAAAACAAAAAACAGATGGAACTAGTCTGAATCAATGATTTCATGATCCCAGACTAAACTCAAGGGTTTTGGGAGAAGTCCTCAAATAATACTTCCCTCTGGCTCAAAGAGTTAGCTGATAGGGGACAAAATATATTGGCACCCAGCTTTACTTTGATAAGACTAAGTTAGAAGATGTCATTTATTTATGGGACAGTAAACTAATATTGATTAAAATTTCACAGATTCACTCATATAAATACAGAAATGGTCAAATATCCACAGGCCTCCTCAAATAGGGTAACCCACATAAAATATGTGGTATGTGGGGTAGGGAAAAATATGTATTTCCTGGGAACTACATTTCCAAGAGGAAAAAGGAATGGCCTGCACTGAGCCTTCCTTTATTTTAACCTTCCCAAATTTATCCATCACAGATACCTAGGTCACTCTACTTTCCCCGGACTGGAGTGTGTAAAGAATGGAAAGTGTTCAGAAGTATTAGAGAAACAGAGGCAAAGAGACTGACATCATTCAATAAACTTACTAAAATAAATTTAAATGAATTTGGAAGATTCCACTGGAAATTAGTTATATATTTATGTAAGGAAGGTTGCCCTGGAAATTCTAGATAGTACCATTAGAATACAGTTTTAAGAACCTAAATGAAACCTTATCAAAGAGCTTGTGTCTCAAGTTAATTTTTAACACCTATATTAAGACCTAGCCCATTGCCTGAAAGTAGCTGAACAGTAACAATGTCATCAGTATGCAACCAAATCATGAAATTATACCCAGGCAATTCTACATTTAGAATCCCCCAGTGAAGCACCATTGTATTGTAACAATAATGACAACAGAGGATTAATACTTTATGGACTCTTCCCATGTGCCTAACATGTGCTAAGTACTGTGTGTATTACCATGTAGGGTCTTCTAAAGGTTCCTATGAGTTGAATATCAATATCTTCATTTTACAATTAGGGCAAATAAGGCAAAGCAACATATTAAATAAGTCTTATAAAGCTGAAAGTAACAAAGTCAGGATTTGACCCCAGATTGGCTGACTATAAAACCTGTATTCTTTTACATCTGCCAAAGTAAACACATCTGCAAATATTATGGGGCTGGATTATAAGAACCCTAGGACTCTTCTGACTTTCTGTGTTTCTATGACCTGACAGTGTGAAAATTCCTGCTAGTTAAATGCTACCCCAGATCATCGTTTTTCTTCTTTCCTCTTTTCATTCCTTTCTGTTTCTTCTCTATTTGAAAGTTCCAAGGGACTAATTGGAAAGGTCTTGCATAAATACAGTAAAAGTCATTATGAGGTTATCCAAAGGACAAAATGGGGAGGGAGGGTATGCTACAAGTGGAAAATTAGTGTAAGTTTGAATTACAACCCGGTTGGACCTTCTTGGGGCTCAGTAGAGGAAAAGTATACACCAGGACATTGCTAAATATATTTTACTCTAAATTCTAATACACAAAGAAAACAATTTAAACATGGAAGATAAATATTTTACAAATACATTCCTCGATCTCAAAAGTTAAAAGACTAATCTTTGGAGAGTTATGCATAATCCTGATCATCATTATTATAGGAAATATTCCAGGTAGTACTTAAAATATATGTTTCCCCAATTTATGGAAAGAGGCCTGGACTTTCAAGGTAAAGCTTTGACTCTTACTGTGAGATAGGATATATTACTAGGTCTCTCTGAGTATCATTTTTTTTTAATCTGTGCAAAAGCTCAAATAATGTCTATTTTACATATATATTGTGATTGGTTGAAGAAAATTTATATTAAAGAGTCCGGTTCAGTTCTAGGCCTCTAGTTCATATTAATAAATGATATAGATTGTATCTAAATCAATGGTACATCATCACGTTTCTTCAGATTCCCAGAGCACTTTAATTGACAAAAGAATGAAAATAATTTGCACAGACTAAATTATTTACCAACAATTTTGGGGATACAGATGGTATGCCAGGTACTAAGTTATGCTATATGGAGAAATAGATTAAAGGAATGTTTTCAAGCTGCTTATGACTGAATAGAGAATAAACAAGAAAATAGATCATATACAAAACAGTATGAAACATCCTACGGTAGATGAGTTCCTTCAGAGAGGATTCATAACTGTAAAAAAGAAGATCCTACATCTAATCAGATTGATAAACTCAGTCTTCCTTTGCCAATTAGTAGCTTTCCACTTTTGGCCAAATCACATATTGTTTTTATATGTGACTGATTCTTATACTTGTCTTTAGTATTGAAATGCACACTGAACTTGGAAACAAAAGAACTATGCTTTAGGTCTGAGTCTGTCATTTATCAGTCTGTGAACTTCAGTTGTCCCTTCTATGAAATCATATATTTTCTTATACATGTATGTGTGAATTATACAAAATGATTTTTCACTTATGTAACATTGTGAAGTAGCTAATCAAATGGTTAAGTTCAAAAAGTCAGTGATAATATTTGGGTTTAGCAGTTGTGAAAAGGGCAAGAAAAAAAATCTAAAAGGCGGTTCCATACATAGTATGAACTGAATGTCACCAAAGGTCAAAAGGTTGATTGCATGTATTATTATTTAATGGCAACTGAAGGTTTACTTCTCTCTCCTGGAACCAATAATGGTGTTTCAGGCAAGGATGGCTATTATAAGGTATGAATGCTAATATCCCCACAGTAGACATGCTTCTTTGACTGCAATTCTCTTCCTTTTTGAGTTCAAGAAAAGTCTCAAAATTCTTTCTTAATACTTTTGCTCCAGGGAGTCACTGCCTTTCTATCAGAGTTGGATCTCTGGTTGAAATTCATTTGTCATTGCAAATTCGTAATCAGACTGACACACAGTCTCTCTGACAAAGCCTAAGATACTTTGTATATCATAGCTAATCAGACCACTGCTTGAAATGTTGCAGTCAGCTGGAGGAAATATCAGGGAAAGGGTTTCACACATTTATTCTAAAAACATTCAGAAATCATTATAATTAAATACATGTGGTGACCAAGACTTAGTGTCTACCAGTATCCTTACAGTTGCTGAGCTGTATCCCCAAGTTTTCTTAGTTCCCTGGGAATTTTCCTAATTGCCTACTAGGTAGTCATCTGCTTATGCATTTCTAATAATATAAAGTAGTAGAAAGCCACTCATAATATCTTAATTATTGAGACCATATGTATATATATTTTTTGTATATTGACTTGTATATACGTGTATTACTAGTACACACATATATATTTACAATGTACAAGGATATTTACATGTATGTATGTTACATTTATTTCTAGGTATTTTATATTATTGATGATATTGTAACCATATTGCTTTTATTTAGATTTCCATTTCCATTACTCATAGTTAATGTTTTAGTTGGCTCAGGCTGCCATTGCAAGATACCACAGACTGGCTGGCTCAAGCATCAGAAATTTATTTCTTGTAGTTCTAGACTAGAGGCTGGAAGTTCAAAGAATCAGAAGGATTAGTGTCTGGTGAGGTTTCTCTTCTCTTCTTCCTGGATTGCAAGACAGCTGCCTTCTTACCTATCCTCACATGGCCTTTCTTCTTTGCACATGCAGGGAGACAGAGGAAAAAAAATCTTGAACTTAATCTTAAAGGTAGAGAACTACAGTCAAAGAAGCATGTCTTCCTCTTCTTATAAGGACACCAGTTCTATTGAATTAAGATCCTACTTTTATAATATTGAGAATTAGGCCTTCAACATATGAATGGGGTGAGAGATACAATTTACTTCATAATATCTATACTAATAAAAGGGTAATATGCTAATTAGACCAGATAGACAGATGTCTTCTGGACATACTTCCGGACAAAGCCACAGTGGTGGGGCCAAGGCAGAGGTGGTTAGGGGTGATCAGGCCAGCAGGGGAGAGCAGTTAGGGGTGTCAGGCAGGTAGGCAGAGGCAGTTAGGGGTGATCAGGTAGGCATGCAGAGGTGGTTAGGAGTGATCAGTCAGGCAGGCAGAGTGGTTATGGGAGATCAGACAGGCAGGCAGGCAGGTAGGTGAGCAGTTAGGAGCCAATGGTCTCAGATTGTGAGGGGGTTGTCTGACTGCCAGTTAGGCCCCTCCCCCAAAGGGACCCAGATTGGAGAGGGTGCAGGCTGGGCTGAGGGACATCCCTCCCCACTCCATGCATGAAATTCATGCAGTGGGCCTCAAGTATATAAAGCACAATTTGTATGTATTGACTTTAGTTTGAATAGTATTTTTGTAAGATAATTTAGGATTTTATAGTTAGGCAAGTAGGCCATCTACAAATACTGTTTTACTTCTTTCTATTCAATTTATTTCTTGTCTTGTCTTCTTGCATTGGTTAGTACCTTCATGATGATAATTGACTGGGAATGGTGAGAGTGGGCATTCTTGCCTTGTTCTTGAACTTAATGGGAAATGATTCATTCTTTTCCCACAAAGTGTAATGCTAGCAGTAAATTTTTAAATATATATATTTTATTGATTTTTTACAGAGGGGAAGGGAGAGAGATAGAGAGTTAGAAATGTCGATGAGAGAGAAACATCGACCAGTTGCCTCCTGCACACCCCTCACCGGGGATGGGCCCGCAATCAACGTACATACCCCTGACCGTAATCGAACCTGGGACCTCTCAGTCCACAGACTGACGCTCTACCACTGAGCTAAACCAGTTTTGGCTAGCAGTAAATTTTTAAAAAATGGCCCTTAATCAGGTTGAGAAAGATCCCTTCTATTACTAGTCTGCTGAGAGGTGTTTTTCTTTTTTTAAATGAATGGGTTTTGAATTTTATCCAATGCTACCAAATGCTCTTTCTATATTTGCTGAGATAATCACGTTTTCTAAATTGTATTTTTCTATTTAAGTTTGCATTCAACACTTTTTTTTGGTATTAGTTTCAGGTACATAGCACAGTAAATAGGCATTCATATAGATTACAAAAAGTTTCCTCTAATAATTCAAGTGATCACCTGGCACCATAGATAGTTCTACAATGTTATTAACTATATTCCTTACGCTGCACCTTATATCCATGTTCCTATTTTGTAACTAACAATTAGTACTTCTTTATCCCATCACCCTTTTTTTACTCCTTTCCCTAACACACCTCCTCTTTGGCCTCCATCAGTTTGTTATCTGTATCTATAGGCCTGTTTCTATTTTGTTTTTTCTTTTTGCTGTTGTTGTTCTTTAGATTCCATATATACATGTATCATATGGTATTTGTCTTTCTCTGTCTGGCTTATTTCACTTAGCATAATACTTGCTAGGTCCATCCATGTTGTTGCAAATTGTAAGATTTCATTATTTTTTATGGTTAAGTAATATTCCATTGTATATATGTACCACTGCTTTTTTTTTTTTTTTTTTTTATCCATTTACTGATGGACACTTGGTTATTCTAATACATAAAAACCCTGATTCGTAACAACCAGCAATGACCAAAGCTTGACCAACTGGAAGTCAGTCCTGTAGGTGCTGTAGGTACGGTGCCCCAGCACTGACTATTGAGGGGGCAAATCAGGGCCAGAGAGAGACCTGAAGGGAGAAGCAGAGAATGATTCATTGCCTCGGTGGCAGCTTTTGATCAGCACTTGCCTCTCTTCTTCTCTCCCAGTCTGGCCAGCAGCTGTGCTTCCATTTCTGTCCAGGCCTGTACCAGGGCTCTGATCAGCCCCGCCTTTCTGATCAGGCCCCCTTGATAGGCCCAGAGATACTGACTGGCATAGGAACCAACCAATCAGAACCAAATTTGGGTGCTGTGGTGAGCCAATGGCTGCCGAAGAGGTTGAGATTTTGACACTGGCATAGAAATGGACCAATCAGAACCAAATTGGCAGAGGCGGGCAGTTGGGTGTGAGATTAGGCCTGGAGGAGGGTGATCAGGCTTGCAGGCAGAGGCAGTTAGGGCTGATCAGGCAGGCAGGTGAGCAGTTAGGAGCCAGCAGTCCCAGATTGTGAGAGGGATGTCCGACAGCTGATTTAGACCAAACCAGCAGTCGGACATCCTCCAAGGGGCCTAACCTGGCAGTCAGACATCCCCCAAGGGATTCTAATTGGAGAGGATGTAGGCTGGGCTGAGGGAACCCCCCTCCCCTCCATGCAAAAACTTCATGTACTGGGCCTCCTGCAATGAACAGGTATGCATATATTTTTTTAAATTAGGGTTTTAGGTTTCTTCAAATATATGCAAAGAAGTTGAATTGCTTGGTCATAATGCAGTTCCATTTTAAATTATTTTGAGGAAACTTCATATTGTTTCCCATAGTGGTTGTACTGATCTGCATTCCCATCACCAGAGCAAAATGGCTCCCTTTTTTTCATATCCTCATTGACAATTGTTTGTTGATTTATTGATGATAGCCATTCTGAAAGGTGTGAGGTGATATCTCAAACAAGTTTTAATTTGCCTCTCTCTGATTAGTGATGCTGAAGCATCTGCATGTCCTCTTTGAAGAAATGTCTCTTCAGATCTTCTGCCCATTTTTTTTTTTTAATATGTCTTTATTGATTTCAGAGAGGAAGGAAGAGAGAAATAGAAACATCTCCCTCTATTGGGATATAGTCCACAACCCAACATTTTACTTGGGTTTGTTTTTCTGGTGTTTAGTTTTCTGAGTTCTTTATAAATTTTGGATATGAAATTATTATCAGGTGTGTCCTTGAAAAATATCTTTTCCCAGCCGAAACTGGTTTGGCTCAATGGATAGAGCGTCGGCTTGGGGACTGAAGGGTCCCGGGTTTGATTCCGGTCAAGGGCATGTACCTTGGTTTCGGGCATATCCTCAGTGGGGTGTGTGCAAGAGGCAGCTGATCAATGACTCTCTCTCATCGATGTTTCTAACTCTATCTCTCTCCCTTCCTGTCTGTACAAAATCAATAAAATATATATTAAAAAAAATATCTTTTCCCATTCAGTAGATTGTCTTTAAGTTTTGTTGAGGATTTCCCTTGCTGTGAAAAAACTTTTTAGTTGAATCTAGTCCTATTTGTTGATTATATGTTCTTTTTAATTTTATTTTGTTAATGAAATGCATGTAATTGATTGATTTTTAATTTGTATCCAAGTGATAAATTCCACATGGTTATGATATATTATGTTTATAATATATCACTATAATAGATTTAATAAAATTTTGTTAAGGGTTATGTTTATGAGAGATATTGATATTTGGTTTTATTTTCTTTAATGCTATTGGTCTATGCATCTGAGGAATGGTTGCTTGATAACATCAGTTTGAAAGTGTTCCATCTCTTTAATTTTCTATAAGAGTTCGTAAGTAATTCATCAGTTGATAGTATTTTTTTCTTTAAATAGTTAATATTATTCACAAGTCTGAGCCTGGAGTATTCTTTGTGGGGAACTTATTAAATACAATGTTAATCTCTAATATATATGAATATTCAAAATCTTTATTTCTTCTTGAGTGATCATTGATAACTAATCACTCATTTAAATTGCCCAACTTACAAAATGTTCATAAAATTCATTTTGAAAAAATGTCTGTTGGCTCTGAATAGATGTTCTAAGATTTCCTGATAATTTTTGCAATAATATAATCTCTGATATATTTTTCTTATAACTATTTAATCTGGTTGGAGTATTATTCATTTTACTGGCTGTAATATGAAGAGGATTGAGTAATATTTTTTTATTATGTTTCCCTTTTCATTGATTTTGCTCAATTTTATTGTTTCCTTTGTAGTATTTTGTATTTAATTTTATCTTCATTTTTCTATTATAAGGTGAAATGTTATATGATTTCTTTGAGAAATTTCTTTTTTTCCTAGTATAATCATTGTTCAGTGCTATCAGTTTTCCTCTAAGTACTGTCTCAGTTGTATCCTACATATTTCGATGCACTTTTATTTCTACCCCATTAAAATATTTCTTAATTATTCTTGTGCTTTCTTCTTCAAAGTAGAAATGGTTATTTAATTTTAAATATTTGATGGAGTTTTCAGATATTGTTCTGTTTTCAATTTCTAGTATATGTCTGTTGAGAAATAAGCTGACAGTCTTATGGGAGTGCTCTTGTAGGCAACTGATTATGTTTCTCTTGTGTCTTTTAAGATGCTCTCTTTTTCTTTAACTTTTGGCATTTTAATTATGAACTGTCTTGGTGTGGGCCTCTTTAAGTCCATCTCTTTTGGGACTTTCTGTGCTTCCTAGACTTGTATATATATTTTTCCTTTACCAGGTTAAAAAAGTTTTCAGTCATTATTTCTTCAAGTAGGATCTTGATCCTTTGCTCTCTTTTCTTTCTGGTATCCCTCTAGCACAAATGCTATTATGTTTCATATTATTCCAAAGGTACCTTAAACGATGGTCATGTTTAAAATCTTTTTTTTTTCCATTTTGTTCTGATTGGGTGTTTATTTCCTATCTTGTCTCCCAAATTGCTTATTTGATCCGCTGCTTCATTGAATCTACTGTTTATTCCTTCCACTATGTTCTTTACTTTGGAAATGGCATTCTTCATTTCTGACTGGTCCTTTTTTATGCTTTCTATATCCCTTTTCATGATGTTGAGCATCCTTATACTCATTACTCTGAACTCTATATCTGATAAATTGCTTACCTCCATTTCATTGAACTCTTCTGGAGAATTCTCTTATTCTTTCATTTGGGGCCTGTTTCTTTGTATCCCCATTTTGGCTGCCTCTTTGTGTGTATTAGGTAGATATGTTATGACTCCTATTCTTCATAGAGTGGCCTTAAGTAGTAGGTGATCTGTGGGACCCAGTTGTGCAGCTTCCCTGATCACCTGAGCTGGTGCTTTAAGAATGTCCCTTGTGTGTGTTATATTTAACAGGTCACTCCTGTTATAATTGAGTGTGAGTTGCTATTGGCCTGTCCATGTGTGGTATTGACCCTCACATTGGCTTATAGTGAGGTTCAATTTCCAACACAGTGCATAAGCTGCTGTGCAGGTGCTGATCACACAAAGCAGAATTCATCTCAGCAGTTTGGTACCAGAGGTCTCCCTGTGGATATGCTACCTGTGAAGCTTATTGGATCCTGTTCTGTTGTCTAAATCTGGCCACTTGGTGTCTTGGTTCTGGATCTCTTTGGAAGAACTCTGGTGCAGGCCAGTATCAGACATTGTTTGTGAATGGCCCTGGGCAACCACTTTGCAACTATTAGCCATCTACAGTGGTTCCCTCTGCTAGGCCTTGGTTCATGCACACCAAGCTCTGCTTTTACCTGAATGGGCCTAGGGGCTAGTCAACAAAGTCTCAAAGCAGAGAGAGATCTGCCTCTTCTTGCAGTTGTCTGATATGCTCAGTCACTAAAAGAGCTTTTGGCTGTGCTCCTCAGAAGGGGGTAAGCTCCACAGGGTAAGGCAATCATGATTCTAATAGGTGGGGCTATTTGATCCCCAGGTTAATGCTGCATAGTGGGGAGTGCTCTGACTGAGAAAGATGGCTTCTGATGTATGAGGGAGTGAATCACCAGAGGAATCCTGGTGTCTGACCTCTCAGCTCTCTCCTAAGACTCACGAACCCCAGACTCTTCTCAGGCAGCTCTAGTCTGCTCTAGACCTCCCTCTGCCAGAGCCCAGGGTAAGTGGCTGCAAATGAAATTTTGGACATTAGCCCTTTAAGAGGGTTCCTGCATTTCCTCCTGTCTCTTTCTGGTGGACAGAAACCCTGCTTCTTTACATAGCCAGATGTTGTGTGGGTACCTCTCCTCGTTCTGGTGCTCTGGGATAGGGAGCCCAACTTGGGGTTTAGACACTACCCTTTTTAGGGGGAACCTCCCACAGCTAAGATATCCCTCTGGAAAGACAGTGTCAATAAATCTGAAAAGCCAAAAAGTGTCTGGTATTGATTGGCCTGCACCAGCCAGCTCTCTCGCACCTCCTACCAGTCTGGATGTGGCCTCCTCTATAAGTCCTTAGTTATAAGGCTAGACTTAAATTGGTTATTCGAGATGATTTTTCTATACTTTAGTTGTAATTCTGGTTTGGCCCTGGGTGGAGTTGAAAGTATCTTCCACCTAATCGGCTTCCATCTTGTCCCTAGAACCTTTTTATAAGTGGAAAACATACCTTTATTCCCTCATGTTTTTTGAGTATTTTGTGTCTAGGATGGTGTCAACCAGATAAATCAATGAATATTTTTTTAATGCATTGGTTTAGTGAGTGAACCTTAGATAATTGCATAGATCCATTCCAACTCAAGCATTGCTGGATCTGACCCAATTATAATTTTTTTTTTCATGGCTGTTCTGGTACCTAGCAATTTATTTTTTCTATCAAAAATTGGATGAGAGGAATACAATGAACTTAGTGAGAGAACTGTTTTTTGTTTATATTATAGTATTTGAATAAATAGTCCATGGAACAATAAATCTGAAAGGCCAAAAAATCCTGTGAAAAAATAATTTTAATGGTAAGTAGAAAAGGTAAGTTAAATTAATAAGGGGATACTGCTTCTCACCCATTAATTTGGCAAAATTAAAAGGGAGTTATAGTAACTAGTGGTGGGGATTCAGGAGATAAATCACCATTACATATTACTGACAAAATATTGAAATGTATTTTAGCAATAGCTTTTATAATAAAATATATATATGCATTTATTATCTCAGTAATTCTACTCCTGAAAATGTGTTTCACAGAATAACAATTTATGAGGATATATGTGCAGAATGGTGCTTTTTCAATATGGTAGTGTTAAACACACTGAATGAAAATAATGTTCATCAATAGTGGGATGGTTGATAAAGGTTTTATTAAGTGAGAAGTATAGTATGAAGGGAAAAGTATGTAGTATGACCTGTAACTTAGGAAAAGAAAAAGATGAAAATTATTGCTTGCTTAGGATTCTTTTTTTAGCTAGATGGTCTTCAATTTTCTGTGGTTGGGGGAGATGGTGCAAACTGGGGAAGTATAAGAAGAAAGAAAGAGATGTCAAAAGACTGCAGAGGAAGGACTTGTATTAGAGCAATGGAAAAAAAAACTAGAATATTATTTCTGTGATATTAATAAAGTACA
Source organism: Pipistrellus kuhlii (assembly GCF_014108245.1). Taxonomy (NCBI): domain Eukaryota; kingdom Metazoa; phylum Chordata; class Mammalia; order Chiroptera; family Vespertilionidae; genus Pipistrellus; species Pipistrellus kuhlii. Next base: position 155,800,304 of record NW_023425515.1, on the reverse strand, counting down.
TAAAATGTGTAATAGAAAGTAGCATGGAAAAAATTATATAGTGATTTGAAACTGGCATGAAACTACTAGCAGCTTTTCCTCGAGCACTTTTGTCATTTTGATATATACATAAGTATGTTAAAACAAAAATACAAAATAGTTATTTTGAATAAAACTGTTGATATAGTTATTAGACTCCTTTTTGGCATAACAAATAATTTTTATAAGAAAATTAGGGCAAAGAAGGGAAAATATATACACACATATCTTTTGTATTATAAAGTATGAGCTCTAGCCACAGACACCATGACACAGAGGAAAGTGTCCTCAATTTGGCTACAGTTCTCCAACATGCCTACATTGAGCCTAAGAGCAGTACCTTCTCCAGTCCGCTAAGCTAGAAGCTCCCTGAAGACATTTTGTCCCTTCATCTTTGTAATTACTACACCTGTCAAATACATGATGAGTTTTGTTAAAAGGAAAGAAATGGGAGTAAACAAATACCATTTGAAGAATCTAAATGGGAAATATATTTCTGAAAAACAAAATCAAGACACATGGGTTTAACATATATAGTTATTTATTTCTTGACAGTGGCAAATAATGCATTAAACTTGTATTTTTTTATTGGGGGAAGAGTAAGAATATCCAACACATAGGAAAATAACAATAAAGGTTGGCTTGATGAATGTACATCACTCTACTGAGTCTTACAAAAAGACAATTGAATTTCAATTGTAAAATACTAACAACTATTTTATAACAAGTAAAACAATAGTGCTCCAGGTCACAATATAACCTGATCTTTCATATAATAGTAACGTGAATACAATGTTCCCAAAAAATGTATACACACATTTTCAAAATCGAGCTATCAGCTGTTAAAGTGTGTATGCATTTTGTGGGGGCCACCCTATATAATTCATTTTAGTTAAGTGCAGTCCTTCCAGAAATGTGAAATGCTCTCTAGAACGGCTGTTTCTCTTCTTTAATGAGAACATGTGTGATTTTTCTCTGCTGCTATGCCTCTGCCATCCCCACCACCAGCTCTGTGCCACCCAGCCCCCTTCTTTCAGCTGGCAAGCACAGGCCCCAGATGCTAAGCTGTAGACGATATTTTATCTGCTGCATCTGGTTTCTTAGCAGATTCGACGGCCTCTGTGCTGGCAGCTTCAGAAATGCCTTTGGGCTTGTCACATGGTGAAAACTCCCAACTGGCTTTCTGAATTGCCAACCATCCTTTGGCTCACTGGGGAGAAGGAAGAAATAGCACCTTTTGTTCACCTGCTGATAACCTCTCATGTAAGTGATCAATGGCTTCTGATCTGAAAAATATATTCCCTTAGGGCAGCTCAGACTTGCAGTTAAATTTCTTTCTCCTGATACAAACTTGTATGTAATACACAACTGAGTTTTGTTTCCTTGGCCAGAGAGGAAATCCCCAGCAATTTGGACTTCGGCATGTCTATTCTGAAATTAAATTACAAGAGCATCAGCATTTTAGAATTGGAAAGAAAATTAAGAGTCAGCTAATCCATCCCCTTAATTTATCTGATGAAGAAACTCAGACTCTGAAAGCAGAAAAGGTTTGGCCGAGGAACATAGCAAGCAGGACAAAGGAAGAGATTGATTCCTGGGTGGGGAAATATGAAAGCAAATAAGAGCAGGAAGTTTGCTTATAAGTGGAAAATTGGAGAAAACACGGGGAGATGGTATGGCAGGGTGTAGTAGAGGCATGAGACCAGCAAGTTATCTGACATCTAGACTTAAGCTTCTTCATCTGAAAAAGAAAAGAAAAAAATGAATTGATCACAGATCCTAACTTGATTGTTTTTGAGGATTAAATGAGATAATAAATGTGTAATGCATCTGACAAGGATTAGGCATATGCTCACTCCCCCCCCCCATACATGTTTATTGAGAATTTGTTATGTGATGAACATTATGATAAACACTTGATATTTAGTGAAAATCATTGATGTGGGAGAGGAGACCAGGAAATGAGGACAGGTAGAGCATTCTCACAAAAATCCACACACATCAGCTCCAATTCCCTTGGCTGCAGTGAGCTCTGCGTTCCAGCAGGGGGAAATCGTGGCCCAGACAAGGGACAGGAACAGCTTAGATTTAGAGATGAATGAAAAGCATCAGGCACAGAGACACAAGCCTGAGATTGGTCTGTTAGGATACTCAGCCCATGAAGACAACAGTTATGAAAGAAATGACACCAACATTCCTATTGATCACAAGTTTATGGGAAATGTCAGTGAACTTCAATTTCTCTTAATCCTTTATTTACAAGCTGAGGCCTTGGGAAAGAATTTGTTTATGATAATAGGGCATAATTCCCTTTTGCCCAGGGCAGACAAAAAATGCCAGGTCTTAGTGACTAATAGCTTCCATTGAGTCATCATGGGAAGAAGGTCCCGGGAAGAGAAGAACTATAGGCTTGGGATAGATATTGGCAGGTGTTTGAACCCTAAAAGTTATTTAGAATCTGCTTAGAGAGGTGATGACTAGACAAAGGTCACTGTCCTGAGGCAGTGGGAGTGCTGATAAGTACTTAACAACGATCTCTCTGGGAAAAAATGTGTTCATGTGAATATACATAGATAAGGATGTTATACATTTTACTGATATATAGGATGTATAGCTCATAACTCATATATAACATATATAACATTTTACTATAAATTTTATATTGCCTATTAATTATCATAGAATACTTTTGTTGATTTTTATTGGATGCTTTTATCATGAGCCAACCTATTTTTGCAATTCAATGACAATTTGGCAAAATCAGATTGCAAATAAATGCTTAATTACTATCTGGTTCAGCAAAGAAAAAAGTTACCTCACTGACTAAGGAGTGCGGTGATAACATACATATTGATTGAGATTTTCACCTATGTTAAGAAAACAAAAATGAAAAAAGATATAAACTTGATTTGTTTATTAGTGGCATGAGCTAAGTCTTTGCTGAATCCTCAAATAGTATTTGAATACTGAAAATATTTCCTCAGCTTTTTGTGTTGATAATGTAATGTTATTGATAATGAGTTTAATCTGACTTATTAACCTACTAGAGGCCTGGTGCATGAAATTCGTGCACAGGAGGGGGCCCCTCAGCCCAGCCTGCATCCTCTCCAATCCAAGAATCCTCAGGGGACATCCCTCTCACAATCTGGGACCACTGGCTCCTAACTGCTCATGTGTTTGCCTGCCTGATCACCCCCAACAGCCCCACCAGCCAGCCTGATCACTCCATAACCACCTCTGTTACTGTTTTGATCACCCATAACTGCCCCCCTGCTGGCCTGGTCACCCCAACTGTTCCCCCCACCAGCCTGGCCCCTCTTCACTGCCCTCCTCTGCTGGCCTGGTTGCTCCTCATTGCCCCCCACCCCGCCAGCCTGGTCACTCCCAACTACTCCCCCTGCCAGCCTGCCTGCCCCCAACTGCCTCCCCCTACTGGCCTGACTACCCCACACAGCCTGCTGTTCAGTTGTTTGGTCATCCCTCACTAAACCCCCCTGTTGGCCTGGTTGCCCCATGCAGCCTGCTGTTCAGTCATTACTATGAGGGCCTCCTGACCAATTTGCATCTTACCCTTTTATTAGTATAGGTTAATTTAGGTCGAGAGAAATTTAAAAAAACACATAAATCAAGCCTTGATTTATGGCATTTGCCAATTTCCTTGGTGTAAACACTTCCACCGGGGATTATTTCAAGCTATCAAAGCAATGCCATTAAACACAGAACTGGGAATAAATGCACACTAGCACACCATCATATAGTGTGTCTACCACACAGCTGTAATTGACACATATAATCTTGAGTACAAAGATAATGATAAATATATTAAAATGATTAGGAAATAATGAATTTTAAGTGTTTATCTTTTTATTCACATAAGCCAGAGAATAAAGTATATTTTCTACAATCTTATTCTTAAAAATGAGTCTACTTTGTATAGCATTTAATGCATAATAGCATTTAATAAGGGGAATAAGGCAGAGAAGCATTTTGAGAAATACTGGAACTAAGATGTTTTTTATAAATATTGAACAATTACTATATATAAGCCACTAATGGTAAAAGCTTTATGTGGATTAAAATATAAAATCTTCATAGTAATTAATAAAGGGTATGTATTCTTATCCCCACAAGATGAGAATTTCTAACAAACAGGAATCTGAGTTTCAGAGATGTAAAATGACTTGCTTTGGTTTCCCCAGCTAGAAAATGGTAGGGATGGAATAAGAAAAAATAGGCTGACTTTTTAAGGATTGTGCAATAGCAATAAAAAAAAATGTTAACTAAAAAAAATAGTGGTCTGGAAGATGCCTGAACTTGCAAGTGAAATCTAGCCTTGCCTATGCTGTAGCAAATAATTCCAATTCTGTAAATTTAGTACATAACATTCTGTTTTGAATCTGGGACATTAGAGGCAGAATAGGTTGCTAAAGAAGATGGTGTAATCTGGCTTTGCCAAATTCTGGCTTCTAGAAGTAACACATTTGGGATCAACCACTATGCCTAATCCTTATTCACCCTATTTAATACTCCCATCATTTGTTCTTGAATTTTTTATCCTCGGGGGAAGATCTCAAATTAGAACAAAAGTACAAAGATGTTAATTTCTTTGTTGTCCAATTTAAAGATCTAAAACCAAGGGGTAAGAGCAAAGAATTTGGTCCATTTCCTTTGACTATCTGAAGCTTCAACAATTAGGGGAACACATGGGCAGGAGTAGAGTCTTCTAAGGGAGAATGCTGAGTCGTTAGGAGCAAATATCCTATCGCTGTCAGTGCTGGGGAGCAGCACAAAGACATGCAAGGGCTTTCTGGGAGATCCCCTTTTGTTTGAGCAAGTACCATGCATCAGTTAGAAGATAATTGACTTTTCTTCTCTAAGAAGAAAAATATGATGTAGATAGCCTACTGACAATGATTAGATCATAGCTTTCCCAGTCTGTGCATCCAATGGGTATAGTCTTCCCCACTCATTCTCAATGGTCCACAGCATTCATAAGCTTCTGGAATTGTGTGTGGTGCCCTGAACATAGCAGGATGAGCTTTTTCAGGGCCAAGTAGGACTAAACAGGAGTACCTTGAGCTCTATTAGGAGCCTAGATGTTGGTGAAACTTATCTCCCACACCTCTGGCCTAGCCTCACCTCTACCTTTTATCTAGCATTCTATTCACTGATACCATATGTATCCCTTCCAGTGTCTTTGATCCCATGAGCATTTTGGATATACTTCTATCACAGCCCTTCTTATTATATGTGCTTTGTTTTTATTATATGTGCTACTTCAGAGAAGTGTCTAAGTCTTACTGCAAATTGTATCTGTAGGTCTCAACACAGCCACTGGAATATAGAAGATATAAAAAAATCTAGAATAAGTGAATGGTAAAGGATATGAATTATTAGTAGTATACACTTAACAAATGAAGAAGTTGAACTTAGAGAAGATATAATTGCTAAAGAGTGACTGAAGTTTAAAAAATGTTCAAAATTCTCATTACTGTATTCATGTTTCTATAATAACTTGTTGAGGTTGGTTACATTGCTCTAATTAATATCCTTAATTTTACTTCACAAGTTTCTCAACACTGAAGTATGACAGGTTTATTATTTTTTATTAAAGCACTAAATGCCTAGTGCATGAATCTGTGCACAAGTGGGGTCCCTCAGGGTGGCCTGTGGGAGATTGGGCTCCAGCTTGTGCCCCCAGCCTCAGAGCCCTGCAGTCCCACCTGGCAGCCTGGCTTTGCCTGGCACTGCCCCCTCACCTGCTCTACCATCCCACCTGTGGGGTGATCTATTGGGGCCAGGGGGAAGGGGTCCGTGCCTGGCTTCCTCAGTGCCTAGGAGCTGGGAGATGGCCCTGCCACTGCTAATGGCACCATCCGCAGGGCAATTGGGGCCCTGCACACACCCACCTTGGCCTGGTGCTGCCTGCTCCACCATTCTGCCATGGTCTGACTTTCATCAGGGCCCATTGTGGCTAGCAGTACCTCCACTGCTACTTGCTGCCAACACTGTGTCACCAACAACACTATGTTCCGCGCCGCCCCCTGGTGGGCAGTGCACATCATAGTGGTTGAACTCCTGGTCTCCTGGTCAAACTCCCAGTAGAACAACTGCCTGAGGAAACAATTTGCATATTAGGCTTTTATTATATAGAATAGTTGACATACTATATTATATTAACTTCAGGTGAACAGCACAGTGATTCAACATTCATATACCTTATGATGTGATCACCACAATATGTTTAGTAACCATTTTTCACTGAACAAAATTATTATAATATTATTGCTATATTCCCTATGTTATACATTATATCCCCTTGACTTATTACTTTATAACTGTAAGTTTGTACTTCTTATTTCCCTTTACCTTTTTCACATATCCATCTACTCATATCCCCTCAAGTAACCCATTGGTTTGTTCTCTGTATCTGAGCCTATTTTCTGTTTTGTTTTGGGCTTCATTTGTTTTGCTTTTTATATTCCTCATATAAGTGAAGTCATATAGCATTTGTCTTTCTCTGTCTGACTTATTTTATTTAGCATAATGTTCTCTAGGTACATTCATGTTTTTGCAAATGGCAAGATTTTTATTTTTATTTTTGAATAATATTCCATTGTCTTAAGTGCTATGTAAGAACTCATACAACTCAACATAAGAAAAAAAACACACAAATAAACTAACCATCTGATATAAAAATGGGCAGAGGACCTAAAGAGACACTTCTCCAAAGAAATACAGATGGTCAGCAGACAAATGAAAAGATGCTCAACATTACTAATCATCAGGGAAATGCAAATCAAAACCACAGTGAGATATCACCTCTTACCTGGCAGAATGGCTATTATGACAGGATTATTATTTTTTTAAAGTTTAGACTGAACTCCAGAATTTTCAGACAAGAATTCTGGAAACCAGATGAAAAAAGTTACTCAGTGAAAAAGGATAAAAAGATTTCAGCAGGGTTTTCATCCTTCTGCCAAAAGCACGAATGGGAGGTTTGAGGATGAGTGGAGGTCGGGGTGGGTAGGCAGGACTTGTGTGCGCATGCACATACACACACAGACATTTGTATGTGTGTGTGTGCCTCGAATTATAAGGAAAGTACAGGGTGGGGTGATTGGCATGCCCATTCTTTTAACCTCGTGAAAAAAATATTTTGATCAAGATAAAATGTTCTGGTTATAGGCCTTGATGCTAAACAAGCAGGGCTATCCATTCCAATTTTAATCACTTCATGTTTATTGTGAATCTAGGCTCTTGTCCCTTGATCTGCAGATGAACTTGAGAGTTCATTTACCATGCCTTTGTTTCTAAAGAGGTTGACATTTAAATTCTGGAAAAAAGAGAAGGATAGTATAACTATTATGTTAAAATTTTTCCAAGAGTGAGGCCATGGTTTCTCAAACATTCTTATATATATATTCTGGAAACCAGATAAAAAAAAGTTACTCAGTGAAAAGGATAAAAATTTACTCAGTGAAAAAGGATAAAAAGATTTGTTGAAAAAGGTGTCCATAAGCATTGAAATGGGAAAACTGAAATCAGTAATTGCATGGCTTAGAAAATTAGATCAATTACTTGAGTCTTAATTTTCTTGTGTATAGAAAGTTTAATGATGTACATCTCATAAGTCTGAGGGAATAACTGAGAAGGGTGGATGTCTAAAATGAAAAGATGTCATATAAAAATCAACTATATATATATATATATATATATATATATATATATATATATATAGTTGATTTTTTACAGACAGGAAGGCAGAGAGATAGAGAGCTAGAAACATTGATGAGTGAGAAACATTGACCAGCTGCCTCTTGCACACCCCCTACTGGGGATGTGCCCACAACCAAGGTACATTCCCTTGACCGGAATCGAACCTGGGACCTTTCAGTCCCCAGACAGATGCTCTACCACTGAGCCAAACCGGTTTCGGTCCAAATATTCTTATAATTCAGTATTTTTAACCATTAACCCTGTACAGCAAAAAGTGACAAGGAAGCGAAATGTGCCCAGTGTTTGGAGATACTGCTGCACATCCCAGGTTAATCCTTTAGTCAGCTGTACTATGACTTTGACCAAGATGGTTCTATTCTTTGATCCAAAATATCTATACCTGGATGAAAATAATAATATAGCCAACATCTATTGAGTAACTATTTTATTTTGGCATTATGTTAGCCATTCTACATTTTACTTAATCCCCACCTCAAGTCTATGAAGTGATTACTATTCTCATCATTTTATAGGTGAAGAAACTAAAGTGTAAAGAGCATAAGCCACTTGCCCAAAGTCATACAATAAATTTCAAAGCTAGGCTTTGTTCCCAGACTTCTCTGATTGCAGATTCTAGTCTCTTCATTTCTATACTAGTCTGGAAAATCAGACTTCAGGCTCTAGACAACATGTTAAAGGGTGTTGAAAAAGGTGTCCATAAGCATTGAAATGGGAAAACTGAATCAGTAATTGGCATGGCTTAGAAAATTAGATAAATTATTTGAGTCTTAATTTTCTTGTGTATTATGAGGGTAGGGAAAGTTTAATGATGTACATCTCATAAATCTGAGGGAATAACTGAGAAGGGTGGATGTCTAGCATATAGTTTTTCATAAAACATTTTCTTTTATAATCTACTAGTGGCCCATGCACAAAATTCGTGCACAGGGAGGGGTTGTCCCTCAGCCCAGCCTGTACCCTCTCCAGTCTAGGACTGCTGGCTCCTAAATGCTCATCTGCCTGTCTGCCTGATGCCCCTAACTGCCCTGCCCTTCCAGTCTGCTTGCCCCCAATTGCCCCCTCCCCTCCTAGCCTGATCACCCCTAAGCACCTCTGCCTTAGTCCTACCACCATGGCTTTGTCTAGAAGGATGTCTAGAAGGTCTCCTGGAAGTTCTCCCAGTCTAATTAGCATATTGCCCTTTTATAAATATAGATAGAGTCCTGGTGCACAGGTGGAGGCAGGCTGGTCTGCCCTGAAGGGGGTTCCAGATCAGGGTAGGGGTCCTCAATGAGGGTTGTACTGGCCTAGGCAAGGGGTTAGAGTGGTTTGCATGCTAGCCATGCCCCTGTGGAGTCCTCTCTGGGGGGCGTGGTCAGTCTGGGCGAGGGCCTGATGGCCATTTGCAGGCTGGCCACACCCCCATTGGGTCCTCCCTGGGAGTGGGGTGGGTTGGATGAGGGGCTGAGGGCCTTTTGCAGGCTGGCCACGCCCCCTACAGGATGGGTTTCCTTGCTGGAGGGCATGGCCAGCCTGGGTGAGGGCCTGAGGGCTGTTTGGGGCAATTTGCAAGCTGGCCAACCCCCAGCTTTGTCCGGAAGGACATCTGGAAGATCTCCAGAGGGTCTCACTGTCTAATTAGCATATTACTGTTTTATTAGCATAGATATTTTAAATGTAGCATAGGGCAAAAGTAGGTTTACAATTGTGAGTACATGAAAAATAGTTTATTTTTGTATTATTATTTATTCATTATTGTATCATTTGCCATATGAACAACTGTAAACCTACTTTGGCCACACCCTGTATTGAATTTGGCGTATTTATTTTTATTCCATTTTAATGAGGAGTGGAAAACACAGGGTGTTCATGAACTATGATTACTTTGCCTATAGCCCTTCTCGCCAGCTCTTGTTTCCTCTTTGGCACATGCATACACGCACAGCTTTCCAGGGCCTTCACATATCCTTTGTCCTTTCCTGTATATAGAGTCGTAGAATTTCTCTAAGGAAGAAATTCAGTGGGTCATTTTGATTGTGAGACAATAAGACCCCATACAATGGTCTGGAAAGTAGAATTATGAGGGTAGGGAAAAACAATTGCTCTCCATCAATAAACTAAGAAGACTTTTGGAGCAATCCAGATGAAAAGGAGAACAGAAAGAAAAAAATGCAGAAGTTAAAAACTGCATGTGAAAAAAAATACTAAAGATATGGATAAAACCAAAGCTTTAGAGGCAGAGCTTAAGAGTCAAATATAGCCATTGAGAAGTGTTAGGTAGGGCTGACATACTTTAAAAATGGAGATTTCTCCTTCCAATTCAAGATGATAGAATAGGTCGAATATTTGTTTCTATCTGTCTTGAAACTTATTTCACTGAGATTAAAATACAAAAGTCCCAAAAGGAACAAACCTGTTAATAGCAAAGCAAAATGAAACAAGCTATTTCAACAAATATTTGAATGAAAAAAAAAATTAGGAGAAGTTGCTGAGTATAGCAAATTAAGATACTGCTTCTTAGAATTTACTGCCTTGGAACTACTGATGAAGTTTATACCTTAGATTAGAAGAAGGATGTCACTTTTGGACATTCTTCAGAGACCCCCAACACAATGTACATCTTGTTTTATTATAGACTACTCAAATTCAGCAATTTGTTCCTGATTTAATCTCAGAAAATTTTTGTTTCAAGTCTGGGAAGTGTCCTCAAAAAACTCTTTAACTTACCCAGTTGACAGATGAAGAAATAAAGACCCAGGAAGGGGTAAAGAATTGTGTATGATCATTCATCCTGGCAGGAGCAAAATCAGGTAGAAATTCTTAAAGTAGTAACTAGGTCTCTGGCAGACATTTTTCAGCTCTGGCTTCTAAACTTGGCTAATCATCATTGATAAAGAATCCTGGTCTGGGGAGATGCCGATTCAAAGCTTTGCAGTGGAATCCAGAAATCTATAATTTAAAAAGAGCTTCAGATGGTTCTGATGAGACATGTTAAAATACCAAGTCACATTGGAGACAGCCATGATCTTGCATTCAGAAAACCTAGTTTCTCATTACAACTCCTCTAATGGCTAAGAATGTAGCCACACCTCTAAGTGTATGTTTCTTCTCAGTATTAGGAATATACCAGCCTTGCCTATCTTGTATTTATAGGAAAACCATTGTGCCCTCTATTATCTTCTAATTTTAATAAAGAAAGACTTTAGAAGATAATCCTATATAGTAAAAGCATAATATGCAAATTATTCCTTTGACCAGGAGGTTGTCTGGGAGTTCAATCAGGGGGCGGGACCAGTTGGGGGAAGGGATGGAGGCCCTGGCTGGCAGCTGGCAACTGCTAGGAACCTTACCAGTGCATGAATTTCCTGAACTTGGCCTCTAGTAGTTTGATAACTATTCTAAGAGTTTATATACAAAATATATGCTTTCATGTTGATCCTTACTATCGTTCCCATTATGATTGAACAAAGCTGACTCAGTTCCCAATGTAAACCTCTTCTCTTTCCATTTCCTATTCTCTTTCTACCACATTTTATTGCCTCTCTTTATAAGACTTTATCAACTATTTAGCTGATTTTTAAATACAACTCTATTCAGAAATACTCAGTTGTCAATGAAAATACTAATTGAGGCACTGCTCAGCAGAGAAATGCAAGTCATGGACAATTATTTCATGTTATGTTAAAAGGAGATGCAAAATAAAGTCTCAGGTTTATAATTTGATTCTTTAAAAGGAAATTCTGTTTTCCTTAAAGGGAAATAATTTTAGAAGGTGCTGCCTCTCCTCTTCCCTGCTCTGTTCCAAGTTTCCCTTTAGGACATGTGAATTACTGTTTAAGAGCTAAATTTTTCCCCATTGCATCATAGATTCCAACAAAACTCCAGGCTGGTAACAGTGGTGCAAAGCAAAATCAGCACAAATGATGCTGACCAATCTAGTTCTACTATCTAAACAAAGTGAAAAGGACAAAACATTAACCTGGCTTTAGACTATGTAGGCATCTTAGTCTATGGTAAAAATGACAACCATCTTCATTACCTTTGCCAATTCCAATCAGATGGTCGCAGATGCTTCAGGGCTGCTCTGAGAAGAAACTTCAGGCAGGTATGGGCTTTGCACTAATGGGGATCCTCATTGAGAACTATTTTCCATGGAACAGGAAGAGGGGGAGGTTATGATGTGCAAAGGATTTGCCCTTTCTGGACTGGGAAAAGGGCTGTGTTAGACAAGAAGAAATTAGCTCTTTGTTATTTTTTTATTTGAGGTTTTATATATATAACATATTCATTTCAGATTTAAAACACATTAATATTATATATATATATATATATATATATATATATATATATATATATATATGATGACCACTCTTAGTCTAGTTAACATTTGTCTCCATACATAGCTATAAAATAATTTTTTTCTTATGGTAAAGGATTTTGAGATTTACTCTTAACAACATTCAAATATGGAATACAGTAATATCAGCTACTAGTGGCCCAATGCAGAAAATTTGTGCACATTAAAATGGACTTAATTAGAGGAAATATTTTAATATTGCTATTTGCCCTTTCTCTATAATAGAAGAGTCAGAGATGAAAGAAAAATAGTAAACTTTACATGAAAATATTCCTCCTGCCAGAGACTGGGAAGTGCTGCAGGACTCAGAGTCAGGTCCCCGCCCACCCACGTATGCCTCAAAATCACAGGATATCCAGCCCCAGCCAGCCCCACCCCTGTCAATCCCCTCAGGGTGGGAAGCACAGCCTCAGGTCTTCTGGCCCAGCACCAGGGCAGGGGGCACAGCCTCAGGGCCCCTGGCCATGGTGTGAGGGCACGAGAGCGTGATGATCATTTGCATATTAGCTCTTTATTATATAGGATAGTCCCCATAGCTTTTTTATTTTATAACTAGAAGTTCGTACCTTTTTACCACCCATTTTTTTCATCCCCCACACCCTGTAACTGCCAACCACCAATCTGTTGTATCTCTGAGCTTGATTGATTATTTTTAAAATTGCAAATATAAGTAAGATTATATGATATTTGTCTTCCTATGTTTGACTTATTTCACTGGGTTTATAATGTGCTCTAGGACCATCCATATTTTTGTAAATGGAAAGATTTCATGATTTTTATGGCTGAATAGTATTCTGTGTTTGTGTGTATAAAATAATTTATTTATCCATGCATCCAACAATGGCTACTTAAATTACTTTCATATTTTGGCTATTGTAAATATTGTAATATTGCAATAAACATGGAGATGCATATATATTTTCAAATTAGTAGTTTTTTGATACGTGCCTAAACATGAAATTAGTGGATCATATGGTAGTTCTATTTTTAACATTTTGAAGAACCTCCATACTATTTCCCATACTTGCTGCATCAATTTACATTTTCACCAGCAGTGTATAGGAATTTGCTTTGCTCTATATCAAGCATGTCAAACCTGTGGCCTTTGGGCCACATGTCTCATTTATTTGACCCATGTTAACCTTTGAGTTTGAGATGCTTGCTCTACATCTTGCTAAAATTTGTTATTTCATGTCTTTTTATAATAGCCATTCTAGCAGGTGTGAAGTACTCTCTTATTGTTTTGATTGCATTTCCCTGATGATTAATGATGTTGAGCATCTTTTCATGTACCTGTTGACCATTTGTATGTCCTCTTTGGAGAAATGTCTATTCATGTCTTTTGCCTATTTTTTTTTAATTTGATTTTTTTTTTTTTTTTGCTATTGAGTAGTATGAGTTATTCATATATTTGGATTTTGATCCCTTATTAGATATATGGTTTAAAAATATTTTTCCCACCCTAGCCAGTTTGGCTCAGTAGATAGTGTGTCAGCCTGTAGACTGATGGGTCCTGGTTTGATTCTGGTCAAAGGCATATTTATGGATTGTGAATTGAATCCCTGGTTTGAGGTTGCAGGAGGTAGCCAATCATGATTCTCATCATCAATGTTTCTACCTCTCTCCCCCTTCCCTTCCTCTCTGATATTAATAAAAAAAATATTTTAAAATGTATCAGTAAGCTATCTTTTCATTTTGTTGATGAAAAGATACTTGAGCTTGATGTAGTCCCACTTGTACATTTTTGCTTTTGTTACCTTTGCTTTTGGAGTCATATTAAAAAAACAACAAAACATTGCAAAACTGATGTCAAGGAGCTTACTGCCTATGTCTTTTATATAGGAGTTTTATAATTTCAAATCTTCTGTTCAAGTTTTTAATTCATTTTGAGTTAATTTTTGTGTATGGTATAAGATCGTAGTTTAGTTTCGTTCTAAAACTAAAATGATGTGTATATGGCTGTCCAGTTTTCCAGCACTATTTATGAAAGAGATATCATTTTCTCACTGTTTCTTGGTTTCTTTGTCATACATTAATTGGTCCTATATGTTTTGGTTTATATCTGGGCTCTGTTCCACTGAGCTATGTGTTTGTTTTTATGTCAATATCATACTGTTTTGATTACTATAGCCTTTGTAATATAGTTTAAAATGAAGGAGTATTATGCCTCAAGGTTTCTTTTTTCTCAAGCTGGCTTTGGTTATTCAGAGTCCTTTGTGCTTCCACACAAAGTTTAGGATTGTCTGCTCTAATTCTGTGAAAAATGCCATTGAAATTTTTGACAGAGATTATATTGAATCTGTAGATGGCTTTGGATAGTATAACTATTTTAACAATATTGATTTTTCTATTCCATGATCATGGAATATCTTTTCATTTATTTATTACTTCAATTTCTTTAACCTATATATTATAGTTTTCAGTGTAAAAGTCTTTTACTGCTGGGTATATTACTCTTTTTGATGCAATTATAAGTCACATTTTTTTCTTAATTTCTCTTTCTGATAGTTTATTATTAGTATATAGAAACACAACAGATTTTTAAATAATGATTTTGTATCCTGCAAGTTTACTAAATTTGTTTATTAGTTCTAGCAGGATGTGTGTGTGTGTGTGTGTGTGTGTGTGTGTGTGTGTGCGTGCGTGAGAGAGAGAGAGAGAGAGAGAGAGAGAGAGAGAGAGAGAGAGAGACAGAGAGGGAGAGAGATCTTTAGGATTTTTGTTATATACTATCTGCAGATAGGGGCAAATTTATTTCTTACTTTCTAATTTATTTATTTCCTAATTGCTTTGGCTAGTATTTACAATACTATGTGAAATTCAAGTTGCAAAAGTGGTCATTCTTATCTTTTTCTTTATCTTTGAGGCAGAGATTTCATTTTTTTCACCATTGGGTTTGTTATTAATTGAGTGATTGTCATATGTGGTCTTTATTATATGGAGGTACATTCCTTCTATACCTATTTTGTTGAAAGTTTTTATAATAAATGAATGTTGAATTGGAATATCTTAATTTTTGACTTGATTCTGATCTTTTTTTGTGTGTGTGTGTGATTCCAGTTAGATAAAAAACTTTCTTTCCTCACTTCTAAAAGTAAGTTCTCTAGTGCTCACCCTCTGGGTGAATTGGGTGCTAGACTTGTAATGATTTTATAATATAGCTAGAGGCCCAGTGTATAAAATTTGTGCATAGGGCGGTGTCCCTCAACTCAGCCTGTACCCTCTCCAATCTGGGACCCCTTGAGGGATATCCAACTGCCCATTTATGGCCTAAATGGGCAGTTGGACATCTCTCTCACAATCCAGTACTGCTGACTCCCAACCATTTGCCTGACTGCCTGCCTGCCTGATTGCCCCTAACCACTTCTGCTGGCCAGCCTGATCACCCTCTAACCACTCCCCTGTCAGCCTGATTGATGCCTAACTGCTCTCCTCTGCCAAACTGGCTGCCAACTGCCCTCTCTTGCCAGTTTGGTCACCCCTAACTGCCCTCCCCTTCAGGCCTGTTTCCCCCAAATGACTTCCCTAAAGGCCTTGTCCCTACCAACTGCCCTCCCCTGTAGTCTTGGTCCCCCCAACTGCCCTCCTCTACAAGCCTGGTCCCCCCAATTGCCCTCCCCTGCTGGTCTGATCACCCCTAACTGCCCTCCCTTGCTAGTCTGATTGCCCGTAACTGCCCTCCCTTGCAGCCTGGTCACTCCCAACTGCCCTCCCCTGCAGGCATGGTCACCCCTAAACTGCCCTCCCCTATAGGCCTTGTCCCTCTCAACTGCCCTCTCCTGCAGGTCTGGATTCCCCGCCCCCCCCCCCCCAACTTCCCTCCTTTGCTGGCCCAGTCACTACTAACTGTCCTCCCCTGCAGGCCTGATCACCCCCAACTGCCCTTCCTTGTAGGCTTGGTCCCTTCAAACTGCCTTTCCCGGCTGGCCTCATCTCCCACCACTGCCCTCCCCTGCTGGTTATCTTGTGGAGGCCATCTTGTGGCATCCTTCTTGTGTCCACATGGGGGCTGCCATCTTTGACCACATGGGGGCAGTCATCTTGTATGTTGAAGTGATGGTCAATTTGCATATTACTCTTATTAAATAGGATAAACAGGATTGGCATTTCACTTATATTTTACTTTAATTTTTTTTATTACTGGTAAAATTAAGTGTTTTTCTTTAAAGGTTTTTATTTTTTTTATTTTTACTATATACTAGAGGCCTGGTGCATGAATTCATGAGCCAGTGGGATCCCTTGGCTGGGACTGTGGGATTGGGCTAAAACCAGCCCTCCCACATCCCCCGAGGGGTCCCAGATTGCAAGAGGGCACAGGCCAGGCCGAGGGACCCCACTGGTGAATGATAGTGGTGCATGATTGGGGCTGGGGAGGGATGCAGGAGGTTGGCCAGCCAGGGAGGGATTGTGGGAGTGCCCCAGGATGTGTCCCGCCTGTCTTGCTCAGTCCTGATAGGCTGCACCACAGCAGCAAGTTCACCTGTAGGTCAAAGTGTCTGCCTCCTAGTGGTCAGTGCACATCATAGTGAGCGGTTGAGCAGCCTTAGCATATCATTAGCATATTCTACTTTGATAGGTTGAATGCTTGACTGGATGACCAGACACTTAGCATATTAGGCTTTTATTATATAGAATTTTTATTGATTTCAGAGAGAAAGAGAGAGGGAGGGAGAGCTAGAAACAAATGATGAGAGAAAATTATGATTGACTGCCTTCTGCATCCCCCCCCCCCCCAATTGTGGATTAAGCTCACAATCCAGGCATGTACCCTTGACTGGGAATCAAACTATCTCCTGGTTCATAGGTCAGTGCTCAACCACTGTGATACACTGGCCAGGCATTATAGGTATTTTTTAAATTAAACTCTAATGCCTGGCCCTTTATCCACTTTAGAACAGAGACCTTAGTTAAAAATGTGAAGCTTGCTCCAACTTGCCCTTTCTAGCACAATGTCCATCCCTATTAATTGTGGTCCAGCCTTCTCTTGCCAATATTGTTTAAGTTGCCTCTTTTATTAACTTGGGGCTTTTTTGTTTGTTTTCTTTGTCCAAAACTTGAATTAAATGCCTTTCTTGCATATGTATGCCACCTTTTTATTGCCACCTAAGAAAACAAATCCAAATGTAATTACGTCACTATAGGAATAATTTTTAAACTTAGTTGTTTTAAGTAAATTGTTTTCAAACATTGAAAATTTAATTATTTTAAACATATTACAGATGCCTGCTTCCATTATGTTTTCTACTGCAGTGAAGGATATGGGTCTCAGATGAGCATTTGTGATCACTCTGGTTGATCCTCCAGGGGGATTGTGCTTTTTGAGATGTATGCTGTCAAGTCTGCTTCTCAGACATTCTGAATTATATTAAATGTAAATTTAAGTCATTTAAGCTACTGTCAATAACAAAAAAGAAAAACATCTCTGAAATCACTTGTTGATATCCCTTTCTTTTGAGTTTATGACCCTCCGTTCTAACCCCAGCCCTGTGATTATAGCCATAACAATCACTTAGCTTTCTTGTTTTTCAGCTTTCTGAATTTATAGGACAAGTTCCCCAGTATCTGGGCATCACTGCTTTACATAAAGTCCCAGGTAACTGTCATCCCATTTTGCATTTACATATACCCATCTATCCTTCTCCATCTAATGTGCTAAAAATCAATATCTATCCTAGGGCCCAGATAGAGAGAATAATTGTTACAACAATTTCCTTGTATAAAAGCTCCTGCAGAAATTGACATTAAAAATACACCCAGTATGTGGCTGCTATTCTCTTGGGACTATAACTCACTCTCAAGTCAATTAGTCTGAGTCCAGGAGGAAAAGAGGTCAGGCTAAATCAGTCTGCTACAGGCTTTAACGGGTGTAAAAAGCACCATATTCACTCAGAACAAGACAGCATTTCCGATGGGCAGGAAAGTGAGAGTGAACACCTACCTAGTTCCACTCAACTAGTGGAGGCTGAATCTGAAGGCATCCTTTTATTGCCTTTTTTTTTTTTTTGCTCTTCTTTCAATTTGTGCTCTAGCTCATTTATTATACATTATTCCTGTGCTTGATCATAATGTCACTAGGCTTCCTCCCTTGCTAGCATACCATATCAATGTGGACTCAGCTCTTCAGAGTTCCTTAATGCCTGGCAGAGTCTTCTCAGAGGCAGTTCTTCCTTTCAAGTGGGGCTCCCATGTGTGTAGCATTAATTTCTCAGGCTGCATGTAATTCATTCAGGGACCCATACCATCTGAGAGCCACATATGGGAGTCCAGGTTTACAGAGCTTTTTGATTTTGTGCCTCACAGCCCAGAGGAAACAATTTTCCATTTGAATTTTGACTGTTTGCCCTCCTTGCATAGTCGACTAGAGATGGTTGATTAAGAAACCACATTCAACAAGAGGGCCAATCCCACAGCAAACTGAGCCAGTCAACAGTATTCCACAACCTCCCTGCTGCCTTGCTTCAAGCATCACAAAAGCTCCTTGTTCAGCCCCTTTGAGGCCTCTGCTGCTGTTGATCCATTCTGCTGCCATGGGCCCAGCACACTGTCTGGTTCTCTATCTCCAGTTTTCCCAACTGTTCCTTGATACTTTGTGTCCTAGGCAAATACTTTTCTCCCTCTGAGCTTCATTTTCTTCCCAATGCTAAAACAAAAAGATTGGATTAAATAATGAATCTTATTACATCTCCAATAGAACTAAAGACAAGATTCTGACCTCATGGTCATAATTTTCCCCAAAGTTCTGAACGGCAGAAAATGGCACCCTGCATTTGGAACAAGAGAAACCCAGAGCTAGAGTTGGACACTACTGGCAAGGGGTTACCTCCTATTTCTGACTTCTAAATAATCTCAAACTTCATCTCTATTTGGAACCTTGGCATTCTTCTTTTTTATTCCAATTCATTGACAGGAGAGTAAAAGGAAGATAAGAGTTATTTTGAAAGGAGATGAGCAATGTAAAGCACATCTGGAATAAAATGCCTTGCCAAGTTCCCCAAACAGAGTTTTGTAATTCTGAGCACATGGTAGGCAGCTCCACACACACTTTTTCTGTAGTTAAAATCTGACCTTTCTTTCTCCCCTATATTTTCTACCTAGGCTGCCCTGAAATCGATATTTCTTCTTTGTTTTATCCACTTCTGAGGCTTATTTTTTCACTCAAAAGTAAGACATCAGGTTACAGGACCATCTACAAGATTACACATTTGTTTTGGAATTGGAGTGGGAGCAACTCCCTCTGTTAGCGGTATTTGCACTCATCATTTATCATGAGTTTCAGTCAGGGTGGCTTCAAAAGTGCGATGCATGGACTATGATGTCCCTGGTCTAAAATTAAGAAACTTAATTGAGCAAATGTGACCAAGGAGAGCAGCATGGGTAAGGGCTGCAATTAAAGAAATAATAGGGAAGAGAGGTGCTTGAGAAGTAGAACATGGCCATCAAATTGCAAGGGGGTGGAGGGATTAGCAATAAATCAAGAGCTCTGGTTCAAGTAAAATGGGGACAATGGAAAGCAGGAGCAACTCCCAGCTCCACAGCAAAGATAAGTCTCACTTCAGTTAAGCCAGGTAAGAATTGTGAGTCCAGGCACGCCCTATTTTGCTCAAGATTCTAATTGAGACCCACATCCTAGCTCCAAAGCCATTTTTACTTAGAAATCCTCATGTAGGTTAAAATAATTCATTAGACTTCAGTTAGTCATTGACCTACAAATGCATTTACATGGTAATTGTCCCTGGTCTACTTAACTTAATCATTTGGTTGTATCTCTATGCTTCAGAAGAGTGCACCTACTGGGTTATGACTTTTACAATCTTATTAAAAAAAAAAAAAACACAAAAAACAACGACCTTGTTTGCTGTATAATTGACATATAATAAACTGCATATTTAAAGCATACAACTGGTGTGGATTGACATGGGTATAACTGTGAAATCATTGCAGTAATGAAGATAGTGAACATGCCTGTCATTCCGAAACTTACTTCACATCCTTTAGTAATCCTTCCCTTTATTCTCATGCCTAGCCACTCCTTACCTGCTTTCTGCCATTAACAATTAATTTACGTGTTCTATGTTTTTAAAAGTGAAATCATATATATGGATTATTTCAGCATAATTATGTTGAATTTCAACTATGTTATTACATAGATTAATAGTCCTTTTGATTAAGTTTATTTTTATTGCTGAGTAATAGTTCATTGTATAGAAGTATATATTGAATTTATTTATCTTTTTACAAGTTAATGGACATTTGGGTTATTTTCAGTTCGGGTCAATTACAAATATACCTGCTATCAGCATATGTAGACAACTTTGTATAAATATATATTTCTTTTTTTATTGACATATACTTGCCATATTATGATTTTTTATGGCTTCCTATGAAATAGGGAGAATCAATTTTACTGCTAACATCATAGAAAATAATAAAAACAGTTGTAGCTAGGGACATGATTTGGAGCCTCAGACTCAAGAGTCATCTTTCTATGGTATTTTTGATTTTCAAATTAATTGCAGTAAGTGGGAAAATGGCATCTTTTTGAATTTGAATTAATTGAAGGCATATCTATGTCAGTTATTATTTTAGACTAGAGGCCCAGTGCATTAATTTGTGCACCAGTGGGGTCCCTCGGCCTGGCCTGTGGGATTGAGAGAGAAAAGAAGGGAAAGAGGGAGAGAGGGCAGGAGAGAAGAAGGAAGAGAAGGAGGGAGAGAAGAAGGGAGAGGAGGGAGGAAGGGAAGAAAGGGAGAGTTGAGATAGAGATAAAGGGAGAGGGAGAGGGAGAGGGAGAGGGAGAGGGAGAGGGAGAGGGAGAAGATTGGTTGGTTGCCTCCCATATTCACCCCAATCAGGAATTGAACCTGAAATTTTTGGTGTAGTGGATAATGCTCTCACCAACTGAGGCATCTGGCCAGGGCAGCAGGCTTCTTATAATAGGAGATAAATATTCCTTACTATTGAACCACTTTTCATTGGCCTCTGTTCTTTATGCTAAAGCATTTTAATTGATTCAATTTGAAAAGCACAGGCCAGGTATCAGACTAAGTGCCTTCAAATAAGTGATTTCATTTAATCTGCAAGATAAGGCCCATAAGTAGTGCCATGTTCATTTTTGCAAACAAGGAAATGAGCTAAGAGAGGTTAGGTGACCTACTCAACTTTACTAGTATAGAGATAACAAGTGTTGAAGATGAAAACCAAGACTGAATCTAGAATTCATGCACTTTCTTTTTATTACACTATGACAACCAATTGGAGAGATTATGCTATAAATGCAAATTTATTTAGAAATATATTAATATTAATATTAATTATGAAGACAACAACATGCTAGCTTTTTTATTAAGGTGACTGAGGTCAATTATATATGTGAATTTTACAATAATCTTGAAAATGTCCAGATACTGACATTCTTTCATTATGTTTCTACAGACTATATCCTTAGTGCCTGCCAAATGCCAGACACAAAGCTTGGCTCTGGGACATACTTCTTGGAATACAAAGAAGTAAAAGACATGCTTTTTTGCCCCCACAATATTTGGGTTGGAGACAGTAAACAAAATATAGCAGATGACTCAGTAATAGTATTAGAGGGAATGTTATTATAAGGTGTTTCATAATTCTTTATATTTACATTGTGTTTAAAAGTTCAAAACTATCACACGGTATTATTTAGTGCAGAGTGAATAGTTAATGAGAAGGTTTGATTCTGTGTATGAGGAGGAGGAGACCTGAATGGATCAGCCCTCACAGTAGGAGGGAGACAGCAGAATGGAACAGCCGGAAGGATGCCCCAGGTGTTTGTTGGAATCATTCTGATGGCAACTGTGCATCCCTCCCCATGGGGGTTTCACCTGAGGACCCTGAGCCTGGATAGAATTGATGCAGCCAGCTGTGAAGGCTAGAAGTCTGATAGAAACTTTACAAGAACAGAGATTCCCATTGAAATCAACAGAATAAGAAAACAGCATGTGGTAACCCAATTCTTCCCAATATAGCAGGTTCTTGGTGGAAGATAGCAAAACAAATAAATTTTGAAAGGAAATTTTTGTACCAAACCAACCAGTTCAAAACAGCCATGTGTATCAGACCGCAGAAAACTCTTTCCCCAATGGCAGTTGTAAAAACCCTCTTCACCTGACTCATTTAAAAGTAGCCTGCTTAAAATAATTAGAAATTTACTCTGGGGGATAATCCATTAGTGGCCAAGGATGTGCAAGATATATTGATAGGTCTCTTAAAGCCCTACTTTCTGTAGCACAACTTCTGGGGCATTAGCAATTTGTTGCTCTGCCATTCAATTTTTTTTTTTTAAAGTTAGTTTTATCTTCTTCAATGTACTACCACTCAATGGCTGGATATTAATATAGAAAGTCCTTTCTAAAGTGTGAATATCTGTCTCTTCAGGAACAGAATGGAAAGCTATGCTGATTTATCTGGCATGTCACAGGTCTTTTATTTGGGATGAGAGGAGGGGGTTCAAGCATCTTCATCAGTCCCCCTGAGGCATGTTAAGGGACTAGAGATAGCCTTGATGGCTCCAGCTACCCATTCATTTACCAGGTCCAGCTCATCTGGTGTCTGTCTTCTGACACAGTTTTTCTCATAGTTGAAGCAAAACACAACTTTTGTAGAGAATGGAATACCCTTTTTCATGATATTCAGGTTGTTGGGAATAATGCTGACTTCAGGACTTCAGTACTCTTAAAAGCTAAGATTTAAATGGAATCAGGGCCAGACAAACAATATGGAATCTCTAGGAGAAGCCTGGGGAATTCCTCAACTACAAATTCCTCTGCAACAAGGAGCAGAGAAATGAAAAGTCCCATGGAAATGAGCCTCTAAAAGCAACTTTGGTTTTCACAAACTAGTAATTTTGCTCACCGCCTGCAATTTCCCTGTTCTGTCCTTTCCCACTTTCACTTTTGTCTTCATTGAGTTGTCTGTCCTTTATTGAACCAATGTCATGCACTCATGTCATTTGGAATGACAAAGATGAGTAGTACACATTCCTGTCCTTGCAGAATCCTTTAATGTTTGTATTTGTAACAAAAGACTCCAAAAATACAGTGGCTTTTGTAGGATAGGAGTTTAGTTTTTTTTATGCCACAGTTTAGTGGTGAGTGGTCCAGGGCTGCTGGGCAGTCTGTGCCCCAGAGAGTCTTACAGAAATGCAGGCTTTCTCTAACATTGGTTTTACCATTCTCCAGGAAATATTCTTTCTCATTAGAGTCCAACATAACTAAGAAAAATGTAATGAAAAGGAAGCAGTGTCGTTGTCAGGAGGAGATGGATAAGTTCTATTGTACATTCCCTAGTCTTCCAGACTAGGAAGTGGGGTCTCTTTAGTAGTAGACCATGGGACCCTAAAACTCAAATGTAAAGAGGAAAGAATGAATATTGGGAAAATTAATACCAATATAAATTAATATATTGGAAAAGGCATTAAATATAGATCCAGAAGACCTGAGTAACTTGCCTGCTCACTATGGAAGGTCACTTGGTCCTTGATTTCTTCATTTGGAAATGGGGAGGTGAACAAGATATTTCAGAGTTCCCTTTCAGCCTCGGTGTTTTATGAATCACTTTCCTTATCTATATCTTTCCCTCTGACCTCTTCTTACATAATTCAAAACGGAGCACACAAACTTCAATTTACTTAACTACAATGAGCAGTGTGTTCTCTCTCTCCTTCCTTTTCTAATTATTTACTTTTTAAAGTGGAAAATGATGTGTTGCTGCCATTATCTTGATAGATTGTGAAGTGCTTTTCCATCATTCTCCTTCCATCAGCCTTCTCTTACATTAGCAGATGAAATGGTTGTCCCTGAAAAATGAGTCACTTTAGGGAACATTCTGGGAGACAAGTTTGAAGAAAAGCAAAGTATGAGTTTTTAAAAATAATAATGAGATGTTATCCCTTTATCTTAGTTATTCTAGAAGCATTAAGTAAATATTCATTAAAAATAAAGGGCAAAAAAAATGCACTAGAGATGGGAGTCTCTGAGATACTCATTGACTGGAAGAGGAAACTCAAACCCTACCCATAGTAGTCTATTGTGGTTGTTACATTAAATTTAGAGAACTAGATACTTTTACATAAAAATATTCTACATGCCATAGACATATTATTTTAAAAACTTATAACTAAAATGTAGATTATTTTATCTTTTAGCATAATAGCTTTATTAGGATACAATTTGCATACCATAAAATTCAACCTTTTAAAAATGTATTTAATCAAAACTAAAAACTGTTACTCCCCACTCCCTCTACTACTATCCTTATCTCTGGCAACTACCAATCTGTTCTCCATATCTATGAGCTTTTTTTTTTTTAATTTAGATCCCACCTATAACAGAGACCATATGGTATTTTTCTGATTTATTTCACTTAATATAATGATCATATTCATTTACTGGGTGGTCACTCAGGTTGTTAACTCTCTATGGCTATTGTAAATAATGCTGCAATGAACATGGGGTACATAGATCTTTAAGTTAGTGTTTTCACTTTCTTCATGTAAATACCCAGAAGTGAAATTGCTGGATCAGATGGTAATTTAATTTTTAATTTATAAGGAACCTTCATACTCCTTTTCATAGTCACTGCACCAACTTACATTCCCACCAACAGTGCAGTGTTCCCTCTTCATATCCTCATCAACATCTGCTCTTCTAGTTTTATTGATAATAGCCATTCAAACAGGTGTGAGGTTATAGTGATTATAGTTTTGATTTGAATTTCCCTCATTATTAATGATATAGAACCCTACCCCCTACCCCCCACCCCATCTACATATTAGCCATCTGCATGTCTTTTCTGGAAAATTATCTATTCAGATATTCTCATATTTTAATTGGATTATTGGATTTTTGTGCTATTGAGTGGTTTGAGTTCTTTATACATATATATTTGGGTATTATCTCCTTATTAGATATGATTTGCAAATAATTTCATTTAGTAGGTTACCTTTTCATTTTTTTGAGCATTTCCTTTGCTGTATAGAAGTATTTTATTGATGTAGTCCTGCTTGTTCATTTTTCCTTTTTTGTTGCTCTTGTTTATAATGTCAGATTCATCAAGATCCTTTCCAAGGAACCTACTGGTAAGCCCGTGCTTTGTTCTAGAAGTTTTACACCTTCAGGTTTTATATGCAAGTCCTTAATTCATTTTAGTCCATTTTTATGCATGCTGCAAGATAGTGGTCCAATTTTCTCAAAACCATTTATTAAAGAGACTGTCTTTTCCTCATAATATGTTCTTGAATCCTTTGTCATAAATTAATTAATTGTATGTGTAGGTTTATTTCTGAGCTTTCTATTCTGTTTTAGTGATTTATGTGTCTAATTCCATGCTGTTTTATTACCCTAGCTTTGTAGTATAATTTGAAGTTCTAAATTCAACCTTTTAAAATATAAATCCCAGTAGTATTTGGTATATTTAGAGTTGTACAACTATCATCACTACTGTAATCTAGAACATTTCCATCATACTCAAAAGAAAGCAGCTGTCTATTAGCAGTCACTGCCAACCCACCCTCCTTCCACCCCCAGATCTTAATCTACTTTCTACATCTACACATTTGCTTACTCAGGACATTTTATATAAATGAGATTATGCAATATTTGTGTTTGTTTTGTAGCTCTCAATTCTATTCCATTGTTCCATTGTTTATCCTTAAGCCAGTAAAGTACTATCTTAATAACCCTACCATTAAGGTAAGTTTTGAAATCAGAAAATATGAGTCCTCTATTTTTCCCCCTCCAAAATTGTTTTGAATATTCTGGACCTCTTGCATTTCTATATGAATTTTAGGATCAGTTTATCAGTACCTTTAAAAAATACATCTAAAATTCATATAGAAATGCAAGAGGTCCAGAATATTCAAAGCAATAAAGATTGCACTGCATCTGTAGATTAAATCATCTGATCTGTGAACATGAGATTTCTTTCTACTTAAGTTTTATTTAATTTTTTCAGTAATGTTTTATATGTGTTTTTTAAGTTAAAAACAGTTTTTACTTCTATATTCCTTAAAGTTATTTGACTATCTAAAGCAAAAATAATAATAACATATTGTGGCATTTAGAATGTGTAGAAGTAAAATATAAAACAATAATACAAAGGTAGGGAGGTGTGTGAAGAGAATTATATTTTGTAAGATTTTTCTGTTTTTGATATTTTTATACCTTACTATGTGATCACTCATCATCATGAAAACTTATTACAATATTATTGATATTTCCCTTCACATTTTTCACCCATTCTCCCACCTTTCTGCCAACCATCCCTTTAGTTTCTGAATTCATTTTTGTTTTCCTTGTTGTATGTGTATCACATCTTCTTTATCCATGGACAATTGATTATCCTATCTAATAAAGAGGAAATATGCTAATTGACCCTCACACCATCACAAAGATGGTGGTGCCCACAGCCAGTAAGGAGGGAATAGGCTAATTGACTGCCATGCCCTCAAAGATGGCAGTGCCCATAGACACAAGATGGCAGCACCCAGTCCCCTCAACCTCACTGGGGTGGCAGGTGTGCTGAAAGGCCAGACCCGCCTCAAGGCAGGCCCAGCTGCTCTGTGCACCTGCCTCTGAAGTCCCCCAGTCTCCTCAGTCCCCCAGCTGCCCAGGGCTGGCCCAAGGTTCAGGCAATCTTCCCAGCCACCCAGGGCCACCCAAGTCTCAGGTAACCAGGCCTGCCAAGACTTGCACTGCCAGTAGTGGCAGCAGCAGAGGTGTGATGGGATGTCACCTTCCCCTGATCGCCAGGTCACCTCCCTTCTGAGATCTTTTGGACTTCAAGAGGGAGCAGGCTAGGCTGAGGGACCTCTCCCACTCCAGTACATGAATTTTCATGCACTGGGCCTCTAGTTTACATATATTGACTATTGTAATATATGTAATAAATGTAATATTGTAATAAATTCTGCTACAATGAACACAGGGTTATATGTTTTTGAATTAGTGTTTTCATTTTCTCTGGCTAAATGTGCCCCAATGTGAGTTTTTGGGTCATGTGGTAGATCTATTTTTAGTTTTTTGAGGAACCTCAATACCTCAATACTGTTGTTTATTTATTATTGATACTGTTACAGATGCCTCCATTTCTCCCATCTGGCAATCATAACATTGTTGTCTGTGTCCATAGCTTTTGTATATACTAGAGGCCCAATGTACAAAATTTGTGCACTCAATGTGGGGGGGGGGGGGTGAAGGATGTCCCTCAGCTCAGCCCGCACCCTTTCCAATCTGGAACATCCCTTTCACAATCCAGGATGGCTAGCTCCTAACCACTTGTTTGCCTACCTGCCTGATTGCCCCTAACCTTTTCTGCCTGCCAGCCTGATCACCCCCTAGCTGCTCTCCTGCTGGCCTGATTGATACCTAACTGCTCCCCTGCTGGCCCAATTGCCCCAACTGCCCTCTCCTGCCAGCCCAATTGCCCCCAACTACCCTCCCTGCAGGTCTGATTGTCCCCAACTTCCTTCACCTTCTGGCCTTCTTGTGACAACATGGTGGTGGTCTTCTTGTGGCAGTCATCTTGTGAGGATGTGGGGGCAGCCATCTTGTGATGACATGAGGGAAAGGGGTCAATTTGCATATTACCTCTTTATTATATAGGATGTTCTTTGGCTAATCTCTTCACCTTCTTTTATTCAGTTCCTTCCTGGCAGTTGTCAATTTGTTCTATGTATCCATGCCTCTAGTTCTATTTTGTTCATTAAATTCCACATATAAATGACATCATATGGTATTTGTCTTTCCCTTTGTGGTTTATTTTGCCTAGCATAATAATCTCCAGGCCCATCCATGCTACCAACAAAAGGTAAGAGTTCCTTTTTTTTTTTTTTTTTTATAGCCACATAGTATTCGATTGTATAAATATATACCACAGCTTTTTATCCACTCACCTACTGATGCTTACTTGGGCTGTTTCCAGATCTTGGCTATTGTAAATTGTGCTGCTATGAACATAGGGGTTCATATATTTTTTGATTGAGGATTTGAGATTCTTAGGATATATTTGCAGAAGGGGGATCAGTAGGTTAAAAGGCAGTTCCATACTGTTTTTTACACTAGCTGCATTCCTTTCAATAGTGGACGACAATTCCTTATTTTCCACTTTCTTCAGAACTTTTTTGTTGAAGTTAGCCATTCTGGCAGGTGCAAGGTGACATCTCATTGTGGTTTCAATTTGCAACTCTCTGGTGATCAGTGAGATTTAGCATATTTTCATGTGTCTATTCTGATCCTTTGCCCATTTTTAAATTGGACTGTTTGTCTTCCTGGTGATGAGTTGTATAAGTTCTGCATATATTTTGGAAATTAACCCCTTATCAGATAATATGTCCATATAGTTGGTTCCATTTTGATGCTGGTTTCTTTTGCTGTGGTCTTATTTGTTTATTTTTCCTTTGTTTCTCATGCCCTAGGACCATGGTCAGCAAATCGTGGCTTGCAAGCCACATGCAGCTCTTTGGCCCCTTAAGTCTGGCTCTTCCACAAAATACCACGGCCTAGGCGAGTCTATTTTGAAGAAGTGGTGTTAGAAGAAGTTTAAGTTTAAAAAATTTGGCTCACAAAAGAAATTTCAATCATTGTACTATTGATATTTGGCTCTGTTGACTAATGAGTTTGCTGACCACTGTCCTAGTATTTTTATAGTTTCACCACTTACATTTAAATATTTTATTCATTTTGAGTTTATTATTGTCTATGATGTAAATTGGTAGTCTAGTTTCTTTTCTTTTCTTTTTTCTTTCTTTTATTTTTTTCTTTTCATATAGCTGTCCAATAATCCCAACACCATTTGTAGAAGAGACTATCTTTCCTTCATGATGGTTATGAATTATTTTTCAGTAATAGGACAGTGAAAAAGTTCAAATTGCTCGTGGCTTGTTGACATTTATGGCAATAGTTGTGACCCTATGGCTTTCCAAGGAAGGGACTCTTAAGTGTTGAGGGATTTCTTCTCATCATGGTGGCAAGGTCTGATAAGACATAAGAAACCAATGAGAAACACAAGATACCTGCATCTACAAAAAGCTAAGCCAAAGTTAATTTTCAATTAAATTATTCGCAGTCATATGCAATTACCAAATGTAGTTCGGTCATTCATTATAGAGAGAAGAAAAAGGCACCATCACTTGTGTTATTTTTAGTGACAGTAAAGAAACTGAATACAAAGCACCATATTAACTTTCTTCTACTTTTGGTTTCTGTGAATTGATTTTTATAGATGAAAAGAATCACTGCTCTCTTTCACTCAGGTTATATTTTCCCAAGTATCTAGGCTCACACTGGGATGCAGTTCCATCTCTTTTTCATGACTATTTCTCTAAAAAATATAGAAGGTAGTCTTTTTGAAAAATTAAAACTAGGGTTTTTTTTCTTAGCATTGTTGAAAATTCAAATAGTATCACCTACCTTCTGAAATACTCTTAGAGATAATATTTTCTAGTTACACTTTTGAGACCCACTTATTATTCCTCTTCTACTACTTAGTGACTTTAGTTTCCTCATCTAAAAAAAGAAATATAATAGAACCTCTCATATAGGGTTATTGTGAGTACTCAAGTGTCAATATATCTAAGTAATTTAGTAGGAGTATGCTGCCTAATAAGTATTCGGTGAATGGTATATAATATTTAGGCTTTGTTTATTTTTCTACTCCTTCAGTCTACAAACTTCTTGCTGAGTGTCAGGCATAAGGTTAGACCTTGAGGGAATAAGAAATGGAATTATTCCTATTTCAACCTCCCATGACCTCATTCAAAGTACATCAGTTCTTTGTATTTTAATCTCTACACCAACTTGAAATCTTTAGTTTCTGTATCTTTCCTGGAGTGTTTTCAGAGACTCATAGTCTCCTTGATTTTTGTCTGACCTCTTCCAAAACTCCCTCCACTCTGTACATTAGAGACAATTCTAACAGTTGGCTCATTCGGTCACTCTCCTACTTATATTTTCAGGAGTCCTACCTCATCTAGAATGAAGTACAAATTCTTGATGTGGCATTCATGTTTATTTAGGATCGATCTTCTGATTTTCCAGTCTGATTTCTGTGAGCACTACTGAAATCCTGCTAGTACTATTATTCCCCGGTGTTTATGAAGACTGGTCTATTTGCCTAGAAAACCATTTCTTTCTTTCTTTCTTTTTTTTTTTTTAAATATATTTTATTGATTTTGTACAGAGAAGAAGGGAGAGAGATAGTTAGAAACATCGATGAGAGAGAGTCATCGATCAGCTGCCTCTTGCACACCCCCTCCTGGGGATATGCCCACAACCAAGGTACATGCCCTTGACCGGAATCGAACCCGGGACCCTTCAGTCCCCAAGCCGACGCTCTATCCATTGAACCAAACCGGTCTCGGCTAGAAAACCATTTCTTGAGCACAATTCATTTAAGACCAAGTCCACTCTTTCTTCTTTGTGCCTTCTCAGTTCTGATCTAAATGAGCCTGTACTACTTTGTATTGGGTCTGTTTATTTTTAAGCCTCCCCCCATTCCTGCTAGATTACAAATCATTTGAAGTCTATAACTTTATCTGGCACAGAGGTGATAAGAAAAGCTTTGTTAAATGAATTAACAAGAAAAAAATTCAACAAAGTATAGTCTTTGTCCATTCAGAGTGTGCAATATAGCATGCAGCGTCTGTATACAATGTATTAATATTAATTATAAAAGGTAATGGAAAGGAAACTTTAAGTAGGAAACATACTTTAGAAAAACTAGTGTACCGTAACTTATTTAGTACTACATGTCTATTATATCTAAGTAAAACTGGGAGGGGAGAAAGGAAGCTTGTCTCAACAATTACAAATCTGAGCCTAAAACTAGAAAGTCCAATTCAGGATCATAGTATTAGACACTTGACTCAACCTGGCTTTGACGGTTTCTTTAGAACTCATGCTTATGCCTCATTACATTACTTGGATTCAAAGCATATGATAAACCCTTTACTACAAAAAATTGCATTTATTACTATAATTTATAAAATTCTGTTGGACAAGTATTAATAATACAATTATAAAGCACAAAGCTTCTCTATCTCTGTTATTAACAATATTAAATAGATACCTGAATATGAAAATATCACTAGATGATGGATAGATTGATATATAATGGAGAAATGGACATATACATGGACGTATATATGTAATTTAAACTATTTTTATTTGACAGAACAGGCTTAAAATAAAATCATAATTCATTAGGTAATTTTGGTAAAACTCTCTACTCATTGCCAACCTGTCCATAAATTCCTATCAGAATCAATTACTTAATAGACGATCTTATATCAACTAGACAATTTCTGTTCTTTTCCAAATGTTTCATATATTTTTCTAAATATAATCCTTCAAAAAGAAATTTCAAGATCTCATCAAGTCAACTCAACTGTGGCTTACATATATAACCAATAATTACTAAATTTTATTATTGCTTTACATGTTACAAAATGCTTTAACATTAAATCTCATTTAATTTTAAAGCTATAGCTACCAACTTAGTAATTCTCAATGTCTAGAATGTTTTGTTAAAGTGGGTTGCAATAATTTATTTATTCTGCTATATCAAAAGATATTTTTCATCTGTGTGTCTGAGATCTGATCGTGATAGATATTATCCTGATAAAAGAATATGTATTTAACAACTGTTGGTTGATTAATTTATGTTCCTTCTGACTCTAATTTTTAACAAAGCCTTTGAATTTTCAGTTCTGTACCAATAGCAAGACATATTAATCTTGCTAAGGTTCTGTTCTCTCACTTGTAAAATGGGTCAGTATATAGTATATAATATAGTATTCATTTTAAGATTTAATTAATTCATGCATGTGAAATTCCAATCACAGTGCTAACTAAAATTAAGCAAAAGAAAAATGATTGTATTATTTGCATTAGCCAACATATCAAAGCAACTGAAGTGTCTATTGATAGACAATAGTATAAAGAAGATGTGATATATATAATGGAATATTACTCAGCCATAAAAAATAATACAATCTTGCCATTTCTGACAACATGCATGGACCTAGAGGGCATTATGCTAAGTGAAATAAGTTAGACAGATAAAGACATGTACCAAATGATTTCAATTACATGCAATTTCACTTGCATGCAGAATCTAAAAAAAATGAAGTAAGTGAACAAAAAAGAAACAAACTATTGGCTCCCAGATGGGAGATGGGTGAAAAAGGTGAGAAGGATTAAGTAGGACATACTGGCAGCAATGAAAATAGTCACAGGAATATAAAGTATAGGTAATATAGTCCATAATATTGTAATAGTACTATGTATGGTGCCAGATAGGTTATAGGGGTCATCACTTTATAAGATATATAAATATCTAATCACTATGTTGTATACCTGAAAATTAATATAATACTTAATCAATTATAATAAAAAAATATAGAACTACTGTTTTCTTTCAGCAAAGAGGCTAGATCTAATCATTTGAGTTGTTTTGCTGTTTACTTGAAGGCAATTGTATAAATGAAAAGAAGTATATATTTATATCTCAAAGTTAAGTGGATGGTAGAGGACAGTCTAGTGACTTTTCTACAGAGCTTTTAATTTGTCTTCAAAGGGTTTGCCTATTGGCCTAGCAGCTCAATCATCAAAAGGCATAATTAAGTGTGGTGAGATTCAAAGGCAGATAGGTGGGTTGCAGGGTGGCTTTCAAGAGGAGAGATGAAATACTAAAACCATGTGTGTTTGTGGACATTTTATCAACCACAATCTTCATGATCACCTGTGTAGAGTGTTTACTGAGAGTTATAAAGAAGGACAAAAACAAATAGAACTTGGAGTCAGAGTAATTTAGATATACATCCAAGTTTCCCCCCCCCCCCCCATATTGTCTGATTTCAAGAAAGCTAATGAATATTGTTGGTCAGCTTCTCATCTACAGAATGGAGACAATTACACAGTTGAGTTTCATGAAGATTCTCTACATAAAATATGCACGAAAATATACATGTTCTTTTGCACACAGTGGCTGATCCCCTGATGTTAGTCCCTTCTCTTTCTCAGAATAATTCTCATGATTTCTTTCCTCATCCTTCCATACCCATCAAATTTTCTTTAACTTACAATATGGCTTATAGTAGCTTTGCCTCAAACCTCGGTTGCATATCTTTATGTTATAAACCACATACATACAAAGATGGGGAACTTCGTAGTCAGACACATTTGTGTTCAAATCCTGGCACCATCACTACAAGCTATGGGTTCCTAAGAAAATTATTTCACATGAATAAGTCTCAGTTTCATTATTTTTAAAAGGGATTATATGACCATACTTTGTGTTGCTGGGAAAATTATAGTACATGTAAAGAACCTAGAATAAAGCAGACACTGTAGCAGCTGTCTCTGACCTTACTTGGCCTGTTCCCTGTGATAGATTTATACATAGATTAGAGGCCTAGTGCACAACATTTGTGCACTGAGAGGGTGTGTGTGGGGGTCCCCTCAGTCCATCCTGTGCCCTCTCATAGCCAGGACCCCTCAGGTGGAACAGGCCTAAGCCCGGAGTCAAACATTCCTCTTGCAGTGTGGGGCTCTCGTGATCCAGGACCCCTAGCTCCTTATCACCCACCTGCAGTGAAGGCTTCCACCACCACCACTGCACTTGCCAGCCGTGAGCCCAGCTTCTGGCTGAGTGGCACTCCCCCTGTGGGAGCACATTAACCACCACGGGGCAGCTCCTGTGTTGAGCGTCTGCCCTCTGGTGGTCAATGTGTATCATAGCGACTGGTCATTCTGCCAGTTGACTGATTTGCATTTTAGGGTTTTATTATATAGATTTAAAAGACAACTTTGGTTGATAAAGGGATTGAAAGTGGGATGAAGTTTTGAGGGAAAGCAGGTTGCAATGGAATAGTCTAGAGCTTTGATGGTGGATTAAAACAGCTGGAAAATTTATTCTTTTGTTAAGTCAGATAAAATATTTGAGTAATCAAAAAGGAGCCCTGCCTATATAGCTACTATTAATTGGATTAAGTGCAATCTAATCATCAGGTATTGCTTCATCACACACATAAGTAAGTCAAATGGCTTAGTGCAGTGGTCAGCAAACCTTGGTTGGTGAGCCACATGCAGCTCTTTGGCCCCTTGAGTATGGCTCTTCCACAAAACACCACGGTCTGGGTGAGGTGAGTCTATTTTGAAGAAGTGGCATTAGAAGATGTTTAAGTTTAAAAAAATTGGCTCTCAAAAGAAATTTCAATATTTGTACTGTTGACATTTGGCTCTGTTGACTAATGAGTTTGCCGATCACTGATTTAGTCAATACAACATAATTTTGACTCAATCATCATTTTCTTTTTTTTTAAAGAGGGAAAAATAAGATAATTTAATCACATCTAGGCTGATTCTTGTGGTTATTATTTCATCTTAAAGATTAAGCTTACTCGGTATCTCTGATCAACAAAAGTAGAACTTGACACTATATACAAAGTTTAAAATAAATGTGCTTTTCCCTTTCAAAAACTTTCTAATGGTTGATGGATTTAAGAGTAGTGCCTTCATTTTTTGAGGACTCTTGGGGACTTTCCCTTTGCTTGTATGTTGTGAATTCTACCATCAAATCTCTTTTTTAAGAGTTGATTTGAAAAAGAGAGAAATATTGATTTGTTATCCTATTTGTTTATATGTTCATTGGTTGATTCTTGTATCTGCCCTGACCAGGTATTTAACCCTCAACCATGCTCTAACCAACTCACCTACCCAATGAGAGCCATCAAATGTCTTTTAATTTCCTTTGAGGTTCAGTGATTTATTTTCTTCTGTCTCTATTCATATGACTTTTGTCTACATAAGTGATCGCAAATTTCTGACCCAAATACTATTGGTCCCTTTCCTATGTCCATGGCAGAAATCACTAGTGAATTGCAGCCACTGCATGGAGTTAGCCGTTCAGATGACACTTTTTTGATGATGACATCAGACTTAGCTCATATCTGATTCTGTAGGTCATTGTCCTAATGTCAGGATTTAGCAATGTGCTCAGGTATTACTTTTCAGGTTGCTGTGGCTTCAAATACTGCTACTTCCAGCTGTTCCTAGGTACAACTAAAATTAACATTTACCATGAAATCACCAGTCTTGGTCAATTTCTAATGCAGTTAGTATTTTTGCTTTCCAAACTGTTGCTCCTTAACTATATGGAGAACATATGCATCTATAATAATAAAAGTATAATGTGCTAATTAGACCAGATTACCTTCCGGACAAAGCCTAGGCTGCAAGGGAAGCCCTACTCCCAAGTCTCAGATGCAAGAGGAAGCGGGTTCTGGCAGTAGGGGGAAGGAAGGCCTACTCTTGCACAAATTTTATGCTGTGGGCCTTTAGTGCATGAATCTGTGCACCTTGAAATGAACTGTGAGCCTTGAGGCTGCGGTAGGCACAGGGGCAAGTCTCAGTCCATCCTCCACACCCTCCTCCATCTGGCCCCTACCAACCACTGGACTAAGTGATTAGGTGCCAGAGAGTCTTATGTCCTGCTTCCTAGTTGGCCAACATCTATACTTTGAGAAAAATAGTTTTCTTCTTTCAGAGATCTCTAATTAAAATGATCCTAGATTTCCTTTTGTTATTTAATTAAGGGTTTTTTACCGACTTACTAAGTACTCAGTATTGAACTTAGATTTTAAAGAAATGCATTTTATTGTCCCTGACTTTATGTAGTGACAATAAAATACATTTTTGGGGGGTCTCATGTACCAGGCAATGGCACTACCTGCTCTTCCCTCACTTGGTGCTTCGCTAATCAATAGCCCATTATTTAAAGACTAGTGGCCTGATGCATAGAATTCATGCACATTAAAAAAAAAAAAGGGTTAATTAGAGGAAATATTTTAATATTGCTATTTGCCCTTTCTCTATAATAGAAGTGTCAGAGATGGAAGAAAATTAGTAAAATGAATATAAAAATATCTTTCCTGTCAGAGTCTGGGGCATGCCGCGGGACTCAGAGTCAAGTCCCCGCCCATCTGCCGTACTTTAAAATCACATGAGACCCAGACTCAGCCATTCCTACCCCCATTGGGCAAGATCCAGACCCAGTCAAGCCCCACCGGGTGGGGGGCACAGTGTCAGGTCCCCCAGCCCAGCACCAGGCAAGGAGCACAGCCTCAGTGCACCCTCAGGCCCCCTGGCCTGGTGCTGGGTTGAGGGGCATGGCCTGAGGTCCCTCAGCCCCATGCCAGGGCAGGTGGCATCGCTTGAGGTTCCCCCGTCAAGTCCTTCAGGGTGGGGGATGTGGCCTGAGATCCCCTGTCAAGCCCCGCCTGGCAAGGGGCTTGGCCTGCAGTCCCCTGTCAAAGCCCCACAGAGCAGGATGCACAGCCTCAGGTCCCCCTGCCTGGTGTCAGGGAAGAGGATGCACCTTGAGGTCCCCCATCAAGCTCTGCCAGGGGGTGTGGCATGAGGTCCCCTGTCAAGCTACGATGGGTGGGGAGTGGGGCCTCAGGTCCCCAGGCCCAGCGCTGGGGTAAGGGGCATGGCCTCAGGTCATTTTGCATATTCCCTCTTTATTGATAGGATAGAACAGTGGTCGGCAAACTCATTAGTCAACAGAGCCAAATATCAACAATACAACCATTGAAAATTTTTTTGAGAGCCAAATTTTTTAAACTTAAACTTCTTCTAATGCTATTTCTTCAAAATAGACTTGCCCAGGCTGTGGTATTTTGTGGAAGAGCCACACTCAAGGGGCCAACGAGTCACAAGTGGCTCGTGAGCCATGGTTTGCCAACCACTGTCCTAGGAGAAAACCTAGGCAGTAAAATCTCAGATATCTTGAGTAGCAACATTTTGAGTAGCAATATTTTTGCCAATATATCTCCTACGGCAGCTGTCAGCAAACTCATTAGTCAACAGAGCCAAATATCAACAGTACAACAATTGAAATTTCTTTT
This sequence comes from Pipistrellus kuhlii, assembly GCF_014108245.1. Lineage (NCBI taxonomy): Eukaryota > Metazoa > Chordata > Mammalia > Chiroptera > Vespertilionidae > Pipistrellus > Pipistrellus kuhlii. The sequence continues at coordinate 155,763,273 of NW_023425515.1, read as the reverse complement.
GAGAGCCAAATGTTTTAAAGTTACACTTCTTCTAATGCCACTTCTTCAAAATAGACTCGTCCAGGCCATGCTATTTTGTGGAAGAGCCACACTCAAGGGGCCAAAGAGACACATGTGGCTTGCGAGCCGCAGTTTGCTGACCACTGTGGTAGAAGTTTCCCAAAAGACAAGACCTAAGAGAGTTGTCTTATTCCCACTTAAAGTCAAGTGTACAGCTGGATTTTCTTCTCCTACTCAGTTTCCTTTAATCTCCCAAATTAATTCATAAAAGTTGATATTATAATGTCTAGGACTCTTTACTTATTAAAAGCCACATTTTATATCCCATGTGTCTGTTCTCTCCTGGTTGTGCCTGGTAGTTCTATGGGTGGCCATCTAACCCAAAGAAAGGCAATCAATAAGCTACACCATAATCTATAGTAGAAAAGATGGTACAAAACCTCTAAAATGATAAAGAATTATAATTTCCTAAACCAAATAGATGTCTTTGGGCTGTTGTTTAGTTGATTCTGATAGAAGAGAAAAAACTGACTCATATTAGAGGCAGAGAGTCTCCAAGTAAGACTGAATTGATACCTGCTTTTCAAGGGAAAACTACTGAAGAGGCTGTTGAGTTACTGAAGGTGTCATCTGACTGCTGAAGTTGTTATGTCTTAAATATGGCCCATCATTATGAGGCTCAGGAATGAGATTGATGTCCCTATTATCCATATTCCATTTGTATACTTACACACAAAATGCATTTACAGTCAACCAACTTATGAAGCAAATGAGTGAGTCTGTTTCCCTGTTGGCCGCAGAAAAATGTATCTGAGGCGCATTTACACTCAGTTTGTCTGAGCCACATTTACTTCAAGCATGATGGGGAGCCACACATCATGCTGAATATTGTGAAATTTCAGTCAAAGAGGATTCACACACACTGCACCATGCCCTAAGGAGTAACAGTGACAAATGATTATGCCCAAAGGAGAATAGCAAAAACTGTGATCCATCTAATATAAAGGACATCTGAAGCCTCTTAACATGATAAGTTTAAGGAAATAAAAAGCATAGGAGCCATGACAGCTCACTTCAAATATGTGAAGAGTAAATTCCTAAAAGGGTCCTCAGTCTTTTATAGGTGCAAAAAGTGAAGAAATAAAATAATGTATTGAGGCACATGCACATGGATTTTGCTTAAATGTAAGTATTGTGACATTTCAACCATACGACCTACCACAATCTGTCCCCCCTTTCTCCCTAACATAGAATGGACTAGTTGTTTCAGTTAGTAAGTTCTCCCATACAAGAGTCTTTAAGGAGTCTGGGTGTCTACTTATCTCTCATACTGCTAAAGTTGTTTGTGCATGAATGAGAATTTGAAAGAGACAGGTGACAAGGCTGCTTCTAATCCATGATTCCATATCAAATAGCTTCTCGTTTTAAAACTAAGAATTGATCCCAAGAAGAGATTTTCAGTTTTAGAGTTTAGGTAAAATAAAAACATTGACTTTGTCAGAAAAGTTGGACACCAATAGTAATCAATAGACAAGAAAATCAAGTATCACACAAAAAAATATAACTCATTGGCATAATCTGTCTCTAACCTATGATCTGCATATCTGTTTTTAATTTTAGCAGATCACAGATTAAGAGGTTACCTTAGGGTCAAGAAAGTTATTTTTCGGATTGTGACCTTTATTAGAGATGGAAAAGAATTAGGTTTTAACTATAAACTAAGGGTGTGTTTTTCTAATTCAAAATCATATTCCAAACAATAGTATGTTTAATAGACTAAAAATAATCTAGATGGTACCTTTGGGAAACCAAGAAAGCACTAGATTAGAAAGAATAACTTCAATTGTGGAAGTTGTGGGATGATTTTAATATTAATCATATGTATTAAATAAAATGGTTATTGAAAATGTAGAATAATAAGAAAGAACTCAGCAATTTTTATGTGGCTAGAGTAATAAAAAAAAATAGAAAAAAAGGAGATAAGCAGGACCCAACTAATAAATATCCTTATTGGCTATTTAAAGATACTTCGAGCCAAAACGGGTTTGGCTCAGTGGATAGAGCGTCGGCCTGCAGACTGAAAGGTCCCAGGTACCATTCATATCAAGGGCATATACCTTGGTTGCGGGCACATCTCCAGTAGGGGGTGTGCAAGAGGCAGCTAATCGATGATTCTCTCTCATCGATGTTTCTAATTCTCTATTCCTCTCTCTTCCTCTCTGTAAAAAATCAATAAAAATATATTTAAATAAAATAAAATAAAATAAAATAGAAAACATCAAAGATAAATTCAGGCAGAATATTTTTAAAAAATAATAAAATAAAATAAATAATGATACTTCGAATTTACTCTGTAGGTTCCCAGCCCCTCCCCATTTCCCAGTTAACACAGTGAGTCTATTTTATAGAAGCAATATAGATATTGGGCTCTGCCCTCTTTCTAGGTTATGTGGCAGTCATAGATGTGCTTAGGCAGTAAACCCCAACATTTCAGTGCCATAAATAAATTCTCAACACTCCCTAGCACTCATCCTTTTACCCCTCCTCTTCTGCATTCTCCCCCTCCTTCTTGCTTAGTCAATTCACTTTCTTTAAGAGATAATATAATTTAAATGTTGTAGTGGTTATCTTTTAGTCTTTAGGACTGTGAACACATATTGTGGCTTTTTCATTTGCGGCACTTATAATTAGAGGTGGCCATGTGACTTTCTTTGACCAATGAATTTGAACCCAAATTAATGTATATGTTACTTTTGGATTTCATTATCTGCTTATCTAATGCTAAATCCTGCAAAAAAAAATTCCTTCACAGCAACATGAAGTTTCTCATTCAGCCTAGGGAGTGAATAAGTACAGTGAGGACTACAGAGGGAAATCTCTAGCTGACCTACATTGCACATACAGCATGAATGCGAGGGGGAATGCCAAAAAACTTTTCTGTTTTATCCAACTGAGAGTTTGGAGGGAATTTTTGTTTGTTTGGTATAGAAGCTGAACGAAGAAACCCTTACCCCCTTACCTCAAACAAGAATTCATCATGTGGGATCCCATCAAACCATTTGATCTTGAACTGAAAGAAAAACAGAGATGATTTCCCCCCCCCCATGGCCATGGCTATGGCCAGCCATGAGCATAAGTTCTGTTAATAATTAGTAGTTCTGTTAATAATTCATGAGGATGCATTGTCTTTTTGAAGGAGTAAGTTGTTGATTTGGGGCAATGGCACAGAGAACAACTGATTGAGAGAAAGCAGGCAGGTCTCAATTTGAACTTATCTCAAAACCTTAAGCCAAAATATAACAGCAAAGGTTCTGAAAGAATCTAGCTGGAGTATGAGTGGTTTAGGTTTCTCAGATTATTTGGTCTCTCTCCAGGAAAGATATTGTAGGCAATAGCATACGATACTAGTAAGCTAATTTCCCTGCTATACAATAATTATTCCCAAACTCAGCACCATTATCTCCAACACCTATTATAAGTATTTACCAGATAGTATGTACTCAATAAATACTTACCAATGATTGAAATCATGAATAGCCTGATTTACTTACATCAGAAATGTTGGGGTTAAAAAACACTGGGTGTGAAATAAGTTATGTGATTTTAAATAAATTACTTGATTCCTACCTCATTATCTCATTTCATCTTCCATATCAAGTGAATCACCAAGCCCTACCATTTTCCCCCTAAATATTTACATTTCCCCCTGAATTATGGACCTCATCCTCTCTTGGTTACTTTCCCTAACTTGTTCTCCTTCACCCACATTTTTCCTCCTTTGTATCCACCCTCCATAATGACCCAATCGTGTCTTTCTCTACTTCAAGCTTTTTAGTGGCTCCCAGAAAGGAAGGCCAGTATCTTGGATTCAAATACAAATAGGACTGCTTTGCACACTATGTTGCTTCTTCTAAGAGGCCTTGATGGGCCAGGACCACCCCACCAGGGCCATGAGTGAGCTGACTCTGTTCACTGGTACCTTTACCACTTTTTGCCACCCATATATTCCTTTCTTCTCACCTTTGTGCCAGGTATGGCCAGGAACTCTCTCTCAACCTAGACTCTAGTCCTATTCACTAAAAGAAAACCCAAATATCATTTTCAATGCCCCCCCCCCCCCGAAATTTTGCATTAGAAACAGCTGAGGTGACTGATTCCACTTTACATTTAGCCTCCAGCAAAATTGTACACTCTGAGTTTTAAGCACCAGGGCCCAGCAAGCCCTCATATACATTTTCCCAACCACCTTTCTCCCTCAATTTTTCTAACCTCTTACTATCATGGGGGAAATTTAATCCATGTGTTTCTGGTTCATTTATACTTAACTCATCAAAATGTTGTGCCTTAAGAGCGATTTGATGTCAAAAGAAACCTCGTGGGCCTTATTTATACACATCTTTTCTTTGAACCAGGAAGTTAGGTTTGCCAGAAAAAGCAGAAATCAACCCTTTAAGGCTCCTTCTTTTTTCTAAAGTGAAACTTTAGAACTTCTTACAATGTGAGAACCTCTAAACCCAGAATGCTAGGCTTTTATTGCTTAGACATCAGCATGGCCTATAATCCTTTTTCCTTTCTCTCCTTACCCTTTGCCAGACTGCATGCCACCATTCTTAAAGAAATATTTGAGAAACAAAGAGTTAATTGAGGAAATGGGTGTAGAGTTGGGGGTTAAAAAAAAAATAGTGACATGAAATTTCAGAATCCTGAAACTCAAATCAAGTAATTGATTATAGGGGACCTCATATCATGGGTGATAAACACATTTCCTTCTGACTTACCCTGAAGACTTCAATGAAGTGTTTTGTAATAGAGGTAACTTTATCAATTGCCTTGAACAGTGCTGTCCAGGAGAACATTCAGCAATGATGGGGATTTTCTGAATATGTGATACACTATCCCCGTGCAATGATAGAGCACTTGAAATATGACTGCTGTATTTGAGAATCTGATTTTTTTATTTTATTTTAAATAAGTTAAGGTTAAATTAAATTAGCCACCTTTGGCTAATGGCTACTATATTGGTCAGTGCAGCTCTAAACTCCACAGTGATGAAAGAACCAAAGCATCCTCAGTCTTGTAGTTAACTCTTCAAATGCACAGGGCCTTTATTATGCAGCATGAATAAATTCTTAGTATTCAAGGAGTAAATATAGGACTTTCTTAACAAGGGTAAAAAAACTAATTCAAGCAATCATAAATATATTATAAATATGCACTAACAGAATAGTTTGAACAGGTTTTGTTTTGTTTTGCTTTTAATAATAGAATAATCTCTTTAAAATATTAATTCTGTTGAATGGAAAACAGGCCCAGATGGCTTTATGATAACTATGATCAGAATTTAAAAAATGCCTCTTTGGGAATTAGTTCCTATGAGATAGTCTATACTGCAGATCTATGTAGTGTTTCTTTAGTCATCTTCTAAGTGTTGATGAGACAGATAGATGACACTTTGGAAGGATGTGAACTTTAAGATGTAATAGTCCATGTTCCCATAGATGTGCTTGAAGACAACTGGAAATGTTCATGACCATTTCTAATACCTGAAAGAATACCATGCCCTAAAGATGGCTAATGTCTATGTTGGTAAGCTTCATTTTCAAAATATTAAAAGCTAAAAGGGGGAAGAATAAGAGTCAATACACTGTTGGACTATTTTAGAGAAGAAAGCTTTTCTTAGGATCCTATACACAGGAGAGAATTAAGCATATTGCTGTGGCTAGTGGCTAGAGTAAAAACCACATACACAAAAAGTCTTTATTTTCAACTTCAAAATTTTATTTTTACATAATCACTAAGAAGTAAGAACTCTTGGGGAAATCCAATCCTCCACAGGGAACCTCTCATATTCTATTTAAAAAAAATTAACCCGCCTTTCTCTCTTATAATTCTGGCCAAATTGTAGAAAATATGCTGACTAGTTTTGGTTAGTAACTATTTGGAACAATCTCAAAATCATTCATTAGGAAAAGTGGAAGTTATTTGAAATGCTTTAAGCTGTTGAATAAAAATTACAATTATGCCTGAGTCACAGGAGCTCATGAGTCATGTACCCCTTGACTAGATCCTGATGAATTAAATAATTGTTCCTGAGTTCCTATCTTATGGGAAGCACATGATAAAAGCAGCTTTTGTTAACTACTCCAAATGTTGTTAATTCATCCATCTATTAATGCAACAGCAATTTTTGAGACTTTGAGCCTTGTGTTCTCCAAAGAAGAGATCATCTGTGAACTGGAGACTTAATCAGTCTCAATAGATTAAAAATCTGGACTTCTGACTCTCAATGTTACTACTTAGTTATGTCAAAGAGCACTGATTAGGCAAGCTTTTTAAACATATACCTTGTTTATCACCAAGGTTCAGTTTGTATTCCTTTCCCAGTCAGCAATGACAATGGAGATCAGATGACTGGTGTGCTGGGCTGTGCTGCCTCACGATATCCCTGGATGCCACTATTAGGGAGTCTATGAATAAAAACTGTTTCAAAGAGGTCATCCTATATAATAAAAGGCTAATATGCAAATCGACCAAACAGCAGAATGACTGGTCGCTATGACACACATTGACCACCAGGGGGTCAGATTATAAATGCAAAAGCTGCCTCCTGGTGGTCGGTGTGCTCCCACACAGGGAGTGCCACTCAGCCAGAAACCCTGAGCTGGGCTCATGGCTAGTGAGTGCGGTGGCAGTGGCAGGAGCCTCTCCCACCTCTGCTGCAACACTAAGGATGTCTGACAGGGATTGGGCCTAAGCTATCAGTCAGACATCCCCCAAGGGCTCCCAGAGTGCACATTGTATCATGTGCTTCATATAAGATAGGAACTCAAGGGACTTTTATTTAATTCATTAGGATCTAGTCAATGCATGCTGGGTTGAGGACCACCCCCCCAAAAAAAAATGCACAAATTTTGTGTACTGGGCCTCTACTATATTATACTATGCTTACTGGTTACTGGATATCTTCCAAAATGGCACATCCCCATCACACTGGTTGGTGAAGGGAAGTTCTTTGAAATTACACTAGAAAATAATAGTCACTACTTCCTATAGATCCCTACTTGTTGATAAGAATGTTTTTATTCTATTTTGTCTATTCTCTGGGTACTATATTTTGGAGATTTTCAGGTTGTTTCTGCTGTCAGGGTTGGAGTTTGCATCACTAAGTGCAAAAGATGTGCCAGACACTGTTCTAAGTGGTTTACCTGTGTCTGTTTTCTTAATTCACTTCATAAAATTCTTATGGATTTTGTTATTGATAGTTATATTTTTTATTGTTCACTTTTACATAAAAGAAAACTGAGGCTAAGAGAGGTTAACTGTTCCAAATTTTCTCCACATGTAATTAAAGAAGCCAAATCACAGCCTTGATGCATGTCCTGCTATAGCCTAAACACATTCTATCAATCACTCTTCTATCCTGCTGCATCTTTGGCTCAGTTAAAAGTCTTCTTAGAGAAAAGTATTAAGGTGACATACTTTTTCAGATAACGTGTTGAGAGAAGCCATTTATGGGAAATTTGTATTTCTGGGGGAAAAATACTAATTTATGCCAAAGTAGAGTAAATATTTTGCTAATATCCCAAATATAAGTATTTTTGGTGAGCTATGAGAACTCTTGTTATAATGCTGACAGAAGGACATATACTGAGGATTATATATTATTGATGAAAACCAGAAAAGGGGAACACTAGTAAAACAACTAGCTGAACAACAACAACTATAAAAATAATTAATATCTATTTGATGCTTTAAAAATATGGCACTTTGTCCCCATTATCTGAGAGTACAGAGAGGAAATCATGGCCAGTCATTTACAATGGCATCAGCTGAATCAAACCTAGTTCTACCTAGCTTAAGGGTATGTTCTATCAACACTCTACTCTACCTCTTTACAATCACAGGTGGGAATACCTTGTAGGGGGGCAAGGACTATGGAGTTGGTGCCTGCAAATCTATGTACCTTATTTTCTGAATTATACCCACTGGGTACTTATAAGTATAATGTGGATGTGCTCTCAGCAGAATTCATTACCTAACTAGGGCCCACAGTCACTGCTCCTAGGTGGAAAAGAAATAAAATTTTGCAGCCGTAGAGTGAGTTCCTGACTCAGCAAATAATAAATACCTGTTTGACAGGCCCTTAACTTCTTTACAGCAGTGGAACATGACACTGGACAGGGGGGAAAAAAAAACTTAAGGAGAGTAAGAGAAAGAGCATCATGATTTAGCATCATCATTTGTATTCCCTGTAAAGATCTTAAGGCCTGAGACACACATCAGAATGTCCAAGGGTCCTCATCACCTATGGCTTGAAGTTTAATGCTATTGCCAAGCACCAACTGGCATCGGTAACTGTTATCTACAAAACTGATAGAAAGTGGTACTAAGGGGCATTCATCCATTTGGCAGGGCTGTAATTTTATGAAAGATAGTTAGCATTGGCGGGTGAGCTATAATATATCTGACCTTCAATCATGAATCAAACCAGTAGGTAGAAAAGCCATTGGACAATAAATTTCCTGCCACTACATTGCCCATAAAGTACAACACACTTCCCTGGGCAATCACAGATGGATAAAACAGCGTGCTATTTATATCATCCCTGAACCTTTGGGTTAGAGTGAAATGAAAAGCTTTGGTAATCTTTTCACCCCAAAAAGCTTTGCTCCTTGGACATCCTGACATATCAGCAGCTGTATTAATGCCACAGTTGCAAACCAACATCTGAAACCACAGACTATCCTAAAAAATAGAAGGCAGCATTCAATAGAAATAGTTTCTCCAGAGATTCATATGAAATGGCCCAAGTTTAATGATCCAAAGAGAAAGAATGATTGGTTTCTTACCTTATCAAAGGCAATGAGATAATTTACAACTTGTATTTTTGTGCCCTCCCTCATTCATCAAAGCTGCACATCTCTGTACCAGAGTTCATAATTTCAATAGATGGGTTTTGTTTCTTTATCAAAATTTTGTTGGCTAGGTACTATGTGCAGGTGCTGATGATACAAAGACAAATAAGACTACTCATGTCCAGCCATTTAAAAGCTTCCATGCAAGAAAATGAAGATTTATATTAGAGTCATTCATTTGATTTTTAAGTTTGTGCAGCATATTGGGAGACGTAAAAAAGAATATTCACTTCTTTCTGACAGTGTGACAGGAAAAATCTTCACAGAGGTGGTAGAGTTCATCTGAGTGTTGCAAAATGTGTATGAGATTATCTAGTAGAAATGTGAGACTTGCAAGTCATTTCAGCAAAGGAAGCTACATGAGTGATGGCAGACTCATGTTAGGGAAGCTGTCAGCAGTTGGTATAGCTGCAGAGAGCCTGTGTCATGGGTGTGTATGAGAATGCTGAAAGGGGTCTGGGGTTGGATCATGGAGAGGTTAGGCTACTGGATATAATTCTGTGATTCTCAGGGGAGCCACTTGAAATTATGGATAACTGGCCTCACGCTAGGAGATTATGATTTACTAAATCCAAGGTGGGAGCAGAAAACCTGCATTTTCTTTTTTAAAGTATATTTTCATTGATTTCAAAGAGGAATGGAGAAGGGGAGAGAGAAACATCAATGATGAGAATCATTGATCAGCTGCCTCCTGCACGCCCCCTTTTGGGGATCAAGCCCACAACACTTGCATGTGCCCTTGGCTAGAATCAAACCTAGGACCCTTTCAGTCTGCAAGCTGATGTTCAATCCACTGAGCCAAACTGGCTAGGGCAGAAAATCTGTATTTTCAACAATGTTTCCAACCACCTCCAACTACTACTAGTGATACAGTGTTTGAAGAGTTTTGGCAAAGAATAAACATGGTCTGATTTATGCTTTATTCCAGGAATAGACTGGAATTTGGATTTGAAGTGGTAAGGACTGATGCCAAGGAGACCCTCTTATGTATGTAATCATCATACTGGTATTGCCATACTTTAGTGATGAGAAAGTGCTGGTCCGAGAGTGTAAGCAACTTTTCCAAATCATCATGGCTGGTAACAGAGGCAGAATTTGAAACCAGATCTTTCTGATTCAGATATCTGGGCTCTTTTATTATACTAGTAGTGGTCTGGTTTACGAAATTTGTGCACAGTGGCGGGGAGGGGTTTCTTAGCCAGCCTGCACCCTCTCCAATTTGGGACCCCTCGGGGGATGTCTGACTACCTGTGGGATCAGGCCTAAACCAGCAGTCAGACATCCCTCTTGCAGTCTGGGACTACTGGCTCCTAACAGCTCACCTGCCTGCCTGCCTGCCTGCCTGATTGCCCCCAATTGCCCTTCCCTGCCGGCCTGATCACTCCAACTGCCCTTCCCTCCTGGCCTGATCGTCTCTAACTGCCTCTGCCTTGGCCTGGCCACTATGACTTTATCCAGAAAGATGTCCAGAAGGTCTTCTAGTCTAATTAGCATATTATCCTCTTATTAGTATAGATGATGAACTGTATCCCATTGCTGCAGGAATGCTGTTAACACATTGTGGGCGGATCACAAGCATTCTCGTGTTTTCATATTACACAGTGTTTTACATAAATGTTAAAGGTATGCCTTAAAATTAAATACCCATTGCATTTTAAAGTTCTTTATTACATGTTCTTATAAGCTAATATCTTTTTAAAGTATGATACTTTGTAAAAAGTTTTTTTATATTCATTCAATAGAAACTTATCTGGCCACTGGGTAAAGCTAGCAATAAAACTACTGGTGTGCAATGTGTTAAGATGGCTAAGTCTCAGCAATAGAGCCCAGTTCCAACCAGGGTGTGTCTATGTCCTGTGATCGCTGTTGCTTTTTCTCTCAGGAGCTTCATCTAAGCTTGTTGAGGAGAGAAAACTGATGTTGCTTGATTTTATATCCTTAGCTTAACAAAGCCAGGCACAAAGAAGTTACTCAACGATTACTTGAATAAATGAATGACCAACAGAGATCCATGTACATTTTTGTCTGAATAACTCTCTGTTACCAACCAGCATATCACTTTTTATGTGATGTGGCCCAAAGGAATCTTTAAGTCAGTGTGTGGGGAACCCTGGAGGAAAAATAATTTGTACTGTGTATTCAAAGGGTCTATTTTTGCCTGAAAGCCCCTATACTTTCAACTTTCTGGTTGCCTTCCTCTCAAAGACAAACACAAAATATCCTTTGGGACAGGAAGCACATATTCAAAAGCTAGGGAACGCATATCAAAACAGAAGTGTTCTTTTCTTCAATCAGTCCATTTCTGTTGATGTCTGCCAAACATTGCTGGGCACTGAGCAATCCAGTAGTGATTAGGACTATTTCTCCTTAAGGATGGCAAAAAGCTAGTAGGGGAAAATAATCATAATAGCTAACATGCATTGAGTGCTAAGCATCTGTACTCCATTTAAACTCAAGGAATCCTATCAGATATATGGCATTTTATATATATATATATATATATATATATATATATATATATATATATATATATATATATATAAAGTCTAAGTGACCATTATGACTGAATAATGAGAACAACCAGTTGACCAGTTGCTATGATTCACAACGGCCACCAGTGGGCAGATGCTCAGTGTGCTCCCACAACAAATCTCCTATGGCCCATGGCATTGGCATCCAAAATCTGTTTCTTTTGTGCCCAGCCAGTGGCTATCGCCTCCTCTTCCCACCTCATCAGGGCCTTTGGCCCTGGGCTGGGACAGCAAACAAGGGTGGATGGTGGCAGATACGGCCCCTTTCCAATGGAGTCCAATGGCTGGCTCTCTTCTCAGGACCAGCAGCCAAACTCCTATGCCCTATCCCTCCCCCAGGCTGGTAGGCCCCGATAGGCTCAGCCCTGATCGGCCCTGATCACCAACCAGGCCTAGGTACCCCACTTTTGCATGAATTTGTGCACCAAACCTCTAGTTTTATTATAAAACAAAACCCAACCTAGTAAATTTGAAGATCTAATTGGCTTTATTAAGTGAATCAGGAATCTGGCAGCATCTCATCTAGCAACTAGATGGGCACTTGGGAGGGATTGTTTAAAAAAAAAAAAGAAGAAGGTTTATATAGCAAGAAGTATGGAATAAGAGAACTATAACCAAAAGTTAAAAAAAAAGGAGTATTTTTAGATCAGGATATGTTCTTTTGTGATGAATAAAATAAGATTTTTATCATGCAGATTGACTATGGGGGATGGAGAAGCCCATGTGACAGATTACCTTTCTAGTACTTGACCAGAAACTTCCAGGCTGGTTATGATTATATTCCTGGGAGAAGTTTAAACTGAAATTAGATCAGGTATTACATCTAGATTTGGTATCATGAACTTATAGCACCAATATATCCATTTGGGATCTGTGGTTTTCTCTTTAACAATCTATACAGTGTCAGTGGTGAGAAAGCCCAAGAAGATTGAATGATTTGCTCAAGGTCACACACGGCTTATACAAGGCAGACCCCAAATCACAATTTATGGACATCTAACACCATAATCCATGTGCTTATTTGGAATTACACAGTCTCCTGATAATAATTCCACAGACTATGTGCACATGCCATTGAGGGCTGGTAGAGCCACATTGTCAAAAACCCGACTGCTTGGCTCAATCCTTGCCTGGGCTACTGGCAACATACTTAACTCTGTGTCCCTATTTCTTTACTCATAAACATGGACAAGAGTGGTTCCTAAGAGAATTGTTGAGAATATTGTAAGTTCAACCTAGTCACTAGGGGAATGATTTATCATTCTGCAACTTTTGTTGGGGTAAAACAAACACCAGAAAATAGTGAAAGCTTTCTTTCCTATACATCTAGAGGACTGAATTCTCAACCCTCCTAAATCAGAAAGCAGCATTAGACTCAAGCTATACTCATACACAGAGCGGTTAGGATCAAGAGAGTTGTCACCACCGAAACCTGTCTTTCTCATCTAGGAATCAGGTAAAAACAAACCTTCCCACAAAATCTACTCCACCTTTGGTTTTTCTCTCTCATAACCCAGACATGAAATGCTGAGCATATACTAGGCAAATATTTCAGAGGAAAGATCAATGTTTATTAAGCATGTCACCACCTCAAGTGATTTTATAGAAAATCAGCAGATTCAATTCACACTAGAGCTTTTCTTAAAATTCCCAGAAACATTTTATTGCTTTTAAAGAATTCTAATTTAGCGTATTTATAGATTATTGCTCATGATGACTTTTAAAAAATTCTGGACCTTTATTTGTTTCTTGCTATAATACACTGAATTGTCACCCCTCTATGGGACTAAATAATAAACAACCTAATGTAAGTAGCAGCAAAACAAATGAACAAATTTCATTCCAGAAGTTGGGTAGAGACTTTCAAGTGTATGCAGAATTAACAAAATTTTTGGAACCTTCAGGCTGAATAAGCTGCCCTTCATCATGAAAGCTCTGACAGAAAACAAACATGTAAAGCTGCATGTATGAACATGTACGTGCACATGTGTATAGTCATATTATGTACACACATGGAGATAATACTGCAGTGAGACTCGTTTGGAGCCCTCTTTGTATTTAGAGGAGGGTGAGAAGCTAAATCACACAGTAGGGATTGTTAGTCATGAGGTCATCAGAGAATCTGAGTTGGTGAGGTAGATGAGATTTCTGGTGAAATCAGACTATTTTTTATTTAATTTTATATATATATATATATATATATATATATATATATATATATATATATAATTGATTTTTTACAGAGAAGAATAGAGAGGGACAGAGAGTTAGAAACATCGATGAGAAAAAATCATCGATCAGCTGCCTCCTGCACACCCCCCACTGGGGATGTGCCCGCAACCAAGGTAGATGCCCCCAACCAGAATCAAACCTGGGACCCTTCAGTTCGCAGGCTGACGCTCTATCCACTGAGCCAAACCAGTTTTGGCCAGACTGGCTATTTTTATTGGGCATTTAAGAGGCTACTACTCACTTTATATAAAGGAATTAAAATCCTCTTTAAAGCCCTATGAAATAGCTGTTAAATTTCCCATCTTACAGATGAGAAAAATGCATCCAAAAAAAGACAATTTAAATGTAGGTTTCAATGGCTTTAAAGCCTCACTCTGTCTATAATGCCCCGCTATTGAGAACAGTCTCTGTTCCTTTATAAATAATATCAGTTGTGGTTTTTAGAAAATTTTCTGGCAATTGGCTTTTACATGTTAAAATCTAGAAAAGAAAATATTTTAATTGGATGAATTATATTTAATAAGCAACAGCCAAAGACTTAAAAGGTGAACACAATCATCAAACATGCTTTGAAAAGTCAGCAGGTTTCCATGAAAGCAGTTATAATAAACCTATGATCTACAGTTTGCCTTGAGCAACTGACTTCTAATTAGCCAGTATGATATTTCTATCTATTATTTAAAATATATTTTCACTAGTACCTCTATTCTAACCAGGGTGCTCAATAAATATTCGTTGAATGAGGGTAGAGAAAATAACTCAAGGGTCATGGGATAGTTTCATGAATTTTACAGTTTTATTTCATTGATCTATTTGAAAAAATACTTTTAAAAAGGCAATATAAATGGCATCGGATTCAAATGAATGAAGTTTTACATTCCATAAAGAAACAAAGCCCTGAGTCCCTGGGTAGTAAAATTTGTGATTTCTCAATGACATCCTTAAGATAATTATAGTGAATAATGTGTTATAATAATGCTAGTTGCTACAATCAATACATGTATGAACATGTATGTGCACGTTTGTATAGTCATATTATGTACACACATGAAGATAACACCCAGATACTGCAGTGAGACTCATTTGAGCCCTCTTTGTATTTGGAGGAGGGCTCAAATGAGTTTTTATGGTTTAACCCAATAAAACTTTATTCCTCACTCATACAAGAACCCAACACTTTTGTTCCCATTTGGCATGCACTTTTCTTCCGTGTAGTAATTCAAGGACCCATTTCCCACAGTCTTATAGCTCTGGTACTACACAGAACCTTGGAGTCAGATAAGGGAAAAGAAGGAAGGAAAAAATAAACTTCTTTAAAACACTGGCCCAGAGCAAACACATCTCTTCCACTCATATACCACTGAGAGAGATGTAGATCATAGCCAGTTTACACAGGGGAAGTTGAAAATATAGTTCCAAGTGGGACAGTTGCCTCCCAACAACTTGGTAATATAGAAGGAAAAATATTATTTTGTAGTAAACTCTCCAATTCCTGCATTCCCTAATATGCCTACATTCCCAGGGTATGTGTGGAATTTATCACTATTCTAGAAACTGTATTAGATTCTTCTTATATATTAATTCAGTCTTTCTAAAATATCTTGAATTATTATTTTGACCTATGAGAAAGAGAAATTGAGACTGCAAAGGGGGGAGGGGAGGACATCATGACTAACTCCAGATAATATAGCTGGTTGGTGATAGAGATGGGTTTCTAAAGCATATCTGCTATCCACTGAATCAGAGGATTCACATCACCAAGGCTTCTCATGTTTATTCAAAATAATGTGGGTTTTAGATTAATTCATGCTTCACATTATTGGATTGGACTGAGCTTTAAAATATATTGGACCTCATCTTTAATCTCAATGAAACAGATCCTCAGGCCTGTGCCCCATGCTCTTTCTCTAACCGTGACCTCGCTGTGTGAGCCCCTGCCTGCCTTGTATGTTCCAGGGACTGTGATGTCAGAGGCCTGGTAGCATTGAGAGATCCCCATGATCTCTCCCCTTGAAATTTCAGCAATTTGAATAGCTGTACTTCAACAAAGGAGTCGCTGCTCAATGCACAAAAAGTCTGAGAGATCTACCTATTGAAACAACTAAGGTGGACAAGGGGGAGCAAACTGGGGAGGCAAGAAGGGAGAAGAGTTCAGAAGAGCCAGCGACACAGCCCTGTAGCCCAGGGCTCACTATGTGGCTCAGCCCAGAGCAGGGAGGAATCAGGTTCTGATTGGCACTCCTTCTTTCCTGCTGAGAGAAGCAGAGAGATTTAGTGAGCATTCCTTAATGCAGGAGTGGGCAGTACATTCTGAAGCTGAGACCAGTGGCCTGGGAGGATAAAGCACAGAAGTGTGGCTTTGATTGTCTGGCAATTGGCAGTCCAGACAAGGAAACAAAGCCACAGAGCCTGGTGGCCATTCCTTAGCCATTCAGAGCTCACTTTCGCTCACCCTCCATGTTGGGCAATAGAGAGAGAAAGAGAGAGAGAGAGAGAGAGAGAGAGAGAGAGAGAGAGAGAGAGAGAGAGAGAGAGAGAGAGAGAGAGAGATACGAGTGCTAAAAGATGGGGCAGGTCTTTTTCTGAGCACTATTTATGGGAAAGTTGTGCTATAATATGGGGAAATGAAGAATGTGCTATAATATGGGGAAATGTGAGAAGAGAGAATGTAGAGAAGCTTCCAGTTACAGAACTAGAAAATTGGAATGAAAAAATGGAAGTAGATGAGTAAGCAATGTGTCACCAAACAAAGTAAATCAATAGAAAGAGGATCTGCTTTGTCATTTAAATTGTTAATGCTAAACTTCTGCTCCATTATTTACTGGATGCTTCCCCAAATATGATTTCTCCACAGGGACTGGATGGGATAAAATGACTTTACATAGAGTGTGTGTGTGTGTGTGTGTGTGTGTGTGTGTGTGTGCCTCTTCTCCCATAATTTGCTTCAAACTTGAACTACCATCTTATTTTCAATATAACTGGCATCACTTAATAAAACTGATTTAATCCTATAGTCATAGAAAGGAACAGTTGGGACACAGCATTTGGCCTCATTTCTCTACATTATAAGTGATAGAAAAGGTAAACCAAAAAGTCTATACAAAACCAGAAACTCTAAAACATAGTTTATGAAGGATACGAAAGTATGGCATTACTATAGACTGAATTATGCTACCTCAATGTTTTGTGTTGAACACCTAATGCCCAATACCTCAAAATGTGATTGTATTTGAAGATTAGGGCTTTTAAAGAGGTGATTATGTTAAAATGAGGCTGTTAGAGTGGGCCCCAATGCAGAGTGTCTGGGGTCCGTATAAGAAGAGAAAATTTAGGCACAAGAAGAAATACCAGGAATTCATGTGCATAAAGGATAGACCAAATGAAGACACGGTGAAGAGATGATCATCTACAAGCTGAGGAGAGAGGCCTTAGAAGACACCAACCCTGTTGGCATATTACAGCATCCAGAGTTGTGAGAAAAATGTCTCTTGTTTAAGCACCCCAGTCTGTGGTATTTTGTTATGGCAGCCTGAGCAAACTAATAGTGTATATTCTTATATTTATCCTTATACTAGAGGGCTGATGCATAAAATTCCTGCAAGAGTAGGCCTTCCTTCCCCCAGCTGTGGCACCAGCTTCCCTCTGTCACCCAGGACCTAGGCTTTCCTCCAAATCCTGGCTTTGTTCAGGAGATCATCCTGAAGGACATCTGGTCTAATTAGCATATTACCGTTATTATTATATTCTCTCTCTCTCTTTCTCTCTCATTTAAAAAGCACTTCCATGCATATTACTATATTTGCTTCTCACAGCACCCTTGTTAAGAAGGCAGGTCAACCATTTACCTCATGACATGACAAAGCAACTGAGAGTTGAGCTCATAAATTACAGGAAGAAGCTAAACTAGAATAATTCCAAGCTTGGTGCCCTCTATACTGAACCCAACTATCTGTCAGCACCACAGATATTACGGTTTACATGTCATAAATATGGAAAACAAAAGGGAAATAAATATTAAATTGACTAGTAAAAGAAATAAAATACATACATAGATACATACATAAATCATAGAAAACCAGTAAAATAATACACCAAACATAAAGCCTGTTCATCCTAAGTATTGGCAATCTTATTTTGCCAAGGGTCTTCTAGGTCCCACTTTCTCTCTTCAAAAGCAGGTGAAAAATTATTTTCCAAACATTAGCAAGACGTAGTAATATCTCGCTCCTCTTAGCCTTCATGTGGTTTGTTTGGGCCACTGGGCTTGAGGACTTTCTGAAACATGGTAGCTCTTTTACAGGATAGAAATGTGTCCTTCACTGGAGCCTGTATATGTAGGGATTGTCAGCATCCCTTTGATAATATCAAGGAACAAATTCTTTACCAGGAGTGTTAGCCTTTCCTTTATGTGGAAAGAAAGTGGTAGTGTATGTGTGCCAAGCATTGTGAATACTCATCCTAGATGCCAAGACAGCCACACACAAGGTCACTCGTGTGGCTCTGTTGTTAATGAAGCCTGCCTCCTGTACATAAATCCATGATGAAAAAGACCATATGCTGTTATATATCAACATAAATTTTCCAAACAAATGTTCATGTCTTTGCAGACACAGGCTTCTGTTCCTCAATCTGAGTAAGGGAATAATATTTTTATACGGGCATACAGTAATAAGACCTAGTTACCTTCAAATTCTTACACTTGCCGCTCTTTGCCAACTGTTACCTGCACCACCAACAACAGGTGCTCCTGCATAAACTATTTGGATAAGGAGATGGGCATCTAAAAATGCCTGAAGGTGGTGATCTTAAAAAGCAGCTTTTTTTTTTTTTTGAAGAAATAACAGCTTCTCATAAATATCCCAGCCCTTTAATGATATTCTGGAAAGGTTGTGACAGAAAACCCCTGCACTTGGTGAATTATGTAAAACAGCAAGTAGCTTCAAGCATTGTTTATTGCTCAGCTCTATCTCAAGCTGGATCTGACTGAAGTGGATGGGCACACATTTAGCAAATCTGAAACATTCCATCAGAACCATCTCTTTTGTGCCTATCAGGTTATTCCATGAATGTAAACGGAAGGCACAGAGGTGGCAGAAGCAATGTGGTAGTACTAAAAGTTTTCTGGATTGAGAATCCATGGGTCATGGTAATTTACTGGCTACATGAGCCTTGAGGAAGTCACATGACTTCCTTGATCCTCAATTTGTCACAATAGTGACTCAACTTGTTTTACAAGTCCTAAGTAATTTCTAGTTTATGTAGCATCTCATCTCAGAAATCAACTCCTCATTTGGAAATGAAAGCTTCCTCTTTTCATCTTAGCTAAATGATACCTGATGATGGTTTGAGGATCAAGGGACTCACACATTGTAGGTACAAGGTATGCTTACTTTATCTGTATGAAAGTTCTTCCATATACATGGAAATGTTCTGGAAGGCATGTAACTGGGGTTTTGATGGACAGAATGCAACTTATATTTTTTAAATTGTATACCTTTTGCATATGCATTTTAATGAAAAAAATGCCAGTCTTATAGATAATGCTGTAATGGAGAAAATGATTTGGACCTGAGGACAAAATGGAGCTGGAAAAAAGAAAGGTACAAGACCACTTCCCAATATTTATGAGAAGAAGGATAGTCCTATCTTGTGGATTGAATCATGAAAAAGAAAAAGAAAAAGAAGAATATTGTTTCCTATACTTCCTGAAATTTTGTTTCCTCAACTCATTGATCTAAACATTCAAGTCCACGTCAAGATTTCATGGATTGTCTCCCTCAGAGGCAGAGACCTGAGTGTAACAAGACAAGAAGGCTTTTGGAGTACTTTACCCAACAACGGCAACTTCTGCTCCTGGGATAGTGGTGGGCAATTCTGTTTTGATCCCTAGAAGCAGGACTGACCATTTGAACATTGTGGTAGTTCTCCAGGTTGTGTCTTTCACATGAGAGTCCATGTAAACAGTGCTACCCCCTCCCCCGAATCTGTACAGCCTACATGGCAGCCCTCTAACCAAAAGGAACATGGATGTGGATTAGCATAGTACATCAATTTCATAGACAAAAGGCCACATTGCAACCCAGACTGGAAGTTCATTACCTGTATAATTTATTTCTAATTATACAGAGAGACACAGTTTCCAATATGGTGCATCAGAGGCTATGTAGTAACTCCAAATGAGAGCATAAAATACATAAATTCATGTAGTGCCTACAATTCGAAATGTCCTCAGTTTGGACAATATGAATGAATCATTAAATTCACCCAGTGAAACAGAATTTCCAAAAGTTCAACCATCATTTTAATTAAAGATTGAAAGAATTCAAGTCCTAACATTCCCTCTCCTGATTTTCTTTCCTGTTCAGTCCCAATTCATGGCAGTAGAATTGTTGTTTCTTCCATAGCTGCAGTTTCCAAGAGTTTGAAGTTGAGTCACTATACCCACCCACTCCTCCCTATTTCTCACAAGCCTCACTTTTCAGAGTCTAAAGCATTAATAAGGTACAAAAGATTATTTAATCATCTGAGAAATTTTAAATCTCACATGCAAATCCCCAGTCTCAAATCACTTACCTTAAGCAAAATGATGTTGACAGAGCCAGACACATAGCACATTTTAGAACCAAGCACATTATCACCAACAGCCAAAGACCATGGCAGACATTTGGTTTTACCACCTGGTGGACAGGAATCTGCATGTAGCCCATAAGGAGGAGTGTTGGGGGAGGAGTTTGAGGTTGTAGAACAGGACAGAGAGACAGACAGTATTTTATTTCTATCATATGAGAACAAAACAAGGATTGGTTTTACAATGTAGATCTAAGCTTCTTGGGAAGTTGTGTTCTCGTTGATATCAAAAGGGTCAATAAAATATAAAATTGGAAATTTTAGTACAATTGATTTTCAGACAACTTTAGGGGAGACTCCCTGGGTGATTTTCTTGAATTTTATAGTGCCTAGAAAAGCATTATCACACATTAGGTACCTTTAATATTTCTTAGGAGAAAAATGTTTATTAGAATGTACTTGTCTGTTAACAGCTTCTTCACAAATTAGAATCAAATTCAAAGTCATTACATAGTTATTAACCCAACTTAAGGATAACCCAAGTTCTTAATGTGGGAAATCTTGTACATGGTCATTAACTTTATCTCTGCTTTTCAAATGACAGAGCTCACCACCAAGCCTTTCAACTTTTCTGAGTTATTACATGCAGGACATCATGACAAGTGCTCATATATATTCTTCTACTTAACCTTGATAATTATGAATATCCTTTTTTCCAATAAATAAGGAAACAGGCTCAGAGAAAAAGGTGACAACCCAAGATCACAAAGCTAGTAAGGAGAGGAGAGTGAGTTTGAACCCAAAGTTGAGATGATTTCAAAGCCCACTCTATTAATCACATTGTTACCCTGTATAGACTACAGTAGTGGAAGTCTGACAAACACACTTCTGTTTCTAAAATATAACTCTGCCTCGTAAGCCATAAGCTATACAGGTAAATTAAATTTAACTACAGTTATATAATGCTTCACATGTAAAACGAAGAGGAGTGTATTTCAGTTTCTGGGAATATGGTGGAATAGACAATCAAAATACTGTCTCTTAAAGAATACCTAGATCCTCAGCTTGAGAGAGGAAGTAGAGGGTGCTCTGAGTTGCTTAGTCTGGCAATAATGTGTAGAAGGAATTGGAGTAGCATCAAATAGGATAAAAATAGTCTTACCACAAAATATTTTTTGTTTCTTTTCTAATACAATAGACTCAGAAAGTTTTCCAAATTGTCCAGGTAAGCCAACAACTAGAAAAGATACTGATAAATGCATGCATATGTAGATGTGTGTGTATATGCATCTCATTTCTGAGCAAAGTCTCATTTTTTAGTAAGTAGTGAGATGTCAGTTATCTTATACTGTTCATTTGAAAAATACCTCTTATGCACCTTCCCAACTGACATATTATTTCCCAAGTTCTCTCCTGCATTTCCAAATTCTAACACATGTATTATACAGGATGCCAGGTAAAGGTCAATAGGTGTTTCTATGAAAATATTTAAAGGAAAAATATACTGCCTCTAACTGCTTATTAATGCAATATACAGTATTCTACTTTGGATCCTTCAGGGGAAGAGACACATGGTTCAGTCTACACATTGGCTGGTGAGTGTATTATTCCTGCCAAATCATCCAGTTGAGATAAGAACATTAATTTATTTGAGCAGACATGTGCCTGTATGACTTTAACAAAACAGGCATATGCTGCTCCAATAAGTAAAATAGCAAAGAAAGCACAATTAATGCCAGAAACTACTATGGAACTCTTAAAAAGGACCATGGAAAATATTCTTCAACCTTATTTTTTGGTGGCATTTCATTTGTGCTGATGATCTATACCAATGATGGGCAAACCGCAGCTTGCTCTGTTGACTAATGAATTTGCCGACCACTGGACTAGACTAAATGTTACCTTGTAGTTGGAAGCTGTGAGAATTAGGCAATTGTGGCATATTGTGTGCAAAGAGGTAAAGGGTAGTATATGACAGTGGTTGGCAAACTCATTAGTCAACAGAGCAGCAAACCATGAGCCAAGGTTTGCTGACCACTGATCTATACTATTCCAGGCCAATATATATTATCTTAATTAAGTGTCAAGTCAATGATGTTTTATGTTAGCCTTGAGTTTACTTCCTCTCTTTAAAAGAGTTTGTCTTGGGACTTTAGAGCATAGCTGTTGTTCCTATAACATAGATTCCCCTTCTTTACCAAAGACATTGTTGGGAGGGTTATCTTGTCCAAAGGTTGGGGGAGCCAGGTATTACTGAAATCCTCTGGCCAAATGCCATGTGTAATAGATCTTAAAGAGATCACTATTATTCCAAGTCTAGCTCTCAGTTTTGTAAGTCTGATTTCCTCAGAATTGGTAACATTATTTTTGTAAAATAAAATATATTCTGCTATAAATGTAATACATATAGAACATTCAGAGATATTTAAAAGTAGGAGGGTGAAAAACCCTTAATCAAACTACCCCAAAATGATAACCAGTAACATTTTATGTGCCTTAATTTTATGTATACTTTTCCATATAATATGGCCAACAATTTACTGAGTGGCCAGATTATTATGTCCACCCCATCAGTACTTCATTGGGCCACCTTTTGCCTTCAACATTGCTGTGATTCTTCTTGGCATCGACTCCATGAGATGTTGAAAGGTGATGTGAAGAATCTGACACCATGCCTGATTAATAACACTGTTAAATTCTGTGAGATTTGATGGTTGTGGAACCAGCTGCCTGATGGCTCTTTTAACTTTGTCCCACAAATGCTCAGTGAGATTAAGATCTGGTGATTGTGGGGGCCACCTAAGCAAGGTAAAATCTCCTGCGTGTTCTTGAAACCACTCTTACACAATATGAGCACCATAGCATGGTGCGTTATCTTGTTGGAAGAAGCCATCTCCATTGGGATATACCATCAACATGATACGATGAACTTAATCAGCAATTATACTTAGGTATGTTGTGCTATTCAGACATTGTTCCACACAAAGGGCCCAAATCATGCCAGGAAAACATGCCCCAAACCAAAACACTGCCCCCACCAGCTTGAAGGGTTGTATTCATGCATGTGGGGTGCATACTTTCATGCTGTTTCTGTGAAATTCTCACTCTGCCATCTGCATGATGCAACTGGAAATGTGATTCATCAGACCACATGACATTTTTTCCAATGCTCAACTGTCCAATCCTTGTGTTCCTGTGCGAATTGGAGACGGTTTATCTTGGTAACTGCAGACAGCAAAGGTGTTCGAAGAAAACAGGCCTTTGGCTTCCATATCCCATATGATGCAGTGAATGGCTAATTTGCCTACAAACGTCAGGTAGTCATAATAATATGGCTACTCAGTGTACATTTATGTTAATATCAATATTGATTGAGATATGTTTTATTAACTTTTATAAATATCTAAGTATACTTTGTATTTATTTATAGTTTATATTATTTTGTTATATTCATATAACATTATATTAATAATAGAGGCCTGGTTCATGAATTCATGCACCAGTGGGGTCCTCAGCCTGGCCTGCAGGATCGGGCCAAAACTGGCTCTTTGACATCCCCCAAAGGGTCCCAAATTGTGAGAGGGCACAGGCCAGGCTGAGGGACCCCACTGGTGCATGATCAGGGCTCTGGAGGGACCATGGGAAGGTCTAGGTCATGTCTAGCCCATCTTGCTCAGTCCCAATTGGCCAGACCTCAGCAGCAAGCTAACCTACCAGTTGGAGTGCCTACCCCTTGGTGGTCAGTGCACATCATAGCGACTGGTCCACCCATTGACTATCTGTATCCTGTTGGACAGTGCATGTCATAGCAAATGGTTGAGCAGCCTTAGCATATCATTAGCATATTATGTTTTGATTTGTTTAATGGACAAACAGATGAATGGACACTTAGCATTTTAGGCTCTTATTATATTGGATATGGATCAAGCCTCAGTGTTAGTTTCCTATAAAAGACACATTTATTCCATAAAGCAGAAAAATTGCTCAAGAAACATTACTTTTCAGTCAAAGGGATATTCAAACCTTAGATTCTAGGATTGCAGTCTCCTTTATGTCACTTTGAATAAGAGCTTCCATTCCCAGGAGTGGTGCTGGGGGACTACAGGGGCACAGATATATTTTTACTCCTTGTCTCTGCTTTTCCTTGGCTTCATGCAATCAAGTTGTCTTCAATTATATCATTTTACCTAAGTGAATCAAATTACAGTGCAAGTAACTATCTTTTCACTCTTTTGGTGACAATCCACTTGAATTGGCCTTACACACAAATGGCATCCAAATTACTTCGCATGTAAAAGTCACTTATTACTTACTATTTCATTTAATTACTCATTCATTCAAAAAGTACTTGTTAAACATATACTATGTCAGACACTGTGCTCAGTATTGGGAATAATATGGTGAATCAAAAATGCTCCCTGCCTATAAGCAGCTCCTAGTCTAAGGAATGAAGCAACAAGGAAGCAGGCATTTACAATACAAAACATTAAAAGGCAAATCTGGTGTAATCAGATGGTGAAGAGGGCAGTTGGGCAATGCATCCTGAGGGAGTGATATCAGTGCTGAAATCAGAAAAATGAGTAGGACTACCAAAATCACTCTCAGAAGAAGAAAGAGGATCTAAGGGAAGTACTGGATCCTGACAAGGTATTTTATCTTTACAATAGCTATGTCATGAAGACAGAATTATTATCCTTACTTGACAGATGACTGAATAAAACCCAGAAAGCCAAAGACCAAGTAGCTAATAAATGGCACAGTAAACATTTGAATACAGGTCTTTCCTGTCAACCTCATGTTTTATCTCCCATACCACAATAATGTCCATTTGTGATTTTAGATGGGTGCCTTATCCCAGCTTCTGGGGACACTCTCACTGCAATCTTCTCTGTTTAATAGGTAAATGAAGATAAAGAACTAAGTAACAGTGTTATTTTATACTATAGCTTAGCTCCTCAATTTTTGCAAAATGAAATGTAGTTGAGAAAATGAGAAAAGTTTTCTTGCAGTATACAATAATTCTTTAAACAAATTTTAAAAGACCTCCTATGATGTGTAGTCTCTTGAATGTATCATTTTTTTTTTCTGAAAAGTGATTTCCTAAAAGTGATTCAAACATGAGGTAGAACTTCTGTTAGTCTGCTTTTCTGCCTTCATCAATTAGAGTTGGCTTTAGCTGCTTTGGCAGAAACCTGAGTACATTAACTTATTTAAATGGCAGGAGGTTTTATTTTTCTCCAGTAATAAGACACCTGGAAGTTGTCCAAGGTTGGTGCAGGTGGTCAAGGAAGTCACTAGAAATACAGAATTTTTCTACCTTCCATGATTGCAAGATGGCTACTGCATTATTGGGCATTAAGTCAATTCCAGGCAGAAATAGAAGATGAAAAGACTGGTGCCAGCTGAATCTATTCCCTCTTATCAGGAGAACAATAACTTTCCCAGAAGAACCACTTAATGACTTTCATCCCTGTCACATGGCCATCAGAGCTATAAGACAACCTGGGACATCCAGCTTTTCAATTGAGCAACATATAATTAGATTCTAATGATTAGAAAGAGAGAATAGGTATGACACATTCTGTAAAATCAGAACTGAGAGAAACAGCTACACAATTCTAGCAATGTGATGGACTTAAAGCAAATCTCAATCACAAAATAGTTGCTACCCTTATGTACAATATTATCTACTGAAAGTTAAGTAGAAAATACATTTATCAGAGAAAGGAATGGTACTATTAAATAAGAGTATAAATCATTAAGCCACTGTTAAGAGTTTGCTTTTGTTTTCTTTTAGTGAAAGCATGCAAAAAATTCTAATTAGAATAAAAAGCCTGGGTCTATGATCTGTTTCTTCCTAACTATGTGATCTTGGAACATTCATATAATCTCTTCTCTCAAGAGAGGGCAGTTCCATTGACTATAAAATAATACCAGATTAATAAAAATAGGCAACAGAATTAAACCTGCATTCACATAAAAGAAAAAAAATGATATGGCAATAAAGCAATGAAAGGCTGCTCCTTCTTATTATGAGCAGGGTAATACAAATTAAAACCACAGTGAAACATCACTTTGCAACCATAAGGTTGGCTAAAAGTAAACTCTGTCAATACCAAGTGTCTGCAATGATGTAGAGCAAGAGCTGGCAAACTCCAGCCCATGGGCCAAATCTAGCTCACCACCTGCTTTTGTCCAGCCCATGATCTAAGAATTCTTTTCAGACTTTTTAATGAAAAGTGTAAAAACAACTATTAGTCTTTCATGGAAAACTGTTCCTTGATCTTACTCCTTGGAACTAAAGCCTAAAATATTTACTACCTGGGCCTTTGCAGAGAAAAATTGCTGACTCCAGGTATAGAGCATGAGAATTGTCTTATGCTGCTGGTAAGAATGAAAATTGAAAATAACACAACCAGCTCAGATAATAATTTGTGTGTCTACTAAGATAAATAGGTAGAAAGCCCAAAACCTAGCAGTAGCCTACCAGTGTTTCCCAAACTTTTGACATATGTGTATCCCTTCTATAATTTTTGTAATGCTGAGTACCCCTCGTACTCATGAGAATGTAGAATTAGGCACAGCTAAGCATGGTGCAGTGCATATCCCCACCAAACTCTTCCCATACCCCTGGGGGTACGCGTACCACACTTTGGGGAAATACTGGAAACTCTTGCTCACTCAAACAGCACTGTTTGCAACGGGGACAAAAATGAAAAAAACACAAATGTCTACCAGCAGCAGTATGGAAGAATAAAGTAGAACACAAGAAATACTGTTACTGGCATCACCATGTTTGAATCTTATACACACACTGGGCAAAAATGAAGTTTTTGAGTAGCTCAGTTCAACAGCAATGTGTTGTGAAAAAGATTTAGTTTTAAAATTTCTAGTAACCATATTAAAGACATAGAGAAACAGATGCAAATAATTAATAATATGTCATAATATATCCACAGTTATTATTTCAACATGTAGCCAACATAAAAAATATAATTATATCTGCCATTATTTTTAGCTCCAAATCTTTAAAACTGGGAGTGCATTTTCTAGGTACAGAACATCTCAAATTGGACGAGCCACTTTTCTAGTGCTCTGTAGCCACATGTGGCTAGTGGCCATCATATTGAAGATCACAGTTTGAGAGAATGCAAACAGTAAAATTTTATTTACATCCCATTTTCAAAGAAAGCACAACTAAATGTAAAACTACAAAAAAGTAAGGGAATAATAATAATAATAATAATAATCCTAAGATCCAGATAGCTGTGACACCTGAGGGAGGAGGAGGGTGGGGTACAGAGTTAGAGGGGTGCAGAGATGCTGATAGTGTTCTATTTTGCTAATTTGATGGTGAGTCCATGGATGCTTTTTTTAAAAAAATAAATACAGGTTATAATTATTATTTTGAATCTCTTTAATCTTTCATAAAAATTAACAATAAATTCTGCATCAGGTGCCTACTTCAGATAGAAGTTGTAATATGGCTGCCTGCATGAAAACTTTTTTGAACAGTACAACAGAATGCAAATAGAAACAAGTTAGTATCTATTATTGTTTCTTATGACTTTATAATTGGAAAGTCCATATGTGCAGAAGTTGCCACAAGGTAGGAACTTCAAATAGAGAACTGAGCAATACAAGAGAATGTAAACTGTTAGTTGATACTCACAAAATAGAAGAGGAAAAATGGGAGAAAAAAAATCAATGAGGAAGAAAGAAATGTGCCTAAGTGGCAACAGAGACATGTGGAAGTCTTGAAGGGTGACCAGCTGTTGCATCTCTGATATTTGTCAAAAAAGACTTGTGGAGGAGAGGCAATTGACAGGAAGCTGTCATAGAGGATTGGGGAGGATTGGAGAGGATGATATATTCAGGGGTGAGGTGGCGAGCAGTAAACTATACTGGGAAAGAGCCCGGGGCAGATGCGGTGCTTAAGGCAGGTCCTGGTCTGCTGCACAGACTGTCTACACCCAGAGTTGCAATTGGCAGCAGGAGCACGCGCTTGGCAGCGATGGGGCGACGTCTTTTTTTGGCTCTGCCACTCTCCCATCCAACCATCTTCAATAACTGACTTGAGGCAGAAAAAATGAACTCTCTGCAGTGTGTTTCTTTCTCTTGTATGCTGAGGTGATGAGAAAGCCAGAGTGGGCATGGCCTTGGACAGGAGCAGAGAACTGTGTGGATACCAAGAGGCCCCTTCCATGAGCTGTCACTCACTATCTTGGTGTGGGAAGGTGGGGGATCTAGTCAGGGCCTAGGGCCAGCCCAGGTCTTCCCAAGCAATCTGTCTTAGGAGTATTTAAAAAGGGG
Source organism: Pipistrellus kuhlii (assembly GCF_014108245.1). Classification (NCBI taxonomy): domain Eukaryota; kingdom Metazoa; phylum Chordata; class Mammalia; order Chiroptera; family Vespertilionidae; genus Pipistrellus; species Pipistrellus kuhlii. The sequence continues at coordinate 155,734,715 of NW_023425515.1, read as the reverse complement.
TGGAAAGTGTGTCCCTTTAAGGACCACATGCTCATGCAGCTACTAACCCTACAGAACCTGGATTACATTTCCTTCAGGCTGTGGTTTGAGGAACATCACACCCATGCTAAGAGAAAAAATAAAAACACTTCTTTGATTTTTATTATTTTATGCACATGATAACGAGTTCTTAAGATCTGTGCAAAGGTGCCTGCAGATAAGGGTGAAGAATTTCTGGGGACTATTCAGTCAGAGCATCTACAAAGCAATTGACACCACAGTTTAGCACTAACTACCACCGCTCCTACTCACTGTGAACTCCTATCTGGCATGTCTTCTGCTTAGTGTTGACCCCCACAAGGTTAAGTGATTGGATCTAGTTAGGCATGCCACAAAATAGATATGATAAAACCCTTGTGAGCATAAGCAAATATGCACCATTGTCACCTGACTTATTTGGGGAGCACCACTTTGTGCCACTAGGAGGTCTCTTTGGATGCATGATTTCACTCACCAACATGTCTGAAAATAAATGTTTTTCCCCTTTTCATAGATGAAGAGACTGAGGGTCAGAAAGGAATGCCTTGTCCCCAGTATGATGTTGAGCTTAGACTTGAGCTCTTGTTACTGCATCTAATTTTAAAGTTTATTTTTGTCCCATTGCATCATGCTGTCTACTAAATTTACTGAACATGAACTAAGTTCAAGTGTTTCACACTTAATTTGATCCTTACAACCATTGTAAAGGCAATGTACTTGGAATATTGTCCTTATTTTGTTAGAAAGATGATGAGAATGAGAGAGTTTTTTTCTAAAAGCTAGTACTCTGTAGATGCAAAGGCAATTGTTAAATAATGATGCATTTACAGAAGCTTTACAACATGGCAGACAATATTCTAAGCACTTTAGCCTGCATTTATGCATTCATTCTCCGAATAAGATTTTTAATAGATACAATTATTATTTCCAGTTTTCAGATTATAAATAATGAGTACAGAGAGGTTTATTGACATCATCCAACTATTAAAGAGAACTAGAAGTCAAACTTGAAGAGTCCAAAGTCCAAACCATGACACCATATCTAATACATGCAAAACACTTCCAAGTGAAGAAAGGGATTCTAATTAATTACTCTTACCCTACCTCCTTCTACACACTTGCTCCTTTCTCAACCCATTTATGCAGGGTAAAATGATATAGGCGAATTTAGAGATAAGAGAGGTAAATGGGTCCATGAGTTTGATTTCTGTGTCCATTCCTTCCCAGATGATTTTTCTAAGAGACTAACCACGCATGGCTACATATACATCCATGCCAATAAGTATCTACCTGCTAGAATAATACTGGATTCAAGTCCATACTAGAAAATAGTCTCAGTGCTAAAAGCACACATGTGATCTAATCCCACCACATATTCCATATTTGGGTCATTCCTATAATGTCCCACGTCTAATTTGCATATTTCTTGACATGAGATACCTACTTCTTCACCTGGTAGCCTCATCTACTGTAAGAGTTCTATGACAGAAAGTGCTTCCCAAGATTGAGAAGACTCTGTAGTTTCTTTTTTCTTATCATTGGTTATAGTTTTTTTTTTTTTTTTTTTTTTTTTTTTTTTTTACGTGCAAGTCCACACAGAATAAGACCACTCTCATTCTCATGACAGCCCTGGAATGGGCTTAGGAAGAAAAGCTCTTTTCTGTCTCAAATATCTACTTTTTTTTTATATGAATATTGCTAGTTTCTTCACCTCAGAGGACATTGGTTGAAAATTTCCTTTTCTCTAGTAATACTCTAATTTATATCAATATCCATCTGGAAGTGTGGTGTTCAACGCTGCACACACAGTTTTTCCTGAGCTCAATTTCTTGGTATTTGGGTTAAACTTTGTGTTTTAATTTGTATGACTGGGAGGGAAACTCCTAATGTCTGGGTGGCTCCAATTGAATTCCCTCAGTAACAGGCACTAGAGGGAAATCAGAATGTGGAAAGACCCCACTGTTGCCCCTTCAGACACCATCCATGGTAGAGCTCTGTGACAATTGGATTCCTATGACTTTCTGCTGTTCCTTTCTCAGAGCATCATCTTCAACTGAATGGGAGTCATCCAGTATAAGAGGTCACATCTCACTGAATTCTTACCCATATCCAATAGCTTACTAGCATGACAACTTTATATCTCAAGGTAAATCAACTCTCATGTTCTAAAGCTCTCTGTAGGATCAGAGTGAAGCAAGACCTTCCTCACTCTTCCTCATCCTTATTTTCAACTCTCTTTTTCTCCTGAGAGCATGCCTTCAATAAATCAGGAGTATGAAGATAACTGTATTGAGCTTTGCTACTTAGAAAACCAATTAAGAGTTATTTCTTCTTTGCTTCCACTCTGACTCAATACCCCTCTCAGACAGATGTGGTGTCTCTCCAGAATTCCAGTGCCACTGAGCTTCTGAGTCTTCATTTTCTCCCCTTGTCCCTTCAGCTTTAGAGGTGATAATGGCTTTTTTCTGTTGCTATTATCTGGGTCCCTCACTATCCCTTGTTTATTTCCTTAACTCTGCCCACATATCTGCAAGTAGTCTTTTTATTAGAGTCTCTTAATTGGAGACATCTGTGGTGAACTGACTTCCAGCAGGGATCCTGAATAATACAATGCAACCTGGGTACATTCACTGTAAGGCAGTGGTTCTCAATCTTTCTAATGCTGTGACCCTTTAATACAGTTCCTCATGCTGTGGTGATGACCCCCAACCATAAAATAATTTTTGTTGCTACTTCATAACTGTAATTTTGTTACTGTTAATTAATTGTAATGTAAATATCTGTGTTTTCCTATAGTCTTAGGCTCTCAACCTGTGGGTCCAATGGTCTTAGGCTCTACAGTAGCAGTTCTCAACTTGTGGGTCACCATCCACAGATTTGAGCATCACTAGCAGGGTCATTTAAGACCATCAGAAAACACAGATATTTACATTACAATTCATAACAGTAGCAAAATTACAGTTATGAAGTAGCAATGAAAATAAGTTTATGGTTGGGGGTCACCACAACACGAGGAACTGTATTAAAGGGTTGTGGCATTAGAAAGGTTGAGAACCACTGCTCTAAGAAGTCCTTTTGTAATATATGGCAAAATATGTTTCTCCTCAATCCTTTTCCTTTAATTATGAGCATAGTCTGTTTCTCCACTCCTTGGGTCTAGGTTGGTCTTGTAACTTGCTCTAGCCAAGGAGAGATTAAAAAGCATGATGCAGGCTGGGGTTTAAAAGTGCTTGAATGCTGTGAATTAATCTACACTGTTCATGGGAACACTGTGACCACTGCCATGGGAACCACCTGGCCTAGTCTGCTGGATGACAAAAGACATGTAGCCCAATGATCCCCATCACTCCATCCTTTAGCCTGCCAACTGTGACATGTGAGTAACGCTATCCTGGACCATCTGGCAACTGGCCAACCCATCAGCTGATGGCAGGTGCATAGGCAGGTCCAGCAGAAATCAGCCAAGGTTGGCCCAGATCAGATCCACTCAGTGGAGGCATAGACTCTAGACATAAATAAAGGGTTGTTGTTCTTCCAAATCACTATTTTTAGGGGTTGAGTATAAGGTAGCAAAAGCTAACTGATAGATACATATTTGGCTAATACCAGATAAAGCTTAAGGCTGAGCACACTATGCATGTCTTTATTATTGCTTACTTCATTTAGCTAATACATAGTATGCCTCAAATTTTAGGCATCACATATAGTGCCTCATCTGATTCTCTTAACTATGCTTGAGTATAATCAGCAGCATCCAGGGTCCTGCTCAGCTGCACGGTCACCTGGTCCAAGGTCACACTCTTCCCAATGTATTTCACATCTACTGACCAAAGAAATCAGAAGGAGGCCAGACCATTTTGGACCCACAAAGGACAACTCTGAAAGTTAATACTTTTTCTGGAGCTTCCACTGGGGTGGATCAGGACTTTTGTCATTTTAGGAAAACATTTATTGCTGTGAGAAAATTCTCAACATAATGCTTTGCCAATGCATAGAGAAAAGACTAGAAGAATATATACCAAAATGTTTATTTCTCACAGCATAGCTTTATCTTATATTATATCCTTCCCAACAGACAACATTTCAGTCATTCTGGCCTCCTTTCTCTTTCCCACCAAGCTTCTTTCTATTTCCTACCCTGTGCTCTGTCAGGGGGGGTTTATCCAGATTTCTCTGGGTGTCTCACTCTCTTCCTCAGGTGTTACTCAGCAGTCACCTTAGAAAGCCTCTCCTGTCCATTTTCTCTAATGTACTTTTACTTTCTAAAACACCACCTTATTTATTGTCTTCGCACACATTTTATCACCATGTATAGTTGATGCTTCTTTATTTACACATGTACTTTCTCTACCACTAAAACAACCACCACAGAAGCAACAGCCTTCTCTGTCTCATTCACTGCTGATGCCAAGGGACTAAGCACGTATGAGTACGGAGTAGGTACTCAGTACCTACAGTGAAAACTCTTGCAGGAAAACTTTAGTGTGGTGAAGTTTTAGTAAATTATATACTTTGGGGGAAGGGAGGTCATTCTATGTTCTCCAAATTTTTAAAAAATATGTAAATACTTTTAGCATTCTAAACAATAACACTTTAAGTTTAATGAGTAAATACATCATGAAATCTTACTCTTAAAAAAAGTGATCTGACTGTTACTTACAAAGAAATTTGTGTGCTTGGAAGGACAACCAGTCACTATGCCCAGTGGCTTGTGCTGTGCTGTGCCAAATAGTAGTGGCAGAGGTAGTCATATCCCATCTTCCCACTTTATGTCTGCATTTCAGCTCCTTATAAGCCTTGATCTGGAGTGGGGTGGGGGTGGGAGTGGCAGGCATCAAGGCAAACTGTTTGAGGAAGTAAATATTCCATTGTTTAATGTATCTTTTATACAAATATTTTGGTGAAAGGAGTTTCCCAGAAATGGGAAAGCCACTGGCAACTGAAGCAGTTTGTCTCCTGTTATCAAATTAATCAAGCAAGTAATTGTTTATCCCTTCCCAAAGGACAGCCTCAATAACTAACTTCAACTTCAAATTTTATGAAGTGTGTTTTTAGTTTGGTCCACACAAAGGAGGTAGTGTTAACATTAATTGATTGCCTACTTGATTGCTAAGCATTCAGAATATATTCCCACATTCCACATATATGTTTCTTGACTTGGAGTGATAAAGTAATTGACCTGAAATAACATAGCTAGAAAACAAGGCAAGAAAACCAAACACTCTTAGATTTCATAGCTGGTATTGTTTCCACTGCACTTTCTTTCTCGAGGGAAGGAAGCTCAATCCATTGTCTATGGTTCTTAAAGTCTTTATAAGCCACTGCAGAGTTTTATTTCACTTTGAAAATTTTATCTGATTTTTTCACTGAAGACATCAACATATGGACACAGTTTAGTTATCACACATTTGTTCATTATATTATTCCCCAATTTCATATCTCTTTTAAAAATACTTCTATAATTAATTGTTCACACACAGCATGTAAGCATTTTAACCAACACAGAGTATTTATAAATGCTTGTTAATTAAAATTGTCCTCAGATGAGATTCAATATGCTCCTGATGCACACTTCTCTAGGAGTTCTGTTTTCAATCTTTCTGATTAAAACTTTGAAGATAAAAGGGCTATTTTCAAAGGCATCATCCATGACTTGAAGTTCCCATAAGCAGAAATAGCCAAAGAAACACAACATAAATACCATCACAGAGAATCTTGGTAGGGATAAACCTAATATGGTACTACAAGTATCCTATCTAATGAATCCTATCTAATAAATCCTATCTAATAAATCCTATCTAATAAATCCTGTCTAATAAAAAGGAAATATGTGAATTGATCATCATGCCCTCACAAAGATGCCAGTGCCCACAGTCAATGAGGAAATATGCTAATTACTTGCCACACCCTCAAAGATGGCAGTACCCACAGCCACCATATGGTGGCACCCAGTTCCCTTAGGCCCGCTGGGGTGGGAGGCGCATGGCACAGCTAGGCTCACCCCCAGGAGTGTCTGGTCACTCCATTCACCTGCCTCTGAAGTCTCCCAGTCCCTTCAGGCCCCAGCCGCCCAGGGTGGCCCAAGGCACAGGCCAGCCTCGGATGGTGGCTGCCCAGCTGCCCAGGGCTGGCCCAAGGAACCGTCAAACGACTGAACAAGCAGGCTGCATGGGGCCACCAGGCCTGGGGAGGGGGGGGGGAGTTGGGCATGAGGGGAAACCAGGCTGGCAGGGGAGGCAGTTGGGGGAAACCAGGCCAGCAGGGAGGGGCAGTTGGGGGTGACCAGGCCAGCTGGGGGGGGGCAGATAGGGGTGATCAGGCTGGCACTCAGAGGCAGTGAATGGCAATAAGGCTGGCAGGGGTGAGGGAGGGCAATTAGGGGTAACCAGGCAGGCAGGCAGGTGAGTGATTAGGAGCCAGCAGTCCAGGATTGTGAGAGGGATGTCCAACTCCCAGCAGTTTTGGAGAGGGTACAGGCTGGGCTGAGGAGATTCCCCTCTCCCCATGCATGAATTTTGTGCATTGGGCCTCTAGTTTATTAATGATGATGGAAACCTCCTAACTTGACAGAAAAAGCCATTTTCCTTATAGATTCATTTTCAAGCTGAAATATATTCAGTAAAATTTCATCTAACCATAATAGACTTGGGCAGGAACCCATATTAAAGGGGAAAATGTGGGTTTGGGAAACATATTTTGAGATCTCAGGAACAACACTGGGGTAGACAGTCAAGTCAGCCCTGGAGTTCATATGAGAAGGTACTATAAAGTCAAAAATCTGCTGGGCTCCATAAGTGAGCCAGATTTAGGAACCAGGAGTAAGTGAGAACTTAAGAAAAATTGGGAATCTGGCATAAAAATATTTCTTCTGAGTTTGCCTGGGTTAGCCAGATTTCATCGGCCTAGTTCCCTGACCTCATTGCTAGAGACACCCAATTGCCTTTAAAAGGTGACTGGTTGGAAATATTCAAAACATCCCAGCGGCTCTCTGTATCTGGTCTCTACAAACCTCTCAACCTCATCCAGAAGCACACTCTTCCCTTTGCTCTCTCCACTTCAACCATAATGCCTTGACTTCATCTCTCAAATTTGCCTGCAACAGTCTCTTCTTTCTACTTCATCTATTTAATTCTCCACTTTAAAAAATATATATATTTTTTAAGCTCAAGTCTCATATTCATTAGAGCAGGCCATGTTGATCCAGGAAGCCTTTTTTTGTTTGTTTGTTTGTTTGTTTGTTTGTTTTCTTCTTCCCAAAACACATAAAAACTGCTTCGCGAAATATGACAATTATTTTGAAAATACATATTTAAGCTTGCGCTTCTCTATTCATCTGTAAAGAAAGAAGGAAGATACTCAAAGCCATGGTAGAGTAGGAGCCAAAGCTCAACAGCTCCCAGGGGGATCAGAACTCCATAATCGTCTGAAGGGCTGGAGTTGCTCCACTTCCTTCTCTCTTCATCTTTCCCCTTTCCTTCCATTCCCAAACATTTCAGTCCTTTAACTACTAAATGGGAACCCAGCAAGAAAGAGGAACATTCTTGGTCATGAAGAGAGAGCCAGGGTGACTCAGAGAGGGGAATCTGAGCCCAAGTAGAGTGAGGCTATATCTGATTATGACTGTTGAAGTCTGAGAGGATAAAAAGGTGTAATGTAAGGGGGGGGGGTCATCTTGCATGGGAATTCGGAGCATGAGCCAGGTGAGGACACCGTCTACATATGGAAATGGCCTATGTAGGGGTCTGAAGCTTAGAAAGGTAAAGAAGGCATCACATTGGGGGGGGGGGGGGGTGGAATGGTGTGGGGTAGTCAAGCCCAAATAAGCTGAAAAGAACTTACACATGGGAGGGAACCCAGCATGGGAAGCTGGAATACAAGTGTTATACAGAGGTTGTCCATGCTTGTAAGAATATGGCCTAGTATGTGATATCAGAGCCCAAGCAGGTTAAGAAGATATTTCTTTAGAAAGTCAGACTTATATAGAATGTCAGAGCTGGAATGGGGTGAGCTCCCCTACAAAGGGATGGTGCAGTGCAAAAGTATAAGAGCTTGAATGCATCCATGTGGGAAGGACACCTATTATGGGGGTATCAAAAATCAAGTATAATAAGAATAATGGGGAGGAGGAGAGTTAAGGAAAGTTGTGGAATCTGTGTATAATGAAGATAGGATCTAAACATTGAGGATGTCTGACACAGGTGTCAGAACAAAATGATGGTAAGAAAAGAATTGAAGTGAATAGGAAGTGGCAGAGATCAAGAGCAGGGCATTGAAGGGGCTCTGCCTGGAGCAGGTGATAGAGTAGCAAAGAAAGACTGATATTGCAGTGGTGAATTGATTAATAAGGAAACATGTGAAAGATAATAGAAGGCAGGCAACTCACTGTTGGAGAAGAGAGTTCTAAACAAAGATAGAACCATAATAGAATGGGCCATTTGTTGCTGGGTTGGATTGAATTTATCAGTATTAATTTACAGTTTTCAATATATAAAGACAGATAATCCTATGTAATAAAGAACCAAATTGACCCTCACACATTTGCACAAGATGGCCACTCCCATGTGGTCAAAGATGGCCACCACAAGATGGCTGGCAGGGGAGGATAGTTGTGGGCAATAAGGCCAGCAGGGGAGGGAAGTTAGGGGCAATCAGGCCAGTAGGGGTGGGAAATTGGGGGGAGCAGGCCTGCAGGGAGGGTAGTTGGGGAGATCAGGCTTGCAAAGGAGGGCAGTTGGGGGGAACCAGGCCTATAGGGGAGGGCAGTTTGAGGGGGAGGCCAGGCCTGCAGGGGAGGGCAGTTGGGGGTGACCAGGAATGCAGGAGAGGACAGTTGGGAGCAATCAAGTCAGCAGGAGAGCAATTAAACATCAATCAGGCTGGCAGAGGAATGGTTAGGGTGGGATCAGGCAGGCAAGCAGTTGAGAGCCAGCAGTCCCAGATTGTGAGAGGGATGCCTGACTGCTGGTGTATGCCTGATCCCACAGGGACATTGAACAGTCAAAAATCCCTCAAGGAGTTCCAGATTGGAGAGGATGCAGGCTGGGCTGAGGGACATCCCCTCCCCTGCCAGTGCATAAATTTTGTGCAGCAGGCCTCTAGATATATAAAATGATATATAAAATGCATTCAAATGTATCATTTTAAGATATTTGGGCCTATAACAGAAATAAGAAAAGGCAAAAATAAGTCAATGAAGAAAAGATTAAGGTATTAGTGTCTTATGTGTCAGAGCTAGCACTGAGCTCACTCCTAATGTTGGGAGCTAATAAGGTCTGCCAAATTCATCAAATTGGAATTACAAACATCTCAGCAACTATTCAATGTTGCTGCTCCAAGCGAGGCACAGAATCTTAAGCAATAGGAAGAAAGAGTGGTAACTGTGAGAGAATGGATTATGAGTCTGCATTGGACCTTCCCCTGTGGTCTAAATTCAGACAATAAACACACTGGGGAAACCTCAGAGAAATACACATGAAACACTAGTCACTTGAACCACTTACAGCACACTAGCCACTATATTGATTCATCAACACTCCCTACAGTTATCAAATCCTTCCTACCTCTACAGTCTGCACTACTTGTTCAGATATTATTATTTCCAGCTATTGTGAACCTAAACATCCTGGGAATTTAGATACAATTAGAATCTCTGAAGGAAAGTGTTAGGTATGTAGATTTGAAGATGTCAGCAGAAATGCCAGTAGACTTCTGCTGACAGGTGGAAAAGTGGAAGGACAGTGGCCAAGGCTAGAAATATCGTTTGTGGCAACATTCCAGAAAAGATGATGATCATGACAATTTTGATGATGATGATGAAAAAGATTTTGTTGTTTCCGTGTATACTTATTGTGATAAGTGATTCATGTGTACTATCTCATTTAATCTTCACATTAAAGCAAATTTTACAGATGAAAAAAATGGAAGGACTGGGAAATGAGTAACTTTCTCAACTCTCCACAGTTGATAAGTAGTAGAACCATTATTTGGACAGTCTGACTCTGGATTCTTAGCCACACTTTTAAGCCATTTTGAGTGTAATAGTTTTAAGGAATAAGAAGGGAAGAAATTATCTAAGGGTCAAAGACTAGGTTTAAGGAGGAAACACAAAAAGATGAATTAGCATAAGAGACAAAGAGGGAGTAAACAGGGTGACAAGAGGGAAATTAAGACAAAAAATGCTGGGAAACTGGAGAAGGAGAAGAAAGGAAGGAAGGAAGGAAGAAAGGAAGGAAGGAAGGAAGGAAGGAAGGAAGGAAGGAAGGAAGGAAGGAAGGAAGGAAGGAAGGGAGGGAGGGAGGGAGGGAGGGAGGGAGGGAGGGAGGGAGGGAGGGAGGGAGGGAGGAAGAAAGAACAAAAGGAAGAAAGAAAGAAAGAAAGAAAGAAAGAAAGAAAGAAAGAAAGAAAGAAAGAAAGAAAGATTGATCAAATATGAAAATCAGTGCCCTGTTTGAGGTCTTAGAAAAAGCCCATAAGATAGGGTAATTGAAATATCAGAGATGATCTCAAAGATGTAATTTTATGTATTTCAAATTATCTCTCTACTTTCTATTCTTTCTTTCCTTTTTATCCCCTAAAAATATTCTTTAAGTCAACATTTCAAAAAGACTTTGACCTGGAACTAAAATCTAGAAGTTTTTGCTCTTTAGCTTCTTCTGAATGTATGTATCAGTAATATGAGAGTGATGAGGGACTGTAATATAAAAGTGATGAGGGACTGAGATGTGGATATGCAAATCCTAATTCCAGAAAAACCTTTAGAATGAAGCTCCTAAAAAAGCTTTTTTCTCCAGCTAAAAATGACAAAGCATGCCACTGGAACAAGGCACACCTTCCATACTGAAGGAAAATTCCTCTCTCTCTCTCTCTCTCTCTCTCTCTCTCTCTCTCTCTCTCTCTCTCTCTCTCTCTCCACAAGAGAATGGAATATTCTTCCAGGTTCCCAAACATACTCAAGAAACATTTTTATTCTTTCCCTGGAGCTTGCTTCTAATTCCAATTGAAGTGATAATAATTCTGTGCCAAATTTTAGGAATTAATCATTCCTCTAATCTCTTTGACATAGTCCGATTTCACATAAAGCAGTGATTCATCAGGATAAAAACTAGATTTATTTTAGTCTTCTTCCTCCCCTTTATATATATATATATATCAGGAGTGAATTCGAGCTTTTCTGACTTGGTTATTTTAAGAAGCTTAAATTGCAAGGAGTTCACTATTACTAGACATTTCTAATTATATTCAATAGGATTATATTATCCTTCATTATAGGATTCTTTGGAGTGATTCTTGAATTTCGGCAAAGTTAGCATCTGCTATTATTTTAGCTTTCATCACACACACTCCTAGGAAGAAGGTTACTGCCAGCAAGTGAGGTGCAGAGGTAGGTCAATCCTAGATAATTTGGTGAATTAATTACCATCTAGAAAAAGCCACATGGTATAAAAAACATAACCTGGACTTGGAGCCAAAATTGTAGAAGTCAAGGCTTTCCTGACATGCTATTCTACACTTCATGTACTGGAGTTCATTCATCTACAATCAGCACATGGTACTGAATTTGCTCAATTAATGTCTTCTTCATTGGACTGTGAATTTCATGAGGACAAAGGCTATGCTGATTTCATTCACCATTAATTTTCCAAGCACAGTAACCAGCTCTTATTCAAGACCCTAGGCTTCTATAAAACAGTTTATCCAGATCTCAAAAATATTTACTCAGAAATGGCCTGAGAAGACATTAACCAACTGTGTAATGTTTGGCAAGGAGCCTTATCTTCTCTGCATGTACATTTTCTTTTAAAAAATAAAATAAAAATAGATCATTGATATAAATCCAAAGGATTGTGGTGGGGTCCAAATAATCCAGGGTGAGTGAGGAAGCAGTGGCTAATCAAACATCTTTGTAAATGAGAGGTCCTGTTTCCCCAGAAATCTTCTATTGGAATGTCTAATAGAAGATGTAGTCATTTGCCAAATAATTGAATTCAGTGTCCTTTAAGGTCTATCCCATTTTGAGATCCTATAATGCTATAATTCTAATAACTACTTCAGCATATTTGAAGTTACACATACCTAGGTGCTTCCATTGAAGAAGAAAAGGAAATATATTAAACATTTTTTTGAGATAACAAAGAGTTTGTAAGTTTATTTTAGGACTACTTATAGCATCTTCTAAACTAGCTAGACTGTTAATATTGAACATTTTAGTAATTCTAAACTTCACATATACAATTATTACAGATTCAAATACAGTATACCATGAATCACAGAATACTTTAACTTATTTTATCTCATTTAGTTCTCTCAAATCCATTATTATACCTGTTTCCATTTTACAGTTGAGAAAAATGAGTCTTGATTGCAATGCTATTTTCCTGGAATTGTGTAAGAAAAGTGTCAGAAAGAGGCAATATCAGGCATGTACTTTTGAAACATCATCACTGTTAACATATGTGTAGATTAGATTCAGAAGGTCCACAACTCCCCACCACTTCCCAAGTTAAGTTTCTGTTGGGTTCTGTGCTAGTTTACCGTTGGTGTTGCCAAAAACTTAGTGCTTTAAAACAATACAAGCCTATTATTATATAGAGCTAGAGGTCAGGCGCCTAAAATGGGTCAGCAGGGCTAGGTTCCTTCTAGCATCTGTGGGAGAAAAATCTCTCTTCCATTTTCCAATTTCAGAAGCAGCCTACATTCCTTGGCTGGAGACCTTCCTCCAACTTCAAAGCCAGCAAGGTAGTATTTTATAGCCTCTCTGACCTCCTGCCTACCTCTCATAAAGATTCTTGTGATTCTATCTGGTCCACCCAATAGTTCAGGATAATCCCCATCTTAAAATCCTGAATTTCCATCTATAAAGTTCATTCTGCCATGTATGGTAACATTATCCACAAGTTCTAAGGATTAGGACATGTTTGGTGGAGTGAGGGAGGTTTCTTCAACATTCCCCCAGGTTATCTTACAACTCACCCCTTTTGCCCCCAAATGAGCTGCTCAAAAATACACACAATCAATATTGTTTAACATCGCGGTATTATGAGAAGGAGTTGTCTCCAACATGTAAAAGATTGTTTATTAACTCATTTCCCCCCAACTTTGGTGACCTTGGTATTGCCACTTTTCTCTTAAGTTTTTATTTCTCTCCAGAAAAAAAAAATAAATTAAGCAAGCTACCCCAAACCAACTTCACCTAACAAAAAAGTAAGTTATTAAAGACCAATTATGCCAGCCTATCTTAGGTGATGTCTGCATCTGTGGTCTAATCTTCCAACTGAGTCTGCAAGGTTTTTGTTTTCCTGTATTTATGGATCAGGAAATTGAGTTCAGAAAGGTGAGGAAATCTGCTGAAGATCCCATGGCAATGGAAGTGTCTGAATTTGAACCCATGTTCGTCTCATTCCCAAAATCCTACTTTTCAAGTTGCCTTCCTCATAAGGCCCTGGGAGAATCCAATAAGCTCATGTTTGTGGCAATATTTTTATAAGGAAAGTGCTACTTAGATGAAAGGCATTATTATTATTTCTGCAGGTAATAGACTTTCTTCTGGCATCTCTCTGACTGTGACTGCCAACATCATAACTAGGTATGTGTATTTGCATACTTCCAAAAATAATATTATTCAAAGAGTAAAGTCTGTCTTCTTGTATCATTAAGTTAATGTTTTTCATTTAAAGTGGACTTCAGAAAGCTTTCCAAATATGTTATTAAATACCTCAAACCTCTTAACCACAGAATTCTCTCCTGGGAATGTACTAGCTCTGGGTAGCAATACTTAGGGCTGGGATGGAGAAAAATGACACCAGACATCAATGGATTTCTTCAATTCTTGTGCTCTGCATGCTTCTGGTTTTTCTCCCCTGAATCACTTCCTTTGTTTCTATAGATGGTAATATCCCTCTATAGGGACTGTGTAGACCAACTCACTCCAACCCACACCCTTGTACAGACTGGCACCTTGCTGGCTTCTAGTAACCCCTGGGCAAGGAGAGCTTCTCTATTTCAATTTGCATTGCTTTTGACACTTAAGAAAAAATAGTCTACCCTCTGTAATATATCACCTTCAGACATAATGTTAATATTTGCTTAATATTTTCTTCCTTAAGATAGGATATCAATGAGACATCACTAATGATAGCCAAACATGATTACTTTACAAGAGCAAAAAGGAGATGGGCCGTGCATAATGGGGAATGAACACGATTCTAAATGATAAGCAGCTGAAATGTTTATATACTTAAGAGTATCACCAAATTTTATTTTTATATATCCACATATTAGCTCATTTTTCTTTTTTCCCTCTTGAATGTCTTTCTTCTCTCCTCCCTAGTGAATTTCAGTTCATTCTTCATGACTTAAATCAATAATCCATTTATGAATTTTTTTAATCAAATGACTTATACCACTAATAGGTTTTGTATATGCATATTTATTTTTTTCTGCAATAAGCATTAGATTTGTGGATCTAAGACTACGCTTATTATTACTTACAGTCATAAGTGAATCGGTTCCTTATGCCCTACTTTGCTCCTCAGGGCACAGTGATGAGAACAGATGTCACACTGCATATATGGAGAGAGCAATCCCCAGATACTGAATCTGGAAATTTATATAGAACCATTGCACAGCTGTCCCTGCCCTTCCTGAGAGAAGAAGAGAAACCTTTCTTCTTTACTATAAAGAAATGCTCTCTGGGAAAGATCCCAAAGTTGTTACAATACCTTGAAATGTAAACAAATAAAAAATTTAAACACCTAGCTCTAGTGTCAGAATTCTCTCTCCCTCCCTCTCTCCCTCTCTCCCTTTTTCCCTCCCTCTCTCTCTCCTTCCCTCCCTCTCTCCCTTCCTCCCTCCCTCCCTCCCTCCTTCTCTCCCTCCCTCCTTCATAGCTTAGGGATGCTCACTAGTCAATCATCCTTTGACACAGGTTGCCAGTCCATTTGTTCAGAAAGTACATGATCATGAGGAAACATGACAATATTTACTTTCCTCATGATGATTATCCCCATATCTCCACAGTGTAGTTGGTTACCTTCCCTTGGTGTCACCACTG
The DNA here is from genome assembly GCF_014108245.1 of Pipistrellus kuhlii. Classification (NCBI taxonomy): domain Eukaryota; kingdom Metazoa; phylum Chordata; class Mammalia; order Chiroptera; family Vespertilionidae; genus Pipistrellus; species Pipistrellus kuhlii. Next base: position 155,719,648 of record NW_023425515.1, on the reverse strand, counting down.
TAGGATGCATCTCACAACCTTTGTTGACCTGACTAGGACTGGTCTTTGTCTCCATTTCAAACACACTTCTTGGCCCAAAGCAGGTGATCAATAAGGGCCTCCTCAAGATATGGATAAGCAACTGCATTATGCAATGCAATAGGACAGAGAGTTTTTAATTGAATTCATTGGGGTGACATTGGTTAATAAAATTATATAGGTTTCAGGTGTACAATTCTACAATATATCATCTGTATATTGCATTGTATGGTTACCAACCCCAAGTAAATTCTCTTTCCATTACCGTTTATCCCCCCTTTAAAAGCCAAGTACTTTTTAAACTGTTTTCTCTTAAAACAGAACCTTGAGGTAGGTCCTCCCATTTCATTTTTACTCTGAGATAAACTGACACACAGAGAGGTAAAGAAACATTCCTGAGATAGCACAGTCGTTTGTTGATGGAGATTGGATCCAACCCATTTCTGTCTAATCCAGCATCTTTTGCTCTTAACTATGACTCTTTGGCAAGTGCTTTAATGCTTTAAATTTCGTTGAGTTCCCTAGAAACAGTCTGATATGGAGATTCATGTTGAAAAGAGTTACTGGAGGACGTATTCTCAGAAGAAAAGAAATGTAGGGTTGGCAGGGTGTAGGGAAGCAAAGAAGAGCTCTCAAGTGAACACTTGCTCCAACCTGATTCTACAGCAAGCTCTGGAGCATGAATTACATTGCACAGTTTGCCCCATCTTCAGGCAAAAAAAACAGCCTTCTGTGGTCAAATGTCAATCATTCTTTTTCTACAGTTGTTAGTCAACAAAGGCATTTCTCCAGGGAAGGGGAAAATTCTGTGGGGTTGGCAACCAGTATTCCCAGCACCAGTGGATGACTCTGTTGGCCTCTAAAGGGGACCCAGGTAGAATACCAAGAACGTCCTTCCTGGAAGAACTAGAATGCCATGTTTCTATCCCTTTGTGGAGGGGTAGATAGTCTTTGGCTTTGACCGGCTGTCTGCTCCAGCTGCCAAATGAGTATTGGCTATCTTTCTTCTGGGTCAGCATGGCTTCTAGGTTTAAGCAAAATTGGATATTTTGCAAAAGGGATGTAGTTCAGAATCTTGCTGAAAATGTTGGGGCATCTTGGGGTTCAGGTTGTCAAAATATGTCCTTGGCACTTTTAGGCTATGTATTCAAGAAGAGACTTCCCCTGTACAGCCTAGGGAACGTGCTGGAACACTGTTCTGGGAAAATGCTCCTTGGGCAGAAGATGACAATTAAGCACCTATTAACCTATGCAATGTCAACTATCATGGTTCGGTTCAATAAGCAACTTTTAATCATCTGTTTTGTTTTCTTATTTACACATCTGGGAGTCAGGCAGAGAGCCTTTTTTTTCACAGAAAAGGTAAGCTGACCAGCTCATTAGGCTTTAGATCCCTCCCTCTCAAAAGGCAGGACATTTCAGATCCACCCGAGGCAGCTCCAAGAATTAGCAACAATCAAGGTATTGGAGCCATATCACATTAACTAAATAGTCTTAGAAAAGTTCATTAACCTCTCATGACCTCAGTTTCCTTACTTGTAACATGAATGATGAATCTGAAAGAAATATACATGCTAGACAAGGGGTGCTCATGACTAGAAACATAGTGTTAGGTGATAAAAAAAAAAAAAAAAAAAAAAAAAAAAAAAAAAAAGTAGTCCAGGGAAGTTCACATTGTGTTTTGCAGAATCCAAAGAGTTACAAGTGCTCATATATCAATGGGTGGTAAAATGAGTGTGATAGACAGGGACCAAGTAGGATTATGCTGGGATCTCTGCTGCCATTTCAATCAAAGTAGATCCACTTTAATCTGTTTTACATATCAGGGTTCTGAAGAATGTTTCACTTGGAAATATGTTTAAAAGAAAGTTTGAAAGCCACTTAGTATTAAATAAAATAAAAATTAAAACAAAAAAACAAAAACCACAAAACCACTTAGCTCATCTCACTCCCATTTTACAGATGAGGAAACCAAAGCTGGAAAAATCTCACATAACTAGTCAGTCCAGTCACAAGACTTTTTTTTTTTTTTTTTACCATCTCCTCCTTATTACATGCTTGGGCTTTGTAGGAAAACTTCTCAAAGCTTATAGATCACTTTGCAAAGTTCCCACTGGTACCCTCATTCAGATTCGTAAATCAGGAGACCTGACTTCTAGTCTTGAGTATCCATATAACCAATTGGCTACATGACTTTAAGCAAGATGCAACTATGCTGAGCCCAAGTTCCCTGTCAAAAAACAGGAAGCTAATAATATCTCAACTGTCTCATGGAGAGTGGTTACCAGGAGAAGATAACAACAAAAGGCAAAATTGCCCAGAGTACTATAAAACATCACCTTTCTATCCTTGAGACCTAGAAAAAATGATCTATAGTCAACATGTAATGTTTGTTAAAGGAAGGAAAAGAAAAGCTAAAATGGAAGAAAGGAACCAAGACAGGCAGATAAGTTTACTTCTATTCTCATCTCCATCCAATGGTCAATTTCTAACCTCATAAAAATAAAAACCCTCATAAAAGCAATTGTCACATTCCTCTATGATGAATGGAGATCTACAAGTCCTGATCTTGAGCTGTGGGTCCCAGATTCCACACAACTGGCTCCAGTCCTGAAGCGGTTTGCTTCAATCTGGCTGAATGAATGGAACGCCCAAGCCCTGGATCAAGAAACCAAAATGTGGTTCAATGAAACCTAAAATGTATTTTTCCCCCAGACCTTTTCTTTTATCTTTCAAAACCCATGTAATTTAATGGAAATTGAAGAAGTGTGGGACAGATTCCACTCCTTACCCACATCTCCCCATCCATTGTACCCATTAACTTCAAAGGCATTTTGCCTGGAAGGGAGCAAATGTGGGTTTAGAAAAGGATAAAATGTTGTGGTTCTTTGAGAGCAGGGGGGTGGGGAAGGTCCAAGTTCATTAGCCACCAAATCTACAGCCTCTGGAGCATTTTTATTGAGTGTGTCATCTGCAGAGAGGCCGATGCCTCCCACCCTCTCCCTCATTTCTGATTGCCCTGACCTTAAGTCAACATATTAAAAGCCAAAGGCATCACTTCTCCTTCCCAAACCAATATATTACCAGCAATGTTATCATCTTCCTTCTTTCCATACAACCTATAAATTTAAAATTCATCCTTGATTCTTCTCCCTCGGTATACCTTCATTTTCAATTAATTTTTTCTTTATTATGATCTCATTCTGTCTTACATTAATTTTTCTACCTAGTGCTATTGCTGGAACTTTATCTCGTGCTCTATCATATGGGCTCTAACAGTAGCATAATGGATATTTACTTAGACCAAGGTTTCTCAACCTCATTACTAGCAACATTTTGATCCAAATATTTGCGTCTGAGTGGCACTGGTAGGCTGGGGGTGGATGGGGTCAGTCTGTGCATTGTGGGAAATTTAATAGTACCCCTAGCTTCTATCCATTAAATACTAGTGCACACACACCCCACAAACACACCAGAGGTTAAAAAAAATAAGTGTTTCCAGACATTGCCAAATGTACCCAGAGGGGCAAAATCACCCTCTGGTTGAAAACCACTACCTTAAATCAAGAATGTCAAATATTCACTCTTCATGTAACCACTTCTCCTGCCCATGACCAATGTTTCATCCTGTCTTAATCTAGTCTCTCTACTCACCAAAATGAGGGAATGTGGTGTTTTTATTGCTGTATCTCTAGTGCCTAAAAAAACCCAACTGTCGTTTACAAGACTCTTGGAATGAATTTTTGAAAGAAAGAATGAATTAACCCATCATTCCTTGCCTCACTCTACCATTGTGAGTCATAAATTCCACAGACCAAAGGGAATTGCCCGGGTACACTGCACAAGAGTGCCCTATCTCAGAATAGCATGACTCACATCCTAAATACCATAAACACCATTTTATCGTTTATAAAGATAAACTTCTGACTGCTGGAAGAAGTGTACTGAGGAAGGTATAATTATTTTTTTTTAATTTGCCCAAGCATGTTTTACAGGTTAGAGGAGACCCTGAAACCCCTCACTGTGAAATCAAGATTCAGTTCCTTAATCCTCCCTTATAGAGCCAATATAAAGCTTGATTATATAGCTTGATGTTCAGTTATCTGATATCTAGGCCCCACCAACCATTCTATGCTTCTTACTTGTCACTTTCATGAGACTTCAGTTTCACTTTGAGGATCTCCAGCCACACCTTGTTTATCCATCTCTACAATTTTGATGACCCATTTATTATCACGCAGAATGTTCTTTCCACAACTATTGTACATATATTTACTGGCTTGCCTTTAATGGCTTAGGAAACCAATATGTTTTAGGGGCCTTGTGAGATACATGCTTTATATATTATTCATTTTATTCTGTGCATAAAATTATCTTCAATTTACAGATGAGGAAACTGAATTTCAGAGATTTGCCCAAATGGGACAGAAAGATAATGCAATTTAGGTTCTCAACAGCATATGGCTCTTAATAGTTATTTCTCTTTCCCTGTTTTTTCTATCTTTCTATTCAGTACTCTCAGGGGGGAAAAATCTCTTGAACTCAAGTTATCTGCAAAAATAAAACATGAGGGATTAACAGGAGCCCTTGGACATGGACTGCCATTCTTTGACTCATCCAGCCACAGCCTGCTGCTCTGCCTGCATATTATATGGAATAATGTGAAACACTTTGCTTTCTGGATACATTCTACACCACCTGGTCACCTGCAGAATTTAGTTTAAAATATTAAAACTTAACACCACAAAGTGATGAACAGTCCAGGTGTGCAGGGCAGGGGGTATGAAATGACCTTTCATGGCCACACACAAGGCTATCAGCAGTGGAGCTCTAACTTCCAAAGACAAGGATAGCAAGATGTACGTGAATATAAGGTCAACTTCAGTAGCAGGAAGGGAAAAAAAAAAAAAGAGATGGAAAGAAGAAATAAAATAATAAAGGTGATAAAGGTATTATATTGGGAACTAGAGGCCTGGTGCACAAATTAGTGGATGGGTAGGGTCCAGCTGGCCTGCCCTGATGGGGGTCATTGGGCCAGGCCAGTGGTGGGGGGAGGTTGGCCATCTGGCCATGCCCCCAATGGGGGCGGGCAATAGGGGGCCAGATCGGCTCAGGGCAGAGGCTGTGGGAGGTTGGCTGGCCCTCCCTGCCTGAAATCTGGCCAGGACCAGCTAGGAGGAGGGGCTGCCCCCAATTTGTATGGTTGGCTGGCCACAGTGCATGTCATAGCAACTGGTTATTCCAGTTGTTCAGGTGTTCTGGTCGCTTGGCTTACAGGATATAGAATTCAAATGGCCTGTGTTATTTTAAGCATTGTTAATGTTTTGAATAGGAAATAATAATAATCTTTTTAAGAGCAGACATTTAATATTACCATCACAGAGCAATACCAGTAGAAATAAAACCATTATTAGAAGAAAGAGCTAGTGAGAACCACAGATCATTAGAACAACATGGTAAATTTTCAGATGAGGAAACTGAGGCCTCAGAAAAGGAAAATAATCCCCAAGAGCTATATGTTAAATGAATGGCAGAGACTAGGACCTGTGCTCCTAGGACCTTGTACAGTGTTCTTTCTACATAACCACCCAGTTTTCTCTATCATTTGTGACCTCCATTTCATATATTACCAATGGAGGTTTATCATGGAAATTACCACCAACAACTGGGAACGTGAAAGCTTGGATACTCTCCATTCTAGAACATTTATGCTGCATGTGAATCAGTACAGCAAATAGTTTGCACTTCATTTATTCATGTACTAATTTTGAATTAAGCTGCACCACATAAATTCTCTTGAAAAATGATGCAATTAAGCCTGGACTATTTGAGGAAGGACAACAACATGTGGCTGTAATTACACCGGCAAAACATCTTGGTAACACGCTGACTTATTATTGTCGTAATTAGTGTTGGTGCAATGCATACTGAATAGTCCATAAAATAAATAATACAATGTAAAATCCTGAAAAAGAGTCATAATTTTCAAGTGAATAATCTTTGGACCTTTTGCCTATGACCTCAACCATTTGGACCAAATTGATTCAGCCCCTACATACAGGAAGCTCTTCCTCCCTCTGGAGTACAGATTATTTGAAAGATCTTCAATTTCTGACAAAATATAGCATGAATGCATAAAATCTGGAAAATTAGAGCAAAATGAACTCTGTGAGGGACCAATTATGTAAATGCTAAAAAGTGGCAGAGCAGTTGCTGCATAATCTTGGATCATGAAATTGGCTGGGTTAACAGCAGTCGTTAAAAACCACAAAATGTAAAAGAATCTGTCCCGTAAAAGTAAATCCTAGAACTAGATGGGATCTTTAGACATCATTTTTACTGAGTTCCTAACTTCATATAGTAAGGCTTTACAATTTTATTTATAATGTATTCCCAGAAAAATCTCAATGAGTGGAATTACAGAAAATAAGATCCAAAAATGGAAAGGTAAATTATCCCATCAAAATTCCACTCAAGAACCATAGATTTAAAATCCTTTTGCTCTTGGTGACTCTAAGCATTTTATTCTTCTCAGAGTCTTGGTTTACTCATCTGAAAATGGCAATGAAGAAAAATTTAATATGATTACATCCAATATTAAATGAGAAACATTTGTCAAGCATGAGTATAATGATTTGCCCTATCTAACTTTTTAGTTTTGTGACCCAAGGCTAGAGATTTAACCTCTCTGCTCCTTAGGTTCCACTTCTGTAGAATGAGAATCATAATGGAACCTACTTCTTAGGGTTGTGATGAAGATTAAAGATGTTAATCCATGTAAAATGCTTATAATGCTTTATAATATATGCCAGGTATGTGGCATGCACCTATGACATTGTAACATCGCAATTACTGCTGTTCTTATCAGAGTGCTTATTTGAATCCCTTTCTCATTCCCTCACTTTTCTCCAATAAACAAGAAAGTAAAGTGAGTATCTGGAATATGACATTATGTTAATTTCTTCTAAACTTCTACAAAGAGGAGTATGTCTTTCTCAGAAGCATTGGGTCTGCTCTGATTCCCTCACATAGTTAGATTATACAATTGAAAAAGTAAACCAAGTTACTCAGAAGCAGCTTGTGTGTTTGGAGCCCAAATTTCAACTCTGCCACTAAGTTGTTTTATAATCTTGAGCAAAGCCCTTACTTGCTTTGACCCACCTTGGGAAAAGCAGTGTCTACATTTTACATTGCTCCCTAATCACCATGGAATGGTCTTTGAAATCAGTGATAACCCACTCTGAATATTAGTGCTGCCTCACATTAGCTGTGTGATAGTGCTCCATCACTCAACCCCTCTCATTCTCAATGTCCTCTCTGCAAATTATTGGGAACATGATGTGCTTCCAGAGGAGCTTGTGGGAGGGTTAAGTTAGCTCAGGTAATAGTGCATGCTTAGCCATGTACTTGGCTTATGGGACAGACCACAAACTCAAGTATACAAACATGTAAATTCACACTCATCCACCAGAGTAACCCTTTATATTTTGATTCAACATTAAATCATCTTACAATAGTATCGTTTTAAAACTTGGGGTGTTTGTATTATTAGAGGAAGAGTGACAGTGGGATTGTTCTTGATACAGCGTTTCAGTATATTTGGGGTCATTTAGTCTAGTAGCAATGATCTTATTCAGCAAACTTTTTTCTAGCCAGCTCTTGGATAGAATTGAAGCAAGCTAACACGAGATTCAAACATAATCCTCTGAGAAGACGTCTCCTCTAACAAACCACCAGAATGAAGCTTCTTTCGACTTTCTTACTGTGCCATTCACCCCTTTCCTGCATCTTAAAAACAATGTGTCTGGCTGAGACCGGTTTGGCTCAATGGATAGAGCGTAGGCTTGGGGACTGAAGGGTCCCGGGTTCGACTGGTCAAGGGCATGTACCTTGGTTGCGGGCATATCCCCAGTAGGGGGTGCGCAAGAGGCAGCTGATCGATGACTCTCTCTCATCGATGTTTCTAACTCTCTCTCCCTTCCTCTCTGTACAAAATCAATAAAATATATTTAAAAAAAATACCAAAAACAATGTGTCTGGCTTGCCAGTGTAGTACAGTGGTTGAGCTTCAACAAACTAGGAGATCATGGTTTGATTCCATCATGGCACTGTCCCAGTTGCAGGCTCAGCCCCCAGAAGGGAGCATGCATGAGGCAGCCGATCAATGATTCTCTCTTATCATTGATGTTTTTATCTCTCTCTCACTCTGCCTTCCTCTCTGAAATAAACTTTATAAACTCTCTCTCTCTCTCTCTCTCTCTCTCTCTCTCTCTCTCTCTCTATATATATATATATATATATATATATATATATATATAATGTATATTTTATATATATGAAATAAATTTTATATATATATATATATTTATCACATATATCACAGTGTGTCTGTTTATGGGTCTACTGCACCCTCAGTGCAGTGAACTCTTAGGGGACAGCAATGACTTAGTCTTTTATTTCTGTTTCCCTAGCATCAATAACAAATTCCAGTGCCTGACACAAAGTGGATACTTAATAACTATTCCATAAATAAATTAATAAAATCCTTCTTTCCATCCAGTCTCTCCTCCACTGTGGACACAGAGATGCACCCTTGATCTGGCACACATTCACCACAAGGATATGGCCATTATGATTTAGTTAGGGAATTATTGGAAGACACATTTTATAACTCTTGCCATAATTAATGTGACAAGAAATAATAATTGACTTAGTAATGTAATCAAATCAGAATGTATTTGATTTTCTCTGTCACGTTGTTATTCATCTCTCTAATCCTTCTAGTCAGAGCTTTCAACACCTAATTATTTCTGAAAGCAATGAACGCAGGCATATTTGATGTCAGGCTTGGCTGGAAGAAATGAATAGTCAGACCCTTGATCATTCTGTAAAATGGGAGACAAGCGATAGAGGTGTCTTTTTGCCCAAATAAATGGAAAAATTCTTATACCTTTCACATACATATGCTCTACCCATTTGAGTGGTGTTTACTAAACTACAGGGTTATCAACCCAGTTTTTCAAAGTAATAGCCTTTTACGACATGAAAGTCATTTTTTAATGTATTTTACACATCAACCCATGAAGATGAAAAGACTTGTCTCAGAATAATTAATTTTTGGATAGTTTCTAATGGGGCAAAGGAACCCCCTTCGAGAGCTGCTCCTTACTGAGCATAAACAACATCTGTTGAAATAGTCATATACATTAACTATTTCCACAATAAAACCCCAACTAATCAAATCCATTTAAAAAGACTAAGATTCAAAATAGGGAACTGAGCCCAGAAAACACATTCCATTTCAACACTAGATTTCTAACTCATAACTATGACCTGATAGTCCACACTCTACCACCGGTCCGAGTATTTACACTTATTTACATAACTTGAGTTTGTCTGCCTTAGTCCATTGTATAACTGCTCTTTTTGATTGAATATTTTTTTAAAAATCAAGAGTCTATTTATAGAGATCTCTCATAAAAAAAAAAAAATGGGCTGTCATCACATTAGCATGAACATTCATTCAACTTATTCAACAAACATTGAGAATTCAACCATGTGTAAATTACTAAAATGCATGGATTAAAACAGCCTCTCTTTATAATAGTTCAGAGACTAAGGATGATGACAGAGCATAATTATTATGCTAGGGGAAATATGTGAAGGCAGGAGGTGAGAAAAGGGTTCAGTGAAAGCTTTGTAGGGAAGATGATGGTTGAATTGAGCCTTAAAATCAAATTGGACCTTTCCAGAAAGACAAGCAAATTGGGCATTACAAGCAGAAGAAATAGAATATGCAAAGATCCAGAGGTATGATAGTCCTCAGAATAGCTGGATCATAGGGTAAAGCCAGACAGAAGCTGACACCAGAGAACACAGATTAGAATTGCAAAATGCGGAAGAGAATAGAAACTTTCAAATTTCTTGCCTAACCTTCCTTCATAAAATTTTCTAAGTACTTTAAACCTGTTGTCATATTTTTTTTTTCATTTAACATGGTCCGAGTTTCTAGGCATCCTTGAAAACTAGTATTTTATGGCAATTCCCACCCCTCCAAGATGTTAAGTCCTAATACTATGTCCTCAGTTTAGTTAATTTCCCTTAGGGTTATTTACAATGGATATATTTTATTGTACATAAATTATATCTCAATAAAGTTGACTGTAGAGAAAAAGACATAGAAATTAGCCTGAAGTGGTTCCTTTTGGCTGAATCTAGGACAATTAAAAATGACTAACTGAATGAAAAAGGAATTCATGAGTCCATAGTAATACTAAAATGTACAGATAAATAGTGGTATATAATACACAAAGATTTTGAGAGAATTAAATGAAATAATACATATAAATTCTCTAGTATAGTTCTCATCTACATTGTAATTGTATGACACATGTTAGCTAAGCTAGGAATAAATGGATAAAGTGAGGGTTTCATTAAGTGTTTTCCCAAAGCTAACAAAATAAGATCAACTCATCACTCCTGCCTCCCAGGCTTTAGTTTTCTTGTTTTCCACGTGAGCTGGAATGGCACATGCCATCCTTTCTTAATCCTATAGGTGATGTTTTATATTGCAGGTGAGGGAGGAGGCATCATCAGGTTTGCCTATGGTAATAACCGTCAGAGTTTTCACCAAATAATTCTGGCTTTCTTTCCAAATGCATGGTAGGCTTTCACTCCTTGACCCCCTTTCCTTTGACCAGGCATTAGGAGCAGGGGTGATGTCTATAACCTGGGCAGAAGCTTTAAGATCCAGTGTTACTGATTCACCATATCTCCCTTTTCCTGCTCTGGTGAGTGTGGAAGCGCATATAGCTATGGATCCCAGAGTAACTATAATGAACAAATGTCTGTTGTCAACCTACATGGGACAGTGTGAAATAAACATTTGGTTTTAATCCAGTGAGACTTGAGGATTAGTTCGTATCACAGCATGACTTAGTCTAGCTTAATTGACATGTGTCACCTTACACAAGGGTCCAACACAGAATGGGTAATCACTCAAAGTCTAATGAATTGAACTCATCTCCTTGAAGACACCTAACCTAGCTGAATTTGTCTATCTTTGAGTTAAAGTAAATTTTCCTCTCCTCCTCCTGCCTCTTGTGATTTATTAGACAAGTGCTTTTAATTTTTATGTCCATTTTTTCTTTCTTCTTTAGGGAGAGAGGGAAATATTTCATTCCTAATTTTCTACATACTGTTGAAAAGAGTAGTTTGACTAATAACACCACAGCAAAGACTATGAAGAAAAGACCTCTCACTGAAAGACAGATTTGGTCTCCTTTTCCAAGAAAAATCATGGAAGAGTCAGAATTGAAAACTGGAACATAAAATTTGACTTTGAACAATGAAGGAAAGTGGCATTTCCTACCATTAAAGGGAAGAAACAATTTGCATTTGTGCATAGTTAATTAACTAATAGTTTTGCTATAAAATTTTTGTTAGAATCATCATACGTAACCCCAAATAACATGAATATTGCCATTTCTAGCCACCTGGCATTGGAAGAAATGAGTGGGAAGTTGTAATAAGCTCTATCTTCACCTCTGCCTGCTTCATTCCTAGGTTAGTCCTCTCCCCTGACATCGAAGGCAAAGGCAAAGGGATTTCTGTGCTTGTCATTGCCTTGATTCTTTGCTCACCAACTGCCAGGTTTTCAGCAACTTTTAAAAGTTATTTAGCAGAGCTTTGGCTTGTACTGTCCTCCAATGTCTCTACTTACCAATCTTGAGTTCAAAATGAACTCATATTTTGCACAAGGCTGCCAGAGATTGACAACAGCCATCACATTTGGACATATTCTTATTTTTTTTGGAGTGAAACTCTAAGACAATCTTTCCGATTTCAGTAGCTTCTCTTTTCTTGATAGCTGACCCTTATCCTCCCCTCTTCTTCTCTCTCCCTCTTCACAAGCAGTGCCAAAACACTCCAATTTAAATATTCTATACTAGTGGTTGGCAAACTCATTAGTCAACAAAGCCAAATATCAACAGTACAATGATTGAAATATCTTTTGAGAGCCAAATTTTTTAAATTTAAACTTCTTCTAACACCTCTTCTTCAAAATAGACTCGCCCAGGCCATGGTATTTTGTGGAAGAACCACACTCAAGGGGCCAAAGAACTGCATGCATGTGGCTCGCAAGCCACAGTTTGCCGACCACAGTTCTATACCATTATAGCCCAACTCATTATTCAGACTCCATGTTGGATGATATGACCCAAATTTTTTTGTCTGAAAATAGTAGTCATACCAGACATTGCACAGTACAGAAGCTGATGGGAACTCAATTAATGTTCTTTCAATGAATGAAAAGTATAATCAAATGATACAAGATTAAAATATCAACTCCCTGAGGGCAGTGGCAATAACTTATATGCCTTTATACTTCTAATACTTAGCATCCTGTTCACCACATAGTAGGACTAGGCAACAACTGTATGGTTAACCACATGGGATTTGCAGTAGTACTCAATTCAATATTTAGTTTTACTATTTACTAGCTTAGTAATACTGAAGAAAAAATACTTATTTAAGAGTCAGTTCCCTTGGCAGCAAAATAAGACTGTTATGAGGATTAAATGAGATGATGAGTACCAAGTACTTAGCATAGAGTAAGCTCTCAATAAAGGCTACTCATTGAGTTTCACATCAACAGCTTAGTCTCCGTGTTAAGATTGTCTAAACCCCTAACATTTCTTCAGTTTCAAAGGAATGTGCATCTGCAACTGGCAATTTAGATATTAATGTGATGCATGGTGTCAGATTCTTAATCACAAGTAGCTTATGGATGAGATCCCTCTCTCTCAACCTGGTGAAGTCATTTTAGAAAATATGTCTATCACACAAAAGAGGGCCAGCTACCCAGAGGTTTCTATTTTAAACCATAGCCTGGAGAGTTGGGGTAAGAAGATGTGTGTTAGGAATACATCACACCTGATTGCCTCAAGCATGCAGGTGTGCCAGAAACATCTACAAGCATGGTCTTGTCTTTTACTAGGAAGAGAAATAAGTCACAGCATTCCCCAGGAAGATTCAGAGGAATCATTAATGGCATGAATAATTTATCAGCGGCTCCCTAAACCAGATAATGACACTTTTGTTGTCTGCTCTAAAGAGCAGAAGCAATTCATTAACAAACAAACAAACAAAAAATAGCTTCCCCCAAACAAAACCATCTTTTTCACCCTTGAACTTGCCTTTTCTGAAAATTGCAGATTTATCAAGGAACCAGTTAAATCAAAGAACACAGAATAGACTGGCTTTTTTTGTAAATAAAATAAGATGGTAAAGAATGCAAAACAAATTATTTAATACATTTTAAAGAATGGCTTCCTTTACCTTGTGGTCTTAAAAATCATCCAACACCATTTCATCTTGGATGTGTTTTCCAAGTACTAAATTGTGTTTCTGCCTGTGATAAAAGACTTAGATTTTTGTAGCTTAAGGATGAGTATAAGAATGAATGTAGTTTCTAATCTTGAAAGCTCCAGCTCCAACATTAGCTCTCTGTGGCCAAATGTGACAAAGCTCTCATGTTCCAGCATCAAGCCTGGCTTCTTGGAAGACCAATTAACATAGTGAGTGTTAGGTTCATGCCAACATGCAAATCAAAGCCATACCTGGAAGCAAACCAGAGTTGGGGCTGTTCCTTTGGAATTATTTTTCATGTGTTTGAAACGGAAACTTTTCAGAAGGCTGGAGTGGTTCCTTTAAGTCACTTGACCTCTTCGACACCAAACTTTTTTTCCACTTCAAGAAAAAGGATGGGTGGGAAGGAGTAGAAAGACATTGGAAAAGCCAAAGGAGACCTTACAAGTAACTGTCCCAGAGCAATCTCTGCAGAGGAAAGGAGACTTATCAGGCAGGAAATCTGTCTAGCCCACTAACTCTCCCCACTGGCGGCCCTTAGTCACAGATGTTATGGATTTTGTTCCATAGCAATCCCCAGCTCCCCAAACAGATCCAGAGTGAGAAAATAGGAAAAGAAATTGGTTGATATTAGATACACATTCTGAAGTAGGAAGAAATACAGGCAGTGAGGAATTTCTGGTCTGGATTAGAGGTTCCATGGTAATTAAACAGGAAAGACAAAGGAGATTCTCACTTACTTGGAACCCAAACAAGGAGTTAGAAACACAAATGGGTAATGTGCCTCATTCAGATTATCTCAGGAAAAACATGGCATTCTTCTTATAAAAGGGTTCTTATCCCCCAAAGAGAATATCATTATTGAATATCTCTGATACTTGTTCTATTGTGCAAATATTTATTGAGTAGACATTATGTCTTAGGTCCCGCGCTGGAAGTGAGATGCATTATCTTGAACAATACCTTTTTCCTGGCTTTGCCACACTCAACATATTCTGCTTTCTGATTATATTTTTAGAAGGTGCTATATATTTCAGAGATAAATAGATAATCTAACAAGAAAATATTTTTTTCTGAATAGAGTTTTTTTTGCCTTTAAGCATTTCCTGGGATCCTTCCATGTTCTTTGGATTAAGCTATAACATATTCATTAGACCCTACTGAAATTGTCCTGGAGGCTTAAACAATGGAGAGCTTGGGTTTTGTTTTACTCTTCTATTTTAAATAGCATTATTAAAACATAATTCACATATCATAAAATTCAACTTTTTATAGGGCACACTTTACAGAATTTTAGCATATTCACAGATATGTCCCAAAAAGAAACCTATTAGTATTAGCAGACACTACTGGTTCCTCAGCCACCTTCACCCCCAATACAACATATACAGCCCCAGACAAGCACTATCTACTTCTTGTCCTTATTCTGGACATGGAATGTAAGTGGAAGCTTACCAATATGTGGTTTTTGTGACTGGCTTGACATAAATGTTCTCTCTTAGCCAGCATCATAACCTCATTAGACAAGAATCCAAGAGTTCTGAACTGAAACTCCATTTCCTTAGTTGTAAAACAAAGACAGTAATTACCCTCTGAGACCATTAGGAGAAGTAAATGAAATAACAATATGTGAAAGCAAGTAGCGCAGGGTCTGGCTTACAGAAGTTGCTAAATAAAATGTGGTTTGATTTCCAAGGACTCTAAGGAAGCCATTCCAACGCTTTATTCTAGAGGTGATTTCCTGATCCTTCTGTGCAAAGGGCCCTAGGATCTTTTAAACAGTTATAAATATCAATCAAAATGCCTTAAAAACTGCCTATTTGAAAATGCCCCAAATCATGCAGAAAAACAGAAAACCCATTCATCTCTTAAAATTTATATGAAATAACATCCCTAAAGATAACCATTACCCACAATACAATGAATATCCAGCTAACTTCCTATGCTTAGAACACACACACACACACACACACACACACACACACACACTATAGCATGCAGCATCATGTCTTCAAGGGCTACATAAAATAGAAAGGGTAGAAAATAGGAAAGCAAAAAATAATTGTAAACATGAAACACAAAATTAAGGGCTGTATTGTGTGTATAAGCAAAAGGAGTGATATATCATAGATCATATGTCATTCCCAGAATAATGGCAGTGGCTTTTACATTCAAAATGGCAGTAGTAAATAATCAAAATATAAAATTCAAATAGGACAGAAAAACAATGTATGCTACAAAGACTTCTAATCCTAAAAAGGTATAATACAATTAAGTAGGAAGTCTCCCAAATGGTTTCACTCATGACACCCTTTGTTTAACAATATTTTTTCACAGCAAAAAAGCAAACAAAACAAACAAACCATTTAAGAAGTATTCACATCCTAACTACCTAGTAGTTATTTGAAAAAATAATATATATACATTGAAAAAATATTTCATTTCATTTTTATATAAGCAAAATTACTCACTAATGAAAATAATGTGATCTAATGTTGAAACTCTGAACTATCTGGAGCTAGCAGTTCATGTGTTCTCTGAAATATGTTACCTATCATTGAGTTTTTCTTGGAAATTCAAAAAAAAAAAAACCACAACCTTTATAAGTTACCTGTAGAACCTTGGGGTGCCTCAGCACACAGTTTGGAAAATGCAGGCTTAGTGTATTTAGTCCTAGCTATAACATTCTATACAAACAAGTCTGCCTAAGTGAAAAACTCATGGAAATTAGAACGAGATGTAATTATTGGCTTTGTGACTCCACCATGTGAATGAACTCTCTGAGCCTATTTTCCTATCTAAGAAATGGAGAAATACATCATGCCTACTTCATGAGGTTATGATGCTGGCTAAGAGAGAACATTTATGAAATGCCTATAGCATAATGCCTTGCTACAAGACTTGCTGTCTGTGTAATCAGGTGCCCTGTGATGGTTGATGATCCCCAAAGAGACCAAAATCTGTTGGATCAAAGCAGAATAAATGTGTTACATTTAGATGCTGCAACACACAACAATAGTTCCTTGCTAATTACATAGGAGGCAATAAATCATAGTTTGACCAGCTAAATGTTAGAATTCTAGTTATTTAACCAAGGTGTGCTTATTTAATACACATACGGAACCAAAATTTTTAAAATCTGTATTTATTTATTTATTTTATTGATTAAGGTATTACATATGTGTCCTTATTAAGGTATTACATATGTGTCCTGTTTTCTTTATTGATTAAGGTATTACATATGTGTCCTTATTCCTCCAGTGTCCCACCCCTACCTCCTCGCTCATACCCTCACCACCCTAGTGTCTGTGCCCATTGGTTATGCTTATATGCATGCATAAAGGTCCTTTGGTTGATCTCTCTCCCTCCTCCCCACCCTTATCTCTGAGGTTTGATTGTCTGGCTTTTTTTTTAATTTAAATTCTTTATTGCTTATAGTATTACATGAGTCTCCTTTTTCCCCCATTGACCTCTCCTTAGCCTCACCCACCCCCCAGCACATGCCCTCACCCTCCCTCCCGTCTGTGTCCATTGGTTATGCTCATATGCATGCATACAAGTCCTTTGGTTGATCTCTTATGTCTTACCCCCCCTGCCTTCCCTCATAGATTGGACAGTCTGTTCAATGCTTTTATGACTCTGGTTCTATTTTTGTTCATCAGTTTATGTTGTTCATTATATTTCACAAATGAGTGAGATCATGTGATATTTATCTTTCTCTGACTGGCTTATTTGCATTATTGATTTCAGGCCGTTATGATAACAAAAAAGGCCTGCTTACTGAGATCAGTGGACAAAGAAGAATGCAGTGGAACCAACCACTAACCTTCACCTTCCAGAAGAGCCTACATATCAGTTCCAGTGGTCCTACTCTGGTCAGTCTGTCTGCCAGTGAATTTCCTGCTGGGAACACATCCTGGACCATGGCTTTAACCCTACTGTATTCTTATCTTATGCTACTCGTTCTTGTAAGACTGCTGATGACATAACTTGGTGGGAGATAGATATTACTAGGTTCACATATTACAGGCATAGTTTTTGTAACATTGGACTTATTTACCAGCAGTTAACTTACCTGAGAATATATTTTTAAAACATAATGCTCTGTTTGTTTCCCCTTCACCAACTTCAGCTCCCTGAGATAACTAATGTTCACAAGTTGGTGTGCATTCCTCAACAAATTTTTCTATGTGTATACCAATACATTTCCTTATAGGATTCCATTTTAAAATAAGACTATATTATTGATGTTACTTTGTAATTTATATTTTTCACTTAAAAAATTGGAATGGTCATTCTTCCATATCAACTTATATAAATCAAAACCTTATCTTTTTTCTTAACCCTTATGGTTATTATATATTCATTTGCTGATATTTTTGGTTCCCCCATTAGGATTTAAGCTCCATGATGTTGGAAAATGTGTATTTTGTTTACTAGAATTCCCATGTCTAGAACCATGCCTGATACATACTTGGAAGTCAATTAATATTGGCTGAATGAATAAATACATTAATGAATATGTATGTGCCTTTTTCTTTGCCTGGAGGACCCTCTAATTTAGAGCCAGACCACTCACACTTAGACTTCATATGTAAACACACATACACACACACACACACACACACACACACACACACACACAAATAGTCCCTTTGTAAATCCTTTCTACAATTCTTACTGCTCTATCTCTGAGCCCCAAAGCTTTAATTCTACATTTTTCAGTGTGTGTGTGTTAAACAGAGCAGATGAAAGACCATATTTCAAAGAGACATCTTAGAGGATGGAACATGAAAAAAAAAAAAAAGTCAATAACTGGTAGTTACATTAAGTCATTTTTATTTTGTAAGTTTATGAGGTGAACACTAATGTCATTTCAACTATTTAGATGGGATACAGAAGTCAGAGAAGCTGAGTAATTTAATTGAGATTTAGTAAATGGCAGAAGTAGGATTTAAGATTACTTTTTGTCTTATTCTAAAGCCTACATTCCTAACCAATAAAAATTTCAGTCTCCCTGTCATTTTCAAATGTAAAATAAAATAAAAATAAAATAAAATAAAATAAAGTAAAGTAAAATAAAATAAAATAAAATAAAAAATAAAATAAAATAAATAAATTGTTGTGGCGGAGACTGCTATGTGCTCATCAAAACTTGTTTCTTGTCCTCCTGGACACATAGGATGACTACATTTCCCAGCATCCCATGCAATCAGCTATGGCCATGTGACCAAGTTCTAGCCAATGGGATGTCACCTAAAGTGATGATCACCACTTGGAGGCCTAGCTATAAAAACCTTACACATAACCCTCCATAGACACTCTCTTCCCTGTGGCTTTAGCCCAGATGCAAGGATTCAGCAGAAGATTCCAATACTTAAGTATCCAAGATGATGGTGCAACAAAATTGAGGTATTCTGGGTCCCTGTGTCACTGAATGGAAGTCCACTCATATAATATCTACATTAAACTGTTAAATTATCAAGAAGTAAACCTCTATTGGATTAATGCATTAACATTATGAAATTGTTATCATTAGTTGCCTCACCTAACTATAATTTCCATAGAAGATTCTACATGCCTTGTCTATTTTCTTCCTTTCTAGAATCTTCTTCACCATTTCCCAAAATACATCTTATCCCAGCTGGAATCAATGATTTGCTATTTCTCAAACACCTTAATATGTTTTTTAACAGCTATAATATTCTCTCTTCCTGGCTAAATTCTCCTTATTCTCTGAAATTCAATTCATATGTCACCTCTTCTATGAAGTCCTACTTAACAATTTTGGGGGACAGTGCCCTTTTTCTCTTCCTAGAACTTATCTTCCCCATTCCCCTGAACTGCCTCTCAAGCTCTTATCCTTTCTAATTAGTAATCTGTTTATCCCTTAGCTGAACTACAGAATCAGTATCATATTACCTCTAAACAAAACCCCTTGGGGATGATTGCATACCTGCATCCCAAATCCAAAATATTGACCTCTCAAGGCCCCTTGCATTAGTAATAACAACAAGAACATCTAATATTTCTGAATGGTTGTTAAGTGTCATTCACTGTTCTGAGAGCTTTACGCATATTTAGTCACTCAATATTCACAACTTTATGAAATAAAAATTATTTTCCTCATTTTACACTTGAGAGAAAATGAGATACAGGGTAATAAAGTGACTGACCAAGGGGATAAAGAGGAACAAAAACTTCTTTCTCCCCAACATGACTGGAAACCCTCATAGCCTGCCATAAACTCACTGGAATTGATTAATCCCTTGACAATTTGTCCATGGGCCTAGGATTATGAGCATTCCTTTTTAGGTTTCCAAGTTTAAGTGGTGATTCCAAACTCCCTTTCCAATTTCTATTATCAACATAATTTGATTTATTCCCTCCACAAATACAAAGTTAGATATGTCCAGAATTGATCACAAGTTCTATGCGATCCAGGACCACATTTATTTTCTCCACTGTTGTATTATGCTTGGCAGAACATTCAATAGATAGCTGCTGAACAAATGAATTAATGATAGTGAGAATTCCACTGCCACCAGAGAACATCACAGGTTTAGGATTATTCAGTACAGAGTGACAATGGAAACTCTCTTTTTCCAATTCATTACTCACTAAAGGAAAGGAGGCTAGGAAATAATTAGATGAAAGCAATCAAGGAAAAAGTAAATATATTTGCAAGCTGTGATGAATGGCATGGACTCCAGGTAACTTTGGAACAGTAAACAACACTGTTGTCTCTAAAGTACACAAGCAGAATGTATATTATGTACAAGGCAAGAGTTGAATTTCTAGATAAAGAAACAGTTTTAAGTTCTGATGGTGAATAATTCAGTGTGGTTAGGTCCCAGCAAGGATACGTGCTTGCAGTTAAATAAAGTGTTATCAGATAAGAAACATCTCTATAATGAATGTGACCTCTTTATATTCTTCTGAGCTGTATTAATATGAATGAATGAATGATAAAAGAATTTTTAAAAATTAGATTACCCATCTTAGCAAATACAATGATAAGGTGTGAGTTAAGTATGGCCTTTTATTCAGTAAAATGTAAAGAAGATAATGTGTAAGGTGTAACTGTTCTCCAGAAATTGCCTTATCCCAGGGCACTGGTAAAGAAAGCCTCACATGTAAGTACTAAAACACACACCACAGGGGCTTCATGCCTAAGAGGCAAGAAATCTTTACTCCTAGATTCTTGCAACCTAATTTTCCATTCAGATCCTATCTCTGTTCCATCTTAGTCTGTTTCTCATCCTCTACACTTCTTTTTAAATAGTTTTTCAGCTTGGTGCTCAGTTAAGGTATTTCATATAGATGAGTGTGGTTCCAATCAAACTAATTTCAATAACAGAAGAGGTCTTAGGTTAGGGATGAGTAGAAATCCTGGCTTAGGAAGATGCAGATAAAATAATGCTGGGGATTCCAGAAGCAGGTAATTCCTGGAATCATCTGTGCCATGTGGCCAAGTAGCAAGGACCAAGCAATGGTGCTGAGGCCTATATGGAGTTCTGGCAACCAGGGATAAAACAGGGTCAGAAGTGAATGTAAGATTCGGAAATACAAAGCAGATGGCAGGTCACCTTGTGGGAACCCTGTGCTTAAAAGGCACTAGGCTCTGTTTTCTCCAGGCAATGGACTCTGGGCATATGGCAACACACCCTTTGCAGTCATTGTATACTGGTGAAACAGAGCTCCTAATTCGTGACTAGCGCTGGCTTTGGTTGTTTATAGAGCTGAGGTGTAATTCAACTTGAAAAGGACAAATCATCATTGTTAGTGCTTGGATGGAATAAGATAGGTATTTACTGTTCAGATATTACCCAATTTATAGTCTTAATTTAGGAACTCCACCCTCAGGGAAAGCTAACAAATCAGACTTCATGAGAATAAAGTTATGAGAATGCTTTACATTTTGGAAACCAATTTTATAACATGCATGTATAATGATGTTTAAAAATGGTTGCCTTCACTTAGGTTTCCCCAAAAGCAGAGCTTGCAGGAAATGTTTCCAGAGAACAAGAATAAGGGATTAGACAGAGTGAGACAGAGCAAGAGGAAAAGCCATACACTAGGTGCAGTACCAAGGTTACCACTGCGGGAAATGGAGGTCCATTGTATCTGAACTTCCCACGAAACTTACAAGGCTACTCCAATTGTTTATCTAAATTTGAGGGTGCTGCCCTGCTGGCATGGCTCAGTGGTTGAAGATGGGCCTATGAGCTAGGAGGTCACAGTGCCATTCTGGGTTAGCGCATATGCCTGGATTTCAGGCTCAACCCCTAGTGTGAGGCATGCAGGAGGGAGCCAATCAATGATTCTCTCTCATCATTAATCTCTCTCTCTCTCTCTCTCTCTCTCTCTCTCTCTTTCTCTCTTTTTTTTCCCTCTCTCTCTTTCCTCTTCCTCCTCCTCCGCCACTCTGAAATAAATAAAAATAAAAAGATGTCCTATCTATTGTAATAAAAGAGAAACATGCAAATTGACTGTACATTCGTTATGCCAACAAGCCACACACACCAGCCAATCAGGATCAAGTGTGCAAATTAACCCAACAAAGATGGAGGTTAATTTGCATATGCAGGTGCTGAGTGGCCTGGGTCCCAAGTATGTTCCTGGGGTGAGACCCAGGCCACTCCTAGCCTATAGGCCTGTACTTAGGCCCTGAGCAGCAGAGGTCCCAGAACACCCCAGGCTATTCCAGAACTATGGGTGCAGCAGCCAAGCAGCTGGAGGCAGGGCAGGAACATCCTTGCATCACCATTGCAATGCGGGGGTGTTCCCACCCTGCCCCTAGCAGCTTGTGTGTGCTCTGGTGACAAGTGGCAGTTCGGGTCCATGCAACCAGTAACAACCTAGGCTTGACAAACCGGAAGTCAGTCCTGCAGTCAGTCAGTGGTGGGTTGCTGTGGCAACCCAGCACTGAATGCTTTCACTGCAAGTGCAGTTGTCCCAGTACTGACTGCTGAGGGGACTGCGAATCAGGGCCAGAGAGAGGCCTAAAGAGAGAAGAAGCACTGATCCATTGCATCTGTGGCAGCTTTTGATCAGCACTT
Organism: Pipistrellus kuhlii; assembly: GCF_014108245.1. Lineage (NCBI taxonomy): Eukaryota > Metazoa > Chordata > Mammalia > Chiroptera > Vespertilionidae > Pipistrellus > Pipistrellus kuhlii. The sequence continues at coordinate 155,697,197 of NW_023425515.1, read as the reverse complement.
GCTTCTCTCTATCTCTCCCAGTCTGGCCAGCAGCCATGTCTCCATTTCTCTCCAGGCCTCCACTGGGGATGCTGATCAGTTTTTCTGATCAGGCCCCATTGATAGGGCCAGAGATGCTGACTGGCACAAGAAACGACAAATCAGAACCAAATATGGGTGCTGTAAAGAACCAATGGCTGCCTAGAAGGCAGAGCTTTTGACATTAATTGGCACAGGAACCTACCAATCAGAACCAAATGTGAGTGCTGTGGGGAGCCAATGGCTGCCTAGGAGGTAGGTCTTTTGACACTGACTGTCATAGAAACTGACAAATCAGAACCAAATGGGTCAGCAGAGGAGGTAGTTGGGGGCAAGATCAGGCTGGCAAGGGAAGGCAGTTGGGGGCAACCAGGCCAGGAGGAGAGAGAAGTTGGGGGTGAGATCAGGCCATCAGGGGAGGGCAGTTGGGGGTGATCAGGTTGGCTGGCAGAGGCAGTTAGGGGCAATCAGGCAGGCAGGCAGGTGAGCAGTGAGGAGCCAGCATTCTGAGATTGTGAAAGGGATGTCCAACTGGCAGTTGGACATCCCCCAAGGGGTCCCCAATTAGAGAGGGTGCAGACTGGGCTGAGGGAATAGGGTCTCCCTCCATGCATAAATTTCATGCACCAGGCCTCTAGTCTATATATTAAAAAATCCAGCAACCCTAATGGCCATAACGACTGGTCCCCATGACTCTCACTGGGATTAGCGAACCAGCCCAATCAGTGGGCACAGCTGGCTGGCCAACCTCACAGTTTCTCAACCCTGCTGGCCTGCCCCTGATTGGACTCTTGCACCCTGATCAAGAGTGGGGCAGCTGGCCAAATGCCCCCTCCTTTCCCACCCTAACCCCCGTATTATGGTCCAGAATCCCTTACCCTGGCTGGCCTGCTGCTGATCAGACCTCCACCCCAAAGGGGGCAGGGCTGGCCAGCCAACTTCTTGCAGCCCCTTCCCCTAGCTGACCATAACCCTGATGGGCCCTTGCCACCCTGATCAGCCAGCAGCCCTTTCCCCAGGCTAGCCCACCCCCCAAACCCAAAAGGGAGCAGGGTCAGCTGGCCAATCTTCTATCTTATAGCTGGCCAATCTTCTATTTTATGCAGCTCCTTCCCCTGCCTGGCCCCACTCCAGATCAGCTGCCCCCACCCTGATCAGGGGCAGGGCCAACTGGTCAACCACCTATGGCACCTCGCCCAGGCCACTGGCCTGAGATTGGCAACCCCCACCACATTTCAGGGTGAGACCAGTCCCTCCCCTTGACTAGCTCTGCTCCCAATTGCTCCCCACCCCCTCAATCCTAATTAGGTACAGGGTCTGCCTACAGCCCCTTCTTCCAGCCAGCCTGGCCCTGATCAGGACCTGATTAGAGATGGCCTGGCTGGCCAACCTTCCATCATCTCTTCTTCCTGACAGCCCAGCCCTAATATACCCCATTTAGGACCATGCTGGCCGAACCCCACCCATGCACAAATTCTTTCACTGGACCTCCAGTCCTATATAGCCTACTATGCTAAATGTCCAGTCATCCAGTCAGCCATTCAACCAAAGTGTAATATGCTAAGGCAGCTCAACCTTTCGTTATGACATGCACTGACCAGCAGGGGAAAGACAGTCAACCAGTCAACCAGTCACTATGATGGCACTGACCACCAAGGGGAGGATGTTCCGATCAGTAGGTTAGCTTGCTACTGGGGTCCAGACAATGGGGACTGAGTGAGATGGTCTGGACATGCCCTGGAGCCCTCCCACGGTCCCTCCCCAGCTGGCCAACTGCCACATTCCTCTCCAACTCTGATTGTATACTGATGGATTCCCTCAGCCTAGCCTGCACCCTCTTGCAATCTAGGACCCCTTGGGGTATGTTGGAGATCTGGTTTTGGCCCAATCCCGCTGGCCAGGCCGAGGGATCCCACTGGTGCACGAATTGATGCATCTTGCCTCTAGTTGAATATATTCTTCTTTCCCATTAACATAATAATTTATGTTCTTATTATATGTCTTTAAGATTTAGGTTAAATATTTTAAAAGATGATAAAGAGTCTTACTATTAACACTAGGAGACAATTGTAATAGACTTGGAAATTAAACAGGAGAAGAGTTAAGTACAATATGGTAAATTTCTATAATTGGCTGTTATTCAATAATGAAATATGATCTTTCTAAAAGGATGATAAGAAAATGGGAAAATATTGCCAGTATAACAAACTTTGGAACAAAATAATGCTAAATTATATACACAGACTATTCACACAATATAAAAGCAATCATATAGAGAAAAATAACCCCAAAATATGACTATATATAAGTACCTACTGTATATTAAGGTCTTGGGACTATAGGTATATATTTTTTCTGCTTTTCTCTAGGAGCCTCAAGAAGAGATCATAATGGTTTCATCAAGTAGATTAGGCATGTTAAGCTTTTCTTCAGACTTGATTCCTATAAATTATTAAATCCTGTGGTGCTCCTCACTCAACCCATGCCATAGTACCTATTCTTGCATTCTTATCTTAGGCCTTTTTTCCTAAGTCCTCTCCTTATAAAATTGTTTCTTTCATTATGACCTTTCAGAAAACACTAAACTTCATCATCACTCCTGACTGCCTCCTACTATCCATCAAGTAGCCTCTCATGATCTGATTCCTGACCACTGCTCTTCCTGTCTGACTCAGGTGTCACTCTTGTCTAATTCCATTAGCTCCTATACTCATCCTACCTTAGAACTTAGGATGCTGGTTTGTATTGCTTTTGTATCTATCTTGTAGATCACTTCTAATGAGCCCCTTTCATGCATGATCACTTAATTGTCATAAGTCTTCTATAAAATAGGTATTATTAACTCCTTATTCTATGAAGAGTTAGTCCTTTGTCTGTATTAAACTTGAAGAACTTTAATAACCTGTCTAATGTCACATGACTAATAAATTGATCACCAATATCTCAACCAGAATCAGAACACAAGACAGTTTTGACTTCAAATGAAAAATTTTAACCATTGTCTCCTGAAAGAGACAATAACTTAAACAACATAAAAATTAAAAATAAAATTACTTCCTGTGCTAACTGGTTTGGCTCAGTGGATAGAGGGGTCTCAGGTTCAATTCCAGTACCTTGCTTGTGGGCACATCCCCAGTGGGGTGTGTGTAAGAGGCAGCAGCTGATTGATATTATATTTCTCTCTCATGGATGTTTCTATCTCTCTATTCCTCTCCCTTTCTCTCTGTAAAACATCAATAATATATATATAAACAAGCAAACAAACAACAATAACAACCAAAAAAATGGCTTCCATCAATCTAGTGTTTGTTTGCTTACATTTGGCTACACCAGGAATATTTTCTAACTTTTTATTGACATAAACAAATACAATCATACTTACCAAATAGTTCTTATATTTAGTTCTAAGTTAACAATATTTCATTTGCAGTTAATTATCAAAAAAACAATTTAAATAGCCAATGACAGGAGAAAATAGCTAAGTAAATTCCATGCTTGATTAAGCCATCAATAATTATATTTACACAAGAGGCCTGGTGCACAAAATTCTTGCACTGGGGGAGGGGGAGGCTCAGCCAAGCCTGCCTCCTATCACAGTCTGGGAGCCTGAGGGGATGTCTTACTGACAGCTTAGGCCCTCTCAGGGAGTGGGCCCAAGCTGCAGTCTGGCTTCCCTCTGTAGAAGGCGACTGGGCTGATTAGGGGAAGGCACCACCCCCATCACCCCACTGCTTCTGCTACTGCTGGCTGCCACAGTTGCCAAGGTGTTTTCATCAACACAGACTCCAGTTCCTTCACCACAAAAAATTGCAACTTTCTTTAGGCATTTTTAAGATGTGTCTTCCTTCTTCCTTCTTCCTTCCTTCCTTCCTTCCTTCCTTCTTCCTTCCTTCCTTCCTTTTTTCCTTCCTTCCTTCCTTCTTCCTTCCTTCTTCCTTCCTTTCTTCCTTTCTTCCTTCCTTTCTTTCTTCTTCCTTTCTTTCTTTCTTCCTTTCTCTTCCTTCCTTCCTTCCTTCCTTCCTTCCTTCCTTCCTTCCTTCCTTCCTTCCTTTCTTTCTTTCTTTCTCTCTCTCTCTCCCTCTCTCTCTCTCTCTCTCTCTCTCTCTCTCTCTCTCTCTCTCTCTCTCTCTCTTTCTTTCTTTCTTTATTCTTTCTTCCTTTCCCTCACCTGATTTTTAGAGAGCATGGAAGAGAGAGGGAAAGACAGAGAAACATCAATGTTAGAGGGACACTTCAATTGGTTTCCTCCTGCATGAGCCCTGACCTAGGCCCCAGCCAGTGAGGAACCTGAAACCTAGGTACATGCCCTTGATCAGAATTGAACCCAAACCCTGCGGTCTGCAGGCTGAGGCTCTATCCACTGAGCCAAACCTGCTAGGGCAGGATATGACATTTTTTAGCCCTCCAGCAACAGACCTTCTTTTTTCCTCCAGGAGTGAGGCAGAAAAACCCTAGATCACCTTCTTGGATTCTTATTACCCAAGTTACCAAGAATACTGCCAGTGGTTTATAGAAAGCTTAGCCAATGAGCAGTCAGAAATGATGTTTCCTCTGCAGCTCATGCACAGAGGCAGGACAGCTGGTAAGCTGCTGCTGGGATCCCCCCTACCCTAGTCTCAGGCCGACTTAGGCAGCCATCCCTTGGCCCCCCCAGCCCCACCCCAGCTCCACTCCGGGCCTGCTCAAGCCACTGCTGAGACTTGGGAAGGGCCCCCACTTGGCTCCACTCTGAGCCTACTCAAGCCTCTACCATGGTTTGGACAAGGCCCCCCAGCTCTGCTCAAGCCTCTGCTGTGGCTTGGGTAGGGCCCCCCAGTTTCACTCAAGTCTCTGTGGCTTGGACAGGGTCCCCCTGGCTCTGCTCCAGGCCTCACCTGCACGCCTAACCTCCTCCTATCTGGTCATGACATGTTATGGAGTCCCAGACAAATTTGCATACTTCATCTCTCTCTCTCTCTCTCTCTCTCTCTCTCTCTCTCTCTCTCTCTCTCTCTCTCTCTCTCTCTCTCTCTCTCTCTCTGTGGCCTGGTGCACAAAATTCATGCATGGGGAGGCAGGGGGAAGGGTATCCCTCAGCCTGGCCTGCATCCTCTCTAATCTGGGACCCCTCAGGGGATAACTGGCAGTTGGACACCCCTATTACAATCCAGAATTGCTGGCTCCTAACTGCTCACCTGCCTGGCTGATTGCCCCTAACTTCTTCTGACTGCCAGCCTGATTGTCCCTAACTGCTCCCCTGCTGGCTGATTGCCACTAACCACCTCTGCCCCAGCCCCATATCCAGGACCTAGGATTCTCTCCTCCAGCCGACCACAGGCACTAGGGATCCAGGCTTCCCTCCTTCTGGTCAGCCATAGGCACCCAGGCCAGCTGCAGCCACAGAGGATGGTGGGCTGCAGGTGCAAGTGTTGATACTCAGAACCCTGAGGTGTGTGGCTTCTCTGTCTACCAGACTATAGCCAGCACCAGGTGCTGGAGCCTGAACTGCAGGCAAGAGGCTTTTCCATCTTCCTGGGGATGCAGTGTGGTTGACTTCTTTAGCTGGCTGCAGCCTGGGATCATGTGGCTTCTTTGTCTCCTGGGTTACACGCAGCCTCAAGTGCTGGGGCCCAGTTTTTCTGTCTTCCCAGGATGTGGGGTAGGTGGACATGAGGCTTCTGCTATTGGCTGTGACTGGGTTTATGTGGCAGGCATCTTCTTGGTCTCCCTAGCTGCAGCCAGCCTCAGGCACTGCCACCAGACTTCTCCAACCACCACAGGCCCAGAGCAGTGGGGGGCAGGGGGGGGGGGGCAAGGCTGCCTCCATGTTTTCAGATTAATTTGCATACTCACTCTGATTTACTGTTGGGGGTAGTGGAGTGACAGTAATTTGCATGTTTCTCTTTTATTAGTGTATTTATCTCTCTCTCTCTCTCTCTCTCTCTCTCTCTCTCTCTCTATATATATATATATATATATATATATATAAAAGATATCAAATGCTCTTATGATATTATTGCATGACAAAGCATATTATGAAAATGTTCTGTATGCAGTATATTTTAAACATATGCACACACATACACACATATGAAAGTCGAGAATTAAATACCAAAATATATTAGCAGATATTTTATAAAAGTTAAAATTATTGAATATTTTATTTTTATATAGTTATTGAGCATTATACAATAATATTTATCTATGTTATAACTATAAAAGTTAATTTAGCTTAGTTTTAAATTTATATATGCAATTTATTATGTGTAAATTCAAGTGTAGTATTTCAGCCATTGAACTAAGTTGAGTTGAGTTTAAGAAGTGAGACCAGCGGTTACATGCCATAGGTACAATTTTGATTTATTTTTTCTGGAGCACAATTTGAATAAACTAATAATTCTGGGAAAATTCCTAACCTAGTTTATAGGTCATAATGGAAGGAAATCAAGAAACTAAAGTATCTTGATATCCCTTTTATAATGTATCCTGTCCATAAGAGAGTTTGCTGTTAGAGATACCACCTTTTCTAGTAGACACAAATTAGGTGATGAATGATAAAAGGCACATGTTCAACTGCAACTAAGAACTTCAATGAGGAAACTTTGAGCCAGAACAGGAAAAGGTTTGGGAGTGCTTATGGTCTCACCAGTGGTTTTCAACAATTTTAATGAGTGATGATGAGTGCACCTATGGCATTCCAGGGAGGAAATAGGTAATTAACATTTTTTTCTTAAAAATATATACATGATATATGATATGGTATGGAAAGGTAGTTTCTGAACTTCCCATCATAAAAGTCAGCTATTGCAGAGTCATAACTCAATTACAAAAATGTAGACTTAACTGGAATTTGGAACACAACATCCTGTCTTAATCTAGAGAGTACTTTTACTTTTGAAACATAAATAAGAAAAATATATTTATGGTTTTGAGATCCACTTTTTTTCATTTTACATTTATTCCAGGTGAAAAGTTCCCAGAAAACAAACAAAAGCAACAAAGATCAAAGGCAGGTCAACCTAATGCAGATTAAAAAAAGAAAAGAAAAACAAGATCTAAAATTAAGTTGTGCAAACAGAAGCTCATAAAACAAAAGCAACACACCTTTCTTTGTGCAGCCCACTAGCAGTTTCTAACCATTTTCAAGATAAAGTGTGGATTTTGCATTCAGTTTGCATCAGAATCTACCAGTAAAAGCATTTCAACATTTCACTGATAGAAAATTGGGAATCTGATCAAGGCAGATTAACACTTTTAAGAAAGCTAAGAATATATTCTGGAACAAAGTTTTTAGGAGTCAAGGAAGCCAGGGCTTTATTACAACACACTGTTTAACCTTGTGAACAATATCAGCAACACAATTTTACAACTATGGTCATTGTAGTGAGTATAGTAGAAATTAAGCCTGGGATCCTAGGTACATGAATAATCATACAGCCTGATCATCTGAGTGACATTGAGTGTCTTCTAACCTCTTTAGATCCCATCTATCTATATTAGTAAAAGCTTAGATTGCCTTTGCACCCTCACATCATCACAAGATGGCCTTCCCCACATTGTCACAAGATGGCTACCACAAGATGGCTGCCTCCACATTGTCAAAATGGCCTGCAGGGCAGGGCAGGTGGGGGCCTCAGGCTGGCAGGGGAGAGCAGTTGGGGGCGAGATTAGGCCAGTATGGCAAGGCAATTGGCAGTGACTAAGTCCTAGGGGAGGGCAGTTTGGGGTGATCAGGCCAGCAGGGGAACAGTTAGGTGTCAAGCAGACTTGCAGAGAAGTGGTTAGGGGAAATCAGGCAGACAGGCAGGCAAATGGTTAGAAGCCAGCAGTCCCAGATTACAAGAGGGATGTCCCACAGGGATCAGGCCTAAACCAGCAGTTGGACATCCCCCGAGGGGTCCCAGATTAGAGAGGGTGCAAGCTTGGCTGAGGGTCCCCCCCCCTCCCCCCCAGTGCACAAATTTCATTAGCCTATAATATACAATATATATAAAAGCCCAGCGACCAGAATGGCAAATGACCAGAATGACCAGTGGCTATGACATGCATTGCAGCAGCCAACCAGCCTGATTCAGGTCCCATTTGCCCCCCCACTCCCACCCTTGGCTGCCCTGACCCCCAACACCCCAATCAGGAGCAAGGCAGGTTGGCTGGACCCCACCCATGTATGAATTTGTGCACTGGGCTTCTAGTCTAAAATAATTTATAAATGGAAATATCTATTGTGAGAATAAAATTTAAATATTTAGTTCCATGGTTTTAAATATTTGGGACAATGTATATAAATAAAGGAACTAACTGGCAGACTTGAATAACATTAGAATCAAAAATTAAAATGACTATATGAAAACATGACTAAATGGCAGCAATGTTTCCTTTGGAATGACAAGATTATGGGTAGGATTATTGGATATGACTTTATTCTTTTTCCTTTAGACTTTTATATATTTCTTTGGAAGTACAGTGATTCCACAAGAACCGGATGAAATAGTCAGGTAGGCAATACTATTAAAATTATATATTTACCCCCCCCCCTTTTTTTTTCTTCTGGTTACAAAATATTGAGTGGCTCCATTTCCAAATTACCTCAGTGGTCCATCTTTGGCATGAGATCAAACACTGCAGTATGTTTCAGAAGGGTGTGGGAAAAGTGAAGCAGACCTCTAGAACTTTAGGGCTTTGGCAATCTGAACTATGAGGTGAGTTTGGAGATGATGATTTAAAATAAATAAGAAATAAAAGCCTGTGGCTTTTGGCAAGCAGCAGATGAAATACCACTCTTAGGCTCTCCTGACTGTGCCCTGGCCATTGCCATTAGGAGAGGGTGGATGTTTGGTGGCTTTGGATTGGGTATTTAGCTGTTTTTCAAAATACCCCATCCATTTTATGTGAATACCCACTTCTCTCATCCCCTAAATAATAAGACATTGTAGAGTGTGGGATGAAAGCCAGTTCCACAGTCACATGGGCTACTCTGGCCTCTCAGGAGATGTTTATAATGAAACTAGTAGCTCTGAACAGGAATCCATGGGCCAGTAGTTCTCTATGGGGCTTAGCCGCTCTATGCCCACTGCCCAGAGGCTCCCTGAGGCCCAGAGGCCCATCCGTGGCCTGGCACAGAATGCTTGCCTTGTCACCATGGTAAGAAAGCAAGAATTCTGCTAGGCTGCTCACACTGCCCACTCTCAGCAGCCATGCCCCCAGGACTGGGGGACTCTGGCAGGGCTGAGAGGACTGGATTCCACCATCTTGTGGCGATGGGTGCCATCATCTTTGTCATGGAGTGGCAGTTAATTTGCATATTATCCTTTTATTAGATAGGGTACTGAATTATCATGATTGTTATCTGTGCTTTGCCTTCACTGACTTAAATTTCTCAGAAGATGCATCCCCTCCTAAAGAGGCCTCCTCTTCTCAACTGTGGAGACTCCCATCTCATTGAGGTCCCACAGGCACATGGGGTATCCTGAGAACTGGGTGAAGGGGCCCCCTCAAGTCCCAGCCATTTGCTAGAATGGCAGCCTCTCCATGTGGCAGTCCTAAGAATCAGTCTTTTGTCTGTGGAAAAACCAGCCCAGCAGCTGCCTCCATTTCCATTGTTCTCAAGTGTTGGGTGGGTTTGTGGAAATGTTACATCTGAGCAGATGGCAGCACAGCCTGATCTCTTTATTTCAGGTGCAGTGAACCAATGAAAGGCCATTTGTGTGTTCACACTATGCACTTCTTTGTACCTGGCACCATTTGCCTATTTTAAAGGTGTTGCCTGGGGATATGTCCCATTTAAACTGTGTCTGTGTAAAAATTGTGGTTCAATTAATGTCCTGTCCCAAACACACCATCTAGGAGTTGGCCAGACTTTCCACAAGAGACAGGAAAATGGGCTTCATACAAATAGCTATAATCTTTCTTGAAATAAAATATTGTATGAAATTCAAGATATATGCCAAGGGAGAAATGTAAAAAGCCAGGCATAGAATTCTAGGCTGAAGGAAGAAATGATCAAAGGTACAAAGAGTGCCCATCGTTGAAAGACTAAATTTCTCAGAATTCTGTTTCAAACTTGCTTCTCTTAACACTCCACATACTCCCTTGGCTGAGCTCCATTACCCTCATCTTATCAAAGGCCTCCTTTATCCTTATTACTGTTTTGTTAAATCTACATTCCAAGTCCTAACCTGTTTTCATATTTCCCATTCCATCCTGCTTAGAAGTTTCTGATAAAAAAGTACACAAAAGCTCATCAAATTCAATATACACAAAACCATCCTCCTCCTTCCTAAACTTTGCTTATTTGTCTGCTCTTCCTATGTTGTTTATATTATCTTTATCCACCCAACCCAACTGTCTACATTAAAAAATTCTCAGAGCTATTCTTGATATCTTTCTTACAGATAATCAATGATCAAATCTTGGCAATGATGCCACTTCTCTCAGACCCTTTCCCTCCTGGGTACCCACTGTCACTTCCCTTATCTAGGGCTTCACCAGTTCATGTTATTTCAAAAATCTTCCAGTGTTCTCTCAGTTCATGACCACTTTGCTGCCAATATTATCATTCTAAGATGTAGATTTGGTCACATAATTTTCTACATAAAAGTTTCCCTAAGACTCCTGTTATTAACAGCAAGGTTTCTTGGGTCAAATAACTCAGACAACACCACAGAATAAGGTAGAAATTCACATGTAACACATACCAATCTGCTCAGTTAACGTATTCCTGTTTAATTTTTAGCCAAACTCCTTTCCCACAGTCTATCCCCAAGTACCCCATTCCTATATTGAAGCCCCTTCCATGTTCTCCGATTGCATTTTCACTCTACTGTCTTCATGCATTCTGATTAATTTTTCTTGGCAATTACAACCTTCCTCACAGACATATTTAATTGCTTGCTCATCTATGGTGCCATTGAAATTTATATGTTCTGCTCTCATAGCATTCTTCATGCAGTACCCTTATTATTTATATCTTTCTAGTTTTAATGCTTCTAGGACAAAGATTGACCCTTACTTATCTTTATATCCCAGGGAATCTGCTGGGGCTGACAGAGAGGAAGTGATCTAAAACCGTTCTGTGAATGGCATAGAAAATGTCTTCGCTGCTTGTGATGAATCAGAAAGGCACCTGACTAGGACCAAGTTGCTACCAACACTGAAGATACTTGAGGAAATGTAATAGGTCCATAACACCCAGTAAAATAAAAAAAAAATGTGTATTACCATAGGACAGCGGTGGGGAGCTTTTTCTGCCAAGGGCTATTTGAATATTTATAACATAATTCATGGGTTTCACAAAATTATCAACTTTTAAAAACCAGTCTGCTATATTTGGTCAAACATTTAACTAATGCACTCCTAATGCCTTGGCAGGGTCAGACCAATGATTTCTCAGGCTTTATATGGTGCACAGGCTGAAGGTTCACCCCCCCCTGCCATGGGACTTTGGACTGCAAAACCCATCCTTGGAATTTAGGCTAAATATGTGAGGTTTGAAAATATTTGGGGATCTTGCCTAAAATTTAATCTATCTCTGTGCCTTTAACCTTGGGATCTCATGAAAACAAGAGGGGGAAAAGCCAGTTTTTGTTTGTTTGTTTGTTTTTGTTTTTGTTTTTTGTTTTGTTTTGTTTTATTTTGTTTTAATGGGCAATTTATTATCATCATTTTCTCAACATGCCCTTCAAACACACACACACACACACACACACACACACACACACACACAAAACACATACAAACACACACACACACTTACACTTCGTGTAGAAGAGCAAGATTTTAATTTTGGGACTTTGACCTATGACAAAGTTCCTTAAAGGAGCTGAGATTAAACATTCCATATAATTCTTTTATTTTTCCAAATACATGAGGTCTCTCTTAGTGGGGGTTTCTAAAGCAGTACCAAGTTCAAACAAATACAGTTTCCTGTGGAATGTCATTTTAGTTTGAGGGGGACTCTTATAAGCTGAGGAACAGGATATATGAAAGCAGAGAGGCATGAAAGCTTTTCAAATGGCAGATGAGGTGGTCAGAGGTAACCACCAGCAAGGTAAAAGTAAAAGCAACATGAAAAATATATTGGAGCAACAGGCTTGAGGGAGATTAGAGCAGAGTAGAGTATGAGATTCTAGGTAAGAGGTTCCTGTGGTCTGGACTGAAAACAGTGGCAATTTGGAAAGAGGGGAAAAAATGGTCAGTGGTGGCAAAAATCCTATATAATAAAAGGCTAATATGCAACTGAACCAAAACAACCTAACAATTGGTTGCTATGAAGTGAGCTGACCACCAGGAGGTGCGTGGGTAACATGGCAGGTAGTAGCTATAGCAGGATGGTGGAGCAGGTGAACAGGGGGCACCAGACCAAGGCGGGGCATCAGTCACTATCATCAGGGTGAGCCTCTGGTAGTTACTGAAAATTCTTTGCTCCCACGTGCCATGGTCCTGCCCAGCACTCACACCTGCTACTGGCACTGGAGCTGCCACTCACACCTGCTTCCAGTGCCCGAAGGCACCACCCTGATCGCTCAGAGCCATCAGCAGATGAGAGTGGCAGCTGCTAGCCCCAATTGGCCCTGAGGGATTCTCTACCTCCCCCTGCTCCTGAGGGACATTCAGAGCAGCAGCCACCACTCACACCTGCTGACAGTGCCAGCCTCAGTTGCTCTGCACTGTCAGTGGTATGAGCAGGACTGGTTCCATCAGCACGTAGAAGCTGCAGTGGTGGGAGGAGCGGGGCTGTTGGCAGAGAGATAACCTGGAGCCACAGCAGGAGGGACCGGTCAGGGGCACAGAGGATGAGCCCAGACCCACCCCTGTGCCCACTGCAGCCTCGTGGCCCACAGTTCCTTTCAAGGTGCACGAATTCATGCACTGGGCCCCTAGTTACTAATAAAAGTATGTGAAATTGTAACAAGTATTAGTCATACTTGGGTTTTACTGATAGTTATAAAAGTCATCATGCTAGTGTTTTACATTCATTAAAACCAGAATAAGCAAAAATATAAGGTCTCCTTCTCATTTTATAGATCCAAAAACTAAGGCCTAGAGAGGTACATACTTTTCACAAATCAGGTAGTTATTAAGTGGCAAACCTGGGTCTTGAATTTCAGTCTGATCAGAATTGAGATCCTGCTCTGATGCTTTAAAGGAAGATAAACTAGACTGACTGAGCTCTGAAAGGAGTGGTGGTTGTGAGGGAGAAAGAAGAGCCAAGATGTGTAAATATTTTACACTGTCAATTACACTCACTAAAGTTGAAAATATGTAATAATAAGGATATTTATGGTTTTAACACACCTTCCACCCCCCAAAGCCAACAGTAAATCCTGAGGTTTGTGTCTGGATAATTTAGAGTGTGGTAATCCCTTTAGTAGAACTGGGGACACAGGAATAGTGAGGGATTGATTTTCTGGTAGGGATGAGTTTTGTGTTCTATAAGGTGAGTTTGAGATGCCCTGGGACATGAAGGGGAAAGTATGCAATAGGTTGTAAGTGAAAATATAAAGTCATAGCATTATCTTTTTTAAGTGGCCAAAGACAACATTTGGATTAGAAAAATGGTTATATAAATCTAATCTTCACAGGCAGCTGTAAGAGTTGAATCTCAGTGCTTAAGAACCATTTGAAATGTCTGATCACCATTGTAATGCATTCAAGCTTGTTCTATACCCTTGCTTTTAAGTAAAGAGTGTATTTCTCCCATAGCTCTGGACCTCCAAGTCAGATCCTTTGCTTGTTAAGTACTTAATTAGAAGAACAACCTAACTGAAAATTTGCATTTCCCCAAGAAGAGCATGCAAATTGTACAATACAGCATAAGTCCTTTTATTCTGAGATTTTATTCTGAGGTTTAAAATGTATAAAATAATACATCTGGCCAGTACCCCAGCTTTTGTTATTGTTTGAAAGTTCTTTATTTGTGTTTAAAGCAACATTAATTGATATATTCACCTTTCCTGTCTCATATATACTGCTCTCTTTCTTTTCTTTTTTTCTCTTTTTCCTTTTAAAGATACAGTTTAAAATGAGTATGTTTGGCAGGCAAAATTTCTAGAGATAAACTGTGGTAATCCTTTATGTTAGCAAATCTATTATATTGTTGTAGAAAAATGTACCAAAGTTTGAAAACTTTTATGTGATATAAAGACTAGAAAAAAAGATAATAACTAGTTTGAAGTAAACATATCCAAGAGATTTATCAAGTATCACTAACCACAGAAACTCAGAGTACTTCTCAAAAATACTTAGAATATATGGAAAAATAGGTGGGGGAGAGGTATATGAAAGGTTTAAGTTTTAAGAGACCTATAGATACAGTATTGTATGAATTGCATTTGAATTTAATTCAACAAGTATTTACTAAGCATAGTTTTATTATAGACTAGATGCTTTTCTTAGTATCATCCTATTTAATAAAGAGGGAATATGCTAATTGACCACCACACCCCACAAGATGACAGCACCCAGTCCCCTCAACTCTGCCTCATCCGGGTAGACTACCACAGTCCCCTCAGTCCCACAGTGGAGGGCAGTTGGAGGTGATCAGGCCAGCAAGGAAGCAGTTAGGCATCAATCAGACTGGCAGGGGAGCAGTTAAGGGGCAATCAGGCAGGCTGGCAGGTGAGTGGTTAGAAGCCAGCAATCCCGGATTTTGAGAGGGATGTTTGAATGCCGGTTTAGGCCCAATCCCAAAGGGATCCCGTAGGGATCGGGCCTACACCAGCAGTTGGACATCCCTGATAGGTCCCAAATTAGAGAAGGTGAAGATTTGGCTGAGGGACAACCCCCAGTGCATGAATCTCATGCACCTGGTTCTAGTGCAGAATATAAAGAAGAAGAAGAAGCCGTTATGGCTCTGTGCTAAATAAGTTTTCATTCCAGTAAACAGTAAACTAGGATTGGTAAACATAATGGTACATGTTCCATTATTTTCTAACTAGAGGCCCAGTGCATAAAATTCATGCACTGTGTGCGTTGTGCGGGGGGGAGGCCCTCAGCCTGGCCTGCCCCCTTCTGCAGTCCGGAACCCCTTGGGGGATGTCTGCCTGCCAGCAGTCAGACATCCCTCTTGCAGTCTGGGGATCTCACAGTCCAGGACCCCTCACTCTTTACCATCTGCCTGCAGTGGAGGTGGGAGAGGCTCCCACCACTGCTGCTGTGCTCACCAGCCATGCACCAGGCTTCTGGCTGAGCAGTGCTCCCTCTGTGGGAATGCACTGACCACCAGGGGGTAGCTCTTATGTTGAGTGTCTGCTTCCCGATGGTCAGTGTGTGTCATAGTGACCAGTTGTTATACCATTTGGTCGACTTGCATTTTAGGGTTTTATTATTTAGGATTCTTTAACCATGACAGACACTACTAATAATTTACAGTACTAAGATGGATAAGGTGTCATACTCCATTTCAATATTGTGATACAATCATAACTAGCAATCAATCTAATTTGAAACTCTTTGTTAGGGTTAGATAGATGCAGGCAAATTAACATTTAAGCAGATTTTATTAAATACTATATAAAGGATCAATGACTCTTTTAGGAAAAGAGGGGATAGGGAAGGTTCATTTGGAATGAGGGCTTTTGAGAAGAGCTCCACTAAGAAGGTAGCATTGAGCTGAGCATTGAAGAATGAGCACATCATTCATCTATTCATTTATTTTACAATCACAGATCCCCTGGTATATAAGCACTATACTGAGTGCTGAGTTCACTGTTGCATTTGATTCAAGTCCCAGTTTCACTCAAAATTTTAGAAAATCACTGAGATTCTATGGGTCTAATTTTTGCATCTGTTCAGTAAGGAGATAAAATGACTACTAGCAGACCATGGAACTCTTTATGTTCTTCAATTATTATGGCCAAAAATGCAAGACAAGGTGAAAAGCCACCATGATTTTTCAGTATACACCAATCCTAGCTATATTCTAACCTAGCAAAATATCTAAAATTTCTGCTTGTAGTCCAAGAGTGATAAGGACATGAGTGAGGTCAAGATGGAGCACAGATCACATCCCCATTTGGGTAGGGTGAAGGGCTGAGAAGGAAGAGTCTTTTCACTTATCAGTGTTCAGGAAACCACTTGTATTAGTCATAAAACCTCAACTCTCAGTGACTTAGCAACAGGAAGGTGGGGCTTTGAACCATGGTCACCCAGGTATCCAGGATCCTTCTATCTTGTGTCCTGATTATCCATAAGGCCTCAGAGTGCTCTTATAAATCCCCTTTATGCAGCCATTCCACAAGGAAGTTACCATGAGGGAAGTACAGCTGCTCTGAACTGCCTCATCTCAATTGTGACACTCATTTCATTGGTGAGAAATGAACTTATGATCACACTCAGAGGCAGTAGGGATGGTTAATGATACAGTTGAAGGCTGGAGGAAAAAATAAATAGAGTTTGGTAACTATATGGCATTTTCTCCTTCACATTCAACTGGTATTTCATAGATAATTTTTTCTCATCATTCAAAATATCTATTCTCCATCCTGGCTGTTTAGAGTGGAAAGAGAGATTCTCAACATTGTAGCCATAGAACTTTTACATTATTACAGAACAATTCCCTAAGTAGTCATGGTGTAGCAGGTGAGCAGATGGCACCAGGCCAAGGTGAGTGCAAGACTCTGATCATCCTGCAAACAATGGCAGAGGGCAGCACTGACAGAGCCAGGTAGGGCACCTGGCCCCAACCAATTGCCCTACAAATGGTGACCAGTGGCCCCAGTAGGCCCTGATTGCCTGTTGGGGCCAGGTCCCAGGCTGGAACAGGGTACAGGGGATGGGTGGCTGCAACCAACCTTCCACCAGAGTGAGTGGGGGAAGCTTTCCACCTCTCTCAGGCTACTTGGGGCAGGGGGCAGGAATGACTGGGAGGAAGGTATGGTGAGAATGTGGGTATCTGGTGATCTAGCTCTCACTCCCCCTTCTTCCCTTCCCCCAAGACACCAGGGCGTGTGCTTGTGCTGAGGAAGCCCCCACACTCAGGTGCTGGGTGCCCACAAGGAAACTGCCCTTCACTCAAGTGGGGGACCAGACCACAGCCACTGGGACCGCAGGTGTTGGTTGGTCTCCCCATGGGTTTGCACATGAGCTGGTCTGCAAGGCTGACCAGAAGAGTGTGGTGCCCACCTGGCTTCCATCCAGCACCACTGGTTGTCCCAGAGGCCCAGGCTATGCCCTGGCCCTACGGTGTTTGGCAGCACTCACTGCATCTCTGCATGGTGACTTGGGAGCTGAGATTCAGGTGGAGGAAGTCACGTGGAGGCTGGGGGTCTAGTTGCTGCCCAGAGCCAAAAGGTCAGCTGTGACCTATCCTTCCACAGCAGACACTGGTGTTTCCATCACTGGCCAGGCCTAGGGACTGTATCCATGCATGAATTTCATGCACCAGGCCTCTAGTTTAATTATAAGCATCCTTATAAGTCAAAGAGGATGGCATAAGAATGAGTCAGAGAAGAATATGGGAAAGAAACATAGGACAGATTTGTGTGATGTGCAATACACTCTATTGGCTATTAAAGGCTTTAAAGATGAAAGATGGCCCACTGGGCTAAAGAATGCATGCAACCTCCAGAAGTGAATGAAAGGCAAGCAAACAAGTTAACACGGCCCTGCTGATGCACTGATTTTAGCCCAGTGAAAACAGAGGTCACTCAGCAGCCTCAAGAATTATAAGATAATAAATTTCCGTTGTTTTAAGTCACTAAATTGATGGAAATTGTTAAAACAGCATTAGGAAGCTAATTCAGAGGTACAGAACCAAAACTTGTAATAGAAAACACTTACTGAGTGCACATTCTATTCCAGGTATTTTTTTCCAATCCTCAAAACTATTAGCTCATTCAAATCTCAAAATAAACCTATTACATACATAGTATCCTTAGTCCCATGAAGTGATGAGAAGCTAGGGAGTGGAGAGGCTAAAGATATATTTCCATCATTGGGATCACATCATTAAAGGAAAATTTAGATGTGATAAATTGACCAAAACACACACACACACACACACACACACACACACACACACACACACACACAAGCAAAACACACAAAAAACAACAAGCAAAACAACAAGAAAGCCCTCTGTATGGGAGAACATATTTGCAAATGTTATCACTGATAAAGGTTTAATCTCCAACATCTACAGACAGCTTACACAACTTAATAAAAGTAAGATAAATGACTCAATTAAAAAAATGGGCAATGGATCTAAATAGAATCTTCTCAAAAGAAGACAGAAGGAAGGCCAAGAGGCACATGAAAACATGCTCAAAGTCACTAATTATCTGAGAAGTGCAAATCAAAACAACAATGCGGTACCATCTCACACCTGTCAGAATGGCCAACATCAACAAATCAACAAACGACAAGTGTCGGCGAGGTTGCGGAGAAAAAGGAACCCTCGTGCATTGCTGGTGGGAATGTAGACTGGTGCAACCACTGTGGAGAACAGTATGGAACTTCCCCAAAAAACTGAAAATGGAACTCCCATTTGACCAGTAATCCCACTTCTAGGAATATATCCCAAGAAGCTAGAAACATCAACCAGAAAGAATATATGCACCCCTATGTTCATAGCAGCACAATTTACAATAGCTAGGATTTGGAAACAGCCTAGGTGCCCCTCAGCAGATCATTGGATCCAAAAACTATGATACATTTACACAATGGAATATTATGCAGCCATAAAAAAGAAAAAAATTCTCATTGTTTGCAGCAACCTGGATGGAATTGGAGAACATCATGCTGAGTGAAACAAGCCAGTCAATGAAAGAGAGACACCACATGACCTCACTTACATATGGATGATAAAGAACATTATAAACTAAAGAACCAAAAGATAGATATAGAGACAGTAAAGCAACAAGCAGACTGTCAAATTACAGCAGGGAGGCTGGGGAGATCTGTGAGAGATAAGAGATCAACTGAAGGACTTGTATACATGCATATAAGTACAACCAATGGACACAAAACTCTGGGGAGGGAGGGTATGTACGGGAGGGGGGGCATTGGTATATGTACAAAAATAATAACTTAATAAAAAATATATATAAAAAAAACAACAAGCAACAACACAACATTGTGCAGCTCCTTCTTTCGAGAGTCCAGCAGTTAAGATTGCTAATATTATTCTCAGCAGACCTGCTAGTATAATGAGGACAAGCCAAACCATACTGGGTCTGGGGTGTATTTTTCTACCCCTGGCATCTGGGATTGGCCATGTGACTTGTTTTGGCCAACAGGACATTAGCAAACATGATGAAAGCAAACCTTGAAAAAGTGCTTGCACACTGGAATTTGCCTACTTTTTCTGATTTTGAAACCCAGCCACCATAGGAAGAAGCAAGGGATAGCTTACTAGATGTTACAAACATGAGGTCCAGTTGCCTCTATTACCCCACCAAACTCCAGATATGGGAGTGAGGCCATCTTGGACCAATTCTCTGCCTACAACCAGTCCTCTGGCTGACTACAATCACATGAGTGAAACTAAATTGGACCTGCAAAAGCCTAGGCCAAATGGCCAACCCCATAGAATCATGAACTCATAAAGGAGGGTGTTAGGACACTAAGTTTCATAATAGTTTGTTACACCGTAAACACCAACTCAAAATTGGGCAATGGGAAATTATAGCACTTTGGGAATCATGTCCAATGCCTTTGGCCTTCTCAACTAACTCCTGACCATTTTCTAATGGATCATGAATTAGGGTTCATGATGGGACAGATGTATTGCCTTCCAAATGTCTTTTTAGTTTTCATGAAAATAAAAGGAGCAAACTCAATGACTTTGATCTTAATCAAAAGGAAATGTAATACTTTTAACCACAAAGATAACTGGCATAATGATAATATCATACTTAATAAAATGTCTAAATATATATTTGGCATTAACATCTGCAGCTTTACTAAAATGCTTAGTACTTCTGCTTGTGAAGGTCTTAGACTTTTTTTGTTTTGTTTTTTTCCTAGCTTCAGTTTCCCGGGTTTTACTATAATATTTTTAAAACGAAACAAACAGAAACTTGTTTTCTTTTATTTCCTAACAAAAATAATTGTTTGAACTAAGACCCAAAACATCATAAAGCAGTTTCTTTTAAAATACGGAGAAAGGTTTTTTTTAGGAGTAAGTACTATGGAGAAATTACAGGGTCCAACAAAAAAACGTAGTAGTTGCTGTTGCCTCAACCCAATTTATTATAGTGCATTTTTGACCCAAAGCCAGCCCATCACCATACTCCAGATTTCTAAATGTTCAAGATGAAAACTCATACTTCTAAAAACCACACCATCGCTGTTCTTGAACAAACTTCACTTTTTCAAAATAGTTTATATGTTCCTAGAGAAAATTTTGTATCTTGCCTTTGATTTCACCTAGGAAAATTATACTTCTCAATTTCCCACAACCTTCTAATGCAACTGCAAAATCAAATTGTTTTTCTAGAAGTTACCCAATAACAACTCCCATTTTAAGCAACACACAAAAAAAGCTTGAGTTTCGGCTCATTCAGTGATTTATGACTAACCCCTCTGAGCAATTCCTATTTATACATCCATTTGTCCTGTCTCTGTATGATATATTTTTGGCAGCATCACTGGACACAATATAGAGTGTCCCAATTCTCCCCCTGAATCATAATAAAACATTTAGCAGAAGTGAAATGATATTGCCTTTTAATTTTCTTGTAGAAATCTATGGTTTGGGTAACATGACTCAGACCAGTTCTGATTAATGGGGATGCATTTTACTCCCTGCTACTGCCAAGTCCACAGGTATTAAAAGCTCTCACAATTCAACTACCGGAATTAAATGCAAAGCCCTGTGAGCTCAGAATTTACTGCTCTGAGAGAAAGATTACAAAGGAATTTAAAATAAATCCAGTAAAATTTAAAGAGATTCCTGAGCTACTGTATCCTCCCACAATGGATTCCTTCTGACCCTGGGTGGATAAGTTGCTTGGATAAGAGATGGCCCCAAACTAACCTTTGTACTAGCAGTGATGTAACCAATGACTCTTTATAACTATGTGAGCATCACATATGCACTTATATACAAAGTAGAGCTATCCTGTTGGGACCATCCGTGAGGTCATGCGTGGTGTCAGTCATTCTCAGACAGGAAACCTGAACATGGAAACCATTCTTCTCCAAGCAATGCTCTGGCCCCATTGGTAGCATGTTCAAACTTTGATTATTTTCTCATGCTTAGGAAAACATATCCAAAGACCTTATCTGGACATTAAATTATATTACAATTATCAAACCAATGTTTGGACAAGCCATCTCTTGTTTATACTCTGATAGTCTATTCTTTCTCCTCTTCCCATTTTTGTTAGTCATGTCCTCCCTTACAGAAGATGGGATCTTTCTTTCATGTTTTAAGGCTTTCCCATGCTACTTTCTCATTGACAGGATGCATCTTATCTTAGCTGGTAATGCTATCTTTATCCTTTTGAATGTTCTAGCATTTTTTTTTTTTTATGTATTTGGTAGTCTGGTATTTGTCTGCCTGGGCTGCCATAACAAAATATCATAGTCTGGATGCCTTAAACAACATAAATTTATTTTATCATGGTTGTGGAGGCTAGAAGCCAAAGAGAAAGGGTCTGGTTGATTCAGTTTCTGATGAACACTCTCTTCCTGGTTTTAGAGAGGTACTTTCTCACTACGTCCTCACATGTCCCTTTCCTCTGTGGGTATATGTGGAGAGAGAGCAAGCTCCCTAGTGTCTCTGCTTGTAAGGACACTAATCCTATGGGATTTGGGCACCACCCTTATGTCCACATTAACATTAATTACTGCTTTAGAAACCCCAACTCCAAATACAGTTGCTCTGGAAGTTAGAGCTTCAACATATGAATTTAGGGGGGTACAATCATTCAAGTAATAAAAAATGACCTACTAATTATTTCTTTCATCCATTAAAAATAATTAAGCCACAGTGAGGCACTGTGCTAGATATTGGGAATAGAAAAATGAATAAATAAAAGTTTCTAATATTAATGGTTCCAAAACTGGTATAGGAGACAGGAATGTAAAATACTATTTACTATTATTACAACAAAGGTGAGTAGCATGAGCAGCCATTATGTGGGTACATACCTTATTTCCCCTTTTAGAACTTAAGCTACTTGAGCTAAGTGTAAGGTGTGTCTCCTGAGAAAAGATGAGTGGAGACTGGAGTCCTTGACTCTTGATGAGGTGTTTCTCTAAAGAGACTATAGCTGAGTCTCTCAAGAAGGCAGACCTGAGTCTCTCAGGAAAGGCACTCCAGAAAAAGCTCCCTTTTTGTTATTAGCACCATTGCCAGCCCAAATCTCAGGTGGTTCTTTATGGGGCAATGCCAGGTTAAACAATCAAAGCCCTTTTTTATTCCTTTTTCTATCTTTCCCTTCTATTGTCTAGGGCAGACTGACCTATAGTTCCCCTCCAGGCATTCCTCTGGCTGGACTCCCCTTGCTACATTGTCCTTCCAGGGCACAGGCCGTCCCCAGGATGCCACACCAGACCTCATCCTCCATGACTTTAGTCTGTGAGAGTGGAGGGTGTGTCATGAGGTGGACCCAAGTTCAACTCTATTTCTGTCAGAAATTGCACTACTCCCTATGGTGATCCTATTGTTCATCCATTTAAAAATATGTTTTGTTCTTGAACTAGAACAGCTCCTTTGCCTGAGGGTGGGTAGTGGAGGATGGCTGTAGGCCTGGAGGTTAGAAATTACAATAGAATGGCTTGCCCACAGAAAGGCCAATCACTGATTTATGCTTACATATTTCACAGTTTCTAACCCAGGGCCTGGCCCATAGTAGGTGCTCAGACAATGCTTGTTAAATGACTAAATGGAATAATTACTAGCTTATTATCTGCCGAAGAGTTTATTTACTTCCTTAAACATGGTTATAAACAAATCATATATTTAATGTTTGTAACTGGAGTTGGAAAATCACTGAATGAATAGAATTAACCTCCTATTCATTTTCTTTCCATCTGAGTATCATATACAGAACTGGATAAAATCCCTTCTCTGTAATACACAGTATCCTGAGGGATCCCAGAAGACTTCTGACGACAAGACACCTGCTGCTTTGCAGCCCATGCTCCACAAGAGCCCAGATTGCCAAGACTAGCTGCACAAGATTCTAACACCAGGCCTGTTGCAGCAATTCTTCCTTCAGCATGTAAGCACCTCCAAATGGAGTGTTGATCATATTGCATAATGCTTTCCAGAAAAGCATCAGTGCATCATAAACATGAAAAGGACAGATTGTCTTGATCTCCATCTTAACCTCAAAGCTAATTGGCAAGCAGATTTCTACAAAATTTACCCATCTCTTGACAACTATTTATAGAGGTATTTTGCTATGCTGAGGCCTGGTTTAACATTTTTTCCAACATCTTATTAAAAAGTTTCAAATGTACAGGAAGGTTGAAAAATTCTTACTGTGAATGTGAATATTGTTGCCACTTAAATTCTACAGTTAACATTTTGCTGTGCTTGACTTACCAGATATTACCTGCTATGGACTGAATGTGTGTGTTTCCTCTCCCCCAAATTCATATGTTGAAGCTCTAACCTCCGATGTGATGGTATTTAGAGATGAGAGTCTTGAGGAGGTATTTAGAGTTAGATAAAGGCATGTGTATAATGCTGCTAAGCCAAACTGTAACTAGATTTAGAAAGAGAACAGAGGTAGATTCCCAGGCATGAGGACCACCCTGCTCTTCTGCAGCTATGCCTCATCCTTTTTGTCAAGAGTGATGTTCATGTTTGCTGAGGATGCAGAGAACCATTAAAAGGTTCGAGAAGCTCTGGTTCATAAAGATGGAAAAGGAGAAGTGAAGGGTTGCAGACCCAGGGGCCCTTTCATAGGGTGAGTGTTTGGTTATCAATATACAAGCAGTGGAAGCACAGGGCTGGAAAGACTGATGGCTATGATGGATACCATTTTCTCACTCTGAGGATCTTATTCCAGCTCCCTAAGCCCACTTTCCTCATCTACAACCTAGGGATCACAGTGGTGCCTAAGTGGCACAGACCGTTTTGATAATTAAATGTTAGCTGTGGTATTAGGTGAGCTGGGGGCATTGTAAAGATGGTTAGTTCCTCCCACAAGCCTAGAGATGCAGAACAGCTTGTCCACTGTCACAGGTGAACCAGAAGGGACTGGTATTCAGTCCTCTCAGCAGCCACTCTAGTGCAGGATCAAACTCGTTACAGTAACTATTGGTGAGGGACTCCATTGTATTTGGGTTTTATAAGTATTGTTTCATAAACCCTTTGCAATGACTCTAAAACAACCCTTGCTAAAAGTACAAGTCAGTGGAATTCAATTGCTTGCTCCAAAGCACAGTTTTTAAGCAGAAGAAGGAAGCCTGTCTGTCTTTAAACCCTTGTCCACTCTTACAGACCCTCCTCACTCAGGTGAGAATGGGGGATGTAGATGAGAAGAGGGACAAAGAAAAACCACATTAAAAAAAAAATCCACAGTTAGAATTCCCAGAGTATGGGAGTTGGAAAAATATATGGATGAATGTTGTTTGAACTCAGGTAACTTGTAGTTGGTGTGTGTAACTAAAATACATGGCATGGAGACCACTTATGTACTTTCTATATTTTGGGTAATGCTCTGCAGCTTAGCTGGCTTTATTAATATAATCATTTCACCTACAGTATTACTGTCTTGATTTTATATGTGAGGAATCCAGGAAACTGAGAAAGTTTAGCAATTTTCCCAGGATCAGCTTGCTAGTGAGCAATGGATCCAGGACACAAATAGAGGCTTACAAATGCAGGGTCAGTGCCCCTACCATAAAGCCACACAAAGAAACACCTAAACAAGTGCCCAGTCTGCAGCTGCAGGGAACCTGGGTATACATCTTGGTGGGATTCACATCCCTGCAGAGTTCTTTGTTTCTTGCATGTTCAGTCCTGCTGTTTTACCAGCATATTTAACTCATGCAATTTGCACTGTTGTTTTTTTTTAAACAATCTTTTATTATATCCTAGAAATGTTTCCTTAATAGTTACTCTATCACAAAACCAGTCCTAAAAAATGAGTGGATGTTCCCCCACATGCTGCTAAGCCTGATTTCAGGGAACCTCACTTAGGCAGAGATAGTGAACACATCCCACAGGCAGGAGCCTTGGGGTAAGGAAATGATTCCTGTTCCTCATCCTTAATCAGCACACAGGGCCCTGCTCTTAGAAGAGTCCTTGTTTGGTTGACTGTTTTACTGTTACTATCTTGAAATTCTTAATAAGAGGGGCCTCACATTTTCATTTTTCATTGGGCTCTATAAGGAATGGAGGCTTTCCTTCACATGAGATATACTACTTATTGATTCTGAAGGTGATAGAAATGGTTTAGGAAAGGAATGAAAAACAAGAAAATGGGAGAGGACATTTTATTTTTGCGCAGAGGTGTGAAAGAGCATAA
Source organism: Pipistrellus kuhlii (assembly GCF_014108245.1). Classification (NCBI taxonomy): domain Eukaryota; kingdom Metazoa; phylum Chordata; class Mammalia; order Chiroptera; family Vespertilionidae; genus Pipistrellus; species Pipistrellus kuhlii. Next base: position 155,671,770 of record NW_023425515.1, on the reverse strand, counting down.
TGAGGTAAGAACTCTCAGTATTTCTGGGTAAATGAATGAGAAGCCCAATTACAACCTCCAATTAAAAATGAAGAAACTGATGTTTTCAGCAATGAAATAAATTACAGAAGTCACCAAGTTGAGAAATGGTACAGGTACAATTTAAATTGAGATGTGTCTCAATCTAAACCTCATATTCCTAACTTCTGAGTCCCACCTGGTTTCCATTTATTTGAACAAATGTTGTATTACCCAACAGCCTTGTATCTATCCACATTGACCAAAGAATTTTTCCCCTGACAGCCACAACAAACCCAAACCAAATTTCAAGGCTTATAACTACTTCTCCATGAAATTTTATAAATCCTTTTTTCCTTCCAACCAAACATGACATCTCTTTCCCTGAAATACTAATTTCATTTAGTCTGTTTGTCTTGTACTGCTAATATCTGCTTTAATATAATTGAAACAGTTCCTTTTGATTTCCATCTCTATATTTAAATCCTCTCTGTAAGGTTAGTCCCTGACTCTCTCATAGGCCAGGGGAGGATGGTAATTACATCACTGACCAGAGGTCCTCACTCAGCGCTACATCTCACCTTCCCTGCCATGTGATCCAGTGTTGGAAACCTGAGAGAGGCTGGAACTTGGAGTCTCTTTAGCTTGAAATACTGAGAAATATAAGCTTGACAACAATTAGGTGACTCAAGGAAGTGGAGATGGCTGCATGGAGTTTTTAAAGCTGAGAGAACCCAGGGCCTTGAGATATGGTGTTACCTGTTCTGGGAGTGCAGTAGAATAAGGTGGGAAAGCAGCCAAATTTTCTAATGTACCTAAGAAGTTGCAGTATAGGTGGATCTTAAGGGATATCAAGGTCAGGAATTATATTTGGAACAGAAAGTAGACACAGACTGCCAGTCAGAGGCCAGGAGGCAGTGCAGAGTCTCAGCTAGAGTGACCACTTAAGTTATTTTCCAAGTTAGGGCAATTTTGAGAGTAAAAGGGGGCAGTAACATGGCAGATACCAGAGCAGTAGGTATATCTGGCACAGGGACAAAAAGCCCGCCTTCTCCAGCAGATGCCAGTGTAGGGGAATGCAACAACACACAAGAACCAGGAGTGATTATACACATGTGGACCCTTAGTGGCCACAGAGGGTCAGCTGCTCCCCCCAATGCCAAGAATGCTCTTTCAGCATCCTCAGGATTTAGTTGTCACCCTGGAAAACAAGGAGAGAGAGGAGCCAATGCTAAATAGATTGCATTTAAACCTGAAATGACTGAATGTACATGAAACAGACCAAGATTGCATTTTCTGCCAAATGGCAGAATGGACTTTTAAAATAATAGTTAAGTGAAACTATAGAACAATAAAGCACATTACATGTTTTGCATACTTGAGACTGGCTTGAAAATATTGCACCTGCCACACAAATATTACAAATTGGATCTCAACAAAAATAAATCTGACATATAAGCAGATAATCCATAATGATTAAAATTTGTGTTCTATCTGAAAAAGTATTTTCAACATTAGCAATTATTTTCCCCATCATGGGTTAAAAATGGAGCCAAAATGCAGGAACAAGTTCTATGGGCGAATAGATGGCTGGTGGGATGCAGCTGACCCTGAAGATACATGAATGCATTACAAGTTTTGCACATTACACCTGGTGATTTGAGGAAGCCAGCACAGCTAACAGTCACAGCCCCATCAACCTCTGTTTAGTCTATCTTGATAACTTAGTTTTATCTGATTACACTTACTTTTGTATGCTGCTGAGTCCCCCATTTAACTTTGTCATAGCACTCATAGTAGTAACAAATAACATTTAACAAGTACTCACCATGATTAGGGGGGCACTGGGCTAGTACTTTATGTACATGATTTCTTTGAATTCCTACAATAGCCCTTTGAGATGGATCCTATTATTATTTTGATTTCACACATGAGAAAACTGAGACACAGTATAACACAGACTGGCTGGCTATTTACTGATCTAATTTTCCTTTCTGCCTAAGCACCCATTTGGACTCCTTTGTCCTGTCTCCTGCATTTTTTGCCAGCAGAATGTAAGTAAGTATGATGTTCTTCACTCCGTCATATGAACTTCTAGTGTGATCCTCCCCATCTGTTAGCAGAATGCCAATGCCCTGGGCAGTCATCATTCGTCCAGGGCCCGTGCATGACAGTGTGAATCAGAGCTTTCCAATCCACACAATCCTTTGGATTTTACAAGAGTAAGAAATAAACTTCTATCATATCAAACCACTGGAATTTTTGCCTGTAACAGTATCAGCATTACCTTGACAAACACTCATAGGGGACAAAGCAATTTTGTCAAGTGCCATATAACTAGTGAGTGCTGAAGTAGAGATGTTAAATCAGGTATTTAGTGTCAGAGCCTGCTCATCTAGATAAAATGCTAGACTGTTTCACTAAATATTTTTATATTGTTTCTCTTTAAGCTATGAGTTCTTTGATAGAAAGGATTTTTTTAAAATTTCTGAATTATTAGAATTTAGGACTTAGAAGGATTCAAATGAAATAGAACTTAGTAGAATCAAATTTAATTAAATGAGATGTTATTTAAACTCTTCCCAGCATTATCACTTCACATGTTCAGCCTACTAAGATTTTACTTAAAACTAACATTTTAAAATCATTTTTTCCTTTCCCTAAATTCCCAAAAGTTATTTATGTCTGTATAATAAATCCACTCAAATTTTACAAATTCATCTTGACACTTTCTATGTAAGTAACTCAGATCATGTTTGTGTGAATTATTCAGATTCACCAATGGTTGCCTGAGTTCAGGTAGTCTGTTTGACAGTTTCCTATGTCATTAGTTCCACAACAACCTTGTAGAATATGTACTATATCCATTTTACAGATGAGAAAATAATGAGCAAACCAAAGTTTAAAGATGCTTAGTGGCTAATCTAATGATAGTTATTGAAAGATGTGGGAATAGTGCCCAGATGAATATTCTAATCCAATGGTGCTTATTGGCTTGTTTTTACAATGCTATTTCTAAAATAGACCCTTGGAAAATTTGTTCTGACTCTCACACATATGAGGACCTCAAAAAGATTATTGATTGAAGAATGAATATATATCGAACAATGAGATTTAGTTAAAACAACTAGCTAATAGAATTCCACAAGTTGAGTGATGCTGCATAGACAAAAGTAACAGTTGTAAATTCAAGGCAAGCTTGGGCTTAATGAATTCATTGAAGGAGATATAAGCTCCAATTACATAGGTGGCTCCAGTGAGTTGGGAGGGTATCCTTAGAAGAGCTTGACAAAATTGAAAAGCAAGAGTCTGGTTTCAGGGCCCCAGATCTAAGATTAAGTTTTTAATCCTTCAAAAATTAAGGTGAACCTAAAACTTTAGGCCAAAAACACTCAAGAGAATCCATCACCAGTAGGCCAGCATAACAAGAACTATTAAAGGAAACTCTTCACAATGAGAAAAGAAAAGTGGTTGGAAATTCATATTTCTACATGTTAAACATGTGGATAAATATAAAAAATACTAGTGGCTTAGTGCACAAAATTCGGTCATGGGTCGGGGAGGGGTGGTGGTGGTCTCTCAGCCCAGCCTGCACCCTCTACAATCTGGGAGGGGATGTCCGACTGCCAGTTTAGGCCTGATCCCATAGGCAGTCAGATATCCCTCTCACAATCTGGAACCACTAGTTCCTAACCGCTCACCTGCCTGCCTGCCTGATTGCCCTCTCCTCCTGGCCTGACTGCCCCTAACATCCTCTGCCTCAGCCCTGCTACCATGGCTTTGTCCAGAGGACATCTGGACGGTCTCCCGGAAGGTGTCCCAGTCTAATTAGCATATTACCCTTTTATTAGTATAGATAGAGGCCTGGTGCACGGGTGGAGGCCAGCTAGTCTACCCTAAAGAGGTTTCTGGATGAGGGTAGGGGTCCCCTTGGGGGGCGTGCCTAGCCAGGATGAGGGTATGAGGGCTGTTTTTAGGCTGGCCACACACCCTTTGGGGTGGGGGTCCCCACTGGGGTGTGTGGCTGGCCTGGTCGAAGGGTTGATAGCTGTTTGCAGGCTGGCCATGCCCCCATTGGGGTGAGGGTCCCCTCTGGGGGTGAGGTGGGCCTGGGTGAGGGTCTGATGATGTTTTTCAGGATGGCCACACCTCTATCAAAGTGGGGGGGGGTCCCTAATGGGGAATGTGGCCAGCCTGGGTGAGGGGCTGAGGGTGGTTTGCACGCCAGCCAAGCCCTGGGCTTTGACCAGAAGGATGTCTGGAAGGTTTCCAGAAGGTCTCCCAGTCTAATTATCATATGATTCTTTTATTAGTATAGGTTATTATTTTTAATGTTTTAAAAGATTAGTGACTAAAGTTATAATAATGTATTATGGGATTTATAATAATTAAAGAAAATGAAGTGTGATGAGAGAAAAGTGCAAATGATGAAAAGGAATCAATTGTAAGATAAGATTCTTGTTTTATATGTAAAGTGATATACAGAAAATTCTAGAGAAGCAACTAAATTTAAAGAAGTGTAGCTAAAAAGCAAATAATGAAGATAAAATGAAATACTAAAATATACTTAAAAACTCTGAAAGAAGGTAGGAAAAGCAGAAAAAAGAAAACAAAAAGAGATGAGATTACTGGACAACACATGAGATAGTATATTTTAATTCAGTCATATAAGCAATTATGTTATATGTATAAATAAATCAAATACTCCAAGTAAATAATATTATTAGACTATGTGAAAAGTAAGACTGTAGGAAATATTGTCATAAAAATGTACTAAAAATAAAAATTCACAGATAAAGTAAAGAAATAGAAAAGTACATATCATGCAAACACTAATTTAAAGAAAGCTGTTGTTGATTTTAATAACAGAATAAGGAAACTTCAGGACAGAAGTATTATTGGGATAGAGATATTTTATTATTATAAAAATGTCCACTCATCAAAAGGACAGAGCAATCTTAAGTATGTAAACACCTAATATAATAGCTTCAAAATAAATGAAACAAACATATCAAACATACATTAACCCACAATTATAGCTGAAGATGTCATAACTAATTTTTCAATATATGATAAAGTAAAGAGACTAAAACAAAAATATGCCTCTGTCATTTCTTAATTTTTATCAGTGGACATCCTATAAATTGTTTCAATATTGTTAAGTGTATTGATATTTGTTTGTTTTGTTTTTGGCAAGTCTTAAAATTTCTGAAATACTAGAAAATTAAAAACGTAATTTTTAATCATCCACAAGTCAAAGAAGAAATGCCTAACAAGTTTAGAAAAAAAATTTGAAATTGATAAAATCACAAAATACCTAAATTTGTGGTATGTAGCTAAAGCATTGCTTAAGCAGTGTTTCCCAAAGTGTGGTATGCGTACCCCCAAGGGTATGGGAAGAGTTTGGTGGGGGTACACGTTGCACCAGAGTTTGGTGGGGATATGCACTGCACCATGCTTAGCTGCACCTAATTCTATGTTCTCATGAGCATGAGGGGTACTCAGCATTACAAACATTATAGAAGGGGTGCACATATGTGAAAAGTTTGGGAAACACTGGCTTAAGGAAACTTATACCTTTAAAAAGTATATTAATAGTAGAGGCTCTATGCATGTATTTGTGCATCAGTGGGGTCCTTCACTCTGGCCTGTGGAATTGGACCAAAACCAGCTCTCTGACATCCCCCAAGGGGTCCTGGATTGCGAGAGGGTGCGGACCATGCCAAAGGACCCCTTGGTGCACAATCGGGGCCAGAGAGGGATATGGGAGGTTGGCCAGCTGGGGAGGGACCACATGAGGGCTTCAGGGCATATCAGGCCCAATTGGTCCAACACCAGCAGCAAGCTAATCTACTGGTTAGACACTCCACCTACTTGTGGTCAGTGCATGACTGAGCAACTGGTCATTCAGTCAACTGTCTGCTCCTACTGGTCAATGCACATCATAGGGAGCAGTTGAGTGGCTGATTAGTTGAATGGATGACCAGATGACCAGACACTTAGCATATTAGGCTTTTATTATATAGGATAGAATAAAACTCTAAAATTAATAATCTAAAGGACACATATGTAATACCTTAATCAATAAATTAAAAATAAATAAATAAAGGTCTACTAAAAAAACTAAGATTTATAAAAAACAAAACAAACAAACAAACAAAAAAACCAAGTCCTATAGTAAATAATAGGGTGGAAATAATAAAGATATGAACAAAATTTAATGATATAAAAACAAACAGATCAGCAAAACCAAAGTCATCTATTTGAAAATATCTATACATTTTGTCTGGTTATAATGATCAAATTAGAGGCAGATCAAATGAGAAGAATAAGAGAGTGAGCAAATTATCAATATCATGAATAAAAGATAGACAGTCACCCCACTAATCCAATCCCTACAGAAAGAAAACAAAATAAGGAGAAAATATTATAAACAATTTTATGCCAATAAATCTGACAATTTGAAAACCATTTACAAATTTGTGGAAAATATAAAACCTATATAAGAGATTGAAAATAAAACTAGTCTGTTATATTTTATCAAACTTTTCAGAAATAAATAATACCAATCTTTTCATTAAAATATTTTTTAAAATCTTCATTAAAAAAATGGAATACTTGCCATTTTATGTAGCTATCATAAACCTGGTATTAAAACCAGACAAATACATTACAAAGAACAAAATTACAAACCGACATTTCTCAATAATGTAGGCATAAAAATCCATAGCAATGTATTAGCAAACTGAAACCAACAAAATTAGAAAAGTTTTAATTGTGAGAAAGAACAGGCATTCATTCCAGGAATGTAAGGTTAGTTTAACACTAAAAAAACACAAAACTATTATTATTAGATGACTAGTAGCCTGGTGCATGGATTTTTGCACATTGAAAGGAAATTAATTAGAAGAAATATTTTAATATCACTATTTGCCTTTTCTCTTTAATAGAAGTGTCAACCAAATTCACACTCGAAAATGACAAATTGAAACACATGAGGGCAATTGGCGTTAGTGAGAGCTTAATATGTACCGCATATGTGCAAGTCAACTTACTCTTTCATATATATATATATATATATATATATATATATATATATATATATATGTATATATATATTCTAAACTTGCTTAATTAGACCTTCTTTCTGATGTAGTTAAACTTTTTCCAGCAGTGAAGCACTGGAACTTCTTTTGCAGGTACTTGTTAGCAACACAGCAGTAAATATCAGCACGAAACAGATTATTATAGTAGATCACACAGAGAACAAAGGGTAAAATATTTAACTGCAGGAGTGTTTGACTATATTCTGTGCAGTGAAAAAACCTGAAATCATTTTCAAGGTCCACTATTTCTTACTTCTTTTCAGTCAGGTCAACTTTCTAAACTTTCTAAATCTCCATGTTCTGGCTAATGAAAAGAAAATAGGATCCCACCAAGTCTCCTATTTACCTACTCTAGGACTTCTGTGAGGATCAAATGAGACAAGGCATGGGAAAATGCTTCACAGACATTTTTTTAAAGTATTAAAAGTTTGCACCTGGCTATAAAGCAAGTCATGTTCCTGGGCTGAAGATACTACAAGGAGGTGAGTTGTCACTAGGGAGAGGAAGCTGGGTGTTGCTACATGACATCATTACTTGGTGCCCACAGTCACCATGTCCTGTCTGGGTTGGACTGTGAGCCACATTTTGCACCATGGGGTATCAGCAGCATTGGGTGTGATTTGGTGGGCTGTCACTCTGGGTGGTAGTGGGGCCTATGTTCCCTTTGGGGGAAGCCAAGCGTTGCTTTGTGGGCACCAGGTCTGCAGTGCCAGTGCACATCACAGCAGTTCCTGCTTTGAGTGTCTGCTCCCTGATGGTCAGTGTGCATCATAGTGACCAGTTAGATGGTTGGACACATAGCATATTAGCCTAAGATATCTATCTATCTATCTATCTATCTATCTATCTATCTATCTATCTATAGACTAAAGGCCTGGTGCACGAAAATTCATGCCTTGGAGAGAGGAGGGGTCCCTCAGTCTAGCCTGTCTCCTCTCACAGTCTGGGAGCCCTTAGGGGTGGGAGGTGACCCGGTGATCAGGGGAAGGTGATGCCCCCATCATACCTCTGCTGCTGCCACTGCCAGCAGCACAAGCCTTGGCCAGTCCTGGTTACCTGAGCCTTGGGCAACCACCATCCAAGGCTTGCCTGCACTTCAGGATGGCCTTGGTTACCTGAGCCTTGTGTGGCCCTGGGCAGCTGGGGAGCTGGAGGGACTTGGAACTCTGAAGGCAGACGCAAGAAGCTGCCGGACCTGCCTGGGGGCGGGTCTGGCCATTCTGCATGACTGTCACCCTGGCGGGTCTGAGGGACCTGGGAGCTACCATATTGTGGCTGTGAGCACCATCATCTTTGTGAGGGTGTGATGGTCAATGAGCATATTCCCTCTTTATTAGATAGGATAGTTGTGTTCTATATCTTGATGGGCATGTAGGTTACACAGGTAATTGTCTTCACCAAAGCTAATTGAATTGTACATCTGAAATCTGGCCATGTCATTGTGTGAAAATTATACTTCAATAAAAAAAAAATAGAGGGAGAAAAGGACAGAGGAGAAAAGGAAGGGGAGGGGAAAGAGTTAGAAGGAAAAAGGAAGGATTCAAAAATAAAGGTCCCAGGAACTGGGGACAATCTGAGCCAATGGTTTGGGATTGCATTGCCAATAGCTGAGAAAGAGAAGAGCAGAGTTCTGAAGGGTCAGGGTCCCAGCCAAAATTTTGTAATTTTTCCAGTGGCCTAACTAAATCTTAACACAAAAGGAAAATACATTTTTGAGGTGCAAGATAGAAAAGATGAGTTCTGAACTTTGACTTCTGCTTTATTGGTTTTAAACAACAGTCAGAGTTACAAAGTTCATTCTCAGGGATTCATTTGTGTAGTTCTTATTCAGTTCCTTTAACTTGGAATATAAAAGTTGTTCCAAATTGCCCACTGTATTTCTGCCAGACTTTTATGTAAAGAAATTGGGTGGCAGGTGTTTCATTCTGTAGTCATTTTAAGAATGGTTTGTTTCTATGTTTGAATGGAGTCAGTTGTACACTGCCCCTTGCCCCCAATCTCTCGTTGCAGCCTTGCCTGGAATCTATTCTTCTGGAGTATAGTGGAATGTTAATCATTTATAATTGTAGTGACCGTTCATTTCTCCCTCTATTGCGTTGTTTTGCCAAGCACAGCAGAGCTAAATTTTTGGCAAAGGCTTTCTTGCTTGTTATAGCATGAAAAGGATCATACTCTGCCCTGAAGTGTGTACACTGGACAGTTATGAGAAAAGTCCTAAAATAACTGAGAGATGGGTGTCTCAACAGCAAAATTTGATATATAAAAGTAGTAAACTTTCACTGCATTACCCTATTTCCAGGCTTTGGGGACAACATCAGAAATAAATATCTCATTTAGAGCAGTGAAAAACAACAACAATAAACAATATAAAATAGGTCAATTCAGATTCTATAATATAATCCTCATAACCACCCTACTGGATAGACATTATTACCCCTTTTCATTTCATATGGCAAAATTTATATTCAAAGATATAATCCAAATAATTTAAGATTAAAAAATAGTAGGCTCCACAGTAGAATTTGGATTTTTATTTACCTAGTATCTGTTTTTACTACCTCAGCTTGTTCTGTCACTATACCTCAAGGATTGAGCCCAGCCCAGTGCCTATGAATGGGCCCTCAATGAATATGTGTTGAATAAAAACCTATGCAATATGTATTTCCTATAAGAGATAGCTGAGAAGTTCTAGAAAAAAACTTACGTCAATTTTCTTAGAACTGCCAGAAACAGGGAAAGTTGAAACTTAATTAACTATATATGAAGTATACTACTCTTTAGCAATATAATTAGTAAGAGGACTTGTGTATTTCCAAGAACTAGTATTTGAAGAAACCAGTATTTATTTATATTAATAAATCACTTGAAAAGTTTTTGGCATAATATATCCCAGCAATTTCACTTCTGGATATTTATCCAAAGAAATGAAAACACTAATTTGGAAAGATGCATATCCTATGTTCATGGCAGCATTATTTACAATTGCCAAGATATGGAAGCAATCTTAGTGTTCATTGATAGATAAAAAGAAGTAGTAGTATACATATGCAATGGAATATTACTCAACCATAAAAAAGAATGAAATATTGTCATTTGAGACAACATGAATAGGCCTAGAGGGTATTATGCTAAGTGAAATAAGTCAGAGAGAGAAAGACAAATGCTATGTGACAACTTATATGAGGAATCTAAAACACAAAATAAATGAAAAAACAAAATGAAACAACTCACAGATACAGAGAACAAACTGATGGTGGCCAAATGGGAAGAGGGTGTGAAAAAGGTAAAAGAGAAAAATAAGTACAGATGGACAGTTATAAAAGCAATAACAGGATATAAAGAAAATCATAGGATATTTAGTCAATATTGTAATGATTGCACAGAACAGGATGGGTACTAGAATGATAATGGTGATCACTTCATACAGTGTAGAAATGTCTGATCATGATGTTGTATACCTAAAACTAATGTAATATTGTACACTAACTATAATTGAAAAACAAATTTAAAAAAGTAAAAAGTTATGTCATGGTTAGGAATTTTAATGACTGGACTCTACCATCAGATCAGACATGAGGATGGCTATTTTAATAATTACTGAGGGTATGTTTTATAATTTTTAAATCATTTGACTTTCAAATTATATCAAGATAACCAATCACCATCTAATCTAATGGGGTAGGACAGTGAAATTGATTATCACATCCTGTACAGAACAGCTATAGGGTCAAGCCTCAGAATGACCAGTGGCAGAGCCACATATCTAGCACAATTAAGCTTGACCTTATAGTCCTTTTTGAAACTCACAAGAACATTGTAAACATATTGAACACGCCCCTTGTATTGCTTTGTGTGGTCTGACTATAAAATAAAGTTTCAGATTACAGGCTGGTCACTGTTTCCTCATCCAGGCACAGTGATCCTACCTAGCCCCAACTGTATTCTCTTGTCTGTTCTCTTTAATCCTTTATTGCCCCTGGCTGTGCTGGATGCAGTTCAACATCCCAGTTGAGTTAGACAGTATCATCCTTTCAGAGACAGATATTGATCTTTTTGGGTTTTGTTTCAGTTTGTTCATTTTCTTTGTTTCACATTGGGCCAGTGGTCTTCAGGCTTCTGTGAAGTCTCTGACATTATATGGAAACTTTTGTGGACAATGCATCTTCTTTGGGAGAGGTTTCATAAGATTATAACTTACTAGAGGCCTGGTGACTGAAAATTCATGCATTGGAGAGGAGGTCCCTCAGCCCTGCCTGCCCCCTGTCATAGTCCAGGAGCCCTCAGGGGTGGAAGGTGACCCAGTGATCAGGGGAAGGCGATGCCCCATCATACCTCTGCTGGGCAGCCGCTATCCGAGGTTTGCCTGCACCTCAGGCCAACCCTGGGCGACTGGGGGACTGAGAGGACTGGGGTACTCCGGAGCTGCTGTCTGAGGCTTGCCATGTGCCTGCTGCCCCAGCGAGGCTGAGTAGACTGGGTGTCACCATTTTGTGACTGTGGGTGCTCCCAACTTTGAGGGCAGAGCAGTCAAATAGCATATTTTTCCTTATTGGCTGTGGTGCCACCATCTTTAAGGGTGAGGCAGTAAATTAGCATATTCCCTCATAATTGGCTGTGGGTGCTGACATCTTTGCAATGGCGTGAGTGTTAGTTAGCATATACCCTTTTTATTAGATAAGATAATATTAGCTATGAGTCCATGAAATCAAAATTATTAACCATTATTAACCAAACCATTTCAGACCTTAAAGTATAAGGGATGACATCAAAACCTCCATTTTCCAATGGTGGAAGGTTCAAACATGGAGGGGAACAACAATGACCTCCTCTGAAATCTTTATCCATTGTTGAAGTATCCACCCTAGTTTTTTTGTTTTGTTTTGTTTTGTTTTGTTTTGTTTTTATTGATTTTTTACAGAGAGGAAGAGAGAGGGATAGAGAGTTAGAAACATCAATGAGAGAGAATCATCGATCAGCTGCCTCCTGCACACCCCCTACCGGGGATGTGCCTGCAACCAAGGTACATGCCCTTGATTAGAATCAAACCCGGGACCTTTCAATCCCCAAGCCAATGCTCTATCCATTGAGCCAAACCAGTCTCAGCTATCCACCTTAGTTTTAATATACCTTCTGCTATCATAAAAAGAAAATATGGATTAATGAAAGGCTAGTATTCTGCAGTCAAGAGTTATTTTCATGAGAGTGTAAAAATTTTAGAGTGTATTTTCTTTGGCAAGGCCTTTGGCTATGGCCTAGTGGCCAACAATCTTTCCTTGTTTTGCAGGTTTGTTTGTTTTTGTTTCTTTTTTTTTTTTTTTTTTTTTTTTTTTTTTTTAGAAGATATTGTGTGCCTATGGTACACAAATATGCCTGCAATCACGCACAATGTTCTTAAGATATCTAAACATAATAAAAATGAATGGTGATGATTTAAAACTGTAGGCAAAACTATGGAGACAGTACAAAGATCAGTAGTTGCCAGGAGTTAAGGTAGAGAGAAGGAAGAATAGGTGGAGTACAGAGGATTTTCAGGGTAATAAATATTCTGCAGAATGCTATGATAGTGGATACATGATATTTTTCATTTATCCAAAGCTATAGGACATACAACACTACAAGTGAAACCTAATGTAAATTATGGACTTTGGATGATAATTTGTCAATGCAGGTTCATCAACTGTAACAAATGTATCACTCAGGTGCATAATATTGATAATGGGGGAGACTTTGCCTGTATGGGGGCAAGAGGGTATATGGAAACTCTCTGTACTTTATTCTAATTTCCCTATAAACCTAAAATTGACTTAAAAAACAAAGTTTATTTTTTTTAAAGTAATGGTATTTTATGCTTTAATAAACTAAGATACTTCTCAGTGTTACCCAGTATAAAGCTTTGGTGGATTTAATCAGAACATTAGAGCCTCAAAGTCAATGAAGGCCTTCCCATCCTCTTAGCCAAAAATCAAGGTGGCATAATGTGTCCTAAGGAGACAAGTCTTGGTTTACCTTCTCCATCCAAATGAATAGAAGGAAAACGTAGGGATAAAAACAGAGCCATACATATAGAATTTTAATCACACAGTACCCATAAAAGAACCCAATCTGACTAACGACTTAAAAACTCCCTTTGGCCCAGCCACTGTGGCTCAGTGGTTGAGCATCAGCCCCCGAAGCAAGAAGTCACTGGTTTGATTCCTGGTCAGGGCACATACTTGGGTTGCGAGCTCGATCCCCAGTAGGAGGATTGCAAGGGGCAACCTATCAAAGATGTTTCTCATTCATATTCCTATTTCTCTATCCCTTTTCTTTTCTCTCTCTCTAAAAATCAACAAAAAATGCATATTTAAAAGAAAAACTCCTTTGTGGGGAATAAACAAAAGACAGGTTGAAGATCAGGAAAGTAGATAGATGTAAGCATTCCTTCCCTACTCAATACCACTCAATATCCTGAGCCCAACATTAGAATTTTCAAACAAGTTATTCAGAGTGATTGAATTCCCATATATTGATAGAATTCTCCTTGGGAGGAGAAACTAGCCAAAAGAAGTAGTGTAATTAGCTTTCCAATTTTATTTTTCCAATCACTGGCATTCTAGTTTACTTATCTGTCTCCTGGTAGGTGCTTATTCTTGCATATCTAAAACTCAGCATGGTGCTTAAAAATGGAAGATACTAAACAAATATTTTTACATTAAAAAAAGGGTTAACCTGAAATGGCTATTCCCATAAACATTTACTTTACAGTAGTAATTCTCAAAATGTCTTCCCTAGAAGAGTAACATCAGCATACTTTTGAGAACTTTGTGGAAAAGGCAAAATATCATTCCCAGAGTTTCTGATTCAATAGGTCTAAGGGGGGTGGGGGGAATTCCAGTAATCTGAACTTTAACAAGCCCTCCAGGTGATTCTGATGCAAACTAAGGTTAGAGAAAGATTTAGTCTAGCCCTAACTGGTTTGGCTCAGTGGATAGAGCATTGGCCTGCAGACTAAAAGGTCCCGAGTTCGATTCTGGTTGCAGGCACATCCCCAGTAGGGGGTGTGCAAGAGATAGCTGATCGATGTTTCTCTCATCTATGTTTCTAACTCTCTATCCCTCTTCTGTCCTCTAAATAAAAAATTAATAAAATATATATTTTTTAAAAAGACAGTCTAATGATCTAATCAACTGAGTTTCCTGAACTAGGCAGATGAGACCAGGACAACACCACCAAATTGTCCCTTCTGAATTGCTTACTAATGACATCTATGGTCCTATTGGGGTGCAGCCAGAAGCTGCCAATTTGCTGACTTTTAGAAGGCCTATTAAAAAGTGTTTTCCCTGGTGAATCAACTCAAATCAGGGACTGACCCAGAAATCTGATGTTTGTCAACCCTGCATTACTGCAGGGAATACCTGTAGGCATTAATCTGCATTGAAATTACAGAGACAATCATCAGAGGAAATGATACATTAACCAAATGACAATTTTAACATGTATAATGAAAAGTATAATTGTCATAAAGACCATAATAATAATAATCATTGCATTTCCTTTCTATAGCCAGAGCAGCCTGGAAAAATCATGAAGCTTCTTTAAAAGCAAACAATCAAACCCAAGAGAGTTAACTGAATACAAGTGTTTAATGTAACAAGCTCAGATAACAATAAAAAGGTTAATATTTATTGGGTATTTTCTAGATGTCAGTCACTGTGATAGTTTATATATATATTCTTGCATTTAATTCTCATAACAGCCTATAAGTTGGGTATAATATTATCCCCATTTTTGCAGATTAGAAAACTGAGGGAAAGGAAAGTTAAATAGTCTGGCCAAGATTATCCTGCTAATAATAAATAAAAAGGTTATCCTGAAATGAATATTCATATAAATACTTACTTTTGCCAGAAAATAATGAAATATTGTAAATGCCAGAAACCTCAGTCTGTGTTACAATAGAGCAGTGCTAGTAATTACTACACAAAGCTGCTCGTTTAAGACTAACATAGCCCTCCCCACTCAGGGTGACTTTGCCAATGGTGTCATAACATTTGCAGTCCATTTGCTAAGAATTTTTTATTAGAGAACAAAGCTAAAATAAGCTCTGCCACTGGCCACCTACATAATTCCCCCCTCTCTCCCGCTTAATGCTTCTGTTACCTGACCAATAACTCTTAAACATGGGGGCCAATTTCTTTAACTATAAATACATCCAAATGTGAATATGTTTACTCAGGGACTTCAGCTGGAAAATTGTTATGACTGTTTCAGAACACTGTATATCTGTGTTCTAATTTATTGTTTATCTTACTATTTTTCTCTTAATGAATAACTTTGGTTTTTTTGCCATGTTTCTTCACAGAAGAACCCCTTCTCAGTATTTCTCAATTACAAGTTGATAGATCTTCCCTTCTCCAACTGATAGATGGAGAATGATGTAATCTCCACTTGTAGCCAGATATTCCTGAGCACCTAACAAGGCATCTTATATGGACTTTACCTTGAACCACCAATCAGCACCTGCCAAATACCCTAAGCCCCCTAACCCTAACCCTCTCTATTCCTAAGTCCCTAGGTCCCTAATCATATGCCTTACATGAAACCACCAATCAGCATGTGCTGAGTGCCCTAAGCCCTGTCCCCTCTCTTTCCTTCCCTTAAAAGCTGCCTGCACCCCGGCCCTCTTCCTCTTTCCCCTCTGGAAGGCAGCTGGCAGTGATCTCACCAAAAAAGCCTGTGTCCTGGCATCCCGATCTCCTGCCCTCTCTGTTACATCTTTCACCAGTAATAGTAAAAATCTATTGGGCACATTTCTCATGGGTAACATATACAGAATTTCTACCTTTATTTTTCAACCATCCCCTTAAAATCAGAGGAAAGACAGAGAGAGAGAGAGAGAGAGAGAGAGAGAGAGAGAGAGAGAGAGAGAGAGAGAGAGAGAGAGAGGTTAAAACCAATGACCCTCCATGTTTTAGGCACAATTTCATACTATTTTATCTAATCCCCAAAGGAATCCTTTTAAGGTAGCTATTATTATTTCTGTTTTACAAATGGGAAAACTAAGATTCAGAGAGGATAGATTTCTTGAATAATTAAAATCAAAGTCTGCCTGTCACCAAAGCCTGGGTTTGTCTCTCTGCTCCCTACTTTGTAGCCTCACTGTGAAGGTGCAGGGGTTGTTTTTTTTGTTGTTTGTTTGTTTGTTTGTTTTGTGTTGGTTTTTTTGAGGGTTGTTAGGAGATCAAAGGGACAAATAACCATTTATCTTCCCCATAATATTCTTATAATCTCTTGCTCTGTGATGATGTCTTTCTGCCTACCAAATATTTTGCTAGACTATAGCCTTTGTGGCTTTTAAACACATAGGCAGTAGGTAGCTAAGTAGGACAGCCATCAACATCCTTGATTTGCAGGTCAGGAAACCAAAACTCAGAGGTATTCCCTATCTTATCTGGAATCACATATCTTTAAAAGGTTGGGATAGAACCTCTACCTAAATTTTTAATCCCTGAGTTAGTGCTTTGACCACTACACCATGTTTCAGGACTCAGAGCTGTTCTAGTTCCCAACATAACGTGTGTGTGTGTGTGTGTGTGTGTGTGTGTGTGTGTGATTCATGGAACAATCCAACATAGGTTTTAAGAAGTTGCCCTAGCTGGTTTGGCTCAATGGATAGTGTCGGCCTGCAGACTGAAGGGTCCCAGGTTCAATTCTGGCTAAGGACACATGCCTGGGTTGTGTCCATTCGACCCCAAATGGGGTGAGTGCAGGAGGCAGCCAATCAATGATTCTCTCTCATCATTGGTATTTTTATCTTTCTCTCCTTCTACCTTCCTCTCTAAAATCAATTATATATACTATATATATATACTATATATATATATATATATATATATATATATATATATATATATATATATAGTAACAAGACCATGACCATGGCATCAAATCACCCTGCCTTCCAAGTTTCTGAAAAAATTTGTGCTGCTTTCCTGAATCTCACAGTATGAAAAGAAATCCCACTTTCTGGTTGCCCCCTAAAATACATGTTTTTAAGGTAGGAGACATAATAAGAAACAATTTCTTCCATTTTCCTATTTCTAGGACTTTCCCGCAAGCAGGGCCAACAGGAAAGAAACCTGGTACCAACTTTCAGCCCTGTCTTTAACAATGCCCTACTTCTTCTCGCCTTTTCTCTTTAAAAAGTCCATGCTCAGAATTACAATCATAGATGCCTCTAATTTCAATGGTAGATACCTGTTGGTTAAGAGGTTATTTGGTCTCTAGGTAGTGGGGAGCATGTTGGTTTCTTTTTTAACTTTGGCATTTATTCAGCTTCCCAGGGACTAGTTAGTGACCAGAAAATCTAGTAAAAACAGAAATTGTTACCTAATAAAACACCAAGAGACTTTCCAGGCCTCAGGGAAAATAACACCCCTGCCCTTTCTAATTGGAAAACCACATTCCAATTGCAAAATGGAATCATTTTTTGTTTTCAAAGTGATGCTAATTTATTAGCCATGGTGCAAATGTTGACTGTGGTCATGGGACTTCAAAGGGAAGTCAGCAGTCCAGAAAGCTTGAGGGGGAAAGGGAAATCAATCAAGAGGTGAACGGACTCTGGTAGAGTTCTCAAGACCAGACTGACTACACTAAGCAATTCATTCACTCATTCAGTTTTCTCTTCATTCATTCATTCTTTCATTAGTGACTTCCTATTATAGATTCCGGCATCTTCCTAGGACATATAAGGGTATACATATGTTTAATATAGAATCTATTTTTTCTCCCACAGAAATCACAGTTGGATAAGGAATAGAGTGTAAACAGAACACTGAAGAAAGTTTGATACCTATTAGGAGGGTGGTGGGAAATGACAGAAAAGCATTGCCAGGATGAAAGATATTAGAGAAGGCATGAGGAAGCTACATGAAACTTTAAAAAGTTTATCATCTTAAAGGATGACTAACAGAAACTACTGAAATAAAACCTCAGACCTTCCAAGAAATGATTAAAGGTGTATCTCTTAGAAAAAATCTCTATGTTAGATGAGAAAATTTCACAAGGGTTCCAAATCTTCTGGGTATTTTCACCTCTTTGGTAACCTCTCATGAAGTCTCCTTGGAGGCTTGTTTTAGTAAATATCTGCATGCTCAGGGTTCTTGCTTCTATGCAAAAGAACTAGACTCTGGAAAAAAAGGAATTTACTAGAGAGTTATTAGGGCCCCATTTCAGTAATTGAAGTTTGAAAGAGCAGACCTGGAAAACCAAGAGGAACCAGAAGAGCTACACAGTATCAGGCCACAGAAACAGAGCAATGGTTGACCTGGTCTTACTTACATACCTCAGAAAGCTAAAGTGACTTGCTAAAACCACAGCAGCAAAGTACCCCAAAGTCTCCAGAGCTAGAAATGATGCCTAAGTACTTCATTTGGTCCCTAGTATGGACACAATAACATTGACCATTTTTTTGACTGTCAATATCAACTTTCCTATTTGTATTCTTTCTTTCTTAACTTGATCTCATTTTTTAAAAAATACAATTAAATGCACATAAAATTTACCATCCTAACCCTTTTTAAAAGTGTGCATATGTAATACCTTAATCAATAAAAGAAAAATAAATAAATTCAAAAAAATAAAATAAAGTGTTCAGTTCAGGGTTAGTAAGTCCATTCACATGTTGTATCACCATCACCACCAATTGTCTCCAGAACTCTGCAACTTGCAAAACTGAAACTCTGTACCCATTAAATAACAACTTCCTCATGAAATAATTACTTTCCTTCTTACATCCCCTTTGTCATCACACTCTTTGCATCCTTATCTTCCTTTTGTGGAGACTCTCAAGCGATGTGGTCCAAAAGGACATGGTTGACTCCCAACACAGATCTTCCTCTTCTTGCCCAGATTAGCCAGAGGGGCCAGATGACTTAAATTCAGCCGATTCAGTGCTTTCGCCCAGGAGTCTGTACCTTTAGAAAGACATGTAAAGATATAAAGCTGGTTGGAGACATTGTCATGGGAGCTGCAGAGATATCTGGCTTGTCTCATAATATACAACTTATTAAGTAGTAGAACTAGGGCATCAATTCAGATGATCTGAAATCAGGAACCACCAAGCTATTGAAATAGAGATATATATTACAGCCATGTATTAAACAGAAAATTTGTGAGTTCCTTTGCATATTAGATCATGGTCATACAAAAAAATTACATAAGCAAGACTTATGCCTTTAAAATATTCTGTTAAGTAAGGACCTAAGCACAATGATGGGCATTTCTATAAATTTTAATAGGAATCTACAGAAAGAAAAACCTAATTCAGCCTGAAACATGAGAAAAGATCCTCAAAGGACTTAGTACTTGAGCCAAGTCTTAAAGGTTGGTGATAAGTATGCATTGCTGGCAAAACCTGGAGAACTAAGAATATGCAAAGGCACTGAGGCAGGAGAGGCCCAAAGTTCCACAAACTACCAAAAGGCCAGAGATTGCTAAACCATAAGGTGAGGAATGACATCTGGCCAAAAAGGACTCAGCACAAATGGTTAGGACATAGATGGAAAAGGAGAAAGGGCCTCTTATGCTATGCAAAGAAACCTTTTTTTGAAAATCCTCCATGACTATGGTTATGAGTATCCTCTGAAATATCCTACTGGAACCATATTAAAATATTGTTGATGGATATTTTTCTTAAGGAGATCTTAAATTTATAACCCCTTTTCACTGTGGTACGTAAAACCTGAAGTATGGGGTAAAGAGTTATTCCCATTTTCAATATTTATGTATCCTACCCAAAACATACTCTTTCCATGGGTAATTTACAAGGAAATCACCACATTAGCAAAATTGTCATTGCTAGTACTTCCACTGAGGTGGAGGAAGAGCAGAGTGTCATGAAGATGGAGGATGGGGATCAGGGAACTGTGAAATATAAGGAGACTGTTTCCCGACTGTTTCTCCCCCCCACCCCCGAAATTGCATCAAACTGATTGCCAAACCAATGAGCTCATCCTGAAGGTTACCCTAGTGAGTGCCAGGTAAATAAGCTGTCTATTAGACTTTGCCATGCAGTAAGTGCTTCTATCTCCTCCTTTCTTGGGTAACAATGCATATCAACTTTGGGAACATTGGTCCCATTAACATGTAAGGAACAGGAAATGTGTGAGTGAAGTGCACAGAGAGTGATTACCGTATTTTTCGGACCATAAGACGCACCAGTTTTTAGAGAAGGGAAATGAAGAAAAAAAGATTCTGAAACAAATAGTATCCTAAAATATTTTATGTGCATTAAAACCCAACATCACAGTCATAAACACATGTAATCAACCCTGTAAAGTAAACAGCAGCATTTAGAATCATTTTAGAGCCGGGCAAGCACACAGAGACCACACAGAGCCGGGCAAGTAAAAAAACTTTTTTTTTAAAGTATATGTGTAGGCTATATTTGGACCTTAAGACGCAGGGACTTTTTCCCCCCACTTCTGGGGGAAAAAAAGTGCGTCTTATGGTCCGAAAAATACGGTATCTAGAAAAGGAGAATTGGTAAACACATTTTTTAACTCCATCTATGCTGGTAGTAACATTTGTCTTTGTCTTCCCTTTCTAGTTTTATTTTATTTTAATTTAATTTTTTTAATGTCTTAAGGCAGGAAACATTGGATGCAAATTTTCTTCTCTTTCCCTCTTAACATCTTAGAGGACATTTATGCTTTACTAACCTGAGTTAAACAGTATCAGTTTAACAAATCAATTAGCAAAGAAGTACTAAGCATCCTTATCAGTACAGAGATTGTGAGAGCTGTCTCTCAAGGAGCTTAAAATCTAGTGGGGGCAGATCTTTCATGACTATGGAAGGTATACACAAATGTTCTCAATAGGAAAAGATAACATAATTTGGCATTTAAGATTTCAGCCAATTGAGTCAGATAAACTTGAATGCTAGCTCTGCAACCTAACAATTCCATAACCCTGAGAAATTGCATAAGCCCCCTGGGTTTCAGTTTTCTTACCTATGAAATGGAAATAGTAACACTGGCTCTAGCTTTTGTTTTGTTCTTGTTTGTTTTGTGGGTTAAGAGACACACTGTATGTGATTTAATACATAATACGATGCTTCTGGTTGGTGGAAATAGCTTAAAAATAAATAAAAGAGCAAATTTAAGAATAGTTGAGTCATTTGTTCTGAATAATAATGTAGAACAATCTTAACCAACGAGTCAGTATTTGACCTGAACCTTGAAGGATGAAGACAATTGCCATAGAAGAATAGAGTGAGAAGGGAGAAGAGTAGTCAAGCCTAAGAAAATGCATGGAGTAGAGAAAATGCATACCAAAATGTGAAAAACAGAAGATAATTCAGGGTAAACAATACCAAAAAATACTCTAGGGGAAGAGGAAGTTCATGGAGGGAGATGACAACTAGATCTAGATTCAACTCTGTTTAACTAACTGCCCCAAAATTTGACTGTTACAAAAATTGTGAAGAGATATACAATATTATTTCTATTATTTACCATTCTGTTACAAACCACCTCCAATATTTTGTTGCCTAAAATTATAACCATCTTATTATATGTAGCAACTCTATGGGTTGACTGAATCAGTTCAGCTAACCAGTTCTATTTCATGTGATGTTGATTGGGGCTACAGTTATCTGGTGCTGCCTGGGCTGGAGCATCCAAGATGGTCACTCACATGTTTGGCGTTGGTGCTGGCAGTCAGTTGGGAGCGCTATCCTCTTGCACATGGCTCTCCATGCTCTTTGTCTGTAAAAGCTTTAGTATTTGCCATCCTAAGACAAAACCAACAGAAGAAACTCTTGCTCCCACATCTCTGTTAGCTACTATTAAGAACTTTATAGGATCTAGGTTTTTACCTACAGGCAAATTACCAAGTTACCTGCCACAATTTCACCTATACTCTTAGAAGACATGAGACAAAGGACAATTTACTGCTCACACCAACATCAAAAGCTAGAGTATCAGCAATTTTTGCATTGTTCTCCAAGCCCCATTTCCCATAGTGTGACCGTAGAGGGCTGAATGCTACCTGCATATTTAAATTAACACATTGGAGTGCATCACAAGAGAGCAACCCTGAGACTGGAGAACTCAAATCTTTTAAAAATGAGCATGGAAGGTACCCTCCCTTCTCCAGGGAGTGGGGCAGTATTATCTCCATTGCACTGGACAGTAAGTTTGTCTGTGCTTACTTCAGGGCGAGATACTAGCTCTATCTTCTTAGGTGATAAACAAAACCACCCTTTGCCCTGGAAGGAAACATTATCTCTGTCTTCCAAGACTTTTCACTATCTCAACATCTTTGCAAAGACAGTGTAAAGCAAAAGATACCAGAATAAACCAGGAAACCACCTTGCGCTCCATGTTTTGCCCTGGAGAGCCCAGCATCATTTCAGGTGGCTCTAATCATAACGTACTTTAGTGCTTGCATGCACTTTTCTTCAGTATATAAATAATGTTATGAAAGATGCTTTATAAATTGTAGCCCTGCATTCCATGACTTCCTAAAACAAATATGTGAGAATATCCTTGGCAATATCTAAAAGAATTTTTAACAAAAGCCAACAAAGGATGCACCTGGCCTACATGGCCAAATTCTTTTATATGCTTTCAATAACATCCTGTGTTTTTCTCTCATAGCCTTTATCACAATTGTAATTAATTAACCATATTTGTTTACCTTCATATTTAACTTTAGTCTGTCTCTCTAGTGTCCTTCACTGATGGATTAATCTCTCTCTTTTTTAATATTTATATTTGAGTCACTAGCATGGCACCTGGCATGTAGTACTAGTATGTATGCCATAAATATAGGGTGTCCCGCAAAAATGTATACACACTTAACATCTGATAGCTCAATTGATGTTTCTTTCTTTTCAGATTTAACCCATTGGGATTAATAATTAGTCAAAGTCTATATACATTTTTGGGACACCCTTTATAGACAACAAATATTTTTGAACATTGACTAAATTGAATTGTACTTCACTTATAAATAAAATATGAAAATTTTGTCACAAAGTTTGATTCTTTATCAGAACTTCCAAAAATATAATTTGAGTTTCCCAGAAGGCTGGATGGAAAAATGACCTAAGAAATCATCTAGGAGTTCCACTTTATAAATAGATGAGGAAACTAAGGTCCAGAGATAGCATATCAATTGTCCAAGGTCACACAGCAAGTAATGCTGGATCTGGGCTAAATGTCAGGTTTCCTTACTCTGGGCTTAGTTCTTTTAGCTATGATATTTCTGTATTTGTGCCTCCAACCTCTCCGACAATGTTTTAAAATGCTCTGTATTTATTCACTATGAAGAAATGTGGTAATGTGTTGTAAAGGCACAAGTGGAGAAATGGGAATGTCTGCAGCTCTATGCTTATACCACCAGTCATCAGATGGCTCAGGGGGCCTGTGATCCCAAACACAAAAATAATCTACAATTTGTTTTCAAAGTTTTGAACTTTGCCTGATGTTTGCTGGAGTGTATTAGGAAACTTTTGGCGGTATGACACAGCTAGGAAAGACAAAGATATACATACAAATAAAAGTCTGCAGATCTGCCACACCTAATTCCCAGGACCCAGAGACATCTCTATTTTTTTTCTCCCTTATCATTTAAATTGGCAAAAATGAAACATTTTCTCCTTTAATTTGTTATCGGATTGTGACAAGGTAATAGTGAAGACATCGTTGTTTAGGAATGCAGATATGTTAAAATAGAGAATTTCATCTCTTCCAATATTCTAAAGCAATTATCCTTAAAAAAAAAAAAAAAAAAAAAAAAGGAGGGGGGACGCAAGCATCTCCACAGTAAAGATTCTGAGGACCACTTCTATGTTTTTGTGTCTGAAATCCTGCTTACCCTGCGGGCTCCACAACATCCTGTGATCAATTATTTTTCCAGAAGCCAGGTCTGACAAAGATGTTGCTTTGGAAGAAAGATGCTCTATCAATGTAATAAATAAATACATGGATGAATTGGGCAGAGCATCTTAGGCACTAAATTAAATAGAGAATTTGGTTTTCAAATTTGAAAGGAACGTGGGTCTGGTCTCAGTCTTCCACCATGGGAAAAGCTACAGAGATTTACTTTTGTGAACACAACACAATTCTCATTCTCATGCAGCTGCAGCTATTGGAGTACCTGAGGTGAGACTGCTTTATGGCTTAACAAGAGCAAATGCAGGTCTAAGTGGTTTCGCACTCATTCCTGAGCAATGAATCTAGGCGTCTAGTGAATTCCATGAAAAGATTTTTAGAGTGTAATGCTACAAAGTAAGCAATTCTACCATAGACTGAATGGAAAACTTTTTAAAAGAGGCGAGCCATCAATTTTCTGAGGGATACTGGACAAGCAATACTCTTGTAATAAAATTCAGAACCTGGTATCCTGTTCTATAATTTCTCACATGGATACTGTTTTTATGCATTAAAGAAAACTTAAGTCTTCATTCTTACAGATCTACAATATAACTTATCTCCTCTCACAGAATTGAGATTTTAGTATGTAACTAGAGGCATGGGGCACAAAATTCATGCATAGGAGAGGATGTGTCCCTCAGTCTACCCTACACCCTCTCCAATCTGAGACCCCTGGAAGGATGTCTGACTGCCCATTTATCAGGTCTAAACGGGCAGTTGGACATTCCTCTCACAATCCAGGACTGCTGGCTCACAACTGTTCATCTACCTGCCTGCCTGCCACTAACTGCTTCTGCCTGCTAGCCTGATTGCCCCCTAAGTACTCCACCACCAGTCTGATCAACGCCTAACTGCTCCCCTGCTGGCCCGATTGTCCCTAACTGCCCTCACCTGCTGATCTGGTCACCCCCAACTGCCCTCCCCTGCTGGCTAATTGCCCACAACTGCCTTCCCCTGCAGGCCATCTTGTGGTGACCATCTTGTGTCTAATGGGGCAGCCATCTTGTGTGTTGGAGTGATGGTCAAATGGGCCATCACTCCAACATACAAGATGACTACAGAAAAGAGAACAAATTGTTTCACTCTTCTGTGTCATAAGTTTTGAAATATTAGAAGTTATTACAAAATCAGAGTTGGTTTATGGGCTGCACCAATATCAGTTTTCTGGTTTTAAGTATGATCTTTAGTTAAACAAGATGTTACCATTGAGGAGACTGTGCAAAGAGTACATGGGACTTCTCTGTTCGATCTTTGAAACTCCCTATGAATCTAGAATTATTTTAAAATAAACAGTTCAAGTGAAAATAAAGTCTTGGAAGTAGAGAATATAAAAGTAGAAAATGGATATTAGAATGACAGACCTGAACCTTGACCACGGAGAAACTAACTCTCTATGTGTATGTCTGCTGAACTGCAAAATGGACATAGCATGTAGCAGCAGATATAATGGCTTTAATGTAACGGCTTGTTCATGAAGAGGCAGTAAGACATACTTTTTAAGGCCATGCCTTCTAAAATAAGAATACCTACGTTTTATGTCAGTTCATGCAATTTTGATGTGTCTCTAGCCCACCATTTATTCATGCCTCAGTATCTCCATGTGCAAATTGGAATCATGATAATAACAGCACTTATTTTATAAGGTGGTTGTGATTACTTAGTGAGTTACTGTATGTAGGCACTTAGAACAGTATCTGGATCTTAGCAGCGCTACATGAGTGTTGGCCATATTGTGAAGAAATAACTTGATACATTGTTCATTAAATGTTATCAATAGTTCTCTTTCCTTTCCTGATTATAAAAAGTATATAGGCAGACCATCAAAAGTACCATAGTAAAATAATTGTGATATATGTGCATAATTGACTAAAGTCATGACTGAATAATTTTCTAATTCACTAAAAAATATGGATATCTATCTCATAAACATAATATTGAGTGAAAAATGTCATCCACTAACATGCTTAATGTATGATTGATGTTTGTAAGATAATAAATAGAAAATAAATAAATGAAATAACAAGTAGAAAATTGAACAGAAAATAAATAAAAAATTATTTAAAAAAACTGATTTTATATCACATATCAAGCCCCAAATTTCAATTCCTTGATAGAAAGTTGTAAAATACAAGTGCTTGTAATTTAATTATAGGCAGTATTTTAAATAAACTAAGTGAGTTGTCAATAGAAAAGTAAAATAAGACTTTTAAAAAAAAAAGAATTCCACAGGATGTATTTTTTTCAATAGTAACTAATTCAGTGAAGTCTGTGATTCCAAGTTCAAGTGACAGTGTTATGTTTGAAGCAAAAATGAAAAGGCAATTAATTCTTAATTAGAATATTACAATATGTACTATATTTTTGGACAATATTTAACTGAATCTAATTTTTAGAATAAAAATAGAAAGATGCATAGATACTATTGGGCCAGCCCTGCCACAAAAAATAAAATAAAGAAATAAAATCTAAAAAAAAACTGAAATAATATGTAAACCACTTTATTTGTATATTGGACTTATACTGGGTTTGCTAAGAAAATGTGAGTCCTAGTTTTAACTTCTATTTCTATCTTTAAGCACTT
The DNA here is from genome assembly GCF_014108245.1 of Pipistrellus kuhlii. Classification (NCBI taxonomy): domain Eukaryota; kingdom Metazoa; phylum Chordata; class Mammalia; order Chiroptera; family Vespertilionidae; genus Pipistrellus; species Pipistrellus kuhlii. The sequence continues at coordinate 155,645,164 of NW_023425515.1, read as the reverse complement.
TCCAGATCTTCATTTAGAGGAGGGGAACCCAAGTTGAACAAGGCAGTATAACTAAGAGGAGGACACAAAGATTGGAGTTAAAGAAGTCAGAGTTAGTTAATATTTGTGAGGAAGAGTACAGGATAAGAGAAATATACAAAGAAAAATAAAACAACCCTCAAGAAATTTACATGGAAATCTCCTTAAGTCATTACCTTAATTCTAAGTTTTTATGCATAGGCAAATCAGAGTAAAGAACAATTAATAGAAAAAAAAAAGAGTTACAAGAAAACTAAATTGTACAATTATCAGAGCTTACACAGAGTTGGGAGACTTTCCTATGATTTGTCTGTGTCAGGATAGCTTATTGATCATCTCTGGGGCATTTAGTAGAGATCCTGAAGTTTACTGTTAGTAATATGGCTAAGTTAGCCTTAGAATAAGGGCATCTCAAAACCTGCACTAAGAAAGTTTTAAAGTAATATTCAAAGAGATGAATATAATCTGCAAGTAAATTATTTTGGAACAAATTGAGGCATTCTTTAAAGGAAGACAACAAAATCATCACAATGTTAACTACCTAACCAAAAATTACTAGATATGCCAAGTATTAATGAAAAAAAATCAATTAAAAAGAAATAGACATAGAAATTATAGAGATGAAGACATTAGTAGATAAGACTTTAAAACAGCTTTTTATAAGCATGTCTAATGGTTTAAAGGACAGTATTAGTATAATTAGTATAATAAAAAAGACCAAATGGAAATGCTAAGGTGAAAATAACAATAACTAAAATTAAATTAAAAAATCACTGGATGATCTTGACAGAAAATGAGATATTTGAGAATATTAGTACATTTTATTTCAAGCAATAACAATTATCCATAATGAAGCACACACTCATGAGTACAGGTAAAAAAAAAATGAACAAAGCTTCTGTAACCTATGGGACAATGTCAAGTGATCTAACATACATATAATTGGTGTTTAGGATAGAGGCATAAAAATGTTTAAAGAGATAATGTCCAACATATTTCTAGATTTGATGATATATTAACCCACAGATTCAAGAGGTAAACTCTAAAAGAGATAAATACAAAAAACATAGCAAGGTATATAATAATCAAATTGCTCAATTTCAATATCAAGAACAACACAACAACAACAAAGAAACTTGAGGAGAAAAAATAAGCATAACAAAGAGAGAAATAAATATTGAATTTGTATCAGGAATAATAGAAGCCACTAGTAAATTTTTAAAGTGATATAAAAATGTTTTAAAGACTATTAACTTATCATTCTATACCCAAGAAAACATTATCATCTAAAAATAAAGACAAAATAAATACAAGTTTAATCGAAAGCTAAAAGGAAAATACTAAAGGAGATCCTTAAACCTGAAGGACAATAATACAAAATAGAAATTGGAATCTTTACAAATAAAGATTACAAGAATAAACTTGAGATAAATCTCAAAAATATTTGTTTTGTCATTTTTATATTTATTTAAAAATAATTTTTTAAAGAGAAGTAATAGTAGTGTATTTGGGAGTTTGAAACACATATACATAAAATTTTTAATGATAACCACATAAGGGTTAGAAGAAATAATAAAGCAAGCTGTTATAAGTTTTTAATAGAATAAAATGATATGTTATTTAATGCAGGCTGAGATAATATGCACATTGCAAACTTTAGAGCAATGCATCAAATACGTAGCTAGAACTAATTCAAACTCTCATGCATGCAAAACTAATTAAGTGTTATTCAAAATCAGAATAGTTGCTAAGTTCATGGGCATAACAACTATAAAGGGTCTTAAGGAGAACTTTACAATAATATTATTGTAATGTTCTACTTCTTGTCTGCATGTTTATTACATAGTGTGTTCACTTTGTGATAACTAAATGAGTTTCACACTTAAGTCTACATTTCCATACTTATATATATCTTACATATGCAGTAACATATAAGTTTGTAAAGTATCAAAAAAAATACACAATTTTTTTTTCTCTTGCCTAATTGCCTAATTGGCTATGATTTCTAGTACTATGTTGAATAAGAGTGGTGAGAACAGATATCCTTGTTTTGTTCTGATCTTAGAGAACAAATTTTCAGTTTTTGCCATTAAGTATGAGAGGGTTTGTCATGTATAGCTTTATTATGTTCAGGTACTTTCTTTCTATACCCATTTTATTGACTATTTTAATAATAAATGGATGTTATATCTTTGCATTTTATATGATTTTTATCTTTTATTTTGTTAATGTGGTATATTACATTGAACCATCCTTGTGACCCTGGAACGAACCCCACTTGACCATGATGTATTATTATTACTATTACTAGAGAGGCCCAGTGCATAAAATGTGTGCATGGGCGGGGGCATCCCCTCATCCCAGAGTGCACCCTCTACAATCCGGGACCCCTCAGGGGGTGTCTGACTGCCAGTTTAGGTCCAATCAGTGGGATTGGACCTAAACTGGTAGTCAGACATCCCTCTCACAATGTAAGACCACTGACTCCTAATCACTCAGCTGCTTGCCTGCCTGGTCACTCCTAACTGCCCCCACTGCTGGCCTGATTGCCTGTAACTTCCCCTCTAACAGTCTGTTCTCCCCTAACTGCCCCAATGCAGGCCTGGTCACCACCAATTGCCCTCCCCCGCCCCCCGACAAGCCTGGTCACTCCTTATGAACCTACCACCAGCCTGTCACCCCACACAGCCTGCTGTTCAGTCATTTGGTACTCTCTGTCTAACCCCGATGCCAGCCTGGTTGCCTCATGCAGCCTACTTGTTCAATTGTTTGGTCATCCCTCACGAACCCCCCCTGCTGGCCTGGTCACCCCACGCAGCCTGCTTGTTCAGTCATTTTGTCATACCTCACTAACACCCCTGCTTGCCTGGTCATCGGCAGCCATCTTGTGAGGATATGAGGGTCAATTTGCATACTACCTATTGATTATATAGGCTTCTTCTTATTATTATTTTAATCCTCATCTGAGTACATGTTTAGAGAAAGGAGGAGAGAGAGAACAAGAGAGAAAAACATTGATATGAGAGAGAAACATCAATTAGTTGCTTCCCATACTTGCCCTGACTGGGGATTGATCCCACAATCTATGTATGTACCCTGACCTGGAATCAAACCAGTAGGCTTTTGGTGTATGGGTTGATGGTTCAACCTAGTGAGCCATCCAGCCAGAGACAAAGCAATCCTGAAAAAAACAGAATAAATATGGGGATGTCTCATCTGTCTTCAAATTATACTACAAAGTGACAATAATCAAAATAGCATGGTATTAGCAAAAAACATACACAGAGATCCATGAAACAGAATTGAGAGCCCATAAATAAACCCATAGGTATATGGGAAAGTAATTTTTGACAAAGGAGCTAGAAACACACAATGCAGAAAAGAAAGCCTCATCAATAAATGATGCAGAGAAAATTGGAAAGTCAGATGCAAAAGAATTAAGCTGGACTACAGTTTGTTCTCATGTACAAAAATTAATTCAAAATGGATCAAAGATCTGAAACAATAGATTACATAGAAGAAAACATCAGTACTGTACTTCTGGAATTTAGCTATTGAGAACATTTTATGTATTTTACCTCAGCAGCAAGGGAAGTATAGGCAAAAATAAATGAATGGGACTATATCAAACTAAAAAGCTTCTGCACAGTAAAAAACAAACAAACACACAAACAAATAAACCACCAACAAAACAAAAAGGCAACCAACCAAAAAGGAGGAAAGCTCCAACAAGGGGTTAATATTCCAAAATACATAAACAACTCCATAACAAACAAACAAACTCACCATCCAACAAAATATGGGCTGAAGACCTGAGCAGATACTTCTCCCAAGAAGTTATACAAATGGCCAAAAGAGATATGAAAAGATACTCAACTTTACTGGAGAAATGCAAATCAAAACCACAATGAGATATTACCTCACACTTGTTAAAATGGCTACTGTCAATAAGACAAATAATAACAAGTGTTGGAGAGGTTGGAGAGAAAAACAAACCCCCATTCACTGCTGGTAGCAATGTAAACTGGTACAGCCACTGGAGAAAAGAGTAAGGAGATTCCATAAAAATTGAGATATCACTCTTCTGGCTATCTACCAAAATGTTTTGAAATATTTATTCACAAAGATACATGCACCTCTATGTTCATTGCAGGATTATAAATGGTGACCAAGACATGGAAACAATCAAAGTGTCCTTTAGTAGATGATTGGATAAAAAAGGATATGGTTCACATATATAATAGGATACTATTTGGCCACAGGAAAAGACGAAACACTGTCATTTGTGACATAAATGGATCTTGAGAATATCATGGTAAGTGAAAAAAGTCAGAAAATGTTAAGAACTTTATAAACGTTATTCTACTCATACGTGGCATATGAAATTAAAAGTAACAAATGGACAAATAAGAAAAACAAATAAATACTCGTAGACCCGGACAACAGTATGATGGTACTGGAGAAAATGGAAAAAGTAAAGGATAAAGGGGGCCAAATATATGGTGACAGAAGATGATTTGACTTTGAGTGGTGGGCACATAATGCAATACATAGATCATGCTTCATAGAAATATACACTTGACCCATATAACCTTATTAACCAGTGTCCCTCCAATTAAAAATTAAAAAGTATATACAAAATTGCATACATTTAGATATAAGTATATACACTTGTACATGTATATGTATAAATGTATACATATACACATATACATGTACACACACACACACACATATATATATATATATACATTCATATATACTTACATATATAAACATAGAGAGGAGCCAAATAAGAGGTCATCTGAGAAATTATTAGAGTATCATACTGCCCAACTCACAGGAGAAAATCATAATATAGTTTTTATTTCTTAACAGTGCCCCTGGGAGTTGTACTTGAACAGATTGCTTAAATGTATGTGATTGCTATGGGAAGTACCCTTCTACTAGAATTGCACTTCAATTAGAATTGTATTTCAAAAGCATTTATTGACTCTTTATACTCCAAAGAATATTGAGCACAAAGAATGTTAGTCCAATCTTATCAAACTTATTTTCAAAGTGCCTCAGCCAATCTAACTTTCATTCTAAACAATGCTTCAGAAAAACATTCATGAAATAGATTTCTATTAAATGTATGTTTTCAGGATTATAATTTGAATTTATAACATGGATATTATTTTTATGAAGGTTCAACTGCACTAATCACTACAATTGTACAGACATTAATTAGGTAACAAATAAGACTTATGTACAAAACAATGTGTACCTGTCACTACCCTATTCAAATATTACCCCTCTTGGAAGCCTTGCTGGGTTCCCTGAGGCAGATATAATTACTGTTTCTTGAACTGTCCCCAGCATTGTACACACTTTTATTAGAGCCTGCATCATAGTAAACAGAATTGATTTATTTGTCTCCCTGCTAGACTGTTTTAGCCATCTTTGTATGCTCAGCACCTAATTCAGGGTCTAACACATGGCAAGTGTTAAAAAAAAAAAAATACTTGAAGGTAAGGGGAAGGAGGAGGGAGGAGGAGACTCAAAAAGGAGGGGAGAGAGAAAGGATTTTCTTAACACTAGCAAATTAAGGAAAAATATCCTTGTTCCAATGAAACAGTTATTTGTCCAGCATGTTTCCTATTACACTCCTTGTCACAAGGTAATTAGAATCTTTCTAGGTCATTTCACAGTGATGACTGTGACTGCTTTGAAAGTATAAACCCCGTGTTAGACTGGTGCTTCATGTCCCACTATGCCATATGAATCATTTCCCTTATGATCAGAGGACACTAAAATATTTCACAAATATTATTGTGCCAAATGAGTATGTGTAAAAATTGTCCTCAGGGCTTCCAGCACACACACCAACAATATAAACAGGCTTCCCCCACCCCCAGGCAACATTTGTCACTCCCTTCTCTCCCAGCATCCGAGTGCATCCCTCTAAGGTAGCATTCAGTACAGTGTGGTCTGTTGTGTTTCCCCTGTCTTATCATACTGTAAGCTTCTTGAGGACAGATAGTGTGTCTCTATCTTTTTAATCTCTACCACAGGGACTGGCATAAGGTAGATGTCCCATATTTATCACTTGAAAGACTAAACAAACAAAAGAACATGTTGTACTACTTCTATTGAATACTTTGAAAATGTCCAGGCAGGATCGCTGTCTGATATCCAACCTTAGAGGCACCTCCAAAATTAGCTAGCAACAGAGTTAAGAGTTATCTCCTGACCGTGTGGGGGCAACATCATAACCACAAAGAGGCCTTCTGTGGTTCTCAGTGTCTTAGAAAGTTTCATGGGGGGAAGGAGACCCTCTGTTCTGTAATAATACCTAGCAATAATTATATTTTTCATGTGAAACCTGATAAGCTCAGAGATGTTTGAGACCTTTAAGTTGAGAAGTAAAAAGGATGCTCCGTTAGTTGGATCATCATCTAGTGCTGTGGTAGGCAAATTGTGGCTCACGAGCCACCTGCAGCTCTTTGGGCCCTTGAGTGTGGCTCTTCCACAAAAACCTATGCTTGGGCAAGTCTATTTTGAAGAAGTGGTGTTAAAAGAAGTTTAAGTTTTAAAAATGTGGCCCTCAAAAGAAATTTTAATTGTTGTACTGCTGATATTTGGCTCTATTGACTAATGAGTTTGCCAACCACTAGTCTAGTGCACTAAAAAGGTTGTGGGTTCAATTCCCAATCAGGGGATGTACCTAGGTTGCAGGTTCATTCCCTAGTCTGAGTACGTTCAGGAGGCAATGGATGAGTGTTTCTCTCTCACATTGATGTCTCTCTCTCTCTCTCTCTCTCTCTCTCTCTCTCTCTCTCTCTCTCTCTCTCTCTGTGTGTGTCTTTCTCTCTCTTTCTCTCAATAAAAAAAAATACCCTTGGGTGAGGATAAAAAAAAGAAGAAGAAAAAGAAGGATACATGTGGAAAGGAAAATTGTCTTCTATTTGAGCACAAACACACACCAGACACTTAGTAGCTGCTCAGCATTGAATGCTAGGAGAAGATGTGCTTCACAGCCTGGCTTGCATATTACTTGGGTTTGTGGAATAAATTATTTCCTTCTACAACCTCAAAACATTCTCAGAGCAGGGGAAAAACACTAAAATTTATCATTGAGACTATAACAATTTGGTGCTCAACGTTGGTGTTCATTTAGCTTTAAAATGTCATAAAATATACTTTAGATTTACCAATAGAACAAGCAAACCAATAAAACAAAATGTCATAAACACGGTTTCACTCCAAAACTGCTCTTCAGAAGAAAAACAAGAACTCAGCAGCATCATAAGAGACAAAACTGTTCCACCATCCACATTCAATCACAAAAACAGAACAAAGAGCCTTGGTACCCAGTAAAACAGGTTCCGCATTGGGATTTTGACAATGAGATCAATCATGATCAAAGCAGAGTTATATCTGTTCAATTTGACAAGGAGACAAATGAAATATTCACATAAACCCATGACATAAGGATACTAAGAAGGGAGGACAAAACACGGGCCATATATGGGGAAAGATTTAGAAAGTTCTAAATCTTAAATAAAATAAAATTTATGTATACTGATAGAACACTTATGTAACATAATTATAATCTGTAGAAAAAAATTTAAATTCTATATATTAGAACTTATTTGAATATAATTATCAGCCTATTAAAGGAAAAATTTTAGTAGCACAAATTCTGCAAAAATGGTTTAAATGTTCTAGAATTTTATTGAAAATAAATATAAAATGAGACCCAAAGTCCTGCCTCTTCAAACAAACAAACAAACAAACAAACAAAAAAAAACACCTCACATTAAAACCTCAGTTAATTATCAGCTGGTATGTTGACTCATGCAGCAAATATGGATGCACTATGATGTCCTGTCTCCTGTCTTTATTGTAGAAGTCACAGTCTGGGACACAATGAGTTTAATAATGTCTATCTTCTCCAAAAATTTCAGTTAGTAAGGGGTAATATGTGTACATCAAATGAGTAAAATAAAAGGTGAAATATTTCTGCATGTCCTGAAAGTGCCAGAGAGAATATCATAAGATTCCAAGGTATAGGAACATTGCCACCTGATACAGGTAAAAATGTATCAGAATTATTGGGGGGAAATAAATATTTTGTTTAGTGATTATCTATAAAATAGGAACAATAATACCTACTTTGCAGATGTGTTGTTGGATAAGAAAGCATATATGTAAAAGATTTCAAATATCATGAAACATATAATTGATGCCATAGTCACATGGCTGGTTGGTTGGAGCATTGTACTGTACACCAAAGGTTGTAGGTTTAATTCCCCATCATAGCACATACCTAGGTCACGAGTTCAATCCCCAGTTCTGGCCTGCACAGGAGGCTGCCCATCAATATTTCTCTCTCACATCGATGATTCTCTGTCAACCTTCCTCTCTCTCTAAAAATCAATGAAAATTTATCCTCAGATGAATATTTTTAAAAACATACACATATAATTGATGATTAGTAAATAAGATAAAATATTTTAAAATTTTTGATGATTCACTTCCAATTTTTCTTTGGACCCTTACTGGAAATCTTTAGAAATACTAATCTACTTCCTATACTTAGAAATCAGTGTTTGTTGCTAACTATCCTATATATAATAGTCAAAGTAATATGGAAAGAGAAGAAGAAATCTGGAAGATTTTACACTTGACTTCAATATTTACTAGAAAGCTAAAACCATAAAGACAGGGTACCACTATAAAGATCCTATGTAATAAAAGGCAAATATGCAAATTGACCAATGGGTGGAATGACTGGTCCCTATGATGTGCACTGACCACCAGAGGGCAGACGCTCAACATAGGAGGAATGCTGCTCAGCCAGAAGCTGGGCTCAGGGCTGGTGAACACAGCAGTGGTGGTAGGAGCCTCTTTTGCTTCTGCTGCAGCACTAAGGAGCAGTAAGTAGAGAAGTAAGGAGCAAGAAACAGGCAGATGGTAAGGAGAAAAGGGTCCTGGACTGTGAGAGGGATGTCCAACTCCTGGCTTAGGCCCACTCCCCAGGGGTAACGGGCCTAAGCCATCAATCAGACATCCCCCAAAGGCTCATGAACTGCGAGAGGGTGCAGTTGAGGATCCCCCCCTCTCCCTGAATTTCAAGCACTGGGCCTCTAGTATCATATAAAAGTGGAAAAGAATAAATCCTTATACTTGTTGTCATTTGATTTTTGACAAAGGAGTCAAGACAATTTAATGTGGAAAGAATAGTCTTTTGAAGAAATGGTATGGTAATACTGAAACATCCATATGCTAAAGAACAAATCTCTCCTTTTAACTGACACCATATACAAAATTTAACTCAAAATAGATTTTAGACCTAATTATAAGAATTAAAGCGATTAAAACTGTTAAAAGAAAACAAAGAAGTGAATTTTTGTGATCTTGCATAAGTACATATTTCTTGGATATGGTATCTAAGGTTCAAGAAATAAAAGTTAAAAATAATAACTTGGACTCCATCAAAATTAAAAATTTTGTGCTTCAAAAATGTTTTTTACCACTAGGAAGTGAGAAATCCAAGTGACAAATTAGGAGAAAAGTTTTGCAAATCATGTATCTGGTAAGGGACTTTTGTCCAGAATATATATATATATATATATATATATATATATATATATATATATATATATACCAAATGTATATTTAATAGATATTTATTGAGGTATATACCTTATACCTCAATAAAAAAGAAAACAAATAAACCAATTTAAAAGTGCACAAGAAGTTTTAACTAACATTACACCTAAGAAGATATATGAGCCAATCATTCCATAAAAAGATCCCCAACATTATTAAGCATTAGGGAAATGCAAATTAAAGCCATAGTGAGATATTACTTCACTACAATGGCTATAATCAGAAAGAGATGGAAACAAGTGTTAATGTAAATATGAAAAAACTGGGAATTGAAATGTTAAATGATGCAGCTACTTTGGAAAAATAGTTTGGCAGAATTTTTGTTTTAAATGTTAAACATAGATGTATCATATGACCTGGTATTTCCACTCTATGCCATCTATACAAGAGAAATGAAAATGAATGTCTACCCAAACTTGTATGTGAATAGCAGGTCATAATAGTATTATTCATAATGGTAAAAAGGAGAAACAAACAAAGTGTCCATTAACTGGGCAATGGATAAACAAAATCTAGTATATGCCCACTTCATGGAATACTGTTTGATAATAAAAAGGAACAAAATATTGCCCTAGCCAGTTTGGCTCAGCAGATGGAGTGTTGGCCTGCAGACTGAATGGTCTCAGGTTTGATTCTGGCCAAAGGCACATGCCTGGGGTGTGGGCTTGATCCCCAATAGGCAGCCGATCAATGATTGTCTTTCATAATTGATGTTTCAATCTCTTTATCCCTCTGCATTCCTCTCTGAAATCAATAAAAGCTTTCAGGCAGGAGACAGCTAATCAATGTTTCTCTCTCATCATTGATGTTTCTATCTTTCCCTTTCTCTCTGAAATCAATAAAATGTATACTTTTAAAAAGTAACAAAGTACTGATATTCTACAATAGAAATAAACCTCAAGCCGAAACCGGTTTGGCTCAGTGGTAGAACGTTGGTCTGCGGACTGAAAGATCCTAGGTTCAATTCTAGTCAGGGGCATGTACTTTGGTTGCGAGCACATCCCCGGTAGAGGGTGTGCAAGAGGCAGCTGGTCAATGTCTCTCTCACATCAATGTTTCTAGCTCTCTATCTCTCTCCCTTCTTCTCTGTAAAAAATCAATAAAATATATTTAAAAATAAATAAATAAATAAATAAATAAATAAATAAATAAATTAAAAAAATATATTAAATTAAAAAAAGAGAAAGAAATGAATCTCAAAAACATTATGCAAAATAAAATAAACCAGACCAAAAAGCCACATTGTATAATATTTCTAGGAAGTGTTTTAAAAAGGTGAACCTACAGAGACAAAAAGAGGATTCATGTTTGCTTGGGGTAAAGGTGGAAACAGGGAATGACTACAAATGGACACTAGATTGAGTGTGTTTGTGTGTGTGTGTGTGTGTGTGTGTGTGTGTGTGTGTGTGTGTGTTGGGGATAGGGGTGGAAGAGGGAGAGCATTGGTGGTTGCATACAAATTACATCTCAGTAAAGCTATTTTTTTTAAAATACTGTTTTGGCTAATGAATTTAGTCAGCTCTCATGCACCCATTTTGGAACACCTAGATAATAAAAGCTTGAGTAAAAACATGTTGAGCTCCAGTCTCTCCCTAGGAATTGATAATAGCAGGTGCTGTTGTTAACCTAGTGCTGCTGGCTCAAAGGCAAAGTGTACCACTCCCAAAGCTGAACAATCCGGTATCAGGTTTGGTTCAAAAGTGGGGAAAATGCCAAAACTGGTTTGGCTCAGTGGATAGAGCGTTGGCCTGCGGGCTGAAGGGTCCCGGGTCCAATGGTCAAGGGCATGTACCCAGTGGGGGGTGTGCAGGAGGCGGCTGATGGATGATTCTCTCTCATTGATGTTTCTAACTCTCTATCTCTCTCTTTTTCTCTCTGTAAAAAGTAAATAAAATATATTTTATTAAAAAGTGGGGAGAAAGATTAATCAAATGTTAGAAAGCTACTGACAAAGGAGATCAAAGTGAGGTATATTTAAGGATGAACTGGAAATCAGAATTTCAGAAAATCACCAACAAGATTTATTGTCTTTATGCAGCGGATCACAAGAATTCTTGCTTCATATTATACAGTGTTTTACAAAGTATCATACTTTAAAAAGATATTAACTTGTAAGAATATGTAATAAATAACTTCAAAATTCAATGGGTATTTAATTTTAAAGCATGCCTTTCACAGTTATGTAAAATGTTTTTTGTACTCCTTAAATAGAAACTTATCTGGCCACTGGGTAAAGCTAGCAATAAAACTACTGGTCCTCAATATATTAATTTGAAGGCTTTTTGAGAAACTATATTGAAGGTCTTCCTTACTGCACAAGTGCAGGCTCTTGTCATGGACATCCTAAAAACCCTACCCTCTTCAGTAAGATGTCAGAGAGCTAGTTGTTGGTAAACTACCTGTTATATAGTATTTTGTTACAGCAGCATGAAATTATATGATAAGGAATCCTCATCAAAGAACCAGGATTGAGTTTGGGAGCTGACACTTCCCTGAAGTATTGATCAAAATCTCATGATATAGGGTGAAGGTGAAGAGTCCTGGGACTCTTCAGTCTGCAGGAAGAATTCTAACTTAGTGATTTAACTGCATGCATAGGCACTTTAGATGCATTGCAAAGTTTACCTTCTACACTAACTGCTATCCATTCTCTTATCCATACAATACCCTACTTAACAATTCCCAAAATTCCTATCATCCCCTTTTCATGTCACCTCTTATATCATGAATTTCACGAAAATCTTCATTTATATTTTGAAAATTATTAGTTTACAACTGAGATTCCTAATGGATTTGTTAAGACCTAGGAGCTGGGTTTGAATCCTATCAGACCTGGACTTGTACTCCAGATACTTACCAGATATTTATTTTAAAAATGACTTAGCCCTTGCAGGTTTGGTTCAGTAGATAGAGCATCGGCCTGCAGACTGAAGAGTCCCAGGTTTCATTCTGACCAAGGGCACTTGCCTGGATTGTGAGTTTGATCTCCAGTAGGGGCGTGCAGGAGGCAGCCAATCAATGATTCTCTTTCATCGTTGATGTTTCAATATCTCTATCTTTCTCCATTCCTCACTGAGATCAATAAAAAATATTTTTTTAAAAAGAACTTAATCTCCCTGCCCAGCAGTGTGTTTCAGTTGGTTGAGCATCATCCCATGCACTAAGAGGTTGCAGGTTCGATTCCTGGCCAGGAAATATGCCTGTGTTGTGGACTTGATCCCCACAACCAATAGGGAGCATGCAGGAGGCAGCTGATCAATGTTTCTCTCTTAATCTATGTTTCTATCTCTCTCCCCTTCTCCCTTTCTCTATAAATAAATAAATAAATAAATAAATAAATAAAGGAAAAATCAATAAAATTATTTTTTGAAGATTTAAACTTCTAGAACTTTACCTGTAAAACAGAGTTAATCGCATCTCATAGAGCAGCATAAGAAATAAACATGTAATTATGTTGAGAGCTTAGTGTATGCCCTGCCAAAAAAAAGAAAAAAAGAAAAAATGTATCTTTTATTGTAGTATTATTAGGATAAATAACTTGTCCAGGGGCACTAACAAAAGGAGTCAGATGTCTCCATCACACTGTAGGTTCCATTCTGCTTCTCCTTTCTTTAATTGGTTCAGCTTTTGCATTTGAGTCTAAGAGATGGAATGCTTTAGCAAAGAGAGCATAAACTAAGTATACTGAGGACTGCACTCTAACCTCGTCACCATCATTTGTTAGCTCCATTTCCCTGTCCAACTCTGAATCTTCCACTTTTCCCATTTGTCAAATGATGGACCATGAGAGTATGTGCTAGAGCTCCTGAAACGTTGTAGATGCTTTCGAAATGTTAGTTGCTTATCTTTTACTTAATTTGATGCCAATAAGGAACACCCCAACTCAAATTACCCTATTTATCTTTATTACTCTGTTTTCCCCTCCCTAGTATAGAGATCCTTCATGGTCTCTCTGCCAATCTCCCATCTAAACTTACTTGAAGAAAGTAGTCAATGGTTGAGAGCAATTTTAGAGTAAAAATGATATTTTCTTGGTTCATGGTACATGGATCTCATTCTCACGTTTCTGAGTGAGCTAGAACGGGACTTGTAAGCCAACTCTGTCCAGCGTCCCAGCTGCCATTCATTACCAAGAGATGAGAGCCAAGACACAAGCTGAAACCTATTTGGCCACCTCAGAGTTGGTGTTTTATCCATTACAAGTGTAATATTCTTTTACAACATTTCACAAGCCATGTGTAAAGGTAGCAGGGGTTACCGGCAGGGGTTGTGAGGAATGAGGTGTAAGTGACTAAGAGGATCTCTGGCACAGTGAACTCACTCTGGCAGGCAATTGCAAACGGTTCACTAATGGACAGTCTGAATGATATTAGATTCTGAAAAGCAACTGAAACTCCCCGACCAAAGGAAAACCCACAATATATCAAAACATCTGCAGAGAGTGGCTCAGTGGAACTAATATTGCCAGATCCAAAAGAGGGTGATTGTTTCCCATAAAGTTCAGGCTACTCAATCCTGCTCTCTAAGGGTCATCACTGTTAACAATTCTGTTAAAACTGAAGTTGCTATTATCTAACCTGCTTCAACTACTGGAACTGACAGATCCTTTGGGTAACTTTTCACTTAATTATAATAAAAATGTAATAAATATGGGAAATAGAGTCTCCCAGATTTGGATCAATCTTGAAAACCACTTAGTTGAAACCTAACAATCACTTCAACCCTGCACTTATTCCATACATCTTTTCTACCATCGAGGGAGTGTTCCATTTCTCCTTGAAGACTTCCTTAGTCTAGAGCTCAGTTCTCTAACAAGAATGACGCACAACCCAAGGGCACTTTAAATATAACTATTATTTGGATCATCAAACACTTGCAGGATAATGAAAAGTACTGCAGGATGACAAAAGATTGACCTTTGAAAAATTACTAGGCCTTCTGAGCTTTCGTTTTTATTTTATTTACGAGGGGCCCAATGCACAAAATTTGTTCAAGAGTAGGCCTTCCTTCCCCCGGCTGCCTGCCAGCACCAGCTTCCCTCGGGCACCTGGGATCTGGGCGTCCTCCGCAGCCCTGGCTTCATCTGGAAGGTCATCCGGAAGGACATCAGGTCTAATTAGCATATTATGCTTTTATTATTATAGATTTTACTTTCTTTTTATTTTTGACACTAATGCAGATAACCCCCACTTCTTGGCCTCTGTCCACCTCCTCCAAGACCCTCTCCTCCCCTTTCCCCATTACCACACTATTGTCTATATCCAAGGGCTATGCACATGTGCTTCAACTTCTCTCATCCAGTCCCCTCCCTCAACCTCCCCTCTGTAATCTGTCAGTCTGTTCCATGCATCTATTTTGTTCACTAGTTTATTTTGTTCATTAGATTCCACATGTAAGTGAGGTCATATGGTATTTGTCTTTCTCTGACTAGCTTATTTTGCTTAGTACAATACTCTCCAGGATCATCCATGCTGTTGCAAAAGGTCTGAATCCCCCCTTTCTTCATTGTGTAAATGTACCACAGCTTTTCAATCCACTCACCTACTGAAAGACACTTGGCTGTTTCTAGATTTTGCCTATTGTAAATTATGCTGCTATGAAATAGGGGTGCATATATTCTTTCTGATTGGTGTTTTGGGATTCTTGAGATATATTCCCAGAAGTGGGATTGCTGGGTTAAAAGGCAGTTCTATTTTAAATTTTCTGAGGAAACATCATACTGTTTTTCCCAGTGCTGCTTTGAGTTTTCAGTATTTTGTGTGTGTGTGTATGTGTGTGTGTGTGTGTGTGTGTGTGTGTGTTTTGTTTTTCCATTTGAAATTTAAGATGGTAGTAGTACTATCTCCTGGGCATGTAAGGATTAGATAAGATCATATGTATGTAATATCTAATACAATGTTTGGCACATAGTAATTTCTCAGTAAATGTTAACAATTGTCATCATTATTATTAAAGATCTCTATATATTTATAGTGGAGACCTGAAAAGAATAAAATGAAGGTTTGTAATGTACTTTGCAAATTTCCCAAATAAAAGCAATAGTGATTTGATTCATAAATATTAACAATGATCTCCACTAACATGTCATAAAAATTGGATCCAAATGGTCAGCTCCTCTGTTCTATGGTGTGTGTGTGTGTGTGTGTGTGTGTGTGTGCGTGTGTGTTTAATTACTGTAAAAAGACCAATAACTGCCACTTAATTAGCCCCCACTTTGGTGCTGGGGCTTTTCATGCATTACCTCATTCAATGCTCACAATAACTCCATTAGGTGCCATAATTCAGATGAGGATATTAGGCTTAGAAAGTTAGGTAACTTACATAATGTTACTGAGCCAGATCTCGGCTCCCAAGCTCCCTGTACTTGCCCTAATGTCTTTTGTGTTTATTCCTAAAATCTGCCCATGACTTAAGAAACAAAAGCCAAGCTCTGAGAGGCTGGAAATGAAATTGTCCCAGAGTCTCAATGCCTGCAGCCTGTATTCTGTATTGATCCTGAGTATGATTGCAAACTCTATAGAAAACTAGTAGACTTGGGAAGAAGCTGTCAGTTTCAATTAAGACATCAACACTCAGATGAGGAAGGTACTCCCATGAAGCCTATTGTTGAATACATGTCAGGTGAAGGCAGAACTAATTACCATATGATCCAAATATGTCTTTTCCTTACTCTTCTCAAACTAAGGTGACCGAGTTATCATGGCATGGTGGCTTGCACTATTTTGGATTCTACCAAGTGGCAGGTGGCTTGACAAACATGAAACTCAGCATGTTTTGTTGGGTCCCCACAGCTGTGCTGCCAATCAGTTCAGGATGGCTGCAAGTTAATGCTAATTAGCTTCTGTTGATCTGCATATTCCAACAGCCTCCCAGGATTCCCATTTTGAAATGCAAGATTGCCAGTTGGGTATGTGATCAAATTAAGAGGGGAAAAAAAATTGTTTTTCATGTAGGGACATGTGGGTCTGAATCCCCAGAAGAGGCTATTACCCTTCCAGTTCATGGTTGGCAACTCTGCCCTCGGTGTGGGGACCTGGGTCCAGGCTAGAGGGGGCTGCCACCTTGTTTATGAAACAAAAACAATGCCTAAACCTCCTAGCACTATTAGGAGCAAACATTCTTTCCATCTGGTCTGTGAACTGGCATTTAGATGGGTAAGGAATCTATAGTTTTCTTTTCTCTTGGTTCAAATCTGTGTAGTTCAAGTCATCTAAACACAAAGATACCAGTAATGAAGAATTTTTTCATGTATCAATAGCTTGCAAAGAGCACTAATTCCAAATGGTCACTTCCAAACTCACTGGATGGCATTTATACAATGCTTTACATTTCTGGAGTTCAGATTCCTTATATGTAATGTAAGAAGGCTGTGTCAGAGTTCAGTAAGGGAGAGAATTATATAAAAAAGATAGCAAAATGTTTGACACATGCTCGCTGTTGGATGTTGTAATGTATATTAAAAATCAATTAAAAATATAATCAGCTATCCAGTGTATACTCTGTGTTAGCACAATGCATATGGCTAGAAATTCAAATATGAATAAGACTAGAGACCCAGTGCATGACATTTGTGTACTGGGGGTGGGGTCCCTCAGCCCAACCTGCACCCTTTCGTAATCTGGGACCCCTCAAGGGATGTTTGACTGCTGGCTTAGGCAGCAGACATCTCCCCCCCAACCACCCCAAGGGGTCTTTGATGCAACCGTGGAGGTGGGAGATATTTCCACCACTGCTGCTGCACTCACCAACCATGATTCCAGCTTCTGGCTGAGTGGCACTCCCCCTGTGGGAGCACACTGACCTGCATTGAGCTTCTGCTCCCTGCAGGTCAGAGTGACTGGTCGTTCTGCTGTTTGGTGAATTTGCACATTAGCCTTTTATCATATTGGATTATTCATTTCCCTCCAGGAGTACATAGTAAATAGTCAATAACAACAGGAAAAATAAAGCCCCTTCCAACAATGGTATTCTACAGTTGTAGCCTTCCTTTCTTCATGCTGTCACTACAAGAAAACATCACAATTCCTGGCTCTCCCACTTAAAAGCTTTCTTCCCCAGTGTTATGTTGCTGAACTTTTCTGGGCCCATGTTTCTTCTTTTGTAAAAATAATACATACCACACAATATTATCCAGTGAGTTCACTGAAATAATGCTTGTTAAAGTTACTGACAGGTATTTAGTAAATAGTGTTTTGTTTTGTTTTGTTTTCTTTCAGTGGGTATTATTAGACTCACATTAAGTCAAATTCTGGGGCACAGGACAGAAGTAGAAGAAACAGAGGTGGAAGGATTTCAGCCATGCTAAGAAAGGAACTAGGCAGGAAACTGCACTATGGGGGCTGATGTATTTGGATTTTGCACCTGTATTTCATCAGGGCAAAGAAAATATGATCTCACTGGGTAAACATTACAAAAACAATTTTCAAAAGTTTAACTTGGCTGCAGCCTTTAAAAGTTCTGCTTCCCTGAAGTGATTAAACAATATTTTCTGGAAAACATTTGCTAAATATAATTGTAAGGAAATTTTTTTTCTCATTTTTATATTGTTGGATTTAGGAGGTCCAATTGGATTATTGTAGAAAAAGTTATTAAAGTTATTGCTATATATCTAGTTTATATTTATCACATATTATATATTTTCATATGTGTGTATACATAAATATGTATGTCTCCATTTCTCTATGTATATGCATATAACGCATGTGAGAATGTGTCTATTGATAGTGTATGCATGAAAATGTGTCTATGTATATACAAATTTATGTTCATTATGATTTGGAAATTGAGTACATGCATACACATATACATGTGTTTTAGAATATGCATGTGTATTTATCATCCATTGAGGCATTATATTACAGTGGCTAAGAGCACAGATTCTGAATCCGGACTTCCAGAATTTAAACCATAGTTCTTTCACTTATTGCTGGGTGACTACAGCAAGTAACTTAATCTCTGCATCTCTGAGATTATTTTAAACAATGTCTTATTAAGACAACTATAAAATGAAGATAATGATTGTATCCACCACAGAGTAATAATTGTGAGAATTAAATAGATTAACATATATGAATGGGCTTAAAAATTAACATGGCAAATAGTGTTAGTTGATATTATTACTCTTGCTAACATTAATACTTTATTGTTTTTATGACCATTATTGCTATTGTACTCTTGTTTATTCATTCATTTGCTCTGAATTAATCTGACTATATGGTAGTTTGTTTGAAATCTCAAGTGGAAATTTTTAAAAAGTAATAGAACATTTCTAGTTTACAAGTGGTATGTATTTTAATTAATTTTTAAAGCATATCACTTCTTTGTTGTGGGAAGAAGCATCTGGACATATGTACCTAGCGAGGCAAATTTAACACAAGCCCTTTCCAGCCCACCATACCACCATTCCTCTTCTTGGAGAAAATAGTGAAATAACCTGAATGCATATGTTTTAGACTAAATGGACAAATGTGCTAGTTGGCAATGCAAATTGAATGTATGTTTTAGCAAACCTATTTCTTTGCATACTTTGTTGCCTCCTTGAGAGAAAGATTTCTTTATTAAGTAGGACTTTAGGCTGCAAATTGCTGCTTGTTTTGACCAAGGAGCATATGTTTTTATTTGATCAAAGAATTTAGTCATAGAGACTCCGTGATTTATAGAAAAAGAAATGCAGGCCCAGGATTTCACTTAAGCTGGAAGAGAAACTGGATGAAAGAAAGCTGTGTGGGCTTGGCACATCTCTAACTGAACTAGCTTTGAATCTCAGCTCCATCTCTTCTAGTGCTGTGACCTCAGGCAACTGGTGGATTTGGAGGTAAATAACCTGAGTCTCTCAAGCAGTATTTATGCTGGACTGTTGCCCTCCAGTGTCATTGTCTTGTGGCCATAGAGCCAGACAGTACCTCTGCCAGTAAAAGGTGGAGTTTTTAATGAAGAATGTGGGCATTTCTACAATCATCCTTAAAACAATTTAATCCCTGGAGTGAAATAAAGACAGGAGAAAAAAAATTACATATTGTGTGGCTCTCATTTTGTTCTCTAAGAAATCCAGTTAACTATGAAACTAGTATTCAGTAGCCTCCTATTCTGGATCAGACACCAATCAGAATGCTTAGAATAGGATGGGTAAGACTTGGCCTTAAAATGCTTATAATTAAATGGGGACATTGATCCTATCTAATAAAGAGGTAATATGCAAATTGAGCATCACTCCAACACACAAGATGGCTGCCCTGTATGGTCAAAGATAGCCGCCCCCATGTGGACACAAGATGGCTGCCACAAGATGGCCAGCAGGAGAGGGCAGTTGGGAGGGACCAGGCCTGCAAGGGAGGGCAGTTGGGGGCAATCAGGCCTGTAGGCAAGGGCAATTAGGGGGGAATCAGGCCTGCAGGGGAGGGAAATTGGGGGGATCAGACCTAAATGGGAAGTCAGACATTCCTCAAGTGGTCCCAGATTGGAGAGGCTGCAGGCTGGGCTGTGGGACACCCTCCATGCATGAATTTTGTGCACTGGGCCTCTAGTATGTAAATAAAAAGCCATCAGTATGATGGATTCTATGGTGGAAAGCAAAAATCTGTGGACACAGAGAAGGAGGAAGTGGTTAATTTCCTCCAGGAATAAGGAAGACCACCTAATAGGAAGTGAAGCTTGAGCTGAGGAAAGGAGAGATCTATGGCAAATGTACAGAAGAGGAAAGATGGTTCAGACAAAGGGATCATTCAAAGTAATTGAGGTAAAAGAGTATGGCAAATTCATGTATTTGCCAATAGTTTGGTATTCCTAGATCTTAGGATGTGATGAGGGAGAACCAGGACCCAGGCTTGAAGAGATGATCAGCCAGATTATGCATGCCATGTATGCCATGCTAAACTGTGATTTATTTTCCTAAGGGCAATATGAAGCCATTAAAAGGTGTGAAGCAGTTGACAGGCATTTATATTTTCATTTTAGGCAGTGTATTCCTATAAGTATATGTAGCAAAATGTGAAGAAGGAAAGAATGGAAACAGGGCATTATTTAAAAGAGCATTATAGTAATGGGGACAAGGAATAATAAAGGTTAGAATTAAGGAAGTGATAATGGAAATAAATACAAATGAACATTTTTTAAAAATCTTTAGAGATAACCATCTCCCAAGACTTAAAAATTGATCCATTGAAGAAAGTGGTCAAGGACAATCCCAGGTTTCTTGCTTGGAGGTGATTAAGTAAATATTAAAATGTAAGTGGAAGAGCAAGTTGGAAAAAGGACAAGATTTCATTCTGAAAATAGTGAGACTGAGATGATTTGGGAACATTCAAGTCTATATACAAAGCTAAATATATGAATTTGGAGCTAAGGGGAAGGATGAGATAAAGTAGAAATTTAGGAATAATTAGCTTAGTGATGGTAATTACAATTATCAGAGCAGATGAGATAACCCACAGAAAGCCTTTAAAGCAAGATGAAAATATGGATAAGGGTGGACCTATTGGGAATGACAACATTTATGAGGAAAGATTATCTGTCTGTTTATTGGTCAGTCTGCCTGTCTGAAAGACACTGACTTTTATATTTTTAAAATATATTTTTATTGATTTCAGATAGGAAGGGAGAGGAAGAGTTATAAACATCAGTGATGAGAGAGAATCATAGATAAGCTGCCTCCTGCACACCCCCTACTAGGGATGAAGCCTGCAACTTGGGTCTGTGTGCTGTCCAGAAATCAAACCTGGAACCCTTCGGTCCAAAGGCCAATGCTCTATCCACTGAACCAAACCAGCTAGGGGAAGACATTGACTTTTAACATACCAAATGATGACCTTGATTCACTGAATTAGCCCTATGATGTACTGTACTCTTCCAGAGCTGTTTACTTTCTCTGCCAAAGTGAAGCCATAAAATAATCAAAAAGAAAAGCAATTTTAAGCCCATAGAGAAAAATAATTAATAGAAGAATTAAAAATTTGATGACCACTGTTTGGAATGGTACTTCTCATCTTTTCTCTAACACAATAAGGGACAATTGGACATTTCACTCTTTTTTTTTAACATATTTTATTAAATTTTTACAGAGAGGAAGAGAGAGGAATAGAGCATTAGAAACATCAATGAGAGAGAATCATCGATCAGCTGCCTCTTGCACACCCCCTACTGGGGATGTGCCCGAAACAAAGGTACATGCCCTTCCTTGACTGGAATCGAACCCGCGACCTTTCAGTCCACAGACCAACGATCTACCACTGAGCCAAACCGGTTTCAGCAGGACATTTCACTCTTAAAATAAAGTAATTAAGCATCTAAAATACAGAGTTCTATTATAGAAGAAAACAGTCATCCATGTCCAACATTGCTAAAATAAAGCAAGATGTTAAAAGGCCCTATTCATACAGTAGTAACGAGTAATATGATCATCTCTTGATTGTTGTTGATTGAGGATTTTTTAAGCTCACAAATTACAGGTCTCTAAATGATGTGGGTCCTGTGGTTTTTCTCAGACAGTTTAATAAATATAAAATGAGACCCAGGACTAATTCAAAGAATAAACTTGGTAGGAAATTTGGAGTGAGAAAAAAACCTTATGACATTTCTTAAGAATCAAAGTTAAGCCTTAATGAATTGAGTGGAGTTGATAGAGCCCTGAAGTTTATTTTCCTCTCAATGAAGGAAATGAGCTCACAGTGATAATACAAATGGTATTCTTATGATTCACAAAATAGTTTATTTTCTAAAAAAGCTAATTATGAATGGATTTCATAGCCCCTTAGATTCAAAAAAGCACAATCCATTTCAGTGATTTACTTATTCTGTGGAAAGGGCCTTGATGGATATTTGGGAAGAGATTTAGAGAATAAAATAAATAGAATGAGCTCTTTTTAAAAAACTTGTGACAGGTATAAATTTCTTTACTCTCAGGAATTTGACCTCTGGTCACTATTCTATTGTCAGCTAAATTTGCCTTTGGCCTTTTGCCCTTGTAACGCCAAAATCCCAACATTTCTCAAGCCCATCTCAGTCACATGCTGTTCAAGCGCCCTGGCATGCTTTCCTCTCTTCTTTGGTGGTAAAGTACTCATTCTTCAAGATATGTCAAAATTTTATTTCCTGTAAAGTCATTTCCAGTTCACTCTATTGTTCCTTCTTCTGTGCCTGAAAAATATTTTTATCAAATCCATAGATGAATGCTAATTAACTTTTACTACAGTTACTGGCTACAGCTCTACAGCTGGACTGTGCATATCTTAATGTCTGGAATATAGCAAACATTCAGTAAATGCTTTTTGTTATGATAAAGTGACTATTCTTCAATCACCACCATCACATACAAATCTAAATATATATGCACATCTATCTATCTTTCTGTGCTTCTATCTCTGATATACACTGTGAGCTCACAGATAGAGTCTCTTTTGAATATGAAGATAACTACACAAGGCTGTCTTTTTAATTCAATGCAATATATTCAATTAAGTGGAATTTTTAAAGTCATGTGCTCATAAATGTATTCCTTGTAGCTATCTTTTAAATAGACCTATCCCTGGGTTTCTCATGATCATTACTAGTTAATGCATGTCCCTGATTTTTTAAGTGTATATGTGTTCATTTTTCAGTAATACAACTAATACTCATGGATCCACCACTCATTCATACAGTTAAAATATTGTTGTCAACTTTCTACTTCTACGTACTCCTTTTCTATCTCACCAACTCCTGATTAATCACCTAACCCTAGGTGTGTTTAATTTGAATTTTATACTTATCATTCCTTTGTTTCTTTATTAGTATAGTTTTATTATTTTTTAACATCATATTAACATTGGGTAGTATGTAGGTTTCAGAAATTTGATTTTCTTAATTAAAAAATATGTTAATAATATTTATCCACACTGTTTTATATAGTTATAGTTCCTTAATTTTCACTGCTAAATACTATTCCAATGTTTGAATATAGTACAATTTTCAAATTGTGCCATCCACAGAAATTTAGGTCATTTTTAGGTTTTTGTTTTTGCTACTATAAATAATGCTGCCACGAATATTTCAACATTCATTTGAGTCCATACCTGGGACTAGAACTGCTGAGTTGTAAGTTATGAAGATATTTAACTTTACAAGACAAATGCCAAGTTACTTTTACAAAGGGATTATAACAATGTATAAACCCAACAACAAGGCATGGGCCACATTCTCTGCGATAATTGTAATTGTCAGGCTTCTTATATTTTGTCAATCATGTAGATGTGAAAAGGTACCTCATTGTGGTGCTGATTGTAATATCCCCAGTTGCTAATGAGTTTGAAAATGTCTCTATACATTGGCCATATTTCTTTTTATTTGTAAAACTTCTTTACATATTTGTGATAGAACTTTTTAAAAATATATATTTTTCTGAGCTACTAGGCCAGGACTAAAATGACTTAAACACAGCCTATCTTGCCCATCCATTCACACCCCTCCCATCTTTACAGACCTTTAACCTTGCTGCATTTGACTTCTGCCTCCCCAATTTAAGACCCCTGCCAGCCTTGCTTCCCGCTCGCTGCCTGTCTAGCAATCCTCCAGCCCTGCCTTCCCTGACTGAGGGACACTTTTCTATTAAATATGATTCTCATAAATCCCGGTTTTGGCAAATGCACACACAGCTAAAGTAAATGGCCAGATTACAGAAGGTCCAATTGCTTGTGCATACATTTGATGTTCAGAATACCTTCATATAGAGAAATCTTCCTACACTGTATGTAAAAATTATAATGGGCCAGGAAGAGAGAGAGAGAGAGAGAGAGAGAGAGAGAGAGAGAGAGAGAGAGAGAGAGAGAGAGAGATTGTTTTAGAAGAGCATATTTACATAGCCCACTGCTCAAACAGCTGTGTAGAAAGAGCCTCTAGGTTCTGTTTTGCCCTGGGAGCCTGTGCCCTTCTGACTCTGAGGATTTGGAAAATGGACTGAGCCTCCTTGAGACTCAGTGTCCTCATTTATAAAATGATAATGACAGTGCCTTCCTCATAGGCTTCTAATGAGAATGAGTTGAGATTCTTTATGTAAAGCAATTAGCATAAAGCATGGCACAAAGTAGGCTTTGGTGGGGTAAGTCTGTGTCACTGAGCTTCTGCTCCTTCTAGACAAGGTGTGACAGTGACCCTATTTCTGTCTTCCAGACATTTTGAAATGTGATATAAATCTTTTCATATATATACATACATATATATATATATATATATATATATGTGTGTGTGTGTGTGTGTGTGTGTGTGTGTATATATGAAAAGATTTATATCACATATATATATGTATATGTATGTATATATATATAGTATCTTTTCTTGGTCTATATCTTATCTTTTGACTTTCCTTGTAGATACTGTTATTGACTAAATGGTAACTGTTAACAGTTTACAACTCCATCCTTCTCAAAAGGATAATAGATCTTGGGCAACAGATCTGCCTCACCTAAATCCTACAGCCAATAACTGACTAATGCTATACATATACAAGAAGAAGTGTGGAACTCACATGAAAAAAAGTTAGGGTAGCATTGAACTCCCAGTTACATTACTTGAGTCTCTGTTTCCTTTAGATCTTGAGGTCTTTCTTCAAATCTATTAGCTAGCCATATTTCTTCTCAGGAATATAATGTGATCAATGATCATTTTTTGTTAGACATACTGATATTGGATCTGATATTTTAACTGAGAGAATTAAAGCAGGCAATGACTTATTCCTGATGACAATAGAGAACCATCAAAGGGCTTTTCTCAAGGGAGTTATCATGGTTAGATTTGCCTAATGGCCACAAGGTGGGGAGTCTATTCCAGGGGGTCAGAAAATAAAGTAAAAGGAAAACAAAAATAAATGGAACAGGAAACTGATAAAGGATATGGCCTGTATCTTATTGATTACCATTTCTTTCACTCTTAAAGTAGTCAGACTCAAATATCTATCTGTGTCAAATGGTTTAATAACACTAAGATTCTTGAAGAAATGTTAACACATATTTTATTTTTAAGAAACAGAAAAAAACTTTTAAAAATGTGTATTCTTGTTAGCTAAAAGTTATTAGAGACCATTATAAAAATAAATAAAAATTTAAAAGTTTTAAGAAAATTAAAATCACCTATAATCCCAACAATTTAAAAAAATTAGTTAAAAATATACTACTGTCTAATCCTCCAGGTGCATAGAAATGTGAAGGTCTTGTTTTACAAAATAAAATTTAATTTATCCAATTTTAACCAAATATCTACCTAATAAAAGAGTAACATGCTAATTGACCACATCCTCATGATGCCCACCAGCCAATCAGGAGTGAGTATGCAAATTAACCCAACAAAGATGTTGGGTTAATTTGCATACACAGGCGCTCTGCACCACCCCAGCTGCTCCAGGCCTCTGGTCAGCATGGGAAGGCAGAAAGTCGGCTCCTGGCCAGAGTGGAAAGGCTGCTCCAGCCAGAGCTAAGGTGGTGCCAAGCAGCCAGGGGAACGAAGGCCCATTTTTGCATGAATCTTCATTCATGCATCGGGCCACCAGTTATACCATAAATAATTTTCCATATAAAATATAGTTTGAATATGTGATTGCTACCTTTCATAGTGTGGATGTATTATATTGCTTTAACCATTAGTCTGTCTTCTGGAGACTTTGGCTGCTTTCAGTTTTCATAATTTTAAAGAATGCTTCCATAAGTATTCCACATATAGATCTTTTTCTGCACTTGATATTTTTGGTTGGATAAATTCCTAATGGAATTACTGGGACAGAGGTTATATATATTTTTAAAACACTTTCCACAAGAGAACTTTTCAAATTAGACTATACATTTTATTGCAGTGAAATATGACAAGTCTGGAATGATAGATGATCCCAATTCCCAGAATTTTGCAGCACTCAAGGTGCAGGGCAATCAGAGTCAGCTGCCCTTCTCATTGTAGCATCATATGATGGACTGATTTCTCTTCTCCCTCTACAGTGTGTTTTCTTAAAACGATGCAGGTGTGTGTGTGTGTGTGTGTGTGTGTGTGTGTGTGTGTGTTTCTAAATATATTTTTATTGACTTTAGAGAAGAAGGGAGTAGAAGAGGGAGAGAGAGATAAAAAAAAAATCAATGATAAGAGAATTATTGATTGGCTGCCTTCTGCATGCTCCACACTTGGGATTGAGCTGCAACCCAGGCATGTGCCCTGACTGAGAATCAAACCCTGACCTCTTGATTCATAGGTCAATGCTCAACCACTGAGCTGAAGGGGGGGGGGGGGTGGAGGGGAAGGTAAGCTACAGTGTTTTTGACTGATAAAAACTCTTCCAAGATTTTCCCATATAAATGAAATATTCCAAGAAATGCAGAACTTAAAGGGCAGGGGGAAAGGAGATACCTGCAAGTATGTTAGCATTAAAATTTCTTAACAAAAAATTAAATTAAAAAAGGAAACACAGAACTTGAGATTTGGAGTCCCCCCCTGAGTTTTAAATGTTACTTTGAGGGTGAACTGGAATGTGGTGTCATTTCTCTTCCTGAAGACAGGAAATGGATTCTACAGTTCAAAGTTGTTTTTTTTTAAGAACTAACTATACCAAAACTCTCACACTAGTGACCTCATTTAATATATCCAAAGCATTTGAGAATTTGAGCAGTATATCAGAAAACACACAGGATTTGCAATCAGCCTCACTTGTGACTTGAAAGGTAAATCCACATTTTATTAACTAATTGTTTGTTGTGTGCTTTGAATTACCTTCTGCAAATTACTCATTTCTGTGAATTAAAGATATTTTATCTATAAAATCATGGGAATATGAATAAATATATAACTGGGTGGATATTTTAAGTAAAAGAGAAATGCAGGTAAAGCAATTAGCATAATGCATATCTCTGACTCAGTCTTGGTTTCCAGGGTCAGAACCTGAAGCATGCTTATGATTTATTCTACAAGTGATATTCAGGAGCAAAGGTAAAGGTTCAGGGAAGAGAACAGGTAAAAAGGGAAAACTAGCACAAGGATGTTATTGAATTGGTCACTAGCGCAGATGACTGGTGTTTGATCTTCTGTCCCTGAAGTATTATGAAATGCAACTTAGAACTAGGTCCCAAAGGAAAAAATGGAGAAGTATTTATTCAACAGCACTTATTTCCCCACTAGCCAAGGACAGCTCCAGGGCACACATTTCTATGGAGTCCCTGCCATTATTGGAGAAACTTCAGTAAGCTCTATAAGGGTGCACCTGCAGAGAGCTAATCAGCTCTAGTCACTATAGCAGCCACTGGTAGGGAGGGATGAAGCCTATGAGGATTCTCAGTGACAAGATATGTCATGTGTTTCCTTTTAGTATTATGACATACTATCACAAAACTAGTGGCTTAGCACAACACAAATGAATCACCTTATAATGCTGGAGCTCAGAAGTTCAAAAATGGTTATTAACTGGCCCCAAGGAAGTCAGAAGGCCTGCCTTCCTCCTGGAGACTCTAGGGGGAAGTTCACTTTTTTCTTTTCCTAATTTCTAGAGCTTTCCCTTTCAAGTCTGAAAGAATGAGGTGTTTCTCATGCTACTCAAGCCAACTCTTCTGTTCCATTTATTTCCTTAGCTCCCTCCCACTATTACATCATCTTCAAGATGATTAATAAAGTAATACATAATTTATGCAAAAACAAAATTCAGTGGTCAATGAATATAGTTCTTATATCTCCAGATCAAGTCTCTCCCATCCTGAAACATAATATCCTTCTAACTTATTTCAACTTTTATTTGTTCCTTCTTATTTGAGCCTACTTTTGTTTTCACTTTTTTTCCCCATTCTCTTAACATTCTGACATCATATTCTGCCACTACAACTCACTAATATTGTTCTTAAACATGATGATATCCATGTTGCAAAATTCAAAGAACTAGTGATTATTAAACACTTTGAAGCATGTGCCCTTTCCTACAAAAACGACCACAAATATCCAGGCACAAATATTTTTCATAATATTTTCAGAGGATTGACTGACAC
The DNA here is from genome assembly GCF_014108245.1 of Pipistrellus kuhlii. Classification (NCBI taxonomy): domain Eukaryota; kingdom Metazoa; phylum Chordata; class Mammalia; order Chiroptera; family Vespertilionidae; genus Pipistrellus; species Pipistrellus kuhlii. Next base: position 155,616,515 of record NW_023425515.1, on the reverse strand, counting down.
ATCCATTGACCCCCAGTTAAAAAAGCACTGTGGTTAACAGAATTTAGTCTTCACTGCAGACACTGGGGCCTTTAACACTGTTTTATCTCCAATAGACGCTTGAGGCCAGGGAGAAGGAGGCATTCTGCCATTAGTTATTTTTTTCTTTTAATTTATCTTTATTGTTGAAAATATTACAGATGTCCCCTTTGTTGTTGTTTTTCCCATTAACCTCCCTCCAACCCAAACCTACCCTTCCTAGGCCTTCATCATGCTATTGTCTCTGTTTACGGGCTATGCATATCTATCTATCACCTACCTATCCATCCTCTATAATAAAGAGGTGATATGCAAATTGACTGTCACACCCTCACAAGATGGCTGCCTACACCCAGGCTTACAGGGGGGTTAATGAGGGATGACAAAATGAATGAACAAGCAGGCTGTGTGGGGTGACCTGGCTGGCGGGGGGTGGGGGGTAGGGAGGACAGTAAAGGGTGACCAAGCTGAGGGGTGGTATTTAGGAGCGATCAGGCTGGCACGGTGGGGGCAGATGGGGGTAGCTTGGCTGGCAGGGTTGCAGTTAGGGGCAATCAGGCTAGCACGCAGAGGCAGTGAGGGGCCATCAGGCCGGTGGGGAGGAGAGGCAATTAGGCTAGCAGGTAGGTGAGCGGTCAGGAGCCAGCGGTCCAGGGTTGTGAGAGGGATGTCTGACTACCAGTTTAGGCCTGATCCCCAGAATTGGGCTTCAACTGGCAGTCTGACATCCCCCCAGGGGTCTCAGATCAGATAGGGTGTAGGCTGGGCTGAGGGGACCCTTCCACCATGCATGAATTTCATGCACTGGGCCTGTAGTATATATATTGGGCACTGGCAATTTAAAAATAAATGTTGACTCATGCATGCATGATACATATAAAGCTCTCACTGGTGCTAATCACACATGTGTTTTTTATTTTATAATACTACTAGAGACCCAATGAAGGAAATCATTCATGGGGGGTGGGGAAAGTGTCCTCAGCCCAAACTGCACCCTCTCCAATCTGGGACCCCTTGAGGAATGTTCGACCACCGGGATTGGGGCTAAATGGGTAGTTGGACATCCCTCTCACAATCCAGGAATGTTGGCTCCCAACTGCTTGTCTGCCTCTGCCTGATTGCCCCTAACCACTTCTGCCTGCCAGCCTGATCACCCCTAACCACTCCATTGTCAGCCTGGTTGACACCTAACTGCTTCCCAGCTGGCCCGATTGCCCTAACAGCCCTCCCCTACAGGCCTGGTCACCCACAACTGCCCTCCCTACTGGCCTGGTCACAAGTAACTGCCCACCCCTGCTGGCCTGGTCACCCTTAACTGCCCTCCCCTGTGTGCCTGGTCCCCCCAACTGTCCTCTCCTGCAGGCCTGGTCACCTCCAACTACACTCCCCTGCTGGCCCTGTTACCCTTAACTGTTCTCCCCTGCTGACCTAGTCACCTCTAACTGCCCTTCTCTTCAGGCCTGGGTCCTCCCCAGCTTCCCTCCCTTGCTTGCCTGGTCACTTCCAACTGCCCACAACTGCCCTCCCCTGTCAGCCATCTTGTGGTGGCCATCTTGTGTCCACATGGGGGCAGCCATATTTGATCACATGGGGTGGCCATCTTGTGTCTTGGAGTGATGGTCAATTTGCATATTACTCTTTTATTTGATAGGATAATGTATATATTATTTTGACATGTAAATTTTTGCAATAACATAAATACCACATGAATATTTCTTCTAATTAATTTCCTTTCAATGTGTATGAATCTGTGTACCAGGTCACTAGTATGTATACAAATCCCCAGGTTAATATTTCCCAGCCCACCCCACTCATTCCACCTTCCCTATAAAATTTGGTTCTTAAGCACCTATTCTATTCCAGATGCTGTATAGGATACACATTGTGATAATAGAACAGGATCTCTTCCTTCAGTAAACTCACATTAAGTATTGTTTAAGGAAGGAATAAGTATCTTTGATATTTCAAACCTGAATGAATACATGATAATCTGTTAGCAGCATTCATTAAAAAGGGGAACCAAGAGAGGCATCCATGATCACCATTATACTAACACCACTGAAAAGGAAAACCAAAGAAAAAGATGGAACTTAAGCAGGAAGTTTGGCTTTTGACTTATTGTTATTAAGTTTAAACAAGAAAAATATCTAGGTGCAGAAATAGGTGAGGGGGAGGGTAGGAGAATTCTAGTGCTTATAAGGGAAATACTTTCCTGTTAAGGAGAATTTGAGGCTCAAATTTTATTTGAATTGTGGCTCAAATTAAGTAATATTGCAATTCATTTTCCTGTATATAACCTCCAGAAAGAAATAAAAATTCAGCATTTGGGTAAGATTCTAAATTTAAGTAATTGTAGGATGTAGATATATTATGGTCATTAAATTCAGGCAGAAGATACAGATCTAAACCTATGTTTGAGACCTTAAGCAAATATGTAGCTTCATAAAGTGTTAATTTTCTCAACTACAAAATGTGGATAATAATAATACCTAACATATCAGTTGAGAGAATTTTCAGCGAGATTGTGCATATAACAAGCAATACAATATATTGCACATAATAAAGAATGATTAAGTCAAGTTGATATAATTATTTTACTATTAGAATTTTAATTAAATGCCCTTTTATAAAGCCTTAAAGACCAGGAAGCCAAATATAAAAAGTTCTTTAAAAATAAATATTTTTCTTATGTTTAACTTCATATTCAGGAAAAAGAACCAATTTATTTTATAAACTATAATTTTCTGGCATCAATTACCTTGAATGTTCTGTACTTTCATCTATACATAGGAGGATGGTAATTTATATTCAGATTTATGAACCTATTATTCTTTTTTTTAAATACATATTTTATTGATTTTTTTGCAGAGAGGAAGGGAGAGAGATAGAGAGCTAGAAACGTCAATGAGAGAGAAACATCGACCAGCTGCCTCTTGCACACCCCCTATCGGGAATGTGCCCACAACCAACATACATGCCCTTGACCGAAATCAAACCTGGGACTTTTCATTCTGTAGGCCAAAGCTCTACCACTGAGCCAAACCGGTTTCGGCTATGAACCTATTATTCTGCATAAGATGTCTGACATTCTATTAAAAACTACAAGAACACAAAGAAAACAACCCATCATCAAGAGGAAAATCACTTTAACAGTATCAAAACCAGGAAGGCCCCACGTGTTGGGCTTAAATAACTGTGGTTAATATGTAAACAATTTCATGGAAAACATATGAACAGTAGAGGCCCAGTGCATAAAATTTGTGCATGGGTAGGGTCTCTAGTGGCTGCTGGCTACTGGCTGCTTGCGGGGGGCCTCCCTTCCCTGGCTGCTGGCTGCCAGCAAGGCCTCCCTTCATTCCACGCTGCCCCCTGCTGGTCAGTGCACATCATAGCAAGCAATCAAATTCCTGGTTGGTCAAATACTAATTTTTGTATTCTACATTCTTCTGCAGGGACACTTTGCATATTTGGCTTTTATATATATAGATTATTGGGAAATTTCAGTAAAGAAATGAAAATCGTGAGTCAAATGACAATAAGAGAAATAAAAAAAATGACTGTATTAGAGATGAAGAACTTGTTTGTCAAGCTCATCATTAAATTAGACAAAGCCAAGGAAAGGATCAGTGAGTATAAGAATAGATCAACTGTGCCAAAGCCGGTTTGGCTCAGTGGTAGAGCATTGGCCTGCGGACTGAAAGGTCCCAGGTTTGATTCCTGTCAAGGGCATGTATGTTGGTTGTGGGCACATCCCCGGTAGGGGGTGCCAAAGAGGCAGATGGTGGATGTTTCTCTCTCATCGATGTTTCTAGCTCTGTATTTCTCTCTCTCTTCCTCTCTGTAAAAAAATCAATAAAATATATATATTTTTAAAAAGAATAGATCAACTGTAAATTACCACAAAAAGAAAAAAGTAAAAACAAACAAATTAAAAACATAAAAAACAAACAGAAAAACAGAACAGAGCATCCACAAGCTGTGTGACAATAGCACAAGTCTAGCATGTGTGTTATTGGAATTTTGAAGGAGAAACAAAATGGAAATAGTGATTCAGAATAAAAAATTTGATGGAATAAAAATTTTGCAAATAAATAACAAATGAAATCAAGCCACAGATCCAAGAATCTCAAAGAACTTCAAGCAGGACAAATACTAAATACCTAATTTTGCCTATTCTCTCTAAGACTGTGATGTAGCCAAACTAAATGCCCATGTTTTTATAGATGAGGGAAGACTGAGTGTTTTGACTACATGCACATAAGTTGTATGGAGGCAGAACTCTGAAAGTTACCAACAGCTTCTTTGCTCAATCTGCTACTTGGTTCAATTTGCCACCTCTCCTACATACTTGCTGTGTAACCATGGTCTTATTACTTAAATCTAATTTCTTCATTTTTTAAAAACAGTCTAATAATACAGGGTTGTTTTCAGAAAATGTATTTAGAGAATCTACCACCAAACTTGGCATGATTCTGTATTCTATGATTCCCATGATTTAGTGCTGTGGGAACCATCTGTGAATGAACTCTCTGAGTTACCAGTAGGAGGTAAGGATGGGTTCCTCCTATTCTTAGATCTCCCATTTATCTGAGGTTCTATGATTTCTATTCCTTATTGTGGCAGGAGGCTGGAGGGAAAGGGGGGAACAGGACAGGTGTTCAGTGATGACTGATTTTTGTATTCTACATTCTTCAAATGTTCTCTTCTGCCCTAGTTTGGAGAATCATATTTATCCAGTGTACTTATTTCCTGGAGGTGAGCATAGGGAAAAAGCGTTGGGCAAAATTCTCCCTGGTCTCATCTTTTTCCAATTCTTTTTTTTTAAATATATTTTATTGATTTTGTACAGAGAGGAAGGGAGAGAGATAGAGAGCAAGAAACATCGATAAGAGAGAGTCATCGATCAGCTGCCTCTTGGCAGCTGGTCGATGTTTCTCTCTCATCGACGTTTCTAGCTCTCTATCTCTCTCCCTTCCTCTCTGCAAAAAAATCAATAAAGTATCTTACTGGGGATATGCCAGCAACCAAGGTACATGCCCTTGACCGGAATCGAACCCAGAACCCTTCAGTCTGCAGGCCAACGCTCTATCCACGGAGCCAAACCGGTTTCGGCTTTCCAATTCTTTATTCCACCTAAAATATTGTTTTCTAAAACATAAAAACAATAATTTATCTATTTATGTACCTATTTATGTATTTATTTTGCTCCTCGTTTTTTCTATGACAGCTCATTTTTGCATCAATACTTTTTCTTGTTTCAGAGCCTGAATGCAAAAATACCACAGGCTTAAATAGATACACACAAGAAGAGAATGAAATGATAGCACATCAGTTTATCATCTCACATACTATCATTGTTATTATTGAATCATAATTGTTTTAATAAATAAAACATTTTGTTTTTGTTCCTAAAAGCAATCTATCTATTGTGAACATAAGGGCCAGCTAAAGTATGCTACGGATACCAGGTTGTGGGATTTATCCCCAGTGGGAGAAGTGCAGGAGGCAGCCAATCGATGATTCTCTCTCATCATTGATGTTTCTAACTCTCTCTATCTTCTTCTCTGAAATCAATAAACTATATTTTTAAAAATCACAAAAGAACGAAGTTCCAACTATTTGCTTCAATCTAAGTTTCTGTCTCTCTCTTCTTCCCTCTCACACATACAAAAAAAAATTGCTCCAAAATATGCAAATATTTATTGTGAAACATATTTCCTCTTTCTGTATAAAAGAATATAAACACGTTGGCTGACATATGGGCCCATGTGTTCCTTCACCGAGGTGTGATAAGACTCAGAACAGCATATGTGCCAGGTGATGGAGAGCTTGCCAGAGTGCAGGTGGGACTGTTGCTGTCTTGTGAAACAGGTGCACGAAAGCCCATGTGAATAGAAGGCTCGGTGAAGTGAACTTATGATTATTCAGACTCACAGCACTAGCACAGGACTATTAAGTTCAGATTCAGCTGTTTATTTAGCACCTTCCATGTGAACTAAGTGGACTTTAGGACTTATTCAGTCACATAAATCACTTTACAGAATGGAAATTATATCCACCCATTTGAGATTTGAGGACTCAAAGAAATTAGGTAAACTTTCTGTAATGGTCATTCTTAAATTTTAGTTCATAAGAATTATTTGAAAATTCATTAAAACAGAGATTGCTGGGCATGACTGCTCCACCCCCAGAACTTCTGAATCAGCAGTTCTAGGAGCAGCTTTATAAGTCACACTTTTTACATATTTCCAGCTGCTGCTGGTCCAGGAACCACTCTTCAAAAACCACTTTTCCAGTGTGCAGTGCAGAGTGCTGAGGTACAAAGCCCTGCAGACTGAAGCATGATACCCACGTGCTATTAGTCAGAAGCAGGAATGCCAATGTCACTGTGCTCGAGAGGCAGGAACAGAGGCAAAACTGGATACCACACCAAGGAAGTCGGAATAGTTCTAGGACTGAGGAGCCAAGTCAGAGGGTCTGAGAGGATAGCCACAGGCACATCTGGACTTCCCCAAACAAGGTTTAAATGGCTGCCAGAGCTGAAGTGTTGGAATGGGTTCATCAGAGTTTAAATTTACAGGTTAGAGTGGTCAGGATAAGATACCAGTTTTTGACTTTTAAATGTTTCATTCTGACTGTTCCTTTGTTATAGGGTAAACTCACTTTATACCAAAAGTCAATAATTCCAATCAGAAATGGCCAGTCTATGTGTGTGTGTGTGTGTTTGAATAGGAATAGGTGAGACTCCTTTCAACTCATATATTGAAGTATTTTATTCAATAGTATGAGCACCCCATTGGCGATGGAGGCAGGGATGAGTTCAGGACTAAAAGTAATGGCCCTTGGCTTTGAAGATCTTATATCTGGTGAGATGCATCTACCCTGAATCAGAATGTGACAGGGCTGGGAGGGAGGAGGGATTAATTAATTCTAGTTGGAGAGAAGCAGTACTGAGAAGGAAGACACCTGAGAGATGAGCACGACGTTTCCTGGCAGAGACAGGGAAATTGGATGAGGACCATTGTCTAATATGTGGAAGGGCACATATTTTCCTGTTACAAAGGGAATGATATTCTTTTGCCTTAGATGCATTTCCATCCATGTTAGTGGAAAACTTTTTTTTTTAATTTTAAGACTTCCAAAATGAAGGTAAATATATAGGAGAGAAGACAGTTAGAAAAGGCACATTTTACAAAGGCAAAATGTCTCCCTGAGTAGAAAACATTTTGTTTTATCTTAATCTCTTTCCTGCTCACAACTCTCAAGGGAGCATTTCTTTTAGAGCTGTCAAATTCCCTGAATTCCACTGTGTGCTTGTATAAACTTCTGATAGTCAGTGTAAAACAAAGAAAGTTTTTCTTTGTTTTGTTTTGTTTTTTTACCTTAGGGGCATCCTTTTTCATTCTATATGCAGTATATTGGTTGGAGAAATTAGCTGGATTAAAGGTAGTAAAATACAATACTTATAATATGTATTGCTTTATAATTTCCACTAATAGACTTATATTAGTCCACTTGGACTGCCATAAAATACCAGACTGGAGAGCCTAATCAACAGAAATTTATTTCTCAAGTTTTGGAGGCTGTAAGTCCAAGACCAAGATGCCAATAGGGCTGGTTTCTGGTGAGAGCTCTCTTCCTGGATTGCAGACTCTCTCTCACTGTGTCCTCACAGGGCTTCTCTGCTGTGCACATAGGCAGAGAGGTATTTGGTGTCTCTTTCCTTATAGAGACACCAGTCCTATCAGGATAGGGCCCCACACTATGATTATAATTAACCTTAATTATCTCCTAAAAGCTCTATCTCCAAATATGAATTTCAATGAATTTGGGGGCAACACAATTTAGTCTATAACAGCACTGTGAACTCCTCAAGGTCACATACCTTATTTAGCTTATTTTTGCCTCCCTCCCCCCAATATTTCCTACCCTATTTCCTAGTATATGTGGATTATTTTGCTTGAATGTAATTTACATTTACTTTCTCAGTGAATCATCCTAACAACATGATGAAATGGGCAGGGTAACTATTATCATCACTCCAAATTTACACAGGAATAACCATAGCTCTCAGTAAGTATATAGCATATGTCAGGTACTGTTCTAAGTACTACATGAATTAACCAATATTATGCTTATTTTAGTAAAAGGAACTGAAGGCCTAGAGAGGTTAAATAATTATTCAGGTTGATATCTGTTAAGTGGCAGAATCAGTGCCCAAAATCCAGTAACCTGGCTAGAGTCCATGCTCTTAATCACATGTAGGGTCCTAACCCTAACCCTAATCACTATATTACATGTCTGACTCAAGTCAGATGTCTTGCCCATGATTTCTTATTTAGCATCTGTATAAGATTCCAAGGGCTACCATAACAGATCACAGACTTGGTGGTTTAAAACTACAGGAATGTGTTCTCTCACAAGTCTAGTGGCCAGAAGTCTAAGAATTTGGCAAGGCCATACTGCCTTCCAAGGCTCCAGGGGAGTATCTGTTCCTCATCCCTTCAGCTTCTGGTGGCTGCAGGAATCCTTCAGCTTATGTCTGCAATACTCTAATGCCTTCCTTCATCTGTGCATGGCCACTCTCACTCTGTTCGCCTCTGTGTGTCTCTTATAAGGACACTTGTCATGGTACTCAGGGCCCACCTGAATAACCCAGGATGGTCTCATCTCAACACTATAATTACACCTGCAAAGACTCTTTTTATTTTATTTTTCAAGTAAGTTCACACTCACAGGTTCTAGGGGTTAAGATGAGGTATGTTGGGGGACTACGGCTCAGACCACTGCCACACCAGTAGCAAGCAATGATCCTATATATGGGTTAAAAGCAACTCATTTTCTGCCCAGTACTTCTTTCCTAGGAACTTCTCCTCTTGCCTCTTCTCAAATCTCATCCAAATGGGCACCATGATTCTTACTGTGTGAAAGGTACCTAAACCCTTGACCACAGCTAGTTGACTTATGGTGCTCAATCATTCAAAGTGATCTAAGTTATACTTTCCCTAAGAAGTTTTGTCTCATGACCAAGAGAGAAAAGTGAGAGAACCATATATTTTTTAAAAGTTTGGTTTCTCATGGCACCCATATTTTCCAGCAGGGCACAGTCTAGGGTGAGGCAAGCAAGACACTTATGACACAAAATTTAGAAATGAACACTTGTTGGATCTAAAATGAGGGTCTCGTTAAATTTTAAGTCCAAGTGTTTCACTTTCCTCACCCTAATATTGACCCTGTTTCTGAGAATGAGCACCAGAGGATCAGAGGAGACCAGTGGGAAGAGAGAGGGAGAAAATAAAGAGGAGCCTCGAGGTCAGAGAGAGGATAAGAGTTTACAGAGGGAAATGATCTCTCTTTTGGAAAGCTAAAAAAATTGAATGTTAATTAGTCTATGCTTATTTATATCTTCTTTTATTTTCTAAAATACTGAAGGGAGCCCTCCTTGTTTCAGACACAGAAAAATAAAATGTCCTAAGTAGGGCCACCATGATATGATGCCCCCTTCTACAGAATACAAACTTTAGGGAGAAAAGGAAAGGGATTATAGGAAGTATTGAGTGAGGCCAATTTTATTTTGTCTCATTTACCAATTTGCTTATATGGCAAATGGGTTCCCCTTCTGTCTATGGGCACCATCATTTTTGAAAGAATAACAATAATTACAATTATTGCCTACCCTATTCCAGGAATTTTACATAGTAACCTTATTTAATCCTTGCCAGCCTCTTAAAGATTTACAGTTCCATTTTATAAGTGAGGAAACTTGGGGTTAGAGAGAATAAAAAAGTAAGCTGCTCAATTGCATGCACCTACTGAATGGTAACATCAAATGAGACCCAGAGCTTGTGTTCTTTCCATGGAACTAGGCAAGGACCAAGGGGGTCTATTCCAAGGGAAAGGAGAAAGGGAGGCTTGGGATCTGTAGTGCTCTCAGGCAGTGCACAATGATTTGTTATCTGCCTGCATTCGTTTCAGAGTAGCACAGTAATCTATTCTCTTCAAAAGCAGCTGAGAATGCTTTCCTGCTCCATAGCCAGCTCTGGCAGCAGCTTGGCCTCAGCCTGATATATAAGTTAATACGTTTTCCCCTGTCTCTTTTCCTGTTGTACTTGTTAGTGCATTTTTCTTCATTTGCCAAATGCTTAATGTATTTTCAATTCACACCCTTTCTATAAGGTTAGTGGCTAGTGGTTCTTTCCTTATTTCCCCTGGGGTGTTCTATGTCTTCAAATTGTTCACCATGTGAGATTGTGGAAAGAATCTGTATCGGGGATGCAGAGAGTGGGTTCTCACCTAGGCCATTCCTATACTTTTGGACAAGTTCTTTCCAACCTAAGCTTCAGTATCTGTGTGCATAATGAAGAATTGAGTTTCAGAGACCCTGCCCCCTCATCCTTGCCTGCTGATCTCACGTCAGTCTGCATAACCTTCTTAATTGTGGGTTCTAGTGTGTGAGACACTACTTTCTTCATTATTCTCCTTCTAAAAGGAAACATCTCCCACAAGCCATCCTTCTCAGGTAAGAGGACAGTTTAGTTTACTCACACCCCCTGGATCCATCATGTCATGGTTTAACACTTCTTTATTTAACAACCAAATTAATCAACTAACAATGTGGTAGAAATTGGATATTCAAAGATGAGCAAGACACAGACCTGCCCTTAGGTACACAGGTGGGCAAATAGCGGGTGCTCAGAGAAGGGCCTCCCTAATCATGGCCAAGTCCAGCATTAAAGAAATTCTCCCAAAAAAGGTCATTAATTAACTGCATCTTACAGCTGATAAATGGCTGTTGATGAGCCCAGATTCTGCAGTCAGACAGATCTCAGATTAATTCAGGCTTAAATCATCAGGAGCTATATGACCATAAGGTACTCAACTGCTCTATACTTCCCTGTCCTGCATCTGTAAAATGAGAATCACAACACCAGATTCATAGGATTGTTAGGAAGAGAAAATTGCACTTATTCATTAGAAATGTATAAGCACATACTATGTGCCAGGAATGATGCCATATTCCAAGAACAACAGAGAGAGAATGGTGAGTTAGAAAGTTATAAAAATTATATATATTCAAAAAGTCCCACGCGCCATCCTAAACACTCCACATGCATTAACTAATTAATACTCACTACCACCCTATGAGGTAGATGCTATTATTATTATCTATTAGTATGTCTATTTTAGAATGATGAGGAAACAGGCTCAGAAAGGATACATGATTAGTGACAGAGCCAGTAAGTGGTAGATTCCGAAGCCTGACCTAGGCAGTCTGACTCCAGTTTCTTCTCTTAACCACTGCATCACCTGCCCCTCCCAATCTAAGCACAGGCCTCTGCTACCCCTACAGGTCCTGTGAGCTCTCCAAGTGCAGTGAGTCCTTACGAAGCTGTCAGAACAGTGGCACACAATAAAAAAATAACCATGAAGTGTAAAGTGACCATAGGCTCTACGGCTGGCCCAGAACCCAGGCCTGTCCAATTAGAGTGCTGTATCTCCTTTCCCTCAGAGATTGGTTCAGTTCTATCAACTGGCTCTCAGAATTCTACTGGGATGAGTGAGAAAGGTAATATGTAAGCCTGAAGCTATTGATGGCAAGGCTAGCATGAGACCAAAGCCAAAGGAGAAGGAGGCAGAGTCATTAGACCCTAAGGGACAGGACCATGACAAAAACCATCCCGGTATCATAAGCCATTTAAAGCTGTTTTGGTTCAGCTAGTTTGATTTGGGTTTCTGTCACTTGCAACCAATAGTCCTAACTATTGATAGCACACTCAGGAAAGCTTATATAATGTACATTATTCATAGTATCACTATTCACCTGGTAAGCAATATGCACAATTATTTTGAAGAGCAAGTAAGAGTTAACCAAGTAGAGGAGGAAAGAGCATTCTCAGCAGAGTGACTGGTTATGTGCAAAGGCACAGATATACAAGAGATCTTTGCATTTTAAAGGAGACTGAATGTCCATATTAACCCAGCGATAGTATCCAGACCTCATCTTGTTAATTTGTCATCTGCTGACCTCCAGAGAACTCAGCTTTAATGAGGACTTTAGCATCTGGCCTGGAAGTTTTCTCTTTAGTTCTTTCCATACTCTGGTAATTTTTAAGCAACTACAGAAATATATTCTAATTTGCTACTTTTGCTACATCTGCAATAAACTGGCTTTTCAGTTAGAAAGATAGCTATGTCAGGGCATTGGGTCTTTAAGATCAAGAAAAGCACCATCTTTATCTTTAATTCACCAAGTATCTTATTAGGCTGGTCTAGCACATTCTAGAGCTCCATCCTTTCTGATCAGTATATCCTTCAGCAGGTAATCATTAAGGAAATTATCACTATTTCAGGATAAAGATACAAAGTCTAGGAAAGGTTAAGTTGTTGACTTGACATTGCAGTTAAGCTATGGTGGTTCTGGAACTTGAACCAAGTCTATCTGACTCCCAAGACCATGCTGTTTGCATTATGCAGCCTTTAGTTAACACTTGTGTCCCAACTGAAACATGAGACTTGGCAATAATACTTTCTATTACTGATTACCATTATGTGATTTCACAGAGATCATTTGTATTCATCTTCAAACTCCCACAAAGGCTTAAGAGATTGTCTTGACTCTGCATGGGACACAGATAACACAGAATTACCACCAGCCACCCGCTGGGAGAGACTACAATGAGAGAAAACATACAACAGTCAGATAAAGGTCTCTTGTCAACACTGGCTGATTGATGGTGGCAGGGATCTCTTGCCTAGAAGGAGTGGGAGTCTGACTAATTTCTCCTTGTATTTCTGTTAGTTTCAGATTCATATATTTTTTGAGTCTATTATTACATAAATACCAATTTAGAACTGTTATGTTTTTTTGGTGGATTTACCTTGTCACTTTATATAATTATGAAAAATCTTTGTTTATTAATATTCTATGCCTTGTCTGGTAACAGTAAAGCTATACCAGGATCTTATGTTAAATATTTTTATGGTACATCTTCCATACTTTTAGCTCCAAACTTTCTGAGTCCTTATATTTAAGATGCATCTTTTATAAACTGCCTTTAGTTGACTATGCAGCTTGAAATGCTTTGATATTTTCTTAGAATATTTATTCCGATTACTTGTAATTTGTTTTAAAATCTACTATATGCCTATTTAATTTTTTTCTTTGTCCTTTGTATTTTTTTCTTTTTCTCCTCAAATTTATTGTGTATTATTTTATTAAGTCATATATGAGCATGTTAAGCATGCATTTTTTTTCCTTTATGAAAATCTTACAGATCACAATATATATCTTCACTTAATAGAGTCTTCCACAAATTAGTATTTCTATTTCTTAACAGAGAATTGAAGAACTTTAGAGAACTTTAAATAAGATCATCTTTATTATACCTCTTCTGCTCCTATTGGTATGAATATTAACTACATATATATTAAATGCAATAAGCAATTTTGATTTAGATTCACCACAAATGTTTACTCTTTCAATTATTTTTTATCCCATTTTGAATTTTCAAACTTCAATCTGCAATCATTTTCCTTATGCCCAAAAAACTAACTTTAGTATTTTCCTTTGCTAGATCTACTGGCAATAAATAATATCAATACATTTATTTGAAATGTCTTATTTTTCTTTATTTTAGAAAGATATTTTATTGTGATTATAATTCCAAATTGGCAGTTATTTTCTCTTAATACTGTACAAATGTAACCCATTATTTTCTAGGTTTCACCAGTTAATTATCAGCAAATTGATCAGTATACTCAACACAATTATCAAAATTCTAGCAAACTTTATTTTTGATAAAAATCAGTAAGCTTTTTCTAATATTTATGTGGAAATGCAAAGGACCTAGAATAGCCAAAACAACTTTGAAAACAAAGAAAAAAATTGGGAGACTAAAACTGATTTAAAAATTATTGTAAAGCTTCCATTTTTAAAGCAGTTTAGTTTTGGCTAGAAGATTGACATATAGATCAAGGAAAGAGAATAGTAAATACAGATATAGATCTTGACAGATGTGGTTGGTGGCTTTCTGACAAAGATATCAAGGCAATTCAATGAAGAAAGAAAAGTAATTTCAAAAAAATGGTACTGGATCAACTAGATACCCACAAAGAAATAAACACCAACTCTGACTTACTCCAGACACAGAATGTGCTCAAAACAAATCATAGAATTAAATATAAAACCAAAAACTATAAAACTTATATAATTAAAGTATAGGGGGGAATTCTTTGCAATCTTGAAAAAGTTAAGTTTTTTTAGAGCATAAACACCATTAGCCATAAAAAAAGAAATGATAAATCAGGCTTAATCAACATTTTCAAGTTTTGGTCTTCAAATACCTCATTAAAAAAGAAAACGAAAGGAAAATTACAAACTGTGACAAAGTATTTGCAACACATATATCAAAAGACTTCTTCTAGGCCAGTAGTCAACAGAGCCAAATATCAATAGTACAATTGAAATTTCTTTTGAGAGCCAAAAACTTACTTCTGCGCATGGGCCATGACGTTTTAGTCGTACTGTACGTGTGCACCTGCACATGGTGTTTTGTGGAAGAGCCAAAAAAGCTGCATGTGGCTCATGAACCTCAATTTGCTGACCACTGTTCTAGGGAAACCAAGATGGCAGCATAGTAACCGCCTGTACTTGCTGCCTCCAACAATCACATAAAAATTACAGCTAAAATGAAGAACAACTATCACCCAGAATTGCAGGAAAGCTGACTCAGAGGAAATACTGCAACTGAAGAGGCAAAGAAAGCACACTGACATTGGTAGGAGGTGTGGAGGCTTGGAAAAGGCTAGTCCGACATCTGGGTGTGCTGCTTTTTTAATTGGGAGGGAAATCATCTTTGCATAGGCCACATAGAGGAGCTAGGGGCCCCAGCCCCACACCAGACCCTCTTTCCAGGGTTTCAGAGCTAGGAAAAGAAGTCTCTATGGGCTATAAGAACTACGGACTGTAAAAACTTGTGTGGATTGGGACCAAGTGACACACAGGCTGCTGGAGACCCAGCTTATCCTCTTAAAAGGTCAGCAACGTGAACTAAATTTACAAGCTTCCACTTTCTCTAAGTTCCAGTGATGGGCAAGGCTCTAGGGGACCAGGGTACATATGGAAAGAAACTGGACTGTCTGGCATCAGGGCAGGAGCATGGGGGAAGCTTTCTTTCAGATGGAAGTGCTTGCAGTGGTCATTGTTCCCATGCTGGGACCTCTCCAGTGCAGGGCTGACTGGCAGCCATTTCTTTTTGCTCCACCCTGGTGATTCCTTGAGATCCAGCCACACCCAATTTACAACCCCATCCAAGCTGTGCCTGAGACAGACCATTCATATGAAGAAAGCAAAGTCATTTCAAAAAAAAAAAAAAGATACTGGATCAACTAGATACCCACAAGCAAATAAACAACAACTCTGACTTACTCCAAACACAGAATGTACTCAAAACAATCATAGAAGTAAATATAAAACCTAAAACTATAAAACTTATATAATTAAAGTGTAGGGGGAATTCTCTGCAACCTTTGAAAAGATAAAGTTTTCTTAAAACATAAATACCATTAGCCATAAAAAAGGAAATGATAAATAATACCTCATCAACATTTTCAAATTTTGCTCTTCAAAATTCCTCCTTACAAAAAGAAAACAAAATTCTAAAAACCTGTCAAACAAGCTGAAGCTGGGTCAGGGAGCCCCAAACCTGTCAGTAAAAGGCCCAAAACCTGCATCAACACCAGTTGCCTTGCTTCACACAAAGGACTCATCTGGGCACTCCAAACCTGATACAATGAGGAGGAATCTGCAGATCTCTCTGTAGCTCCTGCTGGGTGGCCCCAACCAGTGGCTGACTTTGCATCTCCCTGGAAACCCAAAAGCCAGTGTACCAGTGGTCAGTGTGAGACCATACCAGATTACAACTCTTCACATCCATAAGTGACACACTCAAGGGGCAGACTCAGTGAGCACCAAAGCCCCACTGAAGCAAGTCCTCCTCATAAAGGTGTTTTCTGCACAGTAGCTCTCTCACTGTAGTCACAGCTGGTCCACACAGCCAATTGGCCTGGAGGTCAATTACTCCTAGTGACACCAACAGCAATCAAGGCTCAACTACAACAAGACTCTGCACATAGCCCACAAAGGTGTGCACCAAGAGTGTCCACCTCAGATGATTGTGGAGGCTGAGCCATTGGCCCTATAGCACACGTACAACACAAGGCCACTCTATCAACTCAAGGAGACTTAGCAACTACTCAATACATAGGAACAAACAGGGAAGCAGCCAAAATTCCAAGACAAAGAAACATGTCACAAATGAAAGAAATGGAAGAAAGCAAACTACTGGATATAGATTCAAAACCACAATTATAAGGTTACTCAATAATTTTCTAGAAACCTCCAGGGAACATAGTGGATCTTGCAAGGATCTTAGTGATGGAAAAAGATCAGTCAGTAATTAAGTATACACTGACTGAAATAAAAAATAATAGTAGATTAAAGGATCCAGAGAATCAAATCAATGATTTGAAATACAAGGAAGCAAAAAACCCAACCAGTAAAGCAAAAAGAAAAAAGAATACAAAAATATGAAGATAGTGTAAGGAGCCTCTGGGACAACTTCAAGCATACCAACATCTGAATTATGGGGGTGTCAGTAGAAGAGAGAGAGTGCAAGAAAACCTATTTGAAGAAATAATGACAGAAAACTTCTCCTACCTGATGAAAGAAATAGACTTACAATTCCAGGAATTACAGAGAACCTGAAACAAGAGGAATCCAAAGAGGACCACACCAAAACACATCATAATTAAAGTGCCAAGGGCAAAAGACAACGAATCTTAAAAGTAGTAAAAGAAAAACAGTTATTTACCTACAAGCAAGTGCCCATATAACTGTCAGCTGATTTCTCAACAGAAACTATGCAGGCCAGAAGGGAGTGGCAAGAAATATTCAAAGTGATGAATAGCAAGAACCTACAACCAAGAATACTCTACCCAGCAAAGCTATCATTTAGAATTGAAGGTCAGATAAAGAGCTTCAGAGACAAGAAAAAGCTAAATGAGTTTACCACCTCCAAACCAGTATTATATGAAATGCTGAAGGTATTCTTTAAGAAGAGGAAGAAGAAGAAAAAGGTAAAGGTAAAAAATATGAACAACAAAGTGACAACAAATACATATCTATCAACAAGTGAATCTAAAAATCAACAAGTAAATCTAAAAATCAAATAAAAAATCTGATGAACAGAATAAACTGGTGAGTGGAATAGAATTAGGCACATAGAAATCGAACAGACTGACAATTCTCAGAGAGAAGGGAGTCTGTGGAGGGGGGTGAGAAGAGATTAGACAAATATCTTATATGCATCTATGCATTACCTATGGATACAGACAATAGGGTGGCAAGGGCCTTGGGTGGGGTGGAAACTGGGTGGAGGGAGCTATGGGAGAAAAAATAAAGGTCATCTGTAATAATATCAACAATAAAGATTAATTTAAAAAAAGAAACTTTAAAAGAAAGACAACTTCTAGCAAGAATATTTAACCACTTTTTACATATCGATAATAGAACAAACAACACATTAAGGAAATGGAGTGAAATTTAAATATTTAGATACTTTATGGATGAAGATATATTGTCAATGAGCATTTAAAAATATGATAAAATCATTAGGTATCTAAGATATTCAAATTAAAACCATATTACTACATTACATTTGGAAGACTAAAATGTTTTTAAAAACTAACCTTATCAAATGTTGGTGATAACATAACACAGATGGAATCCTCTTTTACTGCTGCTGGAAATAGAGTGAATATTACAAACACTTTAGAAACCAGTCTTATAGTTTCTTACAAATGTATACTTATAGCAATCATAGAATCCAGCCATTTTACTGTTAAGTATTTACTGAAGAGAATCAAAATCATATGTTCTCACACAGACTTTTGCCTAAGTGTCCATAGCAACTTTATCTATAATGGGCAAATGCTGAAACTAGCCCAGATGCCCATGAACAGGTAAATGAATAAACCAACTGTGGAGCAATCATGCAATAAACCACTACTCAGCAATAAAAAAAGAACTAACTATTTATACTTTACAACATGAGTGAACCTCAAAATCTCTACCCTGAGTAAAAGAATTCATATAACAAGCTCTTCAAAGCCTGGCTGGTACTCCTGGCTTTCCTCATGGTCCAGTTGGTCATCAGTCTATTCTTCACCTTTATGAGAGTATATGTTGTGGTTAATACCCTGCTATCAAGTCACAGTGGGTGCCTTTTATTCTCTGCAGGACATAACAGCTTTAATCTGTTCTAAATAAAATCTGATTGTGTCTAGTTCAGTGGATTTTTCAGATGAAATGCCCCATGACACAAAGTATTTTTCTTAAAAGGGCTCAAAATGTATTTACATCTGTATATATAAAAGCCTAGTATGCAAATTGTCCCCTCAGGAGTTTGACCAAAAAACAGGAGTTGGATCGTTCACTATGACATGTGCTGACCAATAGGGTTGGCGCGAAACAAAGGAAGGGCCCGGTGGGCCCTGATTGCCAGCCAGGCCTAGGGACCCCACCCATGCACAAATTTTGTGCACTGGGCCTCTTATTTATATTATAAAGTGTACGTGACCTAACATTGTGTACACAAAGAGGAAGTCCTTTGCTTGCAATGCCTGAGTTCTCAGCATTCCCAAGATAGGTAAAAGGACATCTACTATAATGTTTTACTCATATTCTAGGGGAAGCTCTTGGCAGGCTACCAGCTTGCCTTACTGGTAGCATCTATCTCTGCTATTGGAAATAAAAAGGAAAATACTCTATGTATTATTATGGATCTGAAGCAAAGATGGAAGTTCCCAGGTTTTTCTGGGATTTTTAGAAGATTGTCCAGTCCTTTTGGATATGATACACTTGGGGTGAGAGAGGAAGGACAAGTTGGAGGTGGCATTCTGCAAAACCCATTTTGCCAAACACATATGTGTACATTCTAAAGGAAATGAAAGCCATATGTTTCTGATTCATTTACATGTAATCCATCAAAATATTATTTTGTAAAAGATACTTAATGTCCAAGAAACCTGCCAAGACTTCTTATAAATATTTTTTTTCCAAAGGACCAGCTGCATTGAGGCAGCTGTATAAGAAGTTATCCTTTAAAAATGGAACTGGTTTCAAAGTTTCAAGCACATTTTAAACTTCCTCAGGGCAGCCTGGCATGATAGAAATAGCATAGGCTTTGGAATTGAACAGACTTGGGTTTCAAACCTGGTTTACTTCTTATTAACATTCAAAGAATATATTGCTATGTATTTTTTGTTTATTTGTTTAGAGTCTAGTTTGTGCTGGGCAAAAGATTCTATATTGAAATATGGATATAACAGTTGACAAGTGGGATAAACAATATCCCTCCTGTCATTAATGTAGTTACTTATCTGAACCTATATTTCCTTGTTCTGATAAATGGAACTAGTAATACTCATCTTAATGGTCTTCAAGAAAATTATTCAGAACAGACTCATAAATACTGAAAAGATATTGGTGATTGGCAGAGAGGAGGGATTTGAGGGGCTGGGTGAAAAGGTGAAGGGATTGCATGGTACAAATTGCTAGTTACAAAACAGTCATGGGTATGTAAAGTATAGCACAGGGAATACAGTCAAGAAAATTGTAATAACTATTCATGGTGTCAGGTGGGTACTTGAGAGAACCCTTTGTAAACCACTATGCTATATACCTGAAACTAAAACTAAAACTGAATGTAAACTGTCATTGAAAAATACATTTTTTTAAAGTGAATAAAAAGGAAGAAAATCATTCAGGATGTAACACAATGGCTGGCATGCTGAACACACTGAAAAAGTTTTCTTCCATTTTAACCTCTTTCCATTTGGAGCCACCTTTCCCCTTCAGTCTGTCTGCACACAGGCCCTCACACAAGGTCCCTGCTCCTCAAATACCACAAAGACTGCAATCATTGGAATGCCTCTCATCTATTTAGCTCATTATCCACTAGGACAAAGTGACTCCTTTCTCAGAAATGCAAAGCAGTATGCTTTAGATTAGGACTAAAGGACAATTTGTAATGAAGATGGGGGGAGAGAAAGGGGGAGAGAAGCACGCGGGAGAGGCACAAACTTTGGAGTCAGGGCAAACCAAACTTGAATTTTGTATCTGCCATTCACAATTGTTTTTCATCATGGTCAAGTTTCTGAGTTTGGGTTTCTACATCTGTAAAATGGGATAAAATTACCTAATGTGCTGTATTGCTATGACAAATTAGATGGAATGACATATGGGAGGTGCCTAGCACAAAAATGGCAGATCTTATTACTGACATAAAAAGTAAATCAAAATGTTTCACTTCAGGCTGAAGCCGGTTTGGCTCAGTGGAAGAGCGTCGGCCTGGGGACTGAAGGGTCCCAGGTTCGGTTCCGGTCAAGGGCATGTACATTGGTTGCTGGCACATCCCCAATGGGGGATGTGCAGGGGGCAGCTAGTTGATGTTTCTCTCTCATTGACGTTTCTAACTCTCTATCCCTCTCAATTCCTCTCTGTGTAAAATCAATAAAATTTATATTAAAAAAAATGTTTCACTTCAGGAATTTAAAGCTCAAAACTACCATATTGTAATCTTGACAGAGCATAACCTGTTAAACACTTAAACTGTAGGCAACCTGATAAACTCATTAACTCCGCCCACAAAACCTACACAAATATACCCCTTGAGACTCTTAAAGAAGCTCAAGCTTAAATCTCTATAAGAATGCAAATACAAGATAAGTGGCTTTCTATTAATAGTTCTATTGCAGCCATGAATAATTAATCACAGAAAACTTTTTCACTAAGCATATGCTGTCTCAAAAATCCTTCCTCAGCACTTCATGTGGTCACTACAAATCATTTGGAGTTGGCAAATAAGGTACCCCATTTGCATCCTTGGTGTAATTCATCAAATGGTTTGCATGATCCACTCTTCTGAAACCTCAAGTCGATTCAACAGACATTTATTTAGCCCTTACTAGGTACCTGATCATGGAGTTACAGAGATAAGTTAAGCAATGGTACTGTCCATCAGGTGTCCTACAAGGCAGAATAAATTATTGCTAAAATCGCCGAAACCGGTTTGGCTCAGTGGTAGAGCGTTGGTCTGCGGACTGAAAGGTCCTGGGTTTGATTCTGGTCAAGGGCATGTACGTTGGCTGTGGGCACATCCCCAATAGGGGTTGTGCAGGAGGCGGCTGGTCGATGTTTCTCTCTCATCGACATTTCTGGCTCTCTATCTCTCTCCCTTCCTCTCTGTAAAAAATCAATAAAATATATTTTTAAAAATTATTGCTAAATAGAGATAGGGATTATTACAGAAAAGAGGAGCATTAAATAATTTTAAAACGGGGGGCGGGGGAGATATTTATTGTTTTCTTATTTGTTCACTCTCTCCAGAGTGCCTAGACTAGAACTAGCAAACTGTAAAAAAATTATTGAGCATCCACTGTTTCTATTTGATACTTTTCATTTAGAGAACAACCATACTAAGTGGGAAAGTTGGGGGACATCAAAGAACACCAATTCTGTGGGATTTTGAAGGCTAAGACCCTTCCTGCCAGAGGGAAGAAGGAAGATACTGCAAGCAAAGAACTTGACCTGAACAAATACAAACAGGTTGGAAAATTCACGGCCTTAAGATGCTTTATGTTTTTGAAGATTTGGAATAGATGCCTAGCCCAGGCCACTGGCTAGGTTTAGTCAGACAGGAAAATAACCATGTCTGTGGCCACATGGAATAAAGAACTGGATCAAAGGAAGGTGGTGGAAATGCCAAAAAGAAACTGCTATGCCTGGTTGTTTGGACTTGACTAATGCTATTTTTCCCAGCAGTCCCTGCTGCCTGCTTGATCATTAGCACCTGAAAGTCTTGTTTGTTTCCACCAGAGGGAAGTAATATACAATTATACAAATCACCTTGACTCCCGAGTTAGGAATCACAGGCCAGTCAATAATGTTGATGCATTATGAAAGGGCAGCTCCTCCTGGAAGAAATAACACGAGGAGCAGATCATAAGCAAACATTTTGAAGCCTGCAGAGGGCTGGTCCCTGCAGCGCAATCTATTATCATATTTCCACATAATTAGTTTGTTTTCCACTTGAAATCAGAAAGCGGTTCGACGTTGCCTTCCCTGCCTCAGGATGGAAGAGCATCCAGTGGAATCCTCCCGCAAAGGTTCATATGGTGAATAATTAGTAAGAATTAATCTGCGGAAATTAAAGTTTGGAATATTGTAGAACTCATGAATAGTGCATGGGACGACTGGGTGGAGGACGTGAGGAGTAGCACTCCCGTGGTAGACAATCACGGCAGACTGCTGGCAATTGGGTTTTTAATCAGTGCTGCACAAGCCAGAGGGTGGAATATGGCGACAGGCTCTGTAGAAATAATGTCACATTTTACAGGCAGGATAGAGAAGTGTTTTTAAAGACACCTATCTCTGTGTTCATTGTCAGTAGTTTTTATTTGTGTGGAATCAGAGGGTTTTTCATCAATCGGTGTGGATAGCATTAACTACTTTCATCCTTGCAACCTCCCTGTGTCTTCATCATCCTCGTTTTACTGACAGGGAAACTGGGAGTTAAAGAGGCACAGGAATTGGTTGGAGCCTTCACTGAGATCAAAAGGCATGTCTTTCTGAATGCAAAACCCTATAGCTTATGAGTAAACAATGCACTGGCTAAAATCAAACTGAAGTAGGTTCAAAATGTTAGTCCACGTGTCAGTTTCCTCAACTGCAGTGCATATGACGAAGGCATATAATTTATAAAATTGTCTACAGGGTACATGCATAGTACATGTAAGTCTTTCACACAGTATCTGGCACATAGGAGGACACAATTAATTCTATTTATATGAAAAAAACAAAACAAATAATTTCTCAAACATTATTCTGACACTAAAAGGTATAGGCATCTCATCAAGCTTTGGAAATAATCCCCTCTCATGATTTAAGGATCAAGGTATAACTCCCTCTCTCCTAGAGCATCATGATGGCAGGTTTTCCAAGTTTCTACTAATCTAAAAATAAATTTCAATGGAAAATTTGCAAGTGATCAGGGTTAATGTCTCCAATTATTAAGTGAATGAAAAAAAAAAAGGGGACAGCAGGAACAACAGCAGGGGAGCATTTTTTAAGAAGTAGAAAGCAAAGATATTTTTTTAGATTAGAGTGGTTTTATTTTCCATGGCTGTAGCACACTATTTAGCAATCATTGCTATGATTACCAGAACAATATGGTAACCAGAGTTGAAAATATAGTAAAAGAAACAGAGCATGTTTTCAAGGGGAAAAAAATAGCATATTTTCTTTATTTCCCAATTATAAATTTAAAACTTATCATAGAATAAAACTGTATAAAAGTAGAAAGAAAAAACTCACTGTAAACTTAAAGATCTCCCATGTTAACATGTTTGACATTTTGGTTGTTTTCTTCCAATTTTTTTTCTGGTCACTTTTTTCCATAATATATCTGCAATCAAAATGTTCATTTTTATTTCAAATAGTAAAATAAGTGTTTCTACAAGGATTCTAAAAGTATAAGATTTTTTTTTAAAGTAAGACCTAACTAACATACAGAATATTAATTGCTCTCAACACAAGGAATTGTTTTCAAATTCAAAGATCACCTTTTGTTGCTTTATCTGAGAGAATGGTTTCCAATCTAAATGCACATTTGCCTCTCAGGCATCTGTTGGATTTGGAAGAGGTTTCCAGATTGAGTTGAGAAATGGTCATTACAGTTAAGCTGCAACTTCAATCTTGAAAATGAATGAATGGATCCAGTCCAGTCCTTTGGCTGGGACCCAGTCTTTAAAATCCAGCAGAACAATGAGTATGTGGCTTCGCAGCCAGCTGGTATCAGACTTGGGCAGGGAGAGTGTCAAAATATTAGTGACTTTTTTACATTTGTCAAAGCTGAGCCAATATAAGAAATGCAGACAGCTTGCAAATGTGGGTTGGGTTGTGCACCAAAGGGTTTTTTTGTGTGTGTGTTTTTTTTCAATCTTGCCCACCGGATGTCAACATTTCCTTGCTTTCTGACTACATCTCCAACAAAGACAGAGTGAAATATCTTTTACTTTGTATATGAAAGCCACTATAGATTTATCATCAATGTATCAGCCACTAATTTATTATTTCAGAGAAATGTACTCAGATGGAATAAAGGGGCCATCAGCATTTCCATGGCAATTTTTCCTTTTCTTTTCTTGGTTTTTAATGCATCTGCTTACTCAGTTGTTCCTGAACCTGGCAGGCAAGGTCTCAGTGAGAGAATAAATATATTTATACAAAATGTTTAAGAAAGGCTGCCCACATTGAGTTAGAAAAATAAGCATATGCTAGTGCTGTCTGGCACTCTCCTTGCAATTCCGGTATCTCTCCAAAAGAAAAAAAAAATCTGCAACTGAACATTTTTATTTTATTTTTAAAAGAAACATTGCTGGCAGCCAACGTGCAATATGGACTTAATGAGGTTTTTTTTTTCTTCTCTTTCTCTCTCTCCTCTTTATTATTTTCTTTGAAACACACACACACACACACAACTATATAAGAGACTAAGCCCATTGCTTTCCAAATAAAATAAAATCAGTTATTCACATGCAGATGTAGCTGAGGTGTCTCTTCTCCATCTCTATTCCTTATTCCTGAGATAAAACTGGGCTATTTCATGCACAGGACAGTCATGTTCAGGCACCTCCTGAGAAACAGAGTGTGCCAGACACTTCTAGATCTTTATCAGCTCCATTTATCATGTGTGAACTGTATGAGCTTAGGCACATAAACCTTGCTAAGACTCAGTTTCCCCATTTGTTTTTTGTTGTTGTTTGTTTGTTTTAATTTTATTGATTTTTTACAGAGAGGAAGAGAGGGATAGAGAGAGTTAGAAACATCAGTGAGAGAGAATCATTGACCAGCTGCCTCTTGCACACCTCCTATTGGGAATGTGCCCACAACCAAGGTACATGCCCTTGACTGGAATCGAACCCTGGGCCTCTCAGTCCACAGGCCAATGCTCTATCCACTGAGCCAAACCGGCTTCGGCAGTTTCCCCATTTGTAATATAAGGATATTAAATACACATTTGGGGATTTTGCTGCCTCAAATGAGATTTACCTTTATTAAAGTAGAAGAAGAAAGAAGAAGGTGAAAAAGAAGAAGGTGGAGAAGGTGGCAGGGCTCATGAAGCCACTAATAATGATAATGAAAAAATAAATAAATAACATTTCTATAATATTTCTGGGAGCTGTGTGGGCACCAGTGCAGGCTGTGGGTCTGATGCAGCCATGGCTCAATAGGAGGTGCCATCAACTAGGAGCTCCTTTGTCTGTCCACTCTCTTGTTGTGACTAATGTCCACAATGTAAGAGTTCTACAGAGGAGATTGTACAGCACTGTCTCTGCCTTTATGAGTGGAGCTGATAATAAGTCTGTGTCATTACTGTAGCCATAATATAGACACAGACTGCAGAAAGAAGAAAACCTTATTCTTGCCAAATGTACATAAGGTCTTCTCCCTTTATCAATAACTCCCCATCTCCCAATAAAATAGGCTCCTCTTTGTGTCTCCCTATTCCCTTAAATAATGCAACCATCAGCTTACAACAAAAAGTTTTTCTACCAAATAATCTTAATGAAGTCCAAGGATAGAACTAACAAAAGTATAATATTTTATTTCTTTCCCAAACTTCTTAAATTTCTAATCTAGACTGTTGATAAAATTTTGTCATGGTTGCATGATTTATTTGTTTGGGATATTTTTGCTTTTTTATTTCATTTTGTTTGTGGTTTATTTGTTTTTTCAAGACAATGTTACAGTAAGCTATCATCTACATAAATGAGGCACTTGTATTTTTCCTAGGTCATTTAAGCTTCACCTTATTCTAGTGAACTAGTTGTTATTATTATAATTATTTGATTTTGCTAATGAAAAAAACACAAGGTCTGAAAGGTGAAGCAACTTGCCCAACGATGTTGTATTTTGAATGACTAACCAGACAGAAGGAAACAATAATGATGATGCTGGACTATGTTGAACTTTATACCCAAAGCTTGTGCTCCTGGAAAACATCAATGGTCAAGAAGTCCCCTTAGCTCCCTTTTATGTTTTTAAAAAATGACTTACTGCCAAGAACCATTACCCATGATTCATGGATGATCCTCTTATAGAGGTATGAAAAGATCAAAAACAGACCTTCCAAATCCCCATTTTAAAAAAAAAAAAATCTCATACAGAATTAGCTGGACTATTTCTTTCCACTGACCAATCTAACAAAATGCCCATAACTTACCTTGACTAAACTTTACTCAAGGTTCTTTAACTTTTGGCTCACATTGACTATGGAACTGGGAACCATCCTTCCTTAATGGCTCCTCCTGAGAATCAGCTGACTTCGGTGGTGTTTACTCCTACCTGTAAACAAAAAAAAATTTTTTTCAGTCTGAGGTACTTGCAAGTCTTATGGTCAAAGCATTCTCTATATTGCTATAGGCTCACTTTAGTTGTTACAATATTATTTTCAAATAAAATTTCTTATTACTTAAGACCAGATTTGTTTTTTTATTTGATATGTTAATGTTAACATTAATGATTTTTAGCAAATGTGTTGTACTTAGAATTAAGCATTTTTACAAGAATCATAACCTATATTTGTATGGAGCTACATGATTATGTATTTTTTAAATGCTTCCCCATTAATTGCCTCTTCAAAATGATTTTTCATCATTAATAGGACAATTATTGCCCCATTTGAAAACTAACACCCATGTAGATGAAAAACTTCACAGTATCTAGTAAGTGGAAGTAAAGTGGATAATTCTGAATTAGAATATAAGCCCTATGTTACCTGGTCCACTATCCTTTCTCTTCCTGCATGAAAACAAGGCAGGCTTGGCTTTACCAACTCGGAAAAGGCCAGTCCTTTGTGGATTGATGATAAAGGTAATGAAGGTTAGGTTGTAGGGCTCTTCATTTACACAAATCATCCCACAAACCTAATTTTGGTTGATAATTATATTTTTAGAAAATCCCCACTAATTGTATAATCTTCAAGTTCTATAAAGCCCCTCAGAATAATACCAATATGTTATATTTTGAGAAGTATACACATATGATTTAACTCTCACAAAATCACTCCTTCCAGGCAGCATAATGCCAGAATTTCCACAAAGATTTTTTTTTTTAATTAAGGCTCTGGTTTTTCAAAGTGTGTTCTGCATAATGCTGATTTTGAGACACTATTAGGTATCCACACACACAAAAAAAGAGACTTTATTCAAATAAAAATTATTAAGTTAAAAAAATCTAATTTTTAAAAATCTGCATGATTCCTCAGAACCTATAATGTGTCAACTAATACAGTGATTCTTAATAATTCTTCTTTAATGGAACAGCTCCTTGCATTATCACTTCTAATAAGAAATGCTGGTTTAAGAAGCTGGGTCTCCAAGGAACCTCTGTTTAAATGAAAGGATACAAGGAAAGGATATTAAAATAAGCTAATAAAAGTGTTTTATACTTTAGAATAAATCAATTAAACACATGACTTTTTTAGATTCTTAGCAAGACCCTAATGCAATAGAACACCAGAAAAAGGTCAATTGAACTTTGAATCCAGGTGATACCTTAGTGGGTAGCCTAGGTGATGCCCCAAAGTATGTGGAAGCATATTTCTTCTTTATAACAAGAAGTAAACCCAAGAAGACACCAGGCACTGAGTGACAGGAGCCCCCAAAAACAGGGATGTGGGGGCTCAGCAGACATTAACTTCACCCACTGAAGAGCAATAACCAATAAGTGCATATTTTTTTTAGTTAAAATACTGTTATTTTAAAAATTCTTATTTGCTTCCTTATCATTAAGCAGCTGTGGTTTGGGGAGAGAGCACTGGATTTTAAATCCAGTGGATATAATCTCAAGTAGCAGCTTTCCTACATCTAGCTTGTATGAAACCAAACTGACACTTTACCTCCATGAGTCTGTTGTCCCACTTTGAAGGAGGAAACAATAACATCTACCTCAAGAGATGGCTGTAATTGATTAAGATTCTGACTGTGGAAGAGTCAGGTCAGAAACTGACATATTGTAGGACACTAAAAATACATGTATTGGATCTGACCTACAACTTTGGGAAGTAGGTATTTTTTTAAGTTCCACTTTATAGATGAGGAAACAGAGTCTCAGAGAGATTAAATTCCTTATTCAATATTTCTCAGCTAGAGAGCAGATGAACAGAAGCTGAAACTCTTTACTATTGGTTTTGAATCTTGGCTGCTTTCTATATGCCATGACTTTCTTTTCATAAAATTTTTTGGGTCACTTCTAAAAAGGAGTTATGAAATAGCTGGAAGTTGCCTGTGGATATACAGTAATCTGAATCTACTCAGAAAAAGAATCAAAACTGGTCATATGACAGATAAGAAACCTAAAAAATAAAGCCTGAACTCCTTAGCATCTTAATTGCTAGAGCCACTATGGGAAATAGTATGAAGGTTCCTCAAAAAGTTAAGAATAGAGCTACCACATGCCCTAGCAACCCCTCTTCTGGGTATCTAACCCCAAATTTGAAAACATTTATTCATAGAGATATATGTATCCCTAAATTCATTGCAGGATTATTCACAGTAGCCAAAACATGGAAATAACCTGTGTCCTTCGACAGATGATTGGATAAATAAGATGTGGTACATACACAATGGAATACCACTCAGTCATAAGAAATGATGAAATATCACCATTTGAGACAACATGGATGGATCATGAGAGTATCATACTAGGCAAAGTAAGTCAGACAAAGAAGGAAAAGAACCATATAATTTCACTAATATGTGGGATATAAAACAACAAACAAACAAAATGAACAAATTTATAGACACAGACAACAGACTGATGATTGCCAGAGGGAAAGTAGGTGGGAGAGAATAAAGAAGGTAAAGGGGAACAAATATATGGTGACAGAAGGAGATAGATTCTAGATGTTAAGCACATAATGCAATATACAGATGATGTATTATAGCATTTTATAGTTGAAACTTGTATAATAATATTAGCCAAGGTCAACCTAATAAAGTTATTTTTTAAAAAGAAAGTCATCCCATGGTGTGAATTGTATCTACTTTTACAGTCACTTCATCACCTTGTACTTTGAGCTCCAATGATATTAACTCGAATTTCCCAAAATATACCGGCTGTTTCACAGTTCCTTGGATTTGTTCATGCTGCATAAAGCTGCCTCTTCCTCCCTACTATTTTTAACTAAGGTAATTATTACTCTCACAACTCACTTTAGGTGATCCCTCATACAGCTTTCTCTGACCTTCCTGGGCCAGACTGAAGGCATTCCTTATTTGCTTACTTAGCAACCTGCCCAAACTTCTATTATAAGTATGCATTTTAGTTTATATATCTCTTCATATACATAACTGTTTCTTATAGAAGTTTTATTGCAAGAAACAGAAGACTATTCAAATTCTCTTAAGGCCTCACTGAAATCCAAAAAGGAAAATAAAGAATCAGTTCTCAGGACATCAGGAGACAAACTGTTAGTTATCAATATTTGACCCTCCCTTCACCAGGGATGTGGGACACTTCCAAGGAGTGTGCAGGGACCTTGATAATGTAAACTACAGAAGGAGGGATAGTTGGAACCAACTTTACATTCCCACTGGCTAGCACAGTGAGAATATTGTGGACACATGGTAAATATAAATAATTAGAGAGATGATTTTCACTACTTAGGAAGCCTGTTGCCTCCCTGAGTCCAGCCCCCATCACTCCAAGTAGATGAGACCTTGAGTTAGAAGAGATTAATTTCATTTGGCCATTAGGCAGGAGTGCTCACTTCGCAATTTTTAAATGCAAATCCAATTGTGGATTGCTCACAAGGTAATTTTGCCTTATTTTCTTCTTCTTCTTCTTCTTTTTTGTGAAGGAATTGACTAGGATGCAATTCCAAAAGATAATGACCACAGCCAGTTATATTAAAATATCAGATATAAAGTAGAAGTAATTATCTATCCTTCAAGAAGACCTTGATGTATGGAACCCAAAGCCCATTATATAGTTCATTCATCAACATTTATTCAATACCTACTATGTATACAATATTGTACTAAATTAATAAGAAGGTTTCAAAGAAAGGCAAAGATCAGCTTCTGCCATAAGAAAGTATATAGAAACTTTGCTGGAATAGATAGTTTGTGACAGTGGAACACTTTATAGCTAATAAAGCCACACTTTTCTTATGTAGTATACTTAACTAAGTATTTGAAAAAAATGGGAAGATTTAGCCGGGGGAGGAGGGGGAATTAAGGAGAAAATAGTAGTTATTAAATTACTTTTAAAATACATTTTATTGATTTTTTATTTATTTATTTTTTTTACAGAGAGGGAGAGGGATAGAGTTAGAAACATCAATGAGCTGACTCCTGCACACCCCCTACTGGGTATGTGCCCCCAATCAAGGTACATGCCCTTGACTGGAATCAAACCTGGGACCCTTCAGTCCACAGGCCAACACTCTATCCACTGAGTCAAACCAGTAAGGGCAGTAGTTATTCATTTAATGAATATTAATTAAGCAACAATTATATACTATATGTTGTTACAGGCTCTTGGAATATTGGTATGGCCCTCATATTCTATTGCAGAAGGATAGACAATAAGTAAACAAATTAAACAATTTCATGTAGATAAGAGTTATGTGGAAATAAAACAGTGACATATTACTTTAAAGTCATTTATTTATATAGGGTAGTCAGGAATAGCTTCTCTGAACTGAATCCTGATGATAAGGAGGAACTAAATGTGAAAAGGTTTCCAGGCTCAAGGAACAGCAAGGGCAAAGTTCCTGAGGAAAACATGAGCTTAGTGTTCAAGAACAGAAAAGAAGACCCATGAGACTAGCATGACTGACAGGAGAGAGGATTGACATAGATGCTTTCCAGCAATAGCTACAACAGATTAAGTTAGGACAAAGTAAGAACTTTGTGTTATTTTGGTTTGTTTGTTTGTTTTTTATTTGTAATGGAACATCATGCACAAAGCATGAAGTTTCTTATACTAATTAGATAAAGAAACAATAAAATTTTGAGAATTTGGCAGGAAAATGAAACACAGGTTTGGGTGTTTATTAGTATGAAATCTACACAATGTTTTGACTTGGGCAGTAAATATTAAAGAAGTGACAAAGCCTTGCAAGCTATATAGTCTCTGTATTAATAATTCAACTTTGCCTTTATAGTGAGAAAACCATAAATAATCTGTAACTGAATGAACATATCTGTGTTCCAGTAAAACTTTGTTTAAAAAAATACAGAAAGTGAAAACAAAATTTGTCTTGTGGGCCATGGTTTGCCAAACCCTGACCTAATGCATGGTGTAAGGTATAAGAAAGGTGTCTACTGAGAGCCTTTGTGTACAGATGATGGGTGAAAGCTGAATTTATCTCAACCATCTTTTCATTGCTCTTACTGCTATCTATATTTTAAAAAAAGCCTAAGCGACCATTACGACCAGACAATTGGATGATCAGACTACCAGCCAGTAGCTATGATACTCACCAACCACCAGGGGGCAGATGCTCAATGAAAGAGCTGTTGCCCGGTGGTCAGTGTGCTCCCAAACCCAACCTCCTACAGTCCTTCACCCTGACTGGCCAGTTCCAGTTGGCCCCGATCGCCAGCCAGGCCCAGGGACCCCACCCGTGCACTAATTCATGCACCAGGCTTCTAGTATTTTATAAGATAACAGCAAAAAATAATGAGGTAAGATTAGATATCCAATTTTAAACTGAGAGTGGAGATGGCATTTTCTCTCCTGAGAATGCTTTTACTGAATCTTATATGTTGTATATTGCCAATGAAATATACAGGAAATGTTTGAAACTGGGAGGTGATATAATATTTAGGTGTACTGCTTTTTAGTTATGTGCTTGGGCAAGTCACTTATGTTCTTAAATTCAAATTCTTCTATTAAGTGTGGATAATATTAAGACATTAATGGCTTATTGTGATGATCAAATAAATGGAAGACACAACACATTCTCTAATAGAGCTAGCAGCACAATTTACCATAGCTAAGATTTGGAAACTGCCTAAGTGCCCATCAACAGAGGAGTGCATTAAAAAACTGTGTGGTGCATCTACACAAAGGAATACTACATTGCATTAAAAAAGAAGGAATTCTTATCATTTGCAACAGCATGGATGTAACTGGAGAGCACTATGCTAAGCGAACTCAGAGAAAGATAAATATCACATGATCTCACTCATTTGTGGAATATAATGAACATAAACAGATCCAGAGACAGAGAAGCATTGATCAGAGCATCAAACATCAGAGGGAAGGTAGGAGAGGGTGGGGATAAGGGGAAAAGATCAACCAAAGAACTTGTATGCATGCATATAAGCCTAACCAATGGACACAGACACCAGTGTTAATCTCACTCACAATATTGTGTTTCCTACACTCAAGGGGGTGAGGGCATGAGTGAGAGGAGGAATAGAGGGGGATAAGGACATATATGTGATACCTTAATCAATAAAAATAAATAAAACTCATACAATTATCTATAAAAATAATAGAGCAAATACTCTAAAGTCATAATTAGATGTAGATACAATTGTATATTTAAGCATATAAGGTCCCGAGTAGAGCTATAGATATATGAGTAAACATAGCAGTATGGGAACAAATATAGACATGAATGAATCATGAAATAGTGGGCTCCTGGCCAGTAGATGTATTCAAATGAAGACAGGATATTCATTATTTACAAAAGGAATATATTGGACCAAGAAATGCTCTGTGTTTCTGATTTTTGTTTACATTGAAGTTATTGGGGTGACATTGGTTAATAAATAACATAGATTTCAGTTATACAATTCTCTATTACATCATCTGAATATTGATTGTATTGTGTGTTCACCACCCTAAGTCTTTTTCCATCACCATTTATTCCCTCTTTACCCTCTGGTCCTGCTGATAATCATCATACTATTATCTGTATCTATGAGGTATGTTTTTGTTGTTGTTGTTATTTTTCTGTTGTTGCATTGCTTAATCTCTTCTCCTTTTCCACCCAGCACTCCAACCCCACTCCCATCTGACAGCTGTCAGTCTGTTCTCAGTATCTATGAGTCTGTTTCTATTTTGTTTGTTGGCTTATTTTATTCATTAGATTCCTCATATAAGTAAAATCATATGATACTTGTCTTCCTCTGACTGGCTTATTTCACTTAGCATAATAGTCTCCAGGTCCCTCCATGCTGTCACAGAGGGTAAGTTTCTGATTTAATATTTGCAAGCTAAGGACAGAGCTAGTATGTTAAGACACTGCTTAATATTTTCAATTAAGGTTTCCTGTCAGAGCTAGGTTGAATATTTTGCAATTTAAGAAGGCAAGGTGTTACAGTGGAAGAAGTTTGGACTTTGGCATCAAACAGGCATGAGTTTAAAATTTCAGCTCTGCTATTTTACCATTTGTTGAACATTAGGCCTTTGCTTCCTCTATTTCACCTCTCTCATTTATTCAAGGGGATCATAATCCCTACAAGAATTAAATTAAGTTATATATAGCAACTGGCACATGGCAGATAATGTTAATTCCTTCATAGCATTTTATTTTTGCTCTGAATTTCCCCCTATATATTCCATATGTCACCCCAAATGACATTCCCATCTTAAAAATTTCCTCTTAATTCTTCCATTTTCTTTATCAGGAGCAAAATTAAGTTTCTATCAAGTGTTCACTGGCATTACACTAGCATTTGAACTATAAGATGTGACATACAAAAATATTTAATGTGTATTTATGCTAATCAGAAGGGAAATGTCAAATCTGCATACATTTCAAGTGACCCAACAATATTTACCTTAGAGCTAAGTCTCTTATTTTTCTGACAATTGCCTCGTTGAGGAAGTGACTCATTCAGCATACCAAGCCCTAGTCCATAGGAGAGCTTGACCTCACAGGGCTTTGAAAGCTTTACGAAGATGAATGTCACTGCCTTACAGTTAGTAACAAACCTAATTTGATTCGACAAATGATGTTGATTTTGAAGGGGTCACTAACCATTAGAACTGCTGAGGACAAAGAGTGCCTGGGAGGTGGATAAAAATAGAATGTTTAAACAGTTTGTTATACAAATTTGCTTTCTACCTGTCAGGAGAAGGTAAAGGATAAGAGAAGAGAGCTGGTGATAAGGCCATACCCAGGATTGATGAGTGCCTGGCATAGTCCTTAGTCACTGCACAGGGGAGGTTTTGCAAGGCACAGCCAGCAGATCAACTGCTCTCTTTATCCAAAGGGTGAGTTAGGAAAGCTCACTTCCACAAAGAGGTCTAAGCTACTCTGCTTCCATCTCTCATAGCCTGTTCTCCACAGCTCAAAGCAAGTAAGAGTTCAAGCTTTACCTGGAAATCGCAGGGGAATATTATGGTCTCCCCTGCGATTTCCTTGCATCCCCATATCTGCAGAAGTGCAGACCTTACAGGTGTTAATCTCACTCACAATATTGTGTTTCCTACACTCAGGTTATGCTATCAAATTGGCTATAAAACGATTTTGTGAGCCATGGTGAGAACATTTGGCCCTACCCTGAGTGAGACAGGAAACCACTGGAGAGTTCTGAGCAGTTTCTTATTTTACAGCTTTTGAACAACAATATGCCCTCAGAGGGTCATTGTCAAATAATGTATGTATAGCACATAGCACAAGGCCGTTTATATGATTGGTACATAATAAATGTTAGCTACTGTCTTTATGAACATTAAATTCATAGCCTCTTTACCACAGCCTTTTCATCATATTTAACTTCATTGCTCTTTCTTTTGGTGGAAGGAGGGTACATAATAAATCGAAAGGATGCCCTTGCTCTTATAAGACTGATATATACTTATGAATAGTTTAACAAATACCCAAGAGTTCCAGACTACACATGCTTTTAGCCACTGAACCAAAGCCAGATTCCTTCTTTTTAATGTTTTCACGGTGGGAGCTAAAAGAACATCTTGTGACGGAAGGAAAGTTAACGCTGAGTAGGACTGGCCTTTGACCATTAAATCAATCAAAATGTACTGTGGCTTTGAACCCAAAAATCCTGGCTCAAATGTCAGCTCTGCCATTTATTTAGTGTGTCATTGTCGGCTTATCACTTGATTTCTCCAAGACTATTTCCTCATCTTCAAAATGGGAATACTGTAGAAGGGACTTTGTTGTAGGAATTATAAAGGAGAGATCAAGGACTATAGTATGTTCTTAGTGGCAGAAGTCATAGAATAATATTAGTTAATAATAATTAAATAATATTAATTCTAATAATGATATAAAAAGTATCCATTATGTAGGCATCTATCAATGTCCTAAGTGAAGTAATTGATAATTAGAAATAGTTTGACTCAAAGTTCTACGATCTTGGAAATTTTAATTTCAACCATAGAGTACCTTTAGTAAAAGTATTCTACTAATCCTGAGAAGGATATAAACTTGAATACTGACTGGCTCAGTTATTTTAAAACACTGCTAACATCGAGCAAAGCACTCTTTGAAACATGAAAGGGAAACCCCAGGTTAAAAGCTGGGGTCATGGAAAAGCTAACAAACTATCCCACTCCATAAGCCAAGATCTTGCTTAGTTTCATTCCAACTAGCTCTTACAATGGTTCTGTAAAGTATATGTTAGATCTATTTTCAGATGAGTAATGGAAGTAAGGCGAAGTCACTCACCCAATGTTTTCCAGTTGGTAAATGGAAGGGCTGAGTTCTCTTTAATTAAATTTTGGCAAGTATTTGTACAGTACTTACTTTGAGTTAGATATTTCCATTGGTGCTGAATTTATATAACAATGGGCAAAACATTTCTGACTCCTTGGAGCTTACGTTCAAGATTTGAACCCAGATCTTACCTGCTTCTAAAACCTTAATCTTTTCAACAAATGTAATGCTTTGTTGCATTGGTGCTGTGTGGAAGATGAACCTGACCCCAATTCAATGAGTTATGATGTTCCCGTTATGCCATTTTTATTCCCTTTATGATTTAATCAGGACACTTGCTGAAATTAAAATATAGCTTAGTCATGCATATAATCTTTTTCTCCAAAACATTTTTTCATGGGGCTGTCAGTTTTGCAAACTGGCTTGATTTAAACAGATATTTTATCCAGAAATAAATTGAATTAACAATTTAAAATGCAGAACAGAAAAGCCTGCCAGTGTGCTAATAGCTCCATTTTCCTGATTAAGAGGGCTTTCTCCAAGATGGCATAAAGAACAGAGCCCTGTTTGCCCTAAAACTCATTTGGACAATGGTCTGGAAAAAAAGATTCTAGAACACTGTCTTATCTGAGGAATAGGCATCCACCTCAGGTCCTCTTAGTTTTCTACTAACCTTTTAAAAAAAATTTTGTCCTGGGCTTTTGTGAGTTTTTATGCTTATAGAATTAAAATTCCTAACTCCTAAGGCTGTCACTCAAAGTCACATTTTTTTTCTCTAACTTCTGTAGTCTTATCCTACCCCCTTCACTTCCCTAAGTCCTAAGAGGCTACAGATAAAAGTTTGAGGCTCCACTCTGCTACGTAGTACAGCCACTTCCTCTCTCAGTTCCTTTTTCTTCTTTATGCTTCCAAGGAGGTACTGAAATTTGTCCACTCATCCTCTTACATGTGAGTAGAAGCTCCAATGAGGCAAACTATTTTATAAACTTTAAAGCACAATGCACAATCCACCTAGCAGTATCTCTGCTTCCCCCATAATGATGCACTCTTCTTCCCATATTCAGCTATTCACATTTCTCTTACAAGTCATATCTCCCTTTCTACAACATACATGGTTCCTCCTCCCTGTCTACCTAAATAAGGGTTTGTCTTTCTTCAGGAGCCTGATCTCCTAAAAGAGTCAGTTGTTCTAATTGTCCTCGTCCTCAAGAATCTCCACTGACCTGCCACAAATTTGTTTGAACTTGGCACTTGGTTTTTGCTGCCTTAATGCTGTCATTCTTCAGTGTCTCACCAATTAGATTATAAACCACAGTGAGGGAGAGATTGAATTTTACACTAAGT
This sequence comes from Pipistrellus kuhlii, assembly GCF_014108245.1. Classification (NCBI taxonomy): domain Eukaryota; kingdom Metazoa; phylum Chordata; class Mammalia; order Chiroptera; family Vespertilionidae; genus Pipistrellus; species Pipistrellus kuhlii. The sequence continues at coordinate 155,579,385 of NW_023425515.1, read as the reverse complement.
AATATTAGTGCATAACATTATAATTCAGGTTCAACTAACATTTATTGAATGCTTATGATATGACTGCTCTGTATCAAGGACAGTCATAAGTGCTTTCCTGTTTTCTATTTCACTTACTTCTCATAAGGTAAATATTACAATTACTCACATTTTACATATATATGGGGATGGAGATTCAGAGAAGCTAACTCTTCATTATTTCACATCTCATGATGAGTAAGTGGCAGAGCTGAAAACTGATTCCAGGACAGATTTCAAAGCCCATGTTCTTTCCACCAAATTATATTGGCTCCTTTATTAAGTGTCAGCTGATACCCATCCTGATCATGATGGTGGTAGGTAACTGGGGCATCAAATGGGGTCTCTAGTAGCTCAGAGCGCTAACCATCTGGACTTCATTATAATTGACCATACGGCTTCATATCTGACTATTCTTCTTATAAATGGATGTTTCTCTGGCTTTTATATTTTACATGGGTTAAGCACATAAAAAGCAAAGGGAATGATACAGATAAAATGTATAATTCAAAACTTCAATGCCCTTCATGCTACCATTATAATTTTAGTTATTTTTACTTCCTTGTGCCCTAGTTTCTTCCTGTGAAAAATGAGAACACCATCACCAACTTCACAGAGTAGAACAAGGATCAACTGAAACATATAAACTGAAATCCACTCTAATAGTTGTTATAATACTAGTGGAAAATACACAGGAATCATGTCCAGTAATTTTAGTGCTTGTGAATACTCTCTTTGTAGAATCTCTAAACAGACAATGATCTGGGCAATATAAGAGGAAAAGAGGTTTGGATGGAGATAAAATGGTTAAAACTACTTATGAAATAGTAAACTCTTCATAAAAATCTTTCTGTTACTAGAGGAATTCTAGCACTGAATTGTTGAGAAAAATTTTCTGTTGTTTAACTTACATAGTTTGTTATATTGTGTTATAGCAGCCCGAGCTAATTGAGAGATCCTGCTTCTTTTGCCATATTCTGCCAAAAGTATACACATGGTGTGTACTTACTAGTATTAAATATGTAAATAAATTTCACAGCAACCCATTATAAAATGGTACCTTTAGCCTCCTAAACGATATATAAACCTATTTGCGCTTTCCCATGCTGTGTGCAATAACCAACACATATCTTGTGTAAAGAGTTTTTTTCCTCAGCAGAAAATTAATGCTTATTTCTGTTAGCCACTGAATTTTGAGGTAATTTGTTGAGGTAATTATATTATAATATGTAAAATGTACTTATACATTTAGTTTACATTCTGCCTAATAATTTCAATATCTGAAATGTTGAGGGTTGAATATGCTTCTATTATCTGTAATCTGCTGACTCTTTTGTGTGCAATTTCTTCTGTTTTCTAATTTTTAACTATTAATTTAAAAATTTTAGGTATTTGTCAAAGCCTAGTTTGAGGATTTCTGCAGAGTAGATACATTTGCTTCTGCCAGGCATTTTAGGTGATAGAAATCGAGAACTCTTGAAAGTAAATTTTCAAATTGAGATGTTCTTTGAACAACTCAGAGAATGTCAATTTGGCTAAAAAATTTTATGATAGCTCTTTTGTAGTTAAAATTCTTAGTTTTTATCTTTAACAAACACACAAAAAAATTAAAAAGACACATTTCTTACTGTCTTCTTAAGGTTAGGAAATTTGGACTAACCCAATGGTTGCACTGAGAGGTATCCTCAGTTATAAGAAAGGGAAGCAAAATCTCCCATTTTAATGTCCCTACACCAGTGGTTGGCAAACTCATTAGTCAACAGAGCCAAATATCAATGGTATGATTGAAATTTCTTTTGAGACCGAGCCAAATTTTTAAACTTAAACTTCTTCAAAAGCCACTTCATCAAAATAGACTCACCCAGGCCATGGTATTTTGTGGAAGAGCCACACTCAAGGGGCCAAAGAGCTGCATGTGGCTCAAGAGTGGCAGTTTGCTGACCACTGCCCTAGACCATAGGTTGACCTCTTATAAGTGGTGCCTTGCAGAGTCACACAAATTAAGTCATCAGTGTCCACCAAATACCTTGAGAGCAAAGGTAGTATGCAATGCCATGACTATCTTTTTGGATTTATATTTTCATGTTGGCTTTGACTTATTTTCTTATTAGCTAATGAGTTCATTTAAGAAAATATGCATAAAATTTAAAACTTCTATTGTTTTTTCAGCAAGTGTCAATTAGGTTATCTAATCAGACATATAACTGTGTAGATTTTTCATCTCCATTGTCTTTCATAAATTTATTGAAATATCCTACCTACTAAATGGCTTCTCTTCAGCTCTTTGTGTATTTATTTAATCATTCATGTAACTAACATTTATTAATTGCCCACCAGTTACCAAGCACTTTCTACATTCTGGGAATACATAAGTAAATAATGAAGCATAAATTATTATTATCATTATGAGCTGATAGTTTGTTGTTTTGCATTTTTTTAAAATAAATCTTTATTGTTCAGATTATTACAGTTGTTTCTTTTCCCCCTCCCATAGTTCCCTTCCACCCAGTTCCCACCCCACCCCATGCCCTTACCTCCTCCCCTCACTGTCCTCATCCATAGGTGTATGATTTTTGTCCAGTCTCTTCCCGTAACTCCAACACCCCTTTCCCCCCAAAGATTGTCAGTTCACTCCCTTTCTATGCCCGATTCTATATAGTCACCAGTTAATTCTATTCATCAGATTTTTTACTCACTTGATTTTTAGATTCACTTGTTGATAGATATGTATTTGTTGTTCACAATTTTTATCTTTACGTTTTTCTTCTTCTTCCTCTTCTTAAAGAATACCTTTTAGCATTTCATGTAATACTGGTTTGGTGGTGATGAACTCCTTTAGTTTTTTCTTATCTATAAAGCTCTTTATCTGACCTTCACTTCTGAATGATAGCTTTGCTGGGTAGAATAATCTTGGTTATAGGTTCTTGCTATTCATCACTTTTAATATTTCTTGCCACTCTCTTCTGGCCTAAATATTGTACAATAGTTTCTGTTGAGAAATCAGCTGACAATCGTATGTGTACTCCTTTGTAGGTAACTAACTGTTTTTCTCTTGCTGCTTTTAATATTCTCTCTTTGTCTTTTGCTCATAGCATTTTAATTATGATGTGTTATGGTCCAGTCCTCTTGGATTCCTTTTGTTTGGGGTTCCATGTGCTTCCTGGACTTTCTTTCACCAGGTGGGGGAAATTTTCTGTCATTATTTCTTCAAATAGATTTTCGATATCTTGTTCTCTCCCTTCTTCTGGCACCCCCATAATTCAGATATTGGTATATTTGAAGTTGTTCAAGAGGCTCCTTACACTATCTTCATATTTTTGGATCCTTTCTTCTTTTTGTTTTACTGGTTGGGTGTTTTTTGCTTCTTTGTATTTCAAAACTTTGACTTGATTCTTGTGATCCTCTTGTATATTATTTTTTATTTTAGTCAGTGTATGCTTAATTTCTAGTCGGCTTTTTTCATAGTCTCAAGGATCTCACTAAATTTATTGGCAGTTTCTAGAAAATTCTTGAAAAACTTTATAACCCTGTTTTTGAACTCTACATCCTCTTATTTTTTTCATTTGTGACCTGTTTCTTTGTCTCCACATGTTGTCTGTTTTCCTGTGTTGATAGAGTGGCATTGTGTGCTAGATGTCCTATAGGGCCCAGTGACTCAGCCTCCCCAGTTACTTGAGGTGGAAACCCTTGTTGCACCCCTTTGTGTACTGTGTACTGTCTTGTTGTAGTTAAGCCTTGATTGTCGTTGGTATCACTGGGAGGAATTGGCCTCCAGGACAATTGACTGAGGATCAACTGTGTCTACAGTGAGAGAATTTCTGTGCTGGAGACATCCTTATGGGGCAAGCCTTTCTTCAGTGGGGCTTTGGTGCTCACTGAGTCTGCCCCCCAAGTGTGTCCCTTGTGGATCTGAGGACTTGTAATCTGATTGTTCCACTCTGACCACTTGGTACACTGGCTCTTGGATCTCCAAGGAGGTGCTCATTTAGCCTCTGCCTGAGGCTAACCAGCAGGAGCTAAGGAGAGATCTGCTGATTCCTCTTCTTTGTTTGGGTTTTGGGGGTGCCCAGATGACATCCAGCTGTGAAGCAATACTGTGGGGCCCAGTCAAGAAAGACAACAACACACTCATTTGCCAGCCCTTTCCATGTACCTCCATACCTCTGCACTTTACTTCCACAGCTCCTGAGACTCAAGTGTGCTTTTCTCTTTCCTTTTAGTTGTAGAATTTCCACTCAGCCAGCCTTCCTGTGGTTCTGGATGATGTCCGTTTTGTCTTTTCGTTGTATTTTTAAAGTGGTTGTGTGAGGCAGCAAGTTCAGGTGTTTACCTATGCCACCATTTTGGTTTCTTTCTCCTAGTTTGTTGTTTTTAAATTTAAATCTTTACTATAATTATACAGTCAAGTAAGAAAAGGAAACTAACATGAGTGACTAGTCAACCAATATTAACTGATATTATCCAAAATACTATTCAGTTCCTATCTCTTTTATTGAACTTAATACTGTCTGTATGGTATTAACATTATTCATATACTTGTTATATACTCATTAAATATTTCATAATATGAATGACAGGATTTTATTAACTTTGATGAGCTAAGAAAATGTTAGGCATTGATAATATTTCTGTTGTTACTAGGTTATAAACTCAGTAGGTTCAAGGAGTATATCAAAATTGTCACATAAAATAACATGAGGCACTTAAAAAATTGTCAGAGTCTTTTTATTTGAAAACACCACTAACAAGGGAGAGATAAGGAAGAAAATCTGATGATCCATCATCTATTAGAACTAGAAAGGACAAATAAATAGCTGAATAACTTACCTCAGTTTAAAGAGATAAACTGATAAACGGATAAAATGTCCAAGCCCAGAGAAGAGGAATCACTTGCTCAAGGTCTCATAGGTGCTTAATAATGCAACAAGGGCTGATATTTGTTTGGCATTTATAAGTACAATGAAGTTCTTTTTATATTGATTTATTTTTTTACTTTGTCTGTAAATGCTTTTGAAATTTAAAAGTAGATAATTATATCACCTGATAATAATAGTTTAATTTACTAATTTCTAGTAAATTATTTTTTTCTTTATCTGTTGAACTACCTGGAACTTGAATACAAATTCTTTGAGTTAAAAATATTGTTCATTTCTGAAACCGGTTTGGCTCAGTGGATAGAGCGTCGGCATGCAGACTGAAAGGTCCCATGTTCTATCCCCGTCAAGGGCATGTACAGTGGTTGCGGGCACATCCCCAGTAGGGGGTGTGCAAGAGGCAGCTGATCGATGATTCTCTCTCATTGATGTTTCTAACTCCCTATCCCTCTATCTTCCTCTCTGTAAAAAATCAATAAAATATATTTTAAAAAATATTGTTCATGATTAGTACTATTGATTTTCAATATTAGTATTAATAACTAATGCTACTATAATAATAAACACTTATATATAATTTCCATATTTCTAATATAATTTTTTATCCTATAACACTCCTATCACTTTTCTTTTTACACATAAGAGAACAGAATGTACAGAGAATTTAAGTAAATTACCTAAGTTTATATAATTAGTAAGGATAGCTCCAGAACTGAACACTGGCATTTTGCATTCAAAATATATACTCTTGATCTTGGTATCTACTTGATTTCTTCATGTAATTCTAAAATTTCTAGGGGTTAAACAAATCAATCATATTAGGCCAAATAATTATATCAGATCACACACTCTGTTGTAATATTTTATGTAATTGGGGTTGCCTGTTCCACTTGCCTCAAGTTCCATAAAGACTAGAGATGTTTGCTTCATCAGTGACTTCATAACTCAAAAGAGATTCTCATGTAACCCAAAGCTAATATTCAATTTATAATTTAAAAGCCCACCTGGTAGCTGAGCCAGTTGATAGGCCTTTGTAGTTTTTAATTCCTTATATAGTACTTAAAGACCTTTAAATATGAGGGGGATCCAGAATTGTTTCATGAACTTAAAATCTGTCACATACATTAAAATGATAAATTTTCTATATAATCCTTCCATTACAAAAATGACCACACTTTATTTGAATAGTGTGTTTGGACATCTATTTCGGAGACAATGATTTGTTAGGACATGGGTAATATCTTTTCATCTTTGCATCCTGGGTCCAGCAGGGTGCCTGTCAGATGGCAGTGAACTTTGTTGAATTAATAAAAGGCAGCAACCCACAGGACAGACATAATTATCCCTATTTGGCAGATGACAAAATGACGTTTACAAGAATTGATATGACCTCAAAGTTACACCATTTGTCAATAGCAGAACCAGAATATAATTTCAAAACGCCATTTTCCCTAAACCACACAAAGTATAGAAAAGACTTTACTGTATATTTTTACAACTAGACCATGACTAAAAACCATGTGACTTCCAATGCCATTTACATAAGAAAACCAAAGTTTAATGGAGTAGGATGAAAATACTGCACATAATGTTGAATTTATAAACTGACCTCTAAACACAGTTTATTTTATAAATATAATAACATATGTCAGAAAAACATCCCAGACTTTTTCTTATTAAATTACATTCTTTGTGAACTATACATTCTAGAAGGTGCTATTGAAAAGCTTTGCAAATATATATATATTAATATTAATTTATATATATTATTAATATATAATATATAATATTAATATATATATTAATTTCTACTTGCTTGAAAAAAGTAATGGAAAACTGGACATATGCCACAATATCCAAGGCTAAACATGGTATAGTTTAAAAATAACAAAAAAAACTAAATAAGCAAATTCCAGGAAATTAAGATATATATGTATATATATGTATGACTATCTCTGGCTAGAGAACTAGTCATGAGCAGACTTCTTGTTATCATGTGGAAAAAGAAAGGGCATTCTGGATGTGGTGGCCACCTGAGAGCATCAGAAAAGCTCCTTCACCCTTTGGACAGGAAGTGGCCATTTTCTTTCTATATCTGCAGGTTATCACTGGAGTAGTGTTGATATAATGGCTGGTTGGCTCTTCCTTAGTTTGGGAATTAATACTCTTTCCCATGAACTGAGATAAAGTAAAGATTTATATCAGATTTGATAGTATAAAAAAGAGATGATTGATGTTAACCTATGTCCATTCAGCATTACTGCCATTAAAAGTGCCTAGCATACTCACGAAAGATGGTACAAATATGTCAAGGCCTCCTACTGTTTCTCTAGGAAATTCCTTTCCCTAAGAACCTAACTTATAACTTCCCCTGGTTTTTTCTTCCCACATTAGCTACTTCTCTGTGTGATGTCCCTTGGGCATTGACCTTTTCTCCTTTTGGGATAAGACTTCATTGTCATTTTTTTTAAAGTCACCTGAACATTACCAAGTGGTATTAAACCATTCCTAGATCATATTGATTATCTGAAATTATACCTTGTCATATTTGTTACAGATCCAGACACAGCTGAACCAGAATAAAAATTTGAAAACCTAGAAAAAATATACCCATGATTTCTGCTACCTTGCTTATTTGGTCCAATATTCTTCAACATACTTTCTCAATAAATTGAATAATTACTTAGTAACATGTTTGTCAATTTTGCAGGTGACAAACATCTGGGAGAAATAGCTAATATAGATGATAAACTCAAGAGCTCAAATAGTTCAAGCAATTTAATGAGTAGGCCAAAATAAATAATATGAATATCTTGTCAAGTCATAGGATAAATAGGCCAATATCTGATGCATAGTAGGTACTCAATAAATGTCTGTTGGATTAATAAATGAGTAAGTTAATAAATATACTTTATACTATGTTCTAAAAATCAACACCACAAATACAGAATGAGGTATGATCTAGAATAAGAATAGTTTATGGGAAAATGTATTTATTAGTTTATGGTATGACAAGTACCACAAGATCAGTTCTTTGAGAAAATGGGTCCATTGCTGGTGAGAAGACATTGGTAACTATTTAGTTGATTTGTTAGATTCACATGTTTTAACTAATGTTGACAGATTTGAGTGATATCCAAGAAAAGTAATTGTGATACTAAAATATTATATATTCATTTATGCATTTATTAATTAATCTTGAGTGCCTACTCTGTGAAAAGAGCTGGGCTAGTCATTAAGAATATAGGATGTTTACATATAAATGGTTGAAAAACTTAATATATTATTATTTTGCTATTGTTAACTGATAGTATAAGTTCTATGATTGTATTTTTAATAATATATTGAATAATATTATATAATTATGTAATTATTCAATAAATTATTGTTAAAGACATGAAAGAAATGGATGAATGATTAATTATATGGAGGTTAGGGGATCTGATAGAGTGTGGAAGCAGCTAAACCAGTTGGAGGCTTTATATTTCAAACAGAGGAATCATGGGAAGCTGAGATAATAGCATAAACAAAGGAGAGAAGATATATATGTTCAGCCTTCAATAGAAGAACATCAAATAATTCTATTTGGCTTGAGCATAGCATGGTGCTGCCTAAGGCCACTAACTTGGAGAAAGGCAAACTAAAGCACCTAGTTTCTTTTTCTAACAAATTTGGCTCCCTGACTTGGGGTACTGCTTCTCATCCTCCTGACTATAACATTCTATTTAAGAGAAGCACAATAGCACTGATTGGGATCAAACCTCTGGGCTGAGTTCTATCTCCTAACCAAATCGTTGGGGGGGGGGGGGGGGTCAGGAGCACTGCAGCAATAAAATATAATGATTGCAACTCTCTTTTTCTTAATTGAATTCATTGGGGTGACATTGATTAATAAAATTATATAGGTTTCAGGTGAACAACTCTATAATACATCATCTGTATATTGTCTTGAGTGCTCACCATACCAAGTCAAATATCCGTCCACAACCATTTATTCCCCCTTCCCCCTTTTCTGTCTCCACCACCACCTTTTCCCTCTGATAATCACTATACTGTTGTCTGTGCTTTTGTTTTTTTGCTTAATCTCTTCACCCTTTCACCCAGCTCTCCAACTCCTCTCCCCTCTGACAGCTGTCAATCTATTCTCTATGTCTATCTGTCTGATTACAATTCTCTTGAAGTTATCAAGGAAATTTCAGAATCATCAGTGCTAGCATGAATGTTGATTGCCACAATCTTAAATGGTACCACAGGGAGAGAACCAACAGGAAGAGATAGAGCATGTGAATAGAAATCAGCAACTCTTCTGCTTGGCTGAATCTCCCACTGCAGGATCTCAGAGGGTGGCAGGGTATTTGCTTATTCATCCGGTAAATGTTTACTGAACACTTACAAAGTGCCAAAGTACTACCTAAACTAGACTCTAGGGATACAGGTTTGAGGAATTGGCCAATACTCCCTGGAAGTTCACATTCTAGTTGGGAAGAATGGTTAGAACTAGGAATTTAAATGAAGTATGATAAGTGCTCATACTTCATTTAAATGTGAGTCCAGAGCAGTGGTCTCCAAATGTGGCAGCATATTTGGAAAAGTTTCTAGAAGAAAGATAATCTCAACTTACCCATTTAAGCATAAGGCATTACTATTATTAACAACAATAGTAATAGGATCTAACATTTCCCAGCATGTGCCATGTGGCAGGCATTGTTTCAATCACATAGCATATATGGTTAGTCCTTCCAAACACTCTTTGAAGTAGGCACTATAATCATCCCCATTTTACAGATGAAGAAACTAATTTAAAAGAAAGTTGTGTAGTTGGCATAAAATTTCACAACTGGTAACTGAAATAGAGAGGATTTGGACTCAGGTTCTCTGACCTTGCAGTTCCCACTCTTGCTATATTAACTGAAGCAAATTAAACCATTGGGGAATAAATCAAGTGGCTGTTTTCTGAACTGAAGCTAAGGCTATTTAACTTTGGCTTGTTATTGGGAAGTAAAGCCAGTACAAGTCATATGGTAGGAAGATCTTTGGGACTAATCAGATGTGAAAGAACAAGGGACTACCTCATGAGGCATTGTCCTTTGAGCTGAAACTGGATGGGTAGGTGATCAATTTTGAGCAAACCCCACAACCAAAGACCCAGGAAAAAGGAAACAAACATTATATGTGAACAATAGTTGTTCTTGTAAAGGCTGCTCAAATAAAGGATTTTGGCTTTCTAGAGTCAACATAAAAGAAGCAACTGCTTTTCCTGATCTACATCTTGGATTGGCTGTCATTGAATTTATATAATCAGATTTATCAGTGATGGTTTTCTTCTCTGAGAATCCCTTAAAGAGACATGAAAAGCAGACAAGATCATTGGGAAACTACACACTATCAACAGCTGCTTTTGGATATCGCTAACCTATTCCACATGCCACTTCCATCTCATGTCCACTGCCTAGTCAAATTGATGTAGCCTTTCTTGCAAATGGACCATGAGGTTAATCTAACATTTATTTCTGAGCCTGACCATCTGAGGTTTACATATCAAACTACTTTTCATTAAAACTCTTCAAATTCAGAAACTGGCATATTAGTAATATATCTTTGTTGATGATAAGAAAAAAATACTAGTCTTTTCAATTACTTTGTACTTTTTAAATGTATTATCTTTGGGATCCAAGATGGTTGCCGATGGGATGGCAGGCTGGAAGATAGTGTGTGAGTGAGAGAATGAAAGGAAAGTGCGTGGACATCCAGGAAGTGTTGGTATTTGTGAGTGAGGGACAACTATATTCCACAGGACTGTTGGGGACTGGCAGATCAGGTTTCCCTGGCTAGGCAGACTCTACTATTGTAGAAATCTCTTCTGGAATGGCAGGCTCTGCCATGGAGACCACACCACCTTGAAGGGGAGACCATCTGTGATTAGAATCCCAGCCTTACCTTCAAATAGGGAGACCTCAGATACCTCCCAGGACCCTGCAACCACAATGTCCAAGAACCAGCTGCCTCAGCTGTGAATCCACAAACACTGAAACTCCAGTCTCCCTAAATGTGGGCACCTAAAGTCTGTCCAGGGGGAGACAAAATGACACCAAATACACAGATGGGGTCTGCGCCTTCTCACAGAGCAGATAGAAGGAACACTGAATCGAATAACATCCACCAAGAATTGGTGAATTAAACACACCTGGTGAGGCAATTCAGATGGGAAGATCAAATATTGCCTAGAAAAAGTCAACACAGGAGAGAGTGAGAGCTAAATAACCAGACACCCTGAGAGGAGCAATCGTGGGAGACAAAAACACAGCCCACATACAAAAGAAAAGGAGAAGTCACTGGAAAATAAAGTAAATAAAATGGAGCCAAGCAATATGTCAGAGACAGAATTCAAAGCAATGGTCATAAGGATGCTAAAAGTAATGGAAGACAAATTCAACAATATGTGTAAGAACCAAGAGGAAATGAAGAAGAACCAATAAAAAATTAAAAATAACATCGCTGCAGTAAAGAACTCAATAGAAAGCATCAACAGTAGACTAGAAGAAGTAGAAGACCTCATAAGTGAGCCAGAAGACAAAGTAGGAAAAAAATACCTAAGCAGAGCAGCATCTAGAAAAAAATATTAAAAAATAGAAGAGCCTAAGGGAACTTTGGGGAAAAAAGGAAATGAAACAACATCTGCATAATAGAGGTGCTAAAAGAGGAAACTGAGCAAGGAATAGCAATCCTATTTGAAAAAGTTATGACAGAAAAGTTTTTTGATATTGGGAAGAAAAAACTCACACAAGTCCAAGAAGCTCACAGAGTCCCAAACAAGATGAACCCCAAAAGAATGACACCAAAGTACATTATAATTAGATTGGCAAACAACAGCAAAGTAAGAATTTTAAAGGCTGCCAGAGAGACAGAAAGTTGCCTCCAAATGATCTCCCATCAGACTATTGACTGATTTCTCGACACAAACACATTAGGCCAGAAGGCAACGAAATGAAATATACAAAGTCATGAAAAGCAAGGGTCTGAATCCAAGAATACTGAACCCAGCAAGGCTATCAATTGAAATTGAGGGTGAAATCAGGAGCTTCACAGACAAAAAAGGACTAAGGGAGTTTATTATCACCAAACCAGCAATGCAAGATATGCTAAAGGCTCTGTTATAAAAAGAAGAAATAGGAAGGGAAGATGGAACACAGGCATAAAGAATAAAAATGGCAACAAACAAGTAACCATCATTAATAACTTTAAATGTAAATGGATTAAATGCCCCAATCAAAAGAGATAGGGTAGCTGAGGAGATAAGAAAATATGACCCATATACCTGCTGCCTATAGGAGACCCACCTCAGAACAAAGAACTCACACAAACTAATGGTGAAGGGATGAAAAAAGTTTTTTCAGGCAAATAGAAATGAAAAAAAAAAAAAAAAAAGTTAGGGTAGCAATACTTATACCTGACAAATTAGTCCTCAAAGTGAAGTACATAACAAGAGATAAGGAAGGCCACTTCATAATACTAAAGGAAGCAATTCAACAAGAAGATATAACTCTGGTAAATATATATGCACCCAATACAGGAGCACCCAAATACATTAAAAAAAAAAAAAAAAAAAACTTCTGGAGGATATCAAGGGAGAGCAATACAGTCATAGTAGGGGACTTTAATACCCCACTAACATTACTGGACAAATACTCTAGACAAAAAATCAGCAAAGAAACATCAATCCTAAATGACTCATTAGATCAGATGGAATTAACTGGTATCTTCAGAACATTTCACCACAAAGCCACAGAATATACATTCTTCTCAAGGGAACATGGGTCATTTTTAAAAATAGACCACATATTGGAACACAGGCAAAGTCTCTTCAAACTTAAGAAGATAGAAATCATATCAAGCATCTTCTCAGATCACAATGGCATAAAATTAGAAACCAACTACAATAAAAACAATTAAAAATCAAACATCTAGGCAGGCGTCTTCAAACTACGGCCCGCGGGCCACATGCGGCCCGCAGAGGAGTCTGATCCGGCCCGCCAGGTTTTTTGGGTAGTGAGCGCAGCCGAGGTGTTACAGTAGGAATTAGTAGTTCATATAGTCCGGCCCTCCAGCTCTCTGAGGGACCGTGATCTGGCCCCCACTTTAAAAAGTTTGAGGACCCCTGAAAACAATGATTGGGTTACCAAAGAGCTCAAATAAGAAATAAAAAGCATCATGGCAATAAATAACAATGAAAACACAACAATCCAAAATCTATGGGACACAGTGAAAGCAATCTTGAGAGGGACATTCATAGGTCTACGGGCCTACCTAAATAAATATAATAAATAAAAATGGTAATAAATTATCAACTCAAAGAGTTAGAAAGAGAGCAACAAGAACATAAACAGAAGGATGAAATAATAAAGATCAGAGCAGAAATAAACAACATAGATATCTAAATAATAATAATAATAATACAAAAGATCAACAAAACCAAGAGCTGATTCTTTGAAAGAATAAACAAGATTGATGATAAATAGTCTCACCAATAAGCAAAGAGAGAGGATCCAAATAAACAAGATAAGAAATGAAAGAGGTGAATTAATAACCAATCCCACAGAAATACAAATGATCATGAAAAAAAATTATGACCAACTCTATTCGAACAAAATATGCAACCTAGATAAAATGGACATATTCTTAGAAAAATCCAAGCTCCCAAAACTCAACCTGGAAGAATCAAAACCTGAATAGGCTGATGATCACCAAAGAAATTGAAGCTTCTACCAAGCATTCAAAGAAGAACTAAAACCTATCCTTCTCAGACTATTCAAAAAAATTCAAGAGGAAGGAACACTTCCAATGAAGGCACACTTCCTATGAAGCCAGCATTATCTTAATCCCCTAACCAGATAAAGACACTACACTACACACCACACACACAAGAAAGAGAGAGAGAGAGAGAGAGAGAGAGAGAGAGAGAGAGAGAGAGAGAGAGAGAGAGAGAGAGAGAGAGAGAACTACAGATAGGCCAATATTCTTGATCAACATAGATGCTAAAATACTCAATAAAATTCTAGCAAATTGGAATCAGCATTACATTAGAAAGACCATGCATCACAACCAAGTAGGATTTATTCAGGGGATGCAAGGATGGTACAATATCCATAAGTCAATAAATGTGATACAACACATAAACAAATTGAGAGATAAAAATCACATAATCATATCAATTGATGCAGAAAAAGCATTTGACAAAATCCAACACCCTTTCTTGATAAAAACCCTCAGTATAGTAGGAATAGAGGGATCATACCTCAACATAATAAAAGCAGCTATATGACAAAACTACAGTCAACATCATACTCAAAGGGCAAAAACTAAACGCATTTTCCTTAAGAACTGTTCAATATAGTACTGGCAGTGCTAGCCATAGCTATCAGACAAGAAGAAATAAAAGGAATCCATATTGGAAAAGAAGAAGTAAAAGTTTCCTTATTCACAAATGACATAATACTATGTATAGAAAACCCCAAAGACTTCATAAAAAAACTACTAGACCTGATAAATGAATTTGGCAATGCAGCAGGATACAAAATTAACATCCAGAAATTTATGGCCTTTTTATACACCAATAATGAATTCACAGAAAGAGAAATGAAAAAAAATCCCATTTACCATCACACCAAAAAAAATACGATACCTAGGAATAAACTTAACTAAGGAGGTAAAAGACCTATACTCAGAAAACTACAGGACATTGAAAAAAGAGCTAGAGGAAGACATAAACAAATGGAAGAATATACCATGGTGATGGATTGTTAGAATCAACATCATTAAAATGTCCATACTACCCAAAGCAATTTACAGATTCAATGCAATCCCCATTAAAATACAAACAGCATATTTGAAAGATCTACAATAGAACAAAGTCTCCAAAAATTCACCTGGAATAAAAAAAGACCCCAAAATAGCTACAGCAATCCTGAGAAAGAAGAACCAAGTTGGAGGGATCACAATACCAGATATCAAACTATATTATCAAACCACTGTTCTCAAAACTGCCTCATAGCACAAGAACAGACATATAGACCAATGGAACAGAACAGAGAACCAGAAATCAACCCAAAACATTATGCTCAATTAAAATTTGACAAAGGAGGCAAGAGCATACAATGGCATCAAGACAGTTTCTTTAATAAATAGTGCTGGGAAATTTGGTCATGTGTATGCAAAAAAATGAAACTAAGTCACCAACTTACACCATACACAAAAACAAGCTCAATGCATCCATTGTTCACTGTATTGGTGAAAAACTATGAAATAAGAAAGTTTGAGGTTTAGAAAAAATTGAAAACAGGTGATAGTCTTTGTCTTTCTCCTCTTTCTTCCCCAAGCAAGGCAGATTCCAGGACTAGAGAATTTGAAGGGTATTCTGCCTTTTATCAGTCATCCTGCCTTTTATATGGTCAGTAAAGATATTAAACCATATATGCAAGTGTAACTTGATGGTTAGCCTATTTCAAATGACCAGAAATAAACACACACACACACATACACACACACACACACACACACACACTCACTCACTCCAGTGTATTTTTGCTTGTTTGCTGTTTATTCCTTTAAATCTCAGCCTTCAGGTAGATGGAACATTACTTAAGAACTGAGAACTGGAGGGTCATTCCAGTGACCAGCCTTTGTTGCTTCTGCATCAGTAGTATATGTCCAGTGTCCCTCTCTGATGTCTGCCATTACCATGACTCAACCCTTCTTTTCCTGATACTACTGACAAATGACAAGTTCCTAACTAGTTTCCTTCCTTATTTACTCAGTTGGGTACTCATGTCTTCTATCACCTCAAACTTCTAGTAGTAACTCCCATTCTTTATGTTCATTATGACTTCTACCCTCGCTATTAATTGCTTTCTTTCCCTCTATGCATCCTACTCAAATTCACTGAGGTCAGATCTAATTGGTTCATTTGATGATTAACATCTCTGTTGGACAGATCTATTATGCCAGGCCCTTGATAACCTTGAGCTAGGTATATATCCCTGGCTCGATCAGCTGCAACCAAGCTGCTAGACTCACAGTGTCAGCTATCTTATAAAGTAAAGTAGTGCCTCATAAACTCCTCTTCAATAAAATTAAAGAGGGCAGAGAATATCTGGCTTATCAAAAGTCTATTTACATGGAGCCCAGAGGAAAACAATCATGACAATAAAATAGTGAAAAAATCCTAACACCTTGAAGAATATAATATTCAACTTCAAGTTGTTTTGGCCTGATCCAATGTGAAACTGTCAAAGGACTTATAAATAAACATAACACAACAGAGAAATGAGAAGATTCAAGCCCTTTCATAACAAGGCAAAGTTAATGGTTTGGGTCAGAATAGAGGATCTTCCCACTGTCCCATATCATTAATACAACAAATATGGTGCATTATATATTTGTTGTATTAATGATATGGGACAGTGGGAAGATCGCATATTTTGGAAACAGAAGTACAGAGTTTATACTCCTACCAGGGTAAATTCCTATTTGGCAACCATGGGTACATTTTAACCCATTTACTAGGGCATTAAGAATTGAATACTTAATTTGTAAGGATTAAAATGAGAAAATATTTGTAAAGTGCTCAGCATAGAGTAAACTCTCAGGAAATGATACTTAACAGTCTACCACTTAAGAATTAATGGAAGCCGAAACAGGTTTGGCTCAGTTAATAGAGTGTTGTCCTGCGGACTGAAAGATCCCAGGTTTGATTCCGGTCAAGGGCATGTACCTTGGTTGTGGGCACATCCCCAGTGGTGGGTGTGAAAGAAGCAGCTGATCAATGATTCTCTCTCATTGATGTTTCTAACTCTCTATCTCTTTCTCTTCTTCTGAGTAAAAAATCAATAATATATATATATATATATATATATATATATATATATATATATATATATATTATCATTATTTTAAAAAGAATGAATGAAAGACCTCATTATTAAGACCATCCTACCTGATACTTAATAATCAATTGATAAGGATAAAACTTCTTTTGGTATTTGTATTTATTTTTATATGTAACCAGGGAAACTCCAAGATAAGAATATTTTATCTATTATTGTTTAACAAACTATCCTAAAACTAAGTGGCTTGAAATGACAACACTGTTACCTCATAAGCTTAGCTATGTCTATTTTTTCAAGATCTCTCAAGAGACTGCAATAAAGATGTCCAATTAGGCTGCAGTCTCATCTAAAGGTTCAAGTGGGGATAGTTCTGCTTTCAAGCTCACCACATGGTTATTAGAAGAATTCAGTTCCTCATAGGCTATTGACTGAGGGCCCTCAGTTCCTTTCCATATACATTTCTTCATATGGCAGTTTTCTTCTTTGGACTTAGCATATAGAGCATAAGAAAAGTGACAACAAAATGGAGGTCATCATATTTTATAATGTAGTCTCAGATGTGACATCCCATTGCTTTCACCATTTTTATTTTTTTTTAGTAAAAAGCAAGTCATACTGTCAGTTGGTCCAGCCCACATTCAGAGAGGAGACTACACAGGGAGTGACTACCATGAGGAAGGAATCATTGGGGGCCATTTTAGTAGTCTATAATAATATTTGTATCAGTTAGCTATTTCTGTATAACAAATTACCACAAAACTCAGTGGTTGAAAATTGTTCATTCTTGTTCAAATATTTGTGAGTCAACTGGGACATAGCTGAACATCCTCTGATTTAAGGTACAGGTACCCCTGGTTTGGCTCCTTGCTATGATTTAGGTGAAAGTTTGCTTCACTGGGGCCCAAGGTGAGGAGGCTATAAAATCCTAGGAACTTCTTTTCATGGCAATAGCAAAAGTTCTAAAAGGAAAGATAGCCATGTGATAATTTTTTAAGTTACCACACTGTTACCACTCCTCCTCCCATATTCCATTGGCCAAAGCAAGTCATATGACAAAACATTGAGTTAAAGTGCAGGAAGGTATATATCCATCTAGATTTTCCTCTAGTAGGAGCAACTTACAGTCACAAGGTAAAAAATACAGGAAGGGGTGAAGCATTGGGGCCATTCATTCCACCTCAGATAGCATCATTCTCACATGTCACAGATAAAGAGAGCTATGACACAAAGAACCAAGTTGACTTACCCAAGGTCACAGCATGCACATTTAGATTTGTCTGACTTCAAAACTCATTCTCTGTCATTTTATACCACAAGGCTTCAATATACATTCTCTCTGAATCATTGCCTTCCAAATTGACACCTAAAAATTCCTTTTGCAAACAGTCGTCAGAAATTCCATTTTGTTCTTCTGCCTCCTGTTTCACTTTATTAGCCTAAATATGTAACATGGGCCCAAGCATGGAGATAAAATCAGCTCTGAAAACGAGAAAATGGATTTTCTTGTCATGCCTTTGCATTACAGATGGGCCCAGACCATGGCAATCATGGCTGCACCTGGAGCAGTGCACAGGCCCATGAATAATCCATGTTCCTTACACATCCTCCTCCCCGCAGTGCTGACTCAGCAGCTGCTCTCCTGCTTTCTGCGAAGCAACAGCAGCTTATAGGTCAGGTGCAGCCTAAAAACTCATCAACACTGAAAATTTGATTGAATCTCGAAGGCAGACAAGGGACTTAAAAATCTAATTGGACTTTAACCAGACTGTGATGCTTCCCTTCTTAGAACATTTTATTACCTTCAAGATTAAATCCAGTATCCCTAATGTGGCACATAGAAGCTTTCCTGATTTGACCATTATCTCTCTAAGGAGATGCTCATACTCCCATTCCCTGACCATCACCTTGACCTCTGTCATCACCACACTCGCCTTTAATGTCAGCTATCCCTAAGTATTTGTACTTTTCTGAATGCATACACATTTATCTGCAATACTTTGCAGTATTGGTCCTCTTTTCTAGAAAACCCTTCCTCTGCTTCATCACTTATTATCTAAATTGAATCATTTTTTAATTTTTTTTTTAATTTTTTAAATTTTATTTTATTTTTTACAATTTTTAATTACATTATTATCTGTATACATATTTTACCAATGAATCCTTTTTTTAAAGTAGCTCAGGATTCCCCTTTTGCAGAAAGCCTTTCCTAACCTCACCCTCCCTCTGGCACCCAGCTCATTTAGGGGTAGGACTTCTTGCTGAGGAAACATTTTGTGCTTGCTCTATAGTCCTTATCAACCTATATTAGAATCACCTCTTTTCTTACCAATCCCATAAACATGGAATGCTTTGAAACTAATAGTCTTTTGGCTCTAAAGTCACATTGTTCTTGGCACATTGCCCAGCAGTCATTAAGTGGTTGCAAAATAAAATATACAGAATGGACAGAAAAGGAAAAAAGCAAAAAGAAAGGGAGGGAGTGGGTAGGGTTGGGGTAGGATGGCTCAATGGGAGAAAAGGGGGACATGTGTAATACTTTTGACAACAAAGATGTTACCAAAAACAGGGAGGGGAAGAGAGAAGAAAAAACTGAGAAGGAAAATTAAAATCATGGAATTTTGTAAATGGCACATAGCCACATAACTCTAGGAAGCCTTATTCATTTCATCTAGGATATGCCAACATCTATGGCTTGCTCATCTAAGGACAAGCCAGTCATAAATCCTACACTTTCACAGTCCAGACCCACTAACATCCTTTGTAAATTCAAGCGAGTGAACTTTTTAAAGCATGGAGGCTCTTAACCAGTTTCTCAGTATGCTCCAGTGCGATCAATAACCAATCCAGATGACAAATTAATGTTAAATACCATTTGAAGAATGACAAGAAAAAAAACGTAGCAGGAGAGGATTAGTGGAGAGTCTCTTCAGGATTGTGGTCTCATGGAATGTTTACGGACCCTGCTGTGATTCCGTGGGAGAGAGGCAAGAAGGCTAAGAAGATGGATTGTGGGCTGGTTTGGAGAGGATCAGTAACCTGGAGGTGGGAGGCTTCCAGAGATGGAGTTCTCATTCCTGCTGCAGAAACTGGACTCCTGAATCAACACAAACAACTTATGAGGTAATGTTTCCAAATGCCAATTGCTGCTATTTTTGCTTCAACGCCACAACTAATTGTGATGGCTTGATGGTTTTGAAGCTGCCTTTTACACTCTAATAATTGCACTTTCCAAATTGCACCTGAGGCATTACCAGGCCTGATAAGGCTCTTAATTGAGGTTTTAGTATAATTACTTGGAAAGCACATCCTTGGAAAGAATAGTTAGAATAGAAGATAGATCAAGATTATTCGTTCTAAGATTATTCTTTGCAGTCATATGATAAATGCATTTTTCTACCTACCCCCCTTCCAAAGAGTCAACAACTTTATGATATTAAGGTTTAAAAAAGTTGCTAACATTCTGGAAGCTTTGCTGTTCTTAAAAAAAATCCTTATTTTATTTTATTTTATTTTATTTTATTTTATTTTATTTTATTTTATTTTATTTTATTTATTTTCCTGTGAAGTCACCACAACATATAGCTGAAGAAGGGAAATATGTCTGTTATGATTTAGGGTTGCCAAACCACTGTCCCTTACCGTGACTTTAAAGCAGTATTTGGATTTGAGTATAAACAACAATAAACTGAGAGCAACTTATTAGCTGACAATCTCAATATTTTTTATTTGTAAAACTGGGGGAGATAACATTTTCACTGGCTTACAGTGGAAATCTAGTGAAATCTGATAGATAAAAAGCAAAGCAAAAGCTACGTTATTTTGTATGGTTGGGATATTATGGATTCAAATTAAAATTGTGGACTAAAGTTAATTGAATGGAGTCAGAGAACAGACTAGACACAGTACATTAGTCTACTCTGGCTGCTATAACAAAATATCATTTTAGATTGGGTGGCTTAAGTCCTAGACATTTCTTCACCATTCTGGAGACTGGAAGTCCTGGATCAAGGTCCAACAAGATATGGAGTTTGGTTTTTGATGAGAGTTCTTTTCTTGGATTGCAAATTGCTCTTTAGGTTCACATGATCTTTTTTCTGAGTATAGACAGAGAGAGTTCTCTGGTGCCACACTTTCTCATCTTATAAGGATACCATTTTTATTGGGTAAGAGCCTCACCCTTATCACTCTTATTTAAATTTTACCATCTCCTCACATGCCCAGTTCCAAATATAGTCACATTGAGGAGTAAGAATTCAACACATGAATGTGTCTGTGTTGGGAGTTGAGGGGTAGGAGACACACAGATACATTTATTCCATAACACATAGACTACCAAAGGACCCCTCTTTCAAAGTCTCTCTTTTACCATTTACAGATATCAAACATGGCTTTGTATTTCATTTATCATGTTTCAGGTTGGTTCAAAATGTCACCCTTTCACAGAATTCTCTGCTGCCCCAGCAGGACCAATTTCTGCCCTCTCTTTGCATCTGCTAGAACTCTCCTCTCCAATAACACTTGGCTCATTCTGAGTTGGCTGTTTCTCTTAAGAGTAGAGGTTCCTCTGGGTTAGAAGACATATCCCCCTTTTTAATTGTATATAACCAGATTACTGAGGAATCTCAAAATAATGTAAAAACAAGAATTTATTTGAACTTTTATTGGTTGTTAACACCTTCATCCACATTCTGACAAACTGCCTTTTCCAGTTTTTTTATAATATATTGGGAATATCTGATAACTTCTAGTCATTTTTATGACTGAGAAGTACATTTGAAAACTTTAATCTCAAAATTGACTTAAAATTAATTTCTTCTCCTTTATCCAGCCAAGTCTTGGGCTGTGATCCTGGCTTATAAGAGAAAGAAATCATAGATAACACCAGGCAAACTGGACTGAGATTCATGCAGGGAAATGGCATAGATTTTTGCAGGATATGCAATGTTCAACTCTAGGGAGCAAGACTCCTATGGTAGACCATATGACCTGCTCTCCCTATGTTTGTCCAGGACACAATCTACACAACTATAGAAGAAAGGCCCAAATACATAGCCTTTTACTTCCTCTTCTCAGTCTAATTAATCCTGAGTTTGATAAGGACTCAAAGGAGAACAGAGGAAGTAGGGCTCATCCTACAATATATAACTAGTCACACTATCAGTAAGGGGGAGCCATTTTTTGAGTACTCACTATCATACTTCATAAATAATAAAATAAATTTATTTCATACTCCAATATTTCTGAAATAGCAACATGACTGGTTCAGTTTAATTATATGTCATAGTTTAATTATAAGCATTTTTTCTCTCCTAGTGGTATATGAGATAATGGTGAGTCTAACAATTGACAGCCTCTGACAACTGATGAAATACAGAATGTAGAAGATAGTTCTAATCACTTTACATGTACTAACTCATCCAATACAATAATATTGTGAAATTAGCTATAATTGTTATTTCATTTTACTGATGAGGAAGTCATGTAAGGAGGTTAAATAAGATGCCCACAGTCACACTTAATATGTAGATAGAGTAAACTTTATGTTGATGGGGTATATCTTAAGCTTTCTTGGAGTGGTGTTTGAATTCTTCCTCATACCCTACATCCCTAAAGAACCCCTCAGAGAGGGACAGCCATGTCTCCAGCCACACCAGTGTCCTTTTGAGGTGGCTGTCTCCATGCTTTGTAATCTCCTAAACAGTCCTGTAGTTCCTGCCACTTCTGTACCTCTGGGCTCCTTCAGATGGAGCACTGTGAGCTGCTAAGGTCTTCCTTCAGTTGTCCTTAGGACTGGACAACCACGTTTGTATTTCCAGTCAGATGACCTTATAGTCTTTCTTGGCTTCTAGGTTCATTGGCTACAGCAAGCACCCTCTACATTCAGGAAACCCTATAATGAAAAAGATGGCATTCTCTATACTAATTAAACTTTCCACCTGCCAGGCTCACAGCTCAAGCTCTTCCAAAAACTTTCTCACCAGGCTCCCAAGACAATGTCCAAATAAGGCTAAAGATTCAGAGAGCAAAATGCCAGGCTCCATATCTTGTGACTACTCCAGCATCAACAAGTAACTCCTTTCAGGTACTTTTTACTCACACCTAGTTTTCAGATGAAAGCGTGCTTCCTCTGCATAAGCTCCATAGTTTTAATATAATTGAAAACACTGCTTCCCTTACTGGGGTTGGGAACAGAAGAGGTTCAATTGTTGCAGGGCCAATTCTGGCAGAACTTACAATAGTAACTCTGGGTAGGGTGTGGCAGGCTTTGGCCCCAATTCTTAATAGATATCTTTAAATTATGGGAACTGGGATTTTTGTCTTCAGCTCAGACCCTATTCAATAATTCTGGCAAAACATATAATCAGTCAACATTTTATATTAGGCTTTCCCTGAATCTGAAGTATCATGGAGCAGCCAGATTTCCCTTTTACAGAAGCTGCTGTGAGGAGCATAGTTGACTGGTGGCCTCCTGTGGCCGCAGCTTTGGATTTGACATGGTATTCATGCCAAGGCCATGCTTCCTCCAAGCTGCTTCCAGACAATGACTGTTCATGGTAGGAAAGGTGTTAAATCCCAAACGGGACTTTTCTAATGGGAAACCTATCTTGGCTACTTAGCATCAGCTTATTCAAACCATTCTCAGAACACTGCTATAGTATGAGGGTCTTCTGTGCAGAGCCTCTTTCCTTCTTTCTCTCTTTTCACAGTCGTCAGACCCGAATTAACGGTCTGTAAGTTTGTCCTGCCTACTTCTGCTTCCTCCCCTTTTACCTGTCACAAGCATCCACCCCCCCTCCCCAAGAAAAAAGAGCTCTCTTGTACATCTAAAGGTCTAATTCCCAGAGAACCTACACTGAGCTCCTCAGAATAGAAAGTATACAATCATCTGAAGATTGAATAGGCTTTTTTTTCTACAAAATGCAATTAACTCCTGAGAAAATAAGATCTATATCCATTTTAGTATGTGGCATTGACAATCATCTTCTTGAATCTTCTCTCTCAGCTTTTGAGACTGCATAGATCTATAGAAAATTATGAGTAAGATTTCAGGAACTCCACAGACCTTCTAAAGTCTACCAGTTAAGAGTCTCTGGTCTACAAGATAAAGTCAAGTTTCTTAATGTTGCTTTCTAACTCGGCCCACTAAGCAGGCCCAGCCTACATCTAGCTGTCCTGAAATGCCTGTGATTTCCCAGCAATCACCTCTCTGCTTCTGTACCTGCTGCTCCCAAACCTGAAATTCCTCCATGTCTCTTCTTCTACCCCAGTTTATCCAGCCAAGTCAGCTGAACAACTTTGAAATATTTTGCTAATCCCTAGCTCAAGCACCCTTCTCTGTGTCCACTGCCCTCTTACTTTGAACACAGTTCTGTTATAAATTAGTTATTGTTCCCTTACATGGCATCCAAAACTATGAGCTCTTTGAGGACAGGAATTATGCGTTACTTTTCTTAGGTTCACAGGGCCCAATACAATGCTTGCTACATGGTAAACACTCAAGATTGTTCTTGTTGTTGTTGTTGCTGCTGCTGTGGTTGTTATTAATAAATAAATAAGTACTCCACACTCAATGCTTGACTTAACCAATATGTGATCTTAAGACAGCTCACAGCAACTCTGAGCCTCGGTTTTTTTATTTCTGGAAGAAATATATAAGAATAACAACTATTTCCCTGAAAGCACTCTCACTAAGATCACTAATGCAAAGGCAGTGGTGCATGTCCTTCCTTTTATTTACTGGCCTTTGCAAATTCAGCACTATTGATAACATCCTCCCCATTAAAACTCCCTGTTTTATTTTCTTTTCCTTTGTATTTATCTTACTTGATTTCATCAGAGTTACTGAGTTACCTGAAGCAAAAACTCAGATGTTATCTCTAAGATAGCCTTCCCCCCCTTATTTATTATTTTCAATCGGTTTCCTGCAAAGTCTTATACATTTTGCCTTTTAAATATTTTCTTTATTTTCCTACGGACTCTAGCCTAGTTTAGGCCACAATCACCCCGTGGATGACGATTATAATATCATATTAGCAAATAACTTGTCACTCTCCTTCTAGCCCTAACTCCCTCCAATCTATCCTCTATACCAATATCATAAATTTGACCATGTCATTCTGCCATGGAAAATGCTTCATGGCCCCTTTGTGCCTAATAATGACTAACATTTATTGAACACTTGCTACCTGCCTCATAAAACATTGTGAAGTAGGTATTGTTATTACTCCCATTGTGAAAATAAGAAATTTGAAGCTCAGAAAGGGTAACAACTTAGTAAGTTACCAATATCTAAAATGACTTCAAGTTCTCAGTAGAAGTATATGTCCCTATGTTAGTGTTCCTACTTAACTTGACAGCCTTTCCTTAAATCTCATGTTTTAACAATACTAAACTGCTTTCCTATACATTTCATGCTGTATCTTACTTCAGAGTCTTTGTTCATGCTGTTTCTATGACTGAAATTTTCTTCTTAAAAAAATCATATTTTTACTGATTTTAGAGAAGAAGGAAGAGGGAGAGAGATAGAAACAAAAGTGATGAGTAAGAAACGTTGATTGGCTACCTCCTGCAAGCCCACCTACTGGGGACTGAGCCTGCAACCTGGGCACATGCCATGACTGGGAATTGAACCATGACCTCTTGGTTCAGAGGTTGATGCTCAACCACTGAGCCATACCAGCCGGGTGACTGAATGTTTTTTTCAAGTCAGGGCCTCTTCCCTTTTCCTAACCAGCTCCTCTGATCCCCAAGAGGATTCATTCTTCCTGCTCAGCGTTCTGACATTCCCATTAAATGCATTTGTCAATTGTATTACTATGATAGATTGATGGAAAGATGATGATGGATAGATAAATTATAGATAAATAAATGACAGAAATAGAGAGCTATATGGACATATATGTTAATTTATGTACCTTTCTCCCCAAACACATAAGAATAATAATAATGGTGATACTGACAGTATTAATAATACTATGCTACTACTAATGATATCTTGGTCAAAGGAAAGGATGATATAACCTAGAAGTGTGCATTAGTTAACTCCCAGTGTGGTTAACTTTAATTATTGGAACAAAGAAAATATGTGCAAGACAATCAAATAAAAATATCTCTCCTTTTCATTTCTTCTGGAATGCTCTGAGGATTAAGATCTCTGTATAGCCTGACATGAGGCCAAGAGGACACAACTGTTGAGAGATGGGGGTGGGAGGGTATT
Organism: Pipistrellus kuhlii; assembly: GCF_014108245.1. NCBI lineage: Eukaryota > Metazoa > Chordata > Mammalia > Chiroptera > Vespertilionidae > Pipistrellus > Pipistrellus kuhlii. Next base: position 155,553,394 of record NW_023425515.1, on the reverse strand, counting down.
TGTTCCATGTGTGAAGCAATGGATAATAAGTAACAGATCACTTTGCCTTGCTTCCCAATTTCCAGAATATGAAATATGCATTAAATAAAAAACAATTTATGATACTATGTCTACAACAGCTAGAGTTCATGGGTCAGGTATCAAGAAATGAAAGTATGTCTTCTCTTAGATCCAAGGCCCACTTACAAAATTGTGCTTCCTGCCCCCACAAATTTATTTAGAGGGATGGGGAACACATCCATGGAACTCAAAGATGGTTCCACTGAACATGAAACTCTGTGATTATAATCTGGTTATTATACTTTAGACACATCTTTCTGGTGGACCAGTAGGCAAAGAAAGAAGTTACTACACAATAAGGGCAGCAAGGAATACTGTATGTAGAACTCTAGAGATTTCCTAAGGGGTCTTTTAATATTTCCATGCCAAGTAATAATCATCTTTGGACAATGACAGCAACCAGAACCCAACAAGAATTAGGTCATTAAGAGCTAATTCCCATCAGGGATGAAGGGCTGTGTTACCCAACCAGGCAACTAAGCAAAGCAGCTTAGTTGAGAATGGCCAAAGGTGAGAAAAATCTAGACTGATAGTAGACAGGACTATGTTTCTTAAGACCTATCCCTGGTAAACACCTACCACATGCCAGAATTTTTCATATATTTTATATTATTTAGCGCTCCAAACTGACTAGTGACATAGGATCATTACTAGATAGACACCTATTCTATAGAATAAAACTGAAACCAAGAGATATAGAATGGAATCTCAGATTTGACATTATCTGACTTTGAGTTTGAAAACAAATATAAACCTTCTAGCTCTTATTAACAGTAAATGCCCTAACTTTCTTAATGGATTGTCTCCAGGGTGAAAAATAAACTCTTCTACAGGTACTATTAATATTTTCCATAAATTGACGAGGAAATTCAAGTTCAAAATAACTTTTAATGGGATTTTTTTAGCAGTTTGTCAATGTCCTACAAATTATATAATAAATACAGTTGATAAAGTTTCTGAATGAATTGCCTGCATCATTTATACTAACCTTTCTGTTGATCTTGAGCAATGCTGGAGAAGAGATTTTAAATATCTTCATTCCAGTCCACTGTGTTTCCACAACACAATTCCAATGGCAGCAAGGAGAAGTAAAGAATAAAAAGCATGTTTCAATGGCTTGGGTACCTTGGCACCTTTCAAAGGAGCCTGGATCAAATGAGAGCATCAGTTTACCAATGTGAACACAAAGTTTTTCATATAAATAAGCATTTGATAATCCCCAAGGTCTTTTATTTCTATTTGTAAGGTCAATGACATCTATAATAATAAAAGCATATTATGCTAATTAGACCAGACATCCAAACAGCCTTCCAGACGTCATTCAGGATGTCCTTCAGGATGAAGCTGTGGTTGTGAGGACTAAGGCAGAGGCACTTAGGGATGATCAGGCAGGCAGTCAGGCAAAGTCGTTAGGTGCAATCAGGAAGGCAGGTGAGCGGTTAGGGCAATCAGGCAGGCAAGCTAGTGGTTAGGGGAGATCAGGCAAGCAGGCAAGTGAGCAGTTAGGAGCCAGCAGTTCTGGATTGTAAGACTGATGTACCACTGCCAGTTTAGGCCTGATCCAACAATAGTCGGACATCCCCTCAAGAGGACCTGGATTGCGAGAAGGTGCAGGCAGGGCTGAGGAACCTCCACACCATTCCCCCGTGCACGAATTTCATGCACTGGGCCTCTAGTATGCTATTGATAGATAAAAGAGAAAAATGGATGTGAAGATAATGCTGAAATGTCTTCTTCCAAAGTAAAAAATCTTTTTAGTTGTTAGGAGTAAGGTCAAAGGAGGAACAAATAAAAGCAGTGAACAAGAACACAACATCAAGAACAACAAAACCTGTCCACTTAGTAAGTTCAGGGCTCAGGTTAGGAACATAAGATAGAATTCTCAGGTTAAGAACTTAATATAGAACTCTCATAACAATTTGAGGCATAGGGGTAGCATTTATGCACATGCCCAGACTCTTGCATTTCTAAGCAACCATTCATTCGCTAAGACTATTACAGATGGTTGTGCATATATTGCAGAAACATGCTCCTTGTGCATACAATGTGGAATATAATGTCTATAAAGTTGGGTCTTGTGACATCTTATCAAATGTTAGTGTTGAGAGAGAACTAGAATTCAAGAAAAATCCTGTGTATCTTCCATAGGTTACACTAGCCCACGTTAAGTGCATAACAAGGAAAGTAATGCAATTTGAATAAAACCACTGAGATTAGATTTTCTAAAAGAAATTAGGTCCCATTTGGCTAAAGCATATGGTATGGAAAGTATGCCTAAAAATTTTGATTTTGGTAAAATTGCAAGAGGGCTTTGAATGTTTGTGGACATTTGTGAATGTTTAGTAGGCTGTGAGGAATTAATGAAAATTCTTGACAAATTAAATAGAGTGATATGAAATATACTTTAGAAAAAGTAATCTTGCCACAGTGTGTAGGAAGGATTTAAGTGAAAGATGCAAGGATATGGAATAAATAATTAAAATATTATAATAGTATAATATAAACTATACTATAGTCCAACCGATAGTACAGTGTAGACTCATTTATTCTACTCTCAGTTCTCAGATAATGTAATGGAAACTTGGGGTTGCCAGATAAGAGACCTTCAAATCTCATCAGAAAAGTCATTAAGTTTTAGGAATTATCAAAGTCACAGTGATGGGTACCTTGGCTGGCCCAGTTAGAAACATTTGATGCCACAGAAACCACATCTTTGATGGTTCCTCTGCAAACCATAATGAACTTGATAAAACTTTTATTTTGTAAGTTGGAAGCATCCAAAGAGACCTTATCCACCTTTTCCTATTTAACTTCTTAATTATTCATGAAACTTGAAAATTAAGACCCCCAAACTATTAAGCAGAACTCACCCAAATATAAATTTTATAACTCTGAGAAATCTTTTCATCTCCATTTCCTAGTCTGTAAAATAGGAGAAATAGCATGCTATGAGGTTAAATGAGACAGTTGTTAAATAATGTAGTAACAGTGTCTAGCATAGGGTAAACTAAGTCTTTTGTTTTACCAGCTTTTTCTTCTCGCTTAGAAATATTATGTACTTCAGCTTACCTCTCAAGAAGTTCAGCATTTATCCATGAACTATCCTAGGTTGAGAGAATTCCGGAGAATGGCTGAGCTGGTGACCACACCAGAAGCTCAGCACAGCTTTCTGCTCCAACCCCTGCTCTTTTCACACCTCCGGTCTCACACATTTGATAGACAATTATTTTATTCCATCTCTGGGTACTTAAGCAAACACATTTTGTAAAGAATTGAAAAGAATCAAACAAATGATGGATAGCATTCAAAAACATTACAATATGATTTAAAACAATGACAAGATATGGAAAGAGGAGGAGGTGAATTCCTGTCACTGATCTGACATTTGCTAGCTTGGGGAGTTTGGGCAAGGCAGTTGTGCAAAACATACAGTAACTTCATTGCATGTAAAATAGAAGTATTTTTTTTCTTTCTTTCAGGGATAGAAAGAATAATTTTTTGAGCACCTACCTATGCACTTTTGAATATTATCTTAATTTTTACAACAACTCTGCTCAACTACTCAATAAGCATGTTCTTTTGTTTTATTTTTTTGTTGTTGTTTTGTTTTGTTTTGTTTTATAAAGGATCTGGGATCTAAAATTTAATTGAGCCAAAACCAGGTCTGAGAACTGAAAGGTCCAAGGTTCAATTCAGGTCAAGGGCATGTACCTTGGTTGCAGGCACATCCCCGGTAGGGGGTGTGCAAGAGGCAGCTGGTCAATGTTTCTCTCTCATCGACGTTTCTAGCTCTCTATCCCTCTCTCCTCCTCTCTGTAAAAAATTAATAAAATATATTTAAAAATAAGTAAATAAATAAAATTTATTTGAATTTGCCCAACATCAAAGAAGTAATACCTATGATTTTCACTACCACAGACTGTCCTATGTGCCTTAAATCAGGGGTGGAGAATGTCCTGCCTGTGGACCGTAAAAGGCCTGCATGATAATTTGGTCTGGCTCTGCCAAAGCATTAGAGTTGAGTTAATTAAATGTTTGACCAAACATAGCAGTTTAAATTTAAGTTGATAATTTTGTATATCCAAATGGCCTTTGGCAGAAAAAAGGTTCCCTACCTTTGCCTTAAATGATGCTTATGAGACAACATAGAAGAGATGAGGAAAAACATGTCCCATTGTCCAAAATCTGTTACCACTGCTGATAGCGGCAGAATGATCCTGAAAGTCAAGTCAGGAAATCTGAGTGTTAAGCTTTTACTTCACCGCTAATGAATTGCACAATCTTGACCACTTTCCTTTTCCAAACCTCAGTTTTCATTCCAGTAAAATGGGCCGATGGAATCATAAGTATAGATGCTTACTGACAGAGCAGTAATGAGGCTCCAGCAAGATCACAATCATAAAAACGCTTTGTGCTCCAGAGAGCCCTATACAAATGTTACTATTATTATTATTGCTATTACCATTATTATTACACCGTGTTCTTTGGGGAAGACATTTATGTTAAACTGACACAGCACATAATTGGAGTGCTCAAGTTAAATAAATGAAGTCAGCTGCCTGGCTCCTTTAAGATAAATGATGTTATTATAACATAATTGTATAACCCCATATAGCTTACAGCAGCAAAAGGATGTGTATTTCACATGCTCTCCTATAATTACATCCCCATTATAATTTTGCAGTTAGTTGTGATGAGCTCTGGTCATGAAAACATGCCAATTTTGTATGGGATTGAAGTCTGCCTAATTTTAGCAAATTGAGAGTCACACAAAAGAAAAGAGATAAATACTATGTTGTTATTTTTCATTAGAGAATTGCTATATTAAGAGGCTGCGATCCAGCTGTGTTTGTTTAAATAAAAGTGTGATTTGAATACCTCCTACAGCTAATGTTCCTGCCAATGAATAAAAGATAAAAATGTGGCTCTCCTCTGCTTGGATGGGAGTCTCTGCATTCTAGCTGACTTGGAGATTTATTGTTCCACATAAGGAAGTTGAAAGTATGGAGGGCAGACCACACACAGGGGCCTTTGTGTATTGTTTCAAGCCATACCACTAATAGATTTCTTCCACTGAAGCTCCCAGCAATTCAACTGTGCTCAAATGCTCCACTTAACTGTGAAAAAATAATAATAAAATAGTAATTATGCCTCAATGGCAGATGCAGCCCAGCTCAATGCCACAAGAAAAAAGTAAACAGGAACAAATACCATTTGGAGAGGAATGCTGTATTTGCATGTCATTGCAGTAATGGACTTAAGCCCCCTTTGTTTCTTCCAAACAGATCCTTTCACATATAGCCCCACATCTTTCTCTCCCCAGTCTCCCCCAGAACTATCAATATTCTAAAATTTATTGCCTTGCAAACTTGGAATCCAGAATGAAAGACAAGAGGTGATATCCAAACTGTAGTTACAATGTAGAACAATTCTAAAGCATCTAAATGATGTCCTAGAAGTCTGGTGTACCAGGATACCACGGCATTAAAATCTTGGCCCCCGGGGAAGATCACAGACAATTGATGGATATATTATAATATAGATACATAGTCCCCATTCTCCAGACCCGTGGTCGGCAAACTATGGCTCTTGAGCCACATGCGGCTCTTTGGCCCCTTGATTGTGGCTTTTCCACAAAATACCATGGCCTGGGCGAGTCTATTATGAATAAATGGCATTAGAAGAAGTTTAAGTTTTAAAAATTTGGCTCTCAAAAGAAATTTCAATCGTCGTACTGTTGATATTTGGCTCTGTTGACTAATGAGCTTTCCAACCACTGCTCCAGACCATTAAAATGGTGTGACTTTTGAAATGTCATTATCTAAACACTGCTTGCTCTTGCTCACCTTGCCCTCTATTGTAGCCAAATCAAACCACACACACACACACACACACACACACACACACACACACACACGCACATGTGCATATACACATCATTTATGTCTTTTACCTCCAGGCCTTTTCAGATGCTACCTATCTACCTGACTTTTCTACCCTCTCTTATGCATCTAAGTTATCTCATCTTTGTGAATTAATTCAAACACCAGCTCCCAAAAGTTTTCCCTGCACCAGCCTCATGGATGCTCCAAGTGCAGGATAAATATCTGTGTTAATCTCTGACCCTGAGTCCCAGCTGAAGAGGTGGGATCAAATGTTCCCCATCTCCAGCTTTCCCCTTCTTTACTTATTTGCATAGCCATTGTGAGCAACTGTTACTGATAGAAGTGCATTTTTCAGATGGGTAGAGCTGGAATGAAAATAGAGAAGGATAGTTGTATTGAAATATTCTGTTTAATTATCAGTCTCTGTACTAGGCTTTTAAGGAGGAACTGCAACTTTTTACCTTGACTTTAAAGGAAGAAGCAGAGAGAGAGAGAAAAAAAGAGAGAGAGAGAGAGAGAGAGATGGACTGGTTGTCTCTTGTACTTGTCCTCCACCAAGGATTAAACCAAAATCTAGGTAGGTGCCCTGACTGGGAATTGAACTTGCAAACTTTTGGTGAACAAAAAAGCACCACTTATTAACTTTTAACCAGGTGTATATCATATAACTTAGCTGGGCTTCAATTCCATCATTTACAAAATGACATTAACAGTTGCTTCATAAAGCTGTTGTTAGGATCAATAAGACAATATTAGGTTCAATGAAACTGATATCTCTAGATAAAAGACCAACAATTTTATGTGATGAAGCCTAACAGAACAGTAATTATTGTAGAATATAGTAAATGTTCAATTTATGTTAAGCATATATATATATATATATATATATATATATATATATATATATTGTGTATCAATGATAAATGCTAGTTTAAACTTTAGTTATATCATTTCATATCAATTAATGAGTAAGACTCCTATTGTTCTTTCCTGATCTATAGAATAAAGTTGATAATACTTGCCTTATAGGTATACTGTGACAATAAAAGAAATGAAAAATGAAAAATAATACAAAAAAGGCCACACAACTAATAGAAATCTGTATTTATTGCAAAAGTCCAAGATCTACGAAAAAGCTACAGTATTCCAGAAAAGAATGACAGGGAGAAAGGTCACTCAAGAGAATATAATAGTCATAGGTATTCTGGCTTCATGATGGAATATTTTTTATTGACACTCTATGATGGAGCATGTAATTTTAAAGAACTGGTGTGTTGCAGCTGACTTAGTTAAAACCAAGTAGAAGACTAAGTGTACACTCACCATAAGGCACTGACTCTTGAAGGCTCTGGAATATCAGGCAGTCCAGTTTAAATTGCCTGAGTCAATTTAAATAAATAGAATGCCTGAAGTCTAAAAAATTCATTCAAACAGCAACTTTCATGATCTAATTAAAACTACATGATTTTTTTCCTAAGATTATGGCATGGGAATTAAAATTAGATGTGAAATACTCAGAGGCATGAGATTAACAGCAAAAGGTTCTGACTGAGGAGAACATAAAGAAGGTCTTCTTGCTGAAACCAGTTTGGCTCAGTGGATAGAGCGTCAGTCTGCAGACAGAAAGGTCCCAGGTTCAATTCCAGCCAAGGGCATGTACATTGGTTGCAGGCACATCCCCGGTAGGGGGTGTGCAGGAGGCAGCTGGTCAATGTTTCTCTCTCATTGATGTTCTAGCTCTGCATCCATCTCCCTTCCTCTCTGTAAAAAAATCAATAAAATATATATTTTTATAAAGGTCTTCTTTCATATGATCAGAAATTATTATTACTATCAGAAATAATAATAAACTAAGTTATTACAACATGCAAACGTGCTGAGCAGACATGGGTTTTAATAAAGTGTGTAATGCTAATAATTATCCAATAAAATAATAATTTTAGCTAAATTTTGGAATGTCTGAGAAATAGTATGTACGGATTGTAAAAAGAAACTATTTGCAGGGTGTATGCAAGGTACTGCTTAATCAAAGTTTGAAATGTATATGTTTGGGGACCTCAATCTCACACACAGAGTTTAAGAACACATGTTAATGTAGTACTGAAAATAATTGCCAAATCTCAAAAGGTTTCTTCATTTAAAATTTGGATCAGGTCTGATATAAGCTATTCTCAAGGGAATTTCTTATCAGTTGTTTAGTGTTGTTTGTTTGTTTGTTTGTTATGGAAAAAAGAAAATAAAAAGAAAATCATTTGAATGACAGTGTGAGGCATTGAAATGGGGAGAGGAAAGAAGTTGAGGGTCTTCCCTTGAAACCAGGATATGAAAGGCAGCCAGCCACCCGTACTTGGCATTAAGCAACAACAGGACATTGGGATCTATGCTGCATTCAGATGGGCACCAGTTCTGCCATTCCAATGCCTTAGAAAAATCATCTAATCTCTTTAAGCTTTAGTTTCTCCATCTGCTAAGGAAGATAATAATCTGGTGGGAAGTAGGTAGCACAGAACCTAGAGACACTGTTAGGAGGCTAATGTGCACATCCAGGCTTGCTCAGCCTCTCACAGAAGATTTGACCAAAAGTGGACAAACATCAGGGCCCTTCATGAAGTCTTGGGTGCCCAGATTCCTTCCAATAAAGCTTATAGTTGTGACTAAAGAAAAAGGGTGCTACACAGGTGAACTGAGATTTTGAGGTGCATGAGCTGGCTGGGCTCCAAGGAGACTAAACTCTACCTTGGAGTGGCATGTGCTTGGAACGCCCTGAGGGCCTGGCCTGACCCTGGAGTGGCTGTGGCACTGGACGGACTAATCAGATCCAGGCTGTGTGTGATTGCTGCAATGCTGTGGGGAAATGATAGGGTTTGTCCTCTTGGAAGTCTGAAACCAATTCAGCGTGAGATTTTGGTCATTTGAGAAAGAGCTGGAATGAGAACCAGGAGAAGTTGAATATGAACATATCTTTTCAATATCCTTGCCAAAAGAAAAGTAAAGAAACAAATAGAATACAATAATGTCTCCTAAACTGTTCCCAGAACACATATTTGAGAAGTTTATAAGAGTTCCACAGAAAGAGTGCTTTGTGGTAAGATAAATCTGGAAAATGCTGCACACTGTTTATATCCTGTTGAGAAATGACATTTCACACCTGTAAAGCAAATGCTCTGAGAAAGAAGGCACATAACTATATTTAATTTTGTTTAATCCCTGTGTTTGGGTATTGTTTTTTTTTTTTTAATACAATACATAAGAACACCTCTCAAAACACCACTGCTCTCATGAGTTCAAATTGAGAAAGCTAAAAAAATCATAGTGTCCAACACCTGTTTCTATGAGTGTCTTCCAGGAACTGGTTAACCCCTCCCTGCATGAAAATTACTCCCAGGAAACACCCTTCCATTTTCTTCACTGGAGGACTAGGCTCTACATCCAGGCAAACCTCCTGAGAGCCTTCTTTAAATGCTCCTTCCAGTACAAGTTAGGAAGCTTCCTCTGCATCTCTGTTGCCCCAGGGTTTAGTACCTGTGACAGTGTATTGAAATCATTTTTTACTAGAACCTGTTGTCTCTGCTAAACTGTGAATTCCTTGAGGTAATACTTGCTAATGAGACGCCTGTACTCCAGCGACTACCCAAATGCCCACAAACACTGAGTTAGATTCCTTCACATGACTGTTAAACTTTGATAAGCTAAGCTTCAAGATTTGGGAAAACCCTCTGTGCTCAGTCTGAAAGTCAAAGCAACTTGGGGCCTCTCTCTGTAAAGCAATTCCTTATCCCTGGTTTGGTTGTCTGCACAGATTTGGAGAGTCTTGAAGGAAAGGAGAGCTTGAAACTTAGCCCCTTACCTGCCAAATAAAAGGCTCTTATTAGTGTTATAACAACTGACCAATAGCTTTATTTTAGAAGAATTTATCTCTACAGCATGCTAGAATGTATTCAATCCACTTCAATCCCACCACCACTATCCTGATACCAATATTTATCTCTTATCAGTGACATAAGAAGGTTTCCACACTGGTAACTCATCTCCAATTTACCTTACTCAAGATTAGTCATTTTATTTATTAATAATTAGAGGCCCCATGCATGAAGATTTGTGCAAGAATGGGCCTTCCTTCCTCTGGCTGCTGGCATCACCTTCCCTCCAGCCCAGAGCTGCATTTCCACCTTCCCATGCTGCCCAGAAGCCTGGAGTGGCAGGGGCAGTGCAGAATATGCTTCCCACTCCCATTCCCCCAATACACCCCCCTGGCTGCTGCTTGGTGCTTGCATATGTAAATTAACCCATCTTTGTTGGGTTAATTTGCATACTCACTCCTGATTGGCTGGTGGGCATCATGAGGTACAGTCAATTTGCATCTTTCTCTTTTATTAGTGTAAATGTGTACCTCTGTAAGGAAATGATACAATCTATTTTCACCTATAAAATATGTAATGTTATTTAGGGCACTTTTTTCCTGCCCAAAAAAGTATTTTATACAAACTCATGAACCTATCCAGTCATTCAAAATCATCTAAAACCTGTTCCATTTTTATATTGAATTCAAAACTGAGATTGATTGTTACTCATTGATATTAAATGTTTTTAAGTACTAAATAATAAATTTCATCTTGATTTAGTCCTGAAATATATAGATACTTTTTTTAGATCACAATTTAGTATGCCTTAATTTTTTACTAACCAGCAAAGCAAATTCAAGTACATTGTACAGGTTTTATATCTGTTAAAAGTAGGTATCCAAAAGCATTTGTTTCCAATTCACTCAAAAGCACTCTGTTCTGAATTGCCCTTAAATGTATCTTCTTTAATGATATTTTCAATAATTAACTCTATTGAGGTATAGTTGTGTATAATAAAGTACATTTATTTAAAAGTGTACACTTTAATAAGTTCAAGTGTATACATCCCAAAACCTACCTCAACATAGAATATTTCCATTCTTTAAGAAAGTTCCCTTATTCTTCTTTGTGGTCAATCCCACCAAACCTTTGTCTTAGGTGACCACTGATTTTATTCCTGCCATTATAATTTAAATTTTCTGGAATTTTGTATAGATGGAATTATACAATATATACTCTTCTGTGTCTGGCTTCTTTCACTTAGAATAATGTTTTTGAGATTTATCCATACCATTCATTTAAAAGTATTTTATCCTTTTATTGCTGAGTCATTTTCCTTGTGTGGATATATCACAAAACTGTTTAATCCAATCCCCAACTGATGGACAATAAGGTTGCTTCCATCTTAATTATCAATAAAGCTGCTATGAACAGTCCCTTACACAGCTTTATGAGAACATGTTTTCATTTACTTTAGGTAAATAACTAGGAATGGAAATTCTGGGATATAAATTTAGTGCATGTTTTTTTTTGTACTTCAGGCTCATTTATCTCAGTGATTCTAAGGATTTATAATATTCATCAAATTAGAAAGGTTTGGGTGATTATTTCTTCAAATGTTTTCACTGTCCCACCTCTCTTCTAGACTTCAGGAAGTCCAATTGTATATATTTTGGGTCACTTGAAGTTGTTCCACAGCTTATGATGTTTCTTACTTTTAAAAGTTATTTTCTTATCCCAGGTTCATATTTTAAAATTGTTGACAGTATTACAGATGTCCCCATTTAACCTCCTTTATCCCTTCACCCAACCCCCTCCCCACCTGAGGAATTCATCACATTATTGTTTGTGACCATGGTCTATGCATATATGTTCATAGTTTTCTTTGCTGTGTCTTAAGTTCACTAATCTCTAATTCTGCAATGTCTAACAATGTCTAATCTATCATCAATCACATTAAATGTATTTTTTCATCACACTGTGGAGGGAATATCACTTTATATCACTTTATAACTGAAGAGACTAGAAGTAAGCCCAAAACTCAAGGAAACTCCTATGTATACATCTGTTGGTTTTCATTTCAGAGATCTCTCTTTTTTCTCATAATTTAATAGCAAAGACCTGGCACTTCTAACTTCTCAACTCTTATGCATATATCCTCAACCAAATGAGAATGTCCCCCTCCCTGAACTACAGTCCAGAAAGTTTCTTCAGATCAATAGCAAAGACAGTCATAAAACTCACCTTATATTTTATCCTTCTGCAAGAGATTACTCTCCTGCAGTGCCTGTTGTCAATATGTGGAAAATTATTTCATATATTTTTTCCAGTTAGTTTTCAGTGGAAGACTAACCCTAATTTAAATTACTCAAGCATGACTGGTAGTAGATGTCCTCTTTGGCTTTTTTAAAGATATTATACTATTATCTTCAGTGTGCATGGGTGCTAAAGTCCACTATTTTTTTTTTATTTCCTTAATATGTAAATGCTAATTTTCTTTAGCTAACTTCAAAATTTTCTCATTTTCCTTTGTTTTCAGCAGTTTTAATATGATATGCCAAGGCAATTTCTTTTAGGCTAAAATTGTTTTCTATCGGTTATCCTGCTTGGTGTAGGGTGGGTGTTGGTATGCCACAAATTTTATTTTTTAATGTTGATTCCAGTCTTGGAGTTTTCTTCTCACATAGAGGGTCTGTCTCTTGCATATTACTTGTACTCACTGACTTTCAGTCTAGCAGTATAGGTAGGATGTGGTTCATTCTCTTCTATTTCATTTAAGCCTCATATTCAGATAGGTATTGTGTTTCTGGGTATGCCCTTCTGGATAATTCTGAGCCTCGTATAAATATTCCTTCTTCTTAACACTTTGTGTTTTAATTAATATGCTATCAATACTCTTGTTGAGAAAAGAAGATAACACTATTGTTTTCTAACTATGTGACCTTAAGCAATCACATTATTTATCTGAAATTCAGGGTTTTTTTCTTATATGAAATGGAGATAATAAAACTAAAATATTAAACTGTTTTACAGAGGAGACATAGAGATATGAAAAAGCATTTAACATGATTAATCATCAGGAAAATCAAAATCAAAATTACAATGAGAAACCACTTCACACCTGTCAGAATGGCTATTATCAAGGTAACAAGAAATTGCAAGGGTTGGCAAGGATGTGGAGATAGGGAACCCTTGTGTACTGTTGGTGGGAATGTAAATTGGTATAGCCACTTGGAAAACAGTATAAATATTTCTTTAAAAATTAAAAATGGAACTACCATATGACCCAGCAATTCCTTTTGTATTTAAACATAAACACTAACTCTAAAAGATATATGGACCCTCATGTTCACTGTAGAATCAATGACAATTGCTAAATATAGAAGCAATGTAAGTGTCCATTGATGAGTGGATAAAAAATTTTTTTTTGTAAAAGGGATATTATTCACCCATAAAAAGAAAGAAATTATCCATTTACAACATGAATAGACCACTGTTAGGGCATATACTCAGTGAAATAAGTCAAACAGAGAAAGACAGATATTATATACCTCACTTATATATGGAGCCTAAAAAATGAGCTCATAGATACAGAGAACATATTGCTGGTTGTGAGAGGCAAGGAGCAAAATTAGGGAAGATGGTAAAAAGTGAAAACTTTTAGTTATAAATAAAGCATGGCATATAATGTATAGCATAATGATTAACAATATTTTACTGCATATTTGAAAGTTACTAAGAAAGTAAATCTTAAAAATTCTCATCACAAGAAAAAAATTTGTAAATATGGATGGTGATGGATGTCCATGAAATTTATCACAGTGATCATTCTACAATATATACAAATATAAATTCATTATGTTATACAGCTGAAACTAATATGATGTTATGTGTTTATTATAATTTAATAAAAATAGAAAAAATAAACTAAAAAAACTAATGAGATTATATACCATAAAAATCCCATTTTTTAATATTTAGGTGTACAATGTATATTTTTTCTATTAGCTTATTAGGTAATAATGCTATGAGTGAATTAATTATGTTTTTATTAACAAACCTGAAAGTTATACTTTCTACTTCAAACTCAGCTTTTGGTAAAATCCTATTTCTTCAGTTACTATCCCAGGAGAAAATTAAAAATAGATGTCCACCATCCTAATATATAAAAGCCCAGGGTCCATAATGACCAACAGAAGGCTCCACTGAACACTGGAAGTCAGTCCTGTAGTCAATGCTAGATTGTCATGGTGACCCAGCACTGACTGCCAAGGGGGCTGCATATCAGGCCCAGAGAGAGGCCCGAAGGGAGAGGCGGGGTCTGATCCACAGCCTCCATGGCAACTCTTGATCATCTGTTGCCCCTCTCTTTCTCTCCAGGCTTCTTCAGCAGCCACACCTGTTTCTTTCCAGGCCTCCACAGAGGCTGCTGATAAGCCCTGCCTCTCTGATCAGGCCCAGAGATAGGCCCAGAGATATTGACTGGCATAAAAACTGACCAATCAGAACCAAATCTGGGTCAACTGTGAGGAGCCAATGGCTGTCTAGGAGGCAGAGCTTTTGACGCTGATTGGCATAGAAACCAACCAATAAAAACTAAATTGGCCAGCAGGGGAGGGCAGTTAGGAGCGAGATCAGGCTGACAGGCGGATAGGTTAGGGGCAATCAGGCAAGCAGGCAGAAACAGTTAGAGGCAATCAGGCAGGCAGGAAGGTGAGCATTTAGGAGCCTGCAGTCCCAGATTGTTAGGGGGATGCCCAATTGGAGAGGGTGCAGACTGGGCTGAGGGATACTAATTTCATGCACTGGGCCACTAGTTCAGATATAAAAATGTGTGAGAACATAAAGAGTTAGAATCAGCAATATTACTGGTAATGGGTAAAAGACATGGGGTCCAAAGGAGTCTTCTGAACATGAAGTAAGTCTCTCAGCAAAGTAGAGCAACTAGAAGATACAGTGAGATGACATGTTAGACTTAGAACACCCTCAGATGTCAGACAATGCTGGTTTAAGACCCAGATCTTCTATTTCTAAGATGTGGCTACTTGGGTAAGTTAACTAATCTTTCTAAATCTCTGTGTCTTTATGGGCAACATGGCAATAATAGTGTCTCCATTACAAATGAGAATAAATGACATAACATATGTGAAAGAGCCTGAGAGATAAGAGTAGTTCACTAATTGTTTGTTTAAAACACACATGCACTTACAAAAAAAAAAAATGTTATCTATCAGGAAATAGTAACAGGAGCCAAAGATAACACAAGCCAAAACTCATAAATCTAAGAAAGAGAGCCAAACTAGAAGCTCAGATGCCAAGATTAGAAAGCAGTGGTGAAAGTCAGGTAGCACCATACCAATCTGCTGGAAGAGAATTAATCAAACTTTAATGAGAAAGAAAGAGTGTGAGAGACAAAAGGGTCTCAGAGTCTTATGGACTGTAATGTTTAAAGCCACATAGAGATGAGATGTTTGTAAGCAATACTAAAAAGATTAAAGAGGTAGGGGAAAAATAAAGGTTGTTCTAAAGAAAATCTTATTTCAAGAAAGGACGAATCAATTATTCTCCTACTTCAAATTCTTATCCATCTTCCTTCTCAATATAGAAGTATTCGGGACTGGAAGTAGAAAGAGGGTGGGAGGAATATGAATTAGGTGATTTGGTCAAGGAGGAAAGCAGGACTGTGCTGACACAGGATGACTGGAGGCATCTTGTTTGGTAGTTCCCACAGTTCATATAAAATGCTAAGTGGATGTAGCTAGTTAAAATGGAGCCTGAACCTGACATACAAGAGGGAATCCAATATCGTGTAATATCATGGGAAGGATTAAGCTACCGGAATCTCTAGGTAGGTTGTTCTACATTAACAAGTATAAGTAGAGACTTAAAATCCTGATTAACAAATCTTACAGAATGTAATACTGGTTTGTTTTGTTTTGTACCAGGGACAGCATTCAAATTAAAAAATGAGACCTAAAAAGAGATATTAGTTCACTGGTCAAGCAGGCCAGGAGTAAAGCAAGGGCTCACGTACAGCACAAAACTGGAACAAAAAAAAAAAAAGAGAAACCAAATGTAAAAATAAAATGGCAGCAACAACAAAAACAGTAGAAGTATAGGGCCAATGCATAGAGGCAAGTTAGGTGAGAGCCATGGCCTCAATGGACACTAGTTGCTCAGAGCCTCCCCCAAACCTTCACCCTACACACACACACACACACACACACACACACACACACACACACACCATGCAAGAAGATTGTGGAAGCAGCATAGGAGAAGGAGGCTCCTAATTTGCTCAGAGAGACTGGATTCATGAAACTACAGGGGAACAGTTTTAGGAACCCCATTGAGGGGGCTAGAAGAAAAAAAGAGAGAAAGGGAAGGGAGGGAAAGGAAGGAAAGAAGAAGAGGGTAAGATAAAGAAGGAAAGCATGGCATAAGAGAATAGAAGATTTGGGAAGGAGGGGAATCAGAAATAGGAAGAAACAGGAAGGTGGAGGAAGCAAGGGAGAGAATGAAAAAAAAAATGAGAAGCTCTATATGTTAAAGCAGGAAGACATACTGTTATTGGGAGGGGGGAGGTGCAAGAAAGAATGTTTGAAATGTATATAAAATGTAACTCAATTACCTGAGATCAGCCATAACACATAGGAGGAAACCACATCAGCTTGTAAATGCCATAGTCCCAAATAGCTACATTTACTGCATTTATAAACAGATATCTTTTGGCAAGTGAATCAAAAAGGCCTCCACAAGACATGCGATTCTGGGCTTCAATCCATTCACTCTGTGAATTAATTGACTTTATTTGAACTCTGCTGTTTTCAGTTGGAGAATTCACTGTGAACATGTTGTACATCTCTTAGAAATCAAATAGTAAATGCACTGCAGCCAGATTCTGAAACTGAGCCAGAAATTGTTCATTATTCAGACAGGGGGTTCTCTGTAATTAGAAAGGACAACCAAGAGATAAATAAATAAAATAAACAGCTAAACTCTTTGAAATGGCTTCCACATTTCTCCTTTTGCTTGGGAAGTGGAGGTTCCCCTGAAAACCAAGTAATTGTCCTCACTAACGGCAAGAGGTGTACATCACACCTACTTTCAAAGTAGCATTGGTTCCCCAAATCTCATCTTATCTATTTTTATACATTACTCAAAATAATCACTTGCCCGCAATATAGTCACAAATTGAGTTGTTTTCTCTTACAGCCCAAAAAGTATTGTACAAGGAACAGTATATTGGATCTCCTTTTGTATTCATCTTCTATTGCATTTTAAAAGTTTTGTTTGTTTGTTTGTTTTGTTTTTGTTTTTTGTTTGGTTCATTTGTTTGTTTGTTTTTAGCTGACAAGCCCAAGGAGGGTATCTTCTGGTTAGTTTCTTAAGTTATTAGATTTTAAAAGATTAAAGCACATAGTGTTCTAGCCAGGATTCATGGAGCTAAGCAAAGATAATTGCTCTGGAGCTCCAAACAAACCAATAATTAGATAGATAGATAGATAGATAGATAGATAGATAGATAGATAGATGATAGATAAAACAGGGTTCACAGATTCACGTGAGATGCTAGATGGAAGATTAGGCTGGAAAATATCCATCACTAAAGGCAAATTTTGGTCTTTTCTCATCCACCTGCCACTGCTCCTGAAGCCATGATCAATCTGACCTATGAATGTCCCTCTATCTATTTTATTTTCTCAAATTCAAGATTCCCTCAAAATTTCTTTATCTCCTTTCAGATTCTCATCATTGGGCTAGAGACAACCAGCAGTAAGTCACAGCTTTCAGAAAATAGCAGTGCTTAGAATATACCCTAAAGCAGTGTTTCCCAAACTTTTGACATATGTGTACCCCTTCTATAATTTTTGTAACGCTGAGTACCCCTCGTAAAAAAAAAAAAAAAAAAAAAAAAAAAAAAAAAAAAAGGATGTTTTAGGTGCAGCTAAGCACGGTGCAGTGCATATCCCCAAACTCATGTGCAACGCGTACCTTCACCAAAATCTTCCTTTAGCCCTGGGGGTACGCATACTACACTTTGGGAAACACTGTCCTAAAGCAAAGGGTCTCTAGGCAATGAAGGAGAAAGCTGCAAACAGACACTGGTTAAGCTTGAATTGCGACCTCACAGGTTCTCCCCATGAGCAGCCCCACAAAAGAATTATTTGAAAAACTACAAGCAGGGGCTCAGATGTCACCTTTCTCTTGGGTACACATTGGTGATCAAAGAAGAGTCCCCAAAAATATTAGCTCATAAAGGGAAATGATGAGATAATGATAGTGGTGGCTTTAGAATAAATGTATAGGCTGAATAAGGGAAGACGGAATCAATAGTGATTTAGTTGGCTAGAAGATCTAGTCAAAGAATCATCACCAAATGTAATAAGAAATTTCAAATTAAGAAAAGTTATAAAAAGTTAGATGCAGCAGATGTTGAGGTGTCAATATTTAGTGGTACCAGAATGAGTGGAATGAAGGAGTAAAAAAATAAAGAAAAATGGCCGATAATTTTCCTAAATTAAAAGTTATGCAGTGTTACAGATTAAAAGCTATTAGGGAGTTCAATGCAGAACAGATATTCAAATACCTAGACATATATATTTTTAATACCCATAACACCTTACCCACATAAAAAGCCAGAACTTAGACATATTTTCAGATGAATTACACTAAAATTTCAAGAAATAAACATTCCAAATGAAAATAATTTTTGAACTCAGAAAAAGAGGTAAAATAACCGTATCCATTTTATGAAATAAACATATACTTGATACAAAAAATACTTAAAAATATAAATCGATTTCAATTTTAAAAACAGATGCAATGTCCACATAAAAATCTGCATGGAAAGATTTTTAGCAACTTTATTGATAATTGCCAACACATGTTGGAAGTAACCAACATGTCCTTCAGTAGGTGAGTAATAAGCAATCCACACAATAAAATACTAGTCACTATATGTGATAGAAAAGAATAAGCTATTATTCCATGCAACAATGAATCCTGCATGCATATTATTACATGAAAGGTGGATCATTAGACACTAGGGTTTGGTGAAGGGGAATTGTTGAGTAGGTAAGGCACAGGATTTTTTAGGCAGTGAAACTCTTCTGTGTGGGTACATATAGTAAATCCATGACACTCTGCACTTATCAAAACCTAATGATCCCAACAGCAATAAAAGTAAACTAAGTGATATTTTCTGATTTAAAAATAGATTCACTTAAAACACAAATAGATTCATTTAAAACACAAATAAGATGTACATTTTCAAGGGTTTGCAGGCACTTACATTATGCCCGGCATACATTTTAATACATTTATTTTTCAAGTAACCATGTGAAAATTAAGAAACTGAAGCACAAAAAGCCTAAAAAGCTTGTGTTACATCACACCAAAAGGGTGAGGTATGGAAACCAGGTTCTAATGCTGAAAGCTTAAACAGTGTGCTATGCTGCCTATTGTGTGGCAAATGGTTTAGAGGGCATATATAAAATATACCATTTGTGTGGCAATGGTGAAAGGGAAGAAATAACAGAGGCAAGAAAAAGAATGAAGGGGGAAAGTACTAAGTAAACATAACAAAAAAAAAAGAAGAAGAAGAAGAAGGGCACCTACAAAGATGATGATGAAAGTGAACCATACTAAGGAGAATGATTAACTTAAAATTGTGCATCTGATGTTTAAAAAAAAAAAAAAGTGCTGATGTTAGCCAAAAATTCTGATTACTCTTCAATCTTAGATAACCAGCCATTTTAGATACATGGGTTTTAGTAAATCAGCGGCTTTGCAAACTAGAAATGTCTAGCCCACCAGATTCACCAAGAACTGCCTAGAACAACTAAAGGACAACTCACAGGTGGTTAACCTTGGAGATCTAGTAATGACTTGTTTGGACTATAGTATCAAACCACACATTCCTGATTTGGGTTTGAATTTATTAACTAAAATTTCTTAAAGTTGGAGAATTTCTTCCAATTGAAGATTAGTTTACTGTCTAGCACATAGCCTTTACCCACCTACTTTCCAAATTCTTTTTCTCCTACACTGTTTTGCCCCTCAGCTCTGACACAAAAGCCATATATAAGGTGTGTGTGGCCTTATATATACCAGCCAGCATCTACCCATCCATCTGTTCATGCATATACCAGACATTGAGTCCTCATTATGTGCTATGCACTGCGCTAGGCATCAATAACACAGGGAAAAGTTGGACACTAATTCTTATGAGAAAAACTTCACTATTCAAAAAGAAAGACCAATATATAAATCCTAAATAATAAAAGCCTAATATTCTAAGTGCCCGGTCGACCAGTGGCCATTCAACCGATCAAAGTATAATATAGTAAGGCCGCCCAACTGCTCTCTATGATGTGCACTGATTACTACGAGGAAGATGCTCTGACTGGTAGGTTAGCTTGCTTTTGTAGTCCAGCCAATGGGTAGTGAGTGAGACAGGCCCAACATGCCCTGGAGCTCTCTTGTGGTCCCTACCCAGCTGTCCAACCTCCCAGTTCTCTCTTGACCCCTATCATGCACTGGTGAGGTCCACTGGCCTGGCCTGTGTCCTCTTGCAATCTGGGACCCTTCAAGGGATGTCCTAGAGTGGATTTCAACCCGATCCCACAGACCAGGCCTAGGGACCCCACTGGTGCATGAATTTGTGTACCAGGCCTCTAGTAAGTAAGTAAATAAATAAATAAATAAATAACAATGAAACCTAACTGATTGAATTATCACTGGCTTTAAATGAAATGATGTATATAAATAACATGTTTATAAAAAGTACTGTGGCCAATATTTAATAAGTTACATCAATATCCACAGAGCTTCTTGCCCCCGCATAGGCATCCATTTTAATTATGTCATGTATTTGTTCAGGCACTGTGAAAGATGCCTGGAAAGAATCAGCTGAGCATCCAGAAGCTATACTCCTGTTTTCAAAGTTTTCATTGGGAAGTAGTTGCATGACTGGGGACCATATTTACCTACCTTTTTTGCTTGTAGATGAAGCCACATATTTGTTAGAATAACCTTAGCCACTGTAGCAAAACAGATTTCATTCAACATTTTAGTGACTTAACACAATACAAGTTTACTCTGGCTCCCTGCAATAAAATGAAAGTGGTCATAATGAGCAAGTGGGTTGCATTCTATTAGGTCACTCAGAAACCAGGTTCCTTTCCTGTGGGGCTCTGTCATGCCCTGTAACCTTATCATCACTCGAAGGATAAAAAACAAACACACATGGCCAAGATGTAACTTACATTGCTTCCATTCATTTCCATTAATCGGACCTAGTAATACGGCTCCAGATTAATGCAAGAGAGGACTCAATAGTGCCTGTTTGGACAGCTACTTTCCAGGGACAAATCCACACAAAGAAAAAACATGCATTTTAATACTTTCATGAAACTAGTTCTGACCAATGAAATGTAAAAGCCAAGGTGGTGAAGCAGCCAATGGACTTCCCCCTTTCTTCTCCCTCTTCCACCTGGAAGACCCTTAAAGAAAACAGAGCAAAAAGAAGGAGTTTTGATTGCCTAATGGAAAGAAGACTCCCACTAAACAGAATGTCAGTTTGGATTGTGATGTGATCAAGAAATAAGTTTCTTCTAAGTTCATCCATTAACATATTGACATTTGTTTTTTGCAACAGATAGAACTGCCCTGATTAATGAAATATTACAATTCACTAATAAAACCTCTAAATGATAATTCAATAAACGGCTCAACATCTCGCATGGCACAGAGCCAGAGTTCAATAAATAGTATATACTTCCCTATTTGTAATTTCTTTAATATCTTTTTGGAAATAGGTGATCTTGCCAGTTAAATGACTCCCACACACATTTGCATTCATCTCAAAGGCCCTCAGGATATTGCTGTGGCCCTGCTGCTGCTCATATTAATGTGAAAAAGAACAAATATATCAGGTTCACATTTAGTGTCAGGAGAAAAAAAAACTGGGACTTTCTTTACAGCATATTTTCTCACTTGCCTATTCATTTCTCAGAGCTCTCCTCCAATTCTTTTCCGTGACATGAAAAGATATTTTGTTTTTGAATCCCAACAATTTAATCTATACCACTGTTGCTTTAAATAAATATGTATATTTACCATTATAAAATGCATGAATTATTAAAACACTTTGTGATTCCAAAGTTTTCATCAGGATAAAAGGAGGCCAGATGCCATCTGTATTAGTCAGCTAGGGCTGCCATAACAAAATACACAGACTGGGTGGCTTTAAAAATATAAATTTATTTTCTCACTGTTCTTGAAGTTAAAATTGAAGATCAGGGTACTGGTAGGCTTGGTTTCTCCTGAGGCCCTCTCCTTGACTTACAAGTAACTGCTTTCTCACTGGGTCCTCACCTAGCCTTTTTTCTGTGCATGCTCCTGGTGTCTCTTCCTTTTCTCCCAAGGACTGTAGGGCAGCGGTCCGTAAACTGTGGCTCGTGAGCCACATGCGGCTCTTTGGCCCCTTGAGTGTGGCTCTTCCACAAAATGCCATGACCTGGGCGAGTCTATTTTGAAGAAGTGGCATTAGAAGAAGTTTAAGTTTAAAAAATTTGGCTTTCAAAAGAAATTTCAATTGTTCTATTGTTGATATTTGGTTCTATTGACTAATGAGTTTGCAGACCACTGCCCTAGGGCTTATTGAATTCATGCCATACCCAGCTCATCTCTTTTAACCTTAATTACCTCCTTAAAGACTCAATCTCTAAATTTAGTTATTTTGGGGATTAGAGCTAAAAAATATGAATTGAGCAGGGAGAGGGGAGACACAACTCAGTTCATAACATCATCCTCAGGTATAATATCTTCATTCCCAAGAAACTCATTGCTAAGTGAAATAAAATCTGTAGTTTTGCCATAAAAAAGTCAGAGGTAGCCGAGACTGGTTTGGCTCAATGGATAGAGCGTCGGCTTGGGGACTGAAGGGTCCCAGGTTCGATTCCGGTCAAGGGCATGTACCTTGGTTGTGGGCACATCCCCAGTAGGGGGTGTGCAAGAGGCGGCTGATCGATGACGCTCTCTCATCGATGTTTCTAACTCTCTATCTCTCTCCCTTCCCCTCTGTACAAAATCAATAAAATATATTTAAAAAAAAAAAGTCAGAGGTAATTGTTTAAGAATGATGTCATCAAAATGGCAAAAATAGGAATTTTGTCCCATCTTTCTCCCAAAGAACACTAATTTTTTACCATCACTCATGGACAAGATCCCATTTAAAACTCTTGTAGTCCAGAAGAGAAAAAATCCAGTATTGGGCATATTGAAGAGAAAGGCTAAACAGAACAATTTCACTCAATCTCTGTCACCCCTGATCATCTCAATGGGCAACTGGCTCCCCCAGCTGTACAGGACTTTGCCAAAAACACCTACTTCTTTCTTCCCCATGCAGAATACTGAGGTGTGCCGCACAACTCGGAGGTGGAAAGTGAGTCTGAGAGAATAACAGCCAGAGGACATCAAAGCAATGCAGATCCTACTAACTGCATTGCAGACTCCACCAGGAAGCCTGCCCAGGTGCCAGTGGGGATACCTTGCCTGTGGATCCCCCAACTGGCTCATGGGTACCCCTGATGCTCAGTGCACCTCACCTCCAACAATATGACTACCTGAAAAAGGTGAAACTGTGTAGACAGTAAAATGATCTGTAGTTGGGAAGGAGGGATAGATAAATAGACAAAGCCCAGAAAATTCTTTAGTAGTGAAACCACTCTTTATGGTACTGTGATGATGAGTACATGCCATTATAATTTACCCAAACCTCAGAGAACGTATAACACCAAAAGTGGGCCTAATGTAAACTATGGAGTTTGGGAGGTCATGATATCTAAGTCAATTCTAGCAAATGTACCTCTTTTGCGGTGGGGGGGTCGGGGGGGGGAGTTGCTGACTGTGGGTGAACCTATGCATGTGTGGGAAAGGGGATACATGGAAAATTTCTGTACCTTCTCTCATTTAGGCTGTGAACCTAAAACTGTTCTAAAGTATAAAGTCTATTTTTTTTAAATGTAAGAAGCATAGCTGTAATATTTAATAGACTATTCTAATAAACAAGGTCTTTCTATATCAGTAATTGTGATTTTTTTAACCTGCATTTTCTTTACCTGTGTTTACATATGTGAAGAATATCATTATTTTTCCTCCAAACTGGTAAAACCCCTAAGTTGCCTCGGGTTAACAGAGAAAAGGGGCATTTACTGGCATTATGTGCTAAACAGGATGCTCAGTTTAATACAGACATTAACTCATTTAATTATCAAGACCATTTTATGATGAAAGAAGTATTAATATTTTCAGTTAGCAAATGAGAAAACTGAAGCTCAGAAACATTACATAAACTCATTCACAATCACTTAATAAAAGGAAATAGAATATTATTGCAGAAAGTTCCTAGGCTTTGGAGTGAAAGAGACTACTACTAAAATTCTGTCAATTACTAACTATAAACTTGGACCAGTAACTTAGCAGCTATAGGACCTGATTGGCTTCATGTCTATAAAAGCCCGCTCGTGGTATATAATTATTAAATTGTGATCTGGCCTTCTGCTAAACAGCAATGGACTGTTAGTTGACCCCATATCTGTCTGACCTCACAATCTAAGCTCTTTGCTCTCCTCATCTCCCTGAAACAGAAAGCTGCCCCGTGCAGACTGGGGGCATGTGTTTTTGTGCAATGAGAGCTGGGAAAGAATTGTTATCCACAGCAACCTTAAGAATTGAGTATCTAAGTATTAATTTACTTTTATTTAATATGACTTCCTGAGAAAACTCTTGTCTGCTAAAGATTCTACTGAAATTATTAGCCTATAGATATTTATGGATACATGACATGCAGCTTCAATAAAAATGAATTAACCCTCTTTTTCATATTTTACACTGCACCAGGCACTGAAAACTAAGTCAGATGTAATAGATCTCTTTTGTGGTTTTAATCATAACAATTGTACCAAATGGCTTTTTTTGTGCATGTGATAACATCATAATGGAAAACTAAATCGATAGCATATTTCTCAATTTAATTATATGCCTTGCATTTCTAAACCAGTTTTAATGAAATACAATAAGTGGTAGTGTGGAAATTAGGAGAGGTTAAAAAAAAAGCAGTTGCAAATAGTGCTGCCAATGATAGGAATAGAAGTACGAACTATGTCAGTCTCTGTGAACAATGGTTTCCCAGTGGGATTGTATAATAACACAACAACAAACAGGGAGGATTGCCCAAACAAATCACCATTTTCAGAAACAATCATTTTCACAGAAAAAGCCTAAGCTACAGCAGTCCAAAAATGCATAAGGAGTATCTGAGACATCTACGTATAGACCTCACCTCTGTATCATAGTAAGGTCACCAATTTACAAGTA
This sequence comes from Pipistrellus kuhlii, assembly GCF_014108245.1. NCBI lineage: Eukaryota > Metazoa > Chordata > Mammalia > Chiroptera > Vespertilionidae > Pipistrellus > Pipistrellus kuhlii. The sequence continues at coordinate 155,528,223 of NW_023425515.1, read as the reverse complement.
CACTAACACCTTCATATGATTTTTAAACAGTTTCTTTCCTTATTTAGAAGAGTAATTCATGCTCATTATAGAAAATTTGAAAGATACTAAAAAAATGCAAACAAAAAAAATACACTAACCCAAAATCCCATGCCCAAAGATAACCATGGTTAACATTTCACTGTATTTCCTTTGTTTTTTTTATGCATATGCTACATAAAGGGTGGAGCAAAAGTAGGTTTACAGTTGTGAGTATGAGAAACACTGAGTTTATTCTTGTATTGTTATTTATTAATTATTATATCGTTTTCTACACAAACAACTGTGAACCTATTTTTGCCCCCCCCCACACTGTATTTAAAATGATGCAATAATCTCTTGAAAGCAAAGTCAGACAATTCAATGTAATAAAGTATATAGCCCTCACACAGACCCTAGGAGAAAAATATATTGCTTTGTACGTATTATATTAAGTTTCCTAGGACTGCCATAACTATGAACCACAGATTGAGTGGCTTAAACAAGAGACATTTGTTTTCTCATAGTTCTGGAGGCTAAGAATCCAAGATCAAGGTGTCAGTAGGGTTGTTTTTTCTAGTCTCTGTCCTTGGCTTGTGGATATCCATCTTCTCTGTATGTCTTCATATGATCTTCCTCTGTGTATGTTTGCTGTCCATATTTCCTGTTCTTAAGCAAGTAGACTTGTCCATATTTCCTCTTATGCAAGTAGTCATACTGAATTAGGGCCCCCCCTAAGAACCTCACCAGATGGTTGCCTCTTTGAAGACCCTATCTCCAAATACAGTCAGATTCTAAGGTATCAGGGGTTAGGACTTCAATATATAAACTTGAGAGGACACGATTCAGCCCATAACTGGCATTAATATGGCAACACAAAGACATTATATACTCAATATGCTCTAGGTCCTACAGCAGGTATTGGAAATGTGAATAATAATTAATAACCACCCAGGGTCTCTCCCCTAAAGAAATTCAAATTAGTGGGCAAGGGGAGGACTATTTAGTAAATATAATTGGGAAATTTATGAATACTCTGGGGAAAATATGCAAAGACTCACCTTATACTATGTATCAATATAAATCATATTATTGATGAAACAATAAATGTTAGAAAGAGGAGGAAAAGAAGAATAAATAGGAGGCAGGAGGAGGAGGAAGGAGGAAAACAAGGGAAAGTGGAGGAAGAGAAAGGGGAATAGGAGAGTGGAGAAGAAAGAAGTTATAAAATAGAAACGAGTTTTATCTATTTTACCTATAAATGGAGTATTTTGTTTCTAATTGTCATTTTTTCATTTTTCTCTTATTTTTTATTTTTCTCTTTAAAATAAATCTTTATTGTTGAAAGTATTACATATGTCCTCCTTTCTCCCCCATTGGCCCCTTCGAGCCCTCCTCAGGCCTACACAACCCCATTACCTGTGTCCATGCTTTATGCATATGTGCATATGAGTTCTTTGGTTGATCTCCTCCCACCTACCTCTCACCTAGCCTCCCACCTTTGCCTGCCCTCTGCGATTCCACAGTCTGTTCCACAGTCATTTATTCGTAATAAGCATTAGTTGACAATTTACCATAAGCCAGGTGTTCAGCTAGACACAGAAATGAACTAGGTTTTATGCACATTGAAAGGAGCCTCTTGGGTTGCTTATAACATAAATACAAGTTCACATTTCCTTTACTGGCCTATTCAATATTGGTTACATCTTCCTAGACCAAATTCATGAACTGTATGTAGTCAATACGTTCCTGCATACATTTTCAAAACATTTTTGTAAATCAGATCCTATTAGAAATGCACAAAGAAGAGTTGGCTGTGTAAAGGAGCCTTGGAGGGATCCCTGCGGTAAAAAGCAGCAGCCATATGTAAAGAAGGAACAGCCTTCAATCCAGCACTAAGTCCCAACTGTCATACCTGTGCCCTGGCTTGCAGGTTATGCCTGAGCGCTCAACTGTGTTCCCACTGTCCTTATGCCTTGGATTACAAACCCCTGGAGGTTGGCCCACCACATCTGTTCCCTTCATTGTGTCCATGTCACAATGAAGCATTTACAAAGAGATCTTAGTAAATTCTGTTGGATGTGCAGAAGTGGATCTCAGCAGGCAGTGTCCATGGGGCTACAATGAGGAGATGCCCCATGCATCCTACTTCTAAACAGTAAGGCTCTAAATCATATGCATGCCACTGCACTGCCAGCTATAGGGGGTAGACTGTTTTCTCAGCAACAGAGAGGAAACGTTCTTTGAGAGGATGACAGAAGAGAGCTGGAGACCCCTGGGGAAACTCCCAGAAGCTGTCTGCACTGTGTTTTGTTGCTTATTCAGGGCCCTGAAGAGTGCAGGCTTTTCTGTAAGCTTCCAGGTAGTAGAGTGACAGTTGCTGTCCTCCCCAGTGGAAACCCTCTCATACTGGTAGCACATTGCATAGCAGCTTGCACTCAGAATCTAATTATCAACTCAGAAGATATGAATAAATCTCTGCCTTTTATCTTGGGTTCAGAGAAATACTTTAGCCAAAAGTTGCTTTTCTAAATAAGTAGTTTTAAAGTGTCATTGCCAATAAATGAGTGAGTGGTACAATTTCTGATTGACAGTCGCTCAGTTCAATCAAAATGTAGTGATGCTAAAATTGTTTAAACTCAATATTCATAAATATAAATATGTGCTCAGAATTATATCAACATTGGTGAATTTTCTTAAGACACTCATGCATACACACACAAACACACACACACAGTGTGATTAAATCATTTTAATTTTTTGACCAATTTTCCATTTAGTAGTATTTTTCCATTTTTATTTCCATTTTACTAAAATTATTTTCATGATAATCTGGGCCTTTTATCCATGTATATTTTATGATAGAGCTTTCATTCATTGATTTCTTTTTTGGCCACATCAAATTGAATGATAATAGTTTCTGCCATTGTAAGTTTTCTTTGGAAGCCATTATTTACACAAATTCTAATTTTCTTTAATCACTTTTGCATTCATAACTTTTGTCAAAATAATTTTATTCATTCATCAATAATGTCAATTTCTTAATATACCTAGTTTTGACCATTGATTTTTTTTTTGTTTTTTTTTGGTTATGTCTTAAAAAATCATTATTTCTCCAGATGATTTCCGCATTTTTCAACTTTACCCTTTTTTTCTTCTGTAATATTTTTAACCATGTAAAGTTTTAGCTGTTGCCAATATTTTTACTTTGATTATTTCTATCAATAATATCTCAAGTGAATTAGATGTAAACTAATATATATTTTATTATTTATAAAGGAACAATCAAAAACAGAAGGAATAAAAATATCTGTGAAGTCAATGTAGCATGGTAAAAACTTCCTACTTCATTCAAATACAAATAACCCTGAAACATCAGCCACCATTTATATTTGGAATATGGAAAAAGTGATTCATATCTCATGCTTTCCTGAAAGATGAAAATGGAGGTTTTCACTTTCCCAGCTGCCTGGCAGCTGAGATGTGAGCACATAACCTGGTCTCCATCTGTGCCTTTTTCTTTCCCGAAGCTCTGACTCAACAACAGGAGAAACAAAGCAGCAGAAATGGAAGAACGGTTTCCTGGTGTCCCAGCTGTGGCATCAGGGACCCACAGAGCCCTGGAATGGTCCTGGAGGCCTCAAATGCCATGCTAAGTGGTTGAACTTTTTCCTGCAGGGGTTGGAAGCCATGGAGGGCTCTATTTGGGGAGCCATATGCTCAGATCTGAGGTTTAGAAAGATGTCTCAGGCAGCAGCATAGAGAATGGATTGAATCCAACAAGTCTGGAGACAGACCTCTGCAGGCTGGCTGCACCACAGATCTGCATTTTCCCAATGCAAGATACTGGGAGCCAACACTGCTACCCTGGTCTTTTATGATGTAGCCCTGGTCAAACTTTTCAATAAGTCATAAATTCCTTACTCTCATTCTTTCCACCTGACAGGCTTGTACACATACTCACATATTTCAATATGAAATAAAAGTTAAAACTTATGATAATAACACTAAATAGTTATTGAGAATATAATTTATGCCATTCACTGCCATTAATCTCACCAGGGGGTTCAGAAAGGTTGACTAACTTGTTCAAGGTTGCCCAGCTAGTAAGTAGTGAGCCAGGATTTAAGTTTAGTTTGATTTCAGAGCTTTTGTATATTCTTAATCTATGTCTTACTATTATACTAGGAAGCATCTTAATGTGCCATATATTTCCACACATATTCTTTTATTTAATCCTCATGGCTACTTGGTAAGGTAGATATTATTGAGAGAAAACTGAATCTTGGTGAATTTAAGTTCTTTTCCCAGAGCTGATCTATCTAACGACAAAGTCATTATACATCCCTGGAAGTGCTTGGTTTACAGATTATTACTGACACATATTAGTTCTTTCTTTTCTCTCTGTTCTTGCTGAATATGCCATGCCCATACTCAGACCATACAGGTAACTCAGGTACGCAGGTAACTGGTCTGATGACACCTTTATCCAAAGCCAGCTAGTGCACATTCCTACTGAGAATCCAGCTTGCCTGTTGGGCTGGGAGAAACAGTTGTTGATTACCCCTTCTCTCCCAGATCCTTTCCCAGCTCCCAGCCTCTGTTGCTGAGGTGACTGTGTTGTATATTACATGATTCTACTCTTCCACCACAATAGATTGCATCTAAAAGCAGACAACCATACATCCTTTAGTTAAAGTTAAAATAAAGAATGCTAAGACAATGATTTAATAATGGGAACTACAGCTCAAAGATAGAGAACCAGGACCAGAGCACACACAATGACTCAAGGGCAAGCCAAGATTACGGTGCAAAATCAAAGCAGATGCCTAGAAATTTAGGTGGTAGCAAAACATGAGGACAGATAATGGGTTCATGGAGAAGTGAGGGTCCTAGGAGGGTGGAGAGGCCATGAAGCTAATGAGAGAGAAAGTGGGAAGTCACTAGAGCTGTTTATTTCCTAAAGACTCATTTGTTTCTATCCACGTGTGTTCCTACAGAACAACTTTTGTTCTCAGGTAATGTGGGTGACACTCTGTTTCTTACCACCGAACAGGCCAAACTTAAAAAACAAACAAACAAAAAAAAAACCAAACAGCTGCCCGATCAGCATGGCTCAGTGGTTGAGCATCAACCTGTGAACCAGGAGGTCAGGGTTTGATTGCCAGTCAGGGCACATGCCTGGATTGTGGGCTTGATCCCCAATAGGGGTATACAGGAGGCAGCTGATCAATTATTCTCTCTCATTGTTGATGTTTCTATCTCTATCTCTCTCCTAATTCCTCTCTGAAAAATCAATAAAAATATATTTAAAAACAACAACAACCACTCAATTTTGAGGGTTTCTTATAAAAATCCTTGGGTTTCAAATGCAAGAGCAAATGGGGAAAAAATCAAATTAGGAGATGGAAAGCCTGAGGCCTTACTAAGCCCCTCACTTTAGCTACCAGCCCACACAGTTATCCTCCCTTTTCTCCTGCCCCTTCTTAGCATCTTCCCACTAGCTCTCAGGAGTCCCATGAAATCTCTTTAGAGCCCAGGATGTCTGGGCTGTGGGCAATCTTCCTTTTATCTAGAATTCCTGTTATTTATCTAACTTGACCTCTCTAGCCCTTCAAGCTCTGTAGATAGGGAATGGATTTTTTGCTGTTGTTCATTCACTGCTGTTATAAATACAACCCAGATCTGACCCCCTTTTATTTCTGGGCCTTTTATCCATGCTTTCAGAGCAAGACACTGGAAGGAAGCATATCTTGATTTATTTTTCTTTCTCAATGATATTTCAAGTCCATTTTGTCCAGCAGCCACACATTCCATCAGCACTAAAGCGATTTAAAAGGTGAAGGTCCGCGTTCTGGCAAATTTGCTAAACCTCTACATTTATTTTCAAACATGTCTCAAAGACCCCTGCAGTCATGAAAGCTTCACTTGACAAAGGTAAAAATGTGAGCTCATTTAGACCTGAATCATGTGATAAATGGCTCCAGGGCACTCTCTGAAGGCTGTGATTCTAGCAACTCACTGTGTTCCAAATCTCTGTTTCTGCCTCGATGGGAGTTGATTGGAAAATGAAGAAGAAGGTGATGTGAAAATAACAACTCAGCAAAATTGCCCATTTTCTCTTGCTGTTGCTCCTCACCACTCACTCTGAAATGCACAAACACACATGTGTGCACACCCTGACTACATCTGGAATACAACCTGAGCGCAGGCCCAGTGGCAGCAGGGTATCTCCTTCACTCACTGGTTTCTTCTGCCTCATGTTCCTGTCCATTCTACTTCCAATTCTGGAGGTTGGGGGTAGTGTTTCTAAAGATTCTGCACTTCTCCCTGGAAAAGACTATGAGAAATTCCCTAGTGCCTCTTTGAGAATCCTCTCTCATTAATAAGAGGAGCAAGTACTGGAATTGTGGAGTAAGTAAGGAAAAGCAGAGAGGAAGACAGAAAATGAGTTTATTAATAATAAAGTCTGTACTTTATAATTTGTTAAATAACAAACATATATTCCTCTCATAATTTGAATTAGGTAAATACTATTGAAAATTTCAACTCATTATCCGCATAACTATATAGTCTTATTGAGGCAACTCAAATATTCTATTTTAGGTCGGATTGTATACCCTTTTCCTAATATAAGGCTTTATGTCTTATGATTGTTTCACTAAAAACAATTTCTGAATCAAAAGCTTTCATAGTAAATTTTATTGGAAAGTACAATCCTAAGGATACAGGAGAGGGATTGAAAGAAGAGTGAGGTGGTAAGAAATGAAAGCATCACCTGGCTGGTCACAATTTATAGAAGATATCTTCTGGGAGATCCTATGAAACTACTGCTTCTCTTTAAAAGCTAAAAATTGAGAAAAATGGAGAAGTAGCCCACTGGGAAAGATTACCCATGGAGTATCAACTCCCTCATAAGTTTATCTCGTACCACCCAGCCCCTTAGCAACTTCAGGAAAGCCAGATCCAAGGATACCTAAAGCTCCTAGAGGTACTGGGGTTCGAGTCACTCTGCAGGGATAGCCTGTGACTCTCCTTGCTTGTGTCTATGCAACCTGCCACCCTACTGCCCAAACATGGGGAGCTGGCATACAGCCATCACACTGAATCTTGGAGTCCCATGCTGGTTCCTGTCTTAGTAGAGACAAGGAAGCTCCAGAACAGAAGCCATGTCAATGAGGGACTAGAAAGAGTTGGAGTACCATGACAGCTTGGCCCTGCCACAAAAGTGGTTACAGAACTCAAGATAAAAACTCCCCTCTTCAGCCTATGGGAATACAATTGCTGTCATGTGGTCTTCCTAGAGAGCCATCAGCAGTATTATGCAGAAAACCAGGGCCCAGAGGACAAGTTGAGCTGGTTGATCAAGAAGCCAACATTCACAGCAAGAGGCTGTAAGAGATCATAAGAAGCTATGTCATAAATCTTCAGGAGGGCACTGGGCTGCCCCCTGTAGACAGACGAATGGCTCCAAGCCACTTTATCTGGTCATTATATTAAAATGGGGCCTACAAAAGGCCAAAGCACAGGGAGCCACTAAAGTCAAGTTCACAGGCTTCTACTCAGGCCTGCTGACCTCAAACTTGCACATTTTCAGACAATGGTGAAGAGAGATACTGAGGGTTTGGATTAGCAATAACACAATTTCTTAAAGCAACCAAATAAGCAGAAAGAAATATGCTATCTCTACTTGCCTTCTTACCTTTTTTCCAAATGTATATACCTTGTTGGTTGATTGCAGGTTGCTGTTTTCCCCTTTTTTTCCTGCAAGGAAATAAAAAATTGTGTCTTGAAGAGCAGCCATAAAGCTTTTCTATTGATTTTATATACGACCCAAATGACAACATCAGGGGGCTCTTTTTGTTGTGCTTTTGGTTGTTGTTGTTGTTATTTTTCTGTCTTTGGGTTTTATTTCATTTTGTTGTCTGAAAACAGCACAATTTAGAGTGATATTTTAATTTATTATTATGAAAGGGACAGCAACTAGTCTTTAATGGTTACAGAATGGTGACTTGCAGCCCTGTTCCAGCTGCTGTCACCACCGTGCTGAGAGTAGACTTGCAGCATCTTGTCTCAGGCACACATCAGTGCTCCTGCCTGCTGCCTCCCTCCCTCCCAGTGGACAGGCCGCCACCTGCTGCTGGCACAGCATCAGCCCTTGGGGAATAAATGTTCTCTTGCTGCTGGGTGACAGGACAGGACAGATGCTGGATTTCAAGGGAACCAGGGAAAGGTGCCCCCAGGCCAGCTGCCCCTACTCCTCCACCCATCTGCCTTCTTTGCCTAGCAGAGATCCCACTAATCAAGGCCATCGGAGCTTTTTGGTCAGACTGCGGTCTAGATAGTTTTGTCTTCTTTTCCCTACCAGTCTCCCATAAGGCTATAGTGGCCATTTATTTATTCAGGCCACAAGCATTTATTGAGCCTGTGTTCCAGGCCAGACAATTTGCTAAGTGCTAGGAAGATAGACTTGAATATCTTAATTCCTGACCTTGAGAAGATCACAGTTTAGTAGGGTAGAGAAAACACATCAACCAATAAATTATGATATAGCCTTGTGACTGTAACAAGAGGGTTAAAAACCAAACACACAGAGACGCAGCATTCAAGTATGACATAGGCATGAAGCATATGGACTTTGGAGATCCTTAGTACAGGGAAATCTCTTGCTGACTGATTGACTTTGGAGGAGTTATTTAAGTTATTTAATTCCAATGACTCATATATAAAGGATTATATGAGATACTGCAACAAAGCACTTTAACATGGCATGTTGTAAACACCAATAAATATGGACCATTGTTACCCAGTACAATTTTTATCCAAACCCAAAGAAGTGGGGTCCCAGTCATTGTACCCAGATAGGAGTTCGGAAGCATAGAAAGGATGGGGAGATGGGCCAGCAAGTGGACTTCAAAGCTTAAAGCAAAAGAAAACCCCAAACAACCATGTCCTGGGACAAAGCTGGAATACAAGACCAAGTAAAAAATCCACCTGGACTATCAGGCTAGAGAGGCCACTGTGGAAGAAACTAAATTTGGGACAATATAAGATAAATTGGAGGTATCAGGCAAAACCCATTGTGGAAAAAGATTATGATGCAGCAATGAAAATTTGAATCTCGGGATCTTAAAAAGGCTGGGAATATTTTAGAGAAGGTGATGGCATTTCTTCTGAATCATAAAATGAGTAGGAGCTTGCCAGAAAGATACTAGGAAAGGGCTGTTCTTGAAGGGGAAACAGCAAGGGCAAAGGCATAGTGACACCCACAGGGGAAAGTGAGAATGTCCAGTAGCTGGAATGTTGAGTGTGCAGAATAAAGTGGAAGGAGGTAAGGACAGGAACAGAGAAAGAGCTGAGACATGGAGGACCTTGAGTGTCAGACTAGAAAAGCTACTCTTATCCTGCAATGGTTGCATATCAGTTACCCATTGAACTCTTACCAAGTGACAATGCTTAGGCCACCCTACCAGCTATTACTAGTTAGTTGGTCTCGGGAGGCCTGATCACGAATGGTTTTAAATCTCCCCAGGTGATTCTAATCTGCGGCCAGGGTTGCAAACCACTGCTGCTGTGGATTAGAAGTCAGTGGACATCCTCTTTGAGTGCCCAGGATGCTGTGAAGCTAAGAAAAGTGATCCATTTTATTTCAACAATCATTATTAACACCGACTTGGTGCCAGGCCCTATGCTGAGCTTTGTAAATATGGAGATAAGCAAGTCAAGGTCCACTGATCTCTTCATAGTTCTTTAGAGTTTATGAATCATGTTCACCTTCACTGTCTTACCCTGCCTGGGAACTGAGAGGGAATGTGGCTGCAGTCCTTCAGGGGAAGCTGTGCACATAATCAGCTCAGTCATTGTGGGGCCTACCCTCAGGTCTGGCGCTGGGCCGCAGTGCAGAAAATGAATTGAGCAATCTTTTATAGAACAAAATCAATAACATCAGAACAGCCAGCCACACCAGCAGCTGGGGCTGGAAGGAGGAGGGGAGAATAAGGGGGAGGAAAAGTGGGCTTGTGGAAGAAAACAAGGACACTGGGATGGAGAGAAGACACAGAGCTGTCATGGAGGGAGGGAAGGAGGGCCACTGGGAATGGGGATAGGGGTTAAGGCTGTGGTTCCTGATAGAATTTGGACAAAACCACTGAATCCCTCTGGTCTTAAGCTCCCTTCACTTCTTCTCAGAGCCCTGAGAGTAGCAGTAGGTAATGTGAGAATATATGAGGGAGAAACTAACACTTACCAAGATTCTGATCCTGTGCTAGGTGTTTTGCATACATTAATACAATGTAATGCTCACTAATCACTAATTTTACAAATGAAAAAAAAAAAAAAAGAGAGAGAGAAATCCTACCGAACTCATGTGTGATGGAGTTATTTATCCCCTTATGAGCTTAAGAGAGAAATGTATAGGAGTCACCTTGTAAAAGGAAAGGTACTTCAGAAGTAATTATTTTTCTACCCTCAGTCCACGTGTAACCCTTGTACAAGGGTCATAGTAGGAAAAAACCTCACAGATCATTTGATGTAGATATGCATGAACCCCAACAGGGGCCCCATTGACCCATTTAGCTTCCAGATATGACCTTCAATCCATGTGGAAACACAAGCATTCAGGTTACATGAGACCATGAACAAAAAAAGGAAATATGTACCATGCAACTTTAAAGAAAATATTTTAGAATCCTCAAGCACAATATCCAATGGGGGAAGCCCGTGAGGGATTGAAGACTTCCCCGCTGGGCTGGAAAGGCCTGCATGGTGTGGAATGAGCTCACTGCATCTGCTAGAGCAAGGAACAGGCCCTGTGAGAAAAACCCCTTTGGAGGGCTACAGGCTCCTGCTGTGACTCCCCCTGGGCTGTTAAGCAATATGATCAGGTTTTTTCTGTGTGTTTTTGTTTTTTTGTTTTTGTGATTGTGTAGACATATACCTAACTCACTAGCTTAGGCAAAGGGAGAATTTATTGGAAGGGCACTGGGTTATCTCTCATAGGTGAAAGTCTTGAACCAAACTGCAGGAACATGAGGTTGTAGTTGTGCCTTGGAGCAGTTGGCATCCTGGACCTGGACCATAAGGACTTCTCCCATTTCTCTTCTTCCCCTCCCTGGTTTTGCACCACTTGTCTATCACTATAGACTGCCTTCTGCTGCAAATGGAAAACATGGCCACAAACAGCTTCGGAGCCTCACACTGTACCTACAGAGAAGTGAATTTTTTTAGGTACAGCTTTAAAAATTAAAGAGAAGGCTTCTATGAAGAATCTGTTTGGTTCAGCTTGGGGTGGTGTCTATGCCCTGGGCCAGTCAGTTGTGTCTATCGGAGCAAAGTTATGTTCAACAATAAGACAACCCAACAGTATCACAGGAATGGGAGGTGAGAGGAATACTGCCAGCAAAAGGAAGAGGAATTAGGATCTTATACTTTATCTCATCAATATAAAAAGACCCTTCAACAATGATGGCAGAGGGATATTCCGATGGAGGGGAGACACTAAACATATATTATTCTTATGCAAAAATAATGTACAATCCAGAGAGATAAAGATGACTCAGGCTGAAGTCCCAAAGTGCTCACTAATGTGGCAGATCATCCTGCCCCACTTGTGGTCAGCAATGATTATGTGATTGCCTTATGACCAATGAAAGGTGGTGTGAGTGATTTTGAGACATGCTGTATACAATGTTCTTTATGCAATCCTCCATGTGCTTTGCCATTTCCAGCTGCATGGAATGTAGATGATCACAAGTAGCCTGGAGACTATGTGTTTAGTGGCTCCCTGAAGCACTGTTTAGAAGAGATCCACCAATCACAAGCACACATGTTGGGCTCTTAGATTCGCAAGAACAAAAACCCAACATTTATAGTGTTAAGTATTGAAATTTTGAGACTTATTTATTGCAGCTATTAAGCCTACCTTCGTTAAAAAAGTTAGTAAACACTGCATTAACTGGAATGAACTACTTTGAGTTCCAGCTCTGTGGAATACTAGCTGGGTGACCTGAAGAAAATCATTTTACCTCTCCAAGTCTCCCCATTAATTACAGTACATCCACACTGCAAGATTTCCTTTCATTAATAAATAGAGATAATGAATGTGAACAAATTTGAGTGCTAAATTACTCTACAGTTTCAGGATGGAATATTACAAACTTGTCTCTGCATTGCTATTTCTCAAGTATGCCAAGATTTAATTTTAGTGGCTTATAAAGCTTTCAAGTTTCTCATTGAAAGTATCATGCTTAATAAAGGAGGCAATATAGGCTATAAGAATATAATTTTTCCATGGAATTCAATAAACTTATTTTCATTTTGAATTGTTTTAAATAAGTGGCACTTAATCATTTTTTATTTCCTGCATTCGTCAGCATTAGAACATAAATAGCTTGTTCATCACTGATAGTGTTAAGCTTTAACTTATATCTTGAAGAAATCAAGTCTTTGCCCTTAATAATTGGCAGCTCTGAGCCTTGAACCTGACACCTGTGCCTTCATATTAGCATGTTCCACCATCTTTGTGATTCCCCTCTGCTAGGCATGATTAATTCAAAACTTTCACTGCCATGGCCACAACATAGGCTCATATGAATATGGATAAGAGCCCGGTTCCAATTGATCCTTGCCTTTACCCTCACCAGAATGCTTTTAAGGAAGATGCATATACCCTGTTACATTAACCATTTCCAACTGTGCTCTTCTGAGCTCCTTATGAGTCATTTCTGTCTGAATTGGGGAATCTCCAATGCTGCTTTAACCAGAGCAGCATGGACTTTATCTTTTTTACATATGAGCTTCTGGAGACTTCTTTGTTTGTTTGTTTGTTTGTTTGTTTGTTTGTGAAAAGTAAAAACCTCTGAACCAAAAAATTGAACTTTGAGGTCATAATATGATGGCAAGCAAACAAAACAAAATTTCATTTTCTAATGTCAAGTCAGATGCTTCTTATGACTTTAGATGAATCTTTTTCTCTTTTAGGCCTCAGTTTCCTTGTCTGTAAAATAAAAAGCTTAACAACATGAGAGTGTAGGCCCCTTTCAATTTCATTTTAGAAGGTCCTTGGGGGAGATGGATCAGGGTGTGTATTGAGTGTTGAAGGTGGAAAAAGGGAAGGTAAGAGGGCCCAACTATGAGAAGAGGAGTAAAAGCCCAGAGAGAGAGATTTGAACTTTGTGTAAAAATACTGATTGAGCTACAATTATGTTCCAAGCACTGTGAGAAGCAGTGAGGATACCACATTGAACCTAGCAGATATGGTGCTTATGGTGCCGGATCTTCCAATGATGGATGTCAACACATAGGAAATAAGGGGAAGTCTGAGAGAAAGGGGAGAACAGCAGGGAAACAAAAGGTCCTTTGTTTAGGGTTTTTCCTCCAAAATTCAATCATTGTCTTCTTCACAGAGTCCTAACTCCTCTCATGCTTTCAGCCATCCTTCCAAATAAGTGATATGGGCTAGAAAGAACTTAGTCCTTCCTTTAAACATTCATTCACTCATTCATTTTCCATTTGTAAAAGCATATACTTACTGAGATCCTCCTATATCCAACAAATCATAGCAGGCACTAAAAACTTAGAGATTAATTCAGTGTGATATCAACCCACAGATGCAGTGTGGAGATGTGCAGAACACTGCAATACAATATACTAAGAGCTGTGATGGAGAGACCTACAGGCGGTGAGGGTGGAGCAATCATGGGTGGTCCTTCTCCATTCCTCAGGTGATTCCAGACCCCTCCTTCCCCCACCTCTCTGCACCTCACCCTATGCCTCTCAGATGCAACCCTTTATGCTGAATCAACAAGATCAGGCACAGACATCAGCAGTGAGAAAATAATGAGGGTACCAGAAGGTCACTGCAAATAGAAGGCAGTTATGTTGCTTCATGATTTAAAGTACTAAATGGTACATTTATTTCCATTAACTGCAATGGGATGGTGTTCTCGTGATTTTCTTGACATCATTTTGGCCTATGTGGTTACAGAATCAACTAGGTTTCCTGAGTATTGAATGTTTCTGAATCATTGAGAAATAAAGGATGTTCTGTGCTTTACCTTCCTAACTCCTCTTCACCTGATCGTTTTTAGTTATAGACAAAGTCCTTATTTTTCAATCATTCAGTTAAGAAATATTTACTGAGCCAAGTGCATGACAGACATTGAGCTTTTTATAGACATAGAAATGATCCTTGATCTCAAAGAACTAACTCTCATGGGGAAAATAATAAAAAAGGATGAAATTCACTATGATTGGCGCTACATGAGAAGGGAGACCAGCATACACAGGGAGCACAAGAGAGGGCCACACTACCAGTTAGGGGATCCTCTAAAATATTCCTAGAAGGGAAAACCACCTTGAGTCAGAGATTTTTTTAAAAATCCGAGCTTGTCAAGCCAATGGGGCTGGAAGGGTGTCCAGGCAGAAGAGAGTTTGTCTCCTGAAGGCACTGCCCCAGTAAACTTCCCTCAGGCACATTTGCTCCTAGTGCTTAAAAACTCAGCATGCCACATGCACTTTTGAATCAGAGACATTTTATCCTCATTTCCATCCTGTCTCTTCACCTACTTTGAAGCATGATTGTGAAGTTGAAATAAGATATAGTGATATGTTTCACACAGTATCTGACACCAGCAAGTTTCATAAATAGTGTTGGGTTGGGGGAGGATGCACATGAATATGTAGATCATAGAGGAGCCCCATGAGTATGCCTTTGAATCATTAAGGATTACTTTATCTGATATAATGAACTCTCTATCTCCAATGTGTGCCGAGTGATCCACTCTCAACCCCTCATCACCAGCTCTGTGCCTGGAAGCTGGCCTGTTTGGACTTCATCTAAGGGTTTCTTCCTTTACTTCCAGGTGGGTCAAGAACTGAAGAGCATTGGAGGAGATCAGAAAAAAGGAAGAGTAAGGTCCACCTCCCTCCTACACAGTCATCTCAGCTGCTGCATCCTCGGCAGAAGGTCACAACTCCTGCCAAGTGGTCCTCTCTAGGCCATTTTCTATTAGATTCTGTTAACTGCTCCCTCCTGTTACCCTACACACACAAAAGTAAAAATAGCCAGCTGTCAATAGTCTAAGGATACTGCCTTATTCTTGTGGTTTTCATACAACCTATCCAAACCTTTATAAATAAATTCTTTATTCAGTTCTTCTCTTCTCTCCTAGTTTGAGTATGCCATCTATTTCTTTCTGGGACCCTGACAGACACATATTCTGTAAATTCTGCAAAGGAACTACAAATAAGTGTGAGGGCTAAGAATTCATTATAGGTGGGGAGGAAATGTTTTTGTTAGGTACAGATTAAGGAACTAAACCAGCTGAGGACTAAATGAGAGGTGGGGAGGCTCTCTTTTAAATGTCTCTCTTCCCACACAAGTTGAGAAAATTGAGAATAGTGGCCATATTTTATCCATCTTTTAATCTATGTCCTCAGACATCTAGTTTAGAAACTGGGATACAGGATATGTGCTCACTGTATATATGTTAAATAGGTTTCCACAGAATTTCCAATAGATGGAAAGATGAGAGAGATAAGAAAAAATTCAATGATACATTGCATAGCTGCTCTCTCCATGCTCACACACACAATCACATTATAATTATGACTTTTTTAACATTTCAAGAAACCTTCATTTGAGCAATCTAATCTTGATTAAAATAACACACTACTGGAGGTACAATAGAAAATAACCCTCTTCTTCACTCTGTGGGATCCGGACTTAAAACTGCAACACCACAGCTGGGATGGAAACTCTATCATTGATCAAGGACCTCAAAACCAGATGTAAGCTTGGAGGTCATGTGGCTCAGCCCTGCATGATTCTGACTGCTCCGTTTGAACATCCCCACCAAGAACATGGAGATTCCCACCTCCTCAGGTATGCACACCATCTAAGGTTCAGCCCTTACTGGCAGGAAGGCCTTCTTTGAACATTTCAAATTATGCCTCTCTATAACTTCACCTCTCCTTGAGACTAAACAAACACCCTTCTGAAAGGTATTGCAGACTGTTCCAGAGTCTCAAATTAACAGCTTTCTATAAATCCATGACTTTATATATTGGTGGCTTATGAGGTGTGATCTGCAATAGGCCAGAAGAAGCAGGCATGTGTCTGAGAGAAACATCTTAGTGTCCCCATCCCATTTCCCACCTCTAAAAATATATCCACTTGTAATCAGAATTCTGGGTGGAGGCTTGTACTCAAGCCCCTTTAAAATGGAAATAACTCATTATAAATGTCTTTGATGGAAAGACTGTGTCTTCTACATGTTTTATACTGTGTCCAAGCATTGAAATTCAGAACTGGGAGACTAGAGGGTTGTCAGATAAAGTTAAATCTCATAGGAGGAGGAGGTACCCAGTCAGACATGAAATAAAAAGTATCCCTGCATATGAAACAGTATTTGAAAAATCACAAACAAGAGAGAATCTAGCCCATTCAGGTGCCATCATAGTTGGTAAGATTGTAGACTGCCTATGAAGAGAGGTAAGTTATGGGCTGGAGAGGATGCAGGACCCAATTCTGCTACCTTTTAGCTGTGACCTTGTGTGGGTCACTTTACTTCTGTGTGAAATGAAGAAGTGGGAGGGCTATATCATCCCTAAAGGCCTTTCTTTCTATAAATCAACAATTCTAAAAATGTCTCCCATTTCTGTAGCTCTTCACAGTTCATAAAATACATTACCTCATTTCACTCTGCAGAACTGATGGCAAAATTTGGCAGAATTAAGAATTGACCTTACCCTTTTATGATGACTTTTCAACTGAGATGCAAAACTCAGGGCATGCCCAAGTTCTCACTTCTGAATCACTCTCTCAAATAACCTATCACCCTATTGTTCACCACTAATCACACACACACACACACACACACACACACACACACACACACACACAGAGTTTCTTAAGGACAAAATAATTCTACTTTTAAAAGCTCCCACATTTAAATTTTCAAAAGTGGTCTGTACCAACCCCAAACCTAATTAAAATGCTGACTAGTAAAGGTCACTTCCAGATTTGATGACTAGGTTCTGGAGAATTAGGCAAATCATACTCCTGCCCTAGAATTCATAAATTATTTTTAGATTCAGCTAACATTACTGATCACTGTGTCTGAATCCAGGGTATTAACAAAAGTATTTCTAATAGGAATATATTAAAAGAATGGGAAGCCATTAGCTTCCCCAGACTGTAATTTAATTTATATAATTGACATAGAAATATGTTAATAATTGAAGCTATGTAGTAATGGAAATGATGGAAAGTTGCTTTTAGTTTAGATTCTAACACTGCCTAGCTGGGTAACCCAGAGTTAACTAAACTTCTCTGAGATCTGTTTTCTCATATATAAAATTGGGATGGAGTTAAATGATCAATAAGATGTGATTATGTGGATCAATAAGATGTGGTATGTGGAACAAAGTTAGTCTGGATAAGTCTAGGAAAAGTCACTCAAAGTTGTAGATAGGGAGCAGCAACAGATCAGCTCTGCATGCAGTAAAAGTCATAAGGCAGAGACAGGAGGAGTATAAGACAGAAGACAGGAGCTCACTGAGAAAATAAAGATCACTATATTTTCCAGAGGTGTTAGAATTGGAATTAAGAGCACTGGAGATGAAGAGCAATGTGTGAATTTAATAGCCTTTCCAGGAAGGCTATGTGTGATTTATTTATTTAACAAACATTTACATAGTATTTACTATGTGCCAAGCACTGTTCTAAGCACTTAGGAAATTAACTCATTTAATCATCACACCAAACCTATGAAGTTAGAACTATAATCATTATATTATGGATATATTAATATGACAAAGAGAAGTTAAGTCTCTTACTCAAAGCCTCACAGCTAACTAATGGTTAATGTTCCCCCTTTAATCTATATTCTTAACTACTATGCTGCCAAGAGTGACTTTGGCTTAGTTGGCTACTAGATGGATGGTCATGCCATTTACTTCCTGACAAAAGAAAGAGTAGATTTGTGTAGGAGACCATTAATCAATGCACCTGTGACATCATGGTGAGAAAAGCATAGTAAGGATGTGGGCACATCAAACAGAGAAGAGATCTCTAGGCTGAAGAACTAGATTTGGAAGTCATCTGTGTACAGATGGGGGTGACCTGGGCTGTCACTTGTGTGATCCATGTGAAATGTTAGGGTGGTGTTCTTCACATTGCACATCTGGTTCTGATTGGATGTCAAGAACTCTTCATTGCTTCCTATGCAATTTTTGTTAACCTTCTAGTTGTAAACTAATTGTTGTCTAAGGACATAGTTATTTTCAACCAATGACTATGTTTAAAGTATTCCCAAAGACCCCAAAAAAATAAACAGTTGAGTTGCTAGCAGGAAGTAGAACTTTGATAGAGAAAGATAATAAATTGAGGGAGATAAAACTTCAAGCAAGATTTGATTACTAAGTCCTCCTTAGCAATCATGTTATTTAATAGTTAAAACCTACATGTAATTGAGACAAAACATCAGAACTGTAATTTGGTCATATTATTTCTGTATTTGCATTTCTTTTGTTAAAAACTTAGTGAAAATAAATAATTGTACAAAGACAAGAGCTCCAAAACAATTACAAATTAATGGTTGGATTTTAACCTACTAATAAATATTTATATTCATTTAAAAGTAGGGTATTTTATTTTCATAGATCAAGGAATTCTGACATGACTTTATGGAAAGCAAAGACAACACTCACTGACTGCAGACCAGTCATTAATTCACATGCACTTCAACTTTGACTTTTTACTATGTGCCAGACATTGGGTTATACCCTTTCTATCCATTGTCTCAAGGTCTCACAACTGCCAGGCAAAGGAAAAATTAGTGTCCTGAACTTAAGAATGATAAAATCGTGGTTCATAGAAGGGAATTCCCTTGCCCAAATTCATTCAGTGAATAAATCACAAAACTGAGAACTCCATTATTATACCAAGTCCACATTCAATTTGGGTAATAATCAAAGTCTCTCAAACTTCAGAGCCCTGCCATTTTTTGACTCTGGTACTGTTTCTCTATCTCTCTGGAAGGCATACCAAGGAGTCTTCATTGAGCCAATTTTACTCATCCTTTCACACATCATGTCAGGACCTACCTTCATCAACTTCATATTGATTCTTCTTTTTGTCTTACCCTGGCTTGACTTCACACACATGTTGTCATCTGGCTATGAGCTTCCCATGGGTAAGTCCTGCCTTTCCCATATCACTATAAGCCATTTTCAATCTAGACTTTATAATTCCTTACAATGGGGATTTCATTGATTTCTTTAAAAAATTATTGCCAAATTAAATGAAAAGTGCTTGTTGGGGGTTTCTGGGAAGCCCACAATAAATAGTATCAGTCTTGTTCTGAGTCCTGAACACACTGAAAGATAAGCAAAAGGAGTGGCAAATAAAGGTCAAAAGGTCAACTTTAATGCCTGTACTGATCTTTTAGAGAGGATGCAAGTTAGCATGAGAACCAAAATGGCTTTCCCATCACTACAAACAAAAATCTGGCAACTTAGGCTCAGTTAGTCAGGGGGAGATATGCTCAGTGGCACTCACAGTGTGACTGAGAAGAGAAATTAATTGCAGGAGAGTAGCCCTGCTTCTTCCCAAGAGGTAAAGAAAATAGAACATCTCTAGTTATTCTTACTTAACTTTTTCATTAAGTCTTGACATGTTTCTTGGAACAGAGCACTTCCATAAGAAAGAAGGCTAAAACCATGCATAAGGCAAGATATATGGAAAAGATGTTCCCTTCTAACAGTGTTGAATAACACCAAATTCCCATGCATTCTACATTTATGGAGTATAAAAAAATGGAGACTGACAGCATCCTCCATAAGATCCTTGAGAATACCCAAAAACATTAAAGACTCAGTCATGTCAGAACAATAATAACAACAAAATTATAGTTAGCATTTACTATACACTAGGGGTGTCGAACTCAATCAGAGAAGGGGCCAAAATCTAAAATCCAGCCTAAATCGCGGGCCGAATGGTTTACTGAACAGTCATAAACTGTCATTGTGATGGAAACGCAGCAGAGTGCAGTGATGACAGCGCGGTGCGGGCCACATTGCAAGGCCTGGCAGGACGGATTTGGCCCGCGGGCCTTGTGTTTGACACATGTGCTATACACTATATGCTTCAAATCCTTAGAATTGCCATGTGTTTGATAGTATTATTATTCCCATTATACCAGTGAGGATAATAAAAATTAAATAAAATTCCCAAGGTCACACATCAATTAAATGGTAAACTCAAGATTCAAATCCAATTTTTCTAACTCTACAGGCTCTTAATAATAATAGCTTTGCTGAAACCAGTTTGGCTCAGTGGATAGAGCATCGGTCTGCAGACTGAAAGGTCCCACGTCAAGGGCATGTACCTTGGTTGCAGCACATCCCCGGTAGAGGGGGCGGGGGGTTGCAGGAGGCAGCTGGTCAATGTTTCTCTCTCATTGATGTTTCTAGCTCTCTATCCTTTCCCCTTCCTCTCTGTGAAAAATCAATAAAATATATATATTTTAAAAATAATAGCTTTAAGTAGCCATTTCTATGCTTGTTTACAAGGTAAATAATTTCAAGACATATGAACTTTACCTATAATTCTCAAATATAAATATAACTCATTGACTTTCTTAAAATATGGCTTCTAGAAGCTGTTAACCTTTTATTCTTAATGTCTAACAAAGTGATTATCAATGTCAACAGCAAACATATATGGATGCTGAATAGAGGCAGCTATTATATCATGTTAAGTGTGATGTACTTGAAGTCTAAAGGCCCAGGCTTGAAAACCAGCTCAGACATTTACTGACCATGACAGACTATTTTGAGCAAATTACTTAATATCCCAGATTTATTTTTAAGTGGGATAATAAAACATTACATAGTATTGCTATAAAAACTAAATTAGATGGTTTCTATAAAGTGTGTAGCACAAAGTCTGGCACCTAATAAATACATAAGAAATTGTTACTAAGAGGAAGGCAAAGAGTGAAAGAGAATAATGGAGATGAGGAGTGATATCTATAAACTCTATGTTGGCAGTGTTTTTATAGGCAGAGAATTGAGGGAAGAAAAGAAGGGGGAGGAAGCATAAGCTACAAAAGGAAAGTATAAATGTAAATTGTTTATTCAAGTAGTAAGGACACTGTAATAGCAGGAATTGCATGTTATTGTCTATGTCTCCAATGACTAGTAGAAAGTGTACTTAGAGCAGGAACTCCATAAATGCATGAGACAACGCCAATCTTGTTGCAAGGTCATCCTAAGTCTGTGGTATTTATCAGACAACTTCTTTGTTCCTCAGATTCTCTGACTCTCCATATGTCTTAAATCTTGGTTCCTTTTTTTACCAATGATATCACAGAAAAAAATTATACAAACCCCTTCTATCACCACTTCCTCGGGTAAACAATTCCCTTCATGTGGAGCTGCCAGTCACTGCTACAGGCAGGAACTTACACTTTCTGAATCTTAGTTTCCACAGCTATATAATAGGGGACTTGCAATAGCTGCTCCTGAAGGATTATAGTAGGAATATGATAATTAATACATTTAAACCAAGTTTGGCAGATTCATGGTTCTTTTTACACACATACCCATCCTTCACAATAACCTTATGAGGCTTCTAGAAAGAGACAAGCACTTATTATATTATAGTTACTTTGTTCCAGTCTTTCTTACTTTATCAAAATATGTTCTGTTATAGTTGATCTTAGGTTAATGTACAATATTTGTCTCAGTTTTTAAACAATATAGAATATATATTTATAATATATATTTAAATCTGTTGAAGGAACTGTATTAATACTTGACTTTATGTAATGTTTATCATTAGACCATTTTCATTGCCTTTTTTTAATGTATATTTTATTGATTTCTTACAGAGAGTAAGAGAGAGGGAGAGTTAGAAACATCGATGAGAGAGAATCATCATCAGCTGCCTCTTGCACACCCCTACTGGAGATGTGCCCGCAACCAAGGTACATGCCCCTGACAGGAATCGAACCTGGGACTTTCAGTCTGAAGATTGACACTCTATCCACTGAGCCAAACCAGTTTTGGCATTGCCTTTTTTTCTTTTGCCCCTCTTGGCAATACCATGATGAAGCAGAGCAACCACAATGATCACTGTTCTGCAGATGAAGAAACACTACAGAAAGATCATGGGTCCTGCCTAGGCCATCTGATTAATTGCAAGTCTGGGGCCAAACCCAGCTCCCTTAATGCTGAAGCTCAGATCCTGTCTATTCTCTTAGACTGACACTATTGGGAAAGGAGGTGATTAACATGGCTGTACCCCAAAAGGTGACCATAGTTAGGGCCCTTTTCTGGCACCATGAAATTATTTAAGTAACAAAAGAAGAGAGAGAGTACAGTCTGACATAAAATCTTTGGCCTCCTACTACAATTGAAGAGAGCTGCCATTAGTTCCATGTTATAGTGACAGACCTTCCTGCTAGAAAGAGGCTTCCACAGATGTCTCAGAGATGAAAGCCTCTATTACCCTGCTAAACCAAACATAAGCTCCTCAATCCTAAAGTTTCCAGTTGTAACACTCAGTTCTCTAGGGGAGGGTAAGAAGGAAGCCCTAACATGCCCCCTTAGAATTTATTTTGTCTTATGAATTGAGTCTCCATCAAGATGGCCACTCAGAAAAAGTTCTACTGCTATCAATGAATAAATGAATAGTTAAAAAATAAATCACAAATCTTGCTCATGCTCTCAATTGATATTTAAATTTTCTGTACAGTGTCTACAAAAACTTATCCAAAGAACTTGATATTCCCCACTGATGGAAAATTAGCTACTGCAAGAAGCAGTTCATATCATCTTCAAGTTTTAAGAGTTTCTTCTTTATGTTAAATAGTGATCATTCCCTCCATGAAGATTATTGCCCTTTGGTCTCAAGTTAGGGTGATGATAAAAATATTAATCTGCAGGACTGATGCAGTATATGCCATCTGCATATCAGTCTGGGTCCAGGTCAAACATGAAGGCCATACAGAACAGATGTAATTGCTTATTTGTTAGAGATCCTTTTAGAGAGAGGTGGAGCTGGAGAGAAAGCCATCAATTCAAGGCACTTCAGAGTTACCTAGCATCCATGACATCAAGTCCATGAGTATTCCTTGTTCTGAGTTGCTTCTTAGATTTGTATACTTACCAACAAGATGTGAAAAAGTAAATGTTGGTCCTCACAAACATTGACATCACCAGCAAAGAGGAACCTGGCATACTTGCAATTTAAATAAAATGTCCATATATTTCATTCTTATGAGCAAAATAGATAGTATGCTGGAAACAGAAATCCAGTAGATTCAAGAAAAATAGAATTTTCATAAGCCCTATAACTAACTAGTTCGTTTAGTCAGTGTATAGAAAAGTATATAGCATGATCATTAAAAGCAGGAATCTGCAATTTGCTCTTTGAGTTTAATGTCTAATTCTGGCATTCTTACATGTTGACTTCTGACTTATACTAAATTGCAAACATCATCCCTTAACTTGATCTGGATGATAGCAATGCTATTTGGTACAGTTTTTTTTTTCTATTTTAGAATGAGTGGTCAATTCCTCCAAAACTGCATAAATTTCACCCACCATGCTGGTGACTTCTATGATGAAAACTGCAATTTTTCAAGATCCTTAAAATAACCAGCTAAAAAGAGACTTCCACAGTGCAGGTGAGTTTGCTCTTTAACCAATGTAAATTTAGCTCACTTTAAGTTTTCAATCCCCCCCCCCCAACAAATATTTCTGTCAATTACAGGGATAGGCAAAAGTAAGTTTATAGTTGTTGGTAAAAAGACATGCTAGATTATGATGATGATAATACGAGAATAAACTCTCTGTTTCCCATACTCACAACTATAGAGTTCCTTTTGCCTCACCTCATATATTAAACCCAAGACTAATTAAGATTCTTAACTATTGCATCTCAAACTTTTGGTGTGCATAAGGATCACCTGGGCGTTTATTACAAATCCAGATTTCTGAGCCCCAATTTATAAATCCTAATTCAGTAGATCTGCATTTTTAATTATCACCACACCCCAATAATTCTAGTATTGGTCACTTTTGGACTGTACTTTGGATTTTTGGATTGCACTTTGCGAGTACCTGCTTTAACTCGTTCTCACTTAGATAAAGCACATATCCTCATGGTATTATTTGAGCACTTGGATTTGAGAGTCCAAGTTCATAATTTCTCATTCCTCTTAAATTCAACAATGCAAATTTGTGGTGCTAAAAAGAATAAAAGCATTAGCTTTGGAGATAAGAAGATGTGTGTTCAAAACCTGGCTCTGCAGATGATGGCCTGGGGTAAATTAGTTAAATCCCTGAGTTCCAAGTTCCTTATCTGTTAAACAGGAGAACACATTACTGTCTGGGTTGCTGTGACCATTAAGATAATCTGTGTGCTGTGGCAGTACAGGAGGGCTCACAAAAGGTGTTCCATACGTATTACGGTAAGTTCCCTCAATATATTCCTCCATTATACCAGCATATAGGCATCAGACAAACTGACATTATCTCCCAATTAATGAATACATACTCCTTTCCAGTGCTCTATCATGGAAAATTTTTGTTGACTTTTTATCCCTTTCTCTCAGCCAGTGGCACCAAACCAGATGTGCATATGGGAATCCATAGGGAGCACCTTAAAAGTGCCATATCACTCAATAAAAATCTCCAGAGATTGAGCCTGAAGACAAATAGGTTTAAAAAGCCCCCCAGGCGATTTTGATATGCACCTTAATTAAAGAGTCACTGATCCAAATAATTGATAACAATTGGTCAAAACTCATAAAATGTGCTGACCCTTGAAGCCATAATTATTTACTCCTAGAAATGGGTTCTGAGGAAATTTTCAAAGACAGATGCAGATTTGTTTTCAGATCTCTTTATAAGGAGAAAAAGGAGGAAGAGAATAGAAGGGTAAGAATTGAAAGAAGAGGTGAAGGAGAAGAAAGGAAAGAAACTGATTGCCAAGACATTGGGCAGCCCATAAAGAAATAAAATGCGCTGCTGAAACCGGTTCGGCTCAGTGGATAGAGCGTCGGTCTGGAGACTAAAAGGTCCCAGGTTCGATTCCTGTCAAGGGCATGTACATCGGTTGCGGCACATCCCTGGAGGGGAATGTGTAGGAGGCAGCTGATCGATGTTTCTCTCTCATCGATGTTTTTAGCTCTCTGTCCCTCTTTCTCTCCCTTCCTCTGTGTAAAAAAATCAATAAAATATATATATATTTTTTTTAAAAAAAAAAGATAGAAAATGCACATTCTTACTGCACAATAGAGTACAGCTCTAAAATAGCTGCCACATTTTATAATGGTTTCAAAGGCCTCAGAGATACGATCTCATTTTTTTGCTGTTGAAAATATAACTATGAAGCATATAGAGCAAAATGTTAGCAATATTAACTGGGTGTAAGGATTATAGTTATTTTAAATTATTTTATATTCTACTTTTAAAAGTGTTTTCTGGAAAAAAGAACACAATTTCTATACCAAACTTTAAAAAATGTGATATTTTTATGAACTATGAATATATTATAGAGACTCTCCAGATTAATATTCCTCCATTAATCATGATTTAGTTGGCTACTACTACTTAGTTCTCATATAAGGCAGGTAGAAGCTCTATTCTAGGAAGTATCATAGATGCCTTTTCAGATGATCTTCAATACACTTTAATGTGGTATGTACTATTATTACTCCCATTTTACACATGAGGAAAATAAGACTTAGCTCAATTAAATAACTTGCTCAGGGTCAAAAGGAAATGATGGGAGAAACTGCATGTAGAGAACATCAGATCTCTGGTTATTTCTTACAACAGCATGTGGACCCACAGATATTTTAAAATAAAAAGTCTATTTTTTAAGGGATTCACATATAACCCTGTACTTTTTCAATCAGTTCAGTACTGAACTGACCCCACTTTACTGTCTTCTGGCCTTTCTTTCTCCACCTTGTCCACTTAGATACTCTGAGTGACTTTGTTAGACTTTTACAAAAGCCCAATTTACTGTTCTCTATGGTGTGACTCTGTTTAAACCTTTTGAGGACTCCATGTGCCAAATCTGTTAGAAGCAGCAGAGGGGCAGCCTGTAGGTTTTGGTGCCAAGAAGGAGCACAGTAAGGAAGATAGAAGTCAATGGGCATTTTGCCTGACTAAGGACTCTGGGATTGGACCCTCAATAGATATGCAAATTGAATTCTGTGTAATTTGTGCTTTTCAATAACCTCAGCATGTGTTGGATGTGTACAAAAAGAACCATAAAATAAAATTGCAGACAAAAGGGGGAGTCAGAACACAGAAAGGGGAAGAATTGGTTTATTCCACAAGCCAAACAATGGGTCATAATAAATTCACCAGGCATTAGCTCTTCGGTTGCATGGAACAAAGAAATTGAAATGAAATGGGGGGGAATTCACAGTTAACTGTTAGGTAGCTGGCCTGCTTCCATTTGGCCGACCAGACAGATCATAGGATGAGCCAGGGAGCTGCCCGGGGGCATCTGCCACCTCCATGGGGTAGCCCCCACTGGTTTGCAACCCAGCCGTGGCTCTTCCATATGTTCAGGTGCCATTGAAGCAATTTTTCCTTAGGATAAACATGTAATAAAAAGATCCAATTGTGTTTTAATCAGCCATCAGTTAATCCATAATTACATGCTCCCAAAAGAATTATAAGACACACAGGGTGTGAAAGGAGAAATGCAGAAATACAAATAAAATGTGCATAGAAAGAGAGAGAGAGAGAGAGAGAGAGAGAGAGAGGGGGAGAGAGAGAGAGAGGGACAGAGAGAGAGGGAGAGAGAGAGAGAGAGGAGAGAGAAACTGAAAGAGAAGTAGAGGGACTGATAAAGATAATAATAATAATCAGAACCACCAATAGTAGTGTTGTTGCTCCCACCAGCAGAACCATCATCATTTTTGAGAATTAACTGTGGCTTCAAACCTCAGGGCAGCCCTCCCCACCAGACCAGAGCTCTGGCATCCCTCCGTACACCTCCCAGGAGCCCTGTGAAGATCACTGTGAAACTGTCACTGTGTCTGAGCATGTCTCAATTACTAAACTTCCCGTACTAGTTTTTAGTTACCTTATAAATTGTCCATCCTCCCTGTAGACTCCAGGGTCCTTGACAGTAGAGTCTTGCTTTTAACTATGTATCCTCAATACCAAAATTGGGCCTGACCCATTCTTGATACTCAACCAATATTTATAAAATAAATGAATGATTTTTTAATGGAGATGGATGAATGGATGGAAGGGTGAATGAATGGACAGATGAATGAACAGACAAATAGATGGATAGACAAATGTACAAGAGGATGGCTGGATGGATACATGGATCTATATCTCTAATTCTTACATTAGCCAAGTGAGTTTGGCTGTTATTATTCCCATTTTACAAATAAGGAAAGTAATGTCTAGAAAACCTAAATCTATCTGACTCTTTACACTGTGGAATAGCATTACTAAAAGGAAACTCAAATCCTGAGAAACAGAGGAAGATCATGGTTGGAAGAGGTTTGGGGAGCAAAGAAAAGAAAGCATGATGTTTCTGCTTGGTCCCTCACAAAAGAGGATAAAGTTTTGGCTTTATTTGAAAAAGGAATAATAGAGTCTAGGGTGAACATATGCAGGAATTATGATATTGTATTAGCATAGAATAAGTAGTTTAAGAGAGACTCCTAAATTAGTTGGCTCTAATAGCAGGTAGACTGCAGCTGGGGATTTGCAATCTAGCCCAGGTCATCCCTGGTAGTCATAATAAAAAGTGAAAATCAACAGAGATTTGATAAACAAAACAAAAATTCTCAAGAGATCTAGTATTTACATTAAAAAGAGAAAAGTAGTGAGGTTTGCTTGAGTGAGGCTGGAATAATCTTCCTTTTAAAGACATAAGCCCTATAGTCCCTGCTTGCCATAATTTTCAGAGTAATATGATTTTTGACAAATTCATTAAGCAATAAGACATGACAGACTGTAAATTGCTCCACTGTTAATTTATGTCCACTATATTGTTAGGCATCCAGCCAACACTTGGTCCTATCTGAGAGCAAAGATATAAATTGCTGTGCTGTAACTACAATCTGGAATGCTTTGTGAGGATCTGAAAATGATCAAATCCTAGAATCTTCAGCATACAGAATGAGAATTCATTCTCCTAGACAGATATTAACCTCCACTGAGTGTCCACTTTGGAACAGCCATCTCTCTTGAGGAGAGTTTATCAGTGTGCCAGGATTATACACAGCTTGCTTTCTACAAAGTGATAAGCCTTGAACTAAAGGTAAAAAAGTTATTATCAATACTATGGGGCATAGAAAAGGGAGGGATCAGTTCTAGAATAGTAGGGATGATGGGAAGGGATCAGAGAAGACTATAAGAGAAGATAAATTTTTAATTGGATCCTAAAATAAACACAGGAATTCCCCCAAATGGAAAAAATGGAAGCCCAGCATAAAAATCTCACAGAGACATGAAGGTATGGTATGTTCAAACAACCTGAGCAATGTAGAGCAACTAACTGTAACTCAGTGGGCATGGAGGAGAAATATAAGCAGGTTATAAAATAAGTTTGGATCCATGCTAAACATCTAGGAGTTTATTCAACACTTCTATGCATCTCCATTACTGCTTCCTACTTTAAACTATTATTTTCTCACTTAGAGATTTAAGACTCCAATCAGGACCAAATGTCTGGATGAGCCTTTTGTTATTAAGAAGGATGTAAATCCTGAGGCTGGTTAATTTGGGTACCTGGACCTAATTTCAAAGTTTGTGTGGAAGCTTCCCCACACCAACAAACAATTCTAAGACACCAGCAGGGTGTTTAAGAATTCAACTACAGTCTCCTGAATTCTGACACTTTCTACCTGGAGAGAGCATCAGATTCCACATGTAAAGACAGCCTTCCTCTTCAGAGACCATATTGTTACCTGTACTTCTGACTGACAGGCTGTAAATCAGGAGTTCCCACAACCCCCTCCTTGAATTTGATAAAGTTGCTAGAGCAGCTCGCAGAAGTCAGCCATGATACCTACTAGGTCCCAAGTTTATTTTAAGAGGATATAACTCAGGAAGAGCCACATGGAAGAGATGCACAGAACCAGGTGCAGATCTGCCATTCCCTCCTGGAATCAGCCACTCTCCCCTGTATCTCCACTTGTTCACCAATGTGGAAGATCTCTAAACCCTTTGGTTTTGGGTTTTCATGGAGGCTTTATTACATAGTATGGTTTACAAAACAATTGGCTATAGGTTATTGATTCAATCTCCAGTCCCTCTTCCCTCCCAAGAGGTCTAAAGGTGGGACTGAAAATTTTAATCCTCTAAATACCTGGTTGATTCTCATGGGAACCAGCCCCCACATGAAAGGGTGGTTCAAAAGCATCTCATTAACATAAAAAGTGGCACCCTTATTACACTCACTAGTGGCCTGATGCAAGAAATTTGTGCAAGAGTAAGCCTTCCTTCCCTCAGCTGCTAGCACCAACTTCCCTCCATAGGCTTCCCTCACAGGCCTGGCTTCGTCCAGAAGGTCATCTGTAAGAATGTCTGCAAGGATGTCAATCTAATTAGCAAATTATACTTTTATTATTATAGACTAGTGACCCAGTGCATGAAATTTGTGCACATTAAAAGGGGATTAATTAGAGAAAATAATTTAATATTGCTATTTGCCCTTTCTCTATAATGGAAGTGTCAGAGATGAAAGAAAATTAGTAAAATGTGTATGAAAACCTTCCTCCTGTCAGAGTCTGGGGCTCACCACGGGACCCAGAGTCAAGTCCCTGCCCACCCATATGCACCTCAAAATCACGTGAGACCCTTACCCCATTGGCCTAGATCCAATCCTGGCCAGTCCAATACTTGTCAAGCCCTGCCAAGGACACAGGGCATGACCTGAGGTCCCCCAGCCCAGCCCAGGGCAGGGTGTGTGCCTTGAGTTTTCTCCATCAAGCTTCGCCAAGTGGGGGACACGGCCTGAGATCCCCTGTCAAGCCCCGCTGGGTGAAGGGCATGGCCTGAAGTCCCCAGTTAAGCCCAGCCAGGCAGGAGGGTCCAGCCACAGGTCCCCTGGCCTGGTGCTGGGGTTGGGGACATGACCTGAGGTTCCCTGTCAAGCCCCACAGGGGTGGGGGAGGGCGTAGCCTCAGGTTCCTGCTGATTGCTCCTTAAAGCTCCTTATGGGACCTTGGCCTCAGTTATGGGTGCAGCCATCTTTGTGACTGATGATGGCCAATTACCATATTCCCTCTTTATTCGGTAGGATTATGGGAAATTCCAAGGGTTTGGGGAGCTGTAAGCCAGAGAACTATGAATAAAGACAAAAGATATATGAGAAATATACTTTGGCCATCAAAATGACCATGTTTCTTTTTTAAATTTAAAAAATGTTTTTATTGATTTCAGAGAAAGGAAAAGAGAGGGGGAGAAAAATAGAAATGGCAATTATAAGAGAGAATTATTGATTGGCTGCTTCTGTACCATGCCCCCTACTGGGGATCGAGGCCACAATTTAGGCATATGCCCTGACTGGGAATCTAAGGTGACCTCCTAGTTCATGGGTTAAAGTTCAACCACTGAGCCACACTGGCTGGGAATGGCCATGTTTCTTATAAATCCCAATAACCTGCTGGTACACTATTCTGATAATTTAGGTGATGAACAATAGAAAGAGGAACAAGAGCTGGCATATACTGATCACCACTGTCAAGTAACTCCTGAGGAGGAGGAATTATTCTGCTAAGGCTGGAGCCCTGGAGGAGAACACAATCCCTCAGGGGCAGCTTATAGTGGGGAGATTTACCAGGCCTATTTCTTCACAATAAAGAAAACAAGTTCAGGTCTCCTTCTTTTAGTCTAAGTATCTAGGGAAAGATTAGAGGAATACTTGAGTTTTGGACAACAAATATTGTAGCTCCATATTACCAGCCCTATTCCCTATTTATTCTGCCAGGCTCCTTCCACACACTGAATCAACAATTTCAGCACCATGAACTTGATTCCTCTTTAAGTCTTCATTGGACATATCTAAAAAAAGAGAGAGAGAGAGAGAAAAGGGGAGTAGAGGTGGAGAAGAAATTGCAGGAGGAACTGCTTCCTAACTTCTGGCAGTGGAATTGAGGGACTTTATTCTGAAAAGAACCAGGAAACCTGGGTTTTACTCTACCCTCTCACTCCCCAGCCCTATGGCCTTGAGCAAAAATGAGTCACCTCTGAGCTGTTAGGGGAATAAAAGTAAGATCGTATATGTGAGATCATCTAGCACAGAGTAGCAGCTCAAGGGATACTTATTGAGTCTAAATCTACAACCAGCTAGTGTGGATCTTGATAAATAAGCAACGTTTATATGGGAAATGTCCAATATGTAAAAAAAAACAAAAACAAAAAAAAAGAACCCTGCAGACCCACGGAATAAGCTCAATGAAATCATCAGCAAGATCTCTTGGGCATTTGGGGGTGTTTTTAGTACTTTGTCCAGTTATTTTCAGCCCCCCAGAGACATTTTATCAGCTCCCATTCTATACTGATATTGTTCAGGAAGTTGGCATGCTTTATTAGTCTTCTTCAACCTACACATAATGAGACAAGTCCCAGGAGATGGAGGGAAGTTTTGTTTCAGGTGACTAGCTATGTGTGCAATTTGTTGAGTCCTTGGGGATTCCTGATATAATTTAGATGTTCTGTGCTTGCCCGCTGCAGGAGGCTTTATACAGAAAAGTCTTCCAGTCATCTCACTAAGGGGAAGCAGATGAAGTACAGTATATAGAATGCTAGTCTTGGTCTCAGGAGGCCTGGGTTCTAAGGCTCAGCTCTGTCAACTGGGAGACTTTGGGAAAATTAACTTTTTCTGAACCTCAATTTGATCATCTAAAATGTAAATAACAGCACTTATTATTGGGATTATTTCTTGAATCAAATGATACAACTTGTGTGAAAGTTCTTTATGAATTCTAAAGTGCCGACAATTGTATTATAACTCTCATCAGTGTTATTTATGGTGATGAAGTGTGCAGGCTTTACTGCCAGTTAAATCTTTTAGTCTTTGTGTCCCCATTTACCCTTGGCTACAGTTTCTATCATTCAGGGTCACTATAGGAGACATAGTTTATTTCCAGATTATTCAAATGGAGAGACTAGTGAAACCAGTTAGATGTCCTGCCAATGTGGCTCAGTGGTTGAATGTCAATGTATGAACCAAGAAGTCATGGTTCAATTCTTTGCAAGGCACATGCCAGTAGGGGGCATGCAGGAGGCAGCCAATCAATGATTCTCATCACTAATGATGACTACTCTCCTTTTCCCTTCCTCTATGAAATCAATAAAAATATTTTTTTAAAAAAATACCACTTAGAAAGGTGTGGGCAAAATTAAGGGAATAAATAAAAGACGCTGAGGTGTCAGGAGGCCAGCAATAGATAAAAGCAGTTACCCTCCAAATGACTAAAGAAATAGAGAATAAAAGCTTCCACCAGAGCTCAGTGAAGGCCAGATACCTAAAGGAGAATGAGCTACCCAAAGGGCTACAGTTATTGCCAGATGTAGGACATCAAAACACGAGACCTCTCTCTTTTGGGTACCCATATCCCAGAAGGCAATCAGCAGGAGATCACAAATAATGCTACCCACATGGTCAAACTCTCAGACCCAAGTCTTCATGATCATCTGTTACTTCCTACAGCCTATTCTTCATAGTGTTCTATACATGATACCTAAGCGGCATTGCTGGTGGCTGTGAGCAGGATTCTTAGCCATGTGTTCCAATTCTGGCTGTCACTTACTAGCTGTGTCCCTTGTATAAATTGCTTTAACCTCTCAGAACCTCAATTTTCTCATCTGTTAAAGAGGCTTATAAAAGTG
Organism: Pipistrellus kuhlii; assembly: GCF_014108245.1. Classification (NCBI taxonomy): domain Eukaryota; kingdom Metazoa; phylum Chordata; class Mammalia; order Chiroptera; family Vespertilionidae; genus Pipistrellus; species Pipistrellus kuhlii. Next base: position 155,495,331 of record NW_023425515.1, on the reverse strand, counting down.
TCAATTTCATGGGATAACATGAGTGTGAAATTCAGTATTACCTGTAAAGCACTTTCCAAGGTGCATGGTCAGCACTCCATAAATAGTATTAATATTGCTGTTTTACTTTTCACAGACCCATTTTTTACTGCTCCTCTCTCTCTCCAAGCCTCCATACTGAAAACACTTCTCCATGGAAATCTCACCCTTTTATACATTGAAACTATTTAATAATTCTACCTTGTGTTTTCTTCCTAATTGGAACATGGATCTCCCTAGCAAACTTTTCATATTACTTCCTTTTTATTTGACTTGGCAGCATTGTTGGCCTTTCTTCTAGGAAAGCCATCTTTCCTTGGCTTTTGTGTTATTATTTCCTGGTTTTAATTTTGCTTTGATTGACCATGTCCAAAACTGAATTTATTTTCTTTCCCACAAAACAAGCTCATTTCCTTAAGGACATCCAATTGCTTAAACCTGGATCTCTCAATTCCTCTCACTCCTTATGTCCAAAACCATAGAGCTATATACCTTTATTTTCTAAGTATATCTAGAATCCATTTACCCTTCTCCATTTCTAAGGGCAGCATACTTGTGTGAGGCATCACCATCTCTTGGCAATTTTATTGCAGTAACTTCTTAAGTGGTCTCATTGCCTCTTGTCTTAAGTTCTCCACCCATTCTTCACACTGTAGTCAGAAAGGTTATTCTAAAGAAAACACTTTCTCATGTCACCACCCTTATTACAAGCCCTCAGTAATTCTCCATAACTTTCAGAAAAAAGCCCACTCTCATAATTGCTAGTAAGGCCCTCCATGACTAGACCCTGCCAATGACTAGAAACTCATCTAGTGTGACTCCTTTATTTTACTTGACCCAATCATAACAAATAACTTGTACATCCCCCAGAACTCCAGATTTCTCTCTCCTATGGGTGTTGTACATGTTCACCAGGACTCTCCACTCCCCAATTATACTTGGCTAACTCTCAATTGCCCTTTGCTGCTCAGCTTAGTTGCCATTTTCTCTGGTAACCTTTCCTGCCCTGAAATTATAATTTAACTAGAGGTCTGGTGCAACAATTTGAACATAGGTGGAGTCTGCTGACCCACCCTGATAGGGGCCCTTTGGGTTGGGCCAGCAGTGGGGAGGGGCTATGGGTGGTTGGCTGGCCGGCCTCACCCCCAATAAAGGCGTTGGGGGAAGATTGGGGCCTGGGTGCAATTGGGGCCTGGATCAGGCCAGTTGGCCACTGTAGTACACATCATAGCCACCTATTATTCCAGTCATTCTGGTCATTCTGCCTTTCAGATTGTTGGACTTTTATATATATATATATATATATATATATATATATATATATATATATATATATATATATATATATATATTTTTTTTTTTTTTTTTTTTCCCTCCTAGTTGTGCCCCAATGATCTTGAATGACTGATTCTATGCAGGCAGGGATCACATTGGTTTTTGTTCTTCTATTGACCCTTTGTACTCAGTACCTGACACTTTTGAATAAGGGATGAGTCAACACTACAAGATAGTCAATGTCTGATCTCCATCTTCCCAAAAGTTCAGGGTTATGACTCTAGAATTGTCTCCCAAATAGAGATAAAATTTGGGAGAATAAAGTATGGCCCTGATGTTGAACCAGTTAAGTTACAGATACATCTTTATGCTATGGAAGCATTTTAAAAAAACTTCAGGAATTCTGTTCAAATTCACAAAACAATATAAAGTCAGTCAGTGTGAAATGACATGAAACGGCACACACTTTCAAAGAAGACTACTAATAAGGCAACTGCTAAGTTGATTTTGACCTGAGATACACAACATAATCACCTGTTTTTCTAAGTGTTCTAGAGCAGGTTTTTCTCTTAGGAAAGCCCATCAGTCTATTTACTGCTGAGTCCCCTGTCTAAATGCACATATTTTACCACTGGACCAAATCATAAATGTCCATATTTGTTGTTTGTAACACATTTAGCCAAAAAGACCTGACCAAATGCTTTGGGACACATATTATAAAAAGACCATTCATTGTCCTTTGCTTTCTAAAGTTTCACCCTGTACTCCCAGCTAGGCCTCCTTATTTCATCAGAATTCTACTAAATGAATTCTAGTTAGAGAATAAGAACATATTTTTAAGAATGATAATTCCTGAGTTTCAGAGTTAAATATTCACTATATTTTCCAAACTACAGACTATAAAATGGATATAGGGTTCTATTTTACCAAGAACAGGTAGTTTGTTTATCTCTAAAGCACCACATAGCAGTGCACAGAGACAGTAAGTCCTAATATTATCTCAAGAAGATGTGGCTATACTCTAATTATTACCAATGATAAGTCATTATAAGAACCCTCACCTGCTACTTATAAATCCCAGCCTTTTTCCAATATATGGCACTGTTTTATTTCAGGTAATGAAAAAGAAATAAGCATCCATGAATCCTATACTCACTAAGTTAACAACTGAACATGGTTGTCATTGTCAATGTCAGAGAGTATATAATACTGAGAATAAATGCTGAAGAAATTTAGAGGAAATAGAATGCAAGTTTCCTGGAAATTTGGGGGAAGATGTAGTGGGAAAAGAAAGAAAATCTCAAGCAGAAGAAATGCTTTATTAAGCCATTAGAGGCATCATAAGTCAGCACACATGTTCCAGGGATAGGGCAGACACATATGAGTTGAAAATAAAGACACATATAGCCATGGTCTACCCTTTGAAAAGAAAAAGTTAATATTAAAATCCACATCTACTTCAATACACTGGTTTGGGAGAAAATTATCTTTAATTGAATCTAATTATCTTTTTGTGTAAAAATATGTTTTATGGTCATATATACTCCTGCTTGTTCTAAAATCTGGGGACTAAGTGATTTTACTTAGCATGTGTTGCCCACCTTCTAAAAGCACTTGTTGGAGTTAGTGTTTTGCCTACATTATCACACAGCATCTGCACAGTAAGTCTATGTGTTAGGTTCAAATGTGCTTCCCCGTTCATCATGAAGAAACTTGGGCCAGAGAGATTATCTTTCCAAGTAAAAGTCCAAATTCAATACAAGTCTTTCTTATTCTAGAACCTGAGCCTTTAACCTCCATAATGTGTAGCCTCTCATAACACTTCCAGAATCATGACATTTGGTGCTTTGAGAGTGGGATTTTGCTTCTTAAATGTTAACACTCAGCCCTCCTCCCCTTTGTGATTCCTAACTAAGGAAACTTGCACATAAAGAAGAGTTGGCAAGAAGAAACAAGTTAGATTGCCCAGTTCAGGGTTTCTCCCAATAAGCTGGGGTGAAGTGTGCAGTTGGCATTGGTAGGTGCAAGAAGGGCTCCCCATTTATTTTTTACTTTAGCTAAGGTGTTGCAAAGCAGAACCAGCCTGACATATCCACCAAGGGGTTGAGAGAGAAAATAGCCAGCCTGCCAGGTTTGATGGCTGCACAACACAGAAAATGAAAGGCAGCCAGTAGAGACCAAGCCTTTGGATACATCAGATCAGAAAATCATCTCCCATATTTATATAGATGGATTGGGATGGGTTGGGGGGGAGAATGGCCTGAAATATTCCTTCCCCTGGATGGGAGAGGAAGCTAGCCATTCCCCTCCAAGCATCCACACACAGTAAGGATAAAACCATACTTTCAAATAGCTTCTGCAGTTCCCTAAGCATTTTAACATTTATTATTTCATTTGACATTACAACAGCCCCTTGAGGACAAAAACCAATGCACGAAGAGTTTAAGTGACTTTCCTAAACTCAAACAGTTAGTAAATTAGACATTTACCCTTTCAAATTCCACCCTCACCTTTCTGAAGTCACAAGGACAATTCTCATCTCACCATTGAATACCGGGAGTGAACAGAGTAGACAGGGAGGAGGACATTATTAGAGTTTGGTTAGACCATTAAGACACAACCTAATTTCAGCATGTGTTCAAATTTTAAATGATTAAAAAAGAGGAAAAGAAACATCACACAAAGCACACTTTTAATCCTATCCAAACTATAACTTATTTTTTAAAAAATGCTAATTTTAAAGTATTCCAATGGTTTTAATAATCAAAATCAGCTCAAGAATAAACAATTATCTATGTGAAAAAATAGTTTCATAGTTTCCAAGAATGTATTTATCAGAGCCACTGCTTTGTACACTCTATGAGCAGCAGCCCTCAGCTTGTTCCGTGTACAACCTGCATGGTCTCTACAGAAACATCCCTCTGCCTGTTTATACCATATTCCCACACAATTACTAAATCAATGTACCAGAGTGATATATTAGCCATTCATCCTTTTTTAATTTTTTTATTGATATATAGTTGACATATAGCACTATGTAAGTTTAAGGTACATAATGTAATGATTTGATGCATTTATATGATTACCACCATAGAGTTAGCTAACACCTCTATTATATCACATACTTATTCTTTTTTTGTGATGAGATTAAGATTTAATCTCTTAACAACATTTAAGTTTATAATATAATATTGTTGACAACAATCAATATACTGCACATTAGGTCTCCAGAACTCAAGTTTTGTACCCTTAAACAAGTGAATACTCAGCTCCATCCTCCAGTACCTCCAACCAGAAACAAAGCTGTGCATCAAACCAACCAATATAGTAGATTTTGTACCAGCCTGTCACATCATTAGTCAGTTAGGCTTTGGGAAACTGACAAAGAGGCAGATGTTAGGAATAGTATGTGTAGTAAAAATATCATAATGATGTTCAGTCGTCAAAATCATCTCCTTTCTTAGTTGAAAACAAGAGCATTTTATGTGGGAAATTTCTTACAAAGCCAAGGTTTCAGCCAAGGGGAAGAGCAGCAAGTAAACATGAGAAGGCAAAAAAAAAAGGTACGTGGAAGTGAAGGATGAATGTTTAGTCTATGTCTAATATTCTGCAGAGAACAGGTGCAATCTGGGAAGATTCAGAGGGCCTGGGGAATTGCCAAGGCTAGGCAAGCTACATATTCAAAAAACAACAATGAGCTTTCTTTGAAACAGGTTGCCCTTTGGCTACCCTCAGTGAAGGGTCACAGGAAAACAGTAGAAAGGATCTGCTATCTAGCAAGCACTTACCCCAGGAAGTAAGGTACAGAAGAAAATAGAAGAAATAAATAGGTGTAATGGAGATTTGGACTTGATTTAGCAATATTTTATCTAAGTCAAACTAGAATCAAGCATGCATTGAGTTTGTTTATACTAGGGAGGTGCTAGAACATAGTCACTGAGAGGTTAAATTTTGTACAAAGGCATGGGTTTTAATCCTGACTCTGGAACATACTGGCTGTATAACTTCTCTGTTCCCCAAACCTGAATTCCTCATCCACAAAGGAAAAGATGCAGTGATAGAATTTGATCACTGAAACCTCACCCAAAATCCCAATGATAGCATCTACATTGTGGCATGAGAAAAGGGGTTCTTGAGAGGCAGAGTGCCATGGAGAGAAGCACTCAGTCCCTAGACACAGGCCTGGCTTGAACCCTTGCTTAGAAATTTATTATATGACTTTGGGTAATTTCTGAATCTTTATGACCTTGAGTTTCCTCAGCTATTAATTAGGGATAATAATTTCTAATTGAGATCAGGTAAGCAAAAACACTATTATAATGACTAATCGCTAGTGTATACTTAAAAGACGGTCACTCTTTACCACTGTGCTACATGTTGGGGATATAATGTGAACAAGGCTACTTTTCATCCTATATGACTTAAAAGTACTTATTTAAGACAGAGTACTTATTTAAGACAAGTCTGTTCCTCCACCCCATATTCATGCCAGTATTTTCCAGTTTCTTAGCTAGTGCCCTCCATGGCAAGATTTCACTACATAGTGCTCTTCTCCCTGGTCATCATTAGACAATCTCTGTTATCAGTGCTCCTTCCAAATATGACACCCAGAATGAAGGCTATCCAGATAGAAAGTGATCAAGCTGGGATATTATAGGTAAGAATTTGGTGTTGGCCTTAACCTATACTCCAGCCAATCCATCCAGCATCTCTGTTAATTTCTATTTCCCTGCAACAGTCAGAGGAAACTAAAGTAAGCTGCTGAACTCAATGGTAGAGTGCCTACCCTGAGCAAGTATGGTATTCAGTTGTTTTAAGCAAGCTTAACACTAAAGAATCAAAGATCCTGTATGAGGATCCAAAGTGGAATCCTGAATAGGAGGAGTCCACTAAGGAGTCCTTATTCTTTAAGCAGTTAGGATCACCCTAATTTAATACCATTGAGAAGATAGATGCTTCAATCTGGAGGGGGGGGAAATTAACATGACTAACAATAGAAATACTCAGGAAGAAATAAGTTTTGAGTATATGTTAAAGGCAGACTCCATAGTATTATAAAATTGAAAATACTTATTATTAATGCCAAATATCCACTTTGGTAGTCATAAATCTTACCAGAGGAACAGAGCAGAGTGCAACAGCTTTATACCCACCTACTCAGGCAGAGTCTTCCACCAATGCCTCTGGATAGCCCAAAGGGTTATCAAAATCATCAGCTTAAAGACAGTCAACAGATAGTTACTCAAACCTCAAATTTTAAGCAACCCTATTTTAAATAGGAAAAAAAAAGGTAGACCTAAAATACAGATCACATTCCTGAGGACCATTTTCTGCTCTTTGATTTATGTGCCTATGCATTGAGTGTTCATGGCCTGAGAAATCACAGCTGGATTAACGAGATGGGCTTAGCATGAAAGTCACATTTTGCTTCATAAAAGAAACTCAAGCATCAAGGTTTGAATGGCTCTGTGCCTCTTTAATCAAACCAGGGCTGCTCAGACCAGGCCTTTGTAAAGGAGCTAATTAGTAATATGCCAGAGACTTACCTGGTTAATCAAATGATTAATCACTCAGTAGACTTCATTCCTCTTGTTTCCTCGCTGTCTTTGGCTTTCCTATTTGGTTTTGTTTTTTGTTGTGTGTTTTGTGTGTGTGTGTGTGTGTGTGTGTGTGTGTGTGTGTGTGTGTTTTAATTGAAATTAGCATTTTAATAGATGACAGTCACCATTCAGAATTTTAAAAAATAGCATTGTCCAATATTAACCATTTTTTGTACAAATAAAAATGATACAGAGGAGATTTTTTTCTAGAACAATGAAAAGAATAGTCCTTGGCTATGGCTTGACCAAGAAATGTTAAGCCATTTCTGAGAAAATATGGTGTTTCAGTAGAAGAGGATTTGAAGTGTTGTGGAAAGTTTGGGCATTTCTTTACATATTATAGAGCCCTGGTTAGAAACAAGGTTTCTGAACCTTTCTAGAAGATTCACATGACTGCAAGTCAGCGTACTAAATTTCCATGTTTCTTCCTCTTATTTATTTTTTAATTTTTTAAAAATATATTTTATTGATTTTTTTACACAGAGGAGGAGAGAGGAATAGAGAGCTAGAAACGTCGATGAGAGAGAAACATCGACCAGCTGCCTCTTGCACACCCCCTACTGGGGATGTGCCCGCAACCAATGTACATGCCCTTGACTGGAATCGAACCTGGGACTTTTCAGTCCGCAGACCAACGCTCTATCACTGAGCCAAACTGGTTTTGGCTTATTCATATATTTATTTTTAAATATTGAAAGTAATGTAAAGAGACAAGAAAGTTGGCCACTTTGGCAAATTCTAACATAGAAAATAAAAATGCAGATTTTATAGTTTTATTGAGCAATTGAGTAAGTTAGCTTGAAGTGCACTATCAAGTCCTCCATGCTTTGGAACAAGGCATATTAAAATATACACATCTTCTTCATTAAAATTTACCATCTCTGATCTTTCCCAGATTAATTATATTCTTAAAGTTTAAATATCTAAACTATTAAAGAGCTCAATTTTCCTTTTGAAAAGATAGTAATATACTGGTCTGATTTCAATTCAATATCTTAAAATACTTGTCAATCAGAAAAACATGAAACTGAGAACCATAATAAAGTCATCAGTTCCAACAACTCCCTCATTATGTCACTATAATCACCATGACAACCTGTCCTCCCACTCTGTCTATGTGATACATCAGCCTATGTTTCATAGCACTGCAGATCTTCAACACACACCATAGGAAAGCATCTCTGATAACCTCAATGAAATCTTAAATGGATGACAATATAACAATTAGTTTGTTTATAATAGTCTATACACCAGAAACTAACAGAAAATAATATTGAATGTAAATTATAATTGAAAAAAAATAACAAATTATTTACAATAATTCCTTTTGTTTGGTCTCCCATGTAAATGTTATCCCACTGGCTTACACATAAATTTCTTATGTGCAATGCAGAGAAGGTGATCAAATAAATATTTTACTTTTTTCAAGGCCCATATGGTAGATCCCGAAGGTAGGTGTGAATAATGTAAAAGGTCAATAGGCTCCAATCCTATAAGACTGGTGATTCACAGCACATCTAGAAATAGCAAAATTTCTAGGTAAGATATTTCAAACTGCATGATTTGATGATGTGTTGCCTCTTCAAAGATGCTGATTTTTTTTTTTTGTCATAATGAACCACTTTTTCTAATAGAAGAGAGTCAAGCACTTAGGGATGGTGTGTGAATAGTGTGTGTGTGTGTGTGTGTGTTTGAGTCAAGGGAGATCAGAGGTTTGATAAACATTACCAGGGACATTAAAAAGCAAACAGAATATCATGTTCATAGACTGGTAGAATCAACATTGTTAAAATGTGCATATTACCCAAAGCAATCTATAAATTTTATGCAATCCACATTAAAATACCAACAGCATACTTCAAAGACGTAAAATAAATTCTCCAAAAATTTATATGGAATAAAAAAAAGACCCTGAATAGTTGCAGCAATCTTAAGAAAAAAGAACAATGTTGGAAGGATCATAATATCAGATATCAAGCTATACTACAAAGCCACTGTTCTCAGAACTGCCTAGTACTGGCACAGGAATAGACATATAGACCAGTGGAACAGAACAGAGAACCCAGAAATTGGCACAAGCCATTATGTTCAATTAATATTTGACAAAAGAGGCAAGAGCATTCAATGAAGTCAAGACAGTCTCTTTAATAAATGTTGTTGGGAAAATTGGACAGTTAGTTGCAAAAACATGAAACTAGACTCCCAACTTATACCATATACAAAAGTAAACTCAAATTGGATACAGGACTTAAACATAAGATAGGAAACCATTAAAATCTTAGAAGAAGCCATAGGCACCAAAAGAGCAGACATTTGACATAGCAACATCTTTATCTATACAGTTCCTAGGGCAATGGAAACTAAGGAAAAAATAAACAAATGGGACTACCTCAAAATAAAAAGCTTCTGCACAACAAAAGAAATCATCAACAAACAACAAGAAAGCCCACTGCATGGGAGAACATATTTGCCAATGTTATCTCCGTTAAGGGTTCAATCTCAAAAATTTACAGGGAACCCATACAACTTAATAAAAGATAATCCAATAAAAAAATGGCAAAAACCTAAACAGACACTTTTGAAAGAAGATATACAGAAAGCCAAGAGATATATGAAACCATGCTCAAAGTCACTAATCATCAAAGAGATGCAAATCAAAACAACAATGATATATCATCTCACATCTGTCAGAATGGCTCTCATCAACAAATCAACAAATGACAAGTGCTGGTGAGGATGTGGAGAAAAAGGAACCCTCCTGCACTGCTGGTGGGAATTCAGACTGGTGCAGTCACTGTGGAAGACAGTCAGAGTTTCCTCAAAAAGTTAAAAATGGAACTCCCATTTGACTAGTAATCCTACTTCTAGGACTATATCCCAAGAAACCAGAGGCACCAATCAGAAAGGATATATGCACCTTTATGTTCATAGTAGCACAATTTACAATAGTTAAGATTTGGAAACAACCTAAGTGCCCATCATCAGATGAGTGGATAAAAAAACTGGTACATCTACACAATGGAATATTATGTGCTGCTATAAAAAAGTTCTTACCATTTTCAACAATAAGGATGGAACTGGGGAGCATTATGCTAAGTGAAATAAGGCAATTGGATAAAGATAAATACCACATAATCTCACTCATATGCAGGATATAATGATCAACATAATTTGATGAACAAGAATAGATACAGAGAGAAATGTGGGGCGGGGGGAGGGAGGAGGGATGGTTGGAGAGCACCCAATGAACTTGTAAGCATGCATATTAGAATAACCAATGGATACAGACACTGGTGCAGTGTGGGCTTGCCCTGGGTGGGAATGACTGGGGGTTGGGGGTTCAAAGGAGACATATGTAAAACTTTAGAAAATAAATAAATATATATTTTTAAAACGGAATTCAAGATAAAGACTAAATCTTCACTTTATTCTCCAGACGGTTACCTACACTGTCACTCCCTAGACCAGGCATATCCTATGGTCAGGAGCAGCCCTAGTAATATTGTGAATTAGGTCCATCTTAACTCACATCCAATCAATTATCTACCAGCCTCCAGAGTGATCTTTCTAAAACACATTTGATCTCAGTATTCATGAAATTTAAGCTGCCTTGGACTGGCTATGAGGTTGTCCACGATTTTCCCCTACTTCCCTCAGTCTTATCTCCATTATTCATTCACCTACTCTTTCTGCTTATGGATCATACTCACATAAGCAAAAATTTGTGGAAATTTTTGTGGCCCTCATTGGACCAACACTAACCACCTTCAAGACCTCCGTAAAGTAACTTCTGGAATTCCACAGGCAGATCTCATTCCTGGACAAGTCACACCTAGACACTGGTCACCATGGTGCTCCCTGCTCTTCTATACCACTCAATCAAGCCTTAGACTAAGGTCCATTGCTGTGTACTTCTGCTCTGACATGCATTACCTTCAATAACTTAAAGACTTCAGTGTGCCAAAGCTTGAATACAATTTTATGGCCAAATGGAGGAGCAGATTTATTTTGTATAAATCTCCAAGAATGGGAGGAAGGATACCAAAATGTACATCTTTTACCCAAAGTTTGCAGAGATTTAAACAAAGCTATTATTTCTGTTTTTACATATTAGGGAGCAGCAACGAGCTCCCTAATACCCAGGCTTCAAAATAACCTAAGGCGCCGAAACCGGTTTGGCTCAGTGGATAGAGCGTCGGCTTGGGGACTGAAGGGTCCCGGGTTCGATTCCGGTCAAGGGCATGTACCTTGGTTGCGGGCATATCCCCAGTGGGAGGTGTGCAAGAGGCAGCTGATCGATGACTCTCTCTCATCGATGTTTCTAACTCTGTATCTCTCTCCCTTTCTCTCTGTACAAAATCAATAAAATATATATTTAAAAAAAAAAAAATAACCTAAGGCAAATTAGTAGGACAACCCAAATGGAAAGCACTATATTATGTCAGAGCCATCTCTCCTTAGCCTCTGAAGGTCAAGATCTTTAAGCATTCTCACCAGAGAATGTTTTGTTTTGTTTTTCATAGTAATCTGCTATTCCCTCCCTAAAACATGTGGTCATTCTACTGATACTCCAAAATGTGCAAATTGCTCAAATGTGTCTGTTTGAATCCCACAAGTGAAAATATCATGATTTCTTTCATAGGAGGATCATCAATGCCCCCAGAAGTAGAGTTCCATCAGTTCTGAATCTGCAGTTTTCCAGACATTCAAACGTACCTGGATCCATGAGCAGAAATGGCCCATGCTCAAGCTGAGACCCGAGTGTACCTTAATTTATGGGCTGGGTGGAAGAAAAAAGTATCTTGGGAAAAAAGAGGTATTTGAGCCATATTTTGAAGGAAATGTAGGGTTTATGCAAACACTATGGCAAATGATTCATAAAGAGAAAGCATGACAGAGAAAACAGAACCATTATAGGAGCAAATTATCCAAATAACCCATTTAAATCAAATTTTGTTAAGATGTCCAGAGAAGGATATACTAACTTTCCATAAGAACATAGTGACTCAGTAACAACTCAATAAATATTGTTGAATGAGTGAATGAATGGGTGACTTGTTTTATTTTCTTTAAGAAAATTAAATTTGACTCTGAGCTCCTACTAGCTAAGGTCAGGGAGGATTCAATTTCAGTCATTTTTGGCGAGGATTTCCTTTCCTTCCTCAGGTTTTGAAAACACCTTGGAGGTTTATATGGCATTCGCAAAATGAGGGATTACTCCATACTGTTTACCATCCTTACAATTGTCCATTCTATACATGAGGTTACTGGGCACAGTCCTCCACCACCTGGCAGGTGATGGTGCCTCAGGTAGGCTCAGAGATATTCTCTCAGCAGTCCCCTCCGCTCAACACAGGCTCAGCCTCAGTGTTAGCAACACCCTCTGCAATCCTCTCAGACATCTTTCCATATTTGGTGCTTTAGATACGACAGCAATGAGCTGTCATAAGTAATAGATCTCTGCCATTCATATAAACACCCCAAAATTCTACAAACCCTGTCTCAGTCTGAGAAAAGGGAACTCCATCCTTTGACTCTGTATGAACCCTTTCCATTCCTGGAAGCACAGCACTGGCCTCTCTCCATGAATTTATTATGAGCCCAAACAGAATCACGAGTGCTTTTCTGCAGGTGTTTCACAATTTCCATTTGACCCTGACACATAAAAACTATCAACAATCCCTTAGACAAAGATCCCAAACTCACAACAAAGGCAAGGGAAAATACTTCTTGTTCTTTCAAGTTGGGCCAGTAGCCAGAACAAAACCAAACATTAATGCTGCAGCATCATATTTTGCCGCAACATCGCACTAGTTCTTGTGAGACTGGATAATAGTTCTAGTGAGAACTCTGTATCAGAGTGGGAAGACTCCAGCATCCTGAACCCACTTCAGATCATCATAGCTCCATTTCCTTTTATTTAAAAGTAGCCCCATTGACCTCTAAGACCATCATGGGGATCAAAGGAGAAAGTAATTTTAAAATTTTGAGTGCTAGGCAGAATGCATGGTAGTATGGACCATGTCCATAGTCCAGTGAACCTAGATTAGCTGTGCCTGTTCCCCTGTGACTGAAAAAAAATTGTCCTTAAAGTTTCCGTGACCCCTCTAGCCTCAGAACAGGTACCCACCTCCTCATGGGTTAGTTCTGATGTTTCAGAATCCTGGAGAGAGAACGGGCCCTAGTGGTAGTCCATAATAAATGCCAGGCAGAAATGTGATCGCTGGGCCATTGCAGGGCAGGAAAGCAGGTCTATCACCTGCACAATGTTTGCTGTGGGGCCTGAGGCCTGAAAGGCAGCTTTGTTCAGCCACCAGGTGAGTTGCAAGAGGAAGGTGTGTCTCCAGCCACTGCCACCAAGGCCTGCACAAAGCACTCATTCAGAGGCATAGTCCTGGCTGTGCCTTCTGATGCTGCTTCTGACTTATTGGGTTGCCTATACAGAGATTATTTCCCTGCCAGTGCACCCCCACTGCTGACCCTGCTGCTGTACAATGCCACTCGGAGGGCATGGGTAGAATATTACATTCCAGAGAGAAAAGGCAATGCTCAGGCTGAAAAGACCCGGCTGCAGCGCAGGACACTCCCCTTTCACCACAGAGCTCCCTGTGTCCCTGCAGACAATGGGCCTCTGTGCAGCCCCATCTCCTAATGCAAGGACAGCTTACATGTTTTCATCTTTGGAAACTTCAAACTGTTCAGTCCCCAGGAACGGTTGTACAAGGAAGTGTTTGTCCAGGAGGGAAGGGGAGAAGAAGAGGTGAGATTTGTTCCTTCAAAATAATCTCCCAGCCAGGTTTATTTATTCCATGGGCAATGTTAGGCTTTGCTAGTTTATTCTCCCATTCATTTAAATGCAAACTTCAGTATCTATAGGCCATCAACTATGTGCGTGGCACCTAACTAAGGTTGCTTAAGTAGAGATGCATAGCCTAGAGGGAAAAATTAAATAAGAGTGCACTGCCCTTAAACAGATGGTGTCACGGTATCTGAAAAAGCATCTTGTGAATTGGTTTTGTGTTGGGCATCCTTTTCCCCACTCCATGCAGCACCTGATCTTTGATCTTCATTTTGTCGTGACTCCTGAGTCCCTTCTGATGTATCATGTGAGAATAAAGTCAAAACATTGGGTTTTCAAGACACTCTCTTACTGGTGGGAATGTAAAATGGAGTAACCCCTGTAGAGGATAATTTGTCAATCCTATTTAATAAAAGGGTAATATGCAATTTGACCAAAAAACAAAATGACCAGTTGCTATGATGCACACTGATCACCAGGGACAGACGCTTGATGCAGGAGCTGCTCCCTGGTGTTCAGTGTGCTTGCACAGGGGGAGCACTGTTCAGCCAGAAGCCAGCTCAGGGTAGGGAAGCGCAGTGGTGATAGCGGGAGCCTCTTCCACCTCCATGGAAGTTGGATATCCCCTAAGAGCTCCTAGACTGTGAGAGAGTACAGACTGGGCTGAGGGATAACCCCCCATACCTCCAGTGCACAAATCTCATGCATTGGGCCTCTAATCCTATTAATAAAAGCCCTTATGTGATGTCATCATAAGATGGCCAGCACAAGATGGCTGCGCACACAGTGGAGATGGAGCCCAGTGGCCATTCCACACCTTGAGGCCTGGGGGTCCTGCTGCTCTGCGCAGATAGAGGAGACCAGTCCTAGTGTCTCCACCGCCTCATGCGGAGGAGGTGGGTTCAGGCAGAGAAGGCAGGTCGCAGCAAGGAAGGGCAGTTGGCAGCAATCAAGCAGGCAGTGGAGGGCAGTTGGGAGCCATCCTATCAGCAGGGGAGGGCAGTTGTGGGTGATCAGGTCAGCAGGGGAGGGCAATTAGGGGCCATCAGGCTGACAGGGGAGCAGGTAGGTGTCAATCAGGCCAACAGGGGAGCAGTTAGGGAGCGATCAGGCTGGCAGGCATGTCTGACTGCCGTTTTAGGCCTCATCTTGTGGGACATCCCCCAAGGGATCCTGGCAGTTGGACATCCCCCAAGGGGTCCTAGATTGGAGAGGGTGCAAGCCAGGCTAAGGAACAACCCCCCATGCACAAATTTCATGCACCAGGCCTCTAGTATATAATAAAACTGTATATGTGTCTGCTCTTCAAACCCAGCAATATCACTTGAGAAATTTCACCTCCCATCTTTAATGAAATGAACTACATATAAACAAGGTTATTCAGTATAGCATCATTTTTATTTTTAAAACATTGGAACTTACCTAAATGTTTAGGAGACTGGTTGAATAAACCATGGTATTACACAATGGAGTACTATGCTATTATACAAAAAAATAATGATCTTTATACAATGATATTTTTAAGTGACAAAAGCACAATCAAAAGAACATATATGGTATTTATGTAAAATAATAAAGGAAATAAGGAAAGATACAAATCTGATTATCTTCACCAATAAAATAGGATAAATTGTAAACAATTAAGATGGTTACCAAAGGGTGAGAAAACAGGGAGGTGAGGGAGTGGCACTCCTCTGACTATATTTTTAATACAGTTTTGACGTTTGGATTTTATAATGGAGGTTAAAATATGCTCTAAGGATATTTTGGGTCAAATGACAAATTTGGAATAAGAACAAATTATGTCAAAAATGTTTATCAGTGTTTACTGAAGTTGTCAAGCACATTGTTGTTATGAAAGAGAATATTAATGTTCCTAGAAAATAGACACTGCACTATTTAGTGTAAAGGCTATAATAGATGCAACATACATTAAATGAGTCAGAAAAAATGAGTGTGTTTTTAATGTATGGGTAAAGAGGAAATGATAAAGCAAATAGAGCAGAATGTTAACCATAGGAAAATTTGAGTAAAGGGCATATGGTTCTCCTTTGTATTAATCTTATTCTTGTGATTTTTTTTTTCTTATGTTTGAAAGTATGTACAATTTTAAAGAAATTTAAATGTTGGGTTGGGCTTCCATTGATTACATTTCAGGAGAGAAATGTGAACCTGATGGCCTCAAACAACCCTGCTGCATCAGTTAATATCAGAACCTTTGAATGCAACAGCTTCTTGGCCCACCATGTGGTTTTCCCAATGTCATTCTCAAGATTTTGACAGGTAAAGATAGATCCCAGGTGTTCTCTTCACTGCACTGGGCAGAGTGCAAGGTAAAGAAAGTTAAAGATTGCCCTTGGTCAGGCTAGGAGGACTTAGAACTTGAGTCATTTGGAATGAGAATAGTTATCACATAATGCACCAGGATTGCACCAAGAACTTTATGAATACTCTCTTATTTAATCCTCCAAATACATTGAGAAGAGATGTTCTTGAGAAGAAAGTTGAGATCTAGAAAGTTTAAACTGTGAGAATTGGCAGTGTCATGGCTGGAATCTAGGTTATCTAGTCTTAAGTCCTGTACTTCTTAGTCTTTATAATGAAATACATGCCCCAAAGGCAGAGATACCAGGCCCATCTGGCAAACCTTAACACTCCCCAGGCTTTGGTTCAGAGGCCACATCCTCAATAAAGTCTTCCTTAATCCTCAGGGAAGCATTGATGCTGCATTTCCTAGTCTCCCATCTCACTTGGTACACACCACCAAAAATACTTGATGATCTTGTTGTTTTATTACTTTTACATGTCTGTTTTGCTTTCTGGACTTTGATTTCCTTGAGAACAGAAACTGTCTTTCCTTCTTTATAGTCCCAGCACCTATCACAGGGCCTACTCCATGACAGATATTCTTTAAATGCCATTGAGGTTTGTTGGGTTTTATGAGTACCTAGTGAGCCTTTAAAATAGCACTTGAGTGCTTACATTTTATTCATACAGAAATTGAAGCTAAAATTTGAGCCTGGAGTCGACAGTTTGACAAGATTTCTTGCAAAGGCTAATCTGATCTTAAATCTTAACAGAAGAACCATATGTAGAAATAGGAAATGTATGATTGAATCTACTGCAGTTGATCAGGATCAAGCTCAGAGATATACATGACTTCTAGATTCACATAATGGCAGAAACTATTGATAGATGGAGCCTCAAAGCAGGACAAGAGCATGTGGTGCTCAAACAATGCTGTATAAGTAGAGGTTAATGGGGTGAGAGTTAATGACAACTCTGGGATCCATGGCCATTTTCAATCACCTTAGAGTGAGCATTCATCATTTCTAGTTGAGCACCAAAAGATGAACTTCAGCTAATGGGAAGGTTTCACTGAGAAAAGGATTTTGGTTCAATATAACAAGAGGACATTTTTTTGTACATCTGTCTAAACATAGTGTGAACTGCTTTAGATAATAGTGACCTCACTGTCACCAGAAGTATGTATAGGCAATGATGAAAGACCATGTTTTAGGCATTCAAGCACCAACAAATGAAGAGGGAAGGCTAGTTGCTGGTTCTTTGACCAATGGAAAGACATCACTGGCCCACAACAAAATAAGCAAAAATAAAGACAAAGTAGTAAGTTTTTCACAAAGATGAATTAATTTAATTTATAATAATTGGTCTTTATTACAAAACTGTGCTTTTTGTGGATGGAATGAAATGAAGATGTTAGGAGATAATTTTTATAATGTCTTGACTTAGCCAAAAAAATAAAAAAAGCAGATTAATAAATCTGCATTCATTGCCAAGATGTTTTTTGAAATTTTAGAGACTTGTAAAATTCAAAAATCTATCACTATTAGCTGATAGACTCAACAACCTCTAAGATTTCTTCTGTCCATAGAGCAAATGGTACTATAATATATCTCACAGACTCAGAACTTTGAGTCTCCTACCAGGTCCAGAAGAAATTCATTGACATTGGAGGCAGACATGTCTGGTTTCATAGCATCATTCAGCTACTCACTTGTCAAGGGACTTTGAGCAAGTTGCTTAATATCTTTGGAGCCCAAAGCCACACCTACACTTGTGTGGTATACAACAAAAATGGCCATAAAGTCTTTGCACTTCTCCTACCAAGAGATAGAGTCTGCTTCTCCAAATTTTATATTTTAATTGGCCTTGTGCTGCTTTAGCCAAAAGGATGGAGCAATAACAATATTTTAAGCCTAAGCTGCAAGTATCTGCTCAAGTTCAATCTTTTTTTTTCAATTTTTTTTTTCAATTTATTGATCAAAGTATTGCATGTGTCTTGATCTTGAAACACTCCCTGTCTGCCTTGATAACAAATCCAGGCTAGGCTGCAAGCTGATAAGGCCCACTCACTGTCACTACTCCAGTAGACAGACATCCAACAGCTTGAGATGTCTAATTAAGAACTGGCTAATTTTGAATAGATCATTCAAAATTAGCCAGTTCTTAATTTGACCAAAGTTATAAGAGTAAGCCCAGGTGATACCAGCCAAACCTGACCTAGATCACAAAAAAACACTCAACTTGACCCTTAGATTCATGAATAATATAATAGTAAATGGTAGTTACCTGAAACCACAACATTTCACAGTGCTTTGTTATTCAGCAAAAGCTAACAAATACAATTCTCTGTCCAGAATTAATATTTTCTAAGTGACCTTGAGCAAATTATTTACAATGCTTTAGATTCAAGAATCTTATGGGTAAAATAGATTGAACAATTTCTATTTAATAAATTTATTTCAAGAATTAAGTGATGAGGGATCCAAGATGGCTGCGCCCAGGTGAACACCTAGCCGCAGCTGCACACAACAATTTCAATAAAATACAACTAAAATATAAAACGGACATTGCCCAGAACTACAGGAAGGTCGACTGACTGGAAATTCTACAGCGAGAAGCAAGGAGAAAACCAGAAGGAGCGCGGAGGAGCTGGAAAAGCCAAGGTACGGAGACGCGGCGCGCGGAGAGGACGGAGCCAGAGAGGAGGGAGGCCGAGTGCCTGGCAGGCGTTCCCGAGCGGAAAGGAGAGAAAAGCTCTGACTGTGCTGGGCCCCCAACTGCTCTGAACCTGGTTCTGGGCCAGACCCCGGGGACTCAGGCTCAGCCATAGGGAGCCGGGCTGTAAGGCGGAACCCCAGGGAGAGGAGAAAGGAGGTCCCGGAGGCGCGCACACGGCGCGCAGAGAAGGGACCGTCGGCTGTGCCGCGAGATTGCCCTGACGGGAAGGAGACCTGGGCTCCAGACTGCTCTGAACGCCACCTCCAACTCCACTTCCAACTGAACTGAACCCCAATACCGGGCTCATTGGGGGAGAGCATAGACTGTTTGGCAGCAGGCAAAAATCGAGGGCACCTTTCTCTCAGAGGCGCCGGCAGCAGCGAGCACTGAAGGACCCGCATAGGGCGGGGCTGACGGAAGCCAAAGCTGCAGGCTCCACCCTGAAACCACGTCCCATCAGTAACTGCGAAATGCGACAACAAAATAGATCACAAACGAAAGAAATGGAGGACAAAAAGCGTCTGGATATAGAGTTCAAATCTACGCTTATAAGGTTTTTCAAGAATTTCCTAGAAAAGATGGATAAGGCCTATGAGGATATGAAAAGAGATCAACTAGAATTAATAAGGAGTCAACAAGAAATGATAAGGGATCAACAAGAAATAAAGAATACATTGTCTGAAATAAAAAATATTTTACTGAGTCCTAAAAACAGAAGGGAAGATCCCAAGAATCAAGTCAAAGATTTGGAACATAAAGAACCAGAAGACACTCCTCCACAGAAGCTAGAAGGCAAGAGAATCCAGAAAATTGAAGATAATGTAAGAAACCTCTGGGACAACTTCAAGCGAACCAACATCAGAATTATGGGGGTCCCAGAAGATGAGAGAGAGCAAGATATCAAAAACATACTGAAAGAAATAGTGACAGAAAACTTCCCCTACCTGGTGAAAGAATTAGACTTACAAGTCCAGGAAGCGCACAGAACTCCAAACAAAAGGAATCCAAAGAGGACCACACCGAGACACATCATTATTAAAATTCCAAGAGCAAAAGACAAAGAGAGAATATTAAAAGAAGCAAGAGCAAAGAAGGTAGTAACCTACAAAGGAGCACCTATACGATTGTCAGCTGACTTCTCAACAGAAACCATGCAGGCCAGAAGGGAATGGCAAGAAATATTCAAGGTGATGAATAGCAAGAACCTACAGCCAAAAATAATCTACCCAGCAAAGCTATCACTCAGAATCGAAGGCCAGATAAAGAGCTTCACTAATAAAAAAAAGCTAAAGGAGTTCATCACCACCAAACCAGAATTATATGAATTGCTGAAGGGGGTTCTTTCAGAAGAGAAAGTAAACAAAGATAAAAATTATGAACAACAAATACATAACTATGAACAAGTGAATCTAAAAACCAAGGAAATTAAAAAAATCTGATGAACAATATTAACTGTTGAATATAATAGAATCAGAGGTATGGAAGGGGAGTGAACTGACGATTCTTGGGGTAAAGGGGAGAGGGGGGCGTGGGAAGAGACTGAACATAAACTGTGCACCTATGGATGAGGACAATGGGGAGAGGGGAAAGGGCAGAGGGCGGGGTGGGAACCTGGTGGAGGAGAGCAATGGTGGAGGGGGGGAAGGAACATTTGTAATAATATGAACAATAAAAACTTATTAAAAAAAAAAATAAAAAAAATAAAAAATAAATCTGCCATAACATAAAAAAAAAAAAAAAAAGAATTAAGTGATATAATTAAAATATTTGGCACAGAGTGCTGGAACAAATTAAATACTTAATTAGTGACAGTTGAAGTATTAGGTTAAAAGTGATATAACAGTAATAGAAGTAGCAATATACTTCCTCCCAGCCCTACCCTTCACATGGAATTCCAGTCCTGAGAAAATTAAAACAGAGATTATTTGTTTGGAGTACCTATTCATCCAATGACTATTAAGATGTCTTACACAAAGTTTGTTCAGCTAGGGTTTAATTGATTTTATATTCCTGATTCACAGTCTGAGATTTTTAGATATACAAGGGTAACCCAAAATACAGAATTTTTATCCCATTGTTCAGAGTTAATAGTACAACTGACCCCAGAGTCAAAGAACCTTAAATAGTAAGGAGGATGGGGATAGGGATAGCTAACTTATTTTGCAGGGTCACTAGTCACTAGGCATTCTCCCAACGACTCTGCATATGTTATTCACAACCATCTTGGTTGGGTCAAGCATTTTTACCTACATATACTGATGAGTAAATTGAGTCCAAGGATATTTAATGACTCTCCCATGATCATATAGCCAATTAGGGACAGAGCTAGTGCACCAAGACCTGTTGACCTTTTCCCTAAAGACTTGCTCTCTTCTTCAAGATCAGCTAAGGAATCTCTTATGGCATCCCCTGCTTCTCCCCCATATCCACTACCTTTCTAGTCAATCAATCTTACAGCATGCCTGTTATCTCCCACCTGAACATGTATAGTAGCCTTTGTCTTATTGCCTCTAAGCTCACCCTCTCCCCGCTCCCCATGCCAGAGTGACCTCTGTGACATGCAAATCTGATTATACCAAATTCCTGCCTTTCAAAATTATCCCCTGTCTTTCTTTCACCTACAAGACAAAAACTAAACTCCTCTGTATGGAATGCGCATTCCTCTGTTTACCTCATCAGCCATAGATTCCAACTCTCCTCCTTCCAGGCCATCCTAAACTGCTTCTAGTTCCCACAGCCACCACGCTTTTCCTCATTGCCACTTTATACATTTTATCACTCTCTGCTGTACACTTCCCAAAGGCATGAATTCCTGACAAAATCTGACTTGATCTTCAAGTCTCCCATCAGATGCCAAATCCTTTATAAAGTCTTTCCTGGAGTCTTTAAACAGATTTAGATCATCTCTCATATCCTTCCTCTCAACCACTTAAAGCAATACTTGTCTTATAATCATTGCCCTGTCTGTCTCCCCCATTAACATGACAAATGAGGCATCACCCCAAATTAGCAGATTCTATATTTTTGCCATGCTCAAAAAAGTAATTATTATAGTGGCTTCTGCCATTTGGTTGAGTGGGGAAGAGTCAAAGACAAAAACCAAACTAGATGTCGCTAATCAGCTATCAGAATTTGAACCAGTGGGCATCTCAGAACTATATGGTAATAGGTCTCTCATTCATAAGCACCTCATTTTTAGAAACAATAAAGGCCTGCTCAAAGCAAGCAACTATATCCTGAACTGAAGCAATATTGAGTAAGAAAAAAAAGGAGAGAGATGACAAGGAAAACCTTAATGAAATAAGTAGCAAAACCTGCAGAAAGGCTTAGAAAAATAATTTACTTCAATGTTCAGAGGTGCCAAGGATAGAATACATATTCCTTACGAGTAAGAAAAAGAAGTTTTGTGCGAAATAAGATCTTTCCAGAGCAGGTGCTAGAAAAATTAAATTTGTAGAGGATGAACCAAAGCCAGAATTATGATGCACATGGTAAAGAAGGAAAAGGCATTTGGCTGGGCCCAGAGCAGAAAGGAATTGGAGAAAGACAAAGTGATGCTGGGTAGGCAGAGAGGGCTCCAGTGCATCTGTGCTGGCTATGAGTAAAAGCTTTGTCCTCTAGGCCTCAGTCAAGATTGCAAGGAACACCTAAATGCTGGCAATGTGGGTCATTCACTTTGCAGAGAATTAGGAGCAGCATTCTTTTTGTCTATATCACAGAATCATTAGGACAATTTAATTATCTGCCTTTCAAGCATAAAGATGAGAATGTTCTCAAGAACATTAAAAACTCAAAAACACCACCTATGAGCCTTTGGTGAAAATGGTATCTGGTAACAAAATATAGCTAACCAGCAATGCTTCAAAATAAAAGAACTTGTCAATGGCAAAGCCATGGTTTAATAAAAAGGCTGGTAGTGAGCAATTAATGAATTTCAAAGTTGAATTAAGATTAAACAATAGTGGGAATTATACTGTGAGGAATGGAAGTAGAGACATAAATGACCTAATACTCTCATATTTCAAAAATAGGCACTAATAGATACTACCCTGTTTGAAGCAAGTAGTTTAAAAGCAACTTTTCTTCATCCCCATAATCTACTTCATAATGTCTTTCTTAAATGTTGAGGTATCTTGTAAGAATGAGCATCTCATCTTGTAAAAAAAGAAGGTGAAGTATAGCAATCCCTTCTGTTTTGTTTTTCTATTAGATTAAACAAAATTTACTTTTTTTATTTTAAATTGTATGCATATAATGATCCCCCTATTATTTCTACTTAGCTTTATCTCTAGAGTTGCAAAGAGAAGTGTATAAATTAATACTCTCTAAAATGTGTATGCTAATATAGGTGTG
This sequence comes from Pipistrellus kuhlii, assembly GCF_014108245.1. Lineage (NCBI taxonomy): Eukaryota > Metazoa > Chordata > Mammalia > Chiroptera > Vespertilionidae > Pipistrellus > Pipistrellus kuhlii. The sequence goes on along the minus strand of NW_023425515.1, from coordinate 155,472,261 downwards.
AAGAGATCTGGAATAAGAGTTTACTTTTTCCTACAAATTTTTTCAATACTGCTTCATTTTTATTCTTAAAATGCACAATATTTATAAAAATAATATTATTCTTCTTTTAAAAAAGACATAGGACATGAAATTGATTTTGGCTTTCATGCCCACTCTGATTGGTTGGGTGTAGTTGCCTGTAGCGCCATGTTGAGAAGCATTTTAAGCTGCATCGATCAATAAATCTGCATGCCCCCCCAAGGACTAATGCTGCACAGGCTACATAGCCAATTAGCAGTAATGTGTTGTGTATATTAATTAGAGAAATAGAATAAGGACAGACACACTATTCACTTGATGAAAGTTGACTAAGCAAAGCCTCATACAGGCTAGATAGTTTATATGCAGCTAGAAAGCACAATCTGTAGACAAAAATAAAAAGAGGCAATCATTGTAGTAATTAGTCTTTATAGTTAATATATATCTGAAATTTTCAATAATATAAAACATTTTTTAAAAACAGAAAATTGGAATAGAATTGATGTAGAGGCCTCTGTCATAAGAATAAGTAGTATTCATCCACATAAACTACATAAAAAAGTCCATTCATCTCATTGGAAGATGCTTTTCCAATAATATTCTAATTTTTAAGTTTAAAATATTTATCAACATTTGTCATGTCTATAGATTATTTTGCTCAAATGAGAACTAAGAACATAGTGATGACTCAAGCCAGAAGAGAAAATATTAAACCAAGATAAGGATAGTAAGATTTTAAATTTTTTTTAAAAATTATATTTCAAAGGGATAAAAACAAATAGGAAAAAGTACACTGAAATGATTTCATCACGTATGATGATACAACACAGCTGTCTTCTAGGAAGGAAAACAAATAGCCAAAGAAAGAAAGACTGTCACTCAAGGCAAAGGAAAACCAGGAGAGGGCGGGCACTTGGCAGACAAGGCAGAAGGAAGTCTGAAAAAGGGAACTGGTGAGTTCTGTGGCTGAAAGGAAGCACTAGGGAGAAAACTGGGAGGGCGGTGAAGAGGTCAGTGGGTCTGTCTGTGGAGCAGTGAGCAACATTCTTTGTTCTCTAGTAATCTTGGGTAGACTTGCAAAGGGCTAAGATTAAGTCAGTCATTTTGTATGCACAGTCTGCAAAATGAGGGACTCTTAACAGCCAGGGTAAATGTGAGTATAAGGCAGATGCCAGGGGGGATTCCTGGTGGGAAAACCTGGGGCCAGAGAGGAGAACTGGCTCTGTGGACAACACCAGCTGTAAGTGCACTCCTATAAATTTGCCTGGACAGAATTGCCTGGGATCCAGGATGAAAGGAGGCTTGAGGGCTGCCTAGCAACACTATGTTTATGCAACCACCCAGGAGGATGTGGAGGGAATAAGAGAAAAAAATATCCTGCTTCTGGAGAGAGGGTGCCAGAAAGCGAGAGTGGCACCCATGATGGGGAGACCCAGCCTGGGAGCAGGCCTGGTGTGGCTCATCCTGCCCATGTGACAGCCATATTCTGCAGGCTTGTGAGCTGACATGGGAACTGGGCCTGGTGGGTCCCAAATTTCCCCAGCTTCCCCCACTAATCACAGTTTTCCTCAGCCTCTCCATTGTTTTCACAGCTGCTCAGCTGCTTCTGCTCAGTCAAGGGACAGACAAGCTAACCCCGAATCACGGAGCAGGGAATAACACTAGGGCCAAAAATGGAGGATACGCAAAGCAGGATGTTTATTGGTGGGACGGGGCTGAGGGGATGGCACAGTGATGGGAAAGAAACAAAACTCAGCCCTTTACTGGCTGAGCAAATGTGTTTATTTCCACCAGAGACAGTAATAAGATCTAAAATTATTCTGTAGCTCCAAATTTGTAAAGAATTGGGTTTTTTCAATTTGAGATCATATTTACCCATAAAAACATTGGAAATGGCAGCCATTTGCCCAGGCCAAACCACAAAAGACTGTTTAATTGTCAATGTATTCAGTTATTCTCACCATCCTGAGAGAGGAGGAGGAAACTTAATAATCTAAAGGAAAGCATAGCTAACATTTACAGATTGCTCATTATGGACTCTACAATATGTATATAATTTCACCACATCCATACTTTAAATCTATGAAGCAGTGAGCAAAGAATGTTGCCACTGCTCCACAGACACACCCACTGACCTCTAATTTTAAACTAACTAATTTTACAGATGAGGAAACTGAAGCTTGAAGTAATTAATAACTTACCCAAAGTTATATATAGAACTATTAAGGAGGGATAAGGACACATATGTAATACCTTAATCAATAAAGAAAATAAAAATTAAAAGAAAATTAAAAAGAGATAAGACCATTTCTGTAATATTTTTTTAAAAAAAAGAATTTAAATTCTTTAAAAATTAAAAAAAGCAAGGAAAGTTTGGGAGGTGATAGATATGTTTAGCACCTTGGATATAGTAAACTCATCAAATGTATTTAACTATATGGATTACTTTCTATATCAATTATACCTCAATAAAGCTTTAAAATTAAAAAAAAAGAGAGAGAGACAGATAAGACCAGCCCTGGCTGGTGTGACTCAGTTGCTTGAGTATTGTCCTATACACCTAAAGGTTGCTAGTTAGATTCCTGATCAGGGCACACATCCAGGTTGCAGTTCTATCCCCAGTTGGGATTCATGCAGGAGGCAACTCTCTCTCTCTCTCTCTCTCTCTCTGTCTCTCTCTCTGTCTCTCTCTGTCTCTCTCTGTCTCTCTCTCAAAGGAGGGGAATGTGGCTTGCTCACCCTAACCATTCATTTTCTATCTCTCTCTTCCTCTCCCTCTCCCTCTCCTTTTCCCTTTCCCTCTCCATCTCCATATCTCTCTCTTTAAAACAAAGTCAATAAAAAACATTTTTAAAAAGATATATTTTTAAAAAAAGAGAGAAGGCCATTATTGTAAAAGAGCAATCTTATCTACAAATCAATATTATTTTTTTTAAGCTCATAATTTTTTTCAATATGATTTTTTACAGAGAGGAGAGGAGAGAGATAGAGAATTAGAAACATCGATGGGAGAGAAACATCAATCAGCTGCCTCTTGCACACCCCCTACCGGGGATGTGCCCGCAACCAAGGTACATGCCCTTGACTGGAATCGAACCCGAGACCCTTCAGTCTGCAAGCTGACGCTCTATCCACTGAGCCAAACCGGTTTCGGCTACAAATCAATGTTCTTAATCACTTTTGCATCGCTCCCTTTAATACCTCTATATTAGTTTCTAAGGGGTGCAGTAACAAATTACTCCAAAATTTAATGGCTTAAAACAACACAAATTATAGTCTGCATGTCAGAAGTCTGAAATAAGTTTCACTGAGCTAAAATTAAGTTGTGACCAGTCTGTGCTCCTTCTGGAGGCTCTAGGGGAGAATTCATTTTCTTGTCTTTTTCGTATTCTAAAAACCACTGAAATTCCTTGGCTCCTGGCTGCTTCCCCCATCTCCAAAGCTAGCAGAAGAGCATCTTCTCTCTCCTCCTATTTCCATCCTTACATCTTTGTCCTCTCATATGGATTCTGTGACTACACTGGAGGCCCACTTACATAAGCCAGGATAATCTGCCCATTCCAAGCTCCTTAACTACATCTGTCTGCCAAGTCCCTTTTGCCATGTAAAGTGACACATTCACAGTGTGTCCTCACTTGCTGATTGTGTATCTGCAGCATGCCCTTCTTCTTTCTCTCACACTATTTCTCATTCTTTTATAAGCTTTTGTCTATATGCTGATAGATTTTTCAAGTACCACCACCACACACTAGTGGAGCAGTGAAATGGAGAATGATTTAGTGATACTTTAAAGTTCCAAATAACCATTTGACAATATCATGGTCCTTGTAATAATTTAGCCTGGTCCAACAATTTGTGGACTGACCCTCCAACTCATTGCAGGAAAATGTCCACTCCAATGCAGGAGTTACTATCTTATATCTATCCCTTCATCTTTCACTAGGCAGCTGCAGAGAGCCACTGAGAAAGGAGGGGAGTGTGGTCTGCTCACCCTGACCATTTGTTCTCCTCCATGTCTCATGGACTGGCTAACATGGGGGTTGGGGTAGGTGGAGGAGCAGTCTGTTCCCCAGGAGAATGAGAGAGACACACTTGCAAGCTCCAGTGACCTTTCTTGTTTCTCTCTCATTGCTTTTCTATGCATGGTCTGAGATAGGTGAGCACTAATTCTTCAGCCTGCAGCAACCTGGTCCTATGCAGGGGCCCCCAAGATACTCAGGGTCATCTTCAATCTGACTGCAGCCCATATCTCTGATCTCTATAGTAGTCTCTGAGGAAGGTGCACACCACCAACCTCCTTACCCTCACCCCAGTTTCAAGGCCTAAAGAAGCACTTGGGGTTTTCCACTGTTCCATGAGAACCCACACTAATAGGTGGGATGATCTTTGCCTCTTTCCAACACTCTTCACCACTCTGACTGCAAACTCCAGGATGCTGAAGGTATCATAAACCTAGCTGACTTTAATCTAGACAATGATCCATTCTTGAAAAACCCCAAGAATGCAATTAGAATGGGGAAGGGATGCTAACTTCCATTAACTCTTTCTCCACTCTCACACACCCATCTTTATTTAATTATCGATAAACAAGTTGGATGGGGGATGTTGTCATACAGTCTCTTTTAAAATTAAATGCTATGCCTGGCCAGTGTGCTCCAGGGTTGAGCACCAACCTATGAACCAGGAAGTCATGGTTTAACTCCCAGACAAGACACATGCCTAGGTTGTGGGCTAAATCCCCAATAGGAGGGATGCAGGAGGCAGCCAATCGATGGTTCTTTCTCATCATTGATTGATGTTTCTATCTATCCCAGTCCCTTCCTATCTCTGAAATAAATAAAAACATATTTAAAATAAAATAAAATAAAGTAAAACAAAATAAAATTCCATGCTACATAAAATCTTTTGTGGCTGAGCATTATATTAGGGTTTTAGTAGTTGTATTTTGTGTGTGTGTGTGTGTGTGTGTGTGTGTGTGTGTGTTTTACTTTAAAAGGTGAGGCAACAATATCTTTTGTTGCCAGCTGTGAGCTGCCTACACATTATTTTACTTCCCCATGCTACACTTCTGTGTGTACCAAGCACTATGATAAGAATTATATAAGAATATCACTACAATAATTAGACTTATATTACAAACGGGAACATTGAGTTTCACAAAAGTTAAATCATTTGGTCAGCATCACACAGCTAAGAAGATCCAAAGTAAATTCAAACAAGTTAATTAAACTCAAAAACCTGGGTTCTTTAACACTATTCTCACCCCCACTCAAATCTGCCCCCATCGGTGGACTCACCTTTCCTTTCCATAAGTATCTCTAATTTGGTTTATATTATTAAGTATCTTTTAAATATATATTGCTTCCTGGAAGGCAAGTTTATTAACTCTTGTTATTATAAGAGTTTTTATTGCTCATCACTGCCAAAAAGCAGATAAGGGGTCACCAAAATAGCAAATAAGGAAAAGTTGAAAGTTTTAATGCATTTTACTGAGTTCCTGCAGGGCTTGTCCTGATTCAGTTAAGGTAAGAAATCTGACTATATCTCATGGAGATTCTCCCAATCTTGCTCCCAGGAATCATCTCTGCTGCCAAGATGTCAGGAATTAAATGATTTACACAGACCTCACAGAAGGTGTGAGCTCCCACAGAACAGGGAAAAATATTTTCAAAACCTTGTGCTGGTTAAACCTATGAGGGGCATTGGAGTTTGCTGTATTTTCAACTGGGACCTTATCCACCCCCATCTTCCAACTTCCCCTCCTTTATGATCCCATTAGTCCAAATTAAAGTTCACACCATTATTAAAGCCCTCTGTCTACATCTAACTATTTGGACTGAGCTATGGGAATTTCCAGAATCTTCCTCCCCACTCAAACATCAGACCTAAGCAGACATTTCTGAGTCCCATTTTGACCTGTGAGGTCTTTGGAGGCAGAGTCCAACCCCCTCAGTAAAAGGAAGCCTGAACAATCTATGTCACCATCCACAGTGAAGAGCAATCCTCCAAAAATAAGACAAACAAGAGTGTGTGACCTCTTTCTTCTCTCTTGTGAATAGGAAATTCCAACCACAAAGTTTCTGAGCAAAATTCCCCAGAAGAAATCAATAAAAAGCAAAATCATCATTTTACCTGGCCAGCATGACTCAGTGGTTGAGCATTGACCTATGAATCACGAGGTCACGGTTCGATTCCTGGTCATAAATTGATCCCCAGCATGGGGCATGCAGGAAATACCCATCTCAAGGAGATGACTGATGGGCAAATACTGAGAGCCTACTGTACACAAATAATAGTGAGAGCCTACTGTACACAAAGGCACCATACTCACTATGTTCCAAGCAGTATTCTAAACTTTTTCCAGTTATATCATGAACTCTATTATTATGCCCATTTTTCAGATGAAAAGTTTTTAGCAGAGAGAGTAAAGTACCTGCCTAAGTCCAACAGACAGAAAGTGGCAGAGGTTGTAGTCACCACACTATTACCCAGGTATGAGGAACCCAAAATCAACAACTGAAGCAGCGGCCTGCAACCCAACCCTCCTTTGAGGATGGCAGATGAAACAGGCTCCTAACACCATGAATCTCTGGACAACTTCTTGGGAGAGAAATGCTTTTCTATCTTATTTACATTATGTAATTTGGGGTCTCTTAGCAGTTCAGCGTATTCCCTTACACACTTTGTCTCAGGGCCTTCTCATAAGCATGCTGCCAGAAACACTAAATGAGTAAATAATTAATGCAAGGATCATAGTCCATTGGTTGATAGAAAATAAATATGCATTAACTCCTAGCAAAAACTAAGCATACTGCCCTAGATGACTTGGCTCAGTGGATAGTCAGCCTATAGACTGAAGGATCCCAGGTTAGATTTTGGTAAAGCGCACATACCTGAGATGCAGGCTCCATCCCCATTAGGGGGTATGCAGGAGGCAGCTGATCAAGGATTTTCTCTCATCATTGATGTTTTCATCTCTCTTTTCCTCTCCCTTCCTCTCTGAAATAAATAAAAAATACATTTTAAAAAAAGAGCCAAAAGCATTTTGGCTCAGTGGATAGAGCATCAGCCTGAGGACTGAAAGGTTCCAAGTTCGATTCCAGTCAAGGGCATGTACATTGGTTTTGGGCACATCCTCGGTGAGGGGTGTGCAGGAGGCAGCTGATTGATGTTTCTGGCTCTCTATCCATCTCCCTTCCTCTCTGTAAAAAAATCAATAAAGAATATTTTTTTAAAAACAAAAACAAAAAATAGTAAACATACCAAGATAAAAGTAACCCAAACTGTGTCTGGTACTTTATATACATTATCTCATTTAATCCTCCAAACAGTACCTCAAGCAGACAAAAATATTAAACTATTGCAGAAAGGTAAGCTTAGATTTAGATAAAGATTAGTATATTACCAGGCATATGGCTTGTAAAGCCTGGAGCCAGAAATGGAGCCCGGGTTCTTTCAGAAACGATTTAACTCAACCAGAGCTCAGCACAATCCTGACACACCTGGCACCCTCCTCTCATATCTGTTGATTGACTAAGTGATTCTGAATTCACATAGGATTTAAAGAGACTTGGTGGTATTCCTAAATTTGATTTTTAGGATTCAAGAGTTATTTTTCAAAATCTAAGGCTATGATCAGGAGTTTATGGTAATTAACTGCTTTTATACTAAGAATAAACAAAGATAAACAGTTTACTATAACAAAGAACTGAGCTAAGCCCAGCCGGTGTGCTCAGTGGTTAAGTATTGACCTATGAGCCAAGAGGTCACAGTTTGATTCCTGATCAGGGCACATGCCTAGTTTGCAGGCTTGATCTCTAGTGTGGGATGAGCAGGAGGCAGCAATCAATGATTATCTCTCATCATTGATGTTTCTATCTCTCTCTCCCTTTCCCTTACTCTTTGAAATCAACAAAAATGTATTAAAAACAAAACAAAACAAAAAAAAAACACTGAGTTAAGTAAATGTCTGGGTTCCCCCTGCCCCCCTCCACCACCATTACCAACTTTATTTGAGCCAGGGGGATTTGAGAGGGTGGGAAATACATGTGCAAATGATATCACATTATTTCCAGAACTGTAATCTATGGAACAGATTACATTTACAATATTTGTTTGAAATAACTCTGAAGTAAGTTACACCTCAGGGACTAGTCACTGCAACTAACCCATTTAAAATAACCAAGACTGGAATTAGAGGCTCCTGATAGAATCTGTATATTTATAGGAGACTTTGCTTCAAAAAGGTAGCTCCAACTCCGGATCTCAAGACCTTTATTTGAACTCTTGGCTGCGGCATAATTGACAGAGAGAATTAAAGGGGATATGAAGACCTGGGACTGAACTTTTTCAATAGTCTCAGCTCGGCTCACATTGCTCATGATATTAGAGGCTGTGGTGATGATATTAAATGATGCCGCACTGACAGAGATTAACAGAGTATGCAATTAGATTTAAATGCTGTAATTGGAACATGCTGTTAAGTGCCTACCATCAGTCCTGGGTCTCCCCTTATGGCAAGCAAGTCTCTCCTTGGGTTGCTCTGTAAATTTAACACTCTCCTCACCAGCCACAAACCTTCCACCACTTATACAGAGAGATCATGGAGGTCCGACACTATTTTGAAGTTGTCATGGATTATACTGCCACTTCCATGATTCTTTATAGTTTCTAGATGCTTTCAAGTCTAGTTAGATCTTTTGAGCTTTATAATAGCCTAATAGGAAAGGAGGCCAGATACAGGCAAGGATGCACATGGATTGATACACATGCAAAGTTCTGCCCGGGTCTACATGGCTAGTCTGTGGATGAATCATGAATCTAACCTATCTCTTTTGACCCCAAGGTCCATGTGCTTTCCTTCCTGCCAGGTTGCCTCCATAGGTTGAGATCTGAAACTAATTTTGCCAGCTGGACACTTCTTTCGGGGGGGTAAAGCTCCTGGGCCCACACAGGACCACCTACCACATTTTGAACTCTGTTATCATCATGCCCTCAGGCCTCTACCAACAAGATGACCATTTTTAATCAATGACAATATGCAGGGTGAGGTCAAGTCATCACCAATGTACTTGTTGAATAACCAATACATGCCAAAACATAAATAAGAAACCTATAAAAAAAATTTTTAAAGGATCTTAAAATCTCATTCACTATTTCTGGCTGCATGACTCAGTTTATTATATATATATAAAACTATAGTTATATATATACTAACTCTTTGATTTTAAAAGTTAGTTTTCAAATTTCCCTTGTGGTAATAGAATTCCAGTATGGTGCTATAAAGGACATTGGCAAGTGAGGAGGGTTCATTGTGTGGGCCTTAGGGTCAGCCCTACAAACTTCACCCAGAAAGAGAGCCTGAAAAGTTGGAGTTTGCTTGTTTGTAGATTTTGTAGGGCTTGGGTTTCTTAAAATATATATAAAAATATTCAAATTCAAAAAGTAGAAAATGTATTGAAGGAAATGTCTTTCTCATATTCAAATTCCCCAGCTGCCTGTATACCTCGCTCCAACAGAAAAAGCAAATCAAAGCAACAGGAAAAGTTATCCAAGTCAGAGTCTCCATGAGTCCTTCTAGAGGTTATGTTCAATGAATACAGAAGCACCTCTGAGTATTTTATTCTTTTTTCCATTTTCCTTCCATACAATATGCACTGTTCTACTAGTACATCTTGATTTTTCACTTAAAATGCAACTTGATGATCTCTTCATATTAATTTCTAAAAAGCTTCTGCTGTAAAATTCCACTTAACCAGTTCTCTATTGATGAATATTTAGGTTATTTCCTATCATTTGCTATGAAGAATAATATTGCAAATGTCATTTTTCAGGCAGATATATCTATATAGTTTCTTGGAAGTATAATCAGAAGGTCAAAGGATGACTCCTTTATCATTTGTTTGATGTTGTTTAAGTTGCCTCCCACCAGGAGTGTGCCCACACAATCTTGGTAACACAAGGTATCATTAAATGTTTAAATATTTTCTAATTTGATAAATAAAAATGGTATACGATTATAATTTTAATTTTCATTCCCCTATTATGAATAAAGTCAAGTAACTTTCCCTTTAATAAGAGTATTTAATTTTGGATTTCCCTTTCCTATGACCAGGTATACATATCATTTGCCCATTTTCCTACCATGTCTATGAACTGCTCTATATTGATTGGTAAGATCTATTTATATATCAGCCATTTTAGCCCCTTTTCTGTGAGAAGTTGCCCAGGGTAATTTGTCTTTTTATTCTGCTTATAGAATTTTTTGCATACATAATTTTTAAATATATAAAGTGAGATATATCCTTTTTTTTGCATGTTATATAATTGAAAAGATTTTTCTCATTCCAGGATAATAAAATAATTCTTACATTTTTTTCTACTGTTTTTATAGTTTCATGTGTTACTTTTTAAAAATGTATTCTATTGTTGAGAGTATTACAAATGTCCCCCATTTTCCTTCCTTCTTCCCCCTCTACCCATCCCAGAACTTTACCTGTATACTGTCTGTGTCCATGGACTAAGCAAATATGCTTCATTTGTTACTTTTTAATCTTGGATCTATTTGGTATGAATGTAAATAAAAATTATTTTTCAAATGGCTACCCAGTTATTACTAGTATGGACTAGACTATTCCCCAACCACCACCACCACCACCCCCAACACACACACACACATAAACATACACACACAAATGATTTGAGTGGCTAACTTTATTGCATCCTAACTTTTATGCATACTAGAACTCCATATATTTGGATTTTCTGCTTTATTCCATTGAACTAGTTCATCAGCCAATGACTTACTGACTTACTAAAGCCTTGTGATATGCTGTAATATATTTCAGGACAAGTGCTCCTTTGTCTTTGTTCTGGGTATTCTTACTTGCTTCTTGTTACATAAGAACGTTTTTAAAGTATCTTGGTATTTTTATTATAATTGTATTTGATTTATAAATTAATCTCGGGGAAAATTACTTCTTATTGGGTTGTGACTAATGTGATAGACTAGGAAGGACACAGAATTTGGACTCAATCTAATGCCAGTTCTGCTTCATGATAGACCCAACACTTGACACAATTTTCTCATCTATAAAGTAGAGAGAAGAATATATAACATGCAGTTTATAGTGAACATTAAGTAAGATATTCTATGTAATGAGCAAGCATATTGGTGAACAAGAGATTTTTTTAAAATGACTTCCCTTCCCCACTTTTTTTAACTTCCTCCTTTATCGAGAACTTATATACAATAATAGGGAATAAAGTGAGAATACACATACACATTACAGGGGGGAGGAGGGAAGGATGCCTAGAACTGTGTTAAGAACATTGGATTTAGAGCCAGATACAACTGGGTTCTAACCCCAGGCTGGCCAAGGTCTGAACAAATCACCCTGGCATGTAATCCAAATCACTATGTCTTAGTTTCCTCTTCTGTAAGATGGAATAATGCTATTTCATACAGTTAGGGAAGAAAGAAAATACACAAGAAGCACCTAGGACAAAGCAGCAGTGGTATCCCCAGTGTCCTCACTCCTGCCTGAGAATTACAGAGTTGACAGCTGATATAGAATTACATTGGCTGCCAAAAATTCTCCCCTTCAGTCAGACCTCCTCCCACACTGTGGAGAATTCCAGCTCTCTGGTTAGGAAGCACAACAACATGAAGAAGCGCCAATTAACTGTACTTTCTTCCCAACCTCTAATCCTCCAGCCATGTGGACTCAGAACTGAGGTACTTAATCATGTGCTGTCATATAGTTCTACTCACCAAAGCACCCTGTCTCTTGTTATTCTTTTATTTCTCAAATCATCACTCAAGAAATTGAACCCAACATCAGCAAGCAATTCAATGCTCTAAATCATGTAATTTTAGGGTTGGAAGGTTTTTTCTTTATTTTTTTTATCAGTATAGCTGGTATACAATTTTATATTGGATAAATTTGTGTCAGGTGTATAATATAGTGATTCACATTTTTATAGCTTACAATATGATCACTGTACTAATTCTAGTAATCATTTGTCACTGTGTACATTTATCAGAATATTATTTACTATATTCCTCTTCCCCTTTTCTCTCACCCCCTAACCTTGCCCCTTCCGGTAACCATCACTTTGGTTTCTATTTCTATAAGTCTGTTTTGTTTGTCTGCTTTGTTTTGTTTTTAGATTCCATATATAAGTGAAACCATATGGTATTTGTCTTTCTCTGCCTGACTTATTTCACTTAGCACAAATACCCTCTACATTAATCCATGTTGTCATACTAGTAAATGGCAAGATTTTATTTTTTATTAATGTAAAATATTCCACTGTATATATGTACATCTTTTTTATCCATTCTTCTATCAATGGTACCTAGATTGCTTCTATTTCTTGCATATTATAAACAATGCTTCAATGAACATAAGGGTACATATATCTCTTTGAATTAATGTTCTCATTTTTTTAAATAAAAACTCAGAAGTGGAATAGGAAATTAATTGAGTGGTGTGATATGTGAGTCCACTCAAATATAGTTGATTAATCTGTTTGAAAAACTCTACCAATATATTCTACTTCCCACCACAGCCTGTCTCTCTGGAATATCTCCTCTCCCCCAGGGCCTTTGCATGGGTCTTAATTCCTAGGACACTCTTCCCCACTTCCTCTAACTACTCCTATGATACTTAAAAAATTCAAATCACATGTCTCTTCTATTAAGAAGCCTTCCCTGACCCCACAGGCTAGATTAGTATTCCCCTAAAATATATCCTCCATTATATCTGCCCACTCTTTTTTTTTTTTTTTTACTATACTTAATCCCAGTTGGTACTTATTCACATTTGTTTTCAAATCCACCATTTGAAAAATAAGCATATTTCTCACCCACTAGATTAAAAAATTCATAAAGCCAGAAGCAACTCTATTTGTGCACATCATATTATCACCAGCACCTGACCCTGCACCTAGCCCATCATTGCTTTTTAATAAATGTTTGTTGAAACAATTAGTTAATGGATTAAACAAAGGCTAAGTGCTTCCTAGTAAGGCTATATTTGTATCTATCTGCATCATTGTATCCCTTTCTCAGTTCAATCAGAAAGTGAGTTTCAATCTCTTTTTATCCTTTCCTGGCATCTTACCTCGATGGTAGACAACTTACAACTAAACATTGCCCATTTGATCTGCTACTGGAGAGGAATCTCTTCTTCCCTTTTCTTCCAGGCAACCAGTCTACTCACTCCCACTCCCACCTCACCCAGAAACACACACAGCAGATTTATAAGTCATTCCTCTATAAAGTAAATACTTTCTCTACATGTAAGTGTAATGTGTGTTGCAATGATAAACCCAGAGTTCTATGCAAGGCTAAGAACTTCCACTCTATTGCCTTCAGACCCATTGCTTTAGAAATATTCCTTGCCCTTCCTCTGCTCGATATTATAATACAACGTGGGCTCACCTCCACAAGCGGTAACTGACAGGCAAGGTACTGATGAGACTAAAGGTCAAAAGAAAAGGGCAGCCAGAGCATTCTCTACCCCTTTCTCTAGGCTCAGGGACTACATTATTTCCATAGCTGCATATCCCATGTGACAGGCCTGTGAGGATCAAGCTTGCTCTGGTGACCTCTGCCTCTGGGCTCCAGAAAAACTCACCTCCTTTGGTCCCTGTAAACAAGAAGAGGTAAGGCTTCCTGCTGCTGCAAATCTTTGGGTTGCCTTACCATCTTTTGCTGACTTCTTTTTTATCACCTGTACGACCAATTCCCTGCATTACTCAAACTGGTCTTTATTTTCCCATCTGGCCTGATACAAGTAAAAGATAACAACAAAAAGCTAGAGCAACTATTCTGTATATTGTAGTTCACTTTTTCTGTGGGTACCTTTAATTCCTGCCTTAGGATGCAGGCACCAAGCATTATGAATTCTCTGTATTATTGCACCAACTCCAAAATCACTTTCTACATATTAAAACTTCCATAAATATTTGCTGAATGAATGATTGAATGAATGAACAAATGAATGAATTGAACCTTGGGAGTTATAATATCTTAATTGTTTAAAGCTTTTATGTATATTATAAAGTTGTTATACATTCATTACAATCAGTTGGTAAGTGCCTTCCTCAATAACATACAAATCTGGAAGTAATGTAATTAATTCAAACTTACATAAGCAATCAAGGTGTGCTTACTTTTTCATCAATCAAGGAATAATTTACTCAGCCCTAAGAAATCTCTAAAGGGGTTTGTATAGCCTTTAATGGGGCTTGCATAGCATATGACAACTCAGGAATCAGAAAAGCATTGTCAAAAGCACTAGACAATTAAGGCTGCTTAAATATCACGCGTGAAATAAAGGTCTGTTACTTCTCAATACTGTTATAATTTTTCTTACAGAATTTCTTTTTTCCTTTTCCCCCTCTTTTTTTTTCTTCTTTAGGGTTGGCATAGCCAGTTTGGGTGGGAAAAAAGACCACTTGATTTGGCTTTTAGATGGAGCCCTGAGAAAGAGGCAGTCCCCCAGGCAGTAAGCCCCCACCCCATGGGTGAACTGAAGACTGGGACTGAGCCTCAGGTGGGGCTTCCTGTGCCTGCTACTCCCCTGCCCAGCTCCTTTCACAAGGCCTGGAGGACAGGAGGGTCTGCAGTAGTCATTCACTTGGGGTAAATGATTCAGACACCAGCTTCCCATCTTGGATCTCAATCTTCGTTGCAACCACCCTCTTGGAGGAGCTGGTGCAATTGAAGGAGCCAGAGCTCCAACCAGAGCCCAGGTTGGCCTGCAAGTCCAGGCCATAGTTGAAGTTCCCGTAAAATGGGTTCACCAGCCCATCTGAGTAGACAAAGGTGGTCTTGATGTGGATACTCATGTTCTGCATCTCAGATTCCAGCCAGTTGTCCTCGCCCCCCAGCAGCTTGCAGTAGATGGGGATCTCCATAACCAGGGCCAACTTGATGGTCATGAGCTCCTGGTACTTGCACAGCTGTCGCCTTACCGAATTTCTTGAAAAGATCTTCCATTTGGATGCAATTTTACACACACACACACACACGCACACACACACACACACAGCATCAACAGCAACAACAATTATAACAAAACAAAAAAACAACCCCAACACGATAGATAGATAGATAGATAGATAGATAGATAGATAGATGATAGATAGATAGATAGATAGATAGATAGATAGATAGATATGTAGTTTGAGATAAGAGGTAGAAGAGAAAGATTAAATACTGCCATAACTTAACATGTTTTCCCTTGTAAAAGCAGAAGTGAGAGGAGAACTTAAATGTAAGTAATTTGCTTAAGAGGTTATGCCTCTCCCCCACCCCAAACCCACATGTTGAAGTCCTCATCACCAATACCTCAGAATGTGACTGCATCTAGAGACAAGACCTTTAAAGAGGTGATAAGGTTATATGAAGTTATTGGTGTAGGCTCTATTTCAATATTGCTGGTCTCTTAATGAAAAAGACTGGGGCAAAGACATGTACACAGGGAAAACCACATGAAGACAGAGGGAGAAAACAGCTATCTACAAGTCAGGGAGAGAAATCTCAGAAGAAATTAACCCAATGACATTATTCTGGGACT
Source organism: Pipistrellus kuhlii (assembly GCF_014108245.1). Classification (NCBI taxonomy): domain Eukaryota; kingdom Metazoa; phylum Chordata; class Mammalia; order Chiroptera; family Vespertilionidae; genus Pipistrellus; species Pipistrellus kuhlii. Next base: position 155,456,653 of record NW_023425515.1, on the reverse strand, counting down.
GATGGCACCCAAAACTAGGAGAAAATAAAATTTTGCTGTGTATGCCACTCAGCATCCCCAGGGAACAACTACCATATTTTCCGGCGTATAAGATGACACCCTAATTTTACAGTTAAAACACAGGTTTAGGCCTATATTCGCTGTATAAGACTACCCCCCACTTCCAAGGCAACACCAGTTCTTTTTTTAATAGATCACATCTCTAACTTAGCCAACCCAAGCAGGCTTTTTATGCATGCAAATTATACATGTTCTGTACCTGAAGCTACACTGTGGTCTAGTAAAAAGCCTGCTCAGGTTGGCCAGAGTCAGAGAGGCGGTCTATTAAAAAAAGAACTGGTGTTGCCTCGGAAGTGGGGGGTAGTTTTATACAGCGAATATGGGCCTAAACCTATGTTTTAACTGTAAAATTAGGGGGTTGTCTTATACACTGGAAAATACGGTACATAGGAAAGCCTAGGGAGCATGAGTGAAGTTCAGTAGTGGGTGAGGGAGTATGGAAAGAGCAGTGTATATCTCCCATTCCAGCATCCATTCCTTGTATTACCTTGGTTTAGATCTTTTTGTCATCATACACTTATTCATTCAACAGACATTTCTTGAAACTTCAACTAAGTACCAGCCACTGTGCCTGACCTTACAGGTACAACAGAATAAAAAGGCAATCCTTTCTCTCATGGTTGGAACTTAGCTAAAGATCCAGCTAGTGATCCTGGAGGCTCTACCCTCAGGCACGTATAGGTAGCAGCATGCCTCTTATACCACAGGACTCACTGGCCCAGAATCTCTGGCACCCCACCAATAGTCTAATTATGTGCTTCCCTTCCAGAATCCTCAGGCATGCCATCTATTTAGATTTCTTCCGCATTGTTTTTCCAGAATCTTCATGAATGTAATTTTTAAAACCTAAATAATTTATTATCATAAACAATAGCAATGCCCCCACACTGGTTAATTTTAACAGCATCTAGGAGCAGTAGGAACTTCCATTTTCACTGTTCAGTATTGTGTCTATGCATTAAGGATCAAACTTTTAGGTTATTTATAACCAGAAATAATTATTCCAAAATGGAATAATTAGGTAATATGGCATCAGTAATTTCTGATGTTGCTGATAGCAATCACTAGTAAGAATGTTCTGTAGCTCTCAGGAAAGGCCACTGGCATAGGATTATTAATTCCAGAAAGGTAAGATTTTGCACGTCCTGGTTTAGCCTAGCCCTATGTTTAGCTGATGAAAGGGGGGGGGGGGGGGGAGTAGAAATCTAGCATGGTAGAAAGAGCCTAGATATAAAATTGCATGGATCTGGGTCTAAATATCTACTCAGCCACTAATCCCCTGTGTGACCTTTACCAAGTCACTTCACCTCTCTGAGCCAATGCCTTCATCTGTACAATAGATCCCTATCTCCTAGAGTTACCACCTTCTTTTCCAAAAGTTCTTGTCTACCTGAGCCATGTGAACTAAATGGTAATCCCACATCACAGCACTCTCTAACATTCTTCCCTGCTTTTATTTTTATCCTCAGCACTCAACACATCTGAAATCCTATATAGATCTCCATCTTTATTTCTCTTTTCATTTACTGTACATGTTGCCGCCACTAGAAGATAAAATCCAAAAGGGCAGGATTCTTGACTATTTCATTGATTCTTGACTATTTCATTGATTGCTGTATCTCTAGCACACAGTGGGAATTCAAAGAGTATTTGTTGAATAGTTCAGTTCATGAATGAATGGATAAAACATTAAAAGGTGGTCGTTAAAAGTTAGCTGAATGACGCAAGAAACCACAAGTCTAGGTTAAATAGCTGGCAGAATGATACCAGTACCAAATGGAGATGCTAACAACAAGCTGTGGCTTTTTCTCATGGGGGAAACTAAGATTTGGCTGATACTTGACCACAAAGTGCTTTTTTAACAATAGCATCAATTATTCTGGGCGAGTATCTTCTCCCTGGCATCCTAAATTTCTCACAAGTACCCAGCGGGTTGACAGACAACCCTACTTAATAACATCCTCTGACCCTTAAAAAGCTGTTTCCTTTGCCCAAAGCACTTTCAGATACACATTCTATTACGGTTCCACATCTCTGCAGCAAAAAGTTCTTCCCACAAAGATTACAGCAGAGCACGTCTTAAAGAGGAAACAGGCCAGCAAATGAGAGAAAATGTGCAAGAGTGGGTTGGGAGTAAAGTAAAAAAACTATGTAATAATGTTTGTTACTGTTAATATCACCTCAATTTTAACCCTTAGACTGAAATACAGCACAGGGATACAGCACAGGTCACACGGAGATGGAGCCGTGAGGGAAGAAGAGGGCACTTCCTAGACACATGCACTGGCTAACTGAAGGCTGGCAGTCCATGGGGTCACAGAAGTTATGGGCAAATGGTCCTTAAAACCCAACAGGAGTTGAACAAGTGTTTCTCCAGTGAATAGATGAATGAACGAAATATTTATTTTTTCTTCATCCATAAGTAGTAATTCAGTGCCTCCATTGTGCCAGGTTCTATGGTAGGCATTAGATGTACAAAGATGAATGAGACATGTAGAGAGCTTGGTCTGCATCAGGAACTATCAAAAAATTTTTAGACTTGGAATCTCCTTCAAAAGAACAAAAGCTCAATATGAAAAACAGTTTAATGGTTAACTACTCCAAACTGAAAGGTTTTTGTATGGAGGGGGAGGGAAGGGGAAGCCAAAGGGGGCTTTTTGCACCTGTGGGGTATCTTAGGAAGCCTCTGCTCCCCAGAGCATGTTTGAAAGCATTGACTCAGATGATCATTCAGGTGCCTCTATGAAAGAGATGTTAATATTCTACTGGTTGTGCACCAAGCCCACTATAAGAGAGAAGGGCTCTAATGGGTCAAAGGCAAAGAGAGAAGGGTTTAGAACTCAAAAGTGTCCTCCACTGAGGGTGCTGCTATAGACTTCCTGGGCAATCAGGAGTTTGTGAAAGCTAAGGCTTTGACCCATTTGTAGGGACTATCATGGACATTAGTTATTTATAATGGCTATTCAGCATGGATCTTGTTGAACAGGAAAAAATTGCTTTTTCTATGGAGGCAGAAATGCTTGCACAGGTATGAACCAGGATCTAGAGACATAAGTATATGTCTATTTTCTTCTCTCCTCTTCACTTGTCTTCTCTTCATATCCCTACCCTTCTCTTTCATTTCCTTTGCTTTCTTTCCTTTCATTTCCTTCCCTTTTTCCTCTCTTTCCTCACCTTCCCATCCCTCCCTTCCTCTCATACTCCCCCCCTCACTTCCATCCCCTTTCCAAACTTCCTTTCCTCCTTTGGTTCTCCTTGGTGGCATTTTAGTTGTCTGAGGTTGCAAGGTCAGATCTTGAAAGACATCGCATAATTTGGGGCTCACATAGCACTTTCCTCATTAGACCACTGAAAGCTTCCCCCCAAGCCTCCTCTGCAGCCTCCAACATATCTGTTGGCACAGGCTACCAAATGGGAGGATGGCCAAGTGGGAGACTGGAAGACAGGCACACTTCTCTGTCAGAAGCTCACCTCAAGTCAAGCCAGAAAACTGCCTAAAATGGGCTGCAAAAGGAAGAAGTCTGAAGAGTTTCCAAACATATCATCTTGAAATAGTTCTGAATTATTTCTCTTTCAATATACAGCTTTTAAAAAACACAAAGACTTTCTACCCTTGAGCCTATGTATTTGTACTTTTGGAAATGTCAGCCAAATTCAGCCGTTTCTTCCTGCTTAGAACTTTGAGTGATCTGAGTCAGATGCTCTGAGAAGTCATTTTTCCTTTAAAAAAAAAAAAAAAACTCCTTAAAGAGGAATCCAGGTGGACTTCAGCCTGATAGCCAAGTTGTTGACAAAACACAGAGTTTCTGATATTTCCTGGACACCAGTCCATATTGCTTTAACAGGATTTCATTGCATTGAACTTGATATTCCCTCCAAAACCATTAATCCAGTCTCAGCTACTTCTGTTGGTCAGAATTGACTTGGCAGCTGTACTTAGAGAGGTCCAGAGAGAGAGGGAAATATTCTCCTGTGTTAATTAAATGATGGTGACCAGGAAATAAAGTCCTACTTTGGGATTTAGAAGTTAGGAAACAGGGGTTCCAATGCTGAACTTGCCAATTCTCGGTTTGTGAACTTGGTGTTCCCTATCTAGGAAATGGAAAATATACTTCATGGAATTTTTTTGTGGAGACTAAATAAAAATATATATGATTATTTAATATAAATAAGAATATACATTATAAATATATCACCAAATAAAATTTTGTTTCTATTGCTATTTCTTTTTTTCTTTTTTTTTTCTGCTGCTGTTGCTATAGAGTCAGAAGCAAGGGTGACCAGAGATGCTGGTGAAGGAAGACATGTGGATGGAAAATAAAAGCTGAGATGATGGGGAAGAAAGAGCACTTTCTTTTGGGAGTCAGAGGTTTCGTTTCCCATCAGCCATGTGATTTGTAGACTATCTATTTCAGCTTTCTGAAACTCCATTTTCTAATCTGTAGCATAGGGATAAATTTGCAGGGATTAAATAATATGATGAATGTAAAAGCTTTGAATATAATGCCTAGTTCATAGTATGAGCTCAATTGGTATTAATATCCTTTCATTTCCTCCTCTTAGTAAGAAAGGGGGAGAAGCTTTTACATTTACAGAGATGTAAACCAAGGGTCAGCAAATACAGCCAGTAGGCCTAATGAGCCCATTGCCTGTTTTTATAAATAAGGTTTTATTGTAATACAACTATAATATATCCATTGTTTACTACTATCTATGACTTTTAGTTATTTCAGAGAACATATGGCCCACAAAGCCTAAAAATTTGCTATCTGAAACTTTACAGGAAATGTTTGCTGGCCTCCTATCTAAGCTATCCATGTCCACACTCCATATTTAGAGCTTTAGGTCAGAGGTCAATTGTTCTATATAATCTGGCCATTTTCCATTTGTATATTCAGTCCTTCTATCCCATTTTTTATTATTCTTCCATTTTCAGGAGGTTGACCAATTCAAGGGAGACCAGAGATCCACATCACCCCAGGACTGACAAGTTTCCATAGTCAATTGTACGAAAATATATTTTTGACCTTTTTACTGTCATGTCATCATGGTGACCATTGGATAAGGGAGCTGCTGCACAGAAGCATTTACAACTTTGTACAGAATGTAAGGGGCCAGTACAACAATCACTATGACAAAAACAAGAGCAAGTAATAGTCCCTTTAAGATTATTAGTACCAGGAATTCCAATTGACCAATTCAGGAAAAGAGAACAAATCCAATAAGACAGTGGTCAGCAAACTCATCAACAGAGCCAAATATCAACGATTGAAATTTCTTTTGAGAGCCAAATTTTTTAAACTTAAACTTTTCTAATGCCACTTCTTCAAAATAGACTCACCCTGGTCATGGTATTTTGTGGAAGAGCCACACTCAAGGGTCCAAAGAGTTACATGTGGCTCATGAGCTGCAGTTTGCTGACCAAGGCTATAGGCTATGAGAACTGGCCTTAGGATTAAGTCACCTTTTCTTAATGGCTAAGTATATCCTGCTCTATAATGCCCACTTCATTGACCTAAGTAAGCAAGGACTATTAGCAATGACACAAACACCACAATGACTAGGCAGCCAACCAAAAATTTAGAGCAATGCAATTGTCCATATTACGCATCTCAACAAGTTGAGACTGATCTGTTATCTACCTAGGGCAAGAGCGGTACCATTAACAACTTATTGTAAAATTAATTGAATGTTTCTTGCAGCCTTCTTTATTCCATTGGAAACATGGCCCACAGTGTTCACATAAATAATAATTCCCAAGGAAGAGATTGATCAAAGGTGGCATGGTTTAATGTAGAAAGAGTGACATCTATATCTACAATAATTGGTGAGGGTGGTCATTTATATTTATATCAATAGTTAATTTACTAAGACAGACTACTGTGAAGTACTTTCATTGATCTGAACTGAGAAATTATTACTTTTTTCTTTTTTATTTTCCAAAATAGGAAAATCTTTCTCTCATTGTACCATCTGTTTACCAATTCTATAGGTATCCTTGTCAGTAAGTACTCTGTTAGGAAGTGGGCCACCCATTTGTTTCAGCTTCAGGTCCATATATTTATTTGGAGTCCTGTCTCATTTTTGTTCTAAGGCCCTTTCAATATGTTCTACCAAGTGTTATAGTTCAGGTAAAAGAGTGTTTTCCATTCTAACTTCTATTTTATTATGAAGTCTCCAATTAAAGAGCTGCTGTTATGACTATGCTCACAAGTGTTGTTAGAAGTAATTTTCAGATCTATCCCAAACACTCCTATAGTTTCATATTTTCTCTGTTTGCAGAATTAAATTATGATCCAGCCATTTTATTGGAAGTATTTAAAGTTTAGTTTTTAGGAGACTTTCTAGGTCTTTCTTTGATCTTCAGGTTTATTATGGAAAAAAGAGTCCTATAGGTCCCTTTCTGAATCAGTCCAATTCCTTTTGCCATCCAGGATTTAGCATCTAAGTTCCAACCGATATGTGTAAAAGTTGATATGCTGGGTAACCCTGGATTATATGCACTCAAAACAATTCTAAATTTTTCTATGAATAGTTGCTGGTCATGTCTGGGTTTAGGGAAATCCTTCATTATAATTTTTAATTCAGTAGGGTTCCTAGTTTCAATTTTAGTATAGCTTTCATATCTGGCAAGATAAATATTTACAAGTAACTGACGTATTGAGGTCTTCAAGAGAGTCTTTTAGGAAAATATAGGACATCTTGTCAAGGTAAAAAGTATCAACACAGATGCAGGAGACAGATCAGAAGAATAGAGCTATATTTAGGGGGTAACTAGAGGACAAGGAAGGAAATGATTTACTAGGGAAAAGGAGTATGCTGGTACTTTAAGTTTGTCAAATTACTCATAGCTTTGGCCAAAACATATTTTAATAAGTAGCTTTTTAATCGGAATTTTGTTTGAAGCCCTTTGTACATCAATCAAAAAAATGCTACTCATTAAGCCTTAGAAATATTAATACCTTTTATATTTCAAAGTATCTTTCAAATGAACAGTTTTGTTCAACTTTAAATATTCCTCAGAGTGACCAGTGAAAGCCCAAATTTTCTTACTGAAATTATGCTACTTAGATAAGTGAATAAATTAGGATTGTAATGACAAACAAGATGGAGTTTGTTTCTAGGACTTGGAGAAGATGCATACTTGAACAACCCCATGGGAATTGGCAATAGTCCATCAAAAGTAATGCTTGTGCACTGTGTGTCTCGGGAACCTAATGTGACAGTTTGCTGTCTCTAAATGCAGGCAGCAACCCCTCCGCCCTTCCCCCTCAGAAGCCAGAAGAAGAAAAAAAAACTGAGAAAAGCTAAGTGCTTAGGACAAAATATCTAGATGGAAGGAGAACTTTACCCAATTTTATTGGCAGCCCACAACAAAGTCTGTATGGATGTTGGTCTAGTGAGAGCCACAAATTCACCAGTCTGAGCATAGCTCAAACAACAGGCCTATAGTACCTAGGTAAAGACAAAGGAAAACAAAGTAGATGGAAGGAATGGCCTGATTTCACAACGGATGCCAAGCAATTAGGAACTAATAACAAAAACTGGTTACTAAATCTAGAATAGATGCTAAGAATCTCAGCATAGGAGTGTGGAGTTCAGATCCAGTGCTCACTTACTTTGCAGGCATTGGCTCGTGATGTTATAAGCAGTGAGGCACAAGGAACCACTCAGTACTGCCCCTGGTTGTAGGCTGGGATCCACGGTTGTGGGCTGTGCAAACCATATCTCAGTGGAACTTCCAGAAAAGCTGTGGGAATAAACAAAACCGCCCAAATGAGAACATGCAGAGGCTACTTACATAGAGCTTGCTATATCAAGGAATTAGTCATCATCACTTACAATTGGTAGAGACTCAATGCCAGGCAGGTGGTGGGAAATCTTTTCAGTGGGATAAACAGACTTCAGATGTACTTTATTGGAGATTATTGGCATGAGGGAGCTGGAACTAGGTTAGAGAAGCCTCCTATGTGATTGGTTTGTATTTGGCTTTTTCTGATCAGTCCCAAGTTAGAAGTGGGGGCATAGCACAGGGAATTTGACCAAGTCCTAGGAAGACTGGTGCAGAGGTGTAGTTTGGCTCCCAGGTTGCTTGCTGCAGAGGTTGTGGGTTTGAGTTCTATTGTCATATGTAGTCTGGCCACTGTCTGTTTATATATATATACAGTCACTTGGTCTTTTAAGTTTTCTAGTTCACTTTCCTCTAATTGTCCCTGCTCTTCGTGTTTATAATAGCAAAATGTTGGCACATTCTAAATATCTAACACTAAGGGATTATTGGTGGCGGTTTGACTTACACCATCTAATACTCAGGTTGGCCATTTAGAATTCCTGGCATCAGTTCCGAAGTGGAGAGGGGGATGAGAATGCAGATTATGTGGGCTCTTAAATAGACTGGCTCCTGATTTAGTAAATTCTAACCTCAAACACACTGGGGCTTCAGCAACACAGGGCAGTTGAAAGGCAATGAAGATACAAATTAGTTTTATGGGAACAGCAAATAATAAGTGATCATAATAGCTGGTATTTTAATTCATAACATCTTTACAACATCTATAAGAATTCAACTTCAGCTCCATTTTATAGCTGAGGAAACTGAAACATAGAGGTTCGTTTACCCTAGAGCACATGTGTCAAACACAAGGCCCTCGGGCCAAATCCGTCCCGCCAGGCCTTGCAATGTGGCCCGCACCGCGCTGTCATCACTGCACTCCGCTGCGTTTCCATCACAATGACAGTTTATGACTGTTCAGTAAACCATTCGGCCCGCGATTTAGGCTGGATTTTAGATTTTGGCCCCTTCTCTGATTGAGTTCGACACCCCTACCCTAGAGACACAATGAGTAAGTGTAAATCAGGATTCTATTCCAGGCTGGTTACACTCTTGACACCCATGTTTTTAGATACCTTAACTAGGAAAAGCTATTCCTGAGGGCAGCCAGAGCTAGATTTGCAATGGTTAAGACAACTGGATGTGGAGTCATCCAAACTGAGTTCAAATCCCAGCTCTAGCATGTACTGGCAGTATGACCTTTAACAAGTTCATTCACCACGTAAACTCTGAGTTCTTCATCTGCAAAGTGGGGAGCATATAAGCAGAACCAGATGGAATCTATCAGACCTTCCAAGCAGCTATCTATGATTCATCAAAATACCATTCAAAATGAAATGAAGTAGGAGAAAAGGAGTGTTTTCCAGACTTCTTTCACAAAGAGTAGACTATGTTGCTAGAAGAAATATTTTCATCAATTGCTGGAAGTGGTGGAGGGGCAATATTAAGTAATAATAAATAGTTGCTTAACCACTTTGTAAGGACAGGTGTGTCTGGTTAACAGGAGGACTGTTGTTTGGAGAGTACTTGATGAAATTGTGGGCCAGAGCTTAACTGTCCTATAAAATGGAAGACTGGTCGACGCAGACAATAGCAATTCCTTTATACACTCACTCTCAGCCTCTCGTAAATTCTAGAGATTTAAAGATGAGCAATTTGAAAGGTCACAAACTAGGCAGCTGTCACGAAGCCTTTGTGCCTTGTTCTAGCCCAGCTAAGGTTTAACTCACAGAAAGGCTGAAAACATTAGGTGTTATTAAGTGGAACCATGCAATTGCCAATATTTAACTGTTTTAACCTATCACAATGGTAATTTGGTGTGCTTTAATGTAATATAAAGTATTGAGAATACTTTAACTCAGGACCTAACCCAAGGTAATTCCTTAGTAAATGATAACTAGTCTTAATATTAATTACCAATAAAAGGCAGCTAACTCAGGTATGCTTCTGGCAGGCAGCACTTGAGGTCCAGTGTAATGCATGGGGGAATTCTCAAATTCTGGTGAATACTAGCACCATGGTTTGGAATTGAAGTCCATTGGAAGTAGAATGTCTGTCTATGAGGTGGCTGACAGAACAGGGGTTCCTAGCCAGAGTGAAACTAGATTGTTGGGGGTTTCTCCACAAGCCGGGTCTGTGCCTGCATTTCATCAAGAAACAGGAGTGCACACAGGGCCACTGAGGCAAAATTCCAGGCTTGAACAAGGTTAACTGGAAAAGGAAATGGAGAAATGTAAAAGGAATGCTTTGATTTCTCCTTTTGTTCTCATACTTAAAATGTTTTTCACAGTAAAGTAAGTTTCAAGGAAAGGATATATGAAATCAGAGAACCTTGCCTCAAGCTTGGATATATACAGTGCACTTTCATCCAGAAATCTTTAGCTTGCAAACATTTTTTTAGAGCTAATAGATGCACATTTAAAAGTCTTATAATAGAGAGCATGTTTAATTTTATTAAAAGCTACATTTATCAAACATTAGATAATATTACTTCATAAAATACTTAACATTCATTGCAACACAACTTTTCAGAATATGCTTTAGGAAATGCTTTCTTGGATTATGATTTTTATATGAATACTAGAGGCACGATGCATGAAATTCATGCATGGGGGGAAGGGTCCCCTCAGCTCAGCCTGCACTCTCTCCCATCTGGGACCCCTTGGGGGATGTCCGATTGATGGTTTCGGCCCGAGCTAGGATCATGCAATTAGACATCTCTCTTACAATCCTAAACCGCTGGCTCCTAACCACTCACCTGCTTGCCTGCATGATTGCCTCTCACTGCCCTCCTGCTGGTCTGGTCACCCCTAACTGTCCCCCTGCTGGCCTGGTTACCCCTAACTTCCTTTGCCTGTCAGCCTGATTGTCCCCAACTGCTTCCCTTGCCAGCCTGGTTGTCCCATGCAGCCTGCTGTTCAGGCATTTGGTCACCCCAAACTAACCCCCCTGCTGGCCTGGTCGCCCCCCGCAGTCTGTTTGGTTGTCAGTTCAGTTGTTTTGGTTGTGACTGTAGCTTAGGCTTTTATATAGATAGATTCTGTGGGCTTAGCTCAACTTCATATCTTCTGTACTTAGCACAATAACCAGCATAGAGTTGAATTTAACAAAGGTCTTTTGAAATGACCCTGCAAAATTAAGAGCATACTAGATCATTTCTCAAATTCCTTTCAAGCTTTCAACATCCATGGCTCTGTGATTCCATGATGAGCCTAACATTATGCTAGAAATGACCATCACCAGTATTTAGGAGATAGTGATTAATAAGGATACTCCAGTTTAACTTTATTTCAAATGAATTTTTTGCCTTTCACTGAAGGATTAAAAGAGAGTTCTGAGTAAAATAAGGAGATCTTCCTAGAAGAGATGAGCTCTGAAAACATCAGAGTAAAGTTTGACAAAGAGGAAGGCTAGAATAATAAGCCTAGATAAAAGAAAGAAAGAAGAAAGAAAGAAAGAAAGAAAGAAAGAAAGAAAGAAAGAAAGAAAGGAAGGAAGGAAGGAAGGAAGGAAGGAAGGAAGGAAGGAAGGAAGAAGGAAGAAAGGAAGGAAGGAAGGAAGGAAGAAGGAAAGGAAGGAAGGAAGAAAGAAAGGAAGGAAGAAAGAAAGAAGATAGATATATTAATATTACTATGCTTATTTATATTTTAATGGCTTTAATTTCATTGAGATTCCTCCTATCAAGTGGTGTGATTTGTGTACCCTCTTCTTGATTGATTCTACCAATAGAGTCTGACCAAAGTGATACTATGCAACCTCAGAGTCTAGGCCATAAATGATCAGGCAACTTCACCTAGTTGTCTTTAAATTCTTGCTAAGTGTTTCTCCTATGAATATTCTCTCTTAAAATTCAGCTTCCTGGAGAGACCACATGCTGGTGCTACAAGCAACAGGTGAGCCCAGCCTTGGAATCATCCCAGCCCTGGTTCCAGTGACATGTGTGAAGGGGCCATCTTAGTAGTAGGACCATCAATCCCATTTGAGCTATTCAATTAACCTGTTATTCAAGACTTGTTGGCTGAGGCTTTAGCAATTGTGGAGCAGAGAGAGACCATTGTCATGGGATTTTGTGTGAATTTTTGACCCACAGAAGCCATGACACAATTCATAGTAGTTGTTTGATATCATTAAATTTAGAGATAGTTTGCATATGATAGTAGATAACTGGGACAATTATGATGACTACAGTGTAAAACTCCAATTGAATCAGTATAAGTAAAAAGGAGAATCTATTCATCCATGAATCTGGAAAGAGGAGGCTGAATTTGGTCTCAGGACTATAGTCCAGGAACTGATGATGTTATCAAAACTCTCCACCATGGCTCCTCTTTCTCTCCCCCATCTTAGCCAGAAAGAAAACTTTCCCCTCCCAGGGTCAGTATTCATTTAAATTTCTAGAAAGGCATTGGCCCAGTTAGATATTGTGCACATTCCTAAATTAATAATTATAGTTAATTCAAGGGCCTAAGTCAGGGGCCAATTCCTCTGACCAATGGCAAGATCTATGATAATCAGCCTCCACCAGAACACATCGTTAGAGCAAGAGAAATTTACCCCAAGAGAATTGGCTATTATAGAGAAACAAAGCATTCTGCCTCAACTGCAGTGCTTTACAATATTATTTCAGGGCTGCTTCCTAAAGCACAGTAGCTCCACTTATCCACTGGTGGGATCAAGTATGGGATGAGAGGATCTTCCTAACTGGATATGGGCAAAACATTTTAGCCATCAAAAGACTCAGGGAAATGTGCTAACACCTGACAGATATTTTTCAGTGAACATGTAGTGCTTGCTCTCATACTGGCCATTTCACTGAATCCTCACAACCACCCGTGGAGGCGGGTAACGTTAATCCCCTGTTATAAGTAAAGAAAACAGAATTCTCACAAGTAAGGAGTTACTAGTACTTGCTCAACCAAGGTTATACGCTTCTAGGGGTTAGACGTAACATACAGAGCCTGGTCTTCAGTCTCCAAATCCAGAATCCTATATTCAATTCACATTAAAATCAATGAAACCCTAGAATAACCGGGGGAAAAAACATAATTTTGTATACATAAAATCTAAACACAAGAATTCCAAAGTGCTAGTTGTTTGGACATCAATGAGGCAATAGCCAGTTAGGTCTTGAGACAGGCAGAGACATTACCCACTACCTGAGGGACTTGTGTTCTCCATTGTCTAAGTGCCCTTGGACCTCAGACAAACCTCATTATTTCTTGGAAACAAGTATTCCTCTGAGAGCCAAGGAAGGCGTGTGGTCCAGTAAATGCAATTAGCAGTCTCACTGAGTGTTTCCTCATCTGTTGTCTCCATGAGAACAGCCATCAGAAAGCTCACATTTTCAAAAAACATTCTTCCAAATGACCAGAGTCGCCAAAAGATTTTAAGTGGTTCTGAGAGGTCTGTAGGTAGCCTTTGGGAAATATGAAAATATTTATTGTGCACTTCCTATGAATAAGACTCTACTCTAGGCACAGAGAAATGAGAGGGAGAGAGAGGGGGTAGGGGAGAGAAAAAAATATAAGGGAGATTCCAGCAAGTTATGTAACCTTATCTACAATATAGGATTAATAATAATGTGATGATGATACACAGATTTCTATATCCAGCCCAGCCACTCTTGTAGCTCCCTTATATCCAAATGCCCACTCAAAATTTGCTCTCAAATGGTTCACAGGGGCCCAAGAATCAACATGATCAAAACTGAACTTTTGTCTCTCTCTCTCCAGGGTCTGCACCCTCCCTGGTATTTCTATCTTTGTGTATACTTCCCAGCAACTCCATTCCAACATTCCTATCAAATTGAAGATCTTCAACATTAATATGGAAGACACATCAAACACATCATCTTCTCAGTTCTCGGTGATCTCCAATTCAAAGACAGCTGTATGCCCTTTTAGTCACCAATAACAGACAGGGCCACCTGGTCTCTATGACTGTCTCTGAGATCCTGTAGAACTTATTGCAATGGTCATGTCATACATCAAGGAAGAACCTGATTTTGTGTGACAATATTCTGTGAAGAACAACTGCAGCAGAGAACAAGACCATACAGGCCAAGAATTGGTTTCTTTTTTTTTCTTTTTTCTTTTTTTTCTTTTTTCTGTGTAGGGCAATAGCAATCAGGACTTACCCCTTTAACTTATTTCAAGTTTTTTGGAATTTTTGAATCAATTATGGGATTAACTTTGATTTGAGAAGAAAAGCCCCATGGTAATAAGGGGAATTGGGATTCAGACATGTTTCACCTTCCAAAGGAACAATTCCTGTTGTATCAGTAGGTAGTGCCCGTGAATATTTTTCAATAGACTGTGAGCTCCTTGTGGCTAGAAACAATGTCTAAACCATGTCTGTTGTCCTCACAGATCCTAACACTGCCAACACTAAGAATATGTGCATTGAATTACTTGAGACACTAAGCTTCCTTGGTTTTTTCATCTCTTTAACTTTCATTATATAATTCAGAGATACTTTTTGAATTGAGGACCTTAGATTTTAGTCCATATTTTTCAGTAATTAGATTTCAATGTGTACCTTTTATTAAATAGCTAATTGGAGTTGGTTTTGGTGGATAATTCACCAAGGTTGTAATGAATGAGTTATAGGGCTGGCATGCTTTTGGGAAACCACAGAGGTGGAAAAAAGTAGGTCTACAGTTGTTTGTATGGAAAATAATATAATAATTAATCAAAACTAACACAAAATTAAACTCTGTGTTCTGTGTCCTCACAATCTTAGACCTACATTTGCCCACCTCGTATTTTGTGAGCATTGTGGTCCATCTGGGGTGCAAGAGTGCACATCTTATTCTTCCTGTGCAAGTGCTAGCACTGGTATGAGAGGAGAAAGGAGAGCTATGAGCTGAGATGAATAAAAACCATTCCTTTCCTGTTGGTGCTGCAATTGCATAATAAGTGGCACATGTGTGGGAGGGTCGAAGCCACAAAAAAATAGGTTTGGTGGCTGCAGACACAGCATTTCAGGTTACATTGGGATAGGGGTGTCTCTTGCATGGTACTGGAATCAATTTGGTCTTGCTCTCGCTTGTTTCCAAGGCTTGAGCACCTATTTTATATTTAAGTTTTTATAGCTATCTCACAGGCTCACATACCACACAGTATAAGTATGATAGGTCTGTAGGTCAACTTTTTATTTTTTAAGTCTAATTCAAATGAATGGGGAATAGATATTAGCAGAAAATCATAAAAGGCATGACAGCCTAAGACTTTTACTTTCTCCACAGATAGTACAATATCACTCCAGACAAGTTTCTAGGGGCTGGAAAAGCAAAATGGTATGACTATGGATATTTTGTCTATAACTTCTGTCCAGACTACTGGAATAGCTTTAAAAGGCTGCACCTGTCTCTACATCATATATAAGGCACAGTAAATGGATTTCTTTGGTGGCTTCTTTTACTCACAATTTTCTTCATTCCTTAACTACTTCCTATTTTCTGTAGCTCACATGTGACACCATTCTGATCTAGTGTATTCTAATCAATGGCTTAGCCTTAATGTTTGCACCCTGTCTCCTTTCCCAGTTTTACTTTCTCTGTATTTTCATAGTTTAGGACAAGGTTACTCTGTACATGGATTGGTTCGCTTATCCCTTATGATTACCTTACTTCTGCCTGCCCTGGGTAACCGATCTACATTCTCCAGCCCAGGACCTCTTTGCCACCTGTGGAAAGGGCCTCTATCAATCTCATCCTTGATACAGGAAAGGCCTGAACACACTCTTGAACTCTTGAGGCTACATTCTAATAATATAGCACCAAAATGTTTTTCAGGGCAGAAAAAAAATCAATGGAAAGTAAATTAAAATCAAAAGAAATATCTAAAAAGGCCATAAAAATTATTAGACACATCAAGAGCTAAAATAAAATCCAGCTAATGGTTTTCTAAAATTACAAATACCTCCCAGAAAAAAGACATGGCATATTCATTCCCATTGTCCTTACCAAATATTTATGTTGACCAATTTAATTTGTAGCCTCACTCACCCTTCCATAAAACACAAAGCATTTCCTTCTCTGAACAAAGAAACAAAAGGTAAAGTGAGAGCCCAAGTGAGCAATTATCTCTAGAAACTAAGTAAGTACAGCAATCCCCAAAAGTACTGTAAATTTTTTGGTCTTCATTATATTTGTATCTAACCTGTTCTGCAAATTAGTCAAGCAAGGTAATGAAAGACTGAATGGATGAGAGGGGAAGGAGATGTTGGAGGAAAGTCTGTTGAGAATATCACTCACTTCTGCAATTACTATAGATTCTCCATCCAACACAAGAAAACATGTACACCTGTGTTCAATTCCATTTACAAACACTGACTGATAATCTTCTTTATATTAAACACTCCACTTTAGAAGCCAGAGAGTATCGTCCCTGACTTCAGTAAGATGACAGTTGATAAGGAGGAAACAGAGTTAATAATTTTAATATAATGTGACAAGCACCGGATGCTAGAGAACCACTGCATGGGCTCCCAGCCCAACTTCAATGCTCAAAGGTTTCTTGAAGGACACATCTGAACTGAGCCTTGAAGGCCGAGTAAGAAATATTGAGGTGGGCCTGAAGTTATCCAAAAGGTTTTCATTAGTCCCTCATTATTTTATAATAATCCAGTCCAGTGCACACATTCTGGGGCATGGAGACTTGACACTTGTGTAATGAGTTTACAATCTGCTCATAAAGAGAATACTTCTACATACACACAGAACAGTTATAGGCACCTCTCCAAGATTGTAAACACAGGCTAGATGTTGTGGTTCCAACTGCATAATTTCTCATTTAATATTGAGAAGGGAGAAGAAACAGAGCTGAAAAGTATCAAAGAAAATTATCTTTATCGTTTTCATCACAGTATCTTTGTGCATCACAGAGTAGGAATGAGATTCCTAAAATACTTAGAGAAAACTAAGATGATAGATGACAAATTTGTGTCCAAGTTCACATGACCAGGAAGTGGCAGAGCAAGACGGAGAGTTCCCTGAAAGTACCTTCAGGTATTTCTTGCATTCAGGATATAGTTAGTGGTCAGTATTTACTGCATTAAGTAATATTTTTTCTTTGTGGGATCATTTTAGGGCAATCTTAAAGTATTTCTTTCCAGAGAGACAACTGCATATTATATCACAATATATCAATGCAAGAAAATAGACTTTGTTCCTTGAATTAACCATATATGGAGTCAGATTTCAGATGCCAAATGAAACAGTTCACATTTCATATCCAATGGCATGATGTAGTCAAGCACTGTATTCTTGGATACTGTGAACTTCATCTCAACACATCTTCTTCAAACAATAGCTGAGTGCCAAACATTTGCTTCATCTCTGAGACTCAAAGATTGACCAACCAATCCCTGACCTCAGAGCTACACTTCTTAAGAAAGGAGACAGTGCCGAAACCGGTTTGGCTCAGTGGATAGAGTGTCGGCCTGCAGACTGAAAGGTCCCAGGTTCAATTCCGGTGAAGGGCACGTACCTTGGTTGCAAGCACATCCCCAGTGGGGAGTGTGCAAGAGGCAGCTGGTCGATGTTTCTCATTGATGTTTCTAACTCTCTATCCCTCTCAATTCCTCTCTATGTAAAATCAATAAAATATATTTTTTTTTAAAAAGAAAGAAAGGAGACAGTACATCCACCTGTGATGTCTCACCAATGTCATAGAAACAAACATGAAATGTCAAAAGACAAAGGGAAGTAGACAGTTTGATTCTTAATCAGGTGGATCTGTGAAGGTGTTGTGTAAATGAGAACATTTAATCTTGGCTTTGAATTATGACTAAATATTCAGCAAAAGTTGGAAATATCCTAGACAACAGGAACAAAATGAAAAATCAGACAGAAGCTAGACAATATTGTTCACATCTGGGAACTGGTGAAAGATCTTGTGTAGCAAATGAAGAGGAGAGCCTTCTATAGGGACAGGTAGCTAAGAGCCTGAGCTGGACTGGGAGGGGTCTTTACCCAGAGCTACAAAATGCCTAGTCAAAAGATGAAGCTAGATCCTGTAGCAGACAGATGCTGTTGGGGCCCTAGCTATGTCCCTCCATCACATACCATGTCTGTACAGGCCAGTCCCACTTCCAGCTACTATCACCTACGACTTTTGCTGCGGTAGCCCACTCTGCCAGCATGTTAGGCAACCCAGAGCATTAGAAAATTGATGTCTCCTCTCCCCTGCCCCCAGGAAATGATCCATAATGGATAAATACTCCCCTTCACTTATCTGAGGTAGGGAAACCCTGAGGCATGTGCTGACAAGCAGGATCAGACTCTGGCTGCCCACATCTTTAACTTGTTTGATAATGATTTTCTATCAGCTTCTTCTCTACCCTGTCTTACTTCCCCACTCCTTTACTCAGGTTTTCTAATATCATCCTCAAAGTCACCATCTACATCTGACTTAGTCTAGGGTCTGCTTCTGAGGGAAGGTGAAATCAAGACATTATCAGGAAAGTATCATTAATGACAAACTAAGTCATTATCAGGAAAATAAAGCTAATGGCCAGCTTTGATGCTCAGACAATGCTTAAAGAGGAAATATGGATAACAGCAAGTAGGAAATTGAGAGAAGGTGCAAGATGTGGGCTAGGAAGGCAATAAGTAGGGGCACAGCAGGGCAATACTTTTGGAACTAAGGCTATGGAAATGAGAGTTTGATGTGGCAATTACCTGATTCAAGGACAAGCCTAATGGATTAATGGGTACTAATCATTTTGATTGTTGGACCTCTTTGAGAAATTGATGAAAGCTTTGGACTTTCTATCCAGGAAAAAAAAAGTGTATACAAACAATTCTGCTTGAAACTTCAAGGGATTCCCCAACCCCAGATTAAGAACCCTGATTAAAGGCTGTATGTGAGCTGGACTGTAAGGGCCTTGATTGCCTGCAGAGAGCTTTAGCATTTACTCCATGGGCAATGGGAAGCCAGCAGAGGTTTTTACTATAGGAGTTCCCAAGTGATTACAATTTTCCATCCTAAATGGAACCCAAGAAATCTGGATGTTTTTAACAGATTGAAAAAGAGATTGGGGGAAAGAGTGCATAGATAATTGAGCTCTTTGTTGGCCAAAAATATTTTCTACCAGATGTACTGTAGGGCTTTAAGAGCTACTGACTGCAGGAACCAGATGCACCTCCATGCCACAGGGAGTCGCTTCCACAACCTAGTGTTCCGGCCACAACTACTCCAGGAACAGGATACATACCGAAGGGTGCTAGAGGCAAATTCAGGGCAGACACAACTGTCTGTATAAAAACCCTATAAGAAGCCTGAGGTGAAAAGGTCACTGTTGCAGAATGGACAGAGGGAGAAGGAAAGGCAGGGAGCTGGGGAGAGAAGCTGAGCATAATAGAATCCACTTGGAAGGATAAACAGGGTTGGGAGGGCAAAGCACAGAAAACATGAAAAAGAACCTGTAGGAAGTAAAGGCTAATTTGAGTACAAATGATAAAGGTATAGAGATAGAAAAAAAAATAGTAGCTGGACTTATAAGATCTAGTATACTAATGGGGAAAAGGAAAAGTTTCTCTTTTCTATAGATGAATTTAAGGAATGGCTATCATTTTTTAGTATTTACTATATGGAAAAATTACAGCCAACATCACTACATACAATAATCTTATGAGTAAGGTGTTGTCCCCATGTCACAGGTGAGTAGACTGAGATGGGGAAGAAACTTGCACAAAGGCCACCAAGTGAACGCTGGTAAAGCCTGGGTTTGAACCCAGGCCTATCTGGCTTGAAGTTACAGACTCCATTTCCTGTTGCCTTCATCCCAGGGCTCATATTTGGAGACCAAATATAAATGACAAGAACAAATTACATGACATAGACACCAAATCAAACATGAAGAATTGGCCATATCAGGATTTTTGTGGACTAAGCTGATAGGGTGGGAGGAGGTGGCTATGGCTGTTCACCAGGATCATTGGCATGACGACTTCTGAACCTTCTTCCACTGTTCACCCCACCTTGACTTGTATAGTCCCACTGCTTAGCCAGGTCAGAACCTGAGGGAAAAGGAAAACCTTGGTTTGCTGGAGGCAGGAGGATCTCAGACTGGGTCATTCAGATAGACACCTTCAAGTTTCTAGAGGGGCTCATGGCCTAGTATGGCAGAAAGAGCATGGTGCGGTTCCAGTAATGGAGGTGCGTGCAGATCCTGCTCAGCCACCCATTGTCTCAATAACACTGAGTCTTTCACAGCTTACGTTTCTTCATTGGTAATAACCAAAACACCTGCTTTTTCAGGGTTAATGTGATGATGACACAGCATAACGGATGCACTATGACTAGCACAGTGTCTGGCAAACAGTGTCCCAAACACCAGCAATTTTGCATTCTAACATCCTTTCTTCTCTTTTTCTACTTGAATCCCTTAACCCACAACAAGGTCTGTTAGCACCCTGGGTACAGCACTTTCCCTCATTTCACCTCCATATGCATATATTTGATGTCTAGTATAATTACAAAATGTTTTTGGCTTTGAATTGTGCAATTTGAAAAATTCTTTCACTACTATCACAACATCTATTTTTACCATGGGCCTAGAAGTGATCAAATAGGAATCATTACTCCTTTGTTACTATGTTAGAAAGAGGCTCAGATAGAAAGTGTGATGTACCCTAGTCACACAGCCAATAGCATAGCAAACATGGGAAGGCTGGCTTAAAGCAACAGAGCCAAGCAATATATAGGTGTTGATGTAGTCTGTTCTAGCTGCTATTACAAAATATCACAGAATGGGAGCCTTCAACAATAGGAATTTACTTTGCACAGTTCTGGAGGGTGAGAAGTCCAAGACCATGGTGCTGACCAATTTGGCTTCTAGTGAGGGCTCTCTTCCTGGCTTGTAGAGAGCAACCTTCTCACTGTGTCTTCACATGATGGGCAGGAGGAGGGCTATCTGATATCTCTTTTTATAAAGACACTAGAGGCCTGGTGCATGAAATTCATGCATGAATATTATCCCTAGGCCTGGCCTGCTATCAGGGCTATCATCCCCAGCTGCCTGCAGCTGGCCCCATCCCCTGCCACCACCGGCCCCTGGTTTCCCATTTGCCATTGAGTGATCAGAGGCTGCTGGCGGGGGGTAGGGACCAAGAGGTGGCTATTCCTACCCACTCCCCAGTCCTGCCCCCACCAAAGGTCACCTTCTGTTTTGGGGGCAACCAGCAGGGTGGGGGGCATGGCCTGGCACCACCTGCATCTCCTACCACCCATCCCCAGTTCCCTGTTTGCCATCAGGCGATGGGAACCTGACAGCTGGGGAAAGGTTCTGAGAAGTGGTCAGTGCGCCTCATAGTGACTGGTTGAGCAGTCATTCTGCACTTAGGGTAAATTTGCATATTACTCTTTTATTATACAGGATTAATCCTATTGGATCAGGGCCCCACCCTCATGACCTTATTTAACCTTACTTTATCTCCAAATATAGTCACATTGGAGAGTCGGGCTTTAATATATGAATTTTGGTGGAATACAAATATTTAGTCCATAACAGTTGCTTTGGACAACTTACTTATTTACCTTCTTTGGGCCCTTTTCTTTATCTTAAAAAAAAAAATAGTGTTCTTGGACATGGCTGTGTTCAAGACCCCTTCTGGCTCAGATTTTCAAGAATTGTACTCTAGCTTTTTTCATAGACACAACATGGTTGCCATGGTTCAAAGAACCCACAGGCAGAGCAACATCATGTGGCAAAGAAACAGGAGCATATCTTTTTATATGTGTCTCTGTCAGTGAAGAACTCTTCCCCAAAAGCCCTCAGAAGATTTCTCCTCTCAACCATTGGCCATTACTATGTAATATGCCCTTCCCTAAACCAACAACTGGAAGAAGAACAGAGTTGCAATGAACAGGGGAAGGTGCTTCTCCTGATTCACAGGGGAAAGGAGTAAGTAGCTGAACAAATAAGATTCTTGCAACAAGCAGTAGTGGAGTGGCTGTTGGGTGGGCAGTGCCCAACAGCACCTACAGCACACAGTGTACCACTTTACGGATATATAAGCGAACAGATAAGACAGGCTCCTAAGGCAGTCTATGTAAGCATGTGCTGAAAATAGAAAGCCATTGTATTTAAAAGACAGAGTTTCATATTGGGTTTGAGGCAGAAATGTGACTGCTTTGGGGTGAAGCAGTGATATTTACAAACTCTTGAGTGCCCCTGGCATCAGCTGACTCCAGCAGGATATTGCTAGCCCCTTGCAGCCATGTCTAAACCAGGGCTCAAGGACTGGAATACAAGCTACCCTAAGGGAACTTGGGACCCAAAAGGGACAAGCAAAGGTCTACTAATGATGAGATCTGAGTAAGGATTTTCACGTGCTGTGATTCAAGGGTTGTACGTTTCATATTCAGGTGGCTGTGAATTAAATCCAACCTTTATTTTTTAGGGAAATTCTGTAAACTTTTCAGATCTTGGTCTCCTTAACTGTAAAATGGGGATACTGAGTTTGCTGATAAGGATTAGCATAATTATGTGTAAATAATTAACAGTGTCTGACAAATAGTGGCCATTCAGTAAATGGTATTACCATCACTAGAAGAAAATGAACATGGGAATGGATGTGCTGAACCAGATGAGAGGGATGAACAAACCCTGAATCAGAAATTCAAACAGAGCTCAGATTTAAGTTAAATACAATTTTCAAAGTACAATCAACAAAACCATTTTATCACCCATTGTCTCATTGGATCTTCACAATTAAGGTATTATTAGGGCTCACCCACTTTATTTTTTTAATATATTTTATTGATATTTTACAGAAAGGAAGACAGAGTGATAGAGGGCTAGAAAGATCTATGAGAGAGAAACATTGACCAGCTGCCTCTTGTACACTCCCTACTTGGGGATGTGCCCATAACCAATGTACGTGCCCTTGACCGGAATCGAACCTGGGACCTTTCAGTCTGCAGATCGACGCTCTATCCACTGAGCCAAACCAGTTTCGGCTCACCCACTTTATAGATTAAAATAACAACAACTGAGATTCAAAGAGGCTTAGACATAGTTTGCTCACCCACTTTATAGATTAAAATAACAACAACTGAGATTCAAAGAGGCTTAGACATAGTTTGCTCATCTTTGATACAATGGCAGTTTAAAGTAGCTAGGAATTCATTTTCCCAGGGAACTCAGGCTTCAAGAGAGACTTGTCTGCAAGTCCAAAAGTCAGAAACAGTGGGCTCTAAGATAACCCATTACTGAGTCGCAAGCTAGAAGTCTCATTGAAGGTCTCCTGTGGAGACAATGTTTCTTAAACTTTATGAAAGATCAGACTCTTCTGGAGGATTTGTTAGACCACAGATTGGTAGACAGGACCCCCAGAATATTCAATTCGATATGTCTAGGGTGTGGCCTCATAAATTGAATTTTTAATGAGTTTCACATGATGCTGTTGCTGCATTGGGACCACACCTGGAAAACCATCATCTCAGAAACTGGGCCCCAGAATCCAGATCAGGACTCTCAAATTTCAGTGTATAGAAGAATCACCTGGGAAGTCAGCTGGAAATGCAGCCCTCACCTTCTTCCAGGTTCAGATGCAGGTCCAGATGCAAAGAAGTGACTGCTGTAAGACTCACCTGCCCTATTGGAGAAAAATTGATTAGTCAATTCTCTCAATTTCTTTTTGACATCTACTCCCATTTATGTATATTTATTTACATATAAATTATTTACATACACTACTGTACTAATAACACATTATTCTATTTTCAATTTAGAAATGTTTTTAATTTTATAAAAATATACATAAATGTTAAATCTTCTTCACATACCACAAAGGATTGCCTTACACCCATACTTTAGGGACCATCAAAGTCACCAAGTACTATTCAAAGATTATTCCACAAATGAGCAGTATCATGGGATCTGGTTAGAGGTATAAGTTCCCAGTCCCACCCCAGACCTACTGAATAATAATCTCTGGGACTGGGGCAATCAGTGTTTTAATAAGTTCCCCATGTGACTATTGACAATGTTTGAGAATCACTGATGGCTAAATACATAGATGATGCAGAGTTGACTTGGTGCTAAGATGAAGACCAATGGCACAGAGGCAAAATTACTAGACACAGCTGGGGCAACTTCTTGAACTCTGAGTGGATTCCCCACTGGAGTTTACATTTTTTATAAACAACTTTGATCCAAAATAATCACATTATTATTCAGAAATAAAGTGTTTTTAAGATGCTGTATCCTTTTTGTGACTTTGTAAAAAATATATATATATTGATTTCTACATAATTCAAGAAAATCTTCCCCCTTAGAACTCAACCCTGTCAGATTGCCTAGTTGACTAATGAGTTTGCCGACCACTGGCCTAGGGCCATGGGTTTTTCCCAGGGTGCAGGACTTTCTGTACTTAAACCAGGAAAGTCCTGGGAAAATCAAGACAAGTTGGTCGCCTCTCTTAGACTCTATTGTGATAGTGTTAGATTTTTTTTTTTTAAATCAACTCATTTTCTCTACTCCTATCAATTACACAACCTCTACAAAGAGCCCTAGACTTGAAGATCTGCTCTGGCTCTCACATAGCAGTGTGATATGCAGCAAGTCAGTAAATCTGTGAGTCTGCAAAATGGGACCAAACACCCTTGCCTCCCACACCTCACAATACAATTGTCAAGGTCAAGAGAGTTGGTGTTACAAAGGCAATTTATGCATTACAAAGTAGTCTAGGAATAGAAGGGATGGCCATTTGACATCCTGGAAAGAGTGCAGGCTTTTGGATAGCAGACGCTCATGTAACCCTAGAACCACATCAGCACATTATTTTATCTCTCTAAGATGATTCTCAACTATAAAATCAGGATTCAAATTACCTTCCTCATAGAATATTGAGAAGATTAAACGAGACAGTGGTCACTAAGCGCCTGGCATATTTGGAACTCCAAAGTATTAGTTCCCTTCCCTGTGATTATAAGACATTCAAAGACTTAATGATAGTTTTTTGCAGCTAATGCAATGAATAGCATCATTATGCTTGCTTCCTGAAGTGAAAAGCCACATAACACTCCTCCCTGCTCCCAGGGCCCCTTTGATGTGGCAGGGGGTAGGAAAGGATGTTACTTCCACTTGGTATAACCAAGCCAGAAAGGTTGTCCGGTTCCTACCCACAGAAGAATGCAATGAGCTACTGCTTAGAGAGGCCTGGGGCTGAAATGCACAGTGACCTTTGCATCTGGTAATGCCAAATTTGTAGCTTCTACACATATTTAATCACCCTTCAGTTAATCATACCTAATATGAATAGATTTTTTTTGTAAATAATCTCAAAAATTTCAAAAAGTATATCTAAAAATAAAAAAGTATAAGTCCAGTCTGTCCTCACAGGGGGGAAATAAGTGTCTTGAGTTGAATGTCTCTTTCAGGCAGGGATTTTGTAACATTTCATTTTTGGAGGATTTCATCCACACACCAAGCATTTAACTGAGCCAGATAGCCATGCTTTGAGCATCTACTTTGTGCCAGTCTTGGCACATAATAAAATGAATAGTTTCTGCTTGGCAAGAAGCTCACAGATACAAATAAACACAGAGTTACAATCCATGGGTGGAAAAAGTATTACTAGAGGTAGGTGTGAGGGATCATGATGTTTAGAAATCCTACTGAGGGAAGTGCTGGAAATGGGCCACACTCTGTAAATTAAGTGTGTACATGGGATTGATGGGAATTATCCCCTACTACTATCCATTGTCTTCACCTTGGCACACGGTCTCTCCCAGGGAGAGTAAGAGTAAACTGTGGCCAGTGGAATCTGAGCATAAGTGATGTGTTTAATGCCCAGGCTCCACCTTTAAAGGGAAAGACATGTTTGCTTCTTTCCTTCTCCCCTCTTCATTCTGGATGAAATCCAGGCATGGTGGTGAGCAATCTTGGACCATGTGGTTGAGAGAATCAGCTAGGGATGTTATGGTAACAAGAGAGAAGAGGTCTGGGTCCTTCCTTCATGGCTTCATAAAGCAGAGCCACACTAGAATCAGGACATTTATAGGTAGGGAACTGAAGGTCTATCTCACATATGTCTCTATTAGGTTGGGCCTCTATTACATGCAGCCTTTTACACCTGCCTATCATACAAGTTTTTTGTTTGGATGAATTTTATATATTTCAATTGACAAACACTAGCTGCTACAGAATGATGAATTATAATTAGAAGCCTAGTGAGCACTTCTTTCAGTCCTCCAGAACCTTATATGTTACTCAGAAATCTGCAATATGTCTGTCTAGGAAGGCCAGAGTTCAACTCTTTCTGGCTCCCAGATTCTACTGTTCTTTTCTCCCCCAGAAGGAGCTGCTTGAGTCTCAAATCCAAACCCCAGAACCACCTGAGGTAGAATAGTTTGAGTGGCTCCAGAGCACCTCCTAAGTATTAGCTTCAATTCTTTCTTGCCCATAGTTTGACAGGGATATTTTCTTTTAGGTCTATTTGTTGTTTTCTGCTTCATATAAAGTTCCTGAATTCCTTTTCCAAGTCTAAAGTCTTGACCATGAACACCAGGAACAGGGACTTGATTAATTTATATTTTCACTAGAGGCCCAATGAATGAAATTCATTCATGGTGGGGATGGGGGAGGGGGTGTCCCTCAGCCTAGCCTTCACCCTCTCCAATCTGGGATCCCTCTCACAATCCAGGACTGCTGGCTCCCAACCACTCATCTGCCTGCCTGCCTGATTGCCCCTAACTGCTTTTGCCTGCCAGCCTGATCACCCTCTAACCACTACCCTGCCAGCCTGATCGATGCATAACTGCTCCCCTGCTAGCCTGGTCACCCCTAACTGTCCTCCCCTGCAGGCCTGGTCTCTCCCAACTGTCCTCCCCTGCAGGCCTTGTCCCTCCCAATTGGCCTCCCCTTATAGGCCTGGTTGCCCTCCCCCCCCCCACTGACCTCCCTTGCAGGCCTGATCCCCCCAACTGCTCTACCCTGCAGGCCTGGTTGCCCCCAACTGCCCTCCTCTACCAGCCCAATCACCCCTAACTGACCTCCTTTGCAGGCTTGGTCTCTCCCAATTGCCCTCCCTTGCTGACCTGATCACCCACAACTGCCCTCCCCTGCTGGCCATCTTATGGCGACCATCTTGTGTCTACATGGGGGTGTATATCTTTGATCACATGGGGGTGGCCATCTTGTGTTTTGGAGTGATAGTCAAGTTGCATATTATCTCTTTATTATATAGGATACCCAACAAGGACAGGACCTAGCATAGCACAAATACTTGTTGAATATTAAACAGAAAAAAAAAGGTGAATGATATGACATATTCCACCATTGCCTTTTTAGGAGTATTTTCTATTTTTCCAAGCCTCCCCCAAAGACTAGATGAATGTTAAGGAATTATATTGACTGGCCTGCACCTTTCTGGGTGCCCACTAGACTGCAATTCCACTAGTCTCCCAAGCTGGCACATCTAAGTTATATATGTTGGAATAGCCCATTTTCTTGTTCTGAATTTCATTTGCAGTCTTTTTCATCGTTCCTTCCAGGCAAGAAGATGCCTACTGGCTTACCTGAGCTAGTATTCAAAGCTCAAAGCTGGGATTGAGGAAGTTGACCAAGGCCTTGGAGCACAGAGGAAAGGAGAATCAGAATATTTATCCTGAGTAAGAGTGAGCCTTGAATTAAGGTATGACCAAATTATCAAGCTCAAGGTAATGGCCAGAGACCAAATGTGAACTCTGAACTATCAAGTTTACTCCAAGAAAATAAGCAAAATAGAGGTAGAGCACCCAGAAGGCAATAACCAGAAAGGTGAAGAGCAAGAGATATTTTGCTCACACTATGACTTGAAGTCATATTCTTTGAACAGCAATCCTGAGAAAGAAGAGTAAAGTAGGAGGGATCTCAATACCAGACTTCAAACTATATTACAAAGCCACTGTTCTCAAAACAGCCTGGTACTGGCACAAGAACAGACATATAGATCAATGGAATAGAATTGAGAACCCAGATATCAACCCAAATCACTATGCTCAATTAATATTTGACAAAGGAGGCATGAATATATTGATACAATGGAGTCAAGACAGTTTCTTCAATAAATGGTGTTGGGAAATTTGGACAGACACATGCAAAAGAATGAAACTAGATCACCAACTTACACCATTCACAAAAATAAACTCAAAATGGTTACAGGACTTAAACATCAGACGGGAAACCATAAAAATACTAGAAGCATCCACAGGCAGCAAAATCTCAGACGTATGCCAAAAGAACTTCTTCACTGATACTACCCCTAGGGCAATGGAAGCTAAAGAGAAAATAAACAAATGGGACTACATCAAAATAAAAAGCTTTTTTACGGCAAAAGAAACCACCAACAAAACAACAAGAAAGCCCACGGTGTGGGAGAACATATTTGCAAATAATACCACTGATAAAGGTTTAATCTCCAACATTTACAGACAGCTTATACAACTAAATAAAAGGAAGATGAATGATCCAATTAAAAAATGGGCAATGGACCTAAATAGAATATTTTCAAAAGAAGACAGAAGGAAGGCTAATTGTCTTTCATAAAGAACTTTTCCTCACATTCCATTTCAGGTCCTCAAAAAACACAGATTCCAAGATGGAATTAGAAGTGAAAGTGATTTATTGAGAACAATGCCTATGCATGTTAAAAGGAGAAGAAGCAATAGGCAATGATGCAATGCAGATCTGATACTTGTGAAAGGGAGACAGAGCCTCAGACTGTGGCTCAACTCTGAGAAAGCCTTCACTAAGACAATGGGAGCTTCATTGCAAAGATAGAGGATTCCTGGGATGGGCAGAAATGGCATCTAGCTTCATCCCTGACCTTTCTTTGCAGTTCGCAAACTGACTATCAAGAAATCCAGACTGGAAGAGGAGTTAGAGACAATTTGGGCAGCATTGTTCAAAAGAACTTCCTACAAAAGATGAAAATATTTCATATATTCCTCCTGTTCAGTATGGTAGCCACTGAACACATGTAGCTATGGACCATATGAAATGTGACTAGTGTGACTTAAGATCTAAATTTTTTATTTAATTTAAGCTTTAAAAATCATATGTAGCTACCATATTAGACAGCACATATTTACAGTCCAAGTTTTTAAGTGAAGAAACAAAGGCAAAATGAAACACCCAAACATATATAAGAAGTTAAGAGTATACATAACTCTTGAACCAGTCTTTTTTAAGTACACCCTTCTCTAAATCAACCACTTCTGAGTCACGATGTAGAACATAGTACTTTTCTTTAGAAGTTGGGCCTTTGTTTACAAGTTGTTTCAAATATTTAGGGGTCATAGACTCTGATCTTCCCTAAAGAACTCAGAAGCTAATTTCATGCCCAAAGATGTCTCTTTCTTTATTACCAAAATCTAGTCCTTTATCTTTGCTCTTGTCTTTATATTCAGGCATGGCTCCTCTAACCTTTGTTGCTTAAGAAGTTTTCTGCTCTCCTTCACTTCCAAACTCAGGTGCTCCTCTATTATTGCTTAGACCTCACCATCTTCCCCCCATACTGTACCCAAGCATGCTACCCTTGGGAGTTGAAAATTCCTCTGCTTTGCCATGATTGCTGCCTTCGTGTTAATCCAGCTAAAGCTCCCACCAAAACCAGGATCTTGGATTCCCTCTTGGGCCTTTTCCTCCCCCCTGATCTAATGCCACTCCATCACCTGCTGCCCAGATGGGAAGACCACAAATACCTAGGAATGCATTCCAAGCAGAGGACATGTGATTGCTCCAAGGCTTCTCATTCATTCCAGGACCTGGAATCTATCTGCCTCCAAAAGCACATATTTCCTTTGAGCCCAAGATGGGAGAGTAGTATTCCTACATCATCTGAAATACAGAGGCCATCACTGTAGCTACAAAATAAGACTTTTAGAGCTCCCCTCAATCTTTCCCATCCTCCTCACCCATAATCCTCCTTCTTTCTAAATAAATTATCATCACTTATAAAACCCAAACATTCCTCTCATAGGCTCTTTTTCATTTTTTACCTTGGGTTGCCTCAGATCCAAACACTTGTTACATACAGAACTCTCAGTTCTTTGTTTTTCATAATAGTATCTTCTGACTTTTTAAATACTACTCTTTATTTAAAAATGAGTTACAGAATTGGTAAGTAAGGCAATCAGGCAATAGAAAACAGAAAAGATGAGATGGTTTGAGAAGTTTAGGGCTTCCTTTCAAAATTGAAAATATGTACTTTAGTATGTGGTAAGCTCATTTATCGCGGAACTTAGCAAATGCTTTGCTGAGCTAACTCACTATGGGTTTACTATATTCATTAACCCAGGTAATGTGACAAGTGACAAGATTTAATAATCTTCCATATTTTGTGCCTGTGTTATACCAGGGACTGTGCTAGGAGAAGCTCTGTTTTTAGAAAGCTCCATAATACATAAAAATTCATCAGAGGCAGCTATTTATTTGATTTGTAATTCCGTGCCTTTTGAACACTGAGTGTGAGTCTTCAGGACCATGTTCCTGGGACAGAAAACATTATATATGGAGTGACACTATAAGTTAAATCAGTGGTCAGTAAACTGCAGCTCACAAGCCACATGTGGCTCTTTGGGCCCTTGAGTGTGGCTCTTCCACAAAATACCATGGCCTGTGTGAATCTATTTTGAAGAAGTGGCATTAGAAGAAGTTTAAGTTTAAAAAATTTGACTCTCAAAAGAAATTTAAATCATTGTACTGTTGATATTTGGCTCTGTTGACTAATGAGTTTGCCAACCACTGAGTTAAATCATTCAAAATCAGACCATCCTGTAAGGGAAAGGGAACATGATCAATAATTATGCTGGGATTAGGAAATAAATAAGAATCATTGCTGCAAACCATCAGGTGGTCATTCTTCCTTGTTAAAGCCTTTGCCCATCTTATCCCCTAGTGGTCAGAGAACTGTAGAGAGGTGGAGATATGAACACTTAGTTACCACTAAGTGCTGAGTGCTGAAGGCTGGCCATGGACAGCATCCTTTAGGGACACTACTAAGGAAATGGGATGCAAGGAGATGAAAGAGTAAGTCAAGCCAATGACCTTGAGAAAACATGGGGTATGAATGCTAAGTCTGGAGGGGCCAGAGGAAATCATTCAGAAAAATATAGTCACATTGAAGGGCATGTAAGTATGCATCTAACTCGTGGCTTCAGTCATGTGCTAGCTTGTGAGGACAGAGTGGTTTGGATGACTTTAAAAGCTGCCAGAAATCTCCTGGCTGTCCAAATACCCATGCTAATATTTCCAGGAGTGATTAGTTCTAGAATGAAGCAGCATGCATTATAAATACAATAGGGATCTAGAAGTAAAAGCCCTTAACCTTTACTGTGGTTAAGTGCGTGCCGGAGGTTAGACATCATTTACCCAGGAATGTAGAAGGCAAATAGCCATAGCAAATGTGAGACCATTTTTTATTTTTCTAGTCTTGCTGAATAAGTCTCTTGAGATTCTCTTGGTGTTAATATCTATGGCCCTATTGTAAGGGAAGGTGATTGGTAACATTACAAGTTATATAAATTAGTAAATAATACCAATGCATCTTCAACACACCAGATTTCTGTCTCAAGCTGTCTGTACACATGTGGAAAATAAAATTATTTTTTAAACATTTAAATATTGATTTCAGAAAGTTACTTTAAAAAGAATAGAACATAGATTATAGACTTATTCCTACAGATGTTCTTTCTGTGGTCCAGTGTATTGTATTAGATATTTAAGAAGGAAGACCACTATAGAAAATAGAGCCATATCCTTACATGACATTTAGGCTATAAGGAATAAGGAAATGGAAGCCCATAGACATACCTAACACCATAGTGTTAGATAATATCAGAGTAAAAATTAAAGTTTAGTTCCTAGGATTTATAGAGACTTACTGGCAATTAGGTATGATAGTCAGACATTAGGCTTTGTTGTCTGTTAGTGGAACCCTATCTTGGTTCTACTTTTTTCAACTCTAGGACTTCAAGGTCCTTTATAGTGATTATTTTAATATCTATTTCATAACATGGTTATCAATAAAAAAATGAGGTGATATTGATAACTTACCAAGTACTTTGCCTAGGATTAAGTATCTTCTTTCCCTATTGCTGTGGCTGAGAGAGTTCCCATCCACTGATGGTTAGGGTCAATTCAAATTATGCAGATCTCCTCCATCCATGGCCCATAAACAGGAGAATATACAATAGAATTCTCAAACACTTTTGACATAAGAATTACCTAATCAAGAGAATCAGAATACAAGTCACAAATTGGTAGAACGTTTTGCAAAAGACACATCTGATAAAGGGATAATTCAAAATACATAATAAACCTTAAAACCTTACAATAATAAAACAAATAACCTAATTTTTTTAAAAAAAGTTCAAAGACCTTAACAGAAACTCATCATAGAACACATACAGATGGCAAATAAGTATATGAAAAGATGTTTCACATCGTGTCATCAAAAAATACAAATTAAAACAACAATGAGATACCACTACACACCTACTAGCATGACCAAAGTCTGAAACAATGACACCACCAAATGTCAATGAGGATTCGGAGCAATGAGAATACTCAGTAATTGCCAGCAGAAATGCAAAATGGCATGGACACTTTGGAAGTCAGTTTGGTGATTTCTAACTAAATATACTCTTACCATACTCACATTCCTTGGTATTTATTCAAAGGAGTTGTAACTTATGCCCACACAAAAACCTGTACATAAATGTTTATAGCAGTTGTATTTATGATTGCCAAAACCTGGATTTTATAAGATATCCTTCAACTCGTAAATAAATAAATAAACTGTGGCTCATCCAGACAATGTAATCTTAGTCAGTGTTAAAAAGAAATGTGCTTTCAAGCTTTGAAATGACAGAAGGAGCTTAAGTGCATATTATTAAGTAAAAGAAATCAATCTAAAAAGGCCACATATAGTATGGTTTCAACTATACGGCATTCTGGAAAAGACAAAACTATGGAGACAGTAAAAGAGCAGTGGTTGCCAAGGGTTGTGGGGAGGGAGAGATGAATAGGTGAAGCACTGAGGATTTTTAGGGCAGTGAAAATACTCTGGGTGATACGATAATGGTGAATACATGTCATTATATATTCATCTAACCCCATAGAATATGCAATAGCAAGAGTGAACCATAATGTAAATTATGGACTTTGGGTGATTATAATGTGTTGATGTAGCTTCAACAACTGTAACCAATGTACTTTTCTGGTGGGGAATGTTTATAATGAGGGAGGCTATGCATGGTAGGGAGCCAAAAGTATATGAGAAATCTCTGTACCCTCATCTCAATTTTGCTGTAAACCTAAAACTGCTCTAAGAAAATGCAGCCTTAATGAAAAAAATAAACCCACATGAAGCATTCATCAGGTTCAGTAGGATTAGAGTGAAGCTCAGGAATCTGTATTTTAATATGCA
Source organism: Pipistrellus kuhlii (assembly GCF_014108245.1). NCBI lineage: Eukaryota > Metazoa > Chordata > Mammalia > Chiroptera > Vespertilionidae > Pipistrellus > Pipistrellus kuhlii. The sequence goes on along the minus strand of NW_023425515.1, from coordinate 155,423,336 downwards.
TTTCTTTCTCATTTTCACTCTCACCCTCTTACTCTTAGACTCAAATGCAACTAGATTACATGCCACACTTGGAGAAACTTTAATAAAAATAATTTTGATGCATTATTCCAATAGTTCTCAAATTGTCTGCACATTAAGTTAAAATATTTTTAAAAATGCAAACTAAAAATTTTGGAGTTCCTCACCCCAAGAGACACTAATTCAGTAAGGTGGGTTTCACTTCTGTATTTTAATAAGTTCACTAGTGATTTTGATACTTAACTAGATTTGGCAACCACTGCTTTCCTATGCTGTAGGACTATGGTCCCACCCACTCTGGTTTTAATGGCTAATTCACATCAAATATTTCAAAGCCATCCTGCATTGAACTTTCTGTCATACAAAAATGAAAGGATTTTGCTATCATTCCAATCAGAGATTTCCATGCATAAGGCATTGCTTGCTCACAAGTGTCCATAATGACTGTTTTCCACAGCCAGTGCGATTTGGGGCTGATCTTCATTTTTGTTTGTTTTTAAATAAACAATGCATTGGTGACAGCAAAATTCTTAAATTCAAATACATTAATTTCCTTATAGAGAAAGGTAAAAAGAAAGAGGCACAATGGGGCTCACAGATTACAACGTGGTTTTAGAAATAATGAGAAACAATGAAATGGACAAAATATAATAATACCTTAATATGAAAATCAACTGAAAAAAATGACTAGTCACTATAATGCACACTGACCATCAGGGGGCTGGCACTTAATGCAGGAGCTCCTCTTCCCGCGCCCCCCCCTGCCCCCCCCCATGTGAACAGTGCAGTCCCATAGGGAGGAAGCTGCCCAGCTAGAAGTTGGGCTCACAGCTGGCAAGTACAGCAGTGGTGGCGGGAGCCTCTCCTGCCTCCACAGCAGTGCTAAGGACCCTTAGGGGACATCCCCTGAGGGGTCCAAGACTGTAAAAGAGCACAGGCCAGCTGAAGGACACCCCCCCTCCAGTGCACAAATGTCATGCACAAGGCTCTAGCCTTTAAATAAGAATAATGGCTATTTTGTCCATTTTATGCTCAGATCATTAAATGTAGCCCACCTTTCCAAATACTAAAATGAAGTAGATTCATGAAGGCCAACAAAGAATCCAATGTCTGTTCCATGTAAATGTTTGTGATAACCCTTCACATATTCACAACCTGCTGGTCTTCTTTGGTCTCTACAGTTTTCCCAATCTTGAAATCACATTCTAGTTTCCAAGTACACATAGAGTTCTTTCACTTATTACACCCAATCTTCCTGCTCAAATTTAACCTACATGTGATAAAGTACCAAGATTTTCAGCTTTGAGTGAGAAACTTCTTCCTGTAGCACCAAGCCTACCACTCAGGTCAGCTCTATTCCTTCAGGCTAAGAGGTATTTAAAGTTAAAGGCATTCCAATAAAATGCATAGACCACAAAAGCTTCTGCTGAGCAGATAAGCAGCAGTGTGCTCTAGAAACATGCTGAAAGTTATCAGCACTGCACACGTTCTGGATCAGACCTCTAAATTCCCATTGTTGGAAACAAACAAATGCATCTTTCTACATTTGGCTATTAAATTGTTCAGAAACTTTCATGTTTGTATTGAACAAGAATCCCAAAATATTGATTTCAACTCTGCTTTTAAGGAATGCCTGAAGAAATAGGAGGAAAAATCAATTTGCTAAAGATCACCAAACCTGTGAAATTTCTGTCTCTGTAACACACTCCTGCTCAAGCTGTTGAGTTCTCCATGGAAGAAAGATGACCATTTCCAAGGACAGGTTGATTTTATTTATTCATAGTATGTGTTTCATGGTTTTCTATTAATATTTACTAACCTTCAATGATCTCCATTACAAGAAGCTAAATTGTCAAAGCATTCTATCATTAGAAAGTCATTTGCTTGACTTATGCTTTTTTTTAAATTAGGTTATTTTTAGAAATTCTTAAAAGAAATCATTATAATTATTTATAAATGCTCATTAGTAATTAAACATTTACTATGTACCTTATAAAATAGATATGATTTCCCTCAATGTATTTCTCATTCCCTTATAAAGCACTTTGACCCAGACACACTCAGGAAAGAATAAATGAACTACAAAAACATGGATCTTTTGTCAACTCAAAGCAGATGTTCTTGAACCTTAGCAAGTCCATAGTGTTAAAAGTCAAGATTTGTGAGAAGAATAAATACTGAATTATAATAGTGCCCTTTACCCATATCAAAATCCAGTCTGACTTAGACTATAGAAAATAATGTTTGTTCATTTTTATGATAATAACACCTCTTATTGATTGTTTTTATAACAGGTACTGTTTTGCATGTATTAACTCCTTTCAATCTTATAATAGTTCTCATTTCATTTGTTCACCAGGGTGCCTAAAATCCTAGAATAGAGCCTGGTCATAATACTATATACTATTGTCCATCTTTTGCAGATAAGGAAACAGAGGCAGAGATCAGTCAATGATCTTTCCCAGAAGTTTATAGTCAGTAGTGAGAACCAGGATTCATAATAAAGAAGGAGTCCTATAAATATCAAGTGGATTGCTCAAAGTTATTAGAGGCAAAAACTCCTCTAAGAATCAGAGGAAATGAATGCTTTATTAAGCATTGAGTCTGCCAAGCATTTTGACAGATATTTTATCTGAATCATCTCAATTAATCATGCATTAACAGTTCAACTTTATTGTTGTGATTCCAATTTTACAGATTGAGGAACAGGCCCAGGAAGATGAAGTAATAAAACAAGGTAATTGTAAAAATCAAGATTCAAACTCAGATCAGCCTATTTACAAATCCCTTGCAAAGTCTTTGTTCTTGCCTGCACTCCTACCCTCCACAAGATAATGTTTATTTAAAGCAGCTTCTTCTTCAGTATCTTATAAAATCTCTCCCTCTTTCTTTCCCATACGCATTTCTTTTTTCTCACTCAGGCATGAATACTTCACAATAAAATTCAGCAATTTCTGTTTTGCTTCTACTCAAGGTTAAGAGAAGGATGCCTTCTCTACCAGCACCTCCCTAAAAAAAAAAAAAAAAAAAAATGGGAAAATGGGAAATCCTCTCGGTGCTACAAGATTATGGATGCATTCATTTCATGTGCATTCTTCAAAAATTTCAAGGAAGCTGAAATCTAATTTAATCTATTACATGATTGTACTAAATTACTTAACCACATCAAAGCATCAATGGCCCCACACTCTAGGAAGGGGACATTGCAAAATAGTTTTCAAATATATAATGCAGTCTCTCAGGTGCTCAAGACAGGGATGCCCATCTCTGAATATAAAGCTTCTCTTACACTTCTAAGATCAAAACAACAGGGCCATTATTTGAGAGGCTGGATGAAATACCAGAGCCATTTCTTATTAGTTTCAGTCATTAAAAAGAATTTAGTAGTCTGGCCATTTATGCATGTTTTTCTTACTTTAAAAAAAAAGCAATTTAATGGATAAGAGGAGGAAGATCAAGATTATGGGTAAATTTCCCAATAATTACATTATTCTCTGCTTTCATAAAAGAAAACCCAAACTAGTTTTTCTATCCCCCTCATCATCTTATGCTAAACATTTTAAGAAAGCAAAAAGGAACGTTAAGCATATTGGCCTTCACTAAGAGTGAAGAAAGTTGCTATTCCATCATCACTACTGTAAGTACCAGTGAAAATGTCCCAGTGTGAATCTATCCCCTGAAATGCTGAGTGCATTTTCTATAGCAATAATATTATGAACAAAAGTTGGATTCCTAGGAGGACTCTGGAAAGCCAAGTCAAGCCACGATGGTGACATAGAACAGTGCTTCAACATTGAGACAAGATCCTGGGAATCTCAGAAACATCAAAAATACATCTCTTCATCTGCTCTTTCCTGGCAACAACTATTTTGAAAGCCGTATAGTTGTGGGAATTAAGACTTTATATGAAGAAAAGAATATCTGAGAAGTCAGTGTGGCTCAATAGTTAGCATAGGCACGAGGTCCAAATTACCTAGGCTTGACTCCTTTCTCTAAACACTACTTAAATCTGAACATTGGACAAGGTATTTCTTTATTCTCTGTCTAAATACACATCTATCAATATAAAATGTGAATTTAAGTAGTATTCTTATTGCGGTTGTGATTAAATGTTATTACTTCAAAATACATACAAAAGTTTCAGATACATATTAAGTACTCAATAAATGTCAACTATTATTTATAAGAAGCTACACATTTTAGCTCATTTAATCTTTGATATGACTCTTCAAGATAAATAATTTATCATTCATTATATATATTAAAAACTGAAGCCTATAAAAGTTAAGCAGTTTGGTCAGGGAAACACAATTATAAAAGACCAGAGACCCAGCGCATGAGGTCTGTGCACTGGAGAGGGATCTCTCAGCCCAGCCTGCACCTTCGTATAGTCCAGGATTCCTTGCTCCTTACCGTCTACCTTCAGTGTAGGCAGGAAAGGCTCCCACCACCACCACTGCACTCGCCAGCCATGAGCCTGGCTTCTGGCTAAGTGGCACTTCCCCTGTGGGAGCTCCTGACCACCAGGGGGCAGCTCCTGTGTTGAGCATCTGCCTCCTGGTGGTCAGTATGTGTCATAGTGACCAGTTGATCTACAGTAGAGTCAATTTGCATATTAGGCTTTTATTATATAGAATAATTTTTAAAAGCTAGAGCCTAATTCCTAATCCAGTTTTGATTCCATATCCCAGGCTCTGGAATATATGCCATGAGGCATTGTCTAGGAAACCAATTTTTAAAAAGCCATGTTTATTTTGCCACTTTTCCCAAATGCAAGGACATTGCAACAATAGTGAATAGGAGAAAAGTTAAACTATATAAAGGAGAAAGATGCAAATTGACCATATCTCCATGGTGCCCACCACCAATCAGAAGTATGCAAATTAACCCAACAAAGATGGTGGATTAATTTGCATATGCAGGTACAGAGTGAAGACTAGAGGCTCCCACCCAAGCAAAGACTGAAAACTGAAGTGGCTTGGCTTCTCTGCTGTGGCCAGAACAAAGGCCTGGGTCCAGGATGCCGGAGGAAAACCGGTGCTGGTAGCCAGGGGAAAAAAGGCCTATTGCAGGAATCTTTGTGTGACGGGCCTCTAGTTAAACTATAAAGAAATATTGACAGTCCATGATATTGCTACTAATATAAATACTACCATCCCTCAACAGTGATTCAGACTCTCTAGGACATCACACTCTCCTGAGAATCACATGACCCTACATGGACCTAGGACATTGAGATAAATAATTCTTCATATAGAAGTTTGATGTCACTCAAGGCACTTATATTACCATTCTGAAAATGTTTTCCTCACCCATTTCCCATAATGCCTAACATGTCTTCCATTACTAACTATTTACATTGGAAAATGTGTTTACTCTTCCAAAGATCAAATATCTAGTATGTCTTGAATGAAGTAAGCAGTGGACAACTATATTTATTGAAGATTTATCATATTCTAGGCATTTTATATGACTATCCCCAGAACAAAGCAGTGGGCTAAGCATTGTTAGCCTCATTTCATAAACTGAGACTCAGAATTTAGACAATGAGGTGGCAGAGTTAATATTTAAGCACAGGACTACCTAATCTCCATGCAAAAATCCCTTTGATGGTTTCCCTGAAAAGGGGACATTTAGTTTGTCTACCCATTTTCTGAGACTGAAAGCTCATAAATCCACATTTGACTCAACTCATCATGGAACTTTTCTGATTGTTAGAAAGTTCACCTGCCTCAAGTGAACTTATTTAACAACTTATTGTTTTCCTACTAATAATAAAGACATTTCCTAAATGAAAAGACATCCTTTAGGGGCATCTCCCATCTCAGGATTTTATCAGCTGCCAAAAGGTCTTTGGTTTATTTTGAATGAAGATTCTCAGTTCCTGCTTAACTAATTCCCTCCCACATGCAACATGCCAAAGATGGTAATCCATTACTAAAGCCAATCTGAACTTCTAAATCATTCCCTAAAAGGAGGAAGAATGAAACCAATTTTTAAAAAGCCATTTATTTTGCCACTTTTCCCAAAGGCAAGGGCATTGCAGACAATGGTGAACAGGAAGAAATTTAAACTACAAAGAAATATTTGACAGTGTTTTCTTAATGGTGGACTATATCTGCTGATGTGGCCAAAAGCAAGGGGGCAGAGGTGATCTTTGCTATGCCACAGTGAATAATGCAATCATATTTTTGATACCAAACTACATTTAACTGCCATATAAATCCTGCCTGCCTCCATACCACACCTCATTATCTCACAGGAAATATACAACTTCTGGAAAGTCAAATGTGGTCCTGTGCCTCTGAAGCTTGTATGGAGACTCAAGTGGAGAGTCAGATGTTTGCTGCACCAGCAGTCCAGCTTACAGAGCGCACATAACGAGCCTTACTCAGGTGTCCTTGACACTGACTTGCTATGGGACATTAAGCAAAACACTCTACCTCTCCGGGATTCAGTTTTTTAATCTTTAAAATGGGAATGGGACTGATCATTTCTATTTTGTAAATGAGAAAATTCAGGGACAGAGAACTTAGAAAATTGCTCAAGGTCAACACAAATACCTAGTTAAAAGAAATCTAGACTTCAAACCCTAGTCTGTCTGACTTAAGTCATGCTTTTCCTTAAATGAAAAGCTTCAACACAGTGACTATGTGGTGCTTTGCTGGAAGTACTACATTCATAAACCCTTAACAATATCTTCCATGGTTTGGAACATCTTACTGTCAATATGCTGAACTGCCCAAATTCCTAATGGGTGAAAAATGTATAAAATAAGCACAATTATAAATGTGTAATCTTGATCTCAGGGAGTGAGGTAGAAGTAGCAGAAAGGATCTGTACACAAAAGGGGAACAAGTGCTGTCTCAATCTCATTTGAAAGCAAGAAGAGGATGGCACTCTGCCTGACTTGGGAAGAAGAAAGGAGCACCCTGAGTCATTTTTGCCCTGTTTCTAGATATAGGAATTGAAAAGTAGACCTCAGGTTCAATACATCATTCTTGAGGCAGTGAACAAAATCCCTCTTTGTTCCCCAGTGAAACTTACCTCTGTAAAGCTGCACTACTTCCTGTGAGATTTAGCTGTGCAGATGTGCCATGGGAGACCCACCCACTGTGCTGCCTGCACTCAAAGCACAAGAATGGGCACTTTGTACTGACAGGCTGAAATGACATTTGCCTATCTGGTCCCCTGGTGTTCCCAAGTGGGCAAAATGTTCTTCTTAAGGGAGCAGCCATGAGCAGTGGACGTATAATTTTATGTTATTCCTTAGTGAGTTTGGTTAGCTATTTGTAGAGCTAAAGGAGAAAGCAAGGGGGTATAGTGTAACATAGCATTTTTCAAACTGTATTCCATGGAACCATCCAAAGGTTGGAGATCCCAACAGCTGAAGGTAGAGGACAAGGTAAGTGGGAGCAGAAGACACAGCTCTAGGCCCTTTTATCTGCCTTCTTCTCCCCTGCCAACATCACTAACAATATCAGAACAGTTCTACTTATAACAATTTGAGGTAGTGGACCAAATACCACTTTATTTCAATAAAGACCTTCATAGCTAAAAAGGCATTTGGAACCATAGTTGCTGTAGAACATTCCTATAAGGAAAGGACCCATTTAAATGCTATTCTCAGTTCTGCTAAAATATAACTCTATGACTTTAGTAATTCATTTCAACTCTGTTTCAGTGTCTTCATCTATAGAATAAAGAGGTTCTAACAACAGGCAGCTCCTAAGAGTAAGTCCTGACTACATTTTTTACATTTTCCAGATTGACTCCACCTGAGTTTGTCCTGTATGTCCTGTGTTAATCAATATTGATTAACACAGATTTGGAGTCAGGCATTGTCCTAACTCTGGGGAGGCAAAATGGAAAACAGAATCCCTGCCATGAAGGTGTTCAAAGTCTGAGCTATTAATAGGAAACTACAGTTAATCTTTAAGCAACATGGGTTTGAATTATACAGGTTTACATAATCATGTTTTTTCCCCCAATAAATATTTTGTTAGCCCTCCATATCCCACATTTCACATTCACAGATTTAACCAAATAAAGATGGAAAAAGAATTTTTTGGTAGAAATGGAGAATCCATTCTATGCATTGTTCAATGCTATTTTATGTAAGGGACGTGACCATATGCAGATTTTGGTAACCCTGGGGGTGGGGGGTGAACCAATCCCCTGTAGATACCAAAGGGCTATAGTAAAGTTTGGGATGGGCATCAAAAATTATATACTAATTTTTAACAGCACAGGGATCAATGCCTCTAACCTTGTGTTGTTCAAAAGTCAACTCTGAAAAATGTGAGATGTGTTATGTTCAGAAAAGGTGTAGTAATTTTCAACTGAGAATTCCAGATAAGTTTTCTGTGGGAATTGCTGACCTGACTTGAATCAAAGTTGCCTGAGACCTTAAATAAACAAAATACTGTATATGCAACTCCTGAAATAAGAGCACAGAAAAAAATCAAACATATTCAGAACAGCTAGAGGAGGAGGGATCCAAGGTGGCAACAATTCTGTGGCCAGAATAATTCTCACATTAGCCAGTATATGCTCAGCTCTCCAGAACTTGGTAAGAAGAGGAAGGCCTCTAGCAGGGAGGTGTGTAAATGCTTCCAAACTGTTCACCTGTATTATTACCATCTCTAAGTTAATTTAGGGTCCATGTGCTGATCCTTTGCACTGCACAAAATTCAACTCTTGCATGACAGGAGTTGAAAAAATTGTTCAGAGGGTCAAGGAAAATTACTTAAAGGATCTCTAAAAGCAAATACATGGAGGCTTCAGCTCAGCCCTATCCCCAACTGGCTGTGTGTTTTGGGGAAATTTGTTTAACTTTTTTGTTTAACTTTTATGATCTCGTCTTTCCTCATTTGTAAAATGAAATATTAATACCTCATCTATGGAGTTGTTGTATCACTGTGGTCTGTAGTTTCCTCACCTATAAAATCTAAGGATTATAATAGCTGTTTTCTGATGCCCTTTCAAATTCTAAGAGTCTACTATTTGTCATGGAGTTGGAGGAAGTTCTTCAGTGCAGACTGAACTTGACCACAAGATAGTGAGAAAAGTGTCAAAACTCCTCAGGTCAAAGGAGGAATTGGTTATAACAAAATAGGCACAGCGTTCTCCAGAGGAAGTCATGAAAGAAGGAAACCCTCCCTATAAGATGGTTTAATTTTCAATTAACACAGGTAAAAAGCTCTTTATGATACTTCTATTCATGGGCCCAGAATCAAATGAGTGCCAGCAGACTGTACTTAGTATACAGAAAGCCACTGTTGATGCTATTACATTGATGAGCTATTTCAAAAGTACCCTTATAAGGGATATTAATTTTTCTCCAGTGGAAAACATGATCTACACTAAATTGATGTATAGATCATCAAGAAAGGGGAAAGATTAAACAGCTGGGGAAAAATAAAAGAATAGCATCAAATTTTCTAATTTGGGTGCATGTGATGACTATTGATGGCGTTAGATTTCATGAATAAGTTTATGCTGCGTTATCCTCTTGGCAAGTTAGTTAAACTGGGAACTTGGTTTTCCAGAATTCCATTCTGTATATGAATCTGAGTTAATTGACCAAAAGACAAACTTGTGTGAGATTTGAGCAACAGAAGTGGATCAGTGAATATTACTCTCTGAAGGTCTTATGATGGTCAGTGACAGACACAGATGTCCCCAGTTGTTTCCAGCTTGTCTTCACTCTTCCCTTCCACAGGCATCATTCTTCTTCTATATTATTGGCTCTGCTGAACGATAGCAGCACCAAGTTCACCACAGACACTTGATAACATACCCACACCGACAATAGTTTCACAGAGGCAACAACTTTCCATTGACTTCATTCACCAGGAGCTGCTCCCTCCGGGTCCCACTTCAGCCACTGGACATGCTTGATTTCTTGGGTACAAAGCTCCAAATGTCCATCTGCACCAATGCTTCAAAGAGAACATTGTGTGACATATTTCTCTGAAACTTCAACCCTTCTTTTGCACCTTCACTGCATCATCTCCTTCCACAATTGTGTCAGGTCTAATTCCTTTAATCAGTCTCTTACTCAAAGAACTGTGCCTCCCTGACTAATACCTGATAGGTAAAGAAAATTCCACACACAGAAGTCAAAGACTGCCACAACTTAAAACCTAAAATATGGGCCTCTGATGCTGGGCAGCGAGCAGAGGTCAGAAGGGCAATGAGGTTAAAAGAGCAGTGAGTAAATTGCTATTGGAGGCCAGATACGGGGCAATCCATATCATGTAGTGGTGAAACAACTAGCAAAGCTGTCACTAGTGGCAATTTGGAAAATAGAAAATGTACCTAGTAAACTTGTGGGTCTTTCTAGAAACATTTCCTAGCCGAATGTTGAAAGTATTTTATGTCTACATACAATAAGTTGCAGGAAGAGAGATATGAGCTAAGAAAAGAAATGACCAATTTTCAAGCAGAATTATTTTTTCAATTACGTATGCAAATCAGATTGTATAGCAAACACCTGTGCTGTACACATACAACTTAGAATGTGCTAAATTACAAAATAAAGTTATTTTACACTCCCCGATCTCTATAGTTAGAAAATCTTCTTAAATGAAGAACCAACCTCAGAGTAAAGATTAAACATATGGCTATAAAAAGCTTTATTAAGACCTCAGGAGAATTTAAATGAGTGACTTTTTCTCAGTAAGCAAAATGGAGTTAAAATTCCTAAGGGTTTTGCTCTTAAATAGAATTGCAGCATAAGTAAAGAGGTGTATTTCTACCTGTTAGAATTGCTATTATCAATAAAAGTCAGGTAATGACAAGTGTGGAGAAAAGGGACTGGTAGAACTACTATGGAGAACAGAATGGTGGTTCCTCAAAAATTTCAGAAGAGAGTTACCGTATGAATCAGCAATCCTACTTCTGAGTATATATCCAAAGAAAACAAAACCATTATCTTTAAGAGATGTCTATCTATACTCCCATGTTGCAGTATTATTCATCATAGCAAACATAGAGAGAGAGAGAGAGAGAGAGAGAGAGAGAGAGAGAGAGAGAGAAATTGAGAGAAATTGAGAGAAATAAATAAAATAAAAGTGAGGGACAGAGGGAGGGAAGGAGGGAGGGAGGAAGGGAGGGAGGGAGGGAGGGAGGGAGGGAGGGAGGGAGGGAGGGAGGGAGGGAGGGAGTTCACCAAGGGATCTAGAGGTTAAAAATGAGAATTCTCTAACTCTAAAAATGCCACAAATGGAAAGAAACATTATAAAGCAAAGACCAATAACTTGGTTTTGTTTTCATTAGACTCTGTTATTTTTCAGCCATGGGCAAACGCTCACAAAATGAAATATTACTTGAATATATGAATGCAAATTCAAGAACTTCAGCAGAACAGGTAAATAATTCATAAATGTACAAAATGAGCCAAGCCCTCCTTCAGCCACTATCAGGGTGTGTAGATAGATACAAAAGCCACATAATTACACAGGGATTTTCCAATTTTTAACTTGTGGCTTCAATATCTATACTGAAAATTATGTAGTAGTTATACTTGGAACTGTTGTAAGGTTTTAAAGCGGAATGTGATTTCCATGAATTAACAACTTGTTGGCAACCTTACGGAGAATTTAAATATTTAGTGTTGAAATGGACATGTTACAAGGGTCTGCATATGCATTAGCAACACATATCAAATGTGCATGTGCCTTATATTTATAGTTCTATGTTTGCATGAATATGAATTGTAAACATGTGCAAAGATTACAGTTTTTTATTTCAGGTAAAAGTTTCCTTTTTCTAAATGTGCTTAGCCTGTACAATTGAGCTAAAGTATTTCACAAATAAACAACATGAGTTTAAAATAGAAACACTTAAAAAATTATTATTTTGTTACTCTTTGAACCCAAATTTTATAAATTTTAGGTACTAAGCTAGCAAACAAGCCCTACAGAGAAAGGCTTCAAGGGGCCTGATGCAGGGGTTGGCACACAAGGTATTCAAAAAATGAGTGATAAAGAGATGAATGAATGAATATCAAAACGCTTCACACAAGCTCTGGGGCAGAGTTAAGATTCTTTTTCCAAGTAAGGGAACATCAAGAGATGTTTAGATGTCAGAGGAGATCTAGAAACAAGATATGTTGCCAAGCTGCAGTTTATTCCAGGCCCCCACAAACGGTGAGTTTTGACTTAAGATATTTATCACCAGGCTTGTGTGACTCAATGGTTAAGCATTGATCTATGACCCAGGAGGTTTTGGTTTGATTCCTAGTCAGGGCATATGCCAGGATTGCAGGCTCATTCCCCAGGAGGGGGAATGCAGGAGGCAGCCTCTCAATGATTTTCTCACATTATTGATGTTTCTATCTCTCTCCCTCTCCCTTCTTCTATGAAATTTAAAAAAATACATTTTTAAAGATATTTGTCATTACAACAAACATTGCACCTGATGTTCTAACATCTAGCATCTCTTCATGCCATGGAAGTGGAATAGGATGGTAAAATGGAAATTTCTACCAATACAGGATCTCTTTGTAGTAGCCTATATTCTCACCTTCACTCTAAAATTTCCACAAGTGGAAAGAAAAAAATAGATATGAATAAGATATTGAGGTTCTTCACTGCCTAACAGAGTGGAATCTGTTCACCCTCCTCCCTAAAGAAGGCACAATTTGTAGCAGCAAGTATTTCCTAAAAACCTGCTGTGGGAGTGCCCTTGGCGGTCCCAGATCTGTCTCTTGCTTCAACAGTGTTTGAATGGAACAGATTCAGGGACGCCCCTTCTCCCAGCCTCCAGCCACTCTCCAGCCTCATGTCTAGTCACCATCTTCAGAACCACCTCTCAGATCAGCCACACACTGTTTTCTGTTTTTGTTTCCTACTTTAGCTCCTTGTTGCCAAACCAACATGAGCCCCCAAATTCACCAGAATTATTCCACCAAGATGGAGGCTCAGTCAACGCCTGGCCAACCTGCCTTTGCGGGCCCCCCACACCTACCTCTCTCTGGGCTTCCATTTTCACCCTGAGGACGTGGCTCTGGAGAGCGAGAGCCACTTCTTCCTCAAGTTGGTGAAGAAGCTGAGGGCACTGAGGTCTCTTAAAGTTGCAAAACCAGAGCGATAGCCACTTTCTCTTCCTAGCCATGCTGAGGCTCCACAAGGTGAGTGGGGTGGGACTCCGGCTGGCATGGAAGCCACCCTGGCCTTGGAGAGGAACCTGAACCATCCCTTGTGGAGCTGCAGGCCCTGGGTTTCACCTGCATAGACCCCCATCCCTGTGACTTCCGGGAGAACCACTTCTTGGATGAACAGGTGGAACTGACCAAGAAGATGGGCGACACCTGCCTCACCTCCGCAGGCTGCCGGCCCCCAGGCTGGGCTGGGTGAGCATCTCTTCGAAAGGCTCACCCTCAAGCATGACCAGGAGCCTTTGGAGCCCAGAGGCCTTTGAGGGGCCCCTCTGCATCCCCCTGGTGTCTGGCTTTTACCTGAGCCTCTCCCCGAAACTACTAGCCATTCTTTAACCACCCTGAAGCCCTTTCCCATGCTTTGGACCAAATGGAAACAACAAAGCATTTTGCAGAAAAAAAAGAAGAAAAAAACCTGCTGTAGATAGACACTGCTTGCATGGGGACATAAAGATTGATACAGCATTGTTCCTGCTCTCACTGATGGGTGTGTATGTTCAAATTAGAGGAAATTACAAAAGAAGCAGTCACTTAAAGCTGTAGCGGTAAAGGGAGGCTCTGCATACAAAGTAAGGCATTAGCTAGGTGATAAAGGTGGAAATAACATAGGAAAGAAGGCAGAACAAGTAGCTGTGCAGTTAATGAGAATCACAGACTTAAAGTTAGGAATGTGTATGAACATTCAGAAGGCCAGTGTGACTCGAGAAATAAGAACAGGGGGAGTAATTGAAAGTCAAATTCTGCACTTTTCCTTTAATCCAATTGTGCCCAGATTTGGATACTCATTAAAATAACCTTGAGAAGCTTTAGATAAAACAGGCAGTATATGGGCCCCATCCCTGGAGATTCTAACTTAATTGGTCTGGGTGAAGCTCTAGCATTTTGTTTGTTTGTTTGTTTGTTTGTTTTATTCTTTTTTCCTTTTTTAAGCTCTCTAGGTGATTCTGATGTACAGCCAGGGTTAAAACCACTCTTGCACTCCCACAGCAGGTCAGTGGTTGGCAAACTCATTAGTCAAAAGAGCCAAATATCAACAGTATAACGATGGAAATTTCTTTTGAGAGCTGAAAACAGACTTTTGCGTATAGGCCACAAAGTTTCAATGGCACTGTATGTGCGCCCGCACATGTGGTATTTTGTGGAAGAGCCACACTCAAGGGGCCAAAGAGCTGCATATGGCTCTCAAGCCACGGTTTGCCTACCAATGCTTTAGGTCATCAGGATTCACCAGTATTATGCAACTTGCATCACTTAAAAGAAGGTTTTCAATCCACCCAAGAACCAAGGCATTGGATATAATGCATTTAATATTCTGTTAACCTTAAACCAATGTCATTAAATCTGTCACTGTGTAGTCTTTATTGGAAAACTAAACAAGGAAGCTTGTTGCCACATGGAAGGTGAGGGAAGGATACCCACTCAAACAGTGGTTCTATAGGGCGTCCAGATCCCATGGCTCAGATATTCTGACTTAGTGGTCTGAGGTGAAGCTGAAACACATGCATTTTCTAAGTTCTCCTGGTCACTCCAGTGTTCAGGTCTAATCATTAATATATAATTGCAATATAAAAATTAGAAATGTTCTGAGATTATACATTTACAATGTATAAAAAACTTTCAAAATTATTTTCATAAATTATAATGTGAGACTGTAACTGTGTTTAGGAATAAATCTTCATTATCAAATTTTTATGCTTGAAATAGCTATATACATAAGATCTTTTACCTAATAATCTCTTCAAATCCTTATTATCACTATTAAGAAAAAAATTTAGGCAGAGACAAAATGGCAGAAGAATAGATAGGCGGGTTCTGAGCCTTGTCCTGAAGCAGAAAGAGAGAGCAGCTGAGGGTTGCGCTGGGAGTGTTTATTAGCAAGCCAAGAGACAGGCGAACTCCAGGAGAAACTAAGGGTCTGCTGATCGGGGTGCCCCTGACAGGGAAGCACCCACAGCAGGGGTAGGTCTCTTCCAGGAGCTACCTACGGGCTTGGACGGGGAAATCTTGCCATCTTTAAAGGAAAAATGGATCTTGTCAGAGGCCTGAATATCCACAGCCGCAGCGACCACCAAGCAGCTGTGATCCCAGGCAGCACTAACACTTGGACTCAAAGGAGCGCCCCACCTCACGATGAAAACGTCAGATTTTGTGGAGATAGGGTGAGTCCCCATGACAGAAGACAGAAGCCCACGCGCCAGGGCGCAGAAACTGGAGGATTAGGGCGGTGTTTATAAGGAGAAGCCCCCAGTTTTGGGGCTAGTGTCACCTTGACTGTGGACAGGGCTCCTAATAGGGGAGATATCTAAAGAGCAACACGTTTGGATCTTACTCCGAGGCATATCCGGAGAATTACAGGGGAGTGCAGTCAGCTCGGACTTGCCCCCCACCCACCCCCTCCACAGATCAGGGTCACAGAGAGGGGGGAAAAAAAAGAGAGAGACTTTAGAGCCCTGGAAGTCAACCCAGAAACACTGCCACCCAGAGGCTAAATCACAAATTGACTCGAGTGTGATAAAAAATCAAAGCAAGACATACTTAAAAATCAGGACCGGATTACAACACTGAGGAGCAGTGAAACGCAGGGAACTGCAATACTGTCTGGATTGGGAAACAGGCGTGCCAAACAAAATGAAAGAGGAAGTGAATGACCTTCATTACTGCAAATTTTATTTAATTTTTTTTTTAATTTTTTAATTTTTGTTTTTTATTTTCATTATTTGCAACGTTTGTTCAAGAAACTATTTTTTTCTTTTTTCCTCACTTGATTTTACCTTTTTAATTAATGAATTTTTATATGTAATCAACATTATTACTACTACTATTTTACCCCTTTTATCTTATTTTCTTTTGTTTAGTTTTATTATTTTTTAAGTGTAATATTATTTGCTTTTTTATTTTACTTCTGAATTAGTGTTCTACAGTCTATTTTTACCTTTCCTTCACCAACACTTTATTCTATCTCAACCCTACCTTTATGCCATCACTCTCTTCCTAAACTTTTCTTTTTGGTGTCCTATTTATCTTAACACTTTCCTGCTCTAGGTTTTTCCTAATCTTTCTGTTTACCCTCTCCTAAAATTTCACCCTACTTGTGTATACCTAATCTCCAACCCCCTGCTCCAAGCCCATTCACACCTTCCTTTTTGCTGTGAGAAAAAAAAAAAAAAACCACAAAAAACACACACACAAAAAAAAAGTCTTTCTCTCTATCCCTTTGTAGTTGTGTGTTGAATGTTAACTGTATCAAAGTTTTATGCTTTTTGTAAGAATGTTTTGCTTATTCTTTTTGTTTGATTGTATGTTTTTGTTAGCTGTGTTCTAGTCACCTTTATTGGAGGTTATTAATATCACAAACACATTTCTGTTCAGTGCCTTGTGTGTTGTACCTGGTTGTGTTGTATTTTGTGCCTTTAAATCAAAGCAGGAGAGAGAAAACTACATAACCAGGCATCCTGAAAAGAGAAACCATGGGTAGACAAAGAAACAGCCTGCACATGAAAGGAAAGGAGGCAACACCAGAAAAGAAAGTAAACAAGTTAGAGGCAAGCAAACTACCAGAACAAGAATTCAGAGTAATGATCATAAGATGGCTAAAAAAAAATGGAAGACGAATTTAACAATATGAGTAAGAACCAAAAAGAAATGAAGAACCAAGAAGAAATGAAAAATGACATCGCTACTGTAAAGAACTCAATAGAAAGCATCAAGAGTAGACTAGAAGAAGCAGAGGACCACATCAATGAGCTAGAAGACAAGATGGAAAAAAAATTCCCAATTAGAGCAGCTTCTGGAAGAAAAAAAAAATTTAAAAAGCAGGAGGAGAGCCTAAGGAAACTTTGGGACAATACAAAACAAAACAATATTAGAATAATAAGGATTCCAGAAGGAAAGGAAACTGAGGAAGACATGGAAAACGTATTTCAAGAAATAATGACAGAAAACTTTCCTGAGATAGAGAAGAAAAAACACACACAAATCCAAGATGCTCGCAGAGTCCCAAGCAAAATGAACCCCAAAATACCGATGCCAAGGCACATTATAATTAAATTGGCAAACACCAATGACAAAGTAAGAATCTTAAAAGCAGCCAGAGAGAGACAGAAAGTTACATATAAAGGAACCCCCATCAGACTAGCAACTGATTTCTCCACAGAAATTCATCAGGCCAGAAGAAAATGAAATGAAATATACAAAGTCATGCAAAGAAAGGGTTTGAATCCAAGAATACTGTACCCAGCAAGGCTATCAATCAAAATTTAAGGTGAAATCAGGAGTTTCACAGACAAAAACAGACTAAGGGAATTTATCACCACCAAACCAGCAATGCAAGAAATGCTAAAGGGTCCGCTGTAAAAATAAAGAAATAGGAAGCGAAGAAGGAACACAGGGGTATAGAATAAAAATGGTGTCAAATACGTACCTATCAATAATAACTTCAAATGTAAATGGATTAAACGCTCCAATCAAAAGACAAAGGGTAATGGACTGGATAAGAAACAAGACCCATATATCTGCTGTCTACAAGAAACCCATTTCAGAAAAAAAAGACGCACACAGACTGAGGGTGAAGGGATGGAAAAAGGTTTTCCAGGCAAATGGAAATGAAAAAAAAAAAAAAAAAAAAGCAGGGGTAGCAATACTTATATCTGATGAATTAGATCTCAAAGTGAAGGACATAACAAGAGATAATGAAGGCCACTTCATAATACTAAAGGGAGCAATCCAACAAGAAGAAATAACCCTCGTAAACATATATGCACCCAATACAGGACCACCAAAATACATTAAAAAACTGCTGGAGGACATTAGGGAGAGATTAATAGCAATACAATCACAGTTGGAGATTTTAATGCCCCACTATCACCTTTGGACAAATCATCTAAACAAAAAAATCAGCAAAGAAACATCAATCCTAAATGACGCACTAGACTAGATGGAATTAATCGACATCTTCAAAACATTTCACCCCAAATACACAGAATATACATTCTTCTCAAGTGCACATGGTCATTTTCAAAAACAGACCACATATGTCCCAGCATGTGTCTTCAAATTCAAGAAGATAGAAATAATATCAAGCATCTTCTCAGATCATAGTGGCATGAAACTGGAAATCAACTACAATAAAAAATAATCCAAAGAAATCAAAGACATGGAGACTAAACAGCATGATATTAAATAAGGACTGGGTTACCAGAGAAATCAAGGGAGAAATTAAAAACATCCTGGAAACAAATGACAATGAAAACACAACAATTCAAAATCTATGGGACATAGCAAAAACAGTTTTGAGAGGGAAGTTCATATCTCTACAAGCCTATTGCAAAAAACAAATTATCTAACTCTACAACTGAAAGAGTTAGAAAAAGAGCTAACAAGAAAAGTCCAGTGTAAGCAGAAGGAAAGAAATAATAAAAATCAGAGTGGAGATAAATTACATAGAGACCAAAAAAACAATACAAAAGATCAACAAAACAAGAGCTGAGCCAAAACTGGTTTGGCTCAGTGGATAGAGCATCGGCCTGCGGACTCAAGGGTCCCACGTTGGATTCTGGTAAAAGGCATGTACCTTGGTTGCAGGCACATCCCCAGTAGTGGGTGTGCAAGAGGCAGCTGATCGATGATTCTCTCTCATCGATGTTTCTAACTCTCTAACTTTCTCTTCCTCTCTGTGAAAAATCAATAAAATATATTTTTTTAAAAATAGGGGGGAAAAAAGTGTCACAATTTTCTATAAAACAAAAACAAAAAACAAGAGCTGGTTCTTTGAAAGGATAAACAAGATAGATGGACCTCTAGCCAGACTAACCAAGAAACAAAGAGAGAGGACCTAAATAAACAAAATCAGAAATGAAAGAGGTGAAATAACAACAGACCCCACCGAAATACAACGGATTGTTACAAAATACTATGAACAACTCTATTCCAACAAACTGGACAACCTGGAGGAAATGGATATATTCCTAGAAAAAATATAACTTTTCAAAACTCAATCAGGAAGAATCTAAAAATCTCAATAGACCACTGACTTGGGAAGAAATTGAAACAGTCATCAAAAAGCTTCCAGCAAACAAAAGCCCAGAGCCAGATGGCTTCACAGGAGAGCTTTACCAAACATTTAAGGAAGAACTAAAACCTATCCTCCTCAGACTATTCCAAAAAAATTCAAGAGGAACAGTTCCAAACTCCTTTATGAAGCCAGCATCACCCTAATACCAAAAAACAGATAAAGACAACACAATGAAAGAGAATTACAGGCCAATATCCCTCATGAACATAGATGCCAAAATCCTCAACAAAATTCTAGCAAATAGGCTCCAGCAATACATCAGAAAGATCATACACCATGACCAAGTAGGATTTATTCCGGGAATGCCAGGATGGTACAATATCCACAAATCAGTAAACGTGATGCATCACATAAACAAATTGAAAGATAAAAACCATAGAGTCATATCAATTGATGCAGAAAAAGCATTTGATAAAATCCAACACCCTTTCCTGATAAAAACTCTCAACAAATTGGGAATAGAAGGA
This sequence comes from Pipistrellus kuhlii, assembly GCF_014108245.1. NCBI lineage: Eukaryota > Metazoa > Chordata > Mammalia > Chiroptera > Vespertilionidae > Pipistrellus > Pipistrellus kuhlii. The sequence goes on along the minus strand of NW_023425515.1, from coordinate 155,403,616 downwards.
TCATACCTCAACATAATAAAAGCTATATATAATAAACCCACAGCAAGCATCATACTCAATGGGCAAAAGCTAAAACCATTCACTCTAAGAACAGGAACAAGACAGGGATGCCCACTCTCACCACTCCTGTTTGACATAGTACTGGAAGTACTAGCCATTGCAATTAGACAGGAATAAGAAATAAAAGGCATCCAAATTGAAAAAGAAAAAGTAAAATTGTCTTTATTTGCAGATGACATGATATTGTGAATAAAAAAAAACCAAAGACTCCATAAAAAAAACTAATAGGTTTAATAAATGAATTCGGCAAAGTAGCAGGATACAAAATTAACGCAAAGAAATCTATGGCATTTCTATACACCAATAGTGAACTTACAGAAACAGAGACTACCCTGTTTCCCTGAAAATAAGACAGTGTCTTATATTAATTTTTGTTCCCAAAGATGCGCTAAGTCTTATTTTCAGGGGATGTCCTATTTTTCCATGAAGAAGAATACAGTACACATTTATTGTTAAATGAAAATAAAGGAAATTTATTACCTGTATACGGTATGGTAATACGGTAGTTGTCAACACAAGCCAGACAAACTGTGAATGCTTCAGTATCAAGAATTTACTCATTTATTCAATGACAATCATGTCATCATCTTCTGGAACATCATCATAACAATCAAATTCCTGAATTTCCTGGTGAATTTCTTGTGACTCCATTTCTTTCAGAATCAGTGGACCAAATCTCTCATGTTTAGCAATAGCATTCTGAGACAGAGCCTAGGGGGGCCTTATTTTCGGGGGATGCCTTATATTTCACTCAGAAGGAAACCTGTAAGTAGGTCTTATTTTCGGAGGATGTCTTATTTTCGGGAAAATACGGTAAAAAAGGAATCCCAATAACCATCACACCAAAAAATTTAAGATACCTAGGAATAAACTTAACTAAGGAGGTAAAAGACCTATTAGAGGAAAACTACATGACACTGAAAAAAGAGATAGAGGAAGATGTAAACAAATGGAAGAACATACCACGTTCATGGATTGGTAGAATCAACATCACTTTCTTAGCAAAGTGCAATTCCATCCTTATAGTTCCTCAAGCCAAACATTTTAAAGTATTTCCATTTCATCTCTTTCTTTCATACCACATATCTAACCTGCCAACAAATACTATGGATTCTGCCTTCAAAATATATTCAGCATTTAACTACTCAAATGATATTTGACAAGGGTGTCCACAAGGAGGAAAGGATAGCCTCTTCAACAAATGATGCTGGGATAACTGGACATTCATGTATCTATACTAATAAAAGGGTAATATGCTAATTAGACCAGGTCGACTGGACATCTTCCAGTGGTCCAGTCCTCCTTCTGGTCAAAGCTATAGTGGTGGGGCCAAAGCAGAGGTGGTTAGGGACAATCAAGCTGGCAGGAGAGGGTGGCTAGGGGTGATCAGGCCAGCAGGGGAGAGCAGTTAGGGGTGATCAGGCAGGCAAGCAGTTGAGTGATTAGGAGCCAATGGTTCCAGATTGTGAGAGGGATGTCCAACTGTTGGTTTAGGCCCGGGGGTGCTCTCTTGCCCCTGTGGAATCAGACCTAAACCAGCAGTTGGACATCCCCTGAGGGGTCCGAGATTGGAAAGGGTGCAGGCCAGGCTGAGAGACCCCCTCCCATGCACAAATTTCATGTACCGGGCCTCTAGTCCTATATAATAAGAGGCTAATATGCAAACGGACCAAACAGCAGAACAACTGAACAACCAAATATCTGGTAGCTATAACATGTGCTGACGACCAGGAGGTATGCATGGAACAGGGCAGGAGTCAGCAGCAGGTGACAGAGTGCAGAACATTGCAGGCATAGGCCATGGCAGGATAGTGGAGCAGGTGAGCGGGGCTGCCAGACCAAGGAAGGGCACTGGTCACTGTCCTCAGGGCAAGCCTCTGGTGGTTACTAAAAATTCTTTGCTTCTGCACACCATGGTCCCACCAGGCAATCACACCTGCTGCCAGTGCCCACCCCACTCAGACCCACTGCTAAAATCCCCTGCTGGTTCCTGAGGGGTGATCAGGACAGCAGCCACCATTTGTACCTGCTGATGGCACCTGCCCCAATTGCTCCACATTGTCAGCAGTGCAAGTAGGGCCACTGTTCTCAGCGCAAGGAAGCAGTGGTGGTAGGAGCAGGTCTGCCAACAGACAGGGGATCAGGGGTCATGGCAGGAGGAGCTGGACGGAGGCTCGGAGGATGGACTGAAACCCACCCCTGTGCATACCATGCCTCGAAGCCCACAGATTTTTTTCAAGGTGCACAAATTCACGCACTAGGCCCCTAGTAAAAAAATAAAACTGAAATCTTATATTATACTATATATAAAAATCAACTCAAAATGCATTAAAAATCTAATACAAAATCAGAAACTATAAAAGTCCTAAAAGAAAACATAGAGAAACCAAACATTAACATTGGTCTCAGTAATGATTTATTAGGCACTAGTGACTCGATGCACAAATTTGTGCACATTAAAAGGAAATCAGTAGCCCATGTCTGCATGCCCCGGAAGTTTCCAGGTCCCCGTGAGCCTCTGGGAAATTGCATGGGGAATCTGTCCTCCTCCCTGCAGCTTCCTGAAAAAATATTTTCAAATGTCCCTTCTGCATCCAGGAGCACATTGCTGGCTGGGAGGTCCCCAGTGGACGCCTTGGGCCATGCTGGACACTTTCCACCACTTGGAGCTGGATAAGAGATGCTCTAAAGTGAACAATACAAAGTTAGGGATCTTGGAAGGTGGGGGTGCTCTCTTGCCCACACCCCCACCCTTCAGATTCATCTCTCTGACTTCTACCCAGATTGTCAGTCGCCACCTTGTGGCCACTTTTATATTACTGCCTTCCTCTGTAGCTCCAGGGCAATCGGTAAATAAATCTCTATGCCCAAGGCAAAGTTTCTGGAGCCTGGTGGCAATATCAGGCTGGGTCTGGGTACTCCGAGTGTCCGCACTTCATCCATTCTTCAGAGATTCTATGTGCCTCGCAGCAACTTCTGCCTGAGCTGTGGGCATTCTCCGGCTGGTCAGTCTGGTACCAGCACCACCGGGGGTCTATCTGCAGGAGCAACCAGGGATCTACTGGGAATGTGGGAGCCCAGATGCCAGCCAGGCCTGGGAAGGCCACCATGGGCTCAGCCGCAGACACACGTGGGAGACTCGCTCCACAGATTGGGATTTTCTCACTTTTTCTGGGACTTCTGCAGGTGTGGACTGGTCTGGCTTGGAAGTGGCAGCTGGGGGTGGTAGGAAGGGAAGCGGGAGAAGCTGATCTCTGTCCAGTAAGGTGCATTCTTAGTATTTAAATTCTGCATCTGGAAACAGGCTAGGTGCCCATCAGCAGATGATTGGATCAAAAAACTATGGTACATCTACACAATGGAATACTAAGCTGCCATAAAAAGAAGGAATTTTTATCATGTGCAATGACTTAAATGGAATTGGAGAACATTATGCTGAGTGAAATAAGCCAGTCAATGAAAGAAAAACACCACATGATCTCACTCATTTATGGATAATAAGGAACATTATTAACTGATGAACAAAACAATAGATACAGAGACAGTAAACAAACAGACTGTCAAATTACAGTGGGGAGGGGAGGGAAATAAGAGATCAACCTAAGGACTTGTATGCATGCATATAAGCATAACCAATGGAGGAAAAACTATGGGGAGGGAGGGCATGTTTGGGAGTAGGGGAGTGGGGATTGGTAAGGTATGTACACATATAATACCTTAATAAAAAATAAAAAATAAATAAAATACAAAAAAAGCACAATTACTTAACTGTAAAAAAATAAAATAAAATAAAATAAAATAAGATACAAACCTAGTTCACATACACTATAACAGTGGTTGGCAAACATGCGGCTCTTTGGCCTCTTGAGTGTGGCTCTTCCACAAAATACAACATGCGGGTATGTATGTACAGTGTGATTGAAACTTTGGCCCATGCACAGAAGTCGGTTTTTGGCTCTCAAATTTCAATCATTGTACTGCTGATATTTGGCTCTGTTGACTAATGAGTTTGCTGACCACTGCCCTATAATGTTCCCCAATCTCAGTATCAAACTCCACATTGGTTCAGGTGAACAGAAATACTCAGGGATGTGGCAATGCACTCTGCTAGGAATTCCTGGTTTCTTGGAAGTCCAAGAGCTTTATTTCCTTAAATTTAGAAGGTTTTTGTCCAGCCATGGTGGCTCAGTGGTTGAACATCAATCTATGAACCAGGAGGTTACAGTTTGCTGCCCGGTTGGGGCACATGCTTGGATTAGAGGGCTCAATCCCCCGTAGGGGGTGTGCAGGAGGCAGCTGATCAAGGATTCCCCTCATCATTGATCCCTTCCTCTCTTCCTCCCTCCCTCCCTCTCCCTTCCTCTCTGAAATCAATATAAATATATATTTTTTAAAAATCTTCATCTGGGACACGGCAATAGCTAAGGGGTGGAAGTGGCCCTGATGCCCAAAGGGGAGCTGTTGTCATCCCAGTCATGCATGAACGTTCCACGCTGCATTTGTTCATAGTAGATTGCACCTGCAGGGTATAGGGGGTGATTTTTTCCATGCAACTCCCCGCTCACGTGTGGGGCTTCCTGAACCAAACGGGTCAGGCCAGCAGCTGCTGGTGCCCCTCTGCCCCGTGGAGGTGACCAGAGCTCTTCAGGGTATTCGGTGCCAGGACGCTGACCTTTCCGGGAGATGGGGCTGAAGCCGGTGGTAGGTGGAAGTTGCGACGGGCTCGCTTGCGGATATGTGTAGGTATTGATCAAGATGGGAGCCCTCCCAGGCAGTTTGTGCGAGAAGTGCCTCCGTGTGCTTTTCCAGAGCCTGCATCTGGAGACCCAGAGGGCAATAGGTAAGGCGTGTGGTGCAGCCACAGGGTCTGAAGGGAGAGTTCCAAAGGCTGTGGCAGCTGATCTGTGGTCATTCCAGCTACACCCCCACAACCCAGGCACCGGGACTGCAGTCAGTTGGCTGGAGATTGCGCCTGCCAGAGGCGGGAAAGTCTTGCGTGCTATGAGCCTGGCTTCTGGCTGAGCAGTGCTCCCACTTGGGAGTGCACTGACCATCAGGGGGCAGCTCCTGTGTTGAGCGTCTGCCCCCTGGTGGTCAGTGCGCATCATAGTCACAGGTCATTCTAGTTCTGGTTATTCCACCCTAATGGCTGCTAGGCTTTTATATAGAGAGATGACACTAGAAGCACAGGTAACAAAAGCAAAAATAGACACATGGGACTATATCAAACTTAAAAGCATCTTGCACAACACAAGAAACAATTAATAGAGTAAAAAGGTAACCTACAGAAAGAGAGAAAATACTTATAAGCCATTTATCTTACAAGAGGCTAATATCCAAAATATATTCTACAACTAAAAAAATAAATAAATAAATAAATAAATAAATAAATAAATAAAGTAACATAATTTAAAAATGAACAAAGGACCAGAATAGAAAAAAGCTTACAAGTGTCCATCAGGTATATGAAAAGATACTCAACATCACTGATCATCAGGGAAATGCAAATCAAACCACAATGAGATATCACTTCACGCTTGCTAGATGGCCATTATGAAATTATAAAAAGGAAAGAAAAGAGTGCTAATGAGGATGCAGAGAAATTGGAACCCTCTGCCCTTTTGAGAGGAATGTAAAGTGACACAGCTGCTATGAAAACAAAATGGAGTTTTCTCAAAAAATTCAAAATAAGACTATCATATGATCAGCAACTACTGGGTATTTTCCCTAAAGAACTGAAATCAGGTTCCTAAAGAGGTATTTGCACTCCATGTTCATTACAGCATTGTTCATAATATAGACAAGAGGTGGAAATATCTAAATGTCTTTCATCAGATGAATGGACAAAGAAAATATGTTCTTGCATTTATTGAAATATTACTCAGCCTTAAAAAAGAAGGAAAAATAACCTGGCTGGTGAGGCTCAATGGTTGAGCATTGGCCCATGAACCAGGAGGTCATGATTCAATTACAGATTAGGGCACATGTCTGGGTTGCAGACTTAATTCCCAGTAGGGGGCATGAAGGCAGCAGCTGATCAACAATTTTCTCTCATCATTGATGTGTCTTTCTCTCTCCCTCTTCCTTCCTTTCTTTGAAATCAATTTTTTAAAGAAATTTAAGGAAATATTCTCATATACTACAACATGAATGAAACTTGAAGACATTATGTTAAGTAAAATAAGGCAGTCACAGAAGGATAGATTCTGAATGATTATACTTCTGTGAAGTTTCTAAAGTAGTCAAACTCTTAGAACCAGAAAGAAGATTGGTGGTTGCCAGGTATAGGGAGAGAGTTTCAGTCATGCAAGATGAAAGTTTTAGAGATCTGTACAGCAATACGCACAAAGTTAACAATACTGTACAGCACACTTAAATGCTGTTAAGATTGTAGAGTTCATGTTATGATTTTTACCACAATAACAAAAATTTTAAAAGAGAGATATAAACAACAGCTTCACTCCATAGTCAATTAATAACTAGACATAGATAATCTAATGGTCCAGTCCAGTGATTTTGAAACTTTAATATTGGAATCATTCTCCACTTGAAGTTTTCCAGTCTACTCCATAAGGAAACTATAACAGTGGAACTGTTTCTGTTGAATTGGGTTGGAGAGGGGGGGTCAAGATTGTAGACACACACACTGTCACTGTTACCTCTGTCTCTCTTTTGGCCAAATCCCAGGAGAACTAACCTAAGCTCTCTTCATTTATAGATTAAAAACCTGGGGTCCTGGAAGAAAAAGGGACTTACCCAAGAAAATGCAGTGGGTTAGTGGCATGGTCCTGGCTAGAATCCGCATGTCCTGCTTTCCAGTTTGGTGTTCTCTGCATTATCATTAAGCTTCTTGTGACTGACCTGGGAAATATCCAGCGATCCATGAGAGGCAACAGAGTGAAGGTTAAAGCTGGAGGCTGTGGGGGAAGGGGGCATTTCAAAGACTAATCGCCAGGCAACACAGATTTCCAATTTCAACAGTTTTTTAATGCCTAATTGTTTTCATTATACCAATAATACTCGTTCGTTAAAGGAACTTTGAAATTGCAAAGAAGCAGAAAAATGTATAAGCTCACCAATTATATACACAACAGTTATGACTTGAATATGTTCTCTCTTTGTCTTTTAATGAATAGATTGTTGAGTTTTCACTGAACTGTGCTCATTCTATATGCTCAATTTTTGTATTCAGCTTTAATCACAATATTATAACATAAGCATTTTCCATTTGTAACAACATTTCTTTCATGGCTAAATATGCCTTGAAGTAGTTGTACCATGCAGAACGTTCTTTCTATTTTTTTCCCCACTATTTCAATAATACTAAAATGAACATATATCTATGCATATAACGTTTGAGCCATGTTTATGATAGTGTACAAAAGTGAGATAATAACATTAAAATGTCAAGACTTTTAAATTTTTTCTACGTAGTTTCATGTCATTTATAATATATATTGTTTCTTATTCATGCTCAATTAAATAAACATTGTTTTAGAATTCTAGAAACAGAAATATAGATAAATAATAATAACATTCACCATCACTCTCTCAACCTAAAGGCAGACAACTACTAAGTATCCTGGTAAGTTTATTCTCCATCCTTTTTAAAATGCATACATATACATATGTTATTAGCAAACTAAGACTATTGTATATGGGTTTTTGATAAAAGAGTTCATGAGCATACTCTCATGTCAATAAATAATACTTGAAGACCAAACATATTTTAGTTATTAATCACACTTTATCTAGTCACACAGCCAAACAACATTCCCATTTGTTCATTCTCTCCACAGCTATACCTATACCTTCATACCTAAGTAACAAATATAAACTGCAGGACCAGCCCTAAAATGACAGCAACTGACTCAAGAGTGGGTGTAGGTAGTTGCAACCACATTTTCCTAATTTGACATATCTGCAGAGTTCAACTCGGAGTGATGCTCTACTGTGCCAGCCACAAGGAACAGTTGTGAGCTCTGAAACCATGTGCCCTTATCATAAGATATTTCCAGAAGCACAGTGGTTAAGACAGAGACTTTCACATCAGACCCTTCCAGGTTCAACTCATGGCTCAACCTCCTACTGGCTATGTGACTTGAATTAACTTCTCCAAGCCTCAGTCTCCTCATCTGTAAAACTGGGTGACAACATTGCTACCCCATAGATCTGAAATGATGATTGGATGAGATGGTGCATATGAAGTATGTAGCAAGATACCCTAGCAGGCACCCAATCAATTTTAGCTGTAATAATTTATGTTTTGAGAAGTTCTGGCAATAGCTTGTCTCTGTCGCCTCACAGTTCTCTTTTCTCACAAATACAACTTTCTCTTTCCTCATTACTCTATTACAGAAAATACTTCTTAAACTAATAATTCCCAAAGCAGTCATCTGGCAGTGGATGTGGCAGTCCACAATGTAATCATATTTATTTGATCACAAATGTTATTTATAGTGCAAATTGGTTGAAATTGTCATTAACAATTTTTAATAAATAATTTTATTTCAGCACTTATTATTCCCAGGAGCTTTAATAGTATAGTATAGTATATCCTTCAGTCTTCACAAGAGTATGAAATGCTGTTATTACTATTTTTCAAGTGAGCACACTGACATATAGACTTTTTAAGAAATTTGCTCAAGGTCACACTTCAAAAGTTGAAGAGTCGGAATTTGAATACAAGCCTGTTGGACTTCAAACCCTAAGCCCTATCCACTAGTCCAGAAATCAGGAAACCTTTCTTTCTGTAAAAAAGAAAGTAAATATTTTAGGTTTCGCAGGCCATCTGGTCTCCACCATAACTATTCTAGTCTGCCATTGTAGAATGAAAGCAGCCATAAGCAACATGTAAACAAAAGAGAAGGCCTATGTCCACTAACTTTATTATAGACACTGAAATTTGAATGAATTTTATATTGCAAGGAAGAAACAAATCTCATAAATTTGTCCCATCAAGACCCATGGAATAGTTTCCAACTTAAAGAATATGGATGCTCCATGAATTCCCAAGTCATTTAGACCATGGTCTATACCAGAGGAATGCAGAAATGGAAATGGCTCAAAAATCAAGATGGCTTCTTCTAACTGTAAGGTTATTTTTTATATGTATTTTTAAAATGTTATAGCAAATAAAAGACTCCAACTAGAGATACAAAGAAAAATTAAAGAGTCAAGGATGAGATGGAAGAGTGAATATCTAAACACTTTCTTTTAGCTCCAAATTTTCTCTTTTTACAAGATTACATAAGCTTAAATTTGTTTTCTATAGCTCTTCTTTGAAGGAAAGGGTTTAATTAGCTCATACCATTAATGCTTTGGATTTGGCGGTTTCTTTTTTCTTCTTCTTTTCATAACCAGGTGATCTTTTTTGAGATGAAAATACAGAGACTAGAAAAAACAATATTTCACTCCACTGCTGCCATTTGCTTCCATATCTCCTCACCTAAATTCTCTTTTCCATTAGTACAATGCTTCAGGAGATGCCAGCACATATTCTCACCAAGAGACTTTTTAGATGTTCAAACAGAGATCTGACTGCATGAGTGGAGAGTCACACTCCAAATCTCTTGTTCATTCCTTGTAAGAAAGGTGCCTGCCACTAGGCAGTTGGAGAATAAGCCAAGAAATGTCAACATTGTTGTCATTACCTTGGCTTCCTTTTCCTGACCCATGTAGCTTCTCAATGAGAAGAGGTGCTCCTGGGTGTACTGGGTCAATTCTCTTCAAATATAGCATGAAACCTTCTCCTGGCCACTTGGGAAATGAATAGAGCTATGGACTGAGATTCCTGAATTTCAGCCCAAGTCTGCCACTAACTTGGCATTTGACTAACTTAAGTCATTTAACTTCTCTGAGTACAATGGATCATGTGGCACACCATCCAGATGCTCTTCAGCTATTGGGAACATTGGAAACTGACAGCTCTAGATCTCAGCTTGACCCCCCCCCCCCTTCTGAATTTTGTCTTTGACTAAAAGACCCATCTAGCCCAAAGTCTCTTCATGTTCTGTGAGATGGCCTGCATTAAATAACTGGTCTGTCGCCCCAAGAGTTCAAAGACCTGTCCCCCTTGACCAATTTGGAACAGCTCTGCAGGCCCATCCCAACCTTGGGTTCCCTGTAGGATTAGCTCAGCCTTTGGAAATGCATGGATTATTAACTTCTCCCTCTACCCAATCCTCTTTACTTCCTTGCAGGTGTTGATCCTGACAGATACCCCATAAAATCCTTGCACACAAATATACACAAGTCTCACACAAGACTCAAAGTTTGCTTTCAGGGAACTTACCTGGAGCCCTGGTCCTTCGTTTTACCATCTACCTAATAAGGAGGCTACCCTAGATGCCTGCATTTTTGTAAACATGAAGAAAGCACAGGGATCAATTGCCAGGTGTACAGTACAATTGGTGGAGGCAACAATGGCAGGGTCTTATATGCATTTGAATCCAACTGAATTACAGAATTCAGGATATAGCTCTTCAAATGTTATGAAACAAGTGTTACAGAGACACTGAATATTAGGGACTCTGTGTTGGAACCCTGCCTCTGTCATTGACTTGCTCGGTGACTCCAGGTAATACTCTTGGCTAAGCCTCATTTTCCTAACCTCCAAAATAAGTCTTTCTCATGTTCCTTCCTTCCCCTTATTTTAAATGAATTTACAACCTCTGGTTTGAAAGTAAAAAGTGTTCCTTTTTTAGGGGTTAGGGGGGAAAGTTTCTCATTCACCATAAACCCAAAGTATCCATTAGGTGCTCAATTAGTAATGACTGTGTGGCACTCTCTACAGGCCTTGCCCTTGGAAACCTGTGAGATGGCTGACACACAGTGAGGCGTTCTCCCTGGATTCCATGTGCTACTCCTCCACAAGGAGAAATATACTGGAAGGTTTACAATTTATAAGTTTTTGGGTATTCATAAAATAACTAGAGAGGTATAGAAACAAGCATAATGAGCAGCTGCTAAGTTCCTATCACTGACTTTTGTCCTTTTACCTATGTTAGTTTATTTAATTCTACCAATACTCACCGACAGTCAGCCATTGGCCGTACCCATTTTACAGATGAAGCCTGCACAGAGCCTGGGACAATCCAGAGTCACGCATCAAGAATGTGGAAGAGCTGAAATCGGTTTGGCTCAGTGGATAGAGCGTCGGCTTGTGGACTGAAAGGTCCCAGATTCGATTCTGGTCAAGGGCATGTACCTTGGTTGCGGGCACATCCCCAGTAGAGGGTGTGCAAGAGGCAGCTGATCAATGATTCTCCCTCATGGATGTTTCTAACTCTCTATCCCTCTCTCTTCTTCTCTGTAAAAAATCAATAAAATATATTTTTAAAAAAAGAATGTGGAAGAACCAAGGCTAGAGCCCACCCCGGTTCCACCCCATGGTCATAGAAGTGCCTGCACCTTTGTCTGTCTCCCCAACAAGAATCGGGAGCTCCCTGTGGATGAGTCCCATGTATTTCTTATTTGCACCACTGAGCACCTAGCACAGGGGCAAACACCTGTCACTAAGTGCATGTTTATAACATTAATACATTAAGACTTCCAGACTTCTCCTCTTGCTGTGCCTATTATACTATCATACAATTCATCTTTGAATTTTTCTAAAAATTCTCAATCTTGAGGCAGAAAAATCAATAACACATAACAAAAATGTAGTTTATTACAATTTCTCAACTTACACGGTGACACCAGTCATTTGGCCCCGTTGGCATTTAATAGTTGACTCACTAGCCTCAGCACTGTCCGCTTGCATGAGATTGGCTCGCCCGGGCCAGCCAAGCAAGAGCCCCCACTGATGATTCCTAAAAAGTCATTACCCTTCTGAAAGCCATTACATTTTAAGATGGTTTAAATATATCCATCTCATCATTTTTAACCATGCCCACAAAAAACCATCCTAAAGATATTTGATTATTCAATTAGACTAAATGAGACCAATGTATATGCTGCTGCCTCCGAGGTTATCATGCTTAATAAAACATACTTTATAAACCCCATGAAAGCTGTAATTAAATTTACAAGCAGCTTTCCACTCAACTCTAACAAAAAGAGGTCTGAATGTTGTGTGTATGTGTGTGTGTGTGTATTTGTGTTTTTATAGTGTGTGTGTGTGTGTGTGTGTGTGTTTGTGTGTGTGTGTGTGTGTGTGTGTGTGTGTTAAGGTCCTGTTCCATAAGGATTATAGCTCCCCTGCTGTTTGGAAAAGATAATTTCACTTGTAACACTAATAACTTGAGCAGGGGAGAAGCTGGCCTGGTGAATGGAGTGCACTTCACTGCACATCTTGGCTCGGCTAGAAATCGGAAACAGATGGTCCTTGCGGCTGGTTTCCCACTCGAGCCCGCTCACTGCCAGCCTGGTCTTCAGTGGGCTGCTGCTGGCAGTCTGTGACTTGAACATAGTAGGACAGTGGCAAAAGAAATCAAATCTTTTCCAATGAGCAGCAAGTTATAATGAAATCTGACAGATCTGACATTCTATACCCAACATCTAGTTAGAATATATTAACCTTTTAGTTTTCTTAAGCGCCTTGCATAGAAGTTGTGAATATACTTATTAGATGGCTGTGTTATATGCATTTTTTTCTTTTCGTTTTTTCTCTTTTAACAGGGGGCAGAGGGTTTAGTCCAATCCCGGGTGGCAGCTGGTTAACAGAAAATGCAAAAAAAAAAAAAAAAGTAAAAGTCAAAGGATTTTAAATGGAAATGAGGCAGGAGAACTGCCACTAAAAAGAAAATGAATTCTTTGCAGGGCATGGTGGGTGACTTTCAGCTAGAAAAAAAAAATCAATATTTTTCTCAAGAAAAATATATCTAAACATACACATCCTAAATAAAAAATCTAGGCAATCTCTGGGCATATCATTAAAATGAATGGGGCTGTCTGGACCCCCTGGCATTTCCTTCAATTCTGCCCTTTTCAGCTTTTCAGCATTTGCTTCTGCCATACGGTGAGAAAACCATGCCAGGTGACTTGGGACACTATTTTTTTTTTTAAGACACCACACTCATGCCCAGTGCTGATGTGTACCTGTGCAGGGGACTGCTATTTCTATCAAAAAGGGATAAATCTCACACCAAAGACCACAGCATTTTCCTGGGTGTTGGAAGAACTAGATGATCTGTCCTTTTGTGTAGTTTATTCCTCTTATCCCAAAGCTTATGTTGTGAGTTCACTCACATTTTCAGTGTTAGGCAGTGATGTCATAAAGACAATTTTAGGATTTGTCAGATGATTAAGATTACAGAAAAGACCTAGAAATTAATAGTAGATACAAGCTTTTATTTTTTTAGGTCTTAGACACCCGTTGTCCTAAACCAAACTTCTACAGTTTCAGCAACAGTGTTTGCTTCTAATTTCATGATTTCTAAGAACTGGAGATTCCAGGTCACACATATTCATTAAGTCCAGCTTCCACCTATACAAAAGAAACTTTTTAAAATCTGAGATCTCAGGTAAGAAAAACATGGCCCTTTTTTTGGCAAATTGACATGGGGTTGAATTTTTGCTTTTCTTACTTAGTATGTGTCATTAAGAAAAACTCCAAACTTTTGATCCTGACCTGAAAATTAAAAATAATAATACCAACTACCTATGGCTGTTGTAAAGGTTAAATGACATACCCAAAAGCACTTTTAAAAGTGCCTGCACATGGCAAGTACTTAGTCTTATTTTTCCCTCCTTTCATGGGTTAGGAGACACTAGGAGAGTGGTGAAGCTTTTAAGTCACAATTCCTAGGCTTGAATTCTTCTTCCTTCTCTAACTCCAGCAAATTGCTTCAACTTTTTGAGCCTGTTTAAAAAATGGGATTAATATTAGAGCATACCTCATAAGAACCTATCCTGAAAATGTTTTAAAGATCTTAATACAGCCCAGATGGTGTGCTTCAGTGGTTAAGCATTCACCCATGAACCAAGAGGTCACCGATGCTGTCCATTCCCAGTCAGGGCACATGCCTGGGTTGCAGGCTTGATTCCCAGTAGGGGGCATGCAGAAGGCAGCTGATCAATGTCTCTCATCAATATTTCTATCTCTCTATTCCTCTCCCTTCCCCTCTCTCTTAAATCAATAAAAACATATTTTTAAAAATCTTAGAACAATGCATGGCTCTGAGAAAGCACTCAACACATTAGTTGCTTTTCTAGAGTTGCAGATTTCCAATGTCCTGGGAAATAGAACTTGAAAATAAGGGGGGCAGAAATTTAGTTTCCTATATTACAGAAGTTGCTGTTGAATGAATGAATGAATGAATGAATGAATAACATATACCAGTATACATTAAAAACAAATAATACTATAGTCAATCTCTATAAAGTACTAATAAATTATATAGATTAGGAGGGCAACAGGAATTCAAAAGCTTTATAGATCACTGTGGACTAGGGTCTTAACTGGGGAGTCAACTTGGGAAGGCAGATAATATACTGGAAAGGTAATATCTTGAGTCAAGGTAAATGAAAAGGCTGTGTAAACATGAAAAGAATGTAATCAAATTTCAAACCGACTAATGTTCTATGCCTTTTCACTATTATTCTCTCACCATGTAGGAAGCCCCTCCTATTTGCCCATCACTGAGCTTGACCTTGTAGCCACTGAGATAAACAGGACACATGCCTTGCTCTCAAGAATCTCAAGGAATGAGGGGAAGGCCAGCTAAAAGGCAGATGATACCAGGAGAGGGTGCTAAAGCTGCCATGGAGCAAGGCACAAATTATTATCGAAGAACACAGGAAAGGGACTTAACTCAGCCTCACAGGACAGGACCAGAAGGGAGGGGGGAAATGGGTTCCCTTTAATAAAGCAATAATTATAATAAAACATCGAAAATTATCACATATATATGCTAGTACGTAATAACTATTTTTATCATTTTCCTGATTAGGACACAGAGAAGCAAAGAGGTTGAGTAACCTCGGAATAGTAACACAGTTAGTAACCAAGCAAACCTTGATTTGGGCACTTGGACTTCAGACACAGTGCTCTCAACCACTCTCCTATTGGCCTCTGTAATCAGTAATATTCTGTGTCATGGTGCCTTTCAGCAACAAATGAAAAAACAAACAAACAAATAAGCCTCTCCTTGGTATAGTACACTTGTTGGCAGCAGAATTTTCAGTCTTTTTATTTAAATGCCCTGCTGGACAGACACAGATGGGAATCCCTTTTAACCAAAAAAGGTAGCTGATTTGGGAAGCACTGGCCCCAACAGCTGAAATGACGCTGGAAAATGACTTGCTCTTTGCTAAAGGTCTCATAATAGAAGAAACCAATTCCCTTTCCAAAGCTCGCCATCCTCACCTGGACCATATTCTTCATACTGCGCCCTGCAGTTTAACCCATCACTGACTTCATAGCCAGAGGGATTCCCACTTCCTATAAACTGTGTTCAAAGGAAGTAAGAAACCCCAAATCCTGATAGGCTTATTTCTTGATGAGAGTGCTGCTTTTGCCTCAGATTCATTCACGTGCAGTGGGAAGAAGTATTCAAATGACAAGAGTTAAATTCAAAACATGTAGCCGCTTTCTGTTATATTTTTTTTTTTCTGACTGAAAGCAAACCATTTAGATGTTTGTTTCCAAAAAGGCATCTGTCAGCAATCAAAGGGGAAAAATGCATAAAGCAAATGCAATTGTTTGGAGTAGCGTTTCCTGGATCATGTTAAATGCTTGAATTGCTCCCCTTTCTGCTCACCAAATAATTTTATTTTCCACAATAATTGCAATATTTAACATGTTTTATTTAATCTTGTTTTAAGGCTATTAACAACTGGTCACACTGTGAAAAAGCTTGCTCTATGGGAACAGAGAGCTTCCACCAGCCTCTTAGAGAATAATGATAACGTTAAATGCACCTAATGGTTCTGGTTGCAAAACACTATTATTCAATAATATTTATCATTTCTTTGTTTAAAAACGATTGGGCCATCTCCTGTAATATCTCTCCGGGAATTCCATCATTCACAAAGTGAAATCTGGACTCCAGTGTACCTTGTGCCCCATTCATTCATAAGTAATGGGTGTGCCCAGGGTGTTCCAGTTCTCAGAAACGCAGTGGCTCAGATAAGAGACACCTCCAACTTCAGGAGTTGCTGCAGGACAAACTTAGAAATTGGAGGGCTGTGTGCCCACGAGTCCAAAAGATGCATGTGCCTTTTTGCCTTGGGAGGATGCTAAAAAGACTCTCTACAGCAAAGAAACTTCAGTTTATTTTTGTCCAAACAGCTATTTGCCTGATGCTAACTCATTAAAAAGGATGAAATGAAATAGGGAGTTGATTCAAAGACAGAAAACTGCTTTATTTCTTTTTTTTTCTCTACTCCCCCCCCTTTTTTGTGCTATTTTACATTCTATATCGAATTTCCAACATTTTCCCTTCATTGGCTCAATAGTAAACTGAAGAAAGACGAGGTCATCTTAATGACGCTTCGGTTACACCAGGCAACACACGTTTTGCCTGGCAAGCTCAGGACGCGACCCTGGCAGAAAGTCTTTTGCTTCTAGACAACGAAGGTAACTGAACATTTCCTGTGCTAATGCAGACTCTTTTTCTGGATGGAGAAGTGATGCCAGAGTCATAAAAAATACAAAGATGCTTCTAAAAGTAATGACATTATCCATATTTGATGATAATTCTCAATACCGCCTCCTAACTCCATATTATTAGAAGGAACCCCATTACAATCAGAGATAAGAAAGAAATGCCTTATTTATTGTCTTTGTGGCTCATGCTGCAGTAGCAGCGTGTGCATCTTGCTTTAAATTATAAAACATTTCAGGTGCAACTGGATACATTTTGCCTTATTAAAATTATTTTTGCCCAAGCAGCTATTTACCTGATGCTAACTCGTTAAAATAACACCTGCTGAAGAAGAGGTCAGAGATAGGAGGGGGGAAGCCACCACATTTAACCTCTTTCAAACTTAAAATGTGTCCTAAATAAGTTTATCTAAATATTCGATAAAAACTGCCACTAGAAAAAAAAAATCCCCTGGATAATTAGACTGTAAATGCACAACTTGGTAAATAACCACAGTTCAATAGCCCTGACAAATGCTGTAAATAAATTACCCCATGCTCCGGACGGAGCCCCTATACACGGTCTGCAGGGTAGAGAAGGTGAGGTCACTGCTAGGTTCTTAGGGATTAGGGAATCACTTATATTTTTTTTAAAAAAATAGAAATTATCTGGTGTACTGCTCTTATACAGTTGTTTTTGCAGTTCCTAATTTCACACAGTTTGAGTGGAAGAAATATAAATACAAAGCATTCTCCCTACTTTTTGCTCCCTTCAGTCTTGAAGTAAAATGACTTGAAATTCAGCATTTACCTGGACTTCTCACTTTAAAAAAAAATCATTTTTATAGCCATTCTTATGGGTAGATCCATGTTGTGGTTTATTTATTCTGGTAAAGAGAGGGTGTGTGGTCAAAACCCCTGTGATGAAGATGGCTTGTCTACAGTAAAAAAAAATCAGATGTGATTTTCCCTGAATAAGGAAGTCCTCATGTCAAGTTTAAGGCAGAATTGTGTGAAAGTGAATTGATCATGACTGACCACCTGACTTACAAAGAATGGAAAAGCCCAGAATTAATTTTTACAAAAAGGAAGGGCACCAAAATTTAGAGATGGTGACTAATCTTGCTCCAGCTAGAACAAGTAAAATATCAGTAATGTATTTATTCCCTCACTTAAAAATACATCTAAATACAATGCCAGCCAGAACCCAAAATCAAAGGACTTGAGCATTTTCCTCTGTGCTTTAGTTCCTTCACAGCAAAATTAACTAAAGAATTGTTTTTTTTTTAATAGGCTAATGAAGAAGAAATGTTTTTTCTAGGTTTTTCTTTTTTCCTTTCCTTCTTGGAAAACCTGTTCAGCTGTACCCAGATTTAGTTTTAGACTTTTCACGTTGCTTCCAAAGAGATGTGTAAGACAGGAAAACTAAACTGAACATTTTTAAATGCACAGCTCACGTTCTTGGGAAAAGTGGCTGTGAAAAACAGATACCAAATCAGACTTAAAGTCGGGGGGGGGGGGGGGTTGAAAAAAAAAAAAAAGCTCAAAACATTGCATGATAGTCTCTAAGCAGTTCCATCTGTCAAGCAGAAATTTTAGGCTAATAGCCTGTGGCGATCTCCCTCCGCAGTCCACTACCTGCCTTTGTCCTATTAAATCTCTTTATTCTCCTTAAAAAAAAAAAAGGGGGGGGGGGGGATTGGTTGTTGGAAGGAAAGGAAAAACCTTGCAGACCAAAATCATCTGAGTGATGAAGCCCTAATTTTAACCGCCTCTTTGATGTGTAGCAGTGGGGTTTTTTGTTTTTTAAGGAGAGAGGAGACAGTGCTAGGAGCAGAAGACTTTTCATCTCCACTTCACCTTGCCACTGGGTCTGTGAGAGATTGGTTCATTGTCAAGGAGATTTTTTTTTTACCCATGATTCCATATGGTATGGACCGGACTACATGTTGCCCCACATGCCACTGCAAATGTTTTCTCAATTAGGTGTCTTATCTCCCGTGAGTTAGCATCAGATGAAGCTTGCTGACAGCGTAATGGCAGGGAAAGCTTCCGACGGCTCCATCAAATGGCAGCTCTGCTACGACATCTCGGCCAGAACTTGGTGGATGGTGAGTTGGCAGCCGGGGCTGCTTTTTTTTTTTTTCCCCTTTCCTACTTTCCCTCCCTCTTTGACAAAATGTCCCAGACCTCACATTCATCAAATTCACATTTGATTTTTTTCACACTCTTCAGTGCGGCAGCCTCACACTGCTTCCTCTTGCCATCCTTTCTCTGCCACTCTGCGACTTGCGTTCCCAGGAATTCTTGCCCTGCATTTCCATGGGACAGTGTTTGGGAGTTGTTATTTTTGTGGCTGTTGGTCTGTTTGGTTTATGTTTTTTAAAAAAGAGCCAGAAGTTTTAAGGTAGAGGTGGATATTGTAACCAAATCAGTCTTGGGGTAAAAATATACATATATATATATATATATATATATATATATATATATATATATATATATATATATATATATATAGCATTTGTCCTGGCCCTTGGGTTTTGCTCCCTCTCTCTAGCTTCACATCCCCTTTACTTTTGTTTTCAGGGACTCTGCGGTGCGTGGTTTTTCCTTGGCTGTGGTATTTTCTGAGGATGCGTGTCGGGCGCTGGGTAGAAGCAAGCCCTGGATGAATTTGGTTCCTGTCCCATTAATTGGATTGCCTGAAGTCACCTGTGAGGGAACTCAGGGTTCCCCACTTCCTCTTTCCATCTGGGGACCCTTTGCTGTCACCTAACTTTCCCCCGTTTGTTTATGTCCTAGCAGGTCTAACGTGTCTTAAGAACTCTAGCTCTGACTGGAAAAGACCCATGCATTCTATCTCCTAGTTATTCTGGGTACAAATAAAGTTTTAATAAAGTTCTAGCATGTGGCCACAGAATGAGTTAACTCACATGTCGTGGTCAACCAGGCCAGACAACCTTTGACATCTTGGATCTATAAGAGGTAGAGCGAGTTGGGAGGATGCACAATGGCTTATTGTCACGGGAGATGCAAGTCCCGTGAGGAGGAGAGTCCTCAAGTCATTACCGCCCTCGTTAGGGTGGTGTCCGTTAAGGATTAATTTGTTAGCAGTGCATTTCTAGTTTTCCGTAATTATTATTCTTGCGGCAAGCATGAATTCTTCCAGGGATTGAAAAAAAAAAAAAAAAAAAAAGTTCGCTGCAAGGACAATGAATGTATTATCCGTTCCTAACTGGACCGTGAACTTCAGCTCATTTCACATAGATATCAGTTTAAGAAGAAGAAAAAGAGAGAGAGAGAGAGTGGTGTTGAAGGGAGAGAGTAGCGAATGGAATTACAAGACAGGACTTGGTCAGTTTCACCGTGTGATCTGCGGAAAGAGTTCTTTCCCCCTTGGACCTGTGGTGCTATCATATGGGAAGTTTTAGGAACTCTGAGGACTGAGAAACTATTAAAAGTGAGCGACCGCAGGATTCTATTCGGCTGCTGGTTGGGGTGCAGAGTGTCCATTCCTAAGGACTCTTGAGTTAAGGTGGTCATGGGTATGTTGTATGTGCGTGTTTTAACTTGTAATTTCTTAGCTAGACTTTTCTGGTGGTTTCAGGACAATGCTACTTTCAGCTTTTGGTTCATTAGACTAGCGGTAGCCTCGCCACTTAGATCTGAACTTTTTATTCAGGGCACTCGTGTTCCCAGTAGAGTTTCTGCCAGAGAGAACAAGGTTTATTTGTATGCTGTAATGTTGCCTATCACTTTGTCTTATGTAGCTTGTTAAACACTAGAAATGAATACACTGATTGGTTTAGCTATTATTTTCGAAGCTAAGTTGTAAGCTTTAAAAAAAAAAAAAACAACTGCATGCTGATGTCATATTCTGGGCGACATTCTACTTCCTTGTATTTCAAGAGCTCATAGATTTTGTAGCCTGTTACTTTTATGGTAAAACTGTGTCATTTTTTTTTTTCTTGCAATGATCACCAAATGCTCCTCATTTTTTAACTTGGAACACCGTCATTTCTTTTTGGAAAAGTGTCCCTGGAAGTTCCTTTTCATTTAAAAGTATTTTACAGATGTTTTACCACCGGGAATATAAAATACAAAAGCGGTGGAAACATTTCGCAATGCAGTTGACTAAAAATAAACACTGCCGTAAGCTCACATGCTGCTGTTCAGGCTGCATACTCCAGGAAGTTTCTCTCAACTTCAGTTCTTCTAGATCTTTGCTTTGCAAGAGGGTGAGAAATCAGAGTGCTTTTTAAAGAAGTTGCAGAAGTTGCCATAGAGAATAAATCAATTTCCTCTTCCTCTCAAAGGTGACCACGTAGCACAGAGCTTTAGATCTGCCCCTTACAAATAATTCCAATGCAAACGTCCCATAATTAATGGGAAAAGGAGGGCTTAGATGAAGGGGAGAGGGATTCCTTTAAAAAAGACAAATTTCACATTTCTCTTAGCTCTTCTCTTTCCCTGGAATAGCATTCAGTCCCTCTCCCTCGCTAACTCCACCTTGCTACTCAAAACAATTTTCTCCAACTCAAAAGAAAAATCTAAACTTGTCCCTGACTGGTAGGGTGTTTTGTTTTTAACCAAAGGATAGCACAAGTTCTGAGTTTCACACTAAAGGCAAAGAAAGCTTTAAAATTACCTCATGCGTCATCCGGCTGCACAGACTCCGGCTGCAGAGTGGGAGCCTCCGGCTGGTCCTCCCGGCATACAAAGGCAACGCAGTGAATGCCCCCTCCGCCCGCAGGCTCGGCCTCAGCTGCCAGCACCAGGACATGCAATTTTGCTTTTTAATGAATCGTAAACAATTTGTATGGCAAATGAGTTTGTTTGTTTTAGTTTGGGGGGCGTATGTTGGGCCAGGTTGTAGACAGCCATTACCTACTCCAAGATTTTAGGTGAGAAGGAAGAGAGCTTCATTTCACTTTTATCCCTCTAAGATAGAAAGGCCCCGCTAGAATGAAAGAAACTGGTTAATAAAAGGCTGAGAATAACAACCCCTCTTCTCTTTCCCCTCACTCTCCTGTCCCCTTATCCATCCCCACCCCCTCTCATAATGCCCGGGGCTTACAGTAGGGGTTTGACTGCACTTTTTGATAACTAAGTGGAGATCAGTTGACTAAATTAATTGGGGATTTTTTAAAGGATAAATTTTAGCTTTGTCTTTAAAAGGCTACTTTTGTTTAAGAAACAATTGTTTTAAAATGTGAAATACTAAGAAGGGCCTTCTATATCTTCTATGGCATTTTCTTTTTCTTCGGTTGATGTCGTTCTTAGGAACATAGGTTATAAAATATGCTAAACACACTTTTGATATCAAAATGGAGGGAGAAAGGGGTCTTGATATCCAAAAGTCCAATGAAAACTTCTATTCTAACCCCGGGAGTTGTAAACAACTTAGACGTTAACAAGCGGCCAGGGTTCGAGCATGCACATTTTAACAGTAATTACCTTTGGCGCTGCCACTTATGAGAAATCTTTTGATATCTGAGCCACCTCTCTATAATGCTTTAATCATGCAAATCAAGGAATAGATATTACGTATCAACTTCATCTAGCTATGTTGTGACATCTCTATTTGAAACCTTCCGACAGAAAGCTAAAGAAAACTCTCATGAAATTTTCCTCCATGCCAAGTGCAATGGAAGGACACCGGGTCATTATATGCTTCAGAATATAATTCTGTTCAGTGGGATTACCTTCATTCTGCCTACATGGCATTACATTGAAGGCAGAATAAGCATTTTCCTCTTCTTAATGATTTCCTGATAACAGGGTATCACAGGACTATTTTTATGTGAATTACAAAATTCACTTGTCTTGCTTCTGTGACCCAATTTAAAAATGTATAATGACTATGAAATGAAGGCTCTTTAACTACCCTGCCACCCCCACCTCATTGCATGCTATGTTCCCAAGCATTCTCTTTAGAAATAGCCATACAATTTTTCAATCAATAAGAATTTGTCACTTAATCCAAATTCTTCCAATTCAGACTTCATATACCAGAAAAGTATTTGGGCAGGAAGGATATTCTATGCCTTTTAAATATAGATAAATAGATAGATAGATATCGATAGATAGATAGATGTGTATATGTATAAATTAGCAAACTTTGGTAAAGTAGTTGTGTTCAACAATAAAAAATAAAAAAATAAAAACCTCTCAACTCTAGTCTACTTCCCAAATGATTGGCAGCCCTAAATGCTGCAGACACAAACTAAAAATTCATATTTCATGCAAACCTTTTGTTGTTGTTATTTGCTTGGATTTATACCTTGAACTGTATTTACCATTTCAATTTTTAAAATGTTAATTCTCAACTGAACAACTTTTGTTAGTGTTTGTGTCCCATACTCCTTTGAGGGCATTCTAATAAAGATTTTCCTGAGCATTTGTGCTAGCTCTTTCATGATGGTGATTAGAATTACTTGGAAATTGTATAGTGGCTATAAACAAAAAGAATCAAAATAAGGGAATCCTATAAATAATAAATCACATCATATCCTCAGCACCCAGTATACTTTCAAAAGAAAGTGTCCATGATAAAAACATGTTTTATACACATTCTATTTCAAGCACTGTGCTTATTTTTGAATGCACTGTTGTCTTATTTTCATCTAGCATTATAAATATGCATGACTATATTACTTTATAAGAATATGCATTAATTTCAAAAGTTTCTGTACACTCCACACATTATTTTGTCACAGTATTAACAATTTTTCTTTTCAGGCAAAATCTGAATGAAATGGCTTTTTATTTTCATCTACATACATTAAGAAATTATCCTTATCATTTTCTTCTAGATTAGCCTTATACTTCTTTTAAAGTATCATTTACGTACTTAGAGAGAAGCAAGTACATTAAACTCCATTTCTGAGGTTTTTTTCTTTAAATCAAATTATGATCCAAATGCACTTCATTTGGAAATGTGATTGGATACTTAAGCTAGCCTATGTAGTTCTACTATCTTTTTAAAAATCTTGACTTCCTGTTATTACACTCATATTTCTCCTGTGAACTTTAGACAGTAAAATAAATGCTTTGTCCTTATTTTCTAGTAGATTTTCCTTCACCTGTCCTGAATATTGTCAGGAATGTTTCTAATTTAAAACCCAAAGAATCAGGGGCTGATTAGAAGACAGGAAATTGGAGGATTAAACTGTCTGGTTGAACTTCCTTTACTTATCAGCACTCAGTAACTTACACTGGATTACAAACTCAGCAGGACAATTTCTGCAAAGCATTGTTCCTTCTGGATGTTTACATATACACAATGCACATAAGAGAGTGTATGTGTGCATGTGTGTGCGTACGCACGTGCACACACGTGTGTCCATCTGTGTCTGTGTGTGCACTGATGAGTACGAATGAACCAGCAGCTGGTAGTTATAAGTGGATGTTTTAAGTGGGATCATTTTAAACCAAAAGGGCTTATACGATGAACATGAAAGTTTATTCAAAGACTATAATCCCAGGATATTCTCAAAACTTTCTTATTAAAGCCATTCTGAGGAAACAAGCGAATACCTGTGATGAAATACTCTAAGGGAAAAGGCAAGATGTACTATTTGGAAAATACAAAATAGATGGCAGTAGCCCTTATGTGTTCATCTCCCCTCAGTTCCACTCGGAATCCCAAACACCCATAGTACCGAGTGAGTAGAGACCCACCAGGAGTAAGGGAGTTCATCTAAGAGGTTTCCAAAGCCATTTTGAGATCCCCTTGGCAATGACTGAGAAAGGAATCTTTTGAGCTGTGGCAGCAGGTCTGAATGGCCAGGTGAGCAGGAATTGTGAAATGAGGGCTTGGCAGGGAATGAAGGAGCAAATCAGGACAGGAGGGAGAGGATTCACCGTATGCCATTAGGTCACTTAAATCTGAAAATAACTAATAAATACAAACCACTGTCCTAGATTTTTGCCAAGTCAGCTGTATTTGCAGAGCTGTGTTCTAGAAAACATGCTGAGAACTCTTGTTCTTGACCTCACTCTGCTCATCGCCTGCCTTGCCCTCAATAAGTACTTGTTAATTTGGCTTATGAGAATAATATGGAACTGATTTCGTTCTGCCCCTTATTGAGATCATGGGTCCTACAGAGAAAAATAGACAAGGAGGAAAAGTAACATGTATAATCTGGGAAATGAGTTTGGTTGGTTAGCCTGACAGGTTTGGGGGCGGTTAGCATCCAGGAGCTTGCTTGGACAGTCCTTCGCTCACTCACCAAATATGTACCAAGTCCCTCCCAAGGTCTGGGGGGGAGAATCAGCTGCTGCTTCTGCCAGCAACCATCAGGGACCAACCTCTGTGCACCTGACTGACCAGCTTCATCCTAACAGCCACCACTGACTGAGCACAAACTATCGCCTAGAATCTGTCCTATGTACTCTACATACATTTTTTTCATTTAATTCTTATTTTAAAAATAATGTATGAAGTAAGCATGATTGCCCCACTTTATGTACAAGGGGACCAAGCATTGGAAAGGGTTACAAACTTTGCAAAGACGAACACACACCTAGAATGAGCTGCTCGGGCTGCACTGTCCACCTGCTTAATCTTGGAGCAAACGTGTCATAAACGAATTGGTTCTCTCAGCACTAGGATGTAATGGTATTCAGAATGTTACAGGATTAGGACTCTCCATTTGTCTGATGGTGTGTGGTGGGGGAGGGGGGAGCACAAGGCGATTTGCTAAGAATTGAGGCAGAAAAATTATTATGTGTCAAAAGCAAGATAGGACAGTGATGGTGCGCTGCCCAGTCCCTGTCCTGGAAAAATTGTGTATAAAAAGTCCCTATTATGCAACAGAAACATCCAGTCTCATTACTGACCAAAGAAACTCCTGCGAGATGTGAGCAAGTCTGATACAAAGAATGCTTCTCGTCATGTTAAAGCCCACCTTTTCATCCGAAAATGGATGGCTCAGGGACACACATTTAAGTTCTTGCTGAATAGTTTTTCTCTAAGTAATTTAATCTCTATTTAGCAAATACTTCACTTGTAGTTTTAAATGGAGCATACCATTTTAAAAAGCCATCCTTCCAAAAAAAGACAAAAGACTCCTGCTGTTTCCCCCCCCTCTCTCGCCCCACCCCCACCCCTTCCTCCCTCTCTCTCTCTCTCTCTCTCTCTCAAATGCCAATATAGAACAATATCACTGTTTACTATTTTCTGTCGCCACAGCAGTGGCTAATTAAAGGTTTATTCCAACATAATTTTCTTCCTAGAAAGGCAAAATGCAGGATATATATTGCCTAATGGCAAAGGTCTTAATACGCTCACTACAAGTAAACATCTATTTTCCAGACAACTGCTGACTATAAACAATATGTCTCAGTCAGAGCTCTTTAATGGTGCCACATGTTGGACAGATTTTTACTCCTCATAGTCCACGTTCCTCTTGTGATCGTGGGTGCACACATGCTAGTGCCCTGCTGACTGTTTGAAATAGATGATAATTGGGAAGAATGACCAGGTCCGAGGTGGGGATGCATAATCCTGGGCAGAGCAGCCCTCCACAATGTTGCGGGGCATGGGGGCGGGGGACTCCCTGGGGAAGAGGCGCCTGTGTAAGCTGGATTGAACACTCAACAAATGCTGCTGACTTTTCTTCCATTCGTGGACACCAAGTTAAATGCTCCATCTCCCCACATAACCTAGGGGTAGGCAAAGGTGATAGCCATCTAGGGTAGGAGAACACTCTGTTCTCAAGATGGTCCCATTTGTGTACACCCCCCACCCCCAACATGCTGTTCGTCCAAGCTCTCCTTCACAGCTGTTTGATGTTTAGTCCTGCTGAGGAAATGCCCTTAGCAGCTGGGTTTGGTAAGCTCCCTTCAAATTTTGACGAAATAAACATTGTGGGCTAAATAATTGATTTCATCCATTCATCTAAGATTTCGTTAAAATGATCACAAATTGTTTCTGTTGTATTTTATTTTAGGAACACCAGCAACCTCGTTTTTGTTAAGCATGGAGGAAGCTAGCTGGTAACAGGTGCTGTGGTTTGGGCTCTCTCCCACTATATCGGAGACAATCAGGAACATTGATAATAACAGGGGTGGGCAAAAGTAGGTTTACAGTTGTCATGCAAACAGATAATACAATCATTAATAAATAATAATACAAGAATAAACTCCACCTTTTGCATACTCACAACTGTAAAGCTGCTTTTGCCAACTGTGTATTTCCCAACACTGGAATCCAAGGGTATACACTATTTTTGGTAGAATTGCATAAGAAGGGGAAAAACGCAAAGAGCTGGAATAGAGAAATTACTGTAGGAAGGGCTGAAATGATTTCTCAACTGGGACGTCAAAACAAAACAAAACAAAACAAAACAAAAACTTAACACACAAGGGACCACATACACAAATATCTTTAGACCAGGCAGGTCAGCTAAGTATAAGACAATGAGGACATAATGAATTAGTGGGGGAGGGTGGGGGTCTGTGCAAACTATGGAGTGATACCAGTTAACCACTAAGCAACAGTGAAACAACAGTGTACTAACCAAGCAAAACACATCCATTACCCGGGACCTAAAACTGCTGAGCACACCCATGGATCAGAAGAGAGAATGGGATTCCAGTATCCAAGTGTTCCGTTCCACAGCAAGCAGAGAACTGAGAGGCAACTACCCCTGGAAAGGGATCACAGAAACATAAACCATATAAACTACACTGTAGGTTCTCCCTTCACCTCTGATCCTTTTCTCCTGCCAGGCTTTTGTGGTGGGATAAGAGGCAAAGAACATGTGAGAATCTAAGACGGGGTCCTTAGGCAGGAAAGGCGTTTAACGAAAAGGAGAACTGGGAGATAGTGGGAGAGGTGGGGAGGATGCAGATACCTTCCTTGCTGAACCTCTCCTGCCCATCCTACTTCTCTCTTTTCTAGGCCAGATTTTTCATAGGGACCCTGGCATTCCTAGGGTCTTGTGGGCTGTGTGTTCCAAGAAAGGATTCTCCCACTAGCTCACAGACTGGTGCTCATGCCCATTCCTTTTCAACCAGCCACCTCTGCCCTCCTGCCCGGCCTAGTACATATATAGCCTTCACTGTGAAGCCTTCCCAGGTTCCCTGAGGCACAATGAGTGCCCATCCCAACCCATGTTTCCACCCTCGCCCCCAGCCCCACAACCCTTTGCTGATAGTATTACACCACCAATTAAATTATGTTGGAGTATTTCTGATTACTGTCCGGCTCCATTATGTTTCTTGTTCCTTAAGAGTACAGTCCAGCCGAAACCGGTTTGACTCAGTGGATAGAGCATCAGCCTGTGGACTGAAGGGTCCCAAGTTCGATTCCAGTCAAGGGCATGTACCTTAGTTGTGGGCACATCCCCGGGGGTAAGGGGGTGTGCAGGAGGCAGCTGATCGATGTTTCTCTCTCATCGATGTTTCTAACTCTCTATCCCTCTTCCTTCCTCTCTGTAAAAAAAAATCAATAAAGTATATATTTTTTAAAAAGAGTACAGTCTAGGTCTTATACTTCTTTATATCTCCAGTGCCCAGCCTATAGCAAGTATCCCAAAAAAGGCTGGTTTGTGCAACTCAGCAGGAGGAGTTGGATAAGTGAGAGCAATGAAGACTAGGGAGCCTTCCAGGATTCTGCTTCCCCAAGAGCTTGACCTTCTTGACAACAGGAGATCATCCAGCAAACCGCTGCCCTGCCATGTATTTGTGGAGTTGTTTGACTACTGTGTGTTGACTACTTGCTGAGCCCACCACACACTTTGCATACATTGAGCTTATCTTCAAAATATCCCTATGAGATCAATATCATTATCTCTACTCCACCAATAAGGACAGTAGTGTGGAAAAGGACAGTCAGTGTGAACACTGAGTTTTTTCATTCACACATTATAATGACACCAAAATGCCCAGCTCTGTCACATTCTCACTCAGACTCCCCAAAATAAAGAGACTGTGATTATTAAAAGGAGGCAAAGTTTCACTCTATTTTACAGAGAAGAGGGCTTTAGTCCCAGAAGCTAAATTTCCCCCAAAGTCAAAATCAACCCAAAGGCTGGGTCTAAACCTGGGATTTCTAGTGAAATTTCTAGTAAAATACACATGATAATTAATTAGGATGTTTGGCATGGTAAGTAAAAACAAGAAAATAATTTTTTTCTCTCCTCTGAGGATTACAGGAAATTTCCCTTGTTTTTGTTTCTGATTTGGGATTGGGGATTTTTCATATTTCAATTTCTATTTTCATTTTCAAAGTAGACATGTATTATTTATTTATAAAAATGACATTTAACAAAATCATATTCACTGAAGATATTGGTTTTGTTCTCATGATCTCATAAAAATAGCAGTAGCACTAGTTACAAAGATGCACACGTGTCATGAGAGCTTGGGCTTTGAGGATATGCATATTTTCAAAGCTGAGTGATGCTCGTTTCCTTCATTAATTCCACAGTTAACTGCTATCTGTAACACTCCCCTTCCTACAATGGGTTATGTAGCTTCTTCCCATCCACCACTGCAGCACAGACTTCAGACTCAGGCAGACCCTAGTGAATCATGGCTCTGCCATGGATAAGCTGTGTAACCATGGACAGTGACTAGAAGCATTTTAAATTAGTTTCCTGAAACTTGGAAATATGATCATCATAGTACTATTGTATGGATTAAATGAAACAATGCATATTGCACATGTCAGAAACCTGGGAAGCATTCTAACACTTTCCTCTAGCTTACTCAAAATATATCTAATTTGAAATAAATCCTGTTGAAATGACTTCCTAAATTATTCCTAAATCTATCTAGCTTTTCCATCTCCACCACCCTCTCCAGTATAAGCTACCATCTTCTCCAGCCCATATTACCACAGTGGCCTTCTAACTGGTTTCATTGCCTTCATCTTTGCTCCCTGCAATTTATTCATAACACTTAAGGTTGAAAGTTCTTTTCAAGCATAAGTAATCTGTCATTTCAATTGATTACATTTTCTCTTACAGAAAAAAAAAATCCTTAAGAAGCCCTACTTGGTTTGGACTCTCCAAGCATGTCTTGGGGCTAGTCTTCTCCTTCAATAAACTCCAGGCAGGTAAATTAGTAAATATTATTTTAGTACCTCAAAATCTCCCAAATTTCAGACCCTATACATCTTCTTTTCACTAAAACACATTCTCTTATAGTTAACATTTCCACACCTACCATTCTCAATGCAAAGTAGCTTTGTCAGAAAGCCATCCCTGTCCCCAAACTGTGTCATAGTCCATTTACAGATAGACTCCCAGAGAACTCCAGACTTTCCTGTGGGGCATTTAGTTATAAATGTGTGTGATTATCTGATGACTTTGTTTCTCCCAAAAGACCATAAGCTTAATCAAAGACAATGTTTTGCTTATATATGTGTTCTTGCACCCAGAATAGTGCCTGGCACAAAGTAGGTGGTAAGTCATTACTTATTAATTTAAAGAGCTAATGAGGTGTTATTATAATAATTAATATTCCCCACATACAGAAGGGTGTTTAAAAGTAGATAGTGTCTTCCTTTTATATCCTTTAAAGAAAACTCATTTCTCCATAATAAAGAATTAAAGAAAAAGAGACTTAAATTAAAAGCTAAGAGCACCAATCAAGGTTCGAGTCCTATACTAGGAGTGTACCTCTGCTATGTGATTTCATATCTTTGGTTGTTGAGGGTTAAATGAGTGAATGCCATTGATGTGATTAGCTTGGCATACAACAAATATTTAGTAAATGGTCTATTCTTGCTATCATTATAAATAATCTCAAATCTACCTCCAATAATCTGCATGACCTGTTAAAAACCCATAAATGCTGTTTGTCAGGTTCATTATCTTTAAAATAATAGTGCCATCCTCACATTGCTCACAAGGCTGTTTTGAGAATAAAATAAATGAGCAGGTAGAAAAGTTTCCTCTGAAAATTAGGAATGTGATAAAAATGTAAGTCACCACTTTTGCCAACCTTAAGAAACTCAAACTTCAAATAAACACATTCAACCAAAATTCTCATGGCCTTTTCTTATCTTCTCTTCATGATAGACTAACCATATGGGTAGAATGAGAATGTGATTTAACACACCTAGTCAACAATGACTTCAAGTACCTGATATTTGAAGATAAGTGTGTGAGTGGGTAAATGGAGAGAGAAGGAGAAATTAATAGAGAGATACAGCTTAAGAACACATGTTGTAGAAAGGATGCATGTATTGAGTCCGTTCTCTAACTTTCCAGCAGGGCCACCTCAGGCAAACTGGTTAATCTGATCATCTGTAAAGTGAGACAGAAGCAAGTTCTTGCCTCATGGACTGTTGTAAGGATTAAATAGTGTAAGTCATTGAGAATAATGCTTGACATGGGTTATACACAAAATAAAGGTCAGCCATAATAAAGTCTGTAATTATTTTTGTTGTTTTTATTGTCATCATCATTATGTAAGGTTTTGCTTTTAAGGATCTGAAAAGTCAAGGGCCTAGGAAGGCACTTAAACAATATCTAACAGATTCATTCCTGTAAGGTGGTATATTTGGATTTTTGAGGCAAAGAAATTGTTCCCATAATATATTAGATTAATCTGCCCTATCAACTCAGTTTGGGCAACAGAAGGGCCATGTGGCTAAGACATCTTCTCAGAAACAGAAAGAATTTATTAAAGAACATCCAACTAATAATAGTCTAGTCCCATGATGTGGCAATCACATATTTTGTGATAAAGCTTGATCTAAGCAAATATGCTTTCTTCTCGGGATACAAGAAGAAATTTCTTCTCCATACCCCAAGATAATTAGTGAGAGAGGCCTGTAAAAGAATGTCTGTGTCACTTAAATTCATGTTCACTTACATGCATGTACTCTACATTTGAAATTGTCACATGTGCAATTCAACTTAATAGCCTTTACTCAATAGCTTTCTTGGAATATCTGTGACCTCTTATCCCCATGGCAGATAGAATCATGGCTTGTGTACAATGAATTCATGGGCTTTATTTATTATTGCAGACCACAGTAACATGACTTTCTTGGGACACAAAGTGATTTAGAAACTTACCAATTGTATGCAGATAGCAAGAGGTATAGATGGATTTCTCTCAAACTTGAGAAGCTGCAGATCTTGATGTCAACAAAAGGTTACTGCTAGCATTCTGATTCCAACAGGAATCCCCAACCTGGGTGCCATAAAAGAAAGTAACTTTATTCAGGTAAACAGTTGGGGAATGGAGAGAGGCAGCCTCCAGAAAAAAACAGAAAATGTTCTCAAATGAAGCAAAAGGAAGTCCCACTTTTATAGAGGAAGTTCCTGCCCAGGTTCATGATTAGTCCCTTTCTATGGAAATGAGGAATTCAAATCTGCACAGTCTGATTGGTCCAAATAGCACTGTCCTGATTGGTCAGAATTATACATTCTAATTGGTAATTAATTATGCAAATGAGGGCATCGCTGTGCTGTTCTGATTGGACAGGGCAGGTCTCAGCCCACTGGTTAAAAGACCATTCCAGGGAAGCCTTTATAAGGGTTCACTCTGAGAACAGGAGCATTGGCAGTTCTTTCTATGGTTTTTTTCTGAAGTTCAGTGGGCATGAGAGGCCTCTGTCCACAATGACTGCTAGACTCTGGGTAGGAATTCAGGCCTAAGGAGTCCATTTATGGAAAGTATATTCCTTCTTGGGATTCACAATAATAACTCAACAGCAGTTGGTTACTTTAGATGCTACTGCATTGTCAGCATAGCAGCACTTCTTCCCTGATGTGAGCTCAGTACTGGAATGTTGGGCTGCACACACTTCCTTCCTAGAAGCCACACATATTACAGTATATGGATCCTTACTGGTTAATATAGAATCAAAGTTGGGGGTTGGGGGTAAGATTTGGGCAGGATTTAGAGCCAGGTTTAGAATTAGGTTATACTTAATATACTTAGCATTGACGTTAGAACTGCATTAAATTAGGATTTAAAGTAGGACTAATGTTTGTGTCCAGCTTAATTTTAGGCTTTGGTTTGGGTGTAAATATAAGGATGGGTATATAGTTAAAAGTTCAGTGTCCAAAACACTTCCCAGAACAAGTGACAATTTTGCTGAATCTTGAAGGTTAACCAAGCTACATGAAGATTTACCTTTGTGTGGAGGCCACTAATTAGAACACACACACACACACACACACACACACACACACACACACAAACTTCCAGAGGAGGAAAACAAATGGGTGCATTGGGAGAGCCATTCACTCAGTGCAGTCACCATGAGACATGCGGTGGCTGTGACAGGCCTGAGAGAAGTGCATTGGCAGGCATGTGAAAATCGTTCACTAAATGCTGAGGAATTATTTTTAAATCTTAAACAGGAAAGTGACATCATGAGATTCACATTTTAAACAATTGCTCTAGCAGGTGTGTGGATGATGAAGGAAATGAGATTATGAGCATGGAGGCTAGTTTCAGGGTGAAATACTCTCTCCTTCTGACCTCACGTCTGACCACATAGCAATACCAGCCTCCTTCTAGTCCTACCAACAGGACTAGTATACACTTGCCTCAGGGCCATTGCACTTTCTTTTCTGTCTATCTGGAATATTTTTCCTCCAGATATCCACTGTGTGCATTCCTTTCCTTCTTTCCTATCCCTGCTCAAATGCCATTTGATGGGTGTTTTCCCTGGCCAGCTTAGCTAGATTAGCTACTGCACATACACAAACATATTTCCTTCCCTCCCTACCAATTTTATTTTTTCCTTTATATTTTTCACCATGGATTTAGTCTATTCCTACCAGAATAGAAGCTTTAGGAAGTCAGAAACATGGTCTCCTTCACTGCTATATCTTCTATATTTACAAACATGCCTGGTACATAATAGATGCTTTAAAAATATTTGTAAAATAAATAAATTGTGAATACTTATTAAATGAGTATGATAGGCCAAGTACCTTATAGTAAGAGACACAGAACAGAAACACATAATTATAGTTCAATGTCGACAATAGTATGACAGGTTTACACAGGATGCTAAAAAAGATTTACAGTGGAATATTATTCAGCCATAAAAAATAATCAAGCCTTGCGATTTGTGACATTGACAAACCTAGGGATATTATGCTAGATGAAATAACTCAGCCAGAGAAAGACAAATACTGTATGATTTCACTTATCTATAGAATCTAAAAAACAAAGTAAATGAACAAACAGGACAGAAATAAACTCATAGTTACAAAGAACATTTTGATGGTTGCCATATGAGAGGGGGTTTGGCGGATGGGTAGAAAACATGAAAGAGATTAAGGAGTACAAATTGCCAGTTATATAAACAGTCATTGAAATATAAAGTACAGCATAGGGAACATAGTCAATAATATTGTAATAACTATGTTTGGTGCCAGATGGGTACTATACTTATTGGGGTGATTACTTCATAAGTTATATAGATGTCTAATCACTATACTGTACATAAAACTAATATAATATTGTATGTGAAAAAAAGAAAATAAAAACCCAGTTTGGGGATTATTATTATTTAAGAGAGGGCTCTGAACCGAGTCTTGAAGACAAATAAAAATCTGCCAAAAAGAAGTGGAAATATCTCAGAGAAGTAAACAGAACCTGAAGAAGCATAAGAGGAAAGAGCAATGGGAAATGGTGTATTTAGTGTGACTCATCCAATGTGATTAGAGCAAGAGCTCAAGAACTTGACAAGAGATAAGCTGATGGGGTAGGTAGAAGATAGAGAACGTTAAGGAAATGCTCATTTTCAATTGGTATTTAATTAAGTGTTTCATTGTAAGTTTCCATGCTTCATCCACTTGTATTACTGAAAGTCTTTAACCAGCTGAAGGCCTGGAGAGGGGAAGAAAGAAGGGTGAAGAGGGGCAATAAGGGGAGAAGGGGACACATCTGTAATACTTTCAACAATAAAGATAAGTTTAGAAAAGAAACAACCAGTCAATTGTAAAGCCTCTAAGGAGGTGCTGTGAGGGGGGAAAAAAAAAAAGTGATTTAATTTGTTTTTAAGTGGACATCCTTTCCCACCCACCCTCCCCACCCAGAAATGTATTTACTTCGAGTGTTCAACCCTTAAATGTTGACTTTTCTAAAAAAGAAGAAAACATTCTAAGTTGGAAAGGCTTAAATCTGGAGAAGTTTAAAATTATTTATAAACCTTTTGCCTTTCCTGAGCAAAATTGTTTCCTTTGGTTGATCTTCTGGCCACTTGTCAATATTTACAAAAATATATCAATCAATCAGTATTTTGGGAGAAGAACTAGTCTACTTGGTTTTAATTTCTAGTTAGCTGAGAGTTAACCCAAAGACCCTCTTGGTTTCCACTCTGGAGCCCAAGATTTCTTGTAAAATATAGTAGCATACTTTCTGCTCCAACAGGGCATTAGGATGAATTTTTATTTAATGCCTGCGGGTTTTCAGCGCTCACATTGTTCTGACCATAAGTTTATGACTTTAAATTTAGAAACAAGAGAAATTTTATTTACTATGTTCCAGGCACTGACTGGTATTGTTAAACATTGATCTACACTCTTTCAAATATAGGTATTGTTATCCCCATTTTCCAGACTAAAGAACTGAGGCTTCAAAGGGGTTAATAAATTGCCCCATGTCTTAAAACTATCCCAAAGTAGTCTCAAATCCCATGGTCTTTCCTTTGAACCTAAGTTTCAATCTATGAATCAGGAGATCACAGTTCAATTCCTGAATTGGTATACATGCCTGGGTTGGGGGCTCGATCCCCAGCGGCAGGCATATATATGTGTGTGTGTGTGTGTGTGTGTGTGTGTGTGTGTGTGTAGAGAGAGAGAGAGAATCATTGATCATATATATATATATGATATATATATATGATCATATATATATATATGATATATATATATCCCTTCCTCTCTGAAATCAATTTTTAAAATATTTTTTTAAAAAGTGGCTCTAACACCAGACATTATCAACACATCTGAGAGTTAGGGATCTCCCTCAACACATGCCCCAGGCTCAGGATCTGGATGGGGTTGGGAGCAAGTAGATATGCTTTCAAATGTCTTCTCAGTTAATTTAATATGCCAAGTAACATTTTTGAGAAACTCTGATTTCAATTTTTGTCCTTATGGTTGCCTATTATCCTATTGTAATAATTAGAAAGCAAGAGAAAAATGCACATTTCCACTTAATTTAGTTTAGAATAATCAGGTGTTTTGTTTATTTTGTTTTTGAATGAATTCTCTAGTTACAACAGGTCCTGGGGAGTCTGCAATGAGATCACTTGAAATAAGATTCCAAAATATAAATTTAAGCTTACAACAATCTTTGTACAAACTTACTACAAGTTATATAATTATAAAGCATTTCTTCTGCTCAGACTGCTGGGCAAAATCTTCTCTACTCCCACTATGTTATACTTTATGTGCTGTGACAGTGCTGGGCCAAGTGATCCTTCATTTATTCCTTCTTTTATTCATTGGTATATTGAATGCCTATGATGAGCTTTGGCATTAGTGAGAACTAGAATATTTTTACCTCCATCATTCTACTTTCTGAATGCTTTTTCTTCCTTCCCTTTACCATTGTACACAGAGCCTTGAGAGCTGTGTCATATCTCTCCTATGCACCAGAATTTTGAGAAGTTGAAGGTGCCCAAAACTTCTCCTGTAAATAGAGGCAATTACTCTCTTTGTCCTACTTGCCTACTAGTGCCTTCCCTTTGAGTCCTTAACAATGAAAACCAAGGAAGTCACCATTTGCCTTATTTTCTCAGTCATCACACAAAGGTTAAGTAGACAGTCACCTACACACCATACTTCAAGGTGCAAACTCTAAATACTTTCTGTAAGAAGCCATCACATGGCTGAAATGCCACCTGTAGGCACAACATTTTTCTCACCTGAGGAGTGGATTAGTTTATCAGATCATCAGCCTTCTTTCTAGTGTCCCAGTGAAAGCACCGAGTTGACTGAGCAAACAATAGTGTTTGGGTTGGTATACTCCCCCACCCACCCACCAAGGAAAAAGAGAGAAAACTAAAAGGAAAGAAGCAATTGGACAACAGCTTTAAGGTTCCAAAGACAAATATCACTCCCATCACTTTTCAAAGAGCCACCCACCTACTGATGCTATTACCTTTCCTCTAACGCATGTTAAATATGACAGAATATTGGTTCTGTCATTTTTATTTCATCTAATCTGCAGTTGAAATGTTTTTTCCATGGCTTTCCCTCTAGCTTTGCAAGGCAGCCTTCATTGGATGTGCTATAATAAAAGTTGCTTTGGCCTTTTGTAGATTAAATCAACTCAGATTACCCAATGTGAGTGTTGTGTGTGTCCAGCAACCACATTTAAAGAGCATGGAGATATGGCACAGTCATACTCTAAAAGTCCCCTGAAACCATTTCAATAATAATCCCAGCTATTTCAGAAACATCTTTGTTTAGGTGCAAATACACCATGTAAGACCTCTAAATGACTAGAAATAGTGCTAGTCTTTGTTATAGTAAGCCAGAGTTTGTGCAAGTATATTCTGAACAGCACTAATTTCTAATTACCTCTGCAGGGAAAAAATCTGTGGCTCAAAGATTACAAGTATGCTTGACCACTCAGAGTTGAATTTATTTATTGATTCCTGAATTCTACAGTGCCTTTAATAGGCTAGTGTGTTTTGTGCCTCTCCAAGAACAATCTATATATACATAAAAGCCTGCATGACTGTTTGACCATTCAACCATTTGACCGTTTGTTCGACCTTTCAACTGGTAGCTATGATACACACTGACTACCATGGGATAGATGTTCAATGCACAGGCATAGAAACATGGAACAGACTGATGAATCTCAGAGGGAAGGAGGGAGGAAGGAGGGCGGGAAGAGATTAACCAAAGATCTTGCATACATATTAGAGGCCCGGTGCACAGAGTTGTGCACTGGTGGGGTCCCTCGGCCTGGCCTGCACGGATAGGTCTGAAACCAGCAGTGTGACATCCCCAAGGGCTCCCAGACTGTGAGAGGGCACAGGACAGGGAAGGGACCCCACCAGTGTATGAATCTGTGCACCAGGCCTCTAATTTATAATAAGTAACATTCCTCAATTTGGTGTGTGATTTTGGCAAGTTGTGTTTGATGTGCCTCTAAAATTAGGAGGTGAGACTAGACTGCTTCAGTGGGACCTCCCATTTTTCACCCTTAGAGGCTGTGACACCTTTTCATTGAAACAAAGGTTTCCCCTGAAACTATTACTTATTACTTCTCACCAATATCTAATAAAAATCCCCTTGCAGTCCTCCCTGCATTACTGTGGTTCATCAGGAACCTGTGGAGGGTGACTACTGGGGAAGCCTCAGAGAGAAATTTTATAATCACTTCCAATCAGATTGGATGAGAGAGAGAGAGAGACTGCCTGGGACTATTATTAATTGTGATCACAATAATAACTATCTCTTTTTGTTCCTTTCCACCCTTACCACTTTGGCATTGATCTTCACCTAAAGTTACAAACATTTTCTATGACAATTTGCTTCTCCTCGGCACATCTGATATCTGGCCAGAAACTGTAAACTGATGCTCCCCACTCTAGTGTCTGACTTGGGAAAGAAGGTGGGGGGATGGGGAGCAGAGGAACCGTGGCCACAGAGACAGACGTTGCTGAGGCATTTAAAATGCACGCTCCCCTAATAGGAAACAGAGCAGACTGTGTTAGAGAGAAGGGGAATGAGAGAAGCAGCTCTCTGTGCCTGTGGGGGATGGAGTGTCCAGCTACCAAAGGCTCAAGACCCAGCAGGGAGGCCTGGGAGGATGGAACAGGAGTGGGTTGACTGATAAGATAGCGATAGAAAAGCATGCGATAAAGGAAGTCTGGCCCACAGAAGCTAATCGAGGAGGCAGACAAAAATCACCTGACATGACAGCAAAGGGTGACAGAAGCCAGGCAACCAGAGAGCTCAGTGTAGGAGGAGGGACTGTGAGATACAGGGTGGCATGGAGGGGTCGGATAGGAGCACCATTACCTTGCCAACTTCCAATCAACATGTACATCTTTACTTAAAGGGAAACCATTGAGGCATTCAGCCCACCAAGCTAGTGGCTGGTCGGCTAAGATGTATTTAACCTTAGAGGTGGACAAATTCTCCAGAAGGAATTTGGCACAGGAAAAATTGCTGTTTTATATCAAGGTGTTGTTATAGAGAAAGAAATAGAAGGCATTCCAATCTTATTACTATAGAACCTTAAGCAACTAACTGAAACTTTCCCATAAACCCATCGAGTCTTTGAACAAGAATTGATGGAAAACCTACTGTGTTCCAAGTTCAGGTGTAAGGTATCCTACTGTGGATACAATGGAAAACGAGTCACAGGCTGTGGTCTTAAGAAACTTTTATAAATT
This sequence comes from Pipistrellus kuhlii, assembly GCF_014108245.1. Lineage (NCBI taxonomy): Eukaryota > Metazoa > Chordata > Mammalia > Chiroptera > Vespertilionidae > Pipistrellus > Pipistrellus kuhlii. Next base: position 155,364,674 of record NW_023425515.1, on the reverse strand, counting down.
TCCACTTATGTAGACTGGACAAAATTTTGGCCTTGCCCCCTTCATGGTTTTATCTTAAGGGTCTTGAGGGCAACAGTGTATCTGAAAGCAGTGCTGTGAAAATACTGAAAACAATACACACAGGAAGGGATTAATATCATTATCCATGTAATTTTGTTGTTTATTGAAATATAATTGGCATACAACATTGTGTTAGTTTTAGATATAAAATATAATGATTTGATATATGTATGTATTGCAAAATGATTATCACAGCTAGTTGGCATTTATCACCACACATAGTTCCAAATTTTGGTAATCCATGTAATTTACAGTTTTAATACTTTAGGTCTGAAGTACCCAAAGTTCAGTTCTGCAACTTTGCTCTAGATTCTTAAACAGTCATATCGAACACTACTTACCATAAAAGGAACTAGTCTAATCTTCAAAAAACCATTCTGCATCTGATTCTGATGTCCTATGTTAATGCCCTCATTGTAACTAGGGAGGCACTGGCCTGAGGGCAGTGTCCTTTAAGTCAACTTGGGACAAAGGTATTGCTCTTTCTGGCATGGAAATCATATGAAAAGCCACAGGCAACTGTGGAAAGCAACCAGCTCTCTAAACCTAGTGGTTTTATACTCAACCTCACCAGACCCACTCAAGTTCAAAAGGTATGCAAAACTGAGATTGGGAACCCTCAGCCCTGTGTGCCAGATGGTGGGACCTACCAACAGGCTCAGGGAACACCACACCCGAGGGGCCGTGCACCTGCCACGCACTTCCCCATCCCTGGGAGTTTGCCAAGAGGCCATCAGCACCCTCACCAAGCACTTTTCTTATGATGGTGAGTACCGGGAATGTGTTAATGTAGCATAAAAGATTAGGCCTGTCCCAAGCTTACAATCATGTACACACTTCCAGTCACTACCCACTGACCTTGATGATAGGTGTTTTTAACTGTGGTAAAATATACATAACAAAATTTGTCACCTTAACCTTTTGAGTGTACAATTCAGTGACAATGAAGAACATTTACACGGTTGTGCAACCATCACCACCATCCATATCCAAAACTTTTTCATCTAAAATTCTGTACCCTAATAACTTACCATTCCTTCCTCCCTCACCCCCTGATAACCACCATTCTATTTTCTGTCTTTATGAATTTTACTATTCCAGGCACCTCATGGAAGTGGAATCATACAATAGTTTTCCTTCTGTTTCTTGCTTGCTTACCACTTGGCATAATATTGTCAAGGTTCATCCATGTTATAATCTATGTCAGAATTTATTTTCTTCTTGAGGGTAAATAATATTCCAGTATATGTGTAGACTACACATGTTATCTGGTTATCCTTTTGCTCATCGCCAGACATTTGAGCTGCTTTCCCTGTTTTGGTCATGGTGAATGTCCAGCTTATAAACATGGGTGTACAAGTATCTGTTCAGTCCCCTGCTTTTTATTTTTATAAATGTGATTTTTGGCAAAATAAATATTTCTTCCTTAGATACATGGACCTGAAAAGCAGAGTGATTTGTATAATTTCTAAACATTTTTTTGAAAGAATCCTCTGTGTCAGATTCAGCAAGGATGTCACTTACACAAGACTGTTTACACCCCTACTTCAGGGGACATGAACTTGGCATGATGTTAAAGATTCTTAAGGAAACCTGCAAGCTGGGACAAGCTTGCTGACTTTCGAGGTCTCTTTTCACTGGGAAGCCTGTTCTCTGAATCCCTGTGTGTCTGTGCCGGGGTTGGACCTCAGGTTCCTAAGCAATTGTACTTGGATTAAAATTCAGCAGCCAAGAACTTAAACAGAAAATCTGTCCTGGGCAACATGCTGTGAAACACGCCTAGCTGTGTTGGATTTAGAGCTTGGACTGCTTTGAAAAGCTAAGCAAGTCCATTTCTCCAGCCACAGCCCAGTAATTCAGATCATGATGGCAGCTGCTTGTCAGTTTCAACTCTAAACTTCCCAGGTTTTACTCTTGATAATAAAACTAACCAGTTCAGAAATGTCTTTCTCTGGGTTGTGACTTTTACTTGTGAGTGTTCCAAACCTTATCAAAAGAGATATATAGTAGAAAATTTGAGATCATTATTTTTAGTGTCGACTGTTATATATGCCAGTTTCAGGAAGGAAGAAAAGTCAATGAAAGGAAAGCAAATCCTTTTACAATGCCATCATTGAACGTTTAGCATCTTTAAGCACTACAATTCACTTGTCTTGTCACTTAATTTTTGTTTTAAAGAGACAGAAAGAGAACGAGAGAAAGGGGGTGGGGGGACCTTGAGTTCAGTCAACTAGAATTTGGGAACACCAAGTGTCTACATTTGTAAAATGGTAGTAATAATAATCCCCACCACCTGCTTCCCAGGGCTGGTGTACGGGTTTGTGTTCATTTCTGAAAGGGACTTGAGATCCCTGAGTGAAAGGTGTGATGCACAGTATTATAATTCCCACCACAGGGGAACATATGGAGAGGGAAAGAAAGTGTATAGATACGTATGTTTCTGTTTAAACTCTGTGTGCAATTCTGACTTTTATCTTATTTTGCCTTTAAGCTAAACTGCATGGGTCACATTTAGAGCATATGTTGTTATCACTCGCCTCTTTTTGCTGGAGAAAATTGAGTGAATAACGGTCATTGTTTCCCTACTTGCCGTGGTTAGAGTGGTTGCCCGCTTAGAAATCTCTGACTCCACACACAAAATAGCAAATTCTCTTATTACTCTGCTGAGGGTGAGGGGGCTTCCATTTGTGCTTCCTCTGGTTCTGTACTTCACAGACCTTATAGAATTTTGAGTATTTGGAAATTGGCAAAGTATTCCCTTAAAGAGATAAATTCTTTTTTAACCTGCTTGATAAAAAGAGCGAACAATGAAACCATCGCACTCTTGGGGACCCATATGCCTCTCACTCACAGCCTCTTAATTGGTCTAATGTGCTTTTCACTTTTTGTTTTTCCCTATAATGAGCTTTCACATTTGTGACCTATTTTAAAGCCTTGCTGAGGACCCATAACTGTGCTTCGGGAAGAGCCTACCCCTCCGCACAAGGCCTCCTTCTCCTTTTACTTAGAAACCAGGTGCTCCAAATCCAGACACCTTGGGTGTAAGATGTGAAATGGGTTTAAGTAACACTGTATTAGTCATGAGGCAGAAATGGAGGCATGTTGACATGACTTGAAAGTAGCATTGTTGAGTAAATGAATATGTGAGAAGCACTTGCTAAACTAAATGAGTTTTGCAGTTGTATGCACATTTGTGTAATCCTGTTTATTGATGCCTGAAACAATTTGCAAAATAGAAACAAATTCATGAAGAAGAAATATGTTTGGAATTATTTGTTTATATGACAATTTAAAAAAAACACACAGGAATCCAACTGCTACATTTCATGCACTAAATATACCATATGTGGGAGCTTCCCCTCAGAAGATTCAATGACAACCTTTACCGTCTGCGGCAGAACAATAAGCGACAACCCTATGTCTTTTACTTGCTCTGAACCATTTTTAACAGGAGAGTTGGTTGTGTAAAAAATATATATATATACATATATGTAATCAGAGTATCAGTTTCTTATACTATTGTCTTTACAGGCTGATGAAGAAATATCTGATTTTTCCTAATGCAATATAAGAGTAATGTCCCTGGCAGAAAAATATATATTTGCACTTTTTGGGGGGCAGGGAGGGAGGAATATCTAAGTATATTTAAAGAAATACATATAAACTTACAATGGACCGGACACTATTCTTAAGTGCTTGGCAAATATTAATTCATTTAATATTTATTATAATTCCTTGATTACTATGATTATTCACAGATGACACGAGGAGATTGTGGTACAGAGAAATTAGGTAACTGGTTCAAAGTCACACAGCCTTACTGGGTTCAAAGTCATACAGCTTTACTGGGTTCAAAGTCACACAGCCAGTAAGGAGCCAGGGTTCAAAGGCAAGCCACCTAGCTCCAAGTGTCCATGCTTTAACTCCCACACCGCTGCCTCTCCACAGAGTTAAAAGCTGCCTTGTGTTAAGAATTATTATTATTATTATTATTATTAATCCTCTCCTTTATTATTACTTTTTGACGATTCAAGTTCCGGGTTGCATGTGTCCTCTAGACACCAGCATTTTATTATAGGAGCTCAAATACTAGCCGCAGTCTGCCTCTGTGCCTGCTGACTGTCCCTAGACCCCAGACCCTCCCTCTCATGCCCACTTCTCCGGTCCCTGCTTTTGCGGGTGAACACTTGTTGCTGTCTGACTCACTTAAGAACTACAAGTAGCCTTAGCCCGGCCAGCTGCAATCCTAGACTGGATCACTTCTCCAGATTTGAGGTTAATCAACTGCAAATTCCATTAGCTTCGTACAGAGTGAAAATAAAGAACAGACGGCTTCAAGTGGGAGCCCGAGTCAGGTGCGGCTCCTCCGGGCTGGCCTGCAGGTATCAGCTGTGCCCCTGCCTCAAAGGAGCAGGGCCTTCAACCCGGAGACAGATCAAAGAAGGGCTGTTCCAGAGCCCCTCTGCCACTGGCGTGTCCCCCACGCACACCCCCAGACTTGTGCTCCTTTTCCTCCTAGGAAAGATGTAGAGTTGGAAACTCCGGTTCATTGTGCTCCGGCGGCTGTGAGAACGTCTCCTAGGCGCTCTCCGGTATGCTGCTGTGGTGGGGCGGCAACGCTGACAACTGATTTCTCTGCCCACTAGACAAGATGGCCAAGACTGGGGTTCAAAAGGCGCCTGGGACTTTAGGGTGGTCCTTCCTGGAGGCTGTGGGCTTCTTTTCATCCATCCTGATGTCAAATGGCTTTAAGGCACAAAATAAAAGCCATGTTCCAAAGATCGCTGATGTTTTTCAGAGCAGGACAAAAGTGAACTTGCTAGGACATATTCAAATACAAGCTGTTAGTTTCTCATTAATCTAAGTTGGCCGAACAAAAGCTCTGCTGGCGCAGTGAAAGAAGTATTATATAGCAGCGTGGAGTAAGTTAGCAATTTCCTTTAATATGCACAGTTCTGTTGGTCTCCTTGTAGGAAGCGTCCCCATGATCAGGTGAGAGGACACTTTCCGTTTGACTATTTAAAAATGCCATATGGTCCCTGTCTACACGCTTTTCACTGTCCCTGAAGCCCTGCCCCACACCATTGGCTGGGTTTACTGTTTTGTTTCTAGAGTTTCCCTGGTTCGACTGCTTATTTCTTTCCACCCCCAGATTAAGGGAAATATTCACCGTGAAAACAGAAGAAAAACGTAATAACCCTATTGCTGGGAACTTATAAGCTAACCACCACCCCCCTCCCTCCCATCACAAGTGGCCCCTTTCTAATCATAGTTTGTGGTGGAATGAAAGATGCAATTGTCTGGAAGGGATGAATATGGGATCCATGCTGGCTTGGAGGTCAAAGGTCATCGCATGCAAAGGTCCCTTTCTCTCTGGCACGGTTCCCTTTGTATAGCATAGTTTGGCAGCTATCTTCTTGCACTTCGGCTACCTGCCAATGCAGCTGGTACTGTGTCTGGTGCAGACAACAAAGCGTCACTCAGCAACCAGCAGCTCTGCATGGGGCCGCTTTTCTCAGATGACAAAGAAAGATGGGCTATACATTCTACCGTCGCTGCCCATTAAAAGGACTCTTAAATTGCATTACTACAAGTTATTGTTAATTATGTAGTAGTCACTGGAGCTGGAGGAGCTTTCCGGGGATGAGGGCTGGGCTATATGCTGGGGGAAGAGGAAGCGGGGGAGGGGCGGTTGGGAGAGGGGAGGCATAGGACCAGGACTGGAGGTAGGGGAAAGAAAAAAAAAATGACTCATACGTTGCAAAAAAACGAAGTGACATGAATAGGGTCGGTCCTTGGATCTGATGAGCATCTCTGGAGGTTTGTAATGGAGCTGGTGAAGAAGGAATCAATCAGCTGAGGGGGGAAAAAATCTCTGATACTGGCAGTTTGGAAATTGTCCTGCCCCCCCCTCCCCCATCTCCATTCAAAAAGCTGCATCAGAGGTTTCCAGCATTTTCATTTAAGAATAATTTTAAGCAATTTATCACTTGGCTGTAATGCATTCGCTCTGGGCTGAAATCAATAAGTCCTGCAATGTGGAGATAAGGCCTGTTTGAAGGTTGGGGAAAGAGGACCAGAGGTTGCCTATTGTCAAATAGCCAGAAAATGAAAATTAAAGTGATATGTTTACCCCATTTGGCCATCTGGGGTAGAATGTGGCTCCGTTGGTGTTACCCACATTTTTCAAGGGTGGATGGTTTGAGAGATGTTTATAGCAAGGGCCTAGCTCCACCCGCTGTTTCAGAAATCAAATGAATACGTCCATGTGCCCCAAAATAGGCAAAATCTCTGGATTGTTTCTGTGGAATTCCTTGGTACTATTTTGAGTCTGCATTTGTTTTCTCTTGCCGTCCTTCTAAAGATTCCTAAGGCAAGGACTGGGGTTTTGAAATCTGGCCATTCATTTGCTTGTCCCTCCCCCCAAAATAAAATCATTCACAGTTTTCCAAAGGGGTTCAGTTCAGCGAGGGGCTTTATTAGCCTTCTCTGGCTTATTTTGAGGGTTTTGGCCATTAAAATGAGATGACGCTGCTCTAGAAATGTCTGGCAAGTTTTTCGTGATGTGTACCAAACTCTAGCAGGGAGAGGATCCCAATTTGATGTAATTTCATTGCAACAACACAGCAGCACAGCTTTCCACTCCTCCCCATCCCCCTTGCTTCTCTGCCCCCTCCCGGAACCCCCACCCCAGCTTCCTCCTGCCAGTCCTCTCCAGATTAAAAGGAAATCCAAGGGAAACGGGACACAATGGGGGCAGATGAAAATCCACAGTCTTTAGTTTCTATCTTTCCTTCTTGTGTCTAATTTTCAGCTTCTTGGTTGTTCTGATCTCAGCTATTTGCAATAGTTATATATAATTTAACATTATACAAAAGTATTGTCATATCAAACATAGTGAAATGGATTCCAAAAACACCATCTGGTATTTGGGAATGCACTGTGAGTTGGGAACGTGAGAAGAGATATTCTTTGCCACTTTGCTTGGGACCCAGCCATTAGCAGTGTAATTGCCAAGAAAAGGTGACAGGCTCCAGGCTTAAAACAAGTGGGTTCCTCCCCCCCTCCCCCTCGCCTATTAACTCTTTTGAGTCCTAAACCGTATTAAAAAGAACTCTGAGGAGAAGAGCAATTTAAAACAAAACACACACAAAATCAAAAGAAGAAAAAGGACTGAGGAATCTGATTTTTAAAACAGAGAAAAATGCCCACGGTGGTGTTGTTATTAGTGTTTTAGGAAGAAGGGAGCCTATGAGGAAACAGAACGAGTCAGAGAAGGGTAGGGGATTGGGGATTGAGTTAATTGTGCTTTCAAGTTAGAGAGTTTTTCAGTGGATTTGCATGATGAGTTTTAGTCCAGAGCTTGTTTCAAAATCCTCCTTAGTTTTCCCTAATCTTCCTAAAATTATGAAGACCTAGATTGTGAAGGTCGTCGGTGATGATTCAAACCTATTGAATGTCACAGCAGTTTGTACCCACTTCTCTATAGGAAATAGAATTAATAAGTTTGAATTGTCTCCTGTATCTACAGTTTCCGGAACTGCCATACGAGAGAAAAGAAATGCAGACCATATACTTTTAGAGACCTGGACTTTGTTTAACCACCAGTTGGAACTGAGAACAGTTTAAAAAAATAAATACCCCATGTAACAAGCAAAAAGAGTTGTCCTACTGGACAGAAATTAAAGAAAGGACTTCTTAGCAGGAGGTAAAAATAAGGAAACAGCAGGGGGGGGAGGAACCACTTAAACCTCTTGTAGCTCTGTTCAATCTGGCATTCCCAACCTGGGTCTATATCCGTTTCCAACTACAAAAATAGTTTACAAGGGTCACGGTAATTTTTTTCCACACAGTGTGTCAGAAGTTGGGATGTGCAACCCAGAACTGCCATTCCATTACACAGAATAAAATGATATCTGGTGGGCGGATCGAACGCCTGCCAAATAAGACACAGTGAAAGCTAACCCTCTCAGTCTAGCTCCTGTTTTTAAATATTTATATCTCTGGCAGACTTTTTTGGGGGTAGAGGAAACTGAAAGCTCTTTTGCTATCTGTCATTTCACCCAGGCAGAGGAGAGAGTCTCGCGACTTGATTTTCCTCGAATTTGGCACCCGGAGCAGGTGATGGCATTTCTTCAGGGTGGCAAATTTCTCTTTGTGGAAAAACCGGCCAGGACCAAGGATTTTCACAAGAGCCAACAGCCGCTTTCCATACTCACCTGGGGCAGGGCCAAGTTCCCATTAGCACTGCTGTTACAGCTCCGGCCTGCCTTGCAACGGGCCAATGCTGTCGCTGGTCAGGGCCTATTAGGAAATCTGCGAGCAAAGCCAGCATGGGGCTGGGGTGGAGCAGGGTGGGGGCAGAGGGGAAGAAAGTGCTAGAAATGGGGCAGTGTGACTTCCTAGCTGGCCTCTGTCATTAATTCTCTTTGTAATCCTCAGTTTTCCTCTTCCCACCCCCACCCCTACCCCCTGATTTCTCTCTCCAAGGAATCAGTCACCAAAGTCAATTGTCTACTACTCCTTCCTCTGTCTTGCCAGCACCTCTACCAGCTGCTTAGTTCAGGATCTGGACTGCCCCCTGAGCCTTCTAACATTCTGGGGCAGTCTTGCCGTGTGCATAGCAATGGGTAAGAAAGCAATTGTTAGAATCAGATAGACCTGCCTCTTAATCATGGTTCTGTGTACCGGGTATATGAGAGGAAAGGATCTTTACTTCCTTCCTTCCTTCCTCTATTCACATACCTCTTAATTTCCAGCTTACAAGATTTTTCTACAGCATTTTTTTGTTGGCAATAACAACCACAATTGTAATAATAACTACCATCTACTCAAATTTGCCATGTGCCAGGCCCTATAATAATGCATTTACATATATTACCTCATTTCTTTTTTTTTTTTTTTTTTTTTTTTTGTATATACTAAAAAAATCTAAAGAAGAGCTGGGGAATTGAATAAAAAAAAAAACTAAGTAACATACATGGGAATATGCAGCTCTTAGTATCTATGAACCAATGAAAAGCAGGAATAAATTCCTTTTGTATTCTTGGTGGGAGGGATGAACTTAATTCAAGATTCTAGGAATATATTCCAATTCTGACAGTAACTACCTTATAAGTTGTTTCAGACAGAGGCAAGATAAGCCACAAGATAACATTATCTTTCACCAAATATTTTTCAGCATCTACTGTATGCTTTGGGTATTCTGATAGACACACAAATGATTTCATGTAAATTCTTCCCTCAAGGGCAACAAAATCCAGAATGATAAAGAAGGTTTGTTTCTAAGTCACTGTGATATACAGGGGAAGAGGGATAGGTTCCATTAGAGAGTTTCAGTAGATGGCATAGCTGAACTCCATTGCCTCCTGCTAGGACTAGGCCAGTAGTCAACAAACTCATTAGTCAACAGAACCAAATATCAACAGTACAACGATTGAAATTTCTTTTGAGAGCCAAATTTTTTAAACTTAAACTTCTTCTAACACCACTTCTTCAAAATAGACTCGCCCAGGCCGTGGTATTTTGTGGAAGAGCCATACTCAAGGACCAAAGAGCCGCACGTAGCTCGCGAGCCACAGTTTGCTGATCACAGGACTAGGCCAAAAGAGGACATCAAGGATTTAAGCACAGCTGATAATGAACATGCGGAAATGATGAGAAAAGGTGTTGCAGGTGGAGAGAAACATATGAGCAGAAGCCCAGAAGTAGGAGTGGGTCAGATGTGCACTGATAAGATTTCAAGGAAACAGACCCAGGAAAAGCTTTTGAGGATATAAACTTGGATAGTCAGGACTGAGAGAAGATGATATCAGAAAAAGTGGTACCTTGCCAACTGTTATGTGCAAATTTGTTGCTTAATAAATATTCCTTGATGAGGACAACATATGCTATTACTTAATAAATATTCCTGATGAGAAAGACATGTGCTGAGCTGATGGGGAGGGGGAAAAATAACTTAATCACCCAAGGCTCAGTTTTTCTATTGGCTCCCAAAAATCCATTCATTCATTTAAAGATCCAAACATTTATTAAGCCAACACTCTGCACCAGCCTAGGCACTGAAAATACAGAGATGAGTAAAATATGGTCTGTGCCTTTGAGACATTCATAATCCAGAGGCAGAGACGAGCATATAAAGTAGCAATTCTAAGTGGGGTCATGGGTACCATATTATGAAGCAATAGCCCTGGGGGCCTAGAGGGTGAAGTACTTAATGTTACCTGAAGCAGTGAGAGAAAGCTTCCCAGCAAAGATAAGGTTAGGGTTCAGTGCTGAAATTCATACTCTTCCTTCAGGTGAAAGGGCTCTGTGAGTCTGAAAAGCACTGTACAATGTTACCTGTCATTTCCTTAATTCTTTTTCACAACCACAACTTTGAGGTTAAGTCAGCCCAAGAAGAAACTAGGACTTTATATTTTTAGAGTTGAAGAAACATCTTAAAGGTCATATGGGCCACTGGTTTTCAGAATAAATGAGTGGATACATATGAGTACATATATGTGTTTAGGTCCACTGAAATAAATATATTACTATTATACAGACAAAATATTATTTTATCATTTCAAATTGATAACATTTCTTTCTTCAGGTCCTACCATAAAGAAGCAATAAGTTCATTCAGATTAACCCCAACATTTAATATTGGAAGTGGTGGATGATATCTGCAATAATATCAACCTTAGTATTGTCTTTATTTTGATATTTTGTTTTGAATACATGGTCTCATGGAAATTGTGAGTGTACTGATAAACATTGAAAGTGGTAACATCTGTGGGCTTTTTTTTAATATATATTTTATTGATTTTTTACATAGAGGAAGGGAGAGAGATAGAGAGCTATTATAGAAACGTCGATGAGAGAGAAACATCGACTAGCTACCTCTTGCACACCCCCTACCGGGGATGTGCCTGCAACCAATGTACATGCCCTTGACTGGAATCGAACCTGGGACCTTTCAGTCCGCAGGCCACTGAGCCAAACCGGCTTCGGCTATGGGCTTTTTTTTGTTAACAGCTTGACTTAAAATCCTGAGCTACTCTTCATTTAATGTAGGCCAGTATAGCAAGACATTTCTGTTGCAAAGTTGAATCAGTAACTGTTCTGATGGCTCTCTATATTCTTTGACATAAATATGAAAATCAGACATGAGGAGCCCAAAACACTTATACAGCTACAGTTGTCTATGGTATGATTCATGGAGATCAGCATGCCTTGAGTGCCCAAGTTGCTGAGTTAGAATAATACAGCTTGATAAAATGATTGGCCAGACCAACTGATTGGATTCTTACCTCGAATTTATTTGGGGTACTTATCACTTATCAAATTTTAGGTTAAAAGTCTGAATTTCAGAAAGACCACTGCAAACATTACTCAAATGGGCTTAAAATAGAATATAACATGCATAGTACATAAATAAAATATAAAATAGGAAAGTTTCATTGAAAAGTCCAAAGATAGCATTGTCTTCATTCATGGCCTGATCCAGCAACTCCCAGCCAGACAGTTTCCCCATTCTGCCTTTTTTGGAATCTTTCAGGGTTACTTCCCCACGCATTTTTTTTTAAATATATTTTATTGATTTTTGTACAGAGAGGAAGGGAGAGAGATAGCAAGTTAGAAACATCGATGAGAGAGAGTCATCGATTAGCTGTCTCTTGCACACCCCCTACTGGGAATGTGCCCGCAACCAAGGTACATGCCATTGACCAGAATCAAACCCAGGACCCTTCATTCTCCAAGCCAATGCTCTATCCACTGAGCCAAACCGGTTTCGGCCCCACTCATGTATTTTTAAAAAGAGTCACAGCATTCCCAAGAAGAAAAGTAAGCCCTAAGGCCTGTCCTTAAACCAAAACTATGGTCAGGGGGTGGAAGATGTGCTTGAATTAACCCAATCACGTGTTCTAGATCTAGAGCAAAACCTGGAGCCAGTGAAATCTCTATGGGCAATTAATAGCTGTTGGGATTGAAGACAGGTGAGAGTAAAGGCTAAGGCAGCCATGAATATCCACTGTAGTGAAGGAGGCATAACAACATTGCTGCAGTGGTAAGTCTTTAGATTTGAGCTGGGTAAAATTCTGAGCCCAAAGGATGGGCTCTATTTTTCAGAGATATTTATGAAGTGTCTATATGCAAGGAGGGAAAGTGCTGTCTCTCCCTTCACCCCAGGAATGCATGCATGGCCAATGTTCACAGGGATGTTTGTTCAATACCACTTTGGGAGTATATTACCCCACTACATTCAAGGCTGGGCTGTTGCCCTACTTAAGAATTTACTAACTAGTGGCTTTTTTTTAATGAGAGGGTAACGGTACAAGAAAAATCCAGCAGTGTTATCTTTCCAAAAAGGAAATATACATGCAATTTTGATATTTGAAGTTGAGGTTTGAGGTCGAGGGAAGTTAAATGGCTCTGAGAGGCAAAGAACTGCTCTCCAATGAAGATGCTGGCCACATAGCAGTCAGAGGATGCAGTTCCCCTGTAGGTCAAATTCGGCTCTAGGCAGGTGGAGAAAGATTTGGGAATATGTTGGATCTTTTCCAAAGCCTCTTGAACATGTGACATGTCCCAAGGCTGCTTTTGACCATTTTAACTGAATGGTTAAGAATCCTATCCAACTGAAATGCTTTTAGCAGGGGCCATTCACTCAAGTTATTTCACCTAACCCTCACATCAAGTCTGTAAGGCATAGGTTTATCCCATTTTGCAGATAAATACGCAGAGGCTCAGATAAACTAAATGAACTGTCCCCTGTCATTCTGACAGCAGTCTCTTGCATGACCTTGAGCCTGTCCCTCTTTCTTGGTCCTAGAAATGCCTCCCCAGCTGCCGCCTGCCTCTCGGGCCTCAGACTGTCTGTGTCGAGGTCTCCACTTCCAGTCTGGGAGGTCCAAATCCTGGGCAGATGTCTCTCACCATATGCTGGGGGTGATTTAACAAGGCCAAATGGGCAGCCCTGTGGTTAGAGGCGCTCTCCATTACACGCAGGCCGGTTGCTGCCGCCCGCCCTGCTTGTCCCAGCCCTCGCCTGCTCCTTCTCTGAGGCAGCAGCCTGCAACTGCAGATGCCAAGCAGCGGAAGATATTTTTAAAGCTATAGCATCTGGCTCCTTGGCAGCCTCCACCCGCTGGTGGGCCGGGTGTTTTGGAGTTGCCTCTGGGCACTTCACATGGTTTGGCATCCGATCCATTGTCTGGGCTGCCTTTTAGAGCAGAGCTTTTATTGTGCAGTGGCGGTGGGGTTGAGGAAGGGGTGGGCTGGGAGGAGGTTCCCTGAAACCAAAATTTGATTATAACCTAAGTCTACTTTTTCAGTGCTATCAGTACGTCTCTGGTTCTTTTGCGGTGGGTTCTTTTTTTTTTCTCCCTCTTTAATAAAAAGGAAGTGATGAAAGAAAGAACATTTCCCCTCTGCCAGAGTGGGTTTGAATAGAAAGCTGCTCAGTAGCTGTGCAGCTGCCCAAATCTTGCCCACCACGTCCACATTCTGACTGGCTCGGAACACGGCTTTCTTGGCATTCAAACTTCCCTCAGGCTTGACTGTTCCTCAAATGTCTCCCCAGGGAGGTGGAGGGTTTCTTTTTCTTTCTTTTTTTTTTTTTTTTTTTTTTCCTTTTTTTTTTTCCTTTTTTTTTTTCTTTTTTTTTTCTTTTTTCCCCTGTTTTTGCAAAAGACTCTGAAGCTTCCTGTCTACTTCCAAATAGCCATTCAAAAAAAAGGGGGGGGGGGGGGGAGAGAGGGGGAAAAAAGACACTGACACTTAATTATCCCTGGCAAGTTATATTAAGTTTTTCTAGAAAGGTGCATTTTAGGGACACCCGCTCCCCAGCCTGGACACTCAGGCCTGGGGACTTGGCCCTGTTTCAGAACACCCGTTTCAAGATGATTTCAAGTGAGGATTTCAGGCCTGGTGACAAGAAAATTATCTCAGTTGGAGCAACAGGCTCCTGTGTCACAGGCCTGGGCAAGGTACCAGCCTGCCTCTCACCCATGACTTAGCAACAGACTAAGTGGTCTTTTCTCCAGCCTAGAGGCCCTGGGAGTCCCAGGCAGGGATGACCACTAAGGACCAGCTGAGTTTAGCCAAAGGATTATTTTTAAGTAACTGGCATTTATAGGGAGCACTTATTAAGGACAATAAAACCAGAGGCTGCTCAAATTCATTCATTCATTCATTTATTCAAAAGCTTCTCTGTATCAGGCATTGTTCTGGGTAAGGAATATATAGGAAGGTAGGGAGCGGGGATAAGGTAGTACCATGTGAGATAAGTTTTTTTGTTTTAGTCCATTGAGTGAGATGCTGAGGGAGGTGATAAGCCATGTGGGTGTCTATGGGGAAAGGGAACAATCAGAACAAAGGTCTAAGGTGAAGCATGCCTAGCACACTCAAGATACATCTAGGAGGCCCATTTAGCTCTAATAAAGTGAGTAGGGAAAGAAGAGTAAGAGTTGAGGTCAGAATGGTAATGGTCATGGAGGAGATTATAAACATGACCTGCTTAGTAAACTTTGTTTGAGGAGACTTTCCCAGTGTACCCACCAGGTAAAGGAACAAGATAGGAGTGATGGCATTCACTAAGAGTCAAGGAACTGACAAACCTGAAGGACACAGGATAATGCAGTTGGCCTCTAGCTTGGCTTGACTTGGCTTGGCTCTCCAAGCCTTGGGATATGTTTTTGTAAAAGAAGACTAGATCATAGGAATTGAGGCTTTTACTAAGTGGGAAGAAGAACTTGGCAACCTCACAGGAATGCTACAGCCTATGCTCATAAGAAGAAAGTAGGAGGGTCCTTACTAATTTAACACCCAAAACAAAACCTCCATTGTCCACTGATGTGGAATCCCATCATTAAGTGTCCAGCTGTGTGGATTCTGAAGGCAATAAATGGAGATGAGGGACACCAAAGGCAAACCCTGCCTATTTCAAAATGCTGTGAAATATTGGGATTTGTATCATCTTCTCTTAACTGTATTCTTTCACTTCTAAGTCCTCCTTTCCAGCATCTCATAATCTCACACTCTTGGAAATGCCCACTAAGTATTACTATACTTGGTTTCCTAAAGTGGTCAGAGTTAGCAGGCCCCAAACGCTGACATGCAAAGCTTTTTAGGACAGTACCATGGCCTCCGGTGTGCTTTATGGTTATTGTTAGGCTAAATGTGTAACAGTCCAACAAACCCAAGCACAGGTACATGTCACTGAGTTTTAATTTACATTGGGTGATAAAGTTCTGCCCTGTCACTAACCAGTTGTGTGACCTCTTCAAGTCTTAGTCTCCTTACCCATAAAATCTGAACCATATCTCTGCCTAGCAGAGATTTTGTGAAATTTAGACATAAATTATACTAATAACCTGGCATAAAGCAAAACAGAGAGAAAGGAAGGAATCTATGAACTTACACCTGTGTCCTCATCTGTAAGAAGGTGTTGGTTGAATCTTTCATTTGGCAAATATTTTGTGACCACTCTCTCTCTGTGATAGTTGCTACATTAACACCCAAAAGTCTTGATGTTTGATTCCTTTAAAAAATGTAATGGATGGAAATCTGAGGACTCCATAAAGGGTCTAAGAGGGCCTTCTAGGTTAGTCCACCATCACTCAAAAGTGAACTCCAAAGCCTCTCCAGGGCAAGTTTTCACCTGGTGTGTTTTTTTTCCTTCCTGGTTTTCATTTACTTCTTTATTGCTATGACTCTAGCAAGTATTTCAAGTCAGCTATAAAACTATAACATCACTTTATAAATGAAGAGTCCACAATATTTCATTTTGATGGCCACTATATGACAGACAAACTCATTATTCCATAATTCTCTCTTTAATGCTCAATAGCCCCCTTCCAGGACCCCCCATGAGCCAGGGGGTTCCAGAGCTCATTAAAGGAAACAAAGTGTCCATAATGCTAGTGGGACTTAACCCTGTTTATATAACATGTCAGGTATGTAAAGTGTTCTACGATGGTTTTTTATAACTTCCTAGTCTGAGCATCCATTTTTTATTTACAACTATATTGCTAGGATAAAATTGTGCTTGGGGATTGAGTGTGTCATCATTGCAGCTGTAACCAGGCATTCTAATGGCCTCATTAAGAGAGAAAAAAATTAGTTTCTAGTTTAGGTTTTTGGAATCAAAAGCAATATTTTCCAAAATATATTTCAATGAGCATCAGTTACATAGGAGTTACTCAAAAATAGAGTTTCATGATCTAACAAGTTCAACCAAGTGAAATAGGTAACTTGTAAGTTTACAGTAGAGTTTTTCTTTGCAGCATTTCCTAAAATTGTAAAACAGTAAGTTAAGAAGCAGGATCTCATGGAGAATAATCCTGCAGCAGTCGTGGATGTTTTATTTCCAATAATCCCTATGAATTTTCTTGGTGCGATTAACAGTCATTCCCTTGCACACAGATGAAAACCCAAGTAATCCCACAACTTTTCTGACAGCCCTTAAACAAAGATTCAGTTTAGGGATGAGACTATGCCAATCAGTACTTCAATCTTGTGGACTGGCTGGCTCCTGTATGTGGGTGGCATGCCTTTACTCATTCTGTGTACCTGGTGTGTTCTCGTTCTCTCTCTCTCTCTCTCTCTCTCTCTCTCTCTCTCTCTCTCTCTGTCTCTGTGTGTGTGTGTGTGTGTGTGTGTGTGTGTGTCTCTCTCTCTATCTTTCTCTCTCTCTCCCTCTCCTTCCCTCCATCTCTTTCCTGAGCTAACTTATTCTGACTTCTGACCCTTTTGTGTTTGGCCCAAAGAGGTAGAAGGGAAAGGTGAGGAGAGGAGGCAGGGGAGGCAAGCTGGACAGAGGATGTAGAAAAGTTCCTCTGTGATAGATGGCTTTGAGATCTCTGGCCTGTTATGTGTACTTTCATGGAGCCTCAGAGGGTCCCCTGATAGATCCCCAGCTGCCTCTCCCTAGATATGATGCTCATTAGTTACAGCCATGGATGTCCACCACTGATGCCCTCATTTTGAGGTCCTTCTCCATTGCAGGCTGCCCTTTGGAGCTGGTACTTTCCTAAAGTAACCTGAAGGAAATAGATGGAAAACTCAAAAGGAATAATTGAAAGGAGTTTAATGAAGGGACTGTTTACAATGGATTGGGCAGGATCGGGTAAGACCAACAAAGAGATGTGAAGTGGCTTAAAAACTAGCAAGAGCAGAGAGCTGTTCCCACCCCTAAGCTCTTTGGGGACAAGAAAAGGGAAACCTGCAGGACATGACCACCTAACAAGGAATGGTGGCTTTCCATAATGCAACACCTGTCAGCCTGCCACCCAGCAGAGAGGCATCCCAGGGTATGAATGCCCTGCCCTTTCTCCCCACATTCTCCAATCATCCCTGGTGCCTCCTCTTGGCCAAACCCAACTATAAGTCAGAGTGCAATGGAGCTCTGTCAAGGTAGTTTATGGAGGCCAACTTCCTAGGGCAGAGCAGAAACAGGAGGATGGGGAGTTGATGTAGAGGCACAAACAGAATATCTATTCACAACCTCAAGTTGTTCTCAACATAGGTTCCACCATGGCCCTGCTTTACTAACTTCTTCAACTGCATTTCCTTTTTATCTTCCCACTACAGCCATTCTGGGCCACCTCCCCATTGCCCTAACCATAGGCAAGTTCCTCCACTTGGAAGATCTTTCTCTGCTCTTCACATAGTGAAATATTTTCTGTTCTTTCTGAGTGACTTTAAGCATCACTGACTCAAGGAATTTTCCATTAAAAAAAACAAACCCTGTACTCCTTTTTCACATGACTTTGTACTTGGGGGATTTCTTAATTATTTTCAATTACAGCCATTTCTCTCCTCTGACACAAGCTCCTTGTGGACAGGGGTTTGACCCAGGGAAAAGGGCTACTTTTTCTCGGCACCTGACACACAGGGGCAGCTCAGGAAGAGTTCGCCAAGTCATCAGCTTCCACTGTCTGGGCCTCAGTTTCCTCTGTTAGAAAAAGAAGGACTTGATACAGGCTAGTGAAAGGCCCCTTTGAGCTCTCAAATTCTCTAAAATGTAAATGCTACTCCCACATGTGAGACCCTCTTGACTTCTCTGTCAAGAAACTTCTTCCAATTTTATACATTAACCAGGGGATACAGTAGGGGGAGAAGGTTAGGAAATCTCAGATTACTTGCAAGAGGCAAAAAAGAAAAAAAAATAGCATTATAGTGAATGAACGCAGTTTCTCAAGGAAATGAGAAATCTCTTCTTTGATGGAATATATGAAAGCTAAACTGGAAGGAATAATTAGATTAAATGGTGATGTAAACTGGAAAGGAGGCATTACTTCCTGCTCTGCACCAAATGTCTTACAGGTGTCAGCAGCCCTCTCCCCCACCCCCCGTCCCCCCACCACCCACCCCAGCTCCGTAATTTGGGCATTTTAACTGTCTCCACTCAACTACATGCAAGTGATTGAAAACGGGAGTTTCACTGGGGCCTGGCACCAGGAGAACTTTTTGGTGAAATGAACTTAGTTCTCTGTTACTGGAAGTAAAATAAAATAAATAAAATAAAATAAAATAAAACAGGATTCAATGGAAACGGATGTTGTAATGGCTTTCTTTTTTTTTTTTCTCCACATGGCCCAGGGCTGTTCATATGTGCCCCAGGAGTCCCATAACCCCAAAGAGTACATACCCAAGGATGCCCGGAGCTGAAATGCATAGCTCTGATTTGAGAGTCAGCAAAGATCTGTCAAGACCTGGTTCTTTCACTGTGAAGGTGTGCAACTCAGGAAAGCTACAACCTGAACTCTCTGAGGCACAAAGGGGACATCTTTGTGACATTTGTGATACAGAGAAGGTTTCTGATGCAGAGTGGAGGCATCACAAAATCATGAAAATACAGGGTGTCCCTAGAAAATGGGGAATTACCATTTTTCCAATGGGTTAAATTCAAAAAGAAAGAAACATCAATTGAGCTATCATATATACAGTGTATATACATTTTGGGGGGACACCCTATAGTTCAGCTTTGGAGCCAAGCAAACTAGCATTACAGCCCAAACTAGCATTACAGCTACTTGCACTGTGTTGACCTCAGGTGAGCACATGTCCTCTCTGAGCCTCAGTTGCCTGGGATGAAAGCTTGAATATAATCACAGACCAGCCCAACAGTGACTTGGTAGGTTCTCTATAACATGGCAGCAAAGCTCTAATACATGGATAGGTTGGCTCTCCCATATATATTTAAAAAAAAAAAAAAAAAAAAAAAAAGTCTCTTACTTCATTCATTCATTCATTTAGCAAATATGTACTAATTGCCTACTATGTACCCAGCTCAGAGAATATAGTGTTAGCAAGGCAGCCATGGCCCCTGGTCTCACGAGCCTTATAGTCTACATGTATTAGGGGAGCACAGACTTCAAAGAAACAGGAAAATCTGTGAGAAAATGCACAGTTGTGTGAAAGCAAGTAATGATGAGTATTATTGAGGTGACAGAACTGGAGGAAGGCTGTCCTGAGGAAGTGACAGGTAAGCTGAGACTTAAAGAATGACCTGGCATAGTCCAGGTGAAATGTGGGCAAAAGATCACAAAAGGTTGTGGGAGGAGCATATGTGAAGGCTCAGAGGTAGAATGGGCCAAGAAATGAGAAATGCCAGGGTGGCTAGAGCTTGTTAACAAGGAGAAGGAAGGAGGCCTGATGAGGCTGGAGAGTTGAGCAGAGATTTAATCCTCCCTACAAGGGAAAACCTCTCCCTTATTCCTTTTTTTGGGTAGAGTCCCTGGTTCAATGATGATCAAAACAACCTAGGAGAGCAAATGATGCCTGGTCTGGATAGGAGAAGACCTGGATTCTAATCTCAATTTGTCAAATAATCCTTATAAAGTAAATCTTTAGCATACAGCTTCATTCATTGATGCCTCTGTTTCCCTCCACTCAACCAAGATGAGTTTGGGCAAAATCATCCAACCTAAAATTTCAGATTCCAAATTTCCATTTCTGGCCAACTCTTTTGGGTATCATAAGCATTGGGACAGTCTAGGAACAAAGGGGAAGAAGTATCCACTCTGTCCAATCATGCCCCACTGCCATCCCTGAAAGTCTCAGGAGAAGTACTGAGGAAGACAGAAGAGACACCAGGGCTCCACAAAGGATGTACTTTCAGCAAGGGAAACAGCTGGCAGGGGCAGAATGACAATATTCGGAGCTCCTGCCAGCCTTTGGGGAGGAGAGAGAAGCACTCTGCTCTCCAGGAGCAGGGTCTGCAATATGATATCCTGGGGCGGGGCCTCTGAGGACACCTGGAACAAAGGAGTGCTTGGATTCTCTGGAGCCTTCTCTGTTTTATAATCAGTTTAGCTTCCAGTCTATCAGTCCCTAGATTAGCCAAACCTCTAGTGGTTTTGGCTGGGTGGGCACAGGTTAAGTCAGGTGGAAAGCTAAGGCAATTATCCAGATGAATCAAGTCTTGCAAAAGGAGAAAGAGCCCTAACCGGTTTGGCTCAGTGGATACAGCATTGGCCTGTGCACTGAAAGGTCCCAGGTTAGGATCCTAGGTTTAATTCCACTCAAGGGCATGTACCTTGGTTGTGGGCACATTCCCAGTAGGGGAGTATGCAGGAGGCAGCTGATTGGTGGTTCTCTCTCATTGATGTTTCTAGTTCTCTATCCCTCTCCCTTCCTTTCTATAAAAAAATAAATAAAATACCTTTTTAAAAGAATGGAGTCTGGCACAGTTTGGCTTCCTGCAAGCATCCACCTTTCCAGATCTCTGCTCAGCCCTCCATGTCGCTAGTCTGGGTGGTCACTTTATTCCAAGGGACACAAATATGTAATTAGAATCTGAAACACATGAACACTATACCAAGCCACCCCTCCACCCATCCCCACCCCCAGCCTACAAGGCTTTGTGGAGAGTCACAATGTACTAACCCTATGCTAAACCTTGGAACAATAAGGTCATGATTGGCCTCTGTCTCTGTGAAGCAAAAGCTTATTTAGACAAGTAAAACCAAGTGGCAAGCAGGAATTAGTCAATCCAACTGTAGCTCAGCTCTAACTATTATGGGGTTCGGAGAAAGAAGCAGCTAGTTAGGCTGGGGTTGAAGAGGACAATTTGCAGACATAGCTGGGCTTAAAGAAGGAGAAAGTTTCCAACACAAAGTAAGGAAGAAAATAATCCCAACTGTCAATTAGATAAACAACAAGGAGGTAAGACAGAACATAGAAAATTTGCAAGTAAGCAAGAAACCTCTACCAAGAAATGATAGAAGTTTAAAAATTCAAAATCTAATCTAATTTGAGGTCCCAGACAGTAGTGGAACCTTGGCTAAGATATTCTGTTATGGGTTGATTATGACCCCCATAAAGAACTGTTGAAGTCTTATTCCCTAGTATCTGTGAATGTGACCTTATTTGGAAATCGGGCCTTTGCAGATGTAATCAAGATAAGATGAGATCATAGGGGTGGATCCCAAATGACCAGTGTTCTTATACTAGTAAGAAGAGGAAAACACCATATAAGGACAGAGACACTCAGGGAGAACAGGGATTGGAATGGTGCAGTTACCAGCCAAGGAAGCCAAGGACATAAAGAGTAAGGAAGGACTCTTCCCTACAAGTTTAGAGACAGTGTGGTCCTGTCAACACCTTGACTTTGGACTTCTAGCCTCCAGAACTGTGAGAAAGCACATTTCTGTTGTTTTAAGCAACCCAGTTTGTGATACTTGTTACAGCAGCTCTGAGACACTAATACTAATACATACTCACAAACATTTGGTTAGTTTCAATGAAAGTACAACCATCCATCCCAGGCATAAAGTGAAGGGATATGAAATGACACCTAGAAAAGTGCTCTGCATACCACAGAAGGAATTAATTGCCAGATAATGAGATTATATGCCCACACCTGGGAGAACACTGGACAGAAAGGAGGTAGTAATTGGCAATGAGAAAGAATGGAGGAGACAGTTTGGTTCGTGGGTGAAGGCATAAACTTTAGAATCAAACAAGCCAAGATTGAGCCCCACTTTGCCTCCTACAGCCTGTGAAACCCTGCTTGAGTCACTTCCTTCTCTGGGCCTTCATCTTCTCAGCTATAAAATTAAGATTATAGTTGAGTTTAGCTCATAAAGGCAGTGACTTTTAAAGAAATAGTGTACACAAAGTCCTTAGCACAGAGCTTAGCCCCCACCTCCCTGGCCCCAGGCTTTACCTGTGGGGGGCCTTCCACAGCCATGCCTTTGTTCCCATAAGACACACAGGCTTCAGCCACAACCAAAACACTTCCATTTACCTTCCCTTTCTAGAATTCCTCTCCTATCTCCTTGGCCAGCCCTCACAAGGTCTCCCTCTTCTAAAACTCTATAACATTAATTGCCTTTGCCACACGAGGCACCAAAAATCAACCTGCCTTTTCTTCAATACACTCTGCCTTTCACCCTGGGTTGTTATGCCCATTGAAAGTAAAAGAAAGGAAACTTGTATTGTTCAATGGTCGCTCCAAGCCAGATCTGGTACTGGGCACTTTACACTCCTTATCGTTTCACTTAATTTCACTGAAGTCCATCCTCATGACAGCTCCATAACATGCCTCTAACCTCATTGTCTTGCTAGAAGAGCACCTGCCACACAGTAGGTGCTCAATAAAAGCTACCCCACTATGCTAACACCTTCAGTTCTTTGCTTAAGCTCGTAGGAGAGAAGAGTCCCAGGAAAAAAAGAGGACTTTTTGGGTCATTGGATAACTGTTCAATGCTCTACCCAGAAAAAAAAAAAAAAAAAAAAAAAAAAGAAAAAAAAAAAGGGAAGGTGATTCTCCTTTTATAACTGATTGGGAGCCCAGAATTTTCACCCGAGCCCCTGCCTAGCACACCTTGACCCTCTCAAGTTCCAACTCTAGCGACCCCTGCCAAGCTAAGCGTCAGGAGAATAATCTTATTATTGGTAACCTCTTCCCAACACAGCCTCACCACAGGACAGCCTATTAGGCCATTGGGCATTATTAGTGCTCCTTGCAGCGCAGTTAAGTGTAACTGGATCCCAAACCATGTGCTAAATGCTCCATCTGGAGCTACTCTCGGAACACTGATGAGGGCTGCTCCCTCCTCATCCTTAAAAGTCTTCTGAAGGATGGCTCAGGTTTCCAAAACGGGCTGGAAGTGAAGCTAGCACCCGCAGCCCCAGGTGCCTCGCCCCTGAACAGAAGAACCAAGCAAACAAATAGCAAGACCTCGTCGTCCCAGGCTCGTTCTTCATGTGAGCACTCAGCATAGCTGTTACTTCTCTGTGTTCTGATAGATCTACTCCACAAATATGTATTAAACAGCAACTATGGGCCAGGCATTATCTGGTTCTCATGTTCTAACAGTGAGCAGAGCAGGAAAAAAATCTCTGCCCTTGTGGTGCTGATGTTCTAGCAGGGCAGATAAAGAATAAATCCAATTTTAGAAACATGAAGAGAAGAGAATATATATCAGTTTGCTAGGACTACCATAACCAAATGCTCCAAACTGGGTGGCTTAAGCCTTAAACCACAGAAATGTATCGTCCCATGGGGAGGCTAGATGTCTGAGATCAAGATGTTAGTAGGGCTGTTTCCTTCTGAGAGTCTGGACAAAGAATCTGTTCCAGACCTCTCCCCTGGGCTTGTGGATGGCTCACATCTCCCTGTGTCTCCTTACACCTCTTTTTTCCATGTGTTCTCCATGACTCTTAATGTTCTCTCTTTTCGTGAGCACACCAATTGTGTTGTGTTAGGCTTTACTCAGATGAATTCATTTTTCTTTGTTAATCATCACTCTAGGATATTTTTCCATTGATTTTGAGAGAGAGTGGAAAGGAACAGGGGAGAGAGAGAGAGAGAGAGAGAGAGAGAGAGAGAGAGAGAGAGAGAGAGAGGGAGGGAGGGAGAGAAGTGAGAGACACATCGACTGGTTACTTCCCACACACACCCTGACTGGGGCTAGAGATGAAACCTGCAACCCTTCAGTCTATGGGCTGGTGCTCTAACCACTGAGAAAACCAGCTAGGGCCCAATGACTTCATCTTTAACTTGATTACCTATAAAGACCCTACTCCAAATAAGGTCACATTCTGAGATACTGGGGATTAAGATTTCAGCATATGAATTGGGGGGGGGGGGGGGAGAGACACAATTCAACCCATAACATTGTTAGAATTATAACTTAGTTATATGACTAACATTATAACTCAGTCAGAACTGCTATGGAAAAAAGAAAGCAGATAGAAGTGCCAGGGCATGAGGAGGGATTATTAAATAGGTGGTAAGGAAAGAACAGTCTAGACAGGAAAAAAAGCCAGAACAAAGACCATAAGGCGAGAACAGGACTAGAATATTCTAGAAGAACAGAGAGAGAAAGAGAGACTAATATGGCTGGAGCAGAGCAGCAGATGAGGTCAGTTTGGAGGGGGCGAGTCGCATCCATAAGCCCTAGCATGAACGAAAGCTGGGAGGTTTTGAGAGGCCCTTGGTCTGACTGTGGTTTTGTGAAGACCTGCTCTCCTGTTAGTTTTGGTGTTGGGGTGAAAACATTGATCTTCACAATAACATTCCATTTCTGCAGCCTGCACAGCACTTGCCTCGCCTTTCACTGCTTGACTTTGGCTTGAAACCCTCTGCCCAAAGGCCTCAGAGCAGGACTTTTTACGAGGCTGCCTCTGCCTGCGTTCCACATACCCAGCTCCTCAGACTTCCTGGATTGTGGCCTCATAGGCCTTCTGCTTCATATACTGAATTGGCCACAATGGACCAAAGTGTTCTAAGATTCCCCATTGCAGGGCCCTCCTTGGCCCCCAGATTCTATATCATACACCTGATGCAGAGAGGGCTCAAGCACGCCTCTGAGCAGACATCAGAAATGATATACACGTTAAAAAAAATGCCTTCTTACAAAACAGAGGCCTGTAAAGCTTTTACTAACTATCCAATGAAAAGAGAAAAAAGTTCCCTTCCCAGACATGGCCAGTGGTGTATCATTAGAGGGAGTGGGAGCACAATTTGTTCCTGAGAGCCATCACCCATATCAAGTGGGTCTGAGAATTCCCTCACTTCCTTTTCCCAGCTGACCTTGGTGTCTTGGACCCCAACAAGTGGCTGTTTATGAATTGGTGACATTGACTGAGGGTCTCCCATGTGACAGGTGTATTGTAAACACTCGCTCACTTAATCTTCACAGTGATTACTGTAGATATTATTATTCCCATTTTCCAGATACAGAAACTGATCCTCAGAGTGGTTATTTTTGCCAAAGGTCATACAAGTAAACTAATGAGTGGTGGGGTTGGGGCTTGAACCCAAGTTTGTACAATTTCAAAGCCTGTTTCTGTCCTCCAGTATACCTTGCTGCAACCCAGAAATTCAATTTGCAGATCAAAAGTCTCTGATACTTTCTCTCATTTGATATGCATGTGAAAAGTTTCCTTGTATGTTTGCTCTTAAAAAGTGTATTCCCTGATAAAAGCCCTAGTTCTAAATATTAAAATAGTATGCTCCTCTTCAATGTCCATCTCTCTAGAAACTCTTCTATGAAGTCTTTACTGATAGCCCCTTACCCCCCCACCCCATAGAAGCTAAATGTACTCTATCTTGAAGCACTAGTAAAATAACATGAATTTTGGAATTAAATGGACCTGTAGTCATAGCTGAGCTTTGTGACATTGAACAAGGTATTTACCTCCCCCAAATCTCACTTGCTCATAAATTCAAGGGATTAAAATACATACCTCATAAGGGTTAAAAGAAATAATGTGCATAAAGTAGCTGGTCAATAGTAGTTGCTCATTAAGTGTAAGTGCCTTGTCCTGCTCTCTCATGACCCTGAGAATATTCTGGCTTATTGGATAGCTATTTTGTGACCTATTTTGAAAGTTTGGCCTATATCTTACTCTTTTTACTCATTTTTGTAGCCCCTCATTGTAAGAGTTCATAATTGATGTTCTAAAAATGTTTATGGAATGAGTTTAAGTTTCAAGTTACTAATTTTTTTAAGAAAATTTATTAAAAATAAAGAGAGACAGAAAAAAAGGAGAGAGAGAGAGAGAGAGAGAGAGAGAGAGAGAGAGAGAGAGAGAGAAAGAGAGAGAAAGAGAGAGAAAGAGAAAGAGAAAGAAAGTAGAAAGGAATGAAGGGCAACAACAAAAAAGGGAAGAAAGGAAAGAGGGAGGGAAGAAAGCAGAGGAAGAAGAAATAAATAAAGGAGGAAGCAAAGGAAGGAAGAAGGAAATCCCAAAAAGGCAGTGGGTGTCAAAAAGAGAAGGTCACATGCCGAAACCGGTTTGGTTCAGTGGTAGAGTCAGTCTGCAGACTGAAAGGCCCCAGGTTCGATTCTGGTCAAGGGCATGTACATTGGCAGCTGGTCGATATTTCTCTCTCATCGACTTTTTTAGCTTTCTAACTCTCTCCTTTCCTTTCTGTAAAAAATGAATAAAATATACTTTTAAAAAAAAAAAGAGAGAGAGAGAGAGAAGGTCACAGACAGAGGCCCACACGGCCAAGAAGATGGGTGGATCCCAAGGGCAAATTTATTTGTTTCCAAACTGTCAAAAACTAGCCCTATTAGAAGATGCATCCTTTGTTATCCATGGTATCAAGCACATAAACACAGTGAAGTTTTCTTTTTAATATACTTTTTATTTATTTCAGAGAGAAAGGGAGAGGGAGAGAGAGAGAGAGCAAGAAACATCAATAATGAGAGAGAATCATTGGCTGCCTCTTGCACGGCCCCTACTTGGGATTGAGCCGGAAACCTGGGCATTTGCCCTTGGCTGGGCATTTGCCCTTGGCTGAAAAAAGCCTGAGACCCTTCAGTCCCCAGGCCGATGCTCTATCCACTGAGCCAAACCAGCTAAGGCCACGGTGCAGTTTTTAGTGGCTATTAAGCGACAAAAGATGGGAAAGTTAGGCAAAGCATTCATTCCTCCATGTGTTGGCACCAGGATCACAGTGAAGAGTAACTGAGTATCAGGAAGTTCCATTTTGCTCCCTTACCCCCAGCACACCATGGAAGCCCCCAAAGAGGCAGGCATGGGCACTCCTGGTCAGGGCCAGGCCTGACTTACATCACTCGGCAGAGGTGAGAGCAGCTGAGCTTTGCTTCCGCTCAGTCTGCGGCTGGCCCAGGAAGTAGAAGAAACGGAGAGCTCTGCCCGCACTGCTTGTGTGGATTAGAACACGCTGATTTCCCTAACAGGATTAGCCCTCGCCTTCCCCAGAGCCTTTTTCCATTAAGGAAGTAATCAATGATGTCTCCCTAACACAGAAACCATTTAGTCACCTAAACAACTGAATGCAGAGTTAATAATTCTTGGTTTTAAAGTCATCTTTATGGCCATTTTGCTACCTCCAAAAAAGTGTTTTAAACACTAATGGAAATACCTCTCTTTCTCTGAGGGCATTATGCCAGCCGCTTATTACTAGTCTCAGGTGTGAGACACTGTGGATCATTTCTAGCAGCACCAAACAGGAGAGAGAGGGAACAGGGATATGCTCCGTTCGTGAGGTGACAAAGAGTGCTCCCTAACCCACCCCAACTCATCAGAAACATGGAAATAATGGAGGAGACAAAGTAGAAAATCATAATTTATGGGGAAAATTTAACCATATGGAAGAGGAAAGAGAGACTTGTATCTGAAAGTCTTAGTAGAGGATAATGGAAATCCCCCAAACCCTCCCTCACTGGAGTCAACGTGCTCTTCCTAAACCACAAATAGGATTACTTCATGACCTGCTTAAGACTTCCAATAGCTTCCCGCTACTGCTGGAAAGACAAAGTCCTACCTCCTTAACTGGGCTGCAGAACCTTGCAGTCTCCTGTCTCACTGCTGGTAACTCCTAAATCCTACCTCCACTGTGCCACACACACACACATATGTACACATGCACACACAAATGCCCACATTAATGTACATGAGCACACATGGACACAAGCACATACATGCATGCACACAAAAATACATGAACATGAATGCAGTATACATACACAAAAACAAATGTACATACAGAGGACTCATCAGGACTCATTAGGCTAGGGGTGTCGAACTCAATCAGAGAAGGGGCCAAAATCTAAAATCCAGCCTAAATCGCGGGCCGAATGGTTTACTGAACAGTCATAAACTGTCATTGTGATGGAAACGCAGCAGAGTGCAGTGATGACAGCGCGGTGCGGGCCACATTGCAAGGCCTGGCGGGACGGATTTGGCCCGCTGGCCTTGTGTTTGACACATGTGCATTAGGCCATGAAATCCCTCAAAACTCTTGGCCTCCTTTCCTCAGATTCGCTCTTTACCAAATATCCCATCAACTTTCCTTGAAGATACCTACACACATGCATACACATACATACCCAGGTACACACAACACAAAGCACATACATACACACACATGCTCACACACATGTACACACACATACACAAATACGCTCAAACACATATGCTCACTGTCCCCCTTAACTCCTATTGACCTTTCAGGCCCAGAGCAGATGTTGCTTCTTCCAGGAAGCCTTCTGGAGAAACCCTGAAGTGCAGATAAGATGCATTTCCTGTGACTCCTATGGCACTTGGTGCTTTCCTATCTTAACCCTTGGACCTGGTTTTGTAATTGCTTATTTATCTGCCTAGTTTCCCACACTAAACTACTGGATTAGGACTGTGTATGTCCACTATTGTAGTCCCAGGGTCCAGGACAGAGCCCAGCTCAATAAATATTTGTCAAATTAAATTTAATTGAAGAGACTAAATTTAATATGGTGCACAATAAATATCTATCATGTTGAAATGATTTAACTTGAGTATCACTTAGATAATCTCAGAAAGACAAAACTGAGATTAATTGTATTTCAGGAGGCTAATAGCTGGTTAACAGTATCAACTAATATTGCCAGATGTGATGGAAGATTGTGTTCACCAAAGGAGAGTGAGGGTTCATAGTTGAAAAAAAAACAAACAATTAAAGGGAAGAACTGACTACTTTTGCTCAAGAGAAAGTCATATAATGACTCTCTGAGTCCCATTGGCCACTAGAGGAGTGGGACATGGTGCTGCGGGCCGAGGACTCACCAGACCTCCAAGTCCCTCAAGATGCTTGGCCTCCTTTGCTCAGATTCTATCTTCACCAAATATCCCATAAACTTCCCTTGCGGATTTCCTACAGGGACCATGTGCTGACCCCAGCATTCTCCTCTGGGCAGCTCTGGTTCTTGCTGCGAATGAATAAACTGGCCCTGCTCCCACCCCAGTCTCTAGGAAGCCAGGCTGGTAGGAATCTAATCTGAAGCCCTCTCCATGTGGAGTCTAAGACCAAATACGTTTCTAAGTTTGCAGCACTGCCCACCCTGAGCAGCCACAGGTCCACTCAGAAGCCACTGCTGTTTCCTTTTCTTTAGATACGATGGAAGCAAACCTAAGACCTGCACAACCCAGGTCACACAGGGGCTGAGGGAGCTGACTCTGGCCCCAAAACTGGCTATGCTGGGTCAATCAGACAATGAGAGCACTGCAGAGAGTACCTGGTGGTGAGAACCTGTAGGGCTGTAGTGTCAGGCAGATTCAAGTTGTGGAGAGTGGGACAAGTCAGCACTAAGCAGGCGTGTGGGGCAAGATGCCATCTGGGGGCAGACAGGGTATGTAATGAGCCTGGGGCAATAGTAACTGTATCCTTATAGTGGCTTCTGTTCATTGGACACGGACTATGTGTCAAGCGCTATCCTTCATGTCTTTCTAAATGTTATCTAATTTAACCTTCCAACAGACCTATGAACCAGGACCAACACCCCCTTACTTACAATGAGAAACCACTCTGGATGCCATGCATTAGGTTGTCAGTACATTATCATAAACCATATGGAATTGCCAATATTTGCCTATTGTTTACCTAAAAAGAAGAAAAAAAAAAGGGCAATTTCACATGGTTCAACACAATAGTTGCTGTCCCTGTGATGGCTGGCCCAGAAAGCTAGACGGGACTGAACATGTTGGTGGGTAGGGACAGAGAGACAGAAGTGACATAGAGGACAGGTCCGTGTGACACAGCCAGCCAGGACTTGAGAGGATGATGGACAAGTTCTGAAGGCCTGCTGTCCAGGCCCCAGCGTGTTACTCTCACGGTTTCTGGCTGAGGGTCCTGGCCTCACAGACAAGCCAGGTGTTGTTTACCAGTCAAGTCACAAGAAAAACCACAGACGGAGCTGCCCTCTCCCAGCACCCAGAGGCCCAAACAGACGCGCACATCTCCGCCAGCCCTCGCCGAGCCCCTTTCTGTGAACAGAAATTAGATCACATGTTGCCTGGAGTCAGATATGTGACCAGACTCAGTGCACTGTGCAAGATTTCACCAATGATGGGAATAACTTTCTCCTGCTGCATTTAACATCTGGTGTCACAGATTTTTTGCTGAGAGCCATAAAATCACTAACTTGCAGAGAAAACCTCATTGTTGAAAAATACATTGATGGAGGGGTGGGCAGCAGCCAGAGCCTGGCTGTGTGCTGGGGCTGCCTCGATGTGGACATGGCCCTTTGTCTCCCGGTGGATGATGAATTTCATGAGGCCTTGGGAGGAACTGTGGGCAGAGGAAAGACAGGCCCAGGCTGGTGACTCTGTCACCGACTAGTTGAGGGACCTTGGACTGGTTCCTTCCCTTTCTGAACTTTCATTTCCTCGTCTACAAAAGAAAGAAGAAAGCAAGGATAAAAATAGCCACCTGCCAGAGTCACTCTGTAGATCTGTGTAGATTCAATGAAACAACATATGTGGCAGTGCCTGGCATATGAGTAAATGTGAGCTGCTTTTTCCTTTTCCTTTTTGTTTGGTGTGTTTGCACTATGACATTTCCTTTCAGTCCCAAGCTGGCCTGAGTGCTGTGGCATTTGTCCAAGACTTGCACATGCATCGCTCCTTCAAGCTTGGCCCAGGTTACAACTAGCTGGGGCCCCGGCGCTTTGCCTGGGGGTGCAGCCACTGGTGTTCTAGTCTGTTTCTCCCCGTAAAATGGAAGTTCTTTGAGGAAAGAGACTTGCCTGTTCACCAATGTCTGGCACAGAGTAGATGCTTAGGAATGTGCTGAATAGAGGAGAGGACTGTATGCCATCAAGGAGCAGCAGGAAGGGAGGCCACTGAGCCTGTCACCACGGGCTTAGCAAGCTCCTGCTCTGCCCAGGTCTTGTGCTAGGTCTGAGGTTACAAAGCTTAAGGGATAAGATGGGGTGAGCCTCAGGGACCCCTCAGCTTACCTGGTAATCAAGGGCTGGAACAGGAAGACTTGCTCTTTGTACATTTAATCAGACACTAGGGCATTAGAGGTGCTGCCGATGGGCAGGCCACCTTTGAGACGTCTTCTCGGCTAGTCATTCTCATGGCCGCCTTCAAAATCAACAGCAAGTCAAATTCCCCTTGTGTCTCAATGCTGCTGAGGGTGGAGCTCTCAGAGGGAGCAATGGGATGTGATTGACACTGCCCCTGCCCCACCCACAGCATGGCCTTGACCCTTGAACTCACCCCAATTACTATAGTTATTTGCTCAGAGCACATTCAGCCTCCCATGTCTGTCTCTCCCCATCTTCTCTCTCTCTCTCTCTCTCTCTCTCTCTCTCTCTCTCTCTCTCTCTCTCTCTCTCTATCTCTATCTCTATCTCTATCTCTATATCTCAGTTTGCATGTGTTTGCCTCTGAGTGTGTGTGCACTATCTCCTGCACATGCTGTGTTTCTGTCCATATTGTCCTGTTGCCCTACCTGTGTCTTCCCATCTCTTTGCTTGTGTCTCTGGTATCTCTCCCTTCCTCTGTCCTCATTCATTTTTCACCCTCCTACCCCCTCCTGCATCCCCTCCTGCCTTGCTCCCAACCTCCCCCTACCTGAGTCACTCCCCCAGCTGTCTGGAGTCCCACACAGCCCAGCCACTCTGCACATATTTTTAACTCTCACTTATTATCTTTGCCGTCGCCAGTTTTGGCTGCGAGCCACAGCAAACAGAATGTGAGAAAGCAAAAACTAATGAGCTTCTTCAAGAGAGGATAGGGAGCTTCTGTTATTTCATTTAGTCCTCAGAGTTTAACTCCTGGCACTTCCGTCACATCTCCAAATGGTAAGCGAAGGTTGTTACTTTTCAATTTGGTTGGGCTGTGTAGCACATTTCATCAATTAAAATGCACCCTCGGTGCAAAATCACAACAGGGCTGGCAGGCAGGGTGCTAGTGTGTGAGGATTTTTTTTTTCCAGTTACTTTTGTTCTGTGTAGTTGAGACCTGTTCAAAGCAGCCTTATGCTCCAAACAGCAACACCGTTCATGGAAAGCAACATGGTGCCCCCCGTGGCAATGCGGCACCCTGATTGGCTGAGGACCCTGCAGGACCTGGCAGGCCTGGCCCCGGGGATGGGCACAGGTCTCCGGATTTAGCTCAGTCTGTGAAATGGCCTACCACCCTATGGAGTGGCCTGAGCAGGTCACTCAACCTACATAGAAAAATCTTCAGAAGGGGAAGTAAGTAAATGGAAAAATAAGCTTCACCAACTTCCCTCATATTCATTCATACAACAGATATTATAGAGCATCTATTACATACCAAGCACTATGCTGGCCCTGATATTTGAAAAAGTTAGGCCCAAACACTTCAACCTTTCTCTCCATTCTTCCCTGCCAGATGGGGCACAATTCCTTTGAGTCCCCATGAAAGCTTGGGGGGACTCAACCTTCCATTCTTTCTACCTATAAACACTGCTCAAGGGGAGAACTAGGGGTGAACTTTCAAGAAATTATTATTGTTTCCCAATTATAAAATTAATTCATTTATAATAACAAAAGTTTATTTCAAATCAAAAGAAAGAACAGTATGTACATCAGTCACAACCTCCCTCCCAAAGTTCACCACTATTATTAAAGGAATGTTATGTTTAATGACAACAGACACCAGCAAGCCTACGCACAAAGAACTGAGCCCCAGAGAGCAAACCTAAATTTAACTTAACACTTTGGTTGAGCACCTACCTTACACTGAGTGTCATTGTGGAGTTCCAAGGTTAGTAAGGTAAAGTCTTGCCTTTCCAGGCTTGGGAAACACTGACTCACTGGTCATTTTACTTAAATGTGTTGAACCCAGGTCAAACATGTCTAAACAAAGAACCTAACTTGGGAATGGGATCCATATCCAATTTTCAGTGGGAGTGTTTTACCCATTCTGAAGATCCTTCCCCATTTTACTCTTCCTACTATTAGTACTTCTCCTGTACCATCGGTCAACCCTGCCCATTTTGGCTCTTTTCCCTATCTCTCACTGTCAGAAATTGTGAACACTTGGCAGCCTTTTATTTATTTTTTTATCTTTATTGTTGAAAATATTACATATGTCCCCTTCTTTCCCCCACTGACCTCTCCTAGCCTGCCCACAAGTCACACCCCAAGCCTTCACCACCCTATTGTCTGTGTCCATGGATTATGCATATATGCATACAAGTTCTCTTCCCACTCACCTACCCTCCCCTGCTTTCCCTCTGAGGTCCAACAGTCTGCTCCATGCTTCTATAACTCTGATCTGTTTTCTTCATCTTATTTTGTTCATTAGATTCCACTTATGATATCATGTGATACTTGTCTTTCTCTGACTGGCTTATTAAGCTTAGCATAATACTCTCCAGGTCCATCCATACTGTTGCAAACGGTAAGAGCTCTTTCCTTATTACAGTTGGGTAGTAATTCATTGTATATACTTTTTATCTACTTTTTATCTACTCATCTGCTGATGGGCAGATTCCAAATCTTAGTTATTGTAAACTGGCCTCTTGCAATGTCAAAGAGATTAGCAATAACATGGGCAGGTTTTGAATAAAAGAACAAAGCCAGTGGGAGCCACATCACGCTTTTACAATGCCCCTGCAGATAGTGTCTTCTTAGAGCCTGGAACTGGCTGCTCATAAATGCTGTGAACTGGACAGGATGTGAAAGACATCCCTAGCTTTGTCCCCAGAGGGTGTTGCTCAAAACTAATTTCTTGAAATATTGGAGAAGAGGGAAAGTGGTAGTCAATTAAATTTGGGAATTGCTTCTGGCCACATCCCAGTCACAAAGCACACTAACACATCAAAGGCTAAGAACTATGCTTAACTCACTTTAGCCCAGCAGTTCCCAAGCATCTGACCATGGATATTAGAAACACACAGAAAGCCAATATCCTTGATGAACATAGATGTTAAAATACTCAACAAAATTCTAACAAATCAGACTTGGCATTACATTAGAAAGATCATACACCATGACCAAGTGGGATTTATTCCTGGAATGCAAGGATGGTACAATATCTGCAAATCAATAAATGTGATATATTATATAAACAAACTGAGAGACAAAAATAACATAATCATATCAAGCAATGCAGAAAACGCATTTGACAAATCCAACATCCTTTCTTGATGAAAACACTCAGCAAAGTGGGAATAGAGGGATCATACCTCAATATAATAAAAGCCTTATCAGACAAACATATAGTCAACATCATAGTCAATGGGCAAAAACCAAACTTATTTCCCCTCATAACAGGAACAAGACAGGGATAACCACTTTCATCACTCCTGTTTGATATAGTATTGGAAGTGTTAGCCATAGCAATCAGACAAGAAGAAGAAATAAAAGGCATCCAAATTGGAAAAGAACAAGTAAAAGTGTCCTTATTAGCAGATGACATGATACTATACATAGAAAACTCCAAAGATTCCATCAAAAAACTACTAGACCTAATAAATGAATTCAGTAATGTATCAGGATACAAAATTAACACCCAGAAAACTATGGCCTTTTTATACACCAATAATAAACAAACAGAAAAAGAAATGAAAAAAAAAATCCCATTTACCATTGCACCAAAGGTACCTAGGAATAAACCTAAGGAGGTAAAAGACCTGTACTTGGAAAACTATAGGACATTGAAAAAAGAGATAGAGGAAAACATAAACAAATGGAAGAATATACCATATTTATAGATTTGTAGAATCAACATCATTAAAATGTCCATACTACCAAAAGCAATCTATAGATTCAATGCAATCCCATTAAAATACCAATGGCATATTTCAAAGATCTAGAACAAATTCTCCAAAAATTCATCTGGAATTTCAAAAAAAAAAAAAAAAAAAAAAAAGACCCTGAATAGCCACAGCAATCCTGAGAAAAAAAAGAACAAAGTTAGAGGGATCCAATACCAGATACCAAGCTAAATTACCAAGCCATGGTTCTCAAACTGCCTGGTACTGGCTCAATGGAACAAAACAGAGAACCCAGAAATTGACCCAAGCCATATACATTTGACAAAGGAGGCAAGAGCATACAATGGAATAAAGACAGTCTCTTCAATAAGTGGTATTGGGAAATTTGGTCAGATACATGCAAAAAAATGAAACTAGATCACCAACTTACATCATACACAAAAACAAACTCAAAATGGCTAGGAGTTCCATGTAAGATGGGAAATCCATAAAAATCCTACAAGACTTCATAGGCAGCAAAATAGTAGATATATGTGTAGCAATATCTTTATTGACACAGCTCCTAGGGCAATGGAAACTAAAGATAAAATAAACAAATGGGACTACATCAAGATAAAAAGCTTGTATACAACAAAAGAAACCATCAACAAAACAACAAAAAAGCCCACTTGCATGGGAGAACATATTTGCCAATGATATATCAGATAAGTGTTTAATCTTCAAAATTTACAGGGAACTAATACAACTTAACAAAAGGAAGATAAATGATCCAATTTAAAAAAATGGGCAAAGGACCTATTATAAATAGACACTTTTTGAAAGAGGATATACAGAAGGCCCAGAGACATGTGAAAACATATTCAAAGTCACTAATCATAAGAGAGATGCAAATCAAAACAACGAGATACCAACTCACATCTGTCAGAATGGCTATCATCAGCAAATCAACAAATGACAAGTGCTGGCTAGGATGTGGAGAAAAAGGAACCCTCATGCACTGCTGGTGGGAATGCAGACTGGTGCAACCACTGTGGAAGACAGTATGGAGTTTCCTCAAAAATTTAAAAATGGAACTTCCATTTGACCCAGTAATCCCACTTCTAGGACTATAAACCAGAAACATCAATCAGAAAGGATATATGCACCCTTATGTTCATAGCAGCACAATTTACAATAGCTAAGATTTGGAAACAGCCTAAGTATTCATCAGCAGATAAGGTGATTAAAAACTGTGGTACATCTACACAATGGAATACTATGCACCACTATAAATAAGAAGGAACTTTTACCATTTGTAACAGCAGGATGAAACTGGGGAGCATTATGCTAAGTGAAATAAGGCAGTTGGAGAAAAATATCACATAATCTCACTCATATGTGTGATGTAATGATCAACATAATTTGATGAACAAGAATGGATCCAGAGACAAATGGCAGGGGAAGGGGGGGGGGCAGTGTTAGAGAGTAACCAAAGGACTTGTATGCATGCATATTAGCATAACCAATGGACACAGACACTGGGGTGGTGGTGGATTGCCCAGGGTGGGAAGGGCTGGGGTCAAGCAGGGAAAAACAGAAACATATATAAACCTTAAGATGATAAAAAAAAAGAAAGAGAAAGAAAGAAAGAAAGAAAGAAAGAAAGAAAGAAAGAAAGAAAGAAAGAAAGAAAGAAAGAAAGAAAGAAAGAAAGGCGCAGAAACATCCTAGAAAATTCACTTAGGGACATAAAATGGCAGTCATTATTATATGTTATTCATATTAACATTATGCTAATATTATGAATATAAACATTAGATTTGGTGTTATTAATGATATCCTTCTCTACTCTTAACACTGCCAAGGTCATTATTGTAAATAAGGTCATTACTGGTCTGGCCACTGCCCAGTTCTCTGATTCCCTCCTTTCCCACACTTTATCCTTCCAGGTTGTTTAAAATGCCCCCCAAATGCAACATGTGCTTTTGATTGCTTCTTCGCTGAAATGCTCATCTAATTTGTTTGTGCAGCCAAGTCCTACCCATGACTTAAGGTTCAATTTTTCTCTTCAGTGGAGCTGTCCCTAACCCCCAGCAGTTAGCATACCCCTCCTTATATTTCCCTGGCATTTTGCACAGACTTCCTCTACTGTGTGCTTCCATCTCTGTCTTCTTGGCCAGACTGGGAGCTCCCAGAGGACAGAGACTGTGTTTTATTCATCTTTGTATTCACGGGATTTTGTATAATGACTGATTCATAGAAGTTTCCAAATAAAGAGACAAAAATAAACCGAACATACAGAGGGTCAGGCAAAACCCAGTTAAAAGGGACAAATAAAGATGCTTGAAATAAGAAAAATGCAGCCAGAGTAGCAGCTGGCATTTGGAAGCTTCAGTTGTAAGTGGCATCCTGGTTTTCACATGTCTCTCAATAGCATTGGCAATATCCAGACATGTGGGTGGTCTGGATGAGGTTGGGGCAGATTGGAGAACAAGTTCCCAGGAAACTGAACTTTAAGCATGGCACCAGGAGGTCAGGATGGGGTAAGCTCTAGAAAAATCAGGGAACTCCTCAGGAGCTAGTCATTGGGTTGATTAAACTAATGGCCCAGAATTCCTTAAACTCCCCATAAATAGGGACAAGATTGAATCCAGATTCTGGGGAAGAATAAGCCCACAGGTGCAGATTGAGTGGCTGCACCTGGGGAATTAGAGAACCACAAGGACAGGAAGCCACACTGGTCATTAAGGCTTCCAGGTGTTTCTCGCCACATGGCCTTGCTAAGGTTTGCCTGTCATTACACTTTAACCTCAGTCTCCACCACACTATGGATTCTACATTCAGAACCTTGGTCCAGAAATGTGTGGCTTCAGTCTTATTTCAAAATCATCAGTGCCCTACAGTTTACATCCCAAAGTCAGACTCATAGGGTTGTGATCAAAGATCTGAGACCCATAGCATCCTCAAAGCCAGGTTGGGAGCCTCAGTGTCTTATTAATAAATCAAGGCCATTTATCCAGATACTTTGGAGATGAAATAAAGATGGATAATAAATATGAGTTGGAGTATTTCAAGAAAAAAAAAACTGTGGTTTTTTTTTTAATGGCTGAAGACATAATCTCCCAAGTATCTATACCAATCAGAGTAGTTAAGAGAAATACAAGAGATTCCAATCAAGCTAAGAGGATTTGAAATGTAGTTTGTTATTCAGTAGCTTATAAAAATAGGGGAAACAGATTCTAATTAAATCCTGAAGTCCCAAACCCATGTGTAGATCACAAACTTTGAAGGGAGAAACTGACCATATTGGCTCAGGATGATCCTGTTGGCAGTGCAGGTAACTGTCAGGAACATCTTCAATGAAGCAAGGAAAGAGACCCAAAAGGTCTACAGGTCTACATTTTTCAGTGAAAACACTACAAATTGGAGAAGATTCCCTATTTCTTTATTTCTTTCTTTATTTATCTATCAGTTTGGGCTTCAAAGAGTAATGAAAGAAAGAGATAAAGTGATGAACACTGGATGGGTGAGAGATAGAAAGGTGGACAGATGTATGAATAAATGGACAGATGGGTGGATGGGTGGATGGATGGATAGGTGAATGAATGAGTGGATGAGTAACATTTTTGAAATGTGGATAAAGGAAGTAGTTCTAGCTCAAGCACTTGCTTGATGTTTCCCTCAAAGGACCACACATACTTTCCTAAAGTCCTTGTACTTTTTGGGATGGTCAGGGTAAATTCCATATGCAAATCAAATGAGAGCATAGGGTCATTCTATCAATATTCTGTGAGATGCTCACAACTTTGCTGAGACAGCACCCTCACTCCAATTTCACATAAAATCTAATAGTCTCCCCAAGATCACTGTGGAGTCCAGGGTTTATGGATTCTTGATCTCTTATTACCCAGATATTTTGTTCCCAGTAAATCTAGAAACCATTCTTGCTTCCTCTGCTGAGGCTGTCCTCTCTGTTCCATGCTGACTGAAATACATAGTTCCACCTTTTGCCTTGATTTACCCCAAACATCACTCTTGAACAGTTTACTGAACATACAAAGGAACATACATAATAAAACAACACAAGCTGTGTACCATACTTGCCACTGGGAACTTCTCACTTGCTGACCTTCTCCTCAGAGCCCCTGGTCTCCTGCCATTGCTTTATGCCACTTCCTCCTTAGATTTCTCTCATATTTTCTTCTCTGTTTTCTCTCAACCTTGCCTATTCCCATCAATTTCATATCCATTCATATCTCTCTCCATCTCTTCCCCACAGCTCTTTCTGACTGAGCCACAGAGGCTCTTTATGGTCAGACACACCCAGGAAAGTATGTTCCAGAGGAAGGCTTTTCTGTCTTTGACCTTTGGCTGATATTCTACTATTTGTCTATCAGTAGCAATTCAATTTTTCTCCCCTCCACCCCAATACCACACTTCTACTCTACCAATAGTCCTTAACACACCCCAACCATTATAGCTCTAGTCAGAATCAAAGGCTGAGTGTCCTGCTCCTGGCCTCAGTCTGTAACCTGACCAGTCCAGCCCCACCCTAGCAATTCTCCAGAGCTGCTCTCTGAAATCCACTGGGCACTTGGATTTCTTTAAAAAGCAATCTCTTAAACATGAAGAGTGCTCAGGGCCAGGGAATGCCAAAGTCATTTGATTTCTTTTGCCTTATTTAATGTCACTGCAATCCTATTAGGTGGACAGTACTCCCATTTGGAGATGAAAAAACTGAGGCTCAGAGGAGTTAAATAATGTTTCCAAAGTCACAGCTTTCCTCTCTCCGATTTATTTTCATTCCTGCAGCCATAGTGATTTTTCATTTCTACGGCCAGAGTTATTTTTTAATGTGAGCATATCACCCTCTTGCTTAGAACTCTTCAGTGGTTCCCTATTATCTTCCAAGTAAAGTTTACTCTCCTTAGCCTGACACAAAATGCCACTTAAAATCACACACACACACACACACACACACACACTCTTACCTCTCAGTCCTGTCTTTCTCCAAGCCATGATCTCCTAACTCCTTCCCATTTATAGACTCTAGCCATACTAGATTCCAGCCATCTGAATTACATGTTGTTCCCTAAACACATCTCTAGCTGTTCCCTCTAGCTGTCATTATCTTCTACTAGCAAGAAAGCTCCTTGAAAAAAAAACAGAACTTTGCTTGCTCATCTCAGCTATAACCTTAATATCTACAATAATGCCTAGTGCAAAGTTGGTCTTTACTTCATTCACTTAAACTACTCTCTCAGATTTACTCTCCATGCCCCTTTTCTTCTGTCACTTTTCCAAGAAGTCTTTGTGACACTGCAATTAGGTTTTAAATCACCTTATGCATCTATAATATCATAGCACTAGTGAGATTTTCTTTATACTCATTAGATAGTAAACCTGAGAATAACTGTGTCTTATATATCACTGTGGTATCCACAATGCCAGATAAAAACACATAGGGTGAAAGTCAGAGGGGGCACATATGTCTTTGGAACCAGTGTTTTAAGCCTCCTCAAAGATGCTACTCTTAAAAATTCTAGATTAACATTGTCCAGACAGGTAGAGGGAGAGAGAACACAGATACATTACCTTGGCCAAAGACAATGGCTGGCATAAAATAAGTTCAAATATGAATGTAAGAGTGAATAAAAGTGAAGCAATTGTTGGGACTTATGAGTCTACCTACCAATAACTTTTCTATTTGATGCCATTCAGCAACCCCCTCCTCTTATAATACTATAACCACCATGGTAGAATAAGAAAAGTGGCACCCAAGACATTGGGGATTAGGAATAACTCCACCTGTGTATGTCAGTTATGGACTATACTCCACCAGCTTTGGATTCTACTAATAGTTCTGCCTCAGATAAACTGTAAGGCATGTTTCTGGAAGACAGGAGTGAGCCCATCCTTTCTGCCCTCCCACCAGCATAGTCTTCTCTGACCTCTGACTGGTTGCCCCTTTCAGGGCCCACCTCACATCCTAGTACCTTCTGAAAAAAAATGTCCTTTCAGCCCTACACAAAAAAGTCATCCTTCTTCATCTCAAGACCTTTTGCTTGGGAGCAACTTGTGCCTGTTAGCCTAGATCCATGGTTGGCAAATTGCGGCTCACGAGTTACATGTGGCTCTTTGGTCCCTTGAGTGTAGCTCTTCCACAATATACCATGGCCTGGGCAAGCCTATTTTGAAGAAATGGCGCTAGAAAAGTTTAAGTTTAAAAAATTTGGCCCTCAAAAGAAATTTTAATCATTGTACTTTTGTTATTTGGCTCTGCTGACTAATGACTTTTCCCACCACTGGCCTAGATCATGCTGTCTTTTATTTACTATGAAATGTCAATGTTCTGCTGATACCTAAACTGTGAGGACCCTTAGGGACCACAGTGTCCCATTGAACACATCCAGATTCTCTATTTCTCAACAGATAATGAAATTCAGGCATGTTTGTTAGTGAACTCATCTCTTCTCCTCCACCACACAACACCTTAAAATCAATGCTTTAAGGTTAAGAAATTAAATGTAATACCACAAATAAGTGTTGGAATTGCATCTGATGGCCCCAGACTGCAAAGATGGTAGGAACAGACTAGCATTTCCCAGAGGGTCTCCTCTGTACCAGGCAGAAGCCATCATTAATTTCATCCACACATCTCTTGAGAGGTGAAAATTGTCAATCCCATTTTGTAGGAAAGACAACTAAGGCTTTCAAAAGTTAGAGCAGCTTTCCCAAGGACAAGTCATTGATAGTTTGAGACATAGAGACTAAAAACCATGTCTCAGTCCAAGGGCCATCATCTTTCTGCTTCACCTATGACCACAGCATTTTATTTATTACTTTGATATTATTTCTATTTTTATATAATAGAAGCATATAATATGTAATAAATTATATATTTTATACTATAGAATACATAATAACCAAGATGATTACAAATTACTAGAGGCCCAATGCAAGGTGATTTCAGACCCATGCAATCCTGAGGTGTTGAAGGTATACAAAAATGTAACACCGGAATACAATATTCTCTGCTTATCAGACCACTACTGTCTAAGGTCCTTTTCAAGGAGCCATGAGTGCCCAGACTGTACGGTTGGCCCAAAGAGTGCTTCTTTCACTGTGTTCTTTGTCTACACAAGCCTCTTGACTAAAGTATTGATATTTTGCTTAGGGAAGAACATATGAGTATACTTGTATAATGCTCTGGGGGAGGGGAGAGTGCATAGGTTCTCGAGGAAGACATTTTCATTCAGTTAACAAAAAATTGCCAAGGTCCCACATGTGGTTCCTGGTGCTGTGTTAGATGCCATGGAGCCAGGAGTAAACAGGCAGGCAAAGAAGTATTAAACAAATAACTACACCAGTGAGTAAGTAACAATGGCTGTGGTCCATTCTGAGTCTCTTAGGGGAGCCATGGAAGAGTGTAGATAGGAAAGTCACATAATCAGGTATGTAGTACCCCAGCTCCTAAATGAATTTTTGACAGCAAGACTGGAGGTAAAAAGGACAGTTAGAAAACCCATTGCAACAATCCAGGAGAAATTTCATGAGGCTAATTCAGGGCCAGTGGAGGTATTCATAGACATTTCCGGGAAGTAGAAAGTGAGCAAGGCTGAGACTCAATATGAAGGTACCCCTAATGGCTGGTGTTGCTGGTCAGGTGGGTGATTATTACTAGTTACCATGCACAGGACTCGCTTGGTTCATCCATCCATGGAGGCAAGACGCTAAGAAGCACAGGTGTTCCATCACAACAGGCTGCCTGCCTTCCTGCTCTTCAGCATCCAGTGTCAACTCAGGGTGCTCTTAGCCTCCCACTCAGGGTGCTCTTAGCAGAGAGGCAAAAGGGCCACCAGCAACTGAGAGGGGTTCAAGGTTATTTATGGTCATCAAGTTCAGATTCCACCATGTCCCAGTAAGGCTCTGGGTCCATCCTGTGGGCCCTGCATCGTGTAATCTCCACATGTTCTGCGCCCGCTCACTGCCATCTGT
Source organism: Pipistrellus kuhlii (assembly GCF_014108245.1). Classification (NCBI taxonomy): domain Eukaryota; kingdom Metazoa; phylum Chordata; class Mammalia; order Chiroptera; family Vespertilionidae; genus Pipistrellus; species Pipistrellus kuhlii. The sequence goes on along the minus strand of NW_023425515.1, from coordinate 155,321,710 downwards.
TTCCCATCGAAGCTGAGCTCATGCGTGTGGTCATAATCGCCCAGAAAAATCACTCTGCCAACAAATATTAAAATGTACAATTTCATTTCCTCTCTCTCTCTCTCTCTCTCTCTCTCTCCCACTGACTTACAAATGGACATTGAAAATGTTGATCATTTCTATGGTGTCTCTCAAAACCCCAAGAAAAATACAACAGCACTGAGTTCCCATTGATGCCCATCCTTTACTTAAAAGCAGGGAATTCACTGCACATGTACAAGAGCCAAACCAAAATAGGAAATATGAGCAAAGTGGTTGCATCCTTTTGCAATCAACTATTATAAGAACTGGCCATCTCCTGTTCAGCAAGAAGCCATGGAGCTTCCAACAGGCCCCGTTTTATTTTACATAATTATAACCATCTCGGCATGTCAATTAAGAGAGAATGTTACCTTTGGAATGGGATCAATTAGGGCCCTGAAGATTAAATTTGGAATCATGATTAGCCTGTTTTACATTTTGCCTTCATTTTCTAAAATATACAATTGTCTGATTCAGCCCAATTTTTAAAAACATATTGTAAACTTATTTATTTTTTTAAGCCAAAACAGACGTGGGAGGCCTACTAGTAACCGGAACCATTATAAAAATAAAAAAAAATGGAGGATGGGAGGTGGGGGGATTGCTATTTGATTAGAGTTGATTCTTAAATTTCCACAGCAAGAAAATATTGAATGTGGTGTAATGGTTGCTGGATTTTCTTAAGAACTGAAATCATTACGCTCTGGCCGTGATCCAAGTTCTTCCCTTTTTTTAGGTTACAATTTGAAACAGTGCAGAACATGCTATAGTGTTGTAGTCATTCATGTAATGTCATTGAATTGAGCTTCTGGAAATAGACAAAGGACTTTGTGTCCCGAAATGTTCTTCTGGCGGAAAATTGATAGCAGCATGAGATATGCTATTACTGGGCTTGGTTCTGCCTCCAAATTTGTGCTGACTAAAGTGATTTTATGGGGGAGGGGAGAGAGAAAGAGAAGAAGAGGGAGAGAGAGGGAGAATGAATGGGTAAATGAACTTGCAACTGTGTAGGGAAGCTAAATGCTTAAAGTGAAATGCTGTGTGGAGGGAAGGCACACATTTCTGAGCAGAGATGTGCAAGGGTTTTCAGAGGTCACTAAAAGAAAGTGAACCTCTTTGCTTGCTTTTCTTAAGGTGTTGTTTTCCAAATGGAGATGACAAACAGGCGAACGCATGCCATGAAAGCCCTAGGTAACTCCCCCAAGCCCTTCCCTCCCATCCCTGCCCTTTGCAGTGTTTTCCCATTCATTGTCACCCCTCATTTGGAGCTTTTGCCAGATTCGTCAGGACAACAAGCAAGTCCAGCTTCACCAACCAGAGATGCAGCCTGAATGCAAATCAAGCCTCAGCCAGGACACACGGTGTTGGGTACAAGCCCAGGCCCGGCCCATTCTTTGTCCCCTGATGCCTTTCCAAGATATGCCATCTTCATCACCACAGTCCCTTTCAGAGGGAAAAGTTAGAGCTGCTTATGCATGATGTGAAAGATATATTAATAAACTCCTTTCCACATAAATAGCACATCAAAATATTACCAAATAATGCTGTTGACTTTGCCAGCAGGCAGAGGACTCCATATGGAGATAATATCTTCCAACTGAGAGACGTCCAAGGTGCCCTTTCCTAGGCAATGGGCAAGTGGACCATTCTATGGCTAAATCCCATCCTACAGGAACGCACAGGCTCACAGCAATGCCCCTCCTCCTCAGTCATACCCAGACCACCTGCACCTGGATCCCAGAGTCCTCTGCTCCCCTCCAAAATGAACTCATAGATCCTCTTTCCTCTGCGTTGGCAGCAGCAGGATTCTCTTCTGAGTACATGCTAACAATACTCAAGTAGACTACAGAGGCGTCCAAAATAGCCAGCGCTACGTTCTGACAGGGCCCCTCGCAGGCTGGATGCACAGGTGCTCCCCGTTCCTGCGTTCCTGTCAACCCAGTGACAACAGCAAAACTCACTGTTGGGTCAGCTGTCCAAGGCTGCAGAGTGACACCTTGGGAACAAAGCCTTCCTGCTTTCCCTCAGCATGTGGGTCTCTCCCTTCTGCGAATTCCTAAGTAATTGGAGTCTGAGCCACACAGATATGCTTTCTATTGTTCTCCTCGGTTATTCAACATATTTCTGCTGAGCATTCATCATGTGCAAAGGACAGGAAAGCAACAGAAGTAAACAAACCATCACTAGGGGGTCCCCTGGCTCCATAGCTCCTTAGTGTGAATCCCTGCTACTTGGTTGAGATCTGAAGGTTTCTGAGGATTCCAAGAGGCGCTTGGGTTCTCACAGTCATCCAGGTCATGGAAGAGGTCATTTCTATTTATTTAAAAGTTCTTGTGAGTTATGTAGATTTAAGGAAGAAATCATTGGGAGTGTGGAGAGAAGAGGAGGGAGGGATGTTGCAGGAACACAATGTCGTGTTAAGTGTTAAATGTAAAAGGTTGGACCATCTCACCAGAGAGGAGCTCAGTGCACTTAGCATTTGACTCTGCCTTTTCGTAATTCATTCATTCCCTTCCCACAAACTCAGCCTTACTCCTCATGACTCACAACCCTTTTGTGCTCCTCATCTCTCCTCTCTTGTCTTCCCTCTCAGGAGAAAACAAACAAACAAACTTATTTTCTCAAATGCAACTGTTTGAACACCTGATTTTGGTTTTGCAAGGGATGTGGGGGGGGGGGGGGGGGGGGGGGGGGGCGCACAGGGGAGAGTGTTGCTGAGTTTTGGACTTTCAACACTCAAACCCTCAGATCTCAACTACCTTTAGTGAGTCATCAAGCCCATTTTCCCAAACAAAGACAGTTTCCTCCCTAAGAAAAATGTTAATAACAATTATTAGGATAATAAATGCTTTGCCTTATTACTCAGAGAGGCACAATACCATTCTTCAACTCAGTGTCACTTGCCATTTTCTGAACACATCCTAAACCCTCCAAGCATACAAATTCACTTAATTCTCTTCACAATTTACTTTGGGGGAGGAGCTGAAGTTGGGAGTAGTTATATTGTCCAGGGCCACCTAAACCTGTCTGATTATAAAGCCTATTCTCTTAATAAGTAATTCTGTCTCCCTTGATTCAAAAAGCATTACTTATTTGCAAGGTACTATAAGAGGTATAAAGATAAAAAGGTAGGATCCTAATACCAAGTGACTTATAGTGTCAGTAAGCCATGAGAAACAGAAAGAGTTACAACTATGCAGACAGGGAGACCTGGAATCCTAGCTAAAAGACATGTAAATGATGTTAAGTGTTTGTTCTTTATATACTTGGAAAGACTGAATGATTTAAACAAAACAACAATCAGATCTGGTTATTGTTTTGGACTTGAAATTCCCTTTATATTTGCAAATAGCATCACAGATACAGTCATTAAATCTCTCCTCTAATGTTTTTATAAAAGTCACATTTTTTGAGCATTAAAAAAATGCCAATAAAGAAATCCATTAAAGTTCATTTGAAGTTGACCTGGAACAGGGAAAATGGGGCTTGAAATTGAGGAACCACACTTCTAACGACCTTAATCAATTTGCAAAACACTCCCCCGGAAGGAGGATATAAAGTTATATAAACATGGTGCACACAACATTAACAATTTATTTCATTTGGCAGAAGGTATCTCTAGGGAGGGCAATGAAAGGGCTTGTTTCTCTGTTGTTTGGCCTGTTTTATCTTCCATATTTAAAAAGCATTGGCATTTTTGAGGATACTATTCCAGTCACCTTGACACTTTCCTGCCCGAGATCTTTCTTTCCAATCAGTAGAAATAGCTCAGTGGGTAGGAGGGGGGGTGGGAGGATCTTGTCAGGCTAGAAATGCCTTTTCAAAATAAACCATGAGGACTTTCTGACTTTTTTTTTTTTTAATTTTCAGCAGGTGACCATAGATTCCTTCACAAGGTACTTCTTTTAAACATACCTTTATCGATTTCAGAGAGGAATTTAGAGGGAGAGAGAGATAGAAACATCAATAATGAGAGAGAATCAATCACATCTGCTGCCTCCTGCATGCCCCCCACTGGGGATCAAACCTTGACCTCCTGGTTCATAGGTCGATGCTCAATCACTGAGCCACGCCAGCCAGGCACAAGGTACTTTTTGATCTAGTAAGCAGGTAATCATTTTTACCATTCTAATTTTAATGCATTTCAACATCTGTCTTTTTTATTGATCTGGATATTAAAGATGATTAAAATGCTGTCACCCAGCTAATGATCATTTGATTTTCAAGGATATACTAGTAGCCTGAGATTTTGCTAAACATTACCTCCCTGTACCTCATCTCTTCCACTTAATGAGTGAACACTATGCATAGTGGGTGGAATAGTAACTTCATATAACCTCATATATACTGTTTACTGAGAGCTGGTTATGTGCCACATATATATATGTGTGTGTGTGTGTGTGTGTGTGTGTGTGTGTGTGTGTGTGTGTTCAGAGCCTCTATATATGTGATCTTATTTGGAAAAAGAATCCTGGCCATTGTAAGTAAGTTAAGGATCTCAAGATGAGATAATCCTAGGTTATTTGGGCAGGCCCTACATCCAAAAACAATTTTCCTCAGAAGAGGAGAAGACAGTCACAGATGCAAAGGTGTTATGAAGATGAAAGCAGAGACTAGAGTGATGGGTCTGCTAGACAAGGGGCACCAAGGATCACCAGCTGCCACCAGAAGCCGGGAGAGAGGCACAGCACTTTCTCCCTCAGAGCCTCCAAACAGAACCAGCCCTGCTGGCATAATACTTTGCTCCCATGATTCTTCTCAGCAAGTTTTAATGAGTGCTTACACTATGCTGTACATGTATTCCTTGGGGGCTGCAGTATAAGAGTCAAACTCTTGCCTAGTGTTACCCAACCCACAGTGCCCAACCTTCTCTAGAACCCCCACAGTAATGGGGTATTTACTGCCCTTCCAGAGTAGCCCAGGCTGTTGCTGAACCTTCTTAGTGTTCATAGGAAACAAGTGTAAAACTGGTAAATAAATAAATAAATAAATAAATAAATAAATAAATAAAACAGAAATTCTGATTTAGCTAGTTAGTCTACTGTGGACCCAGGAACCTGCAAGGTTAACATGTGCCTTGGGTGACTGATGCAGGTGCTTCCCAGGTGGTCCACAGACTGCGCTTTGAAGAATGTGGGAAGGGAATGTCAATCACGCTGGCAGGTGACTTCTGTTGGCTTAAAGCATGCATAAGGCTGAGCATCCTGCTGGGAAGTCACAGGGCCAGAATGAGTCCCTCGAATAGTCTGCCCGGAATTTCCATCCACAATAAAAATTCCACCCTTTGGAGTCAGTTGACTGTTTACTGAGAGCTGGTTATGTGCTATGCATGGTTCTTGGTGCAGAGTCTATAGCAAAAAATGAAGCAGTCAACACCCCATGCTTCTTAGAGCTTATACTTGAGTGGAGAAATGGTCTTCAATTAACCTCCTCTACTTTCATTCCATCACACATGCATTCATTCATTTTGCAAAACATGGCTGAAACAGGCATGGTGGCGGATGTTGTTTCAGGAGGAAAAACCATAGTCCTACCTTCTACAAAGTCTGCAGTCCAGAAAGGGAAACAGAAAAGCAAAGATGAAAAGTCTGCAGGTGTCATGAGAGCTCAGAAAGGGGCAATCAAGGAAAGGTTCCCAGAGGAAGTGATGCTAGACCTAAGCCTTAAAGGACAAGTAGGATTCACAGTGAGCTCAGGCACAGCTACATGAGAAGAGAAACCAAAAGGAACTCAACCTGAAGCAATAGTGTGAGGTTGAAAAAGTCGAGGGATGTAGCATAGAAATAGACAGGGACTCTATGAGGACTGAATTGTGTTCCCTGAAGACCATGGGAAACCATTGAAAGATGTTAAGAAAACTGTGGTAATTTATTCTGATTTGTGTTTTAGAAAGATTTTTCTGGACTCAGTAAAAGGAATGGAGAAAATAGAATCATACAAAGGCACTGTGTATTCAATGAAGAGGGAGGGAAAGAGTTGAGAGACATTTAGAGATATTTAAGAAGTGAGCTTGAGAATCCTTCATGATCAATTAGGTGTCAGAAGTATGAAGGAGAATGAGAGCCCCTAAAATAGTTGGATGGCAATTACACTCCCCAAATTTCTCTTCATTAGCCTTCCCCCAGTATTAATAACCCAGTTTTTCATTTTTTATATCATCCTGATCCCTCCCAATCTAATTGCTATTCACCATAAGTGAGCCTAATTACTGGGGAGCTTGACCACAGTCTCAGTGGAGCAACACACTCAAGTTGAAGCCACCTACTTAAATATCTTAGTCAAGTTCAAGTTATCTTCAGAGGGTCAGATAACTAATTTTAAAAAAGGAATTTGGTGATAATCCAAGGCAGAAAATTTAAAATAATTAGAAATTCTCCTTGCTGAGTAATGAATCTAAAGTTCATATAAACCAAATTATTCCCGACGGCCTTTAGAAAATGATGGGAAGTTGAAGGTAATAACCACAAATCAAGAAGAGTGATTATCTGAAAGGGTAAGGTAGAGAAGGGGTGTGGTGTGGGCAGGAGGAATGCAGTTCAAGAAGGTTAAACAGAGGCCTTCCATTATAGCTAAAGTGTCTCCTTCTTATGTTGATGATGGGCACATAGTGTTCACATCGCCATTATAGACACTATTTGATGGGCCTAAAATATTTCAGACATACCTGGGATCACATGAGGAACCTGTTCCTACCTCTGTAATCCTGGCCACAGGTTCCAGGATGCCCTTTGAATGACCTTGCTTGCAAGGTTAGAGACTTTAGCAGGTGCCAACTCTCTCTTCACCTGGTTATTGGAAGATTCTTGTATATCTGAAGGAATCTCATGCATGTACTAGTAGAGTATAGTGCCAACTACTTGTATTTTACTTGCTTCTTGATATATCAATTACAGGTATCTAGTAAATAAAACTTTGAAAATTAAAAGGAAAAAATGAAAGAGAGATAATCATTCATGCCAGTGGGGTTTACAATATGCGTCTTGAAGCCCCAGACACTGGAGGGTGAAGGTTAAGCCACTTGAGCAGGCTTGCCACCCAGATACCCATCAATATTTTCACTTGGCTACACACTGGCTTTCCACTCAGTAGGTGATTTGAATGGTGAGTTCTACAATTTAAAAAATTATTTAGCAAATAATGGATTTTGATAACTAGAAATTTTAATTTCTTCTATTTCTCTTTCATAACCAAAACTTAGCCATGGCTAGTTCTCTGTATACATACACACACATACAGAATATATACCTACATACATACACAGCTTATTCACACACACACACACACACACACACACACACACACACACACACACAATGGTTAATGCCCAAGTGAACCCAACAAACAAGAACAATACAAAGTTACTGACTGAAGAGCCCATTCTTCCTTTATCATTCAAAGGGAAGAATCATTTTTATATTGACTTCTCTGTGAAACCTTTGTGATCATTTTAGGCACACTAAGCTCAAACCAAGGGCTGGTACTGATATGTGCTGTGTTTTCGCTTTACAACCCTTACTCTGCTCAGCCCACAATTGTCATTCTGGTACTTGTCAAGTCATAAAACAAATGAGTAAATGTAAAATGAAAGAACAAAATAACACAAATATATGAATGGCTCATCAATTAATTTACAAATAAATTCTCTTCTGCCCTCATTAAAGTCATGGATCATCCACAATATGAACACATACATAAATTTCTACCCATGTTAATTTCACAGCTAGAATCCATGCCTGACAACATTTTTATGCACAAACTTAGAATCAAGGCAAAAGGTCTTTATTAAACTAACATAATTATTAAACTAACATAATTATTTTTGACAGTAGCAATATAAATGACTTATGTCAGAAATTTGTTAATTGTATCTCTGTTACTGACATCCAGTTTTTTGACAAGCTTTATCATAAAAAGTCTTTTTATTGGGAAGCATGTCATGGGCCTCCCATGTGGAAATCTGCTAGAATTCAGGCAATGATTATCTAATTGCATACTTTTTCATCACTTTTTTTTTAATGGACAAATCCAAGAGTCAAAAGATCATCCACACAATAGTTTCCTCACTCAATAGAGAGAAATGGAGACTTAAAATTAAAATTCAATTATTGTTGGATGGGCACCTACTAGCAGGACTGTGATAGATATAATGCAGAAATGCAAAGATAGCCGAAACCGGTTTGGCTCAGTGGTAGAGCGTCAGTCTGCGGACTGAAAGGTCCCAGGTTCGATTCCGGTCAAGGGCATGTATGTTGGTTGTGGGCACATCCCCGGTAGGGGGTGTGCAAGAGGCAACTGGTTGATGTTTCTCTCTCAACAACGTTTCTAGTTCTCTATCTCTCTCCCTTCCTCTCTGTAAAAAATCAATAAAATATATTTTTTTAAAAAGGAAATGCAAAGATATCCTCAAGAAGTTGACAATCCAGGTAGGATTGCAGACACTTCATTCATTTAGTCACGTAACTACTTATTTAACATATACTATGAGCCAGGCACTTTTGCTAAGCCCTGATGATAGATATAAATAAACTGGCAGAGGTAAGACAAATATTAAGCCACTAGAGGCTCAATGCATGACATTGATGCACTCGGGGAGGCAGGGGGACCCTCAGCCCAGTCTGTACCCTCTCACAGTCTGGGAGCTCTCAGGGGATGTCCAACTGACAGCTTAGGCCTAAACTGACAGTCAGGCATCCTTAGTGCTTCCACAGAGATGGGAAAGGTTCCCACCACCACACTGCTCTCATCAGCCATGAGCTTGGCTTCTGGCTGAGTGGCGCTCCCCCTATGAGAGTGCACTGACCACCAGTGGGCAGCTCCTGTGCTGAGCATCTGCCCTCTGGTGGTCAGTGCATGTCTTAGCAACCAGTCGTTCCACTGTTTGTCAATTTGCATATTAGCCTTTTATTATATAGGATAAGCATACATACCAATACAAAATTATAAAAATTGTTAAGCATTTTATCGGAAAAGAATGAGATCCTATGGAAGAATAATAGGGACTTACATACAGGGTGAGGCAAAGTATATTTACAGTTGTTCGTATGAAAAACAATACAATAGTTAACAAATAATAATGTAAGAATAAACTGTTTCACGTACTCACAACTGTAAATCTACTTTTGCCCCCCACCCCCCGGTACTTTAAAGGGAGTGTGCAGAGATGACCTCTGAGAAAGGATCATGTATGATGCCCTCTACCTGTGACACTTATATTGCATGATAAAGTGTAGGTAATAGGGGCTAACTATAAGATGTAGACATTTCAGTGGTGTACAAGTTAAAAAGGCATTTACCTCCAGCTAAGGAACTCCTCATGAAAGAGACATCCATTTTGGTTCTCAGAGAATGGGCAGAGATTCGATATGTGGAAAAACTGTATGAACAAAGGAAGTGAGGAAGGAGAGCAAAATATGTCTAAGAAACAGCAAGTAACTGAGTGAAGGAAGGAAAATGGATCAAATCAGATTGTGGGCGACCTAGAATGTTAGGTCAGGGAATTTAAACTTTATATTATAGGCTTCAGATGAGAGTAACAAGACAAGCAAAACTGCAGTGGTTCATGTGAGAATGGTAAAGGACAGAAATGGGACAGTAGGTCCAGCAATGGGAAGGGTGTGACAAATGGCAAATGGTGGCTAGATGATTTCCCTGGCTGCCCATAGCCCAGTGCTGATTGGACTATGGAAGTGAGAGTGTGGTATCAATTGTAAAGCTAAACTCTTGAGTCTCTGGGACTAGGGAGATGGTGGTGTCACTAATCAGTCAGCGAAGCAATGAGCAGAAGGAGGTTTATGGAAGATGCTTTGTTCTCTGTTGGTTTTGAAACATGTTAAGTTTAGGGACTTGCAGGGCCCTATGTCCAGAAGGCCATATAAATCCAGGTCTGTAGTGCCCAAGTCTGGATGACTAAGCCAGGGAGTAGTAGACTGACTCAGTGAGGCAGCCTCAAACATGGTTCAAAGCCCCATGTCTCTACATGTGTTCTGTTTAGCCGATGAGATGTCATGAAGTATTCACTACACTCAAGCCTGGGCTTCTCTGAGAACAGGGATCACTGTACCTAACTTAATATTCTCTGGGATTATTACTGCTAATAACTCTTTACTGGGGAAATCAAATAGCTGTAACTTTTCACTGTTGTTGGAAAAGCTTTAGGGGTGAGTCATGTATTACCCACAGAAGAACTCTGTCCACACTAGCCACATAGTAAAATTAAGTTCAAATAAAATGGTTTGGGAGAGTGTTTCATTTCAGAAAGGCTTATATGCTGCCTCTTACTGGAAATGAGTCTTATAGGGCATTAAAAAGCTCTGTGTCCTATGTGGTGTTTAATATTAAGGGCTTCATTTTTTCTTTAATCTACATGAGAGCAATACTAAAATTCATAAGTAGAAAGAACAGTTTCAGTAAACTTTAACATTTATAGCACTGTATAGTTTATGAAACACTTTTGCCAATGTTGCTCTGTAGGTCCCCCAAACAGCCCAGCAGAATCAGCATTGCTGCCTGTTCTCTCCTTTAGAGAAACTGAGGCTCAGAGAGGTCACAGGAAGGACCCAAGGTCACCTAAGTAGACAGTGTTGAGTTCATATTTGCATCATACTATATATTTGTGCAGCATTTTATAGTTGACAATGCACTTTTATGATAACCTATTACTAGATCTTCAAAGGCCCCATTGTTGGCCATTGGTGATTCCTTTAAGGCAGAGGGCCCAGAGACGTGGTGAATGTCACAAAGAGAGTGGGAGAGCCTAGTCTCCTGGCCCGACTCCCTGATTCCTCTTCCCACACTGGGTAGACCTCCTTCCATGACACCCAGAGATTATCATTACTGTCAGACAAGCAGGACTTTCATCTGTTGAGGTCTACAGAACTAAAATAGCCCACACGATACACCCTAACCCTCTATGTACCCCGGTGGAGACACTCCCCTTTCCTTGAAATTTTTCAAGGGTCCCAGATTTGAGACCCCCAAATTGATCTTCATCACCTTCACCATACATTCCATTACCAATTTCATCCCACTATGGAAGTTACTAAGAGGAAAAGCTCTTTGATCTCCAAAGTAAGTCAACCCAGCCTGCCAGTGATTGCTCGGTCCATTCCACTGGGCAATACCCAGAGAATACAGAGTAACCCTGCCCAACACACAGATCCTACAAAGTGACCTGAATATAAGTGAGTCACTTTGAGCCATTTTTACCCTGGAGCCTAATATTGGTGGATATCAAAAGCCATACTCCAAAAGCACTGAAGTGTAATGGGGTTTTTACCCAAGGCTTCTTCATGAAGGTGGAGCAGAAGGTTAACTTTTCAGATCACAAAGCAAAACCTCATCTAAGTCATCCTTGGAAGTCTCTGGTTCTACCAAGGTTCTTTCCCTATAACTCTTGATATCCCTCCCTACTCCCTGCACCTACTCTAAACTCCTTCCTCTCTGTAGCAATTGCCACCACACCCTGTATCTCTTCTATCTGTAGAGCCATTGGCACCCCCATTCCTTAACCTGATTCAGGAAACCTAAAAATATTCCTTAGGATCCACTCTCTTTAAAAATTCAGGAACTTGTGAGCAGGAAGGAGGAGAGTTGGACAAAAATTATTGATTGAAATATTATTCCTGCACCCAAATAAAAACATAATAGCCAACATTTTCTGTCTCAGCTCCTTTGCATACTTTCTCCCTAATTCTCAAAACAACCCTTATGAGACAAGTATTGATCCCTACTATACAGATGAGTATACTGAGGCTTACACATAAATCTACTTACCAGCTGGAAATTAAATTAAGCTACAGCTGGTAAATTGCAGACCCAAGTCTATCTGACCCAGAAAATCATGCATCCCCTACCACACTGCACACTGCGAGCTGTGTTCCCTATGAGAATGGTCCTCTCCACCCCAGCCACCCAGCTCAAGCCAGCTGTTGCCCTCCCCTTCCACCCTCTGTTTCCTCTGACCAGAGGCTAAAGGAAGCTTGTTACCTTTTCAGCTGATAGACCCACTTCCTGAGCCAGCCCTGGGTGCTAGTACACACATGGCCCAGCTTACCAGCCTCTGGTCACATCTGGAATGTATTTTAAATTACTGCTAACCACACTGCAAAATAAGTTTTTTTGAAGCAGATATTGCAAGAGATTAAGTTGGTGGCTTAGGCTCACTTGTTGAATGAAGTTCAGCTCAAAAGATCTGCATCCCCACTTCCCCTGCTCTCACTGGCTCCACCTGGGCAACTGAACGCAGGAAGTTTGGGCTAGATATTGCTGCTCAAGAGCACAGAACCCTCAGTTGTCTTCTGGACTCACTGCTTCTACCAGCAAGTGGGGAGCAGTGGGAAGTGGTCTAGGATGAACAGTGCTGATGGGCACACTCAGGTGGGAAACCCCAGTGACCCAAGTGTGAGTCCCACATCGGTGTGATGCTGGGTGAGGCATCCAACTGCTCCACACCTATGTTTTCTCTCCTAAATAAGAGCAGGCTATGAGGGAGTATGGAATTATGCGAACGCCTACAACAAAGTTCTCAGCAAATGCATTTTATCTGTGTTACCTCTGGCAGCAGCCTCGGCTCTCTCCTGACCTCGGTAATATTGAGGCAGTCATTGAATTGCTGAGCTCTGAGTTTCTTCATCTGCACCAGCAGGTTGGGCTCAATCATCTCTTGGGTCTTTTCCTGCATTGATTTTCTATAAAGCCATCTTCATTTTGCATGGGGGATTTTTTTCCCCATTTGCTGCATGAAAATAAAATCACTTATTCCCCAAACCTCTTGAAAAAAGAGGTACTCCACTTGGCATAGACTTTCACTGGAAACAGCTCTTCTTTTCCACAATTGGAAGTAAAAGCATCTGTTGTATACTGTTTGTTCATGTTTAGAGCAAAAGAGAAATGGTAGAGTAGCTTCATGTGACCTAGAGGTCTGGGGCGGGAGGGCAGGTATGACTAATGTGTCAAAACCACATCCTCTGCTCTGCCTGGGGTCCCTCAGAGCGCACACCTATTGTGACAAAAGTAACAAAACCGTATTCCCCAAAATCTGCATCCTGGAGTGGAACTCTTCCAATCAGAACCTAGGAGTGATAGTCACTATGAGGGGCCATAGGGGAAGTAGGGAGGGGATGAAGTGACCACTGGCCTGTGATGGGGGTGGGGATAGAAAAGAGAGAAAGAGAAATAGCCCTAACGGCATCAGCCAACCCTTCCAAACCCCAACCAGGAGGCATCATTATAGACAAAATGCCTGCTTCAACTCTTAAGAACAAGCAAAAGTAAAGGTTTCCTACCCCATTTTCTGAAAGAGTTTTGCCGTTTGGATAGGCTTTCAGGGTCACTGTCCCACCCATCTCTAGAGGAACGAGGACTCCCAGACCCCTCCTAACTTATTTGTTCATGAGAACAAACCCATGCATCTTTATTCAAAATATACAGATCGGTGCCCAGTCCTAGCCCTCAGGCTTTCTGAGGCCCTTCTGCCTCCCATCCCTTGCTTGTGCCCCCCACCCTATGGCCACTCTTGGAAAGAAATGTCCTTCCAGATATTGACTGATCATGTCACCTGTAACTGATGGAGGATAGAGTATGGAAGACTAAGGGAAAGGAGTGCATAAGATCTCCCTCCTTTCATTTGCCTGGCTTTTAGGCAAATTGCTGATGTGTCCAGTGTGTTAAAGCATAGAGACATCTGAAACTGCATAAAAAAGAAGCTAATGTCTACTTTACAAGGGAACTTTGAAACCTAACCTTGTTCAAGTCATTGATAGAAGGAAAGGGGAGGAAGAGATGTAAACCAACTCATGCATAATTGTTGAATGAATGAGTGAGTGAGTAATACTAATTGAGCGACTACTCTGGGCCAGTTCCCTTACCAGGTGGCTTCCCTATAGTTAATCTTCAGAATAAGCTTGTGGTGGGTAGACTAATGCCTGTGTCACAGATGAGGCCACTGTCCCCCAGAAAAGCGGGAAACGTGCCTGGCGTCACTCAAGCCTTGATTCAACCTCAGCTCTGCAGCACCCTGAAATCTACGACACCTACCAAGCCACACTGGGAAATGTGTATCCCCTTGTCGTGCATTTTCCAGAATTTGGATGACGCAGTCTTTACCAGGACCCCAGAGTGTCTTCAGAAGTGGGGAAAGTAAGGCGCCCTGACAGGTTTGCAGAAGCAAACAGGGCCTCAGGTGTGCACACTTCCTTCATTAGGTTAGTCGCCTTTATTCAAAGTCAAATGCCCTTGATCTGAATTGACAGCAGGATTCTGATCAAATATTATGGAGTCTGCCTGTAGGTGCGAACCTGAGTGAGCTCCTCCGTGTCCCCTCGGTTAATGCCTTGTGGCTTGGGTGCCAGAACTGAGCAGTGTGAGCCGGTCTAACAGGATGTGGCAGCTCACATCTGAGGGAGAGATCAGCTCAGCTTCTCTCCTCTCCGCTGTCTCCCCATCGCTCACGCTTACAGTGAGCTCATTTCCAGCCCGGTCCGCAGCAGCCCGGGAAGGTCACTTCTAGATTTGCAGGCTTGGCATCGCCTCCCTGCTGTGGACTCAGGAACGGAGAGGAAAAGAGCCTAATGTTCCCGTGTGTCGGTCCCTCCGATACCAAGCTAAAGGGACTGACCCTGTGGCTCGGGGTGAGAGTGCTGATGGCCGGGCTCAGTACCCCTAATGTTCGTGCTGGCTCTCAGCTGGTGTCCAGGCTGTCAGATGGAGTCAGGACAGATTGGCCAGTGCAGGAGCAATGCCGTCCAGCCCGCAGTGGATGGAGATAACTTTGACAACAGGAACAATGGCCCGCACATCATTTTCCCTCCTGAGGCTGTGCTGGTGTACGAGAAGATCTCTGCCAAATCTCGCCCCCTTGCCAAGGCTTCCAGGTGTTTCTTTGTGTTTGCGCAGAGAACGAACATCATTTTCCCCTTCATCTCGGAAGAGGTGGTCCAAAGTGTCTCGGCGACAGTGGTTGCAACATGTCGGAGCGGGAATTTATTATCTCGGCCCCAATAGGTCTTAATAAGCCTTACACAACTGTTTAGGCATTTATTCTATTAACGGCTGTTCATTCTGGTGGCTTCACCTGAATATTCATGATCCTCCTATCCCCAGAGCTTCAGCACAGCAGCTGTTTGAAACCCGCAGCAAATGTTCAAGAGAGTTCCACAAATATAAACACCCTCCCCGCTGCACGGCCCAGCCTGGCCGCACAGAGCCCAGCCATGAAACATTCATGTCCAGTGTGGTTTATTTGAGGGCAGCATTTTCAAAACTTAAATCACCTCCCCCTTTGGGGAGCCCTTTACTCGGACTGGGACACGATCGACCACACGGACAAAGGGTCCAGGGCGCCCAGATTCACAAAGATAACTGCCTTTCTCCCCGCTTCCTCCCATCACAGGAGGTTCTGAACAAATTCCAACTGGAAGAGAAGCCAGAGCACCCCAGGGATGGAGTGCAGGTGGGACGGGCAGTACACGCTCCAGAGGATGTTGCTGAGCTGGTTGTTTGTGAAGGAGCAAGGGAGGGTCGTACAGGGAGTATTTTTACCGTGAAAACACCAAAGGAGAAAGGACTGCTGGTGGTTTTCCAAAGGGATCTGACTCGGAAGGACGGGATTACAATATCAAGAGGGCGATCTGACGCACAACTGAGTGAGATCTCCCCCTGGAGCCTATATTTTCTGTCTTTCAGGTCAGAAATGCCACGTAAGACAAAGGTCAGGCCCATCTTGAGGACCGAACAGATCTGCTTCTCCTGGGCCAGTCACTTACCCACGTTGTGCCTCAGCTTCTTTGTTTATAAATTGGGGGTGGCAGAGGAAATGTTGTGTCAAAGAAAATGGTCAGTATTTTATAAACCAAGAGGATATTAATATGCTATAAATACATTCCTATTGTCCTTAACTACACAAAGCATAAGGCTAAAAAGGAATAGACATAATTTTCTGGTTTTTGGTTTTAGTTTTTTGTCTTTTGTGGGAAGCCAAGGTCACCTTGACCAGGGAGAACGTAGGGTGAACAACATGTGGGGCTAGTACACGTGCTATATTACAGTTTGCTGACTAGAAATAACACAGGTCATGCAGTCATATTGTCCTAGGTTCAAATCCCAGCATCACCACTTAAATTTGAGCAAATCATGTAGCTTTCTGAGCCTTAGTTCCTTTACCTGTAAAATGTAAAAGAATATCTAACTGCCCCTTTGGCTGCAAGGTTTGAGGTGCCGTGAGATACACAGCACAGTGCCTGACATGGGTGCTCACCAGGTGCAGGTGCCTTCTTCCACCTTTCCCCAGGAGCACAGCTGGCCTGAGCCCCCAGCAGGACCACCCAGGGCCATTCTGCCCTCAGCCATGGGGATTTTAGAATCCAAGGCTGGGTGGATGGATGGAATAGCCCCATTGCCTGGCAATGGCTTTTCTAGCCACAATACAAGCCCTACAGCCAAGAATGGGAAACCAAGAGCAGGACAGGAGAGAAGACTCTAGCCCTTCCTTGCTTTTGTACTGGCCTGGCAGGCTCATTCTTTCCTTGAGGACTCTATGGCATGGAAGGGGAAGGAGAGAGGTAAAGGCTTTCCTAGACGTTTATTCCAGGAGGAACACTTCCATGGAAATTTCTCAAGGAAGATGCTCATCCCTGGTTAAGTCCCCTTCTCTGTGCTTCCCCAGAACTTACCACGTGTGTTGTCATCCTTGATGATTTTTAAAAATTCATCCCCCTCAGTAGATGAATGCTTCTTAACTTTTTGTGGATGTCTTAGGGTTCACATAAAAATCTCAAGTCTTCCTTTAATGAAATCTGGGATTCAAAATAAAAGAAATATCAGTCAATATCAAATCGATGCAATTATAATATCAACCAGATTTTTCAAGCTGCTCAAGCTGCCTTCCCAATACAACTCCCCACCTCAAGCCTGGAAAGCGTCATAATATAAGAGAGAATGAGAGGAGCAAACATGGAAAACACAGGTTAGTATAATATGTGTGACGTGTTATAGGAGAGAAACAGAGCAAGTCCTTGGGAGCACAGAGAGGAGGAAATCTGCTGGAGACCCAGGGAAAGCTGCAGAGCGGTGGGGGGATTTGAGTGGGCATTTTCTGGATGAAGAAGATGAACAGGCATTATAAGCACAAGCAACTGCATGGACAAAGGTCTAAAGCAAAGAAACGGATGATGATGCAAGGAAATGGCCCAAAGTCTTTTGTGGCTGAAGTGGGTTGGTGGGGAGTAGAGTGGGTTAGGTCCCCTTATGCTGTGCTGAGGAGTTGAATAAAATCCTATAGGCAGGAGTGAAGTAGCATCATTAGAGTTTTATTTTAGAAGAAAAATTCGTGCATTTTTGTGACAGACTCATTGGTACAGAGAACAGACTGACAGTTGGCAGAGGGGAAGGGAGATGGAGACTGGGTGGGAAAAGTGAAGGGATTAAGAAGTACAAATTGGTAGTTACAAAATAGTCATGGGGATGCAAAGTACAACATGGGGAACATAGTCAGTAAAATATATATATATTATTAGAGGAATATGCTAATTAACCAGACACCATAATGGGTCTACTGGACAGGAGGAGGTTGCATGCACAATGTTGGGGGCAGGGCAGCAGGGGCCTCCACATGCCTGTGCCGGGGGAGGGCCTGATCAGCAGTGGCCAAGTCTGCTTCAAGGGCCAGAGAGGGAGGCAGGGTCAGACTGACTGCAGCCAGGGCTTCTACGAGGCCCAGGGAGTGAGGCAGGGCCAGACTGGTGAGTCCAGGATAGAAGGTGCCGCACGATTTTGAATCGCACGCTGGGCTCCTAGTATTCTAATAACTATGTATGGTCCCATGTGGTACTGGAAATGTCAGGGGAACCACTCGGTAAAGTATATAATCATCTAACCACTATGCATACACCTAGAATCAATACAGAATAATAGTGAAAGTGAAATAGAAAAATAACAAAATTTTAAATGTTAAAAGTAAATTTTTTTAAAGTGCATCTGTTCTCTTGCAAAAAAAAAAAAGGAAGAAAACATCTAATTGAAGGGACAACTCAATTAATACAGGTAATAGGTGGTAGACAAATACTTAAATGAAGATGAATTTTCCTATTTTCCTTGACAAAAAAAAAAAAGAGAGGGAGACCAGAGTTAGAAAGAGCCTATTTTACCTATTTAACCCTCCCAGTTACCCCCATGGAGTACTATTTTTATCTCCATAGAAAGAGGAGCTCACAACTTGCTCTTTTACTGACAAATGGCAAAGCTGGGACTCAAACCCAGGTCTTTTGATGTCAAGTCTAAGGCTCCTTCCACTTCTCTTAATAACTCATTAGCTGCTGCAGCCAAGACATGCAGACACTGGGTTGCTTTCAGGGGTTCTTAACCTTTTTTGTGCTGTGGACCTATTTAGCAGTCTGATGAAGCCTTGAGCCTCTTGTCAGAATAATTTTTAATGCATAGAAGAAAACTCATTGAACTATTAAAAACATTAGTAGTGCTGAAATCTAGTTATTAAAATATTTAAAACACTGTGCTATGGTAATATAAGTGCTTCTTTATTAATTCATCAAAAAGCAAGCTCTATTGGAGGGACTAATAGTGACTAGAATTCCAAAATGATG
This sequence comes from Pipistrellus kuhlii, assembly GCF_014108245.1. Lineage (NCBI taxonomy): Eukaryota > Metazoa > Chordata > Mammalia > Chiroptera > Vespertilionidae > Pipistrellus > Pipistrellus kuhlii. The sequence goes on along the minus strand of NW_023425515.1, from coordinate 155,303,057 downwards.
GCAAATACAAATCATTTTTTAACTTATCTTCAGTGACTGCAATGCAATATGAAAATGTCTGTGATACCTACTATTGAGATTGTTTTGAGTTTTCCTAATGCAGCTGTGACTTGCCTCTAATCATCACCAATAAAAATGACAAATTTCAGTTATACAGGGTGGAGCAAAAGTAGGCTTATAGTTGTGCATGTGGAAAATAATGCAAAAATAAGTTAATCCCACCGAAACCAGTTTGGCTCAGTGGTAGAGCGTCGGTCTGCAGACTAAAAGGTCCCGGGTTCAATTCCGGTCAAGGGCATGTACTTTGGTTTCGGGCACATCCCTGGGAGGGGGTGTGCAAGAGGCAGCTGGTTGATGTTTCTCTCTCATTGATGTTTCTAGCTCTCTATCTCTCTCCCTTCCTCTCTGTAAAAATCAATAAAATATATTTTAAAAAACTGTTTAAAAAAATTAATTAATCCTATATAAGAAAAGAGTAATATGCAAATTAACCATCACTTCACTATACCCACAAGCCATGCTCACCAGCCAATCAGAGTGAGTATGCAAATTAACCCAGCCAAGAATGCTTCAGCCACAGAGAAAGCAGGAAGGATGCTTGGATTTCCCAGGTGATAGAGGAAGGGAAGCTTTCCACACACCCTGGCCAGCCTAAGCCTCCACTTAAGGCTACAAAGTTTCAATTATAGAAGGTAAATAAATCCCCTGCCACCACTGAGCGAGCAGGAGGCTTGGCTCTGCTTCGGGCTACAAAGTTTCAATTATAGAAGATAAATATATCACAGATACCAGGGCCTCTGCTTGGGTCGCCAGGGGGCATGGTCGGCCTTCAAACCACCACAGGCCCCTTGCCCAGGCCTCCCCATGTCCCAAGGGAAACCCCACCCTGATCTGGGACACCCTTCAGGGCAAACCAGCTGGCCCCCACCCATGCACCAGGCCTCTATCATATCTAATAAAAGAGTAATATGCAGATTGGCCATCACTCCAACACACAAGATGGCTGCCCCATGTGGTCAAAGATCCTGCCCATATGTGGACACAAGATGGCCACCACAAGATGGCCAGCAGGGGGGTGGCAGTTGGGAGGCACCAGGCCTGCAAGGGAAGGCAGTTGGGGGCTATCAACCCTGCAGGGGAGGGCAGTTAGGGGTGACCAAGCCAGCAGAGGAGGGAAATTGGGGGCAAACAAGCTGATAGGGGAGCAGTTAGACATCAATCAGGCTGTCAGGGGAATGGTTAGGGGGTGATCAGGCTGGCATGCAGAAGCAGATAGGGGCAATCAGGAAGGCAGGCAGGCGAGCAGTTGGGAGCCAGCAGTCCTGGATTGAGAGAGGGATGTCCGACTGCCCGTTTAGGCCTGATCCCACCAGGATCTGGTCTAATCAGGCAGTTGAACATCCTTCAAGGGGTCCCAGATTGGAGAGGGTGCAGGCTGGGCTGAGGGACAACCCCCCTGCCATGCATGAATTTTGTGTCGCAGGCCTCTAGTAATTATATAATAATAAACTCTGTTTTTTGCGTACTCTCAATATAAACCTACTTTTGCCTTACCCTGTTGATCAGTGAACATAAAGGTATAATTTTTCCCACCCTAATCCACAGACCCATGGATCCTGGTTAAGAACCTCAGGAAATGTTTCAAATTTGAGACTATCTACTAGTATGAGAGTGATATCTAAAATATTTAGGAAGAGGATCCCTTTTTTTTTTTTTTTTTTCAAATAAACTTCAATGATAAAATAGTTCAGAGCAGAAAGGCTCTGATTGGAGCAACATGTAAAGGACTTAAAGACCCATCCCTGGGCCTGCTCCTCACATCTCTCAGGCTCAGGCACCCCCGAGGGATTTCCCAACAGGTACTGGCAGGGCTCAGCTTCCTTAAAACAGAGGTCTGGAAAGTTTTCTGGTGACAATAGCTCTTGCCAGAAAACACATTGCCCTCCCACTCTCAGGAAAGCATGTGTCCAGGGAAAGTTTCTGAGCAGCCATGGTCCTCAGCAATAGTCCAGAGGTAGCATTGTTCCTACCCGGGCCCACCCGGTGAACAGTAACGATTTCAAGCTAATAAGGAAATAATCCATTTTCAGCAGATGAAAGAAGAGGGATCAGACAGGTAACTTGAGCGGAGGGTAATAAGTAGTGCCAAAAACTTATAATGGAAACTATCTAAAGAATCCAAGACCCTTTGTTAGATATGAATGATTTCTTTTTTCTGGTGAAAAGTGTATGAAGAACCTGAGAAGAAGGGCCTGGGCACAGTTTATGAAACAGCCTCTGTCTGGGGAAGAAGGGCCTGGGGTAAGGTTGCAGTTCCACTGTATCCTTAGGTTACGTAACAGGGAGGGAGTTGAAAGATGTTCAAACCACCACAATATGATGTGCTCTGTCTTTGAACTCTTTCCTCTGGGTTCTAACTGTAAGTTCATACGTGTTTCCTTGCAATGCCTCTCTCAATGGGTGTGAATATAGAGCAGAGGCAGAAAAAAAATTTTAATTAAGAACCAATTCTATAAGGAACGCTATGCACACCTGATGTTCCCCACCCTGAGTGCCAAAATCTTTACTGTAATTCAGGAAGAATCCACCTATTCAAGATAGCTATACAGAACAATGCTTTGAAGTTTCTAAAGGCAAATGTTCTGTAAAGACATTAAGTGGATTTTATTGACAATGTCTAATCCCATTCTGACATAAAACTAGAATCTGTTGGCTCTACTAGCAAAATGAAAAGAGCTAGAAAATAAATATAATGGGCTATGATTTCAGTTTAAATGCATTTTATTCATTCATTTGTTCATTCATTTTAAATTATTTATTCAGTTGCTATTATGTTCAATGGACTAAACAAGAAGTCATAAATACAATGGGATACAGCACATGGTCCTTTGACCTCTTGGGACACATATTCTAGAGGGGAAACAATCAACAAATATTTATTCAGTTCTCCTGAAAGAACTGGTTCTCAGTCTTTAGTGTGACTAAAAATCACCCAGGACACTTATTTGAAACAAAAACAAAAAAAAATCATATTCCTGCCAGCTCAATAGTTGAGCATCAACCTATGAATCAGGAGGTTACGGTACAATTCCCAGTCAAGAGCACATGCTCTATCCCAGTAGGATGTGTGTAGGAGGCAGTTGATCAATGATTCCCTCTCATCAATGTTTCTATCTCTCTCTCCCTCTCCCTTCCTCTCTGAAATCAATAAAAATCTTTTTTTTAAAATGCAAATTCTTTCTCTGGCTGGTGTTTCCCAGTGGTTGGAGTGTTGGTCTAAGCACTGAAGGACCACTGTTCTGACTCCCAGGCAAGAGGACCTACCTGGGTTTCAGATTTGATCCTGGACCCTGTAAGAGCAAGTACAGGAGGCAACTAATCAATATGTCTCACGCTGATGTATCTCTCTTATTCTCTCTCCTCTCTCTCTTAAAAAAAAAAAAAAAAAAAAAAAAAGGGAAAATATATCCTCAAGTGAAGATTAACAACAATAAAAATACACATTCCTGATTCAGCAAACCGAAAGTGGGCTGAGGAAGGAGCATTTTTTAAACAAGCTTGACAGTGAGCCCGGTGCCGGTGTTTGGCAGACCAGGCCTGGAAGAACAGCACACGAATGAGTCGGCAGAACAGTCTGCTTTCCTGGCCCCACTGCTCTCATCCCAGGCTCTTCACACTGAGGCTTCAAACACCTTCCTAATAGACCTTCTTCTTTGTCTGCACACTTTCTTAGGAGTTAAGCCTTTAAATACTGGGTCCTACCTGGTAAATAATTTATTTCTAGGGAAAACTGATTCCCTCTAACACACTTGGAAAATGCCTTTGGTATTTTGCTGCAGCTCCCTGTCTCTCTAACCTGAACTATCTGCCCCTCCTTGTTTAGGCATTATTTCAGCATTCTGTGAGCTTCAGCAGCAGGAGGGGTTCACACCCCTTTGGGTACTAAGAGTGACATATTGTTTGCAAGGTGCTTGGGTCCTTTCAACACTATGAAACAGCCCACCCCACCTAGTATTATCAAAGAGCATGACTGTTTGACCTCTTCATACTCAGACCACACACACATACACACACATGCATCCATGTGCACACAAATAGGTTTAATATAACATCTACCTAAGCAAAACCTGCCATTTCCTTAATCTTATTAAAATATATTAATTTTCAAACTCTCAGCTGTAAAGCTAGTAATTCATACAAGAATTTAGCTCTTGCCCTCACCAGTGTGGCTCAGTTGGTTAAATGTCATTCTGTGCACCAAAAGGTTGCAGGTTCAATTCCTAGCAGGGCGCATGCCCGTGGTTCCCCAGCAGGGCACTTGTAGGAGGCAGCCTATCTATGTTTTCCCTCTCACAGTGATGTTTCTCTCTTCTCCCTTTAAAAAAAATAATAATTTTTAAAAAAAAGGATTTGGCTCTTGTCAATTCTATTTTCATAAAGATACCACGAAGTGAAGAGCTCCAGTCTCCACACGCAATGTCACTTTCTCATCCCATAAATGACAGTGTTAGGATCACCCTTGAGATGACACCATGTGTGGACCATCCTGTGACTCAACCCCTAGCTCCAGCCAACCAAAGCAAGACCAGCTTTTATCTTCCTCCGAAGCACAAATTGTTGCTGCACAATAACCTCTGGACCAATTAACTATATCCCAGTGGATTTAAGCATAATACTTTTTTAAAGTTAGTTCTTATAATTTTTATTTCTTCTTAATATGGTAATACCTTCCTAATAAAAAATTAATTACTCAAGGCTGAGCTGAATTAGTGAAAAGTGTGAATTATAAATGATGTCTTTCAGAGCAGTTTTGTTACTATAAAATACAAGATTAAGTAAGTGTTGCCAAGTAGGAGGCATGCTGCCCTGCCCTGCTTTAATGAGTAGATAAGAATAATTTGTAATTAGCATACGAAGGCTGCTAAATTGCTTTTTTAAAAGTTCTTAGCTTCCTAGCGTAGGAAGTACAGGCTTCCGCAGCACACATCACTGAGAGTTTTCCAAAGCTGGCTCCATGAATACTCAATAAGGGGTTATGGCAGATTTAAACACTGGGTAATTTTTGAAGTCCATTTTAGCCCAAAACTTCCACAATTCTGTGATTAACTGAAGTTAACATATTTTGTTTAATTTGGTAAAATTGTTTTATGAATTATCATAAATTCCCAACTAACAAAACCCAAACTGATAGATTTTGCCGAATCCAATTACTCGCCTCATTTCTTGATTTTCATAGAGAAGCTAATATTCGGTGCCCTGTCAAGAGTGTCCTGTTCCCTGACATCTAAGTGAAGAAAAGGAGAAAATCTCACCTCAGACATGGAGAGCAGAAACTAACATAGGAATCATAGTGCACCGCTCACTTCCAAATGTGCTGGGTCTTTCTGTGTTCACAGCAGCTCTTTGTACAATAAGGATAGTGCTTATTAGTAACACCATATTAACGAAAGAGAACCCAGGGATCTGTGAGCTCTTTCAGAATTAGAATTCAGGTCTTCGGACTCCAGCAACTACTTGATATGAAATAGAAGCTCAATGTGTATTGGTTTAATGAGTGAATAGATTGATCATCAATCAAGCAATAATCAGGGATAATCTAATTCAAAGAAAGCATGGATAGTCAAAGCAAGACAATCATTTGAACAGTAAACACCACTCAGATAGTCAGGAATGCAGAAATCCTATCAGGATACATAAGCCAGAGTGGATATAGAATTTTCTCAAGGCCTGTTGAAAAACAAAAATGCAAGTCCCCTTGTTCCAAAATCATTAAGAATTTTAAGACAGCAACAAGAGATCATTGAACCAAGCCCAGAGCCCTTCTGAGAACAGGAGGCCCTGTGCAACTCCACAGATCACAGGCCCATGAAGCCAGCCCTGGGCATGAACTTGGAAAACCTAGGATTTGGTTCCTGCTGGGAATGGTACCATCCTGTACGCAGCATTTCAGATATTGGTGGGTGGGAACTTCTCGGCACAATAATTGGAGGAATATGAGAGGTAGAGACAGCCCTGCATTGTAAAGAATCCTCCTGCCACCCAGAGAAACTTTCAGTGTCCCACAGGATAGTCACGCTGGTGAAAAGCCTGTTTATAATCATCTGAGAGTAAAACCCACCTTTGTCTGACATATCCTGAATTTTCCAGAATGTGACTACTCTGTTGAATCTCAGAAAGACTGTGTGGTGCTAGTTCAGAACTTTATCAACACGGTCACAATAATGACAGCAGCATGTCATTCAAGGTGATGCTCCTGACTTCTGACTCCTTTGTTACATCTTCTCATAGAGTCCTAGCTGTGCGGTTATGTAAGGAACACATATCACTTTATCGTAAGTTATTTTCCTTTTATGTTACAGTTGGAACATTATTTCTTTCTAATTGGTTAGAGGTAGGTTATACTGAGAGAGCATTTTATTTCCTGTTGGCAAAAGGAGATTTCAAAATATTTGTTACATAAAGTGGCTTTGGGTATGAAAGAGTTGAGAACCACAGGCTTAGAGGCATAAGATTACAGAATGTTTCAGCTGGAAAGAATTTGAGAGATTATCAGCTTCACTGACAGATAAGGAAATTGAGGCTGAAATAGATTACGTCTCTTGCCTAAGGTCATTCAGCAATTATTGGCCAAGCCAGGACTTGAACCTATGCTAATTTCCAGAACTGTGTAATTATTTTCTTCTTTCTTTTTTCCTCTCTTCCCTCCTACCTACCTTTCTTTCTGCCTACCTTCTCTCCTTCCTTCCTTTCTTCCTTCCAGCAAATACAACTGAGCTCTTATTTTGTGCAAGGCACTAGAGTGGGTGCTGATGATGCAGAGAATACAAAGACACAGGTTCCCTTAATGAGATCCCAGACTGATTAGAGCACAGCGCAAACCTCACATGTGGTTCAGCATACTCTAGGCCAGATCTACATTCAAAACATTACGAGGAGCAAATGATTGAGTCTTCCTCAGGGAGTTGACTGCTAAGGTGAAATTTGAATCATGAGGTGGGAGGACGGTTTTTTGCTCTTTAGGGATGAGGGAACTCTCATTCTAAGCAGCTCCACAGAGGGGACAAAGAAACAGTAGCCAAAGAGAGGCCATCTATAATCAGGTCTTGGCTGTCCACAGCCCTTAATGCCAATGGGTAATTTCCAGAAGCACAGAGTTGGCCAAACACAAACAATCAGAGAGCAAGGCTGGCTCAGAGGACTTGGGGTTCCCTGGGGTCCTCTGGGAGAGAGGAAATGAAGGGGGACTTCTCTGTGCTTCTCTGTAGGTGACCAGGGCCTGCTAAGCCTTTGAGTTCTGTGGGCACTGGCCAGAGCGCAGATGAAGAAAAGAGTTCTTTGACTGCTGAAGTGGTTAAGTGGAACACCTTATTGATTCCTACCTCGCTTGGAATAGACCTCAATTACCAGCATCAAGTGCTTTAATAAGAGCAAAGGAAAGATTTACTGGATGCAAGTGCTTTTCATTAGAGCAGACTGAGAGGAAATAACACCTGCTGGCCCACCAGGGAAGGGCCATGGCGTGGCCTCCAGCCCAGTGACTGCCAACCAGACAGGAAGGTGAGTGAGAGGAAGTCCAATGAGAGCACCTGGGCTCCTGCATATCCAAAGTGTTAGGAGAGGATTTCCACAGATTTCCAGGCTGGCTGCTTCCCTCCTCCTCTTCCTCTCTACACAGCAAACCCCGCCACCTGGGACGCTCGGGCACAGGAAATATGGCTGCCAACATACTGAGAGCAGAACCAGGCTGCAGCTGGGCCTTTTTTAAGCATTATCTCTAATTCTCACCCCAACCCTCCTAAAGATGTATAATTTTTCCACATCACAGAGAACAAAAGTAAAGCTGATGAAATGACTCCTAAATGCTGGGTCCAAGACTGGAAGGAACCCAGGTGTCTCTGGCACCAAAGCCTGTACTTGAACATTTTCTCTTGGAATAGGACTTGGCAGACATCTATCTTTCCTCTAAAGGCTTTGCATTAAATCCACCCTAACCTACATAAACTAACCAAATCCTTATTTTTATTGAGCAGCTACTATATGACAGTTACCAAGAAATATTATGCCATTGTGTCTTCTCAACCAGCTTAGGAGGTTCCCCTGCTGTTAGTCTCCCCATTACAGAGACTAGTTAACGAGGCCTAAGAAGTGACTCAGTTAGCATGTGGCAAAGTGAGACCTTTAACACAACGTGGTCAGAGTCAAGATCCCACACTTGGATCAACTGCATACTAGATGCTTTTTGAAGAAAGGATAATGGAAAGGTATAGCTGTGTAATCTAAGTAGACAGGACTCAGGGCATACACCATTCATTCAAATATTCAACAAATATTTACATGCACCATTCATTCAAATATTCAACAAATATTTACTGAGCTTCTCCTTCACCTTGAGCATTTTACAGTGATGATCTTGGGAATAATATTATTTGGGGGGTAGCTTACTATATATGAGGAACAAATAAGATAAGTAAGAAAAGACCTGACAGAGTTGAGTACAATAAAGAAAGTAAAATAGGGCACAGTAGATAGATGGGTCTGCTTTATAATGGGGTGGTCACGTAGGGATCACTAGGAAAATTGTTCATAACCTGAGGCCTCAATGACAAGGAGGTTCTAAGCATGTAAAGGTCTAGTTCAAAAGCATTTTAGTGAAACAGAGAGTGCAGAGTCCGAGAGACAGAAAGAAGCGTGGTGCATCCACAGAAGAGGGGAGAGTGGCCCCTGGGGTCAGGATGAACTGAGGGAGGGGGAGGGGACATGCTGCAGTCAGCAAGGAGGGGGAGCCAGTCTCCCAGGACCTGGCAGGCCATCAGACAGAATTCGATTTTATTCTGTGTAAGAGAGGAAGACATGGAAGTGTTTTAAGCCTTTTAAATGATTTGTGTTTTAAAAAAACAATTTTGGTGTTGTTTGGAGGGGCGCAAGAAAATGGGAGACAGACCAGTGGGGAGGGTGTTGCAGGAGTCCAGCTCCAATAACGCCATCGCAGAGGTGGCAAAGGGAGGAGATGGGAAGAAGGGGACACATCCTGAATACATTGTGATCCAACTTTTGTAAGGAGGCAAAAGCAGCTACCTCTGGTGCTTCCTGCCAGCCACTTGCATTAAGTTTAAATTGGCTTCTGCCCTGTCAGACTGTGAAAACTCAACTGAAATAATGGAACGTGATGTTACCATCACCCTGAGAGGGTTTTATGAAGTGACACAAGAAACAATGCTCGCCAGGTGCCCAGCAGCTCCCCTGGCTGCTGCTCACAGTGGCCCAGAAGCAGAGGAAAACCAGGGGCAGAGACCTCCCTGTTTCCTGAAACAGTCCCTTAGTGGTAGGTCTTGTTTACGGTGGTCCAAGTGACAGTTACTCCAGAAGAAACAAAAAATGAGAATAAATAGAAGAAACTTGAGGTCACCGTGGGGTACCACCTCATATCTTTAAGAGCAACTTAGGATGGCCCGGCCAGCATGGCTCAGTGGTGTGTGTCAACCTTTGGAACAGGAGGTCATGGTTCGATTCCAGATCAGGGCACATGCCCAGGTTGCAGGCTCGATCCTCAGGATGGGGCATGCAGGAGGCAGCCAATCAATGATTCTCTCTCATCATTGATGTTTCTATCTCTCCCTTTCCCTTCCTCTCTGAAATCAATAAAAATATTTAAAATTAAAGTAATTATAAAAGCCACTTAGGAGTGTGGGCCTTGCCTACCACCAATAGGTTTATGTATCTCTTCTAGAAATCAGGGAAAATTCACCTGGAGGATAATGAAGAATTTCACAGGGAAGTGTTCCTTTATGTCATGTTCGCAAAGGAAAGATAGCTGGTGGCAGGCAATGGTCTGCAGGTCTGTCTCTGAGAGACAGAAGGTTGGGCACAAGGTGAGCTGTCAGGAAGAAGAGAAAAAGAATCGAGGGAACCCTAGAGAAGACGAGCCTTGTACATAATTGATCTGACAGATTACTGCCCACTTCATCATCGCAGTGAATTATGGGCATTCTCCCCTAAGGGAATGCATTTGTGTTTAAGGGCACCAGACCCCAGTGAGTAAGGGAAGTGTTTAAGTGGGAAAGATAACATGTCTGTCAGTCTGAGCTAGTGATTCTGAAAACACAAACGCCATGCCAGAGCCTTAGGATTAAAAATACATAAATCTAACTCTAACCCAAATCACAAGGCATTTTGTTCATTGAGCAAGGGCATGGGCTTTTGACAACTATCCCTCCTGACTTTTGGTTGGTTAATTGTGTTGGAAGAAAAAATGCCATGTTCTGAGGATCTTCACTAAAAAATGGTACTAGTATTACTCTGGACTACTTGGGTTTGATTTCTTCTGAATGGTAGGGTAAATGATTTAGTACTTATCTACTCCTCCATCACTCTGCTAGGAACAATATGAAAACAAGATAAGCAAACCATCCCTCACCTCATGGACTTTATAATCCAGTTCATTTTTAGATCTTTTTAGTTATTGAGGCATTTCTATGTCAAAGGGTTAAATCCAGTTTAATTCAAAAAACCTTTATTGAGCTCATATTCTGAGCAAAAGACACAAGAATCACCCATTCAAATAAATAAGACAACATGTGTGAATATACTACATATGTATATTTTTGGGAGAAACCAAGTTCCCTGAGACCTAGATAACCACCTGCAGTGTGGGAGAGATGATAAGACTTGCATAAAGATAACTAAAATCAATGGTAGGAAATGACAAACATCATTGAAAAAGAGAAGTGCAGATGAAGAATTTTAACAGCAAGAACAAGGGGCTGGGAGATGCGCAAAATCTATTCTCTGCCTCAACTTCCCACTTCATTTATTTACTTGACAAATATAATGTGAATTCTTGCCTCATTCTAGATATTGTTAAAGTCTTTAATGAACATGAGACTAGAAAAGAGAGAGATGCCAATTCACTGGGATGAATACAGAAGATGCAGTGGGAAAACATAGTCCAAGTCTTCTTGTGAAAGGCTTCTAGTGAGAGACAGCAAAGGAAGTTTTACCAAGCAGACCCAGAGCTTTCTCTGGGTGTGAAAGAAAAGCTGACATCTCAGAAGAGGGAAGATACTGCTCTAGGCAGTAATTACAGAGTCTCCAGTGAGAGATGTGGAGGGAAGCAGGGAAGTGGGAAGGAGGGGAGGAGGCTGGGGCGGGGGGGGGGGGGGGGGGGGGGGGTGTCAACCAAGCCTCTCTCAGTTTTCCCAGGGAAACAGGAGGGGAGGTTAACAGTTAAGGGATGGAAGTAGCATGGTCTACAGGGACTGAAATGGCAGGCTATGCTTTGAAAGGCTGCTTTGAGAAGATAAGATACTCAGAAAGGACAAGCAAAAAGGCAGCTCTGAAGTAGAAACCACAAATGTGGTGTGGCATAAACTCCACACAGTCCTGCCAACTACTCAAACAGCATGAGGAGTCTGGGTATAAGAGTGGAAGTGGAAGAAAAAGAGAGTGGAGGAAACTTGCCACTGGACAGACACATATGTGCAAGGGAACTGGGGTGCTATGAAGAGTTCAGATGATCAATCACAGGGTCTAACCTAAGGGGTTGAAAAAAAATGGGTCAAGTCATTGGAGTTGGAATGGTAAATAGTGTCCATTTCAAGAGGTCAACACCAATTGATAGAACCTATGCGGAGAAGTTACCTCTGTGTTCACTGGGAAAGAAGGGAAGATGGATCTTGAATGTTCTCCATGGGCACAAAAAGAGTGGCAACTGTGTACCAGGTATATGCCATCTCTGGACAAGAGGCCAGATGAGGCTGTGAGAGGAAAGGAGAGTGACAGAAGGACAGGAGGTTGTGGGCAGAGAAAGAGATGTTAGAACTTGAGGTTTCCAAGTTGGATTTCTCATTGGAGATGTCCAGGCCTAGAGCATTGGCCCTGGGAGGGTTTGGTTGAATAGAAGAGAAGGCCGAATCTAGTGCTCAGATACCTGAATGCTGCTGCTTCTGTCTCATAGAGATATGTCTTTGGAAGAAAAGACACACTTGTGACTAAAGAGAAGGCTGGGTGATTGAAAAGGCACTTGGCCATTGTGATGTAAATGGAAGAAGGCAGGGAAACTGTCATTCCTCCATTATCACCAGCCTCCAGTTTCAATAAGCCAGAGAAAATAGCAGCAGGAGGCATTGGCGGGCTTTCTCCAGACTCATGGCCACTGACCATTTCCTCCAACAGGGTGGGCAGGGTGTGAGCCAATGACCTCTCCTCCAGTGACCTGACCCCATGACCTTCCTTTGTTTTAAATTGTGGTAAAGAACACTTAACATGAGATCTTCCCTAGTGACAAAAGTTAACTGTAAAACACAGTATATTGATGTTAGGTAACACGTTGTACAACAGATCTCTAGATATTACTCATCTTGCTTAACTGAAACTTTATACCCTCTAATTGGCAGCTCCCATTTTCCCCTGTCCCCCGCCCCTGACAACCACTTTGCTGCTCTTTCCTTGAGTCCATGAATCTGACTACGTCCCATACCCTCATATATGTGGGATTGTGCACCATATGCCTTTCTGTGACTGGTTTATTTCACTTCTCACAATGTCCTCAAGATTCCTCCCTGTTGCCACATATTGCAGAATGTCCTTCTTTTTAAGGCTGAGTAATATTCCACTGTGTGTATATATATACCACATTTCCTTTATCCACTCATAAGTATTCAGGCTGCTGCCATACCTTGGCTATTGGGAATAATGCGACAATAAGCATAGAAGTGTTACTAGCTCTTGAAGGCTCTGGTTTCAGTTCTCTTGGGTAAATATCCAGAAGTGAAATATTACTGAATCATGGTAGTTGTGTTTTTTAATGTTTTACGGAGCCCCTATACTGTTTCCGATAGTGGTTGCACCATTCTGCATTCCTGTCAGTCATGTAAAGGGTCCCAATTTCTTATCTTCCTCTGAATCTCCTCCTGGGTCTGGAATGAGTATCCTTGAAGCCTTGCAGGGCAAGACCAGCACCTCCTCACCTCTGGGCGCCACTCTGCAGGGCTAAGCTCACAGGTCTCCATGCTTGCCTGTTTGCCAGCTTGCCTGGTAGATAAAAAGTAGAGAAGGAGTCAGGATTGGCCAGAGAGGTGACTTCAGGGGCCTAGAGAGCATGTCTAAAAGCGTTTGTCACAAAAAGAGTTAATGACTGCTTCTCTGCGGGAAGCCCGGAAGAAATGAGTGTTCGGAAGTGTAGCACGTTCGCTTTTACAGTAGGTGGTGTTATTGTTACATGTTCATGCAGACAGTGCTAATTAACAATCCTAAAGGCCACGTTGTTAAATTATTTCCCTGCTAGTAAAACCCTACAATGCTTAACACACCCCAGCAATTCAATTATATCCAAAACACCAGCCTGAACGCCAGGCACTGCTCTCAGCTGACAAAGTACGAGTTGCTCTGAAAAGCAGGTGAGGCTTAAAAGGGAAAGAAAAAACGCCTGGCCAGCTATCTTCTTTTCCCCTCCCTGACATGCACTCTAGATATCAAAACAACAATAATCTTCCAAGAGAATTTCACGTGGACCTTACCTTTGCCAGACAGACAGTAAAATGTAGACTCTACGGATTTTTCTGTGGGTACAGATAAGAAGGATCTGATAAGATTTTCTTAAAGATCTCACCTGAACCACCAAATCAGTGCCCCCAGACCTATTGGGTCAATTGGGTCAATTGTGTGTCCTCTGGGTCCTGCCATCCATCCTTTGTCCTTTCTAACCACTGCAAATTGCATTTGGGGTTTGAACCTCAGGCCAGCCATGGCTTTGGGCTGGGTTTGTATCTCACAGTCAGCACACCACAGCACTTGGAGCAGCACACAAAGCCTCTTTGCCTCACACCCAGTGAAATGTCTCAAGTACAGGACAGGAAGAAAGGGCTTTGATCCAGCTTCTCTCGCTCTCTCTCCCTCTCTCTCTCTCTCTCTCTCTCTCTCTCTCTCTCTCTCTCTCTCTCTCTCACACACACACACACACACACACACACACACACTAGGCTTCCACCTCCCCCTGCCTGATCTCCTCAGTAGCCAGGCAGTGCACTGCCACAGGCACACAGCCTGACTGGCTGGCCAAGTGGGCTCAGTCCTCTTGGATGAGATTTGGCAGGCAGCACCACGACAGAACCTCCCGCTTGGAAAGTGCTGGTGCCGAGGCCACATCTGGGAGCAGCACATATGTGATTCCACTGGTTTTCACACAAAGAGGTAGATTGTGCCAGTGGCCAGCTGGCCAGCTGGGCTCTCATCTGCAGCCTTGGAAGCAGAGGTGGGGGAGCAACCTGCCTACTTCTCTGCATGGTCTCCCCAAATGCTCCGCATAAACCTCTCCTCATTACTCTCCTCCCAACACTATCCCAAAATACCATTCGAGAAAGCTCCATTCAACGCTATGGACCAGGTGACCTAGGTACTACCTTAGCTCCACATCACCAAGCACAGTCAGTGCCTTACACAGAGCACCCCCACAATAAAGGTTTGTTGGGTGGAGAAATGGAGAGATGGATGGGTGGATGGGTGGAGAGACAGGTGGGTGAATGGGTGATAGATAGATTAATGGGTGGGTGGGTGGGTGGATGGATGGATGGATGGATAGAAGATAAAGCTAGCCAAGAAGCTATTGCCCCTCTCTAAAAGAACAATGTCCTCTCACTGACAGCCTCAATCTGGACTTCAGCTCTCCGGAGAGGTGGTACAGGCTGCTGTGAGCAGGCCAGCAATGAACTTGTAGTGCTGCCAATCCCCATTCTCCCACCATGGCAGACATCGCTAACAGGCCACGGTGTTCTTGCCAAACAGATTCAAGACCTTTCCTCTCAATTTCCTCAGGAGTGCTCCAGGCAGGTACTACTAATCATCAAACAGGATGCAACCAGTCATCTGCCCCAGGGTTAGAATATGGACCGTTGTTTACATCTGATCCAATCATTTTCTTACTGTGAGGCCTGGAGAAAGCTACTGAAATGAAGATGCCAAGAACTAAGCCTTAGTTTTCTATTAGTATAAAGAAAAAGAAAAAATAAGTATATCCAGTTATTGTGGAGATTGAGAAAAGTAAGTAGACACCTGACAGTAGTTGTTTTTATGCAGAGACTGTTTATAGATTATTGAGCCCCTTGTTTCTGTGAAAGGTCTTTCTTATCATTGCCAAGTTCATTGCTCAGTTGCATCTTTCCCAAAGGGATGATGGTAGAGAAAAGGTACCGTATGAACTCACACTGGACTTGGTGCCACAAGAGGCAGCATTAATGTGGACTGAGGACACATAGTTTCTAATTTAGCTAGCCTACAATGATTCAGACAGGAACTGGTTCAAGGCAGAATAGTAAAATGAGCAGATCTAGAAGTGAGGATACCTGAGTTCTAGTCAAAGCCATACCTCCAACTGGCTGGGTGAGCATGGAACTTTCATGAATATGAAAATAAATTCTCTATCTTCTGAAAATTTATAACATTTATCCATGCTATGCATCTGGACACTAGTCCATGTCAAGGCCCCATTGGAATGATAATGATAACATACACTATGTCATACTAACTGCAGGTCCCAGCATTGTTCTAAGTTCTACACACACACACCTATTAAATTTTCACAACTACTGTAGTGAAGCACACAAAAATAAAGTGACTTGCCAAAGGTCAAATAGCTTTAAGTGCTAGAGCAAGTATTTGAACCCAAACAGTACTGATCTATTGTCATTTAGCTCTCACTTCTCTGCCCAAGTGCCCCACTAAGTCCAGAAGCAGTGTGGTATAGTATCTAAGTAAAAAGACTCTGACATAGCCGGCCTATATTTGAACTCCAGTTCTAAGTTAATTGCTTCATGCCTCCATTTCCTCATGCATAAATGAAGATAATAAGCATTGTCCCTCATAGAGTTGTTATGGGAATTAAATGAGTCACTCTAAGTAAAGCATTTAGAGCAAAGGCCTGGCACACAGCAAGTGCTATTCAGGCAATTGCTGTTTCTATGTACGGAAGCCAGGCTAAAGCACGTCCATATTCCATGTGCCTCACACTCAATAAGGGCTTAATTGTTGAGTCGGTTGATTAAACTGACCTGCTCAAGAACCTGGGACTAGGAGTCAAACAGCCCAGACCAAATCCCAGCTCAGCCACAAATTAGCTCCGTGACCTTGAGCACATCAAGTAACTATATCTGAGTCTTTCCCCTGGTATACAAAATGGGAACATACATGCCACCCTGTGAATCCCACAGAATTCTTTTTATCTCATTTCAACAAGATGTATGTGCAGACAGTCCATAAACTATTCAATAAATGAAAAGAATGGGATTAGTTTAGTGTTACTGACACCAGCTGCTGAGGGCTTCCGAAGGCCTCTGCTTGGGGTCATTTTCACCTAACCCACTGCAAACATAGAAGACACGGTCCTCTCCAAAGATGCCCTGCTCTGTTGTAGACTCTTGCTGAGCCAGATGAAGTTGTCATCAAAGCGAGTTGCAGAGTGGCCCCTGATCTTACCAAATTGAAGAAGCCACTGCTCCGTGTCTAATATGGATCGAGTGATGAGGTTTCTGCTCTTTGTAGCTCTGTTCTGAGGCCTCCAAAGAGTTTCACCAGCAACGAGGTAGGTACAGGTGCCCATTTAGTTTGTTAGAAGTTAGAGAATAATGTTAAAGAGTAGGTAGTATTATGAAGGAGGCATTTGTTTTAGGTGTTATTTCTCTTTAGAGTAAGATACATCTAAGTGTCAGTGTCATTTAAATCACTTATAAGCCATGTGACTTATTTAATCTCTTTCAACCTCACCTAGGACAGTGGCAAGAATTAGAGAGCACAGACTCTGCCACATAAGAGACATTCTATGAATTTAACAGCATTTTTGTCATTATCCTCCTCTCTAGAGTGATGTTAGTTGTTTTAGCCTGAACATAGCGATCCAAGAGCCCTCAAGTTTAAGGTGACCAGACGTGACAGTCCCGATTTTTAACAATTTGTCCCGTGTTCCGTGGCATTTTAAAGAAGTCCCAATTTTTGGAAAGAATGCACAACAAACTAGGGAACGGCAGGAGAATGGGAAGGGAATATATGGTTTTCGGTTATTTAGCCAGGATACGTTTTATATTATTTTTGTTAATTTTATGATGTTAAACTTTAATTATAACAAATAATTGTTGAGAACTAATTATCGAGAACTGCTTATCAAAGTTCACATTGTTGATCAGTTGTTAGAATTTGACCACCATTGTTTGGACTTAATGAACAATGGCATTTTTTGGGATTGGCAACGACAAAAATATTTTGTAACTGTCTCTCAGAGGATACACATTGTACTGCGTGCTAGTAAGCTAGTTAAACAAGTGATGTCATTACAAATCAGCTATTCAGATAATTTAGGTAAGTAATTTATTTATTTATTTATTTCATAAATACATAAATTTTCTTGAATTTAGCAGACAGTATTTGTATTATTTATATTTTATAGTGGCAGCAAAAAATCTAGCACTGGCCTTGAAAGTGACACTTACGACTATACATAATTTTTTTATTTATTGTATTTGTAAATTGTACTTACGTTGAAATTTTAAAATATATATTACAATACTATTTTTTGCATTCTATGAAAATTTTTGTTGCTCCATACTAAGGTGATCAGACGTCCCGCTTTTGGCGGGACAGTCCCGATTTTTAATCAAGACCAAATTTTTAATCAAGAAACCCCTCCCCCTTCCTTCCCCCGCTGGTCAATGGTGTCCCGCTTTACCAATGTCAAAATCTGGTCACCTTACTCAAGTTTGGCCTTGCTTGTTACCTCAACTCACTGTAGGTAACGTTCCATGGGCTGAATCTTTCCTGGTTTCTGATAACAAACACTTCCTCCCCACCCCCATCAGATCAGGCTGTTCCTGCTGAGACATATGTATTTATTGAGCCTTTACTAAAAGCCTTGTGCTACATCCTATTAATAAAAGCCCAGTGACCGAACAACGGAACAATTGGAACAACCAGGGCCCCTCACCCCGCTCAGTCCTGCCCCCCAAGCAGGTTCTCCTATCCAGATTAGGGGTGGGGCCAACTGGCAAACCACCTGTGGCCCCTCGCCCTGGCTGGTCCTGACCCTGATCAGCCCCCAACACCTCTAAATCACTGCCTGGCTCCCTGGTACATGTTCACTTAGTGAAAATACAAGAAAATAATTATCAGTCCCTTCTGTCCCCAACCAGAGTCTCCAGAGGTCTCTGCTAATACTGCAGCCAAGGTGTGGAATTCTCCCTCCATGGCCTGCAGCCCCAGGAGACCTTCCAGGTAGCCAAAAAGGAGACATAAGCATTAACAGGTTGGTGGCCCTTTGCTGAGGAATGTAGAGAGGCTGGGTGGGGATTTTGTGAAATTGCAGTGCCTTGCAGATTAGGTGAGCTTTCAATTTCTCTTTAAAAGGGGTGGAGAAAAGACCCCGCAGGCTGCCGAGAGCAACAGCAAAGTGTAGGCACACTCAAAAACAGAAAAAAATTTTAACAAATGGAAATGAATATCATGTTGGGAAACTGAGGGCAGGGCTGCAAAAAAAAAATGCAAAAATCATTAAAGGGCCATGGTCCATCTTGATATACATTTGCAAACAACACATAAACAACTTCATCTCATGGCATGTGAAATGTAAAACAGTTATGCTGTGGGTCATCCTTAAAGTATAATTAGATCCAGCTGAGGGAAAGCTATAGCTTCCAGCATTGGACCGCATGGCCACTCCTGCCTGATTGGCCCGCCCTGATGGGAACCCACCTAATACATAAATTCATTCACCAGGCCTCTAGTATTGGAAATAAAGGAAGGATTTAAAATATGTTTGTGACAGTCTCTGCCCTCAAGGTGTTTACAATCAAACTAGAGGCCCTGTACACAACATTCATACACTGGGGGTTCCCTCAGCCCGGCCTGCATCCTCTTACAGTCTAGAACCCCTCGGGGGATATCTGCCTGCAGGCTCAGGGAGTGGGCCTAAGCCAGCAGGTGGACATCCCCCAAGGAGTCCTTAGCACTGCTGTGGAGGCAGGAGAGGATCCCGCCACCATTGCTGGGCTTGCCATCCATGAGTCCAACTTCTGCATTGAGTGTCTGCCCCCTGTTGATCATTGCACGTTATAATGAACAGCTGTTTGGTTGATTTGCATATTAGGGTTTTATTATATAGGATTGGAGGGGGGAAAATACATACACAAAGATGAATTACAAAGCCAGAGAGAAATATCAGTATAAGGTAATAGTAGAAGAGCTGCCACAAGGCCAGACATGATTAGTTGCTACATATATTATGTAGGACAATAACTTCTGAGAGCAAAGGAGAAAGGCCTAGAGTTTTCAGGGCAGGCTTATCAAGGGCAGAAGATTTAGGATGGATCTTAGATGACGGTTAAAGTTGGCCCAAAGCATGGAACTGACATGATTCCCTGATATCCACTTTCTCTCTAGCCTCCCTTTCTAGGGCCCCTTTTTCAGAAAGGATTCCCTCTCTCCAACATTTGCATGATTAAGCTCTATCTCCAAGGCTGGGTGGGGAAATAGGAGAGACCCTGATCCTCAGAGCCATTAATCAAAATAGAGCTCTTTCTTGGTGATAGACAGAAGGTCACAGTGAAAAGACTGTGGATTTTTTTTTAGCCCCCAAAGCTGGCAGTGTAACCTGCCTTTCTTCTCAGAGTCTCCACTTTTTATATCTGTTATCTCTATGGGGAATTGTTCCTATAGCAGCACATGGAACAACACAGAAGATTTTGTAATGTTTCTAGCATGCATTGTCAATAAATAAAATTTACTTCCCCTCTCTCATGCTTTTTCGTTGCATCTGCCATCTGCATCTAACTTATTTATTAAATCTTCCATTAAGAGTGATACTTAGTAAATATCATTAGGCCTTCACTGTGGTAATTATGCAGCAAAACTCATTCTCAAAGATCACAATACAGCACCTGGCACAAGAAAGGTGCTCAATAAGTATTGTTCTTCTATCTTGCAGTGCCTGAAACTCATCGTGCTCTCTCATATTTCTGTGCAATTGCCCATGTTTTTACTTTGATCTGGAACAACCATTCCCCAACCCCTATCCACCAGCACAGCTAACTAGCTAACTCCCATTCATCTTAGGCATCTACACCTCCAGGAAGACTATTCTGCCCCATATTCTTACGCACTCTGCTTTAGGTATGTCATCTATTGTTCCCACAGAAAACATGGAACAGCATAGGATTTCAGAAAATGGTTATAGGATGGATGGATGGAATGGATGATGGATGATGGGTGATGGATGGGTGGATGGATGGTTCACTTAAGGTATCCCATCAGAAATCATCCTGCCAAAAACTCCTTTCACACTTTGGGCCCAGTAGAAAGTGCCTTTTGTGAGGAGTCAATTTCTTAAATAAGAGATGGACGCTAAGCTTTCTATGAATAGGTGGGAGTTAATGATGAAGGCTCAGCCTCATAGAATAAAAGGCCTGATGTGGAAAATTCCTGCTCAGCATGAGCACAGGAAACAGCAGGTAAGCAACATAATTAGAAAGAGATGCAGAAACCCAAGGAATACATGCCATTCCCCCTGGACGTTTTCAGGGTTAAACTGAAGACAAGTTCCTTGGGGACAAGATCCTTTATCAACTGTCAGACTCAGTAAGCACAAGATCCCAAACTTAACATGCTTGGAAGCAAAATGTTTCCATCCCTGGAGACTGGAGCTAGTTGCTCTGAGATCCCTAACATAAATCATTTTCATCTCGCCAAAGCTTCAGCCAGTAATGGGACCAGGAGACCCCAGCTCTCAGTTTCCTGATCTCTCCCCTCATCCCCCAAAACCCTCACCACTCCTTCCCTCACTTCATCACGCAATGTTTTCTAGGTGTTTCTGAGATCTCAAAAAAATAAATAAATAAACATTGTTTATTTAACTGGAAGCATCATAATTTTTTTTTCTTTTTTTAAAAAACTTATACAACCAAAACAAGACAAAGCAATTGATAAACTATTAAAGCCATGAAGGACATATTATCTAAATTTAATTTTAAAATGTATGCCATCAGTATATCTTAGAAAAAAGTATTAAATAATTACTGATCTCTTCTTCTATATTTCCTCCCTATATTCTTTCTTTCTTGATATGCATGCAACAAACATTTACTGATTATTATGTGCCAGGCAGTCTGTACAACAGAATAGGGCACAAATGTTTCCCACAGTCTAGGGGAGATAATGGCATGTAATACACAGTTACTGTGTGGGTAGGAAGTGTGATGAGAGAGATATGTCCAGAGTGCAGGGAGGGGCACAGAGAAGAAACATCCAAGTCAGTCTGATGGATCACAAAAGGCTTCTCAGATGAAACAACATCTGGTGGATGGTGGTGATTTTGAGGCTAAGGATGGGTTTGCCAGACTAAAACAACAACAACAAAAAAACAAAAACAGAAAAGACATGAGTTCCACCCAGTGAGAAGGGTGGACACAAAGGCAGAGCAATGAATCAGCATGTGCAGAACCAAAGTTCACTCAGTATGACTAGAGAAATGGGACAGAGGAAGCTAGAAATTCACAAGAATCCGATCATCAAGTATCTTGTGTGCAATGCTGAATTCGTCTTTTATCTTCAAAGCTCTGGGAGTTACGGAAGGGTTGTAAGCAAGCAATGCTATACTCTGATTTGCATTTAGAAAAATGATTCAGTCACGGGGTAGATGATGCATAGTAGGGGAATGAAACTGGAGGCAGAAAAACTACCTAAAAATGTGTTGGAATAAACTTGGTGAGGAATGATGAAGGTCTGATGGACCCAGGCAATAGCCACAGGAAAGTTGGTTGAATGTCTTTTAATTTTGAATGGAACCATGTATTTTTGGATCAAACTTCCCAGCAAATAACATCTTGTGGTCATCAGCATAAGCTGTGGTTCCCTTTGCATTCCTTTTATATTTGCTTTCCATAAGTAACTGGTTTGAGGAAAATATATCTTAGCAATTGCTGTGGTCAAAAGCCCTAGGTTTCTGGCCAGTCCCAATCACTTACAGGCTTATTCCTTCAGGAGAGTCACTGTGCTCTCTGAGACTCAGTTTCCTCACTTATAAAACAAGGTCATAAAACTTATCTCTAACCCTTCCATGATAATTAAATACAATATTTATTATATTATTATTTAGCCAAGTAAGTGGCTAACATGAAGCAAATCATCGCATACTATACCACCTTAAGACCATTTTATATGCAAAGAGCAGGGGGGGGTGGGGGCGTGGAAATCCAGCCTAAAATGGCTCAAGCTTGAAAAACAGATGCCCTGGAAAGCCTATTAGCAGAATTGGCTTCAGACACAGCTTGAAGCAGACTCAGTTGTTCCCACCAGGTTGCAGACCCTGACTCTGCTCCTCCTACAATGGTTCATGCTCAGGCTCACAGCACAGCCCCTTCTCCACCACTAGCAGCTTCAGACACCACCACACCCTGCAACATGGTCTCTGTGGTGGGTTTTGTCATAAGCCTAGCACTATCTCATTGGACTTAACTGGTTCATGCGCCCATCCCTGTGATCAGAAGATGGAATTTGTATATTGATTTAAGCCACATGGAGTGCTCCACCCCCGGGGTATCCCAAAGCATAGGGCTGACAATGAGGAAGGAATAGTCCTTCCCAAGCAGACGTGGAGTACTGTTACCAGGAGCAACAGGTGTCCCTAACACACACTTAACTAGGAGGCACTCAAAGCCTCTGGTTGCTAAGCAGCTGCATAATGATTGGCTGGCTTTGCTGTTGTAGCTCCTGTTCTGAGATGGAGCACTAAAGAGATGTGGCCCTTCTTCCTACTTATGTCATAATCGTAAAATTGTTATTTATTGTCCAGCTTTGAAGTATTCTTCCGAAAGCTCTCATAACACCTCCGGGCTATTCAGGGATCACCAGGATTCCGCAGCACTCCTTTAAGAGGCACTTCTGGAGGCAATATGAAGCAGAGGGAAAGAGAGAGAGCTTCCAGCAAAAGAAAGAGCCTAATGGGCAAAAATCAGATAAAAGAACCTGACAGTAATCAATAGTAATTGTATGTATAAAAGGCATCCTCTCTTCCTTCTTGGAAAGGACCTTTGAGCTGCTGAAGACTTAACCATTTCTATAAGCTTTAAATCATTTCACCAATCTTTGCCTCCAGCCACCGTGTGAGTGGACCCCAAGAATGAATTGCCATTGGGCGCCCCATCGGAATGCATCCCAGAACAGGGAAAGATACAAAGCCAACTACTGCCTGGCTCTCAAGAAAGATGACCGTTGCCAAAGCTGGTTTGGCTCAGTGGATAGAGCGTTGGCCTGCGGACTGAAAGGTCCCGGGTTCGATTCCAGTCAAGTAAACGTGTTCTGGGTTTCATAAATGGGTTCACTTGGCTGGGCACTGCCAAATATAAAGATCAGAAAGACAGCTTTGTACTTAAATGTCTCATAGCCTAGTGGGGTAGGAAATGAGAACATCATGGATTTGCAGTAGGTGAGGAGTTCTAAGTGTACCCTGCATTTCACGGCCCTTTTGCATTTACAAAGCACTGATCACATTTAATTTCTTACCCGATTCTCGGGACACCCCAGTGATGTTGGCACAGCAGATTCATTAGCCTCATTTTACATACCTGAGATCAGTAACTTAGGATGCAAGGGGTGGAAATACTCAACCCCAATGACATGACTTAATAGTGTCTGTCTCTGAACCCCAGATCTGGGTTCTTCCCATGATGTTTTGCAATGTACCCGATGAATGCAGGCCTGTTCAACTTTGAACACCAAAGATGGTGAGACTAACTAAATTATTATAGACCAACCTTATTAAAAGTGCTTTCTTAGTCACTCTCTTCTAATCACCACATTGAATTTGAGTAGCAATTTTACAGATAAAAGAACAGAGAGTGTAAGTGCCTTGAATCTAGACTAAATTGTAAAACTAATCAGTGCCTCAGTTAAAACTGGGACTCACCCTTTTGCCTTCTCTCTGGACTTGAAAAATCACAGTCCTAGAATCCTTGGGTCAAAGGAACAAAGGAAACCGTATGTAGTACATCCTCCCACCTCATGCAGACATTGCCTCACCCGCTTCCCCTTGCATACCTCTAGCTTACCACATTGGAATGCAGGCTTCCCACTCTTGGAAATCTCTCTCATCGGTCTTTTTATCCTTAACAGAGAAAACTCGCTGACTCCCTGCCATGTCCTCTTATTGGTTCTGCACTGGTTCCATTTTATCCAATTTATGTTTATTGGATGACTACCTTGTGCTAAGCACCCGATCGATAGGTATTCTTATTACGCCCATTTTGCAGACAAAGAAACTGGGCCTCTGAGTGGCTGAAAAAAGTCCCAAATGGGAAGAGGCAAGGCCAGGTGTGCTGTCCTTAAGTACAAGGCTGTCCACATGATGATGCACACTTCCTGCGGACAGAGCAGAGTAAGACCCTTTTTGCAGACATGGCTCCCTCTACACCACTCTCCTGTTTTACAAGTCAGTAAATGTTCAGGAGCCTACAATCCAAAGTGCGAGGTTAATGAATAATATGTAAAAGTTTATAGTTTATACAGTATAATCTCATAAACATTTATTAGTATGCTAATAGAAACTAATGGCCATGTGAGCATAAAATGAGATGGGGGCTGAAGCACGGGAGCAAAAGAGCTGTCAGAAAATATTCGTGGTGTCAGTTTTTGCCAGCGAGGTGTACGGGCATGACCTCCCACAGATTCACTGTCCCACTTGACCTCTGGATGACCTTGACAGGGCCGAAAGAATACTAGAGATCTGAGTTCTAGTCCTGCCTCTGCCCTTCAAGAAGAAAAAGGAATTGACCTTTATTGAAACCTGTTCTGTGCTAATGTTCTACTAGACATTTCCTCTGTGATTTCCCCACTTGCTCCTCCTGGGTGAGCTTAAGCAATTGCTCGGCACATTACAAATATTCAAATATATTTAATCAATTATGCTGGGTCAAAATGAAATCAGTCTCCCCCTTTGGGCTCCGTATGTTATTCTATTTCCAATGGTCTCTCTTATATGCTCTCCTGATTCCAAGAAAGTTTTCTGCCATCTCTCCCCAAAACATCAAGCAGGTGACATAAAATTTAAATCCTCTCACTTTCTTGAAGTCTAATGCAACGCAGTTTAGTGCAAGAGAGATGGCACCTGGACTCTCGTCCTGTCATTGCTCTCAGTGGCCGAGGGCAAGTCATTTGATATAATGTACTAGTTAGTCTCCTCATCAGAAACACAGAGAAAATAAAGATCTCATGACATGAGAAAGTCATGAAATATGTGAGAGTATCTGGAAACACATCCATGTGCATTTGCCTCTCTGCACAACTATGTGCTGAGTACCGACAGGAAGCAAGCTCTCAGCTAGGACCCTGCGGCTGCACAGATGACTAAGACCCGATTTCTGTATTTAGTGGTTCACAATGTACACACGATGGAGAGTGAAGGAAAGAAGTCAGCCTTAAACAAATAGAGTTATAAATAGAGTTCTATGGGGTAAGAAAGCTCAATTAATTCCATTGGATGGGATTTTTCAGATAATGCTTCAATAAAGAGAAAATTACATTTTCAACCTAGCCATGAATTATGAGCAGACAGTTCTGCAATGGAATTTTTTTTTAAACCTAAGAGTATGTTTATATGCATGTATATTATATTTATTTGAACTATTAACTACTATTTCACTGATCAAACCACACATAGTTTTCTTTGCCTATTTAAGCTGTTATCACTTTTGCTCTATTAGATTGACTGTCGCTGTACATGCTTTCACCACAGGTGAGAGATCTTTCCTTATCACGACAATTATAAGTAGAATTCCGGGTGCATGTTCCTCACCAGGTACTGGCAAATGGCTCACCAAAGGATGTGGACAGATTAATACAATTATGCACAATATAAAACCACATAAAATGTATTATTTGTGGATACATAGTAAAAGTGCATTGGCATTGACTGCATACTGGCTTTACCATGGCACTTACCTCTGGGGAGGGGGGCAAAAATGGGGCCTTGGCAAATAACATCTCTTAAGGCTGGATGATGGGCATCTGAGATTCTGGGAAGCAATTTGTATACTTTTCTGGGTGGAAATTTGAAATTGCTCATGCTTAATCCTGTGTAAATGAGAAGACCCATATCAGGCTGAGAGATGGGGAAGAAGCAGGCTCCCCGGCAGAGGGAATGACATCAGCAGGAGCCTGGGACCATGAAAGTACAGCCTGTTCTAGACGTAGTATGCAGCTGTGCTTTGACTGGAGTGAAGTTTGCCTGGTGGGAAACAATAGGAAAAGGTAGATGGGAGCCAGCCATAGTATCTAGACTCTATTCTATACCATTGGGAACCACCTGATGCTACCTGAGGCCTGCGAGCATTATCAGGACATCACCAAGGCATTGACTACCCCACCCCCCTCGGCACCTGTCCTCCTCACTCACCTCCCGACCTCGGCAAGATGCTTTGCTCCGAGCTAGAGGGCCAGGCTATCGGAGGCCGGGGCCCCCTTCCCAGCAGCCCTTGGAGATGAGTCAGTGGAAAATACATACTGTCTCATGCACAGGTGTGAGGACCTGGGGGGGCTCTGAGCCAGCGCTGCCCGAAGCTCGATGAGAGTTCAAACAATCCCCAGAGCCAGTGAGAAGAAAATTGTCTCATAAAATTTCCCATTGATTTTAGTCAGATCCTTATAAATTCCCATGGGGCCAGATTGCTCTTAGCATGATTAATATCCCTGCCTTCCCTGAGCACATTTCTCTGCCTCTCTATCTCTCCTCCCACCCCTTTCTCTCTCTCCTCTAATACGTGTGCACAGACACACTACATATTTGCACACCACATACCCAAGCACATGCTTTCGGTAACACACGCCTGGTCACTCTCCTGCAGGGACAAGAGACAGAGATACATGTCTGTGTGCTGCTCGCACTCCTTAAACCTAGGGTGAAATGGTTGTCTTGTCGGGAAACTTTGAGTCTGTTTCCTTTTGTGACGTGTTTTTTCACACATCTCAAATCTGGCTAGGCTTTGCCTATGACCAAAATTTTCCCTTGAAAACACGCCTGAGTTCACATAACCGAGAGCAGGGGCCCCACATCAATCATGGAAGCTGATGACTGGTGGGTTGGCTCCATGGACCAAAACCAGCCACTTAGCAGCTTGTTCTCTGCACAGCAGGGGCACCCCAGGGTTTAGGAGGCTGAGAAGACACCTCTAGAGTCCTGCACCCAGCAAAATGCAAACCTGGGGCCAGAGGCAGAGGAAGCTTCTCAATTAGGGAGAGGCATAGAGAGCGGTCTCCTTCATTTAGGAAAACACAAGGAAGTGAGGATGGGCAGGGCTACCCGGCCCTCCCCACAGCACAGGACAAACTCAATGAACTTCCAAGCAGAAAATGGCCCAGTGGATCCAGTTTCCCAGCAGATGTCAGCCTTCAAGACTAGTTACTTTGGCGGGCAAATTCATGTGTGTAATAAGGAGGAGAGCCCTAACTGATTTGGCTCAGTGGATAGAGCATAGGCCTACAGACTCAAGGGTCCCAGGTTTGATTCTGGGTCGGGGGCATGTACTTGGTTGCAGGCATGTCCCCAGTGGGAAGTGTGCAGGGGGCAACTGAATCGATGTTTCTCTCTCATGGATGTTTCTGGCTCTCTATCCCTCTCCTTTCCTATCTGTAAAAAATCAATAAAAACTATATATTTTTTTAAACAATGAGGGGAAACATCCGTAATAGTTGTTTTTTGAAGGCATGCAGCTTAGCAGACACATTAGCTCACATTTATTACTATCCAGGAAATCCACTTCTCCATCAAAGAATATCCCCTGCCAGGTACCACATGCTGCTTGCTCCTCGGGCCTTCTCATTTCCCTGAGGCTCTCTCCCATTGTTCCAATTCTTAGCCAAAACTTAGAAGAAGAAAAAAATAGGCAGATTCCAGCAGGTTTTTGATGGAGTCAGAGAGAGTGGGCCTTTCTGCATCGATGGTCTTTGGAGATCTGTGATTCCGAGCTCTGTCTCAGACCCTCACCTGCCACCTTACCTCAGCACTCCTACAACACATCGCAAATGCCCGTGTCCTCAGTTGCCTTCCCTGGTGCACAGAGCCTTCCTCCTCAGATGGGATCCGTGGGATCTGAAAGAGCAAACTTGATCTCATTCTTCCATCTTCCCCACAGCTGTTAGCACAGCTCCCAGCACATCATAAATGCCTGATAAATTGTTTGACTGGTTGAAGTGCTTTGAAAAGAAAGTGTGTAGATAAAGATGGTCCTGGGATGATTACTCTGTCTGGAGGTTTCCTGTAAAGCAGAAAATCTAGGGTGGGATGGTGTCAGGATCCTGCCCAATCAATCTCAGTAGCTCAGATCCAAACAAGGGGGCACACGGAGGACCTTCTCTGTGCATCAGTGGTGCCCCATATGGGGATGCCATGGGACCATCCACAGGTCTTTGATATACTGTCTCTTTTGCATAGCAAACTGGTTAAGAGCAAGGACAGTGGGCATCAGGTTCAAATCCTCCTTATGGTTCAAATCCCAGCTTTACCTCTTACTATTGAGTGACTTTGGTGTTTATCTCATTGTTAAAATGTGCATATAAAGTTGTACCTCATTGGATTGTTGTGAAGTTAGGTGCTTTCCTACATATAAATCTACTAGAGGCCAAACACACAAAAATCGTGATAGAGTAGGTCTTCCTTCCCCCAGCTGTTGGCACTGGCTTCCCTCTGGCACCCAGGACCCGAGCTTCTCTCCAGCACTCTGACAACGTGTATATATTTACATAAATACATATCCTACATAATAAAAGGCTAATATGCAAATTGACCAAATGGCAGAACAACTGATCACTATGAGTGTACTGACCACCAGGGGGTAGAAGCTCAACACAGGAGCAGCCTCCTGGTGGTCAGTGCATTCCCACAGGGGGATCACCACTCAGCCAGAAGCCGGGCTCACAGCTGCTGAGTGCAGCAGCGGTGGCAGGAGCCTCTCCCACCTCTGTGGCAGTGCTAAGAATGCCCAACTGCTAACTTAGGCCTGCTCCACACAGGTTCCTGGACTGTGAGAGAGCACAGGCCAAGGTAAGCCCCCACCTCCTTCCAAGTGTACCAATTTTATGTGCAGGGCCTCTAGTATATAATAATTATGTATTATATTGAGTCCTGGTCTAGGGGCTTAAATTAACTGATGATTCACAACAAACCCACAGGGCTGCTATTATTATTCCCATTATACATATGAGGAAACTGAGGCAGACAGAAGTTAGAGACATTGCTCAGAAACACCTCTTCTTTAAGCAATGCATCTTGTGCTGGATAGCTCCCATTTCACCCTGTCCAACCCATCCTGCCTTAGCAGAATAGAATAGGCCAGATTTTTTTAAATGGGCAATGGACACTCTTTCTTGGCTGAAAGGAAATCAGCCAGCACCCGGACAACTGCAGCCAGAACTCACTTGTCTGCTCTTGGCCCCATCCACATACTCCCAACCCACTTGTTCAAAGCAGCCAGAGCTGATGGCCCTAAGTCAAAGATCTGATCTAGACACCTCACCTGACCACTTGCCTACTTGAACATCCCTCATCCCTATGAGTTCCTTTCCACTTTAAAATGTTCTTCAAACTTTTATTTTTACTGTTACCCACAGTAAGAAATACATTTTACATGATAACCCAATATGTACAAATATATATACAGAGAACTGGAACAAAAGTCTCCCTAAATGGCACCTGTCTTCTTTAAGCAATGCATCTTGTGCTGGATAGCTCCCATTTCCCCTGCCAGATCCACCTGCCCTGCTCCAAGTTCAAAGACTGGCTCAGCTACTTAGTAGCTTTGTGGTGTTGAGCAAGTTATTTAACCTCTCTAAGCCTCTATTTTCTTCCCTGGTAAGTGGGGATGATATAATAGCCTCTAGCTCATTAGGACTGGATGAGATAGTACATATTAAGTTCTGAGAGAATGCCTGGTTTACAGCAGTACTCCCAGAAATGTTAACCAGCATGATGATTATTTTGAGTAGAAATAACAGTAAATGTTCATTAATTTTCATTAAGGTACTTTAGTGCATGGCTGTGACTGAGTGACAAGATCTCACACTACGAAGTATGTCTACAGTCTGGTAGTCACATGATTAAAATGACTGTTTTAGGAAAAAAACACCACCAGCATGTTGACAGACAGTTTTTTAAAACTACAGGTCCCAGTTGTCCCAAACTCCATGCTCCAAGACAGCTTTTTACCTGAAGAGTGGTTGCCTCTCTGGCACTGTGTTCCTGAGTGAGTCGGAAATCTCAGCCCATGACATTCCTAACACATGTGCCTAAACACGTGTTTCAGGTTACTGTGGATGAGGCAGCCAGGCTCCTATGTGAGACTGTACTTTTGCATAAGCACAAGCAATGGCTTTCTATTCTCCTGAACTCGAGATTATTCACAAAAGGCAGACACCCAGGTT
The DNA here is from genome assembly GCF_014108245.1 of Pipistrellus kuhlii. Lineage (NCBI taxonomy): Eukaryota > Metazoa > Chordata > Mammalia > Chiroptera > Vespertilionidae > Pipistrellus > Pipistrellus kuhlii. The sequence goes on along the minus strand of NW_023425515.1, from coordinate 155,272,622 downwards.
AACAGCCAAGTCCTAAAAGGTGCCAAGGCAGTCTATTAGGGAAGGGGGGGAAAAATCTCTGGTTATAAGTCACTTGGAAGGCAGTTTAATTATAAAATGTGTGAAGCTGAATTTTAAATGTAAAGGTTCATTTGGGCTGTTTCCTAGGACCCTTTGAAAAGTGTTAACTCGTTATCATTATATGAAATTTCCGATTGTACCAAGCCCAGGGCTACATGTTATTTCCTAGGCTCCCCAAAATTCCCAGTTACAAGGAGCTGGTATTCACTATTTAGACATTCCAGTGCAGGCACCAAGTTCAAGGCAAATGTCTTGAATGCAGATGTTTATCTATTTTCTCATCACCAAAAATACCTCTAAGTTTGGAATAGGTTTGTGTCTTTAAATATTTAAACAGCCACCCTTTTACCACTTACCTTTGCCCTCCTAGAGTCCAACAAAGTGAACTTCCTTCCTATCTATACAACTGACACACGCACACACAAACACAATTCCATTTTGAAAAAATAAGTTCTGCTGATAGAAAGTTCTTGGCACAAAATGTGTTGGTACAGGAGATTAGGCATGAAGTGTCCTGAAGAACTCCACCCCAACTGAGATCTGCTTCCCCAGTTACAAGGGTGGAGATGGGATTACACCCTTACTGCCATTCACCCTCTCTTGACTTGTCACCCTGAGAGATCAAGGCAAAAGGCCAGGAAAAGTTAGCAGATGTTACCAGAGGCCACCTTTTCATCAGCTCACATTCAAGTTTCATTATGTAAATGGGCTAGGGACAGGCCAGCATGGGGCAAGGGAGACTGTATCCCAAAAATGAGAGGATATTGGCCTCCTCCCTCAACCTGGTCACATAGCAGGGAGGAACACAACTGACATACCAGCAATTGCAAACAGTGCTACAACTCTTGTGTCAGAGGGTGGGTGGGCTGGACACAGTGGTGTGCTGGTCTATGTTTAGCAAACAGTTCTCCAGGGGAAAAGAAGCCCTAATTTGTAGCTCTTGCCAATTTCCATGGTGCAAATATTCCCACTATGACTAATTTCAAGCTACCAACATGGCATCACAGAACAGAGAATTGGGGAAAGATGCACTATAGCATACCATTACATAGTACTTCCCCCATACAGTTACAAGGTAATAGATCACAGTAAAAGGTAATAAATTTGGAAATAATGAATTTTGAATAATTACTAACTGCTTTAAATATCATGTCTTTGATTGCAAGTTGATGTAACTTGAATTTTATTTGTGGCTGTGTTTAACAACCAGCTTGCAAAAGTCCCGCAACTTTTGATAACTGGCTGTTAGGAGTTGCTGCAACCCATTCCAGTGCACCGCTAGATGGACCTCACCTCACCTGGACGGAGGGCTGACCAGGGCACCAAGGATAGAGTGAAGGTTGAAGAGCCAGGTGTGAGCTGAGGGCTTACCTGAAGCCATCTGGAGTGCAAAAGTTAGAGGTACAGGCCAAGCCAGTATCTGCAAGGAGCTGAAAGCCACATCCATAGGAGACAAAGTACTAACACCAGACCACTAAGAAAGTGCAAGGCACAGTTCCTTTGGGAACAAGTCTCCATGCAAGGGAGGTTTTTGGAATGTGCTTCAGATATCCGAGTGATTGTATTAGCTCACATTTATCAATAAATAACCTTGTTAATCATTCATGAACATTTAGTTATCATTTTGGGGCACTTCACATAGACAAGGTACTGTTTTACCTGCCTTACATGCTTTATTCCACTACTGATTGCCCCAGTTTACAGATGAGACAGACAATCTAAGTCCAGAGCCTATGGTTGTCTTGCTCTGCAATACAGCTGCATGTGTCCAGCTGGTTTAATAGACCATACAGAAAGCACACCGTGCGTGAAGAAACACTCCAATAACTACAAGTTCCCCAGACTGTGTTCAAACAGTTGGTCCAAAATATTACATGTTCGGAGACGTTACCACACATTGAGTATGGGCAAGGGAAGGGATTGTTAGCGTTAAGCACTGGGGGATCTTACCTTTCGGTGAACCAGATACACTGTGAGAACACGGATGGAAAATGCAAATGTGGCCCTGCCATCAGGAAGCTCCTTCTCTTTCATACCCAACCGCTTAGATCTGACACTACACGCCTGCTTCCTGAATCTCCTCTCTCCAAGCACAAATGTGTGGGGTCCTTCTGTTCCAAGGCCCGTGACTGTAAGTCAGTCCAAGGCATGCCCAACCCCAGCCCCAGGCCCAACCTACAGCCCAGCCTGGGCAGAGCCCTGGGTCCCTGCTTGCCTCACAGGGGAGATTCTAGCCTGTGAGCTCCTTGGTGTTTCACTGACATTTTCTTCAGAAGCCTAATCTGGCCCAGTAAATACATATGTGCTGAACTGAACATTGAGGCTGCCAGTGCAGAGGGAAGGCATGCTCACAGTTTCATCTTTATTAGGCCTTCTCATCTTATGATTCAGTGCATGGGACACAGGCCAACTGCCCCTCTGCCCTTAGGAAGTGGCCTTCTGACTCAGAAGGTCACATGATTGCACATTCCCAACAGGGAACCACAAATGCCTCACTAATGTCTCAGGCTGGCTGGACACTTTCGGCTGAGTCTCAAGTAGTGTTTTCTTTGCAGCCGTGTCTTTGAGGAGCCGGCCGTGAGGAAGAGCTTTCAGAAACGGCCATGATGGTGCACATGGTGCTTCAGGGAAGTGGGTAATTGGGTCTCACCCACCGACCTGGGAAAGTTTCCATGAATTCATTTTCCTTTCACCCTCACTGATGCTCCGTGTGCTTATTCAGACAAGGAGAGAGGTCTGTTTCCAATTAGGGCTACTAAAAAAAAAAAAGTGTTTTTAAAGAGCCTGTAAAAATAATCCAATAAAGGCCTCAGAGGTGTGAGCTGTTGTCATCATCCTGTTTGGAAAACGCCACTCAGAATGCACCCGAAAGGGAGACAGGGAGGTTGGGACACCTTCAAAAATTTAATTTGTGAAATGAACCTGTGGGATTAGTCGCCCCCTTTGCGCCAGCTTTCATGTGTCCTCGCCCAGGGAAATCCGAGGCTTTGGATGACTGGCCCAGGCTGGATCGGGTTACACACTTTGGCTCTGCAGACATCACACTTTTCATTTTGCCTTTAATCCTAAAGGTCAACGGGAAGGTCAGCCCCAAACACAAATGATACTTTGTGGTTTTACTTTCAGACAATTATCAACTCATAAATCTTGGTTAGCCTGTAATGAGAGTGAGAGAAATAATTGAATTCCGTCCAGACGAACAGTGTCGGAGGGAGGGAAGACCTGAGGGAGAGGCGAAAAATGGAGGGAGGGGGTTCAGGGCCCGGGAGCCAGAAAGTCTTTGCGGACTTCTGTTTGCCCTTGTGGAATGGCTGCATTCAGAGGTTTGGATGGATCCGAGTGAGGCCGTTAAAGATGGTGTTGGTCCAGCGAGAGCTTGGACAATAGAGGATAAGGTCTAAGTGAGAAGTAAGAGCTAAAGGCATGCCGAAACTGGTTTGGCTCAGTAGATAGAGCGTCGGTCTGCAGACTGAAAGTCCCAGGTTCGATTCCGGTCAAGGGCATGTACATTGGTTGCCGGCACATCCCCAGTATGGGATGTGCAGGAGGCAGCTGATCGATGATTCTCCCTCGTCGATGTTTCTAGCTCTCTATCCCTCTCCCTTCCTCTCTGTGGAAAATCAATAAAATATTAAAAAAAAAAAAAAAAAAAAAAAAAAAAAAAAAGAGCTAAAGGCAGCAGCAGAAAAGAGACAGACTAGAAGAGGGGCAGGGACTGAGGTGCTGAGAGTGCCGGTTCAACCAGTCACCATGCTGGGTGGCCCTGGGAAGACCACTTACCCTCTCAGTGTTGGGAATGGGGAGGCCAGCCCTTCCTACATCTAAAGATTGTCATAAAAGATCACATCAGATAATACACTGAAATGGGTCCTTTTTAATCCTCAAAGGAGACAGCATTATTAAGCATATTAATTAATCCATGTTAATTTGTAGACAATCCTGCTGGCTCTTATTCCTAACGTCTCTAAAATGTGTCTACTTCTTACCAGCTCCAGTCCAGCATTGTCTTGCACCTGGATTATTAGAATAGCCCCCCAATCATCTTTCTTTACATGACCGCCCCTCCTCTACAATCCATTTTCTACCCAGAATCTAGTCACAATCTTCTAAATAAGTCGTGTTACTCTTCTGATCAAAATCCTCCAAGGATTCCCCATCTTACATGCGTAATAGTCCAAATCTCAGGATTCTCTATCAAACATTGCTCTACTTGGCATCCATTTCTTCCCTGACCTCATTTCCCACCTCTCTCGGTCTTTTTCACCCTCCTACAACCACATCAGTCTTCTGGCTGCTCCTCAAACCTGTGGGGCATGCCCACACTCCAGAATCTTGCTCTGATGCTCCCTTGGTCTAGAAGAGTAGTCACCAACTTTTCAGACTTCGAGGACCACCAGTGGTCTACAACAGTGGTCGGCAAACTCATTAGTCAACAGAGCCAAATATCAAGCATACAACGCCTGAAATTTCTTTTGAAAGCTGAAAACCAACTTCTACGCATGGGCCACGAAGTTTCAATCGCACTATATGTGCGCACCCACACGTGGTATTTTGTGGAAGAGCCACACTCAAGGGGCCAAAGGGCTGTATGTGGCTCACGAGCCACGGTTTGCCAACCACTTGTCTAGAACACCCTTCGTTCACATCTGTGCATGGTTACTTGGCCATCTTCTTGTCCTCCTAACTAGACTTCACTTTTCCTGCTTTATTTAAAATTGCACTATGTCCACCTGACTTATTTATTAATTTGTTGTCTCTCTCCCCCACTACAATGTATGCTGCATGGTGACAAGGGTTTTCATGTTTTCTGAATTGTACCATAGTTCCTAGAAGAGGACTGACATGGAGTAAGCACGCTAAATTTGCCAAACTAAGATGAAAACCTGGTTCCTATCTGATGAGAGCTCTCATTTATGAGACTGTTTAGATACTGAATGGACTAATAATAACACTTCCCGAACTTCCAACCACGCTCTGGAATCACTTGCATCCAGGCTGGATGAAGTGCCTTCAGCTTTGTCGGTCCATGTTGTCTGGTGCCCACCAATGTGCACTCCAGGGCAGCAAGCCCTTATTTTGTCTCAGTTTTGTTGGCTCTTCCCAATTTGGTCAAAGCCTGATCACATCTGGTTCTGATAAGGGACACATGGGCCACCTGTCCATGCTACAAGGCCAGTGTGTCTTGGGGCTGGAGAGAAACCTTTGTACAACTGCACCTCTATAACCAGCCTGGTTTGTACCCATAAGACTCTGCTGCAAATACAGACTAAGCTGGCAACACCAATAACGCAAAGGGGAGGGATCAAATCTGGCTTGAGAGAACAAGCATTTTTGTTTTCAATAGCAAGCATTGCAAGTTAACACGTATCTCACCTAGTCACAGCACTTTATAGTGTCTTTCTATATACAGATTCATGTCATCCTTATCCCAATAGAGTGGGTATTATTGTTATCTTTATGCTATTAACAAGGAAGCAGATTATATAGTGAGTCCTTGGCAAAGCCATGTCTTATACTTTCTTTCAGTTGTAATTGAATTTAGTTTAGCTGGTATGTTCCCTCCCTCATGCCCTTCACTTCAGAGTTCTGCTGCAATGATATCTATCTGGCCCTCAATTAGAATGAAGTCTAGTTGAGTGCAATGACCATGTCAGATCTCCAAGGACCTGGCAAGGTTCTTGACACAAGGTAGCTTGGCAATAGTTGGGGTAAATAGAAAACCTGTGAAGCGAAAAGCCTAAAGGATGCTGAGGCAGGGTACTTTCAGTAAAGGTAACCTGCTCTGGATAAGATAGGCAGGGAATACATCAGTGAAGAATTCACATTTAAGCTAAAACTTCATAGATCCCTATTTGCTCCCTGGTGAATGACTGTGGCCAGACAGAAATAACGAAAAGCTACATGAAACTTTACTATGTGTAAAAGCAGAGATCATGTGCATCCTGAAAGCAGGACTTACAAAAAAGAAAATGGGCAAGAAGATGGGAATGGCGCCACACATGTTCAGATTTTTCTTTCACTCAAGGAAAATTTATTGAGTATCTACCATGTGCCTACTATATACCTACTATATGCATAGATCTACTATGCTCTAGGCCTGAAGGTTATGAACAAAACTCTTGGAGCATGTATTCTAATAGAATGGACAGACATAGACACTTTTAAACATAATATGTTAGTTAGAGACAAGTGCTATGACTGTAAACTAAGTAGGATAAGAAGGGAATTGAGAATGATAGGAGTGGGGGAAGGGATAAAAGTTGACGATAAGATAGGGTCAGGGAAAGCCACACTCAGGCCTAAATGAAGAGGAGAAAGTATGGCATTCACATTTTCTATCTTCCTTCCTAAAGAGTGACTTTCCTGATGGGAAAGACCAAAAGAAGGAAGGGGGATGCAGGTCTCACTCAGCTCCCTTCTCTCTACCACACTTCGCACATTGCCCTTCAAATCGAGGGCCTCTGCTGGATTCCTATTTAAGAAATGACACCATCATCCACACACTGTTCAGGCCCCACACCTAATAGTGTCCTCACTTCCCCTCTCTCCTTTATCACCTACTTCAAGTCATACACAAGTTTGTGATCCCTTTCTACAAAAATCATCCCACTCTCACCTAAATCTGTGGTCTCTCACGCCCTCATCTCTCACCTCCACCATTGCTGCTATATCCTCTCTCCTGGCTTTTAATCTTGTCTCCTGCAACCCATTCACTACACAACAGCCACAATATTATTTTAAAAACATATTTCTCTCTCCCTCTCTCTCAAATCAATAAAAATAAAATTATAATGTTTTAAATGTTCTTTTCCTTTAAAGTCATTTTAAACCGCCAAGAAGGCAAATATACGTTTTCCTCTTGTTACCAGTGAATTTTAAAGATTTTCCTCTTATCTATTGGACTGAGCAATGAGGTCTTTTAACTGATATCCAAGATGGGAAGGTTTTAGAATAAAAATACGGCCTTCTAAATAAAATTAATACCTTACAGACAATAACTAGTATTGGTGAAGATGTGCAGAAACTGGAGCTGTCACACATTGCTGATAGGAATTTAAAATGGTGCAGCAGCTTTGGAAAACAGTTGATAGCTCCTCAAAAACATAAGTTAGCATATGACCCAACCTTGCTAATATATTAAAAACCACTGTATTAAACACTTTTATGATATGTAAATTATATCTCAAAAAATGAATCTGTTGGAGTTGTTAGCTATGTCCCAGTTTGCAAAGTGTTCTTTATATGATTGCCAAGAATACAAAGGATGTGGGGCTATTTAACAAGATGATATATGTAAAGCACCTGACACCTGGAAGATGCTCAATAAATGTGCATTGATCCTGTTGTTCTAAATGAGGAAAAGGTCATAGATTCCAGAGTTGCATGGGCCAGTAGGCTCCACACCACTCCAAGGACTTGGTCCATATCATACAGTGGGGAGAATTGAGACGAGGGGTCAAGGAGACAGAGTCTGAGTTGGTCTTTTCCACTAACGTAGTCTGTGACCTTGGGAGATTTACCTCATTGCTCTGTGTCTATTAAAAGAAAAGACAAACACTCTTCTCCTACCTCCCAGGATTCTGGGAATCAAGTATCTGAGTTGACTTGACAAAGTCGATGCAGGGGCTTATTAACCACAAATTAAAGACCTCCTGGATGGAAACGAGACCTCACAAAATGACGGCTAACATTTTGTAAAGGGCTTGCTCCATGCCCAGCACTGTTCTAAGTAATACTCAAGTGCTTTCACCCTGGATTAATGATCTCGCCTAATCCCTACAATATTCTTTTGAAGCCTGTGATATTATTATGTCTTCTTTTAAAATGAAGAACCGAGTAGAATGAAATTAAGTAACTTTCTAAGATCACGCAAGAGGCCAAACTTGTGCTCAGACCTAAGTGCCCTGACTCCAAGGCCGGCACTTTTGACCTCTGGGGGTGTTGTGGATCCCTTTTACACACAGTGAAACTCCTGAGACTACACACATAGGCATGGAGGCAAGGGACATGCTTCAGGAGCCCATCATGTGCTAAGCCCTTCCTCATGCTTCCCACATGCTCTCCTACTGCTCAGGACAATCCCATGTTACTGCTAAGAAAACTCAGAGCACATAATGGACATAATTACCTAAAGTCACCAACTAAGTAAGTAACACAGCCAGGACTTGAGCCCGGTTCTTTCCGACAACAATCACCCCGTTCTTTCCACATATCTTGTCTGGGTAACATTTACCCTGAGGCCAAGAATAATTCATGTATGTGAGGTAATGATGTGGTGGACTTTTGTCAGTGGGTTAATATCTCCTCCGGATATAAGAGGGGCAGCCCATGTTATACCTCTCAGGCCAGAGATGCTGATACACCGGCAAACATGTTTTCTAGCCACTGAGCAGAGACGGGCCCGTGAAATGATGAGTTACACATCACAGAAAGAAAAAACCCTCAATGACGGTGCTGGCAGAGTCAGCCCTGGTGGAACTAAGGAGCAGGTGGTCCCGAAATTAAAAATTATCTGGAAAGCAGGGGAAATGGTGGCATCCTTCATCTGAACTGATGGGCAATTTTTGGTCCACTCCCACGGAAACCACTTGGGGATAACCTAGCAGTTATTAAACGTGCCACGCTTGTGGAGAGGCCCATTTATTATCGAGTCCCTGCACCAAGAGTTCCTGCTGAGCAAAATGCCACCATCACCAAGGCTGATTTAAGCCTGACATGAGAGCCCACAGTAAATCCTGTCACTTAGCGAAAGTCAAGAGAGGACAGCACCTTCTGAGAGATATGTTTGAGCTGCGGGGGAAGCTCGCAGGTGCCCGGAAATATCTAAATATAAAAAATAGACGTAAGTGACTAAGCTACTTGTATTTTCCAGAAATTATACTTCTCGTAATGAATTCCAAACCTTAGATCCTGCAGCAGGGGCCACAAGGCCAGGACGCCACGCCCTGAACATCCTCTGTAATCACCTGGGCCTCTCCTGTGGTCTCCTTGTCACTCCAACACAATCTGCTGGGGACCTTAAAGGCAGGCTTTAAACTTGGGTGTCTTGTGCATCTCAATTAATGGCAACCCCATCATTCTACTGGCACAGGTGATAAAACCATGGTCACCCTTGTTTCCTCTCTTGTCTCAAAATCCACAGGCAATACAGCAGGAAATTCTATTACCTCTGCCTCCGAAATATGCCCAGAACCCAACTGTTTCCATATCTTTCACCATCATCTAAGCTGCCATCATCTCTCACCTGAATTAGGCAAACAGCCTCCTACTTAGTCTCCCTGAGTTCATGCTTACTATTTTATAACACTGCCCCTTGCATGATCCTATTAAAACATTGTTCAGATTATTTCATGTCTGTGCTTATACCTTCTAATAGTGCTCTGGCCCGTAAAAGCACCAGGTCAAGTCCTTACACTGGCCCACAAGGCCCTCATGGTGTGCCTTTTGTTACTTTCCTCACCATGTATCTTAACACTTCTCTCCCCTCCCCTCTGTGCCTGCCCCCTTGCTGCTCCTCAGTTGGCCCATAAGTAGTGGGCCATAGAAGCAGAGACCACGAAGACAACGAATGGACAGGCCATCCAATTGCCCTTGGGAAGTCCAATCTAGTGGGTAGGACACAGTTTTTCTGGGGACAGATGGAGAACAATAATAGGGGCCATTTGGAGCAAGCTTGGGTGTTAAGCACAAGTTCATGTCTCAGCAAGGCATGGACAGCTTAGAGAGCAATACTGAAAAAGACAATGAGCATGCGAATCTCTTATAGACCCTCCATCAAACTTAAGAGTCTTCATATCATCTTACACAAGGCCCATCCTGCTCTCACCTACCTTCCACACTCTCCTAGGTCCCCTCCTGATCCCTGACTCCAGCCATACCAGGTTGCTAAAAGTTTCCCATACTGATCATTCTGTTTCAAATTTGAGAATCTTCACATTTGCTTTTCCTTCTGTGCAAAACACTGATCTCTATCCTCCCTCAACCATTCCTTCAACATTGAAAAACCAGCTTGTATCAAGGACAAACCTTCCTCCCTATTCCTATGTCTCACCCCCATGCAGAGAGTTCTTTATAATATAATTCTCAAGGAAACAAAGGATGCATACACATACACCCCATCCCCATGTGATTTAAGACACTCCTCTTCTCTGCTGCTGTAGTGCCACATGCTCCCAGCTATCCCACCACTTCATCCACTGCACTGTAATGGCTGATTTGTTTTATCCCCACTGGATTATGAGTTTTTTGTTGGCAGAGACCAATTCTTGTGCAATTTTGAGTCCCCAGCATCTAACACGGTGCCAGGCCCGTGGTTGTTGCTCTCTCAGCCTCATACACATGCACTGAATGAATGAAGGAATGAAAGCAGGTGTCTTATCAACACGGTCAGGTTTGACAGCAGGTATAGAGCAAGCCACATTCACAGGCCTGAAGGTCTAAGCCAAGCTGGAGAAAGCAAAGCAGGGACTGGACTTATAGGAAGGGTGACATGGACAGGTCATAAACGTGGAGGCTTAAGTAGAGGGAAGAGGTCAGGTCGGGGACTCCAGGACCAGACTGGAGCAGAAGAGGTGGGACTGGTCTCAAGGGTAGGATGGAAGATTCTGAGGCAGGGATGACTTCTGATAGCTGGTAGAGCTATTGTTCTAGAATAAGGGGCGAGGGATGGAAAGGAAACCAATCACCCCTGTTGACAAAGGTGTGCAAGGAGCTGGATGTTCATTACACTGTGCAGTTTCCATGGGTCTTGGCCCTACTGGTGGCAGGACCGATGGAATCATCAGTTGGCAGAAACTAAAGCAGGTATAGTTTTATTCTCACATTTACCCTTAACAGATGTCTCCCTCTTTTTTTCACTTCCTCTGCAAAGAAACTCAATCACCCCATTCACATTTAACCAACAAGCTCTTGAGTCAGATTGCTTGAGTTTCGATCCCAACTGTGCCACTTGCTACCTACGTCATCTTCAGCAAGCTATGTGCTCAGATTTCTCATCTGAAAAAAAGTGGGGGAATAATAATAATAGTCCCTGCCTCACAGGTTATGTGAGGATGAAATGAGATGCATGAAAAGCCCAGTGTACAGCATGAATATTCATAGCTATTGTAAATGGGTTTGTGCTATTATTTATGGCATAACGGCTTTGTATACGGACAATAGAGCCAGACCATCAGGTTCAAATTCTGTCTCCATCTCTCACTAGCCCTGTGACCTTGGGAAAGTTACTTAGGTCAGGCACTTACCTCAATTTCCTCATCTGTACAATGGCGACAATAACCGGCTTACCTCAGAGGGTTGTTGAGATAATTATAGTTAATCATTGTAAACCATTTAGAACAGTGCCTGAGTTATAGGTGCAATCTAAATATTTGTGGAATAAGCATATTATTATTATTGAAAAATTAGTGGCTTATTGAATTCTCAGTCCAGAAGCCAACACCAAATAGAGAGAAGCATATGCAATTTTGAATCTTCCTGTCATCTCCCAAATAATGTCCCCTAAGTGCCAGTCCTTTGTCTGCTATACCTCTGGCTTTATAAGACCCAAACCAGTCCTGACAACACATAACAAAGGGTGGAGGGGAGTGGAGCCCCCGCTGAAAACAGCTGACCCAGTGGACTGGCTGCTGCCACTGGATCTATTTCCCAGCGTCTCCGAAGCTGCTGACTTCAGCCTTTCCGGAGCAAAGCACCGTCCATGGCCAGAGACAGCGTCGAGGTGAGCACGCAGCACAGCCATAAATCTGCGAGCCGTATTATTTAAGAGACCTGAATTTCTTGTCTTGCGATATTAAAGCAAATCTGCCTCCTGCTCATAAATCAGCCCGGCTATTTCCGTCCTCGGCCACTCTGCTCAGCGGCTCGAGATGCGCACAGCATACATTTCACTCACTTGGGAGGTGCAGGTTAAGAAAGTAAAAGAAGAAATGTATTTACCCCTTCCCCAAACTCTCACCACCCTGCCTGCTCACTCCTTCCCTGTCCTACGATCTGAGAATCCCAGAGTCCTCTGAGGAGCCATAAATAAAAATTTTAAAAAAATCATCCCCTGATATTGACATAGCAAGTAACCCTTCACAGTACTGTAGATAGGGTGGGTGCTGTTAGAGATCATGAAACTAATTATCGAACATATTATGTGAATTTCCCAATATCAGACAGATAAGCAGGGAAAGATTGGCTCACTCCTAACTCCTGGCCCAGTGCTCTTTTTATAACATTAAATCTCTTACCATGAGTTATTTCATATGCATAAAGCTAAGAAGTGCAGGGACTCTTCTGGGATATTAAAAAAAAAAAAAAAGATCTAGCACAAAAATTTTAAATGAGCTTTGATTAAGTGTGTGCCAGGTGCTTTTCAATATATTAGCAAATGTTATCTCTACACCGAACCTTCACTGGCTCCCCATCACCCAGCTGACATCCAGGTCCTTAGCGTCATCAACAAGGGTTTTCTTGCTCTCAGCTCTGCCTACCACTGTGACTTCCTTTATTCCCAGCACAGATCACAACCCTCACTTCACTTTCTCTCCTCCAAGAAGCGAGCTCTTACCCACTCCCCATCCCCTGGCTGGACAAAGGTGCTTCCACTACAACCCTATAGCACCTCGTACTGACTCTGCACCACTTCCCACACTATGTCCCTATTGTCTCTCTACCTGTCTGCCTCCTCTTCTGATTGTGAATTCCTTGAAGACAGGGATATAGCATAGTTCTGGGAAAAAACAGTAGGTACTCAGTAAATGTTTCTGGACTAAGTTCTCATTACCATCCTACACATTGAGCACTGTTATTCTCATTTAGTGGCTGAGGAAATGGAAGTTCAGACACCCCAAACCACTGCTCACTGACCTTGCTTTAAGGGGATCCCCAGCTAGGACTGGAATTAAGGCTTTCATCTCCCCTGTTACAGCCCGTGTCCTCAGCCCCTGCCCCTCCCTGCCTTTCTCAGTCTTGGATGCTTCAGTTGACTTCTGCTTTTCCAACCTGAGCTAATACACTGAGTTCACCTGCCACTCTGCCATGCAAGGCAGACAGGCAAAACTATGTCCCTGGCTTCTCACCCCCTGGAGGCAACATGACTCAACCATCTCTCTAGAAAGGACTCTTTTGAGTCACATGCTTGATGGGATGTTGCCCCATTGGCTGACCAGGACCAAAAGGTAAAAAGCAGAGTGTAGAATATTTGCATTAATTCACATACATTGAGTGCTTACTATAGGCCAGACATTTTCCAATAACAAGAGAGCGTCCCCTAGAGGCAGGATGAGCGCCTGGCAGAAATGTTACAAGCAGAGACAGAAGCATTTAATGGAAAGGGGGGAGGAAGGGGAGTGGGGGGGGCAGTGGGATGGAGAGAGCTTAAGTGAATGCTTAGGTCCCTGAACTTGATACCCTTGGGCTCATAGCCTTGAGTCCCTTTTTCTTCTGCCCTCCCTACCCCAACCTCTCTCCAACTCTCCTAAGCACTATAAAAAGCAAAGACTTTGGAAATGTAACTAAACTAATTTTGTGAAAGATTCTAAAATGTTTCTTAAGTATGGCTCTAAATGATTATGTTTCCAATACTTGCTGGCAGAAAAATATTACCCCTGCATTTCAATGCAGAGGAAATAAGAAAATAAGCAGGCTGCATTTGGCCAAATTCATTTATTTAAGTTATTTTCCGAAATGAGTATAATTTGGAAAGCACTAGTATTATTTTCTCCCAGTGCAGGTTCATGGCTGATACATGGCCTCTGCAAGGGACACTCCCTAACAAAAGAGTCATTAGTTTTTTATTTAGAATGTACTGGATGGGTGATTTGTGGGTGTAACAAACCTGAAATTTAAAGTAGTCTCTATTTGCTGAGAAGTGCAGTTTTGTGTGTGTGTGTTTAAATAAATTTTAAATCTTTAAACTTTCAGGGATTAGGGGAGATCGGCCAGGGATTTATTTGTGGCAGGAATTTCTTTCCCAGCACCCACTCTTCTTCCATACTCCATATTGAATCATGTAATGTCAGCCCTCCAAGAGGTCATGGACAGCCATCCTTTACAGCAGTGGTTTTCAGACTTCTTTTTTTTTTTTTTTTTTTTTTTTTTTTTTGCCCCCCTCACTCCCTTCAGTTCTTTGATGGCCAAATTGTTTACGCAATGATAATCTTTCACACTAACCATAAAACAGGCAAAACCAGAACTGCTGTGATTGGGGACTCTTGCCCCCTCACTTCTCCACCTTCATGCAAAGCCTCATGGGCTCCCTGAAGAACACACTTTGGGAACCAAGTTCCCTCATTTTACAGGAAGGTAAGCAATGGCTTACGCAAGGTCACTGAGCAATCACGAGGATCAGCAGGATTAAAACAGCATTTCCTGACCCTACTTGTGTACATCCCACTAGCACTAGCTGCTTCTTGCACTTGGATTTGCATTGTAACATACACCTATCCACCATTGTTCAAGTTCCCATCTCTAACTGGGGCGGGTGTTAGAGGCAGCCCAGCACAGGAACACCATCGCTGAAGTCAGCGACACTAATCACTATTGACTCAGGCCAAGGGCTCTGGGCAGGGACATCCTCAGGAGGTGCCCGCCACTCAGCAGCCATCCTCAGTCCCTTAGTGAGCTTGTCATTTCTAAGCAGGGCACGTTTTCCTGCGGTCCCCTTTCCAAGGAGCAAATGGTGACAGCAGCCTGGAATGCAATGTCAGCAAAAGGGAAGCTACTGGCCTGCAAAGGCCCAGCAGAGATCCCATGCCCTCTGCCCCTCCTCCTCATACCTATAAGCACAGGCCTTTTCCCTGAGAGCTGGGTTCCTGTGCCAGTCAATTCCCACCAAAGGCCTTCAGTCACCAACCCTGCCTGACACTGGCTCTATATGGAACCAAGGGCAATTTTTATTTACTGTTGCTCTTTTATTTCTAAGCAGAGAAGCATCTTGTTACCTACAAGCCCTTCTGTTCTGCTAAGGACTGATGAGTTTAGGTCTGAATTGGGGGGTAAAGGTGTAAAAGGGCTCAATGTCACTGCGTGAAGAAATGGAACTTCGTGTTGCTTTGTTTGCTAGAGGTGATGGGGTGCACAGGAGAGGGGACAGAAGACATGGGTACATGGGATGTTCTGCCACCTGGCCAGAGACTGGAGCCCAATTATCAAATTAGCTAAAGAGACATTTTAAAAGCAAAATTGCTAACATGAAATTTTAAGTATCTGTGTTGCTGCCATCAAAATCCCTCCCATTCCTCCACTTTCAGGATAGCCCTCTATGTGCTCAAATGCCTTGCTGTGGGCTGGTTTCCTGGCAGAAATCAAGAGAAAGAGCCGAGTTCATATCTCGATTAGAATGGTGGGGAGCCAGACACATGTGCAGGGTAGTATGAATATGCATAAAGGGAGGTGACTGAATGAAAACTGGAGCTCAATAATAGGCCCACACACCAAAGAGTTGCGGGTTCGATTCAGTCAAGGGCAAGTACCTGGATTGGCAGGTTCAATCTCTGCCCTGATTGGGGCACGTGTTGGAGGTAACCAATCAATGTGTCTCTCTTATATTAATGCCTCTCTTTCTCTCTCTTTTTCTCTCTCCTCTCTCTCTCTCCCCCTTCCATCACTTCCTCAAAAAATCAATGGGAAAAAGTTTATGTATATAAATATAACTGGAGCTCAAAGCCAGAGTTGACCATGAGAACAAAAGTCTCCTCCGGACAAGGCTCCATCATCCCGTGAGGGTTTAGTGCTTGCACACGCCATGAAATGGCATTTGAGTCTGTCTTGTTTCCATCATAATGGGTGAAGAGACACCATCTGATGTCCAATTAATATATCCTTTAGCCAGAGCATCTAACACTGGAGAAACACAGATTTTGTCAGCACTGTCAGGGGACTTGTGAGTTAAGATAGAGTAACAGTCATTCATTCCAGCTGGGAATATTTGCTGACTCTGACTGAACTCTAGACACACTGAGAGGAATTTCCTTTCTTTCTGTTTAGTGTGCTTGTGCCTGCCTGGGTCTGAATATGACAAGAAATCCTTTTTCAGTCCCAATCCCTCAAGAGCTCCCAGGACCACGCATGTTAAGTCATGAGGTCAAGGGAGAATGACTGCCTCATTCCAAAGCGTAAAAGAGGCCCTCAGACTATTTGGCCTTTTTGCTATTGCTAATGGTCAAGAGCAACTGCAAAAACAACCATTCTCATTCTTAGAGAAAGGTCACCTGAAAGCATTCTCATTCTTGGAAAAAGGTGCTGAAAAGTCCCAGAGGCAGACACAGGTCACTGCTGAGACCAAGGTCTCAATCAGGTTCAATCCAGAGGATAGGGGATAGTTTGAGTAATTTGCTCACTAGCAATTTTCAGAAACAGAGAGAGGATCTTGTTTTTCATCTCCAGTAATCTCAAAGTTGAGAGGAAAAGGCTTCTCTGAGAGAAAGCATTAAGGTAGAGGTGGAGAGGGCTTAGCAGGTGGCTGAGATGAGGGGACAGAATGCACGTTTTCAGGGAAGATCAAAGGAATACGCATGTCTGGCCAAGGCAGGTAGGGTCCCAGAGTGTGGTAGTTTGGAGCATCTCAACCTTTATCCCTCCACTCTAAGGTTTCTCCCAAGAGGCAACCAGTTTCACTTCCCACCATACCACCTGACTTGTCCATGGCTAGACAGGCAGCCCAGGAGAGAGGTCCGAGGGCTAACTTTGGGCGCAGAGGTATGAATTCAAGCCCCAATTCTGTCATTCTCTGGATATAGGACCATGGATAAGCCATTTCGATAGCCAAGCTCAGGTGGTGCATTATTAAATACTGAGGTTTTTGCCTGGCTGCAATGGCTCAGTGGTTGAGAACCAACCTATGAACCAGGAGGTGATGGTATGATTCGTCAGGGCACATGCCTGGGTTCCAGGCTCAATCCCCACTTGGAGGCATCAGGAGGCAGCCGATCAATGACTCTCTCTCATCATGGATGTTTCTATCACTCTCTCCCTTCCTCTCTGAAATAAATTTAAAAATGTATTAAATACTGAGGTTTTAAGTGCTTTCTTTTATGAAGCAGAGCCCTTTCTTCAAGTAAAATTTTATCAGAATCTCAATATACAAAAGAGATCAAAGCAGAGGTGGCTGGAATAAAGTGAAGGTGACCATGGCAATCCCCAAGTCACCCGCAGACACACAGTACTGCAGCAGTGCCATGCGGATGGAGTGCCCTGTGGGAGGTGCCCCCTGGAGTTGTGCAATGGAGCAGTGCTACCTTAAAGCTCCACAGAGCACAGATCAAAATTCAAAGGACAGCACAATCCCCTTCCAGTTCCAACATACTATGGGAATATGCTTACTCCAAAATCGACCAGACCCAGGGCTAGCCTCAATTCCCCTTCTTTACCCTAACTCAGCCTGGTTGCTCCCAAGAGACTGAGAATGGGGGCTTCTGATAAAAGAATAGGACAGTAATTGGGGACAACAAAAGCAATATCCATATAAGTGCTTGGTTGTACACACCTTGATTTAAGTGTAAAACACAATGAAGGAAGAGATGGCCAGTGTGGACAGAATGAAACTTGAACCAGAGCCAGATGTAATTTTTCAGGCCAGTTCTGGCATGAACCAGCTCTGCAGCCTCTGACAACTCATCTCTGAAATGGGAGTGCAATGAATGCTTACCACACTAGTCAGTTTTGAGGAACAGAAGAGAAATGTGGGTTAAAAAAAAATACATGTAAATCATAACATGTATCTAACTGAAGATATTATTATTACTACTAGAGGCCTGGTGTACAAAAATTCGTGCCCTGAAGGGGATCCCTCAGCCTGGCCTGCCCCCTCTCACAGTCCAGGAGCCTTCAGGGGATGTCCTATTGACAGCTTAGGCTCACTCTCCACAGGGAGCAGGCTTAAGCCTTAGTCTGGCCTCCTCTGCGGGAGGCAACTGGGCCCATCAGGAGAAGGCACCACTCCCATCACCCACTACTGCTGCCACTGCCAGCCACCGTGGTTGCTGGCCTTCAGCCTTTGCTTCTTAGTGCTGGCCCTACCCCCCACCAACAGGCAGGCTGGGGGATGGACTGTGGGAGGTAGAGGCACAGCAGGTGGCACCCTGTCCAGCTTCTGTGGAGACATGGCACCAGTGCCAGCACTGGGCCTATGCCACTGCCTCTGCGGAAGGGGCAGCACTGGGACAGGGACTGTGCAACCCCCTTCCCACTGCCTCTGTTGAAGAGGCCACGGCATTGGACCAGCCTATGCAGCCGCCTCTTCTGCACCACCACCACCTCTCCTGAGCCACTGGCCCTCAGCCCTCGCAGGTGCTGTGGCTTTGTCCGGAAGGACATCCAGAAGTCTATCTGGTCTAATTAGCATATTACCCTTTTATTAGTATAGATTATTGTATTATTCTTTTTAAATGTGATATCTTCCAAGAGGTGCTATGGGTTATAGCCCAATCTGTAGAATTCCTGAATTCTGTAGAATTCCTGAAACATAATTGAATCTCAAACTGTGATTCAATTATGTTTCAGGAATCCTACAGACAATGAAATCATATTTCAAATTTTTAATATACTCAAATATTGCGAAACTATTATGAAGTGCTATAAAAGGAAAGAAAACTACAAGATGTCCAGGGAACATTCAGAGGTGGGCGGGCTGCTCTGGATTGGTAGAGCAGGGAAAACATGTTTGAGAGGTAAAGGATTTGGGTGTGCGGAGGCCAAGGGAGCAGCATGAGTAGAAACCCTACAATAGAGGGAGGTGAGGAATATTTACAGAAGTGGAAGAAAGAAGACTGGTGTGGCTAGAGAGAAAGAACAACTGTGAGAGTCATGCGATAAGGTTAGGGAGCGAGGCAGGCAGGAGCCAGACCACACTAAACCTTGTATAGATTCAGAAAATTTGCTTATTCTTTTTTCTTTAGCTAATGTATTTCCTTCCTTTGGACAGCAGAGTCAGAATGAGAAACCAAAATAGCCACATATGGAGGCACCCTGGCCAGCCTGACCCAGGACAGGCCCCAGCAGGGATTATACCTGAATCATTTCAGAGAGTCAGGACACCTGGATAACCTGGTGCATTGCATGCTGCAGACACAGAGCATTTGTCGCATGAATGAATGACTGAAAAAATAAGTGAATGACCTCCTGTTTAACCATTAACTCAGCAATGTTGTGGCCCAAAGAACTGGAAACTGGTTCAGAAGGCCCTCAGCATGGGGCTGAACATCCACCCGCTGAGAAATGATGCTGCCCATTTTCTAGGGCAGGGAAGAAATTCCTGAGCCTCCGATTTTGTTTTTCATTTTAACTGGCTTTCATATGCCATGCAATCAAAGAGACATAAAAAAAATGTATACATTGGAAGAGACCTTTAAAAGCACATAGTCTAATGCCTTCTAGTCCGCTTCCCAAACAACATCTTAAGTCCCATTTACTCTCCTGCCTACTGATCTCACAGCTCCTTCGATGGGCATCCTTTTGCCTCTCAGACAACTGTAAACGAAAGGATTCTTCTTCTGGCCAAAACCTACCCTCTGAAGAATCCTTTCGTGAATCTTAGTACTATTTCTTGGGGGACACAAGAATTAAGTCTTCTTCCTTTTTCAAGATAAAGAGGCTGTCAGAAATGTCTTTCCTCCATTTGATCCGTAGAAATCGTGTTCCAGTTTGAGATCAGAAAACTGGAGTGCTATTCCCAGTGAAGATTCTAATACGTCAGGTTCGTGGGCACCGAACAGAGCATTTACAGGGGGTGTCTATGTGTCCTTCTGATGTGCTTCAGGTCTTCACATAGGGAGTTCAGTCAAGTAAACTTTGGCAAGGAGGGAGAAGGCTTGGGCTCAGTGTGAAGTCTCCTGTGAAATATGCTGGGTGGTTTGAACTTCTACACGCTGAATATTAGCTCACGTAGGAAAACTATCATGACTAATTCAACCCAACTGGAAGAAGTTATTGGCGGGGTGCAAAGTAGCAGGGGTTACTGAAGGCTTTGCTTTTTGAGAAAGAAAAGTTGCGTGAAGATTGAGTGATTTGTTAATCCCCAGAGAAGGCATTACAAAGGGGTCAAGCCTGGATTCATTGGCAGGGCGGCAGTGGTGAGGGTCTCTGGCTATAAATTCACCTTATTTCAGTCTATAACAATGGGGCTATGAAGATCTTCGAAGAATGTCCAAAATAACTTAATAAAGTTTCTTTTTGTTAAGTGGGTCTTCCTAAAATAGGGTCATGAACTTTATCTTTTCGTATATCCAACAACTAAGCAGAACAGTGTCTTGCCCTATTGTCAGAAGTCTGACCCTCCTCATATCCCCAAGAGGACGTGGAGAAGGCTCCCTGACCCCTGGACACTGTGGTCCACAGTGTAGCGCGGCCGGGCCGTCATCTCTGAGCCCACATTTGGCTTAATCTATTCTCTTGACATTAATTCTAACCCAGATGTAATCTTTTATAGCTTTATGATTTGTTCTCTCGGGCTCCCTGATGAAATATAAACAGTTGCCTAGAACCCAGTGAAAATAGTTTCTACTCCTCATTTCTGTTTCTAATTCATTATTGAGAAATTAGCTTGACCCTTGATCTGTGGCAATCACTACAAAAATTGGACCATGGCAAAGATTCTTAATTACAATCTGCACCATCCTATATATGGGATGCACTAGGAAAAGGGAGAAACATTTTGAGGGTAAGTTTTTCTTCATTCATTCAAGTGAGGATATAGTAATTTTTAGATTGAAATGATGCCTATTCTCTGAGTGCATTAGGCTTTGCAGCTCCCCAGTGAATGAGACTGATACGGAAAGACAGATACAGAAAGATGCAAAGGTTAAGTGACTAACGGGAGGCTAAAATGATACGAGGCCACGACAGAACTCAGCAGGGGACGCTATCATAGCCCAGCGCCATCAGCCACCATCTAAATTAAACACCCCTAACCCAAGAGAGTCACAGAGATGTCAAGATCATTCCAAAAAAATTACAGCCAGGATTTTGCTTCAAGACTCAGAATGCTCATCAAAAGGAAGCGGAAGCCCTGTTCCTATTCTCCGTTCCCTCCCTTGGAAAAATGACGGCAGTGCCATTTCTAATTCAGTGTTATGCTGGGAAGGTTGCAAATTAATTACAATTATGCCTTCTTTGTGCCAAGTGATAATTTACCGCAATTAATTATCAAAAGATCTACTGCTGTCAATTATGATACTTGCTCTCGAGGGGGGGAGGAGCTATTGGTAAGCATCTGAAATCTGTAATAAAGTTATGTTTT
The DNA here is from genome assembly GCF_014108245.1 of Pipistrellus kuhlii. Lineage (NCBI taxonomy): Eukaryota > Metazoa > Chordata > Mammalia > Chiroptera > Vespertilionidae > Pipistrellus > Pipistrellus kuhlii. The sequence goes on along the minus strand of NW_023425515.1, from coordinate 155,251,342 downwards.
GCCCTTTTTTCCCATTTCCAATTAAGCTGTTATAATTTGTTTTCATTATGCCAACACAATGGAAAAACTAACAATGTTACCCTAACCTCTTTCTTAATCTAAACATTATCTAGACTTTCATTGAATCAACATGTTTATTGTTACACCTGCAAGTCCTACATAGAGGGAGGCACACTTCAGAATTAATGAGCGCAGCTGTGGTCGCTCTTACATTCAGCACTTGTAAAATAGACCTCTTTAAAGTGCCATTATCACAATATTGATAGAGTTATTTATAGCATTGCAAACGCTCCCAGTCATAACAGAGGACTTGTTATCCATGGCAAGTTCATGCTGCTGTCATCCCCTGGCCCCTATCCAGAGCCAGGGAGCAGGCACCAGGTGGACCATCTTTCAAAAATGAGCTCGAAAAGACATCTGAAAAATTTTTCCTCAACGTGAATCTAATTGCCAGGAGTAGGTCAAGTGGCCGACTTACCTAGAGGAAACATAGCAAGTCAGCCTGAGCCCAGGTATGTAAGACATGCCACCTGAGACCTCACCCAACATAGTTCTGCTGGGAAATGGGAAACGCGAGGTGCAAGGCCGGTGTTGTTCTTCATCAGTCAAAGAGGTATCTGTGCAGGAGAGCAACACCAGGAGGAACTGTCTGCCTCCACAGTGCAGCTCACACACTCTCCTTCAACAAAAGATGCTCTTCCTTTCTTCTTCTATGGGTGTAAATCTCCTTGCTTGCATCTTTCCCCCCATTATATTGTATTTTAATCTCTTTGTGGGTGAAGAGTACATCTTATCTGTTTTCTTATTAGCAGGGAATAATAATTTTATACTTCGTAATAAGCATGCTATAGATTAATTTAAGAATGCTTTGCCATGTACTAACCATGTGTTAAGCACAGCACAAGGTCCTATGAGACAGGTATATGTAATATATATGATTGGTATATCAGTCATAATTCCTTAAGCATATTTTTTTTAAAATTGATGGCCTGGTTTACTTAGGACCAGCCAGTTGGTCTATGTTGTGTACATTTGTATTTAGTTGTGTGGTTTTGATTTTTTTTCCCACCTGGATTACCATCAAATTCACCCCACCTCCTTGACCCCAGCCCCATCCCCAGGGGTGCTCCTTGACAACAGTGAGAACAAGCATGTGCAGATCCAACTGCCAAGCCAATAGGTCAGCTCCTCTGCCAGCCTCCACGACAGGGCCCAGGGATAACAGAAACCCAGCTGAGAGGGAGAGATAAGCCCTAGTGGATAATCTTCCCCACCCACCCACCTCTGAGTTTGCACACAGGCATTCTAAAGTGGCCCTGGCCCAGGCGTTACCCAGTGATGTGTTCTCCCCAGGCAAACCTTGCCCTGAGCTCCCTCCCATGGACACCCAGCTATCCCTCACCTACACGGGCACCCGAGAGAGAGACAGGTCATTGCCCACCACCTGCCACTTATCTGAAGTGCAAGGACAGTTATGTAGACTGCAAACACCTTGACATAGGTCTCCACAGATGTGCCTTGGTCCTCACTGCCTGCATTTACTGGTAGGACTGGGGACTTGTCCCTTGCAGAGGGCAGCAGCTCAGGAGGTCTGCTTCCTGCTACCAGGCACACTGTATTCACAAAGGCTCCTCTGAGAGGCAGCCCCCACCAAAGGAAGAGCCTGGGGAAGAGGAGATCCCACGATTGCAGTCCTCCCTCTGCTGTATTACAGTCACTTTCCCTGCACATCTTAGCTTCCTTGTCGGCAAATAGAAAGGGTCCACTTAGGTGAGCGGCTGAAACCTCACCGCCCTCTGGGACCGGTAGGGAACCGGTATCACAGGAGCAGCCAATGGTGAGTGCTCAGAACTGTGAACAGAGGAGGCCTCCCCCCCCCCCTACAAAAGCATGTTTATTCTGAAAGTTTAAAATATGCTTGTATCTGCAATCTAAATTCATCCTGTGTGTTCTGGCTACTGATTACCGCCCCAAAGCCAGTGACACTACTGCAATTTCAACCCTTACTTTATTTGGGGGTGGCCCTTTATTTCAGGAGTTTTTAGAATGTTTCAAATAAAATTAGGAAAATTAAATGTATTTTAAATATGAAAATTTAGCTGAGCATCCCTTGGCCAGGACTGTTCTGTTGCTGCCTTTGACATCAGTACCTTCTGCCTGGGGCACCTTGAAGCGGCCATGTAATGTGTGATGGAGCCGGTCAGGATGGGGCTCTGAACTGTCCTGCAGTTCAGCCCCTGGAGGCATATTCAGGACCATTGCCTCTAGGCAGCTCCTTGGCTCTGTCCAGGAGCTCCTTGTTACAGATGTGTTTATTTCTCTTATCTTCCCAGGAAGGATGGCCCTTGTGTAGGACAAAAGGTAGACAGAGGTGCCAAGGTCCATTCAGAGCTGACTCTGACTCTCCTGGGGGGGGGGGGGGGGGGGGGGGGGGGGGGGGGGGGGGGGGGGGCCGCGCAAAAGAGTTGGTGAAAGTATTCCATTCCAACCAGTCCCACGGGCAGCCTCTGTGCCTGTGGGGAGGGGGAGGAAGAAAGCTTCGCTGCTCCATGCCCCTCTGACAGTAACTGCGCTTACCTCTCTCTATCCCTCCACTGTCCATTCTACACTCTGATTTTTCTTCTTCAAGTTTCTGCTTCTCCCACTAGAGCCATAAGTTCCTTGAAGGTGGTTCTGTGTCCCCAGGATGTAGCACAATGTCAGACACAGACTCAACACATTTTTTATATCATTCCTTACCTAGGAATAATAATGGTGATTGCAAGGATGTTGAATTTATATAAACAAAATAAAGAAGAGAGGGTAGTCTGAGTTTTGGATAACCATAAACACAATATATGTAATTTGCAATTATATCTATTTATGTTCAACATCTGTCTTTCCACTCCAGTGTATTGCCAGCACTTAGCATAGTCTCTGACACATAGTATGTGCTGAATAAATATTTTCTGAATGAATAAACGAAAGGGAAAAATGCATTTTGCAGAATTTCCATTTCTGTCAGCCTACCCAGACAAATTGCTTTGGCTACTCTGTTTTTTCAAACTCACCTACCAGACTCCCCCCTCTTAAGCAATGTGTTGATACATCTGAGTATCCTTGTGTTGATTGAGAGTCTGGAAATGGAAGGGGGAAAAACCTATACAGAGCTTACGTACATACATGATAAACCAGACTGACAGTCAAATTAGAAAGGCCTTTTTTATAATTTAATTAAATCCCCTTCAATGTAGACATTAGTCAAGGACAACTTTATTGATTGAGTCTAATTGCATATATTTTCTTACACTGTTACTGAAGCCTATTTTTCAAGTCACTTGAGAGACTGCTCCCATTTCTGAAAGGGGATATGTCAAAGCAAGGTTTTAATTCATTGCCTCTTGGACATACTGTCACTCCCCAGCTAGCACCAATCCGTTACAGAGTGTGATAGTGTAATTATCTATAGGACTCCCAATCCACCTTTTTACAAGAGCTAGCTACTAGAAAATTCTAAAGGCCTGTCTGCCTTCCATTCATTTAGTCAGTCAATTAGTCATTCAACAAACATTTATTGAGTCCCTACTATATGCTAAAAATACAAAGATAAATAATACACAAAACTGCTCTCTGGGAGCACCCAGTCTGATGGGGGAGGTAGATGAATAGTTAATTTAGCATAATGTATACAATACATTAAGAGAATACATAAAGTGAATCTAATTGCCAAGAGTAGGTCAAATTGCCAAGTTACTACCTATAGGAAACATAGCAAGTCAGCCTGAGCCCAGGTATGTGTATGTACAAGACACCATGGAAGCCCAGAGGACAGGGATAGCTCATGGGGGAAAGTTAAAGAAGGCTTCACACAAGGTGAGGTAAGGGCCTCCCAGGCAATATAACCAGCAGAGCAGATATATCACAAGAGGGAGTAAGGAGCAGCTAACACACTCAGGGTTGGAGGTAGAGGAGGGGCAGGCCACACTAGAGAGGGAGCAGGGGACCAGGAAGAAAAGGCCTTCTGAGGATTTTAGGCACGGTCATCTTTACACTTCAGAAAGCTGACTCCAGCATCTGTATGGAAAATGACTACCTGAAGCCAGATCTCTCTAGCACCTTTTCCCCAGCTGCCAATTTCATAGCACTCTATGGCAAGTGCTTTCACACACATTGCCTCTAGTCTGCCCATCCACCCTACAAAGGAGGGATGAGTCATCCTATTTCAGAGATGAAAATTAAGACACAAAAAGAGCCACTCTTAAAGTTGGACAACTGGGAGAGAATAGAGTCCAAATTCAGACCTGTTTCTAGTAGTTCCTTCTACTCCTCCATGCTACACACTGACCATCTGAATGAGGCTGGACCCTTATTCACAAATGAAGCTGAACCCTTCTTGAATTTAATGAATTAACAAACATCTCTTTGAGCTGACTTGAGGACTGTGGTGGAGAATAGCAAATGTGTATAGTTTACTTAAATGGCTTGACCAGTCCAAACTTACTGTTCCTCCAGGCCAAACTGCTCTGTTTCTCCATAAGTTAACTCCTACTTCTGCTTCAAAACCCAGCCAAAGCACTGCCTCCTCCAGAAGTCTCTGAATTGTCTGAAGCCCCTTGCCTAGTGAGTTTGCTTCTTCACATTATCCTATCACTTATCATAAGGCATTGCAATTCCTATTTATTATATATATTCCTCCTACCCTTGACCATTTTCCAGTTTCACTAAGTCATGAGTGATAGGCACAAACTGTGTTTTACTCATTTTTAATTCTCAGGACTTAGTGCACTACCTGGCATACACTATTATTTGGATAAATGAACAAGATGGTGGTGGATAGGTTGATTCTAATAGTCATAGGGTTTTTTCTTCATAGACTTATTTAATGTGACTTCCAAGGATCCAATCTGTTTACTACATCCAGAAATTTTTATATGGATGATCAACAACTAAATCTCAGAGCACTGATCCCTTAAAAAATGCTGATGCTTTTAAATAATTTCTTATAAGCTATTAGAAGTGGAAGTTGAGAGTTATGGATCTGAGCTCTCACCCTATCACTGCTACTGTGTGACCTTGGACAAATTATTCAACCTCTTAGGAGTGAGAGGCTTGGTTTAGACAGTTTTGGTCAACTGTATCTAGGACAATACAATTAATCAAGTTCAGGTTCATGTCTTCCCCAAGAGCAAGCTCTCATAATGAAGGGGGTGGATGGAAAAGGTGGATTTCAGACTTGGGAATGGTATGCAAGGCAGCTGAAGTATGCAAAAAAGGAATACTACTTGGAGTGTATCAGTTTCTCATTGCTGCTATAATAAATTACCAAAACTTTGATACATTAAAATAACATAAATTTTTTTTCTTACAGCTCTGTAGTTCTCATTGTGCTAAAATTAAAAATGTTTATAATGTTTTATTTCTTTCTGGAGTCACTAGAAGAGAATTTATTCCTTTGCTTTGTCTAGTGTCTAGGCTACCTACAGTTTTCAGTTCCTAGTCCCTTTCTCCATCTCATTACATTAGATCAACCTGGATAACACAGGATCATTTCTCTAAAAGTTTGGCATTAGCAACCTTAATTCCAGCTGCAACCTTAATTTCCCTTTGCCATATAAGGTAACAGAGTCACAGATTCCAGGGATTGTGGTTCAGATATTTTGGGGGGCCCATTACTTTGCCATTACATGGAAGAAGGGTGCAAAATGAGACTGTGTTGAGGCGTTTTGAGGAGGAAAGCATCATGGTATGATGGAAGAACCCTTTCCACTGCAGCTTTGAAGTTCATATAACTACACCTTCACATACTTGCCCATTAATTTGAACAAGTCATTTGCTGACTCTGGGCCTCAGTATTTTTATCTATAAAATGGGAATAACAATAACAATCTCTCAGGAAAATTGAGGGAATAAAATATTCTTTAAATTTAATGAAGCAATGCTTGGCCAAAAATAGATATTCAGTGAATGGGGACCAAGAGCAAAAAGCTGGTAACAGCTGAACCATTGGGAGCTAACAGAGGAGCAAAGGGTAGAATTGAAAAGGTAAGCAGAATCCATACTGTGAAAAGCCTTGAATGCCAAATTTTATTGTAAAGACCATAAAGTTCTATCAAAGGCACTGACTTGAGCATTCACCAAGCAAATAAGAATGTCAGATGAATTAGAATGAGTATAATAGATTTGGCATGAAGATTCCCTAAAAATAAGTAGGCTAGGCCTCCTCACATCTAGATTTGACATTTTAAGCCAATAGGTAGAAAATAAATCCCCAAATTCTGCTGTTGCCAGTAGTGAACAGCATGTTGCTCTCTAAGTGCTTAGTTCATGTTCACACATAATTTTAATTCTATTTTAACTTTAGGTTCATAGATTTCCAATTTGTCCAACATCTGGAATACCAAGAGTATTAGAAAAGCCATTCTGGGGTCCTGCCACTTACACAGTGGTGCTCAATAAATATTTGTGGATCAAAACCCCCAAACAAGGGAAAAAATAAGATTAAAATAAAACCAGGTCTTTTGAAGTGGATCTTTATTTGAAGAGTTTAACTGTGACATGCTGAAAAGCATATTTTGCAAATGAACAGGTGAAAATCATCAGCCAAGGTTAGCAAAAACATCCAGGAGAGAAAAAAAGAAAATCTAGAATATTTATGCACGAGAAGGGAGTATTATAGACTTACTTTCATTTTTGTCACAATCACCCATAAATACACACACACACACACACACACACACACACACAACTTGGGTCAATACCTAATTCCAATCATGAAACAATAATTTTGAACATCATAAAAGATTCTCCTTAGTACCTATGACTATTATACCATCCAATATCCCTAAATATTTGTTAATCAACAAAAAGAAATTGTTTTAAAATTTTTCTACAATGCATAAAATATATTTGTTATGGTATTTATAGCTAGTTCATTAGTTAGAGCTACATAAATGAATACATTTCAGATATTAAAAGGAATAATTTTAAATAACTGTTTCCTCCTGATTATAGGACCACAAATAAACACTGGGCTTGCCGAAACCGGTTTGGCTCAATGGATAGAGCGTCAGCTTGGGGACTGAAGAGTCCCGGGTTCGATTCTGGTCAAGGGCATGTACATTGGTTGCGGACACATCCCCAGTGGGGGGTGTGCAGGAGGCAGCTGATTGATGACTCTATCATCAATGTTTCTAACTCTCTATCTCTCTCCCTTCCTCTCTGTACAAAATCAATAAAATATATTAAAAACAAAAAACAAAAACAAAAAAACACTGGGCTTATTACACTGATGTGACAATAATATAATCATCATCATCATCATTAGGCATGTGTAGTGAGTTCCCAGTGTGTTAACTTTGGCTTCCTGATTTAGAACACTCATCAGAACCTTCTTCACAGAACACAATGCCATGTCCCCAGAAGGTTTCTTGGAAGGAGGCTGGAGAACTGGATGAAAAGGGTGAAGGGAAATAAGAGGTACAAATTTCCAGTTATAATATAAATAAGCCACAGAATTGTAGTATATAGCACAGTGAATATAGTTAATAATATTGTAACAACTTGGCTTGGTGACAGGTGGGTACTAGACTCAGTTTGTAATGTTACATAACTATGTTGTACATCTAAAGCTAATATATCAATACTATTGTACAATAATTATACTTTAACTAGAGGCCCAGTGAATGAAAGTTCATGCACTGAAAGGGGGCTCCCTCAGCCCGACCTGCCCCCTCTCACAGTCTGGGAGCCCTCAGGGGTGGAGATGACCGGGCGATCAGGGGAAGAAGATACCCCATCACATCTCTGCTCCTGCCACTGCTGGCAGCACAAGCCTCAGCTGGCCCTGGTTACCTGAGCCTTGGGTGGCCCTGGGAGCCTGGACAGCCACCATCCAAGGCTTGCCTGCGCCTCAGGCCAGCCCTGGGCAACTGGGGGGCTGAGGAGACTAGGACACTCGGGAGGCAGGCACATGGAGTGGCTGGGCCTGCCACATGCCTGCTGTCCCAATGAGGGGACTTGTGGCTGTGGGTGCCACCATCTTTGAGGGAAGGGCAGTCAATTAGCATATTCCCTCCTTATTGACTGTGAGTGCTGCCATCTTTGCTATCGTGTGAGGGTCAATTAGCATATTCTCTCTTTATTAGATAGGATTGAAAATAATAAAAATATAAAATAAAATATAGATTTCATCCTGAGCAAAGGATTTCTCTCTGAGCTGGCCCTTCATGGACATTATCTCACTCAGTCCTCACATCAATCCTTATGAGGGAGCAATTATGAGTCACATTTTATAGGTGAGAGTATGAACCCCAAAGAGTTTAATATCTTGTCCAAGTATTTCCACCAGTAAAGCAGAACAAGCATTAGGATCCGTTTTCTCAGCCATTGGCTCTAACTTAACTTCCAGCTGCCAAGATACTCAGAAAAGGACCACCAGGATAATACCAAGATAAAAGTCTACATGAACTAGAACTGATGCTAAAACGTACAGGGTAGGGCCTAAAAAGGGTCATCATTACTCTTTGATTTATGTTAAATAAAACATTACTGAACTGGGAATTACTAGTTCATTTGTCTCTGAGAAAAAAAACAATAAAGACTCCAGCCAGTAAATAAATCTCTTGATTGCAGCTGAAAACATGGCAGATAATACTAACCATAATCATGATGCTGTTTATTGAGTATTTAACATATGCCAAGCCTTCTTCTAAGGCCTTTTAATTAACTCTTTTAATTCTATAACATCCTGTGAGGTTGGTACCATTGTCATCCCATTTTATTGATGAGAAAGCAGAGGCACAATAAGGTCATGTGGCAGAGCTAAGAAACAAACCCAGGCAGTTTGGTTTCAGCATCCATGTTCTTATCCACTAAACCACACTGCCTTCACCAGGGGCTTCTAGGTCATACAATATCAATCAACATAGAACCATGCTGATACAAGAGAGTCTTATCCAGAAAAATAATGATGCTGCATGATTATAGAACTTTGCAATTTATAAAAAGAACTTACTTATTATCATTCATATCATTCATTCATTCATTATTTATTATCTCATGGAGTCTGTTAATGTCTCCTGAATGTACATTTTCATCCATAATGTACAGGTTCTTTCATTTATTCAATAAATTTGTATTGAGCACTTGTCTTGAGCTAACTTTGGAGATAGAAAAGTAATCAAAAAATCTTACCCTTGCCTTCAGGGAGCTTACAATATAGTGGACATGGCATTCTTTAATAAATATAATCACATGAGTATGTAATTACATGTGGTGCTAAGGGCTGTGAATGAAAACTATAGGGAATAATGAGCACAACAGAGGATGACCTAGTCAGATACTCAAAGACTCACTGACGAGTCTCATCTGGAAGTCCCTGAAGAAGTTAATTTGAGTTCAATTCAAAGGATAATTGAGAATTAATTTAAATTTCACTATATCAGTAAGGACTTCTCTTCCACTCTAATTAAATTGCAAGCACTTTTCATACATCTTATTCCTTTCCATTCTTTCATACAAATTATCATCTTCTAACATATAATTTACTTATTTACTATGTTTATTTTTGGTCTGAGTACTCCTCCCAACTAGAATGTTAAGTTCTATGACAGCTTTTTAATCAGTTTCATTCACTCAAGTGTTTGGCACATACAGACAATTAGTATTTGTTGAATGAATGAATGATTAAGTGAATGAATGAATGAACGAACGAACAAAGGAACTAGTGGAAAAGGCTTTAGGGTGTAGGACCAGCAATTGGGGTGAGAGGATTCTCAGTAAAGAGAACCTTCTTTCAAAGTTTTGGGGGCAGGAGAGCACGTTGAATTTTGAAGGAACTCAAGAAGGTCCTGGAGTATAGAGAACAGAACAAGGAAGAAAGTGACCGGTGATGAGGTGGAAAAATTAGGCCTGTTTTTAGGAAACAGAAATTCAGAAAGTGCAATCCCCACCTCCACCCCCCAAAAAAGGTGTCATGTGTGGGTTTCAAATTAGACCCCGCTTACTTTGTCGTCTCTTACACTTCCCTAAGAGGAGCAGAGGGCTACTTTCTCCTCATGGAAAAATGGCCATGCTTAAGCAGATGGCAGGGAGCGGCAGAGTACTCAGGTTGGGGAATATTTCATATAATGTTAAAATATGGTCACTTAATATGCTTGAAGCAGAAAGGCTTGATGGATATGGTTGATTTATGAGCAGCTGGATATTAATGCATGGAATGTCAAAGTGTATGAATTTTGTAAAGTTTCCTAATTCTGGTTTGTTAAAATGTAATATAAAAAAGTGGTCTCCTAGATCATTACTGTCTCAGCCAGAGATAATTGACACTGTGGCAACAAGCCAGCATTGTGGGAGGAAAGAGAATGCTATGGGAGGCCAGTAACACCAGGCATCTAGGGCTCACGGAGAGATTCCTACCTGCCCGCCCCAAAGCACCTTTGTACTCTTACAGCAAAGAGCAAAGTGCTCCTGAGGACAGGATGGAGGATGATGCCCTCTGTTAGGTCCCTCCACCTGGCTCAGAAGAGAGAGGCGCATGTCTTTCAATTAAAACAGACTCTTGTCAAGCTGGTGTTTTGATTTGAAGCTTATTTACTGCAGACTCCCAGAGTATGCCCAACATGTGGTAAGACTCAGGAAACCATGTGGCATGGTATTACAGGAGGTGCTGTGGGCTTGCTTCTGTCAAACAAATTAAATGCCTGCACTTCATACACGTTACAAGGCCAAATTAAACACTCGTCAAAGGGGAGATGCCTTTGAATGTGTGGTGCCTGCAGCCTTCTTGACACCAGCTAGCATTCTCAACAAATCCCAGCCTGTCTTCGTTGAACCCACGAAGATAGCATTTTATCTCTGAGGCAGTTGTTTCTATAATGTAAGTCATCTCTAAAAGGATGCTGCTTCTTCTTCTAGCTACTTTTGAAATTCTAGTTAGTACGTGGAATAATCTTAGCCACCACAGAGAGTTCATTCTTGCAAATATATAAATGTTGCCATAGGTGTTAGCTATCCATTTTGCCCAGAAGGTAATTTATAGTAAATTAAGTGGGATCACCATTCCAGGGACCCCTCCCAGGATGCCAAGCTGAAAGCCTTTAGAGAACAGCTATTCGCAAACGGAGCAATTACGACTTACTGTATGATTGCATTTTCCGACATGGTCACTGCTAATTCTTCGGTTGCTATAAACTAGAGATAATTAGCACCCAATTTAGATGGCAATCTAGACAAAAACTAACATAAGCACACCTGGTTGGGATTTTGCCACCAAGGTACTGATGTGAGAGTTGCTTTAATAAAGTATAACCTTGTTCTAAGTTATTTCCTTACCTTCCCCAGCCCTTATATTCATTCTGGAAACTGACATGCCACGGACTAAGAGACATTGAAAGAACATCTGGTCAATTAATTCTCAAATACAAGTTAGTTAAACAGCTGCATTAGAATTTCCTAAGGAGCTTATTACAAATACAATTTCCCAGACCCCACCCCAGACCTATTAAAATGGAATCTAGGATCCAGGTTAGTAAGAAGTTTCTCAGGTGACTTGATCTTTAACTGCTACATTTGAAACCACTAAATTCTATTCCTTTCCTTACCCCCAGTTAGAATGATACAAAAGACGTCTTAGCATATGAGCCTTTATATAGAGATATGACAAATAGTACCCCTTATTAAATATATTTTTATTGATTTCAGAGAAGAAGAGAAAGGGAGAAAGTGATACAAATATCAATGATGGGAGAGAATCATTGATCAACTGCCTTCTGCAACTCCTCCCCTCCCCACTGAGGATAGAGCCCACAACCAGGGTATGTGTCCTGACTAGGAATCAAACCATAACCTCTTGGTTCATAGGTCAACACTCAACCACTGATCCACACCAGCCAGGTACATAGACACTATTATTAATACCACCTTATAAATGAGAAAACTAAAGCCCGCAGAGGAGTTAACTAACTTGTCCAAGTCACACAGTGAGTCACATAGGATTCAGAACCAAGCAGGGCAGCTCCAAAATCCACATCTTTAATCATTAAACCTCATTGCTTCTTCAGAAAGCTGGTGCTATGAACAATTCTCTCTCTAGCCAACAAGCAAAGTAGAACACTGAACAGAAAAGAGCCAAAAAACCCAGGTGTGTGCAAAGGTCAGCCTAATTTTCTTTTTTTCTTTTTTAATTACATCTTGTTGAACACCAGGACAATTCAGGCTCAATAAATTCCAGACAGCAAAGCAACAAGATTAATTTCAAACCTACCTCACCCCCTCCAGGGATGGAGTAGGGGTTACTGCAGTTGTTCCTGCTCTAAAAGGAACTGGATGGATCAGGAAAGATGGGGCTTGGGCATTGTCTTTGCTCAGGCTGTCTTTAAAAAACACCATAGACTAGATGGCTTAAACTACAGAAATTTATTTTCTAGAAGTTCTAGAGGCAAGAAGTCTGAGATCAGGGTGGTTGGGTTCTGGTGAGAGCTCTCTTCCTGGCTTAAAGATGGCTCATTCTCTCTGGGGGCTCATCTGGCCTTTCCTTGGTGCCTGTGCATGAAGAGAGAGGTGGTTCTCTCTTCCTCTTCTAATAAGGCCACCAATTCTATGAGATTAGGACCCCACCCTTATGACCTCATTTAACTTTATAACTTCCTAAAAGCTTTCAAATACAGTCACAATGAGAGTGAGAGGGGTTGTGGTTGCAACATATGAATTTGGAAAAGACACGATTTAGTCCAAAGCGGGCATTTAGATATACTCTAATGGGAGAAGGCCAATTCAACATCAGCAATGACAATAGTACTTCCTGCCACTCAGGGATTGTGCCAGGAACTGAGCTAAGCACTTCATGTATATTATCTCATTTAATCATTGCTCCACAACCCCAAGATTAGTCTATCCACATTTCATATGAGGAAATCTGGAATCAGAGACTTGAAGTACTTCAGGGGGGATTTGAAACAGAGCCAGGATCTCATTCTGTTCAGTCTGACGTTTAATTCTTATGCCAGAAATAGTCGTTGGGGGATCATGGATTCCTTTGAAAGCCTGAACAAAGTTATTAACCCTCTTCATAGAAAAAATACATACACACAAAAATTTGGCAGGTAATTATAGAGGGCTTCCCAGCCATCTAGAATGTAAAGTAACATGAAATAATAGGATAAACATGGACTTCCCCGCTCCCACCTCCCCCCCACCCACCAGAGAATCAGTATTTCAAGTAGCCATATTATAGAGTGAAGACACTGTTTGCATAACTTTGTGAGCGAAGCACATACATCAAAGATGTTGCACAGGTGGCACTGAGCTAGCTCCCCGGGAACAAGCTCACGGTCCCCCGACCAGGGTAACCTGGCAGCACCAGGCTCCCTCTCTCTCTTTCTGGGAACAGGTTTGTTGCGGGGAAAGGAAAGTTCTCTTGAAGAGGTAGCAAGGGAGTGGGCTGAGGACACCTGAGAGTAGACGTCTGGAATTCACATGCACCCAGGGGTCAGCAGATAACAGAGACTGAAGGCGATCTGGAGTGTCAGGAAGGAGGGGCCACCACTCAGCAGCTCCAGCTACTGTCTCCAGGAGGAGCCTGGGTTCCAGAGGGGTACACCCTCATTCTTGGTGAAGAAAAACAAATCACAGATTTTTATGGGAACATCTCCCATTTTCAAATGTCTATCCTCAGAAAATGTGTAGCCTATGAAGAGAATCTCATCCTTTATGATCCTCAGTTTCTCCATCAGTAACACAAGGAGCAAGATGAGTCTCTTAAGATTTTTTTAAAAGGTTAAATAAAACAAGGTACATAAAAATGCTTAGTGAACTATAAAGTGCTATTTATGGGTGATAACAGAGAAACCCATAAAAAGTAAGTTCTCTCCACTGGCAGAGATGGTATATTTCATAGCTGGGTACCACACACCCATAGAACTGGTGCAGCAGCAAGAGGGGCCTTTACCAAATGTACACCATTCTGTATTTTCCCTTGTTGAAACCCTCTCCTGACTTCCCACCCCACTTAAAATAAACTCCAAGCTGGGTTTGATCTGGGTCCTGTCACCCTGTCTGAGCTGGTCCCACTTTCCCCTCACTTTAGACACGGCAGCCACTCCGCCCTTGTTCCCATTCCTCAAACACAGCAGGCACCTTCTCTCGTAGGGCCTTGCCAGAATGCTCTGGCCCTGACCTTCTGCAAGGAAGTCTCATCATTCAGCTCTCAGCTGAGCATCACCTTCTAAGAGAGGCGCCCCAATCCAGAGGAGCCACCCGATCACTCTCAGCAACAGCACCCTACCTCACTCCAGGCACAGCCCTTCTCACTGTCTGATAGGGTTCTTGATTTTTATTGGCATGTTTACTTAACCCATCCATCCTCCCACTAGACACAAGTACAATTAGAAGAGACCTATATAGACGTATGTGCTCATGAGCCTCTGAAACAGGCCTGCTACATGGTAGGAATTATAAATAACCATGGAAACAGTAGCATCTTAAAACTGGCATTACAGTAGGAAGTTTAGTGGGAGAACTGAAAGCTCTGTACTGGACCTGTACAGTTTCCTGGGCCCCACTTCAGATTTGCTGAATCAGAATCTCTAAACATGAGACCCGGGTATCTGATTTTTAACAAATACCTCAGGTGAGTGATTCTGAGGCAAGTGACCCCAGAACATATTTTTAAAAGAAACACTGCAGTTAGAGGCCAAAGACCTAGTTCGAGACCCTGTTTGTTTCGCAAAGTTTTGTGAGGACTCAAAAGATACAATGGCTGACACTTACCAAAACACAGACCAGAGGAGATATTCCTCCCGACTTTCCTGTGGGGGTGCTGCAATGTGAGCATTCCGGGATGGAAGCGCCCAGGAATGTGATTTCTTTTTCTCATCTCACCACAAATAAAGCAGACTTTGGTGGGAAGAATCATCTGCAAACTCACACAAAAAACTGACATAGAAACTAAAAAAGAGAACAATAGTAATAACTGCCATGTATTGAATCCTGATTAAGAGCCAAGCACCATCATCCAGATCTCACGTAATATGCACTATTCTCCCCATTTTATAGATGAGATTGCTTTAGTAACTTGCCCAAAATGACATAATTATTACTTTGCAAATTTGTTTTAAAACCCAGGCAGCTGGCTGACCTCAGGGCCATGCATTTATCCACTGACTACACCATAGTCAAAGGCTCGTCTTCTGATACCAATCAGCACCAGCTTTTCTTCTATTTCACACTGACCAACCAGTCCCCCTTCTCACCAACACCTTCTCGTTTCAGATATGACTAATAGCCCTGTGCACAAATCCGTGCACCAGTAGTGTCCTGCCACCCTCCAGTAGCTCTCTGCCCGATGCCCTGCCCTCCTATAACTCCCCTCCCCCATCCCCTTGCCCCCCTCATACCTTACTGCCCTGCCCCCTCCTGTAACTCTCTGTGGCCCTCTTGTAGTTCAGTGCCCCACCCTCCTGCTGATCCGTGGCCCGGTCATTACCCAGTCCATTTGCATATTACATCTTTATTATATAGGACTAGTGGCCCAATGCATGAAATTTGTGCATTGGGGTGGGGGAGAGATGGTGCCTCAGCCTGGCCTGCACCCTCTCGCAATCTTGGACCCCTCACTCCTAACTGCCTGCCTGCTTGCTCCTTACCATTTGGCTCACCACCCCTTAGAGGTGCCACCACCCCTGTGCTGGCCAGCCTTGATCCTGGCTTCTAGCTGAGTGTCATTCCCATTGTGGGAGCACACTGACCACCAGGGGGCAGCTCCTGCATTGAGCATCTGCCCTCTGGTGGTCAGTGCATGTCATTGCAACCGTCGTTCTGGTCTTTTATATCTATAGATACCATCAATTGTACTATAATCAAATTCCATTTGCTTTTCAAGTTTCTTCTCCTAAAGATGCTTTTGCATAAATCTAATCCTACCCATTAGGCATTGATTTTGTAACTGAAGTCTTTGGATTTTTGTGGAGTAGGGTTTCTTGCCAATGCTTGTAACTTCCTTTAATGATCAACTAAAACCTCTAAATATCTTCCCAGTCTAAAGATAGGCTTGTATACTTGTGCCATTGATTGTTTTATAATCTAAATACAAAACTTCACATATACCCCTGTGGGATTTCATCTTGTGGTTTTGGACCAATGTTCCAGCTTGTCAAGATTATTTTCGATCTTGATTCTATCATCTGTGGTATAAGCCATTCCTCCCAGCTTTCTGTCATTCTTAGATTTTATTATATAAATGAAACATCCATTTCTCATTCAAATAATTGATAGAAATGTTGAACTGCACAAAGCCAAGTATAGATAGTATGACAGGAGGGATTATTGTTTTAAAAAGGAGTACAGTACCAGACTGAGCATGAGTATGAAAGTGTAGTCACTAGAACTGACTCCAAATGCACTATTGAAAGGGTTTTTGGTGTCCCATCCTTCTCCTGATATTCTATGCAATGCTACATGCTGCTACATGTGGGACAGATGCACCAGTGTCATTATCACCTATTTTGATGTCCCTTTTCACATATTTCCTTACCCTCAGGGATTCATTTCCTTGATAGTCAACAAACATTTATTGAATATTTTCTAAGTAAAAACATCACTGTGCATGTGTGTTTGGGTTACAGAATTGAGGAAAATAAATAAACTGATCACCATGGTACAATAAATGCTATTTGAAGAGAGATGGAATGGGAGAAAAAGAGGCATATAACAATCAGCAGTGCCTGGGTTATGTTTAAAGGTCAAGTGTGAATTGCACAGACATGAAATTGAAGGTAGAGAGATTGTCATGAGCTAAGGTCACAAAGCTTCTAAGCCATGTTAGAAGACTGGATTTTCTATTAATAGATTAAAAGTTTCCATTAAGGACTCTGTCCATGAGGTCTTTCTCATTCACTTCAACTTGTACCAATCCCTCCCACCTTGAAAAACCTAAAGCAGTTTTTCTTCACCCCAGGGTCAGGTTGCCCCTTAACTACATATTCTTATATTTTTTACCTCATTAATGTGTACATGTGTTTGTCATCCCTCAATTCATGGAAGGACACTGAAGAATGGATCTATGACTCACATTGCCACTGTACCCCCTCACACCATCTTAAAAATAGGCAATGGTAATGAATGGCCAATAGTAGGAATGGTTAATCAGATCAGGCCTAACCGGGCAGTCAGACATCCATCTCACAATCAGGGACAACTGGCTCCTCACCACTCGCCTGCCTGCCTGATCGTCCCTAACCCCTCTGCCTGCCTGGCTGATCATCTCTAACTGCTCTTCCTGCCTGCCTGATCGCCCCTAACACCTCTGCCTACTGGCCTGATTGTCCCTGCCTTGACCCCCTGCTGACCTGATCACCCCTATCTTGCCTCTCTGCCAGACTGATTGCCCCGAACCTCTCTGCCTGCCTTCCTGATTGCCCCTAACTGCCTCTGCCTGCCTGCCTGACTATCCCAAACTGCTCTCCCCTGCCCCTGCCGGCCTGATCTAATCCCAAACTACCCTCCCCTGCTGGCCTGATCACCCCCAACTGCCTTCTCTGCCTCAGCCCCCACCACCATGGCTTTGTCTGGAAGAAAGTCAGAAGCCTAGAAGATGGACAGTCCACCTGGTCTAATTAGCATATTACCCTTTTATTAGTACAGATAGATTATATAGAATAGGATTGCTTAAGTAGGGGGATGGGGAGTCTTTTTCAGCAGGAGGAGATGCTCTTGGCAGACAAAAACACAAAATCTCTATATCTGGACTGATAGCCAGCCATATGCACTATAGTGCCAAACTGATCATTAAAAAATTGAACTGCTTTCTTACACCTTACACCAAACACCTGTTGCCTTTAAAACACCTCCTCAGCCCCCACCTTATGTTCTGCCTTCCCAGTTCACCCAGACTATGTTCTGATTGGTTAGTTCCCATGCCAGTCAGCGTCAAAAGCTCCACCTCCTAGGTAGCTGTTGACTCCTTGCAATTCACCCAGATTTCATACTGATTGGTCAGCATCTCTGGGCCTATCTCTGGGCCTGATCATAGAGGTGGGGCTGATCAGTAGCTGCCCCAGGCTGCTGGCAAGTGGGCTGCACTGCACAAGCATATTTTTCCACTGATTTTGAGAGAGAGTGGAAGGGAAAGGAAAGACAAAGAGAAAGGAAGAGAGAGAGAGGCTTGGCTGCTGGCAAGGCCCCGAGAGAGAAGCAGGGTCTGATCACCCTGTTTCTTTCTCTGGGCCTTGCCAGCAACTGCTGCCACTACTGATCAGCCCTGCATCTCTCTCTCTCTCCAAGAGGTTAGCAGTTCAGCCTGTTCATCTGCTGTGCACACAGCCTGGCATTCAGTTGAGCCTTCGATCATTTTGGATGTTATGACCCAGGCTCTATATATATTCCTTCTTTGTGCCAAGTGACTAGCTGAGTGCCCAGTTTTATCTTTTGATAAAATAAATAAAATGTTCTTCCACTCTTTTCAGCATAACTGTAAATCATACTATGTGTATGTTCAGTCCCGGTGTGGCTCAGTGGATAGATTACCATTTTATTATTCATATTTGTGTTTTTTAAAGAAGCCCTTTTAACATATTGGTTTAGTGGTGATGAACTCCTTTGGCTTTTTCTTATCTAGAAAGCTTTTTATCTCTCTCTCTCTTTTTTCTTTTATTCTCACCCAAGCATATTTTTCCACTGATTTTGAGAGAGAGTGGAAGGGAAAGGAAAGACAAAGAGAAATATTGATGTGAGAGAAACACATTGATTGCTTTCCTCCTGTGTGAGCCCCAACCAGGGTCCAGGCCAGGGAGGAGCCTGCAATCAAGGTACATGCCCTTGGTCAGAATCAAACCTGGGACCCTTTGGTCCTTTGGCCGATGTTCTATCCACTGAGCCGAATCAGCTAGGGCTCTCCTTTGATTCTAACTTATAGTCTTGCTGGATAGAGTAGTATTTGGTTGTAAGTCCTTGCTTTCCATCACTTTGAATATTTTGTGCCAGTCCCTTGGGCATGAAATGTTTCTGTTGATAAATAGGCTGACAGCCTATGGGAGTTTCCTTATAGATAATTAACTGCTTTGCTCTTGCTGCTTTTGATATACTCTTTATCTTTAACTTTTGCCATTTTAATTATGATGTGTCTTGGTGTGGGTCTCTTTGGGTTCATCTTATTTGGGACTCTCTGTGCTTCCTGAGCCTTGTGTCTATTTCCATCACTAGGTAAGGAAAGTTTTCAATCATTATTTATTCAAATAGGTTTTAAACTCTTTCCTCTTTCTCTCCTCCTTCTGGTATCCCTATGAATGTTGTTATTCTTGATATTATCCCAGAGGTTCCTAAAACTCTTTTTAACTCTTTTTTTTTTTTTTTTTTTTTTTTTACTGTTCTGGTAAGTTGTTCTTTGCCACTGTCTTCCAAATCATTGATTTGATCCTCTGCTTTATCTAATTTTCTGTTGATTCCTTCAAGTGTATTCTTCAGTTATTCTAGTGTATTTCAGTTATTCTAGTGTGTTTCAGTTCTTGTAGTTTCATTTCTGACTGGTTCTTTTTATGTTTTTTCTGTCTTTTTATGTTTACTATCTCTTTTTTAAAGTTCTGACTGAGTTAATCTATTATTCCCCTAAGTTCCTTGTACATCCTATAACCACTGTTCTGGACTTTGCATCTGGTGTGTTGCTTGGCTCCATTTTGTTTAGTTCTTTTTCTGAAGTTTTTTCCTATTTTTCCCATTTGGGACATGTTTCTTTGCCTCGTTTTGGCTGCTTCTCTGTGTTTGTTTGGATGAATTAAATAGATCTGCTATGTCTCCCAATCTTGGCAGTATAAACTTACATAACCTCTGTCAGGCCCAGTGGCACAGTCTCCTGATCATCTGAGTCAGATGCTCCAGGAGTATATCTTTGTGGGCTGTGTGTTCCCTCCTGTTATAGTTGAGCTTTTATTGCTAATGGCACATCAGTGGGTGAGATTGACCCTGAGGTTGACTGGCTGTGAGGATTGGCCACAACCACAGTGTATGAGCCACTGTCTAGGGCTGATTTTATGGAGCAGGATTCACCCCCGCAGGGTTCTCATGCCTGTTGAGATTATACTTTGGTTGTACTGTTTGTGGAGCCAGAAGGTGGTGCTCTGTTGTAGTATGAAGCTGGCCACAGGGTATGTTGGTTCTGGGAATCTCTTGGTAGAAGCTCCAGTGCAGGTCAAGTCAGCCACTGCATGTGCCCAGCCAGAGGACACCAGGTAGGAGCTAAAAAGTCATTCAGGGTTAGCAGCAGCCTGTGCTGGGCCTGGCGGTACCTGGGAGAGGCCACACTGAGAACAAGCTGGTTGCCGCCATTTGCTCAGCAAATGGCACAAGGCATAAGGAGGTCAGCCACCACTTGCCTGGGGCATATGGATCTTCGAGAGTTTTTACAAAAAGTTGCCAGGCCAGCTACCTATCACTGAGTGGGCTGTGGTATATGAGGTGGGTTGAGTGGGTCTCAGAAACTCATCAAATTAGGGCATGCAGTATTCTCCAGGTCATTGTAGACTCAAATTTGATGACACCTGGCTGGCTGGCAGACAATTGATAACAAGGCTCAACACGGGAAATGGTGCTTGCCTAATGCTTGTGTGGAAGAAGGGTTCCACACAGAGAGAATGGTTACTATCCCTTCAGCCCTTGCTCTAAAGCCTCACAATTCAGTTTCTCCCTGTATGTCTCTGGTGCTTTTCAAGATGCTGTCCTTTTGCTTAGGACAGTGGTCAGCAAACTCATTAGTTAACAGAGAGACAAACCGCATGTGGCTCGCGAGCCGCAGTGCGCCAACCACTGGCTAAGGATATTTGTGACCAAGTGAGCCCTGTAAGAGAACACCTGGGTATCCAGCAGCCCTCTGTCTCATCTAGGACCCCTCGGAGGATGTCAGAGAGCCAGTTTTGGCCCAATCACTGCAGGCCAGGCCAAGAGATCCGAAATTCATGCATGGGTATGGTCCCTAGGCCTTGCCTGTGATCAGAGCCATCTTCCCTGGCTGCCAGCAGCAGGCCCCACCCCCCGCTGCCAGGCACCAGGCCTCTAGTTTAATTATAATTTTTATGTACTCATGGGAGGTGGTGAGCTTCTCCATCTGATGGAAAGCTCTAATTTTGTAGCCTATTAATTTTAGCCCTTCTGATGTGTGTGTGGTATTTTATTGCGGTTTCAATTTTTATTCCCTGATGACTAATGGGCATCTTTTATATATTTTTGATGATTTAAATATCTTCATATGTTAAGTGCTTATTCAGGTCCTTGTACCAGATTTGTTTTTTGTTTTTTGTGTTGTTGTTTTTTTTAATTTCAGGAATTCTTCGTATCTATTCTATACACAAGCCTTTATCAATTATATTAAAAATTAGAGGCATGGCGCACAAAATTTATGCATGAGTATGGTCCCTAGGCCTGGTCTGTGATCAGAGCCATCTTTCCCAGCTGCCAGCAGCAGGCCCCAC
Organism: Pipistrellus kuhlii; assembly: GCF_014108245.1. Classification (NCBI taxonomy): domain Eukaryota; kingdom Metazoa; phylum Chordata; class Mammalia; order Chiroptera; family Vespertilionidae; genus Pipistrellus; species Pipistrellus kuhlii. The sequence goes on along the minus strand of NW_023425515.1, from coordinate 155,229,911 downwards.
CCGCCGCTGCCACCCATCCTTGCTTCCCCATTTACCATCTGGTGATTGGAGCCTGCTGGCCAGGGGGAGGGACTGAGAGGTGGTCAGTGCACCTCACAGTGACTACCTGAGTGATCATAGAGATTGTTCCACCATTTGGTCGATTTGTATATTACTCTTTTATATATAGATAGATATCTTCTCCTTGTGGTTTTCTTTTCACTCTCCTAATGGTGTTTTTAGAGAAAAAGAAGTTTTTAATTTTATGTATTATATCAATATTTCTCTTTAAAGTTTGGGCTTTATTTTGTTCACTGTAAAAAAATGTTCCTTATGTCCAGGTTATGAAGATATGCTATATTACCTTCTAGAGCAGTGATTTTCAACTTTTTTTTACCTCATAAAATACAAACTAATTCCTATAATTCTGCACTCCACCAAAAAATATATTACATGTTTTACCAACCTGACAAAGAAAACAGATATAATTTTGACCCATTAACACTGACTATTGTTATGTTGGCTGTTTCCATTTTTTCTATTTGACAATCTGCCTTTTTTTACTTTCTGCCTTTTTTTTTTTTTCTAATATATGTATTTGAAGTCACAGCTTTCCCTCTAAACATGGTTTTTCTGTATCACACAAGACTTAATATATATTTTTCAGTTTACTAGTAAATTACTTTCGGATTTCCATTATCATTTCTTGTTTGAACTATGGGACTATAGAACTATATTACTTAATTTTAAAATATTTGGGGCTTTTCCAATTATGTGTCTGTAATTGACTTCTAGCTTAATTTACATAAGTAAAGAAATGTTTTGATAGTTTATGGTTTAAAAAGTTTGCATATGCTTGGGGAAAATTTGAATTTCACCATTGTTGTTTTATTTTACATATGTTGATTAAATCAAGTGTGCTCATATTGTTGCTCAAATCCTCTATATTCTGACTAGTTTTTGGCCTATGGGCTCTATGAAACACTAAAAGTGATTATAAAATATCCCACTATGATTATGAATTAGTGTATTTCACCTTTTAGTTTTGTCAATTCTTGCTTTATGTGTTTTTGTGCTTGTTATTAGGCACATACAAATTTCCTGTGAATTAAATATTTTATTAGTGCAAAGTATCTCTCTTCATTTCTAGTAATGTTTTATAAGTATTATAAAGTGTATAACTATAAAAGTTTATGTTTGGTTGGTACTTGTATTATGTGCATTTTTCCTCTCCTTTCCTGCAACTTTTCCATATTTTTATGCTTAGGCATGTCTCCTATAAGTAGTTGTTTAAAAGTTTAGGCATAGTAATTTAAAAGTTTGTGCCTCATAACTCCTATATCTGGGATTCCCATGTGTCTGGTTCTATTATGCATTGGTTTCTTTAGTTTTCATTCATTTCATTCCTCATATGCCTATGTACTTTCTTTTCTTGTTATATAATAGTCATTATATTTAGTGATCTGTTTATATAATAAACTTGAGGCCTAATATGACGTTATCTTCTCCTGAAAGGATTTACATTTGCCTCTGCTGTCAAGGCATCATCACTTCAATTCAATTTAAAGATGATTCAAAACTGGTCTTAGGCCCTACTGGGCTGGGCCTCTTATTTCTGGTTCACCCATACTTCCAGCGTTCAGACTTTCCCAGGGTCGTAACCCAGGACTCCCAACCTGAGCATATCCTGATCTGCAATCTCTACCTTTCTTGCCCCACCCCTCAGCCACCATCTCTAGAATTAGCAAACATCTCAGGTGGAAAAGTCCAAATGCTAAGTTTATCTGCTGGGCCTCACCCTCCTCTAGAGTCTAGCCAGGTCATTCTTCACTACCTTAAAGCAGATATTTTTTATATTTTCATGAGCTTTTCTCATTGTCTTCAGCAAGATGATCAGTTTAAATTACCTTGTTCACCATTACTAGATAGATATACAAGTCTGCTTTATTTGTTTGGGGTTTTTTTAATGTAAACAATAATTTACACTATTTTCTCATTATGCCTGTTTTATTATGATTGCTTTCTTATTATGAACATTATATATTCCCACTGTTAAATTTTTTTAAATATAAACACAAAAGAAGTGAATTAAAATTCCTTATATTCTGAAATGTATTTCCTACTTCTATTTTTTTCATTGTGTGTGTGTGTGTATATATATATATATATATATATATATATATATATACATATACATTTTTAACAATGAGATCATACTGTACTTATTTTATAATAGAAGTGATTCATTTAATATATCACAACATCTTGATAGCTTTATGGTATTCTCATATATGTGTACACCATAATTCATTTATACTATTCTCTAGAATTGGCTATCAAAATTTTTCCAATGACTCATCATTATAAAATCACTGTCACAAGCATCTTTTTTTCAAATATTTGAACACTTCATGATTATTTCTTTAAGATAAATTCCCAAAAGTGGAGTTGCTGGTCAAAAGATAGAAGGAATTATGTATATTGCTACGCTGTCCTCCAGAAGAGCATCATCAATATGCACTTCTAACAACTTTCTTTGAGAGTAACACTGTTCAATTCCTAAAGTCAGATTAGAACTTCTGAGCAACTACTTCCTTACCAATGTAGGTGAGATTTACCACTTTTAAACTAGTATTTAAAAGCATTCTAAATGTTCTCTGTCCTGCCTTTTGCCATCATTGTAACTTTGATTTCTTCCTTGGTGTGTAAAATAACCTGCCAGTTTAAGTATTGGAAGGATTTAGGGGCTTAGTATGAGGGGCTTAGTATTTCCTGGGGGTGGAAGGAGGAAAACTGATGCACAAAGTGGTTTACTGAGGTTCCCCAGCCCTCCAGAGGCCAAAGCAGGGCTTCTCCTTCTGGTTTAGTACTCACATCCCTCTTTTAAAAAACAAAGTAGAGCCGAAACTGGTTTGGCTCAGTGGATAGAGTGTCGGCCTGCAGACTCAAGGGTCCCAGGTTCAGTTCTGGTCAAGAGCATGTACCTTGGTTATAGGCATATACCCAGTGCGAAGTGTGCAGGAGACAGCTGATCAATGTTTCTCTCTCATCAATGTTTTTGACTATCCCTCTCCCTTCCACTCTGTAAAAAATCAATAAAAATATTTTTTAAAAATTCAGCTCAGATGTCACCTCCACAGGGAAATTACCCATGACTCCCTCAGCCTAACACAGAAGTACTTCCTGTTTTATAGCACCATGTATCCATCTCTATCACAGCACCTATCACTCTACTCTATACTCCTCTGCTTACTTATCTGTGTCACCTGCTACTTTAAGAACTCAGGATGTCAGGGACTGTGTCTTATACTTCTTTATACCTTGAGCACTGCAATCTGGGAAAATGCTTCTTAAATTAAGCCTCTTCTTCCCCTATGCATACTCTTTCATTCATTCCCACTCAATCCAGGACTTTGCTTTTATTAAAGAAATTACAACCTAAATGTCTCAGTGGGATATAGCTGCATAACACATAGAATAATAAAACTGGGAAGAATGTAAGTAATCATAAGTCAAGTTCTCTATTTTTTTATAGCACAGGAACTAAATTTCAGGGAGATAGAGTTATTTGTCCAAGGACACAATGCAAGTTCATGGCCAAATCAGAACCGGAATGTCAGTTTACTGTTTTCTAGACCAGCATACTTCTCACTAAATTAAGGCTCTTATGAGCAGTCGCCTAAAGATAATAGCACTTAGCCCACAGAAAGGAATCGCTACTATTGGAATCTCAGCTATTATGGCCACCATACTAGGGAAGTAGCTGGCGCCTCTCATTGTAGGCTACATATGTCTACCAGAATGGAGGAAAGAAAAACTCCACAAGATCAACATGAAAAAAAAAAAAAGAAAGAAAAAAAAAGACTATGGTTCACTATGCATTTTATAAAGAAGGTTTTGTTCTGTGTTCATTATTGCACATCCTCTTTAAGGCATTGAATCCAAATCTTAGTCTTTGTGAAGACGGAGAAACTGAGTTTCACAGGTTTATTTTTCTTGGCTTGTATACTGTCGCAGAACAACCCTCTGTTAAATAGCAGATAACTGTCTCTGAAATATATTTTGACATAAGCTGATAAGTTAAAGTCAACAAAGCTCTATCTGCCAATTGCCTTTTTTAAAAACTCCAATTATATCATTTTAGTTTTATTTCTAAATATTATGTATGATTAAGGTCCTGACTTAACTCATGGGGCAATACAGTGTAGAAGTAAATAGTAAGAACTTTGCAGCCAGACTGCCTGCATTTGGATCAGGGACTTCTAGCTAATTTTGAGCAAATTACTTAGCATCTCTTTGCCTGAGCTTTTTCATTTGGAGAATGAATCTATTAATCACACACGTTTCCGGTGGCTGTTCCGATGATTAAATGAGATAATACCTGTAAAGTGCTTAGAACAATGCCAGGCACATGGTAAGGCTTGAAGTTAGTAATTATCACAGGGATTCTATAAATAAATGTAAGAGAAAATAATCAGCAGATCCACCAGGGAGTGTAGGTTAACCACTCATGCCTTCAAATGCAAAACTCCTGCTACTGGAATAATTTTGGAGACTGGAGCATATCCCCTTGACTCCTGGCCACATGAGGCCCATGAAAGAAAACTAGATGAACTACAACCTTAAATGCTATCATGTAACTATCCATACATTCTGGATTTCCACAAAGCAGTGCATCTGAATCATAATTAAGGGTTTGAAAGTCAAATGATTTAAGTGCTAGTTTTAATTACCGCTTGGTGAACTTTAGTGTGTTAGAATTGTCATAACTTTCCTTAAGGATTACTCTGAAGCCAGGCAATACAGTGGGAAATTATTAACTCCTACTTTGGTACAGCAATTATCTGCATTACAAGGTTTATGCAATTAGCTGTTTAAGATGTCATTATATTTTGCCATCTGGTACACAGGAGTTTATGCATATGAACAGGCACGTGTTGAAGTGATTTTCACTATATGACTTGTTCTCAACCCAAGTCATCCCTCTAATGAGGGGAAGTTACGGTGCACCGTACATTAGTGGCAGGTGCACACCATCAAGCTTCATTTTCATTGAAGACCTTCATTTTTCCATTTTAAAGTATCTTGCCCAAGTGTTGGAAAATTAATTAGTCGTTTGCAATTGAACAACGCCTGCAGACATGTTCCTTGGCAGTTAGAGGGGGGCGTGGCTTCAGTTAGGGGCCACATTGCTAGGAACTCTCCTCACTTCGTGAAAAAAGCCTGGGTGTAAAGCACTGTGGCAGACGGCCTTTCCCCGAGAGGAAAGTGGGGGACCCGCTGCAGGACGTTCTGCACCACATGGGTCAGCATCCCCCCACCCACCCACCCCAATTCCCTTCCCACTGAAAGTTGAGTGGGACAGGGACAGGTCGCCAGGGCAGCTCCACAGAGATCACAGCTTCTCCCCCTCCCAGCCTTCTGGAAACCAAGATGAGACGCGGCCTGGGACGCATTATCCCTGAGCGGGGGTCCCCCACTGAAGCGCATTAAAAAGGCGCCCTCTGCTGTCCGCTGCCAGCCTTTGGGTTAGAGGAGAGGCGGTGAGGGGCCGGGACAAACTTTGCACCCCGCTATCAGCCTGAAAGCCCAGCTCTACAAAGTGCCTGGCATCTCTGCAGACAGACATTCTGAAAACCGCACTGCCAGCGAGGCTGGGCGAGGGGTGCGGATCAGAAGAACTCAGCGCTGTCCCCGGCTCCACGCCCAGAGCCCGGGCGGGCGCAGCCCTGGCAGGGGTGCGGGGGTGCCCCCAAGGCGGCGCCCTTTGCAGAACCAGCGTAGGGGACCGGAGGGGCCCTGGTCTTCCAAGGCAAGAAAGAAAGAATACCCAATGGGGAGCGTAAGCAGGACACGGGTGACCTCAGGTTTGGCCATCCCAGCCCCGCTCAGTCTCAGTCGGGCACCTGCCCCTCCGCCAGCCGCGGAGATGTTCCCAGGAGTGGGGGGCCCTCTAGGGGGGAACAGGGGTGTTTCTCGGCCTTTCCCCGCCGCCGCCGCCGGGGCTTTGTTAGCTGGTTCTGTCTGAATCGCCAAAGGGCCGGGCCGTCCCGGAAAGGCTTGCGGGCACCCAGCCGAGGCCGCCCGCCCGCGCGGCCATTGAAACCTGACACTGACGGACGAGCTGTGCCGCCGCTTTCTTTGGCGGAGCTGGGAGCCGCCGGTCTGGAGAAATGGGACTGCTGGGTTCCCAGGGAAACGTTCTGCACCGCCCCGTCCCCCCCTGCCCCCACCATCGTGCCACCTCCTGTCTCCCTTACCCCCACCACCAAACACACCCCCCAGCGCACGTGTTTCCTCTGTCCCCGTCCGCGTGCCAGCTGGAGAGCCAGAGTTGGGCTCCAAGAATTGTGAAGGGAAAGCACTGACCACGGGGAAATGTGGGTTTATGGGGACTGAGCTTTTGTTTGGGGCTCTGACTGCAGAGGCGCCTGCCACCTTTGATGTTTGGAGCCTGGGGGTGACAGCGAGGGGGACTGAGGGAAGAGAACCTGGCTGAACGTGGCCCCTCTTGCCTTGTTTCTGTACCAGTGGGGGGAGGGGGGAAGGCGGGGGATGAAAACACTTTGGATTGCCTTACAAGCAAGTTAGCAACCAACAAGCAAATATTTCCAGATAGACAATGTGTGAAGCACTGAACCACTGAACCCAGCATCATACAGTGATTGAGAATGAAAAAATAGGAATTGGCGTCTTAAGGGGTGTGACTCAGTTGTTTGAGCTTGGACCCATAGACAGAAAGGTCACAACTTCCATTTCGGATCAGACCACAGACGAGGGACCAGGTTGCAGATTTGATCCCCAGCCTCAGTGCTACAGAAGACAACCGACTGGTATGTCTCTCTCATATAGATGTTTCTCTCTCTCTCTGAAATCAATAAAATAAAATAGGGATTTGCAAGCTGATTAGAGTAAAATTCGAAGAAAAAAAAAGGATAAGTTGGTCTGATTTAATATTCAACTGGGTGTGTACAAATGAAGGGTAGGTAAAATCAGAACTGGCTGTCGAAGTCTCAGAACTTCTGTACCTGAGCATCGATGCCTGCAAGTGAATCGCAGGCCAGAGGTTATTCTGTGTAGCTGCAGCACAGGAAACAGATACTTAAGACTTAAGTCTGAGATGATGGTACCAAGAAAAAGAGCCAACTTGCTAGACAAAGTTGGACAAGTAAACAAGGGCAGATTGAAAAGGCTGGTGGTTTTGGAACTGAGGGGATGCAGTAGGGAGATGTGCTTTGGGGCCAGAGTGGACTAGGTCTACATTTCCTCATGCCTCCTACAAACTGAGTCTCTGTTCCCCTCTGTGAAATGGGATAATTATGTCTCGATATTGTGGGGATTACATAGGGCTAAATTTACATGAGACAATGTCCTTAAATTCAGAATTAATATAACCCCTTCTTCCTTTTCAACTATTTCAAAATTGTTTTCATAATCTCTCTGCTTCTTTGGAGCCTATTTAAAGGATCTGTAAATAAACATGTGGCTCTGTCCCTCTTGTTTAAATTCAATCAGTTCTATTGCCCATGGATGCTCTGGAGTCCATACTATAGTGCTGTCTTTTATAGCACCTAAATTATTTTAAAATACTGAGTTTCAACTACAAATTTCTAGCAATTGACTTTCTGAGCCACTATCCCATCAGACTGGTTCACCTGATGTCAATAATATGTAACATTGGTTTAGTAAGACTTTCAATGGCTTTGGCTGAAAACTCAGTCTCCCATGATCAGGAGCAGCAGTTAGGTCCTCAAACAAACTCCACAGCTGTCTGTTGTAAAAAGCCATTTGATTTTATTAAGTGTCAGCTTTCCCAGAGTGGAGCTGACACAGAACAACCTCTGACCTGCAACTGGCTTGGGGACATACCCACATTCAGAAGTTCTGAAATTGGGACTTGGAAGGTGAACATTCTGATTCACATTAATGAGTTTCAAAGTGACCCATAGATTGGATCCCAGCTCTACCCTTTCATTACAAATAAGCGAAATATCCAGATATGCACCCATACACACTTTCACTGACTGATATGCGTTCTCATGACATAGAAGCACAATTATATATCAGAGAATGAAACAGGTCTCACCCAAATAAATGCTGTCTCCTATAAATGTGTATACATATGACTGTGTCAAATGAAGCCATAAGCTATAGTCTCCACTGTTCCTGAAGTCCTTTCTCAACCCATTCATTTATATTACTACTAGAGGCCTGGTGCATGAAATTCCTGCGTGGATAGGGCCCCTAGGCCTTGCCAATGATCAGGGCTGATCTGTGGGGCAACCAATGGGGAGCATCTGCCCTCTGGTGATCAGTGCATGTCATGGCAACCGGTCATTCTGCCAGGCATTCCACCGGCCAGTCTATTTGCATATTAGGCTTTTATTATATAGGATACCTGAAGATGATAGAATTTTGAAGGCAAAATTCTAGGATGAAGATCATTCCAGAAGAGAAATAGGTCAGCTCAACATTTGAGCTAGGGCAGTGGTTGGCAAACTCATTAGTCAACAGAGCCAAATATCAACAGTACAATGATTGAAATTTCTTTTGAGAACCAAATTTTTTTAAGTTAAACTTCTTCTAATGCCACTTCTTCAAAATAGACTTGCCCAGGCCATGGTATTTTGTGGAAGAATCACACTCAAGGGGCCAAAGAGCTGCATGTGGCTCTCAAGCCTCAGTTTGCCGACCACAGAGCTAGGGTATATATTCTTGGAACATTAGCCCCAGCACTTTATTATGATAGAACTAAGGCATGGACCTGGGGAATGCAGAGGGAAATAAGTGTCTATCCTTAAATTCAGGATATAAGCAAACCAGGAGAAATACTGCTGGATTTCTCCATATCTCTGCTAGCACCTAGAATATGGTGAAACACATAAAAGGCATTTCACAAATATTGGTTTCTCCTTGATTTGCCTCATAAAACCCTCTTATCTATCAAGTGGTTCCCAAAAGCTGACAATTCAAAGGCGTCTGACTTTAAATTTGATAACCTTATGGTGTTAGTTATACAGTAGAATTTTCCTATGAATGAATTTCCTGTGTCAAAACGGAAACCTAATGTATTATTAGAAATACTCTCAGTCTAAGGTAGTGGTTAGATGCAGTTATAGTCTAAGCTCTTGGTAAGACATTTGCAAGCAGAAGCTCTAGGGCTGGACCCAAGAGGAAAAAAAAAAAAAAAAGTGGGATGCACACATTTGCATCAGATGCCCCTACCCAAAGCCTTCTAGTAACTCCCAGGCCTTTGATATGTTAGCTATTCTCAGGGGTGAGTAGGAAGTATTCTGAGGACAAATGGAGGTTTGATTTTTGTGCTTAAATAAGAAGAAGGGAAACCAATGAGCAATCATTGTACAATGAAAAAGCACCCGGAGCAATACAGCCCACCACAAAATGTTTCTACTGCATGGACACAGACCAGCAACAATATTTTATATACAAAAATATGTATTATAAATAATTCTTATAACTAAATCAACAAAGCGCTATCGTTATAAGTCAGATGCCAGATTTGGCAATAGCTACCTCACACCAAACTTTTCAGTGTAATGGTATTTGTTAAAATGAGATTTGGTTGGTTTGGTCATTAGGTAAATAGGTTATTCATATTTATGAAAGTATACATCAACTCATTTTGGGCTTCTCCCATTGCATCCTGCTCCCTTCTTCCACCACCAGTATTTCTTTAGCAAACATTATAATACTCTACCATTACTTAAGGCTCTAAACACCATCCTTTACCACACCTTCAACACAGTAAAACCACCAACGTCTTCACTTCTTCTACCTGACCTTTCTCTGTAACTTTTAAAAGTGCCCCAAAGCCTGCTGGGCCCATCCTAAGCTGCCGTGCAAGAGAAGTCACTGAAATGTGTTGTCTGAAGACCTGGGCTCCACCACTTCTCTGTGGGACTTTAGAGGGCTCCTATGAGCTCCCTGAACCAATGTTTCCTCTTCTGAAGAGAGAGAACTTGAAGTCCTCCTTCACGAAGGTGTGTAAGACCCACCAGGGGCCTCCTATGGAAAATTCTTAATATAATAACCAAGCACGTGGTAGGTACTTAATACATTAATATTATGGTACATGGAAATATCTTTTAAAGTAGAAACATGTACCAACCACAGCTTGTATTCCCATTTCTTTATTTCCTCATCTTTAAAATAGAGATAACTGGCGAAACCGGTTTGGCTCAGTGGATAGAGCGTCAGCCTGTGGACTGAAGGGTCCCGGGTTTGATTCCTGTCAAGGGCAGTACATCAAGGGCATTTACATCCCCAGTGGGGGGCATGCAAGAGGTAGCTGATCGATGACTCTTTCTTATGGATGTTTCTAACTCTCTATCTCCCTTCCTCTCTGTAAAAAATCAATAAAATATATTTTTTAAAAATAAAATAAGAGATAGCGTACACCATATATGGTGGTAAAAATTAAGTAATAGTACACAGTAATAGTAAGTTACACATAAATATAACATGTTATTATTTGCTTGTGAGAAGGGTATTGGCGAGAGAAGAAGAGAGAGATTATCAAAACCTCCACTAACCTCTCCTCCTTTTCTAATCAGACACTCAAGCCTCTTTGGCTCTCTCTGCCCTCTTTTAAGGCCTAATCTTCAAGGAACAGAAAGAAACTAGATGAAGTCTTGCAAGCTAGATCTCTTAGTATTAAAAAAAACAAAACGGTTTTTCATTTTAGAAGCGGATGAAAGCTCCGTGCAGGTGTCTATAATTGCTCACCTAAGCTATCTCATTTTATTCTCACGAGGCTCCGCTCAGACAGACCCCACCATTCCCTTCAAAGGATGAGAAACCCAAACCTCAGAAAGGTTTAGTCACTTGTCCAAGGCCACACAGCCACTCTTCTCAGGGACACATGCCCTATTCCTTGAGACCAGCCTGCGGAGACACTCCTTTGAAATTCCTGTATTGACTCCCCCAATTCCGCACTCCCCAAAAAGCTCCTTCTCGGGGCCCGTCAGGACTCCTGCTGCCGCCACAGGCCTGTGACCCTGGAGTTCATACCTGGGACTCCGGAGCTGAAAGCTGGTTCTGGACCGAACCACGTGGGCCTGGCTGCACCGGGCCGAGCTCCCGGGTGTCTGCCCGGCTCCCTCCTGCCATCTGGAACTCGCCTGTAGGTGGCGCCGGCACTCGTCCCGGGGAATTGGAGGGCGAGGATTCGGGCCACCAGCTGCCTCCCCTAAAGGCCAATTTAAATAGTTCCTTGGCTTGAGCCCAACACAGGAACTCTGGTAACAAGGACTGCCCGCCCCCCACCCCATCTCCCCACCCCCATCCCCCGCGCTCCCAGCCGGTCTCTCTTCCTCTCCCCACCCTCCCACTCCCCCTCCTCCCTCCGGGCTGGCGCAGTGCGGGAATCACTAGCCAGAGCTGCCTCCGAGGTCGGCTCTGGAGCCGGATCTCCAAGCGCTCCGGGCCCAGCTGGGCGCTCCCTGGCGGCGCTTTCATCCCTGAGCCTGGGCCTGCCCGCCGCCCCGCTCCGCACCCACTTTCCCCGCAGCGGTAGGGGGTGGCAGGATGGACGAGAGTGTACCCCGGGCAGCTTTAAAAACTTCTGAAAAGCCTCGTCCGAAGCCGCCCAGGACAGACCTGGGGCGGAAGGCGGTTTCCTCGAAGGCGCCCAAAAAGGGGCGCGGGTGCACCTGCAGGGCCGAGGGCGCACGGCCTGCAGAAGGGAGCCGGTTTCCCCGCGAGCCCCGGAGCCCCACCCCGCACTCGCTGCGGGGCCTCGGCCCCGTCGGGAGAAAGGGGGAGCCCAGCGGCCCCTCTCTGGACCCTTTCATCTTTCCCTCCGTAGACATCGCCACCCCTGCAGGGTCTTCCCTCCAGCCCGGCCCTAGGAACCCGGGGTTTCGCAGCAAAATTGAATCCCCGGCTCTTAACCCCGGCAGGTGCCCTCTGAGGAAGTGGGCATGGCCGTGGTGGAAACGTTCACATTTTGCACTGTACCTCCCTACCCCCCCTCCCCCCCCGCACTCCAAAAACCACCGGTGGGAAGGGTGAGGGCGAAGGGAAAGCGGGAGGAAGGGCCTGCCCTGGGGAAGGCGAGGGAGTGGCCTGGGTCTCAGGGTAGCAGGTCGGGAGGTGGCCCAGCAGCCTAGGGAGCAGGGCCGGTCGCTGTGTGACCCGGTCGTGCGGTAGGAGGGCAGGTGGGGAGGCCGGCCCGCAGGCCCCGAAGCCCTTCCGCGGAGGAGAGCGGACAGGGGCCCTCCCGGGGCCGAGAGACACGGGCTACAAGGATGTCCTTGGTACCACATTGGGAGGATCCTCGTCCTTCCTATTGACGTCCTGAATGACTTCGGTAAATTGGGCGCTTTAGTGGGAGCACTTTCTAGGCGGGTGTCTGCTACCTGCGGTCACACTCGGGAGACCAGCTGAGTCGCTTAGTGGAATCGAATGAAGCTGCGTAATTTAAAGGAAGGAAAATAGCCACTGAAAATAGAATGGTTAAGGAATAAACTACATAAAATGCATCGTTTGCTTGGAGTCCTTTTCCTTGATATGAGAAAGTAAAATAGTTAGGTGATCTCCCTTCCCCCACATTAGCGTTTATCATACGTACTCAAAGGCCTTAAAAGAATTATATTAGTGAATTATAAGCACAGTAATTGCTGGCATTGCAAGCAGCAAAGGTGTGAGAACAGTTCTGTGGACTCCAGAAGTTTAGTTGCAACTTTAATGCTCACATTCAGCGTCAACTCTATTTTTTAAAAAATAGGGTGGTGTTTTTATTAGCTTGTATTCAAGAGGGAGGGAACCCTGAGAAGGAAAGCGACCAAAGAGAAACCAGAGCCATGGAAACAAAAAGAGGCGAGATTAACTGTAACAGTCTGGTCTTCAAAGAGCCCCAAGTCAGTGCCCTAAGGCACTGTACAGGTTAGCTTCATCAGGGATACCGGTGGGCCTGGTCTCTAAGCACTGCCTAAGAAAGGGCTTGCCCTTTTGTGAAAATCTAGCACTTGCTTAAGAAGTAACCCTAAGGGGACAGGAGGTCCTCCCCCTCTCAGTGGCCTGAGCTGACCTCGCTGCTTTAAAATCAGCAGGTACGCCCAGCGTCCCTGACACCCGGCATCCCAGCACTGCAGCCAGGATGTGGTGGACAAGAGAAACAGTTGTACGTTGACCTGCCACTTTAGCACAAACACTGGCATGTTGAGATTATCCTCCTGATGTTAGCAAAGCTAAGAGATAGAGTTCCCTACAAATTCACCCACTTTGCACCCAACACTTTTGGTATAAAGGATGAAAACAACATTTTATCCTTTAAGACTAAAATGTAGCCTTTAAAACACTCCCAATAGGGGTTGAAAGCCTGTGGAAGGCTCAAAGACAAGCTTGTGTTGCCCACAAGGCAAGTGCAACTTACCAGGTTAAAGAGCAAGAAACTTTGTAAAAGTTAGAATCACCATTCCAAAACATAGCTTGAGAGAGTGTTGCAAAATAGCCTGGTAACCAGGAGAGGAGCAGAGAAGCTTGGGGGTCTTTGGATTCTGAAAGGTGGGTAATTGAAGCTCTGTGCACTATAGTTTGAATGTTTTAAGGTTTACTGTAAGCACTCCTTCTATGTTTGCTGAGCTAGAAGGCTATATTTTCTGGGCAAAGTATTCCTAGTGATTTTCCCCCTAGAATTATGGAGCAGAAGACCTTTAAAACTCTCTTGATCTGAAAAAATCACAAAACTAGCAAACTCTGCCACTTTTCTCTTGAGTCTATTAAACCTTGAGTGCAAAATAATTAAGGTGGTGCTTTCTCCCAGAAAGAAACTCCAGGGAAAGTTTCAGCAGATGAGTGCTTTGCTAGAGCCATTCCTTAATGGGAAGGGAGGGGGGAGGAGGAGAGGAAAGGGCGGTCAGACAATAAACCAGACACAATCACACACCTTGTCTGCACTGGTACCCACATTCCGATTCTAGATCCATATACACTGCCAGCTAAAGAGTAAGGACTTAGCCACTTGAAGTATGTGAGGAGCAAGGCGTGATGCAGGGTCCAAACCCATGTCCACAAAATACAAAGTGGGGGAGCTGAACTCTGGCTTGAGGGGAAGGGCTACCCTAAAAGAAGTCTGGGGCTTCCAGCAAGCTGTGAAAAACAACCTGGAGGTCTGCAACCTGTCCGCTCCAGTAGCCACCACATCCCATCAGCCTCACAGCCCCACAGTATCAGTGCTGTGGTTCAGAAGCTGGAAACTGCGGTTTTTAATTGGGGCTGGGTCCTGCCTTCCCCCTTCCTCTTCAGCGGCCTCTCCTCTGTGAGCAGATTTGTTTTTCCATGCAATGCTGGCAGGTCGATTTTAGGAAACCTTGCCTCTGCAACACATTTTAAACGTGGTAATATATTGCAGCCTTATTAAGTCCCCCTGCAGGAGGGCATGAAAGGGGCTCTGTTTTCCTGAGAGATTCAGGAACCTGATGATTTCAGCAAAGGACTCACCCAAGGATTGCGTCCACTATCCATTCACCTGAAGGCAGGGTGTTTTAGTTTGGGTTTGGTTGTTTGATTTGGTTTTCAATGCCTAGGAGATTTTACTCTCTCCAAAAAGAACAGCAACAACAACAAAAGAGCATTGAACTTGTGCCCTTTATTGCAAGACACCCTAGAAGTCTCTCTGAGAGAGGGGGCTGCAGAGTTGGTGGAACCATGTATGACTGTGGAGAAGTAGGCCCTCAGGGCCAAGTTCCAGGGCAAGAGAACTCGGTGGGGAGGGGACAGAAGTTTCCCAAAGTCACCTCTAGGAAGGGGGCAGCAGTGCAGAAAGCCCCTCCTAAAGTTCAGTTTCACAGAGCATCTGATCTTCCCCCCAGCATCCCTGTTCAGGTGCCCCCAGGGTTTCAGCCTCCACCGTGAGAGCCAGGGTTAGATCTGCTTCACCTAGGGATGTGCCAGATTGCCAGCCAAGGGCAGGGTGCTGCTGGGCTCCGGGTCAGCTCTGAGGCCAGAGGGCGGTGCCAGCCACTGCACACCAAGCCTCCTCTAGCCGCCACAAGGTCATGACCTTGCTGGGCAGCTCCAGTGCCTCCCCTCATCCCTCCACCCGCTCTTGACCTCTGCCCTTCTCAGGGCCTGGAGTGAGTGATCCTTGTCCTCTGGGTTGTCTGGGTAGGTGGTGATTAGGGAGTAGAATTGAATTTATTTGTTCTCCAATTGCCCCAGCACCTCTGAAACTAGAGAAGTCTGAGAGTTACTAGGGGCCATGATCAAGTGCAGCCCTCACCTGGACTCCAAGTTCACAGGAAGCTGTGGGAGGCCTGGTGCCTGCAGCTTCTGGGTGCCAAGTTGCTGAGGGCAGGACGGAGTGAAATTCACCTGGTTTCCTACCTTTGGCTCCTGAATTTTTTAACGTATAGGTACCTTGCTTAGGTTTCCTTTGGGGCACTTTACAGCACCTCTTTAGAAGAAGGGGTGTGCACTTGTGGAAAGGATGGAGGGGGAAGGAGGAAGGCAAGCAGTGGAGTAGAAAACCTCTTCTATTGAGGGAGTGAGCACCCTCTTCTATTGATTGATTTATCTGGGACATTGTGTGAACCAGATTGACAAAGTGGAGTCTAGCGCTCACGCTGGTGCTTGGACTGACTGAACTCCTCTCCCCATGCTCTCAGGAAAAACACTCTCTGGCTTACAGAACTTCACCTGTGCCTGCTGCCCCCTAAACATGGTGTCAGACTCAGCCCCAGCATCCCCGGCCTGCCAGGCCTCGGCAGGGCCTTCTCTGGGAGAACAGTTAGTGCACCTGGGGCTTCGGGCACCACAGGAGGAGAGAAGTGGGACATTCCTTTCCAACAAGCAGTGACCTAAGCCTGGCATGCCTACCTTGTTCTGGAAACACCTAATTCTCCACTTCCTCTATAAAGCTTAACTGAAACTGGCCTCCAATCCCAAATTGCAAACACTTAGAAGAATCGTTCCCTCAAGCATTCCATGCCTGTGGCCCTCCCTAGGGCCTTGCTTAAGTCTGCACCCCAGGGGTCCTTCAGAGAAGAGAGAGACCTTCAGGCTGTCGTTTTTTCCCTTTAAACCAATCTCAACACACAGGGAGCAAGCCAGTGGTTTGGGGGTTGTTTTGTCTTCAGAATTCAATGACAGAGGCCAGGTCTAAAATATCAAGTTGTAGTGGGGGAAGGATCACAAGAGGAACAGGTAGGAACAGATGCCTTGGAAACTTCTCTCCAAAGAAAACCTTGGCTTCCTCC